>NC_059339.1:59974386-61386886 GCF_018350155.1 Leopardus geoffroyi
ATTATGTGCAAATCAATATCCAGGTTACAACTCCTGGGAGACTCTCTTTTTACAAATTTCTGTGAATGAAATTCTATGTCATGGCACAGGGTTTATACACCTTCACATCCCAGTCAGGAAAAATGAGATTGTGCATGTGTGAAAGCTACCATCCTTCTTCCTCTCTCCTTCCCTCACACATCTTTCCATTTCCCCTACCACCCACTTCTTCAAACCAACCCTGCTATAATCCAGTTGTGTTTCTATTGTTATTCATTGTCACTACTAAAATGAAATAATCTTAGTATTCTAGTGTTAGACACCATACTGTAAATTTTAAATGCATCATCTTATGTCATTCTCTGGCACGTGCATATACAGTCACACCCATGTGTATGAATGTACATATGTAATATTTCTATGAAGCAGGTACACTGTACAAGAGAGAGAATTGAAATTTAGGAGGGTTAAGTAAATTCTCCCCATCTAACAAATAGTAAGTAATTAAAGTGAAGTCTAGCTGTTGTGAAAATTTATGTGTGAGACTGCTACTCTGTGCTGCCATTTCACATGTTGTCAACCTTCATGTCAGCTCATTTTCATCCATATATAAATGCTTATCAGAAAGCAATATTCATTTCCAGAAGGAAGTGGAATTAGAATTAATTTGACTGGTATGGGTCCAGTTTGTGGCCTGAATAACCATGTTGCAACTACATTCTCTCCACTTCCTCTCTCTCTCTCTCTCTATATATATATATATATACCTAGTAGATTTAAGGTCACTCTGATAGGGTTCTTTGAGTATATTCCAATTCCCCACAGTGAAGTTTGAACTCTAACCCAGTCTTCTTTTCCCCGAGATTGTGGGTCAGTGTCTTAGTCCATTTGGGCTGCTACAGTAAAAAATACCATAGAGTGGGTGACTTAACAAACATTTATTTCTTAAAGTTCTGGAGGATGGAAACTCCTAGATCAGGTTCCAGCAGAGTCACTGTCTGGTGAAAGCCCACTTCCTAGTTCATAGATGACCACCATCTTGCTGTAAACTCACATAGAAGAGGGGGCAAGGGAGCCCTCTGAAGTCTTGTTTATAAGGGCATTAATCCCATTTCTGAAGGATCCATCCTGTTGACCTAATCATCTCTCAAAGGTGCCAATTCCACATACCATAAAATTGGGCATTAAGATTTAACATATAAATCTGGCTAGAGATTTATCAATTTTATTTTTTTAAAGAACCAGCTCCTGGTTTCATTGATTTGTTCTATTGGGTTTTTGGGGGGTTTTTTGGTCTGTTTGTTTGTTTGCTTTTTTGTTTTGTTTTGTTTTAATTTCTATACCATTTATTTCTGCTCTAATCTTTATTACTACCTTCTTTCTGTTGCCTCTAACTTTGTCTCTTGTTCTTTTGCTAGGCCCTTGAAGTGCAAGTCTAGGTTGTTTATTTGAGATTTTTCTTGCCTTTGGGTTAGATTCTTCTTGCCTCTTGGGTTAGACTTGTATTGCTACTTACTTCCCTCTTAGGACTGTGTTTGCTGTATCCCAAAGATTTTAGATTATTGTGTTTTCATTTCAGTTTGAATTTTAGGGAAATAAGTATCCAATTTACAGTAGTCAGTTGCACATTCAGTCTAAGCTCTTACTCATACCCACATAATCCTAGCTAATGTATACCTATATGTCAACTGTTATGTTTAAATTGTGATTTATTCTTCCCTTTTCATAGAAGAGTACATTCAGGGTTTTTGTCTATAACAATGCCATACTGACTAGCTGTGGATTGTTGTAAGACCTGTAAATCTTCTTGTACATAAGAGTGAAATCCATGCTCTTTGATACCATCTTGAGTGACAAGTATTCGTCTTCTTGAAGGTGTTCAGCTTCAGCTTCCATTTGGCTTCAAGGTGAGGTTTTATGACAATCTATTTTGAAGTACGAGAAGGTGGAAAATATAAGATAATAAAAAATCAATGCTCTTTAGCATAGTATTCAATATCCTATTCAGTTTGACCCAGAACTATCTTTCTAGCAATGTTCTCTCTGACCATTCTGCAAGCAAAATCCACTTTAAATAATAGGAGTTTATTCTTCTTTCTCCAATTATTGTGTTTCCCTTTTCTCCCTCCTCATCCAAGTCTTGCCCCATCTTTCAGTGTCACTCCAATACACCCTTCCTCTGAAATGATTTTCCTGAATACTCATTTGATAATTTTTTTTCTATTAAATAACTACATCCAGTGTACCAAGATAAGCTCTCCATAAGTAGCAGTGGTAACACAGGCACAATCTCTATTTTGAAGCCCAGGAGAAAGAATGTAAAGGGTAAGAGGAACCATTCAGATTCAGAACTGTGGAGAATTCAAAGGAAGGGAGGGTTGCTTAATCCTTGATCCTTAATTGATTCTTAGAGATATCTGAAGGTCACTTCAAATGGAGCAGACTTTATGAAAAAAATCAAAGCAGAATATGAGGAACTACAATTCATTTGATTTGACTAGTCTTAAAGAATTATAAAAAGGAATGTCAGGATAAAGGGGTAGACAGGTTGACTAGAAGTAGTTAATGGAGGAACACTAATGCCATTCTAAGGAACTTCAGTTTTATTATGGAAACAATGAATGAGGAAACACTGACTAAAATAAATGGGAGGGGGCACCTGGGTGGCTTAGTCAGTTAAGCATCCAGCTGTTAATTTCATGTCAGGTAATGATCTCACAGTCATGAGACTAAGCCCCTCATCAGGCTCCATGCTGGCTATGGAGCCTGCCTAAGATTCTCTCTCTCCGTCTCCCTCCATCCTTCCCCTCTCCCCCACCTCAAAAAAATTAAAATTAAAATTAAAAATAAGATAAATGGAATGATATAAAAGGAGCTGTGCTTTAGGGGAAAAAATGACAACAGGATAGAATAAATGGTAACCTAGCTTTCACTTATAAACAATATCTAAGGCTCTCCAAGTGGCCTAACAAGATTACCCTTGTCCAGCTAAGACACTCATAGCCTATGGTATCCCTGAAACTTGCCTAAGGGTTGAATCCTGAGAGAGATCATAAAGAAGAAATCCCTCCTTTATCCACTGAAGGACCAATACCATTGAACTTGACAGGTCTCACCTCTTTCTCTTCAATACCATCTGGAGTATGAAACTTCCAGGTCCTCCATTATCACCCAGGTTCACATATGGTTTGTATAATCTATTTAACTATTTAATGTAACTCTTTACTCCATTTCCCATCTCTCTCTGACCCTCTAGTTTATTCCAATATATTCTTTGGACTATGCATGCTGCCTGGTATTGGATCTTACCTGGGTGTACCACTTACCAGTTGTGTGATCTTAACATCTCTGAGCTCATGGGAAAAAAATAAAGAAGAAAGAAAGAAAGAAAGAAAGAAAGAAAGAAAGAAAGAGAAAGAAGGAAAGGAAAGAAAGAAAGAAAGAAAGAAAGAAAGAAAGAAAGAAAGAAAGAAAAAAGAAAGAAAGAAGGAAAGGAAGGAAGAAAGAAAAAGAAAGAAAGAAAGAAAGAAAGAAAGAAAGAAAGAAAGAAAGAAAGAAAGAGAAAGAAAGAAGGAAAGGAAGAAAGAAAGAAAGAAAGAAAGAAAGAAAGAAAGAAAGAAAGAAAAAAAAAAGAAAGAAGGGAAGGAAGGAAGGAAGGAAGGAAGGAAGGAAGGAAGGAAGAAAGAGAAAGAAAGAAAAAAGAAAATCAACATGAACATACACGATGTCTGTTGTGAGTATTCAAATTGTACACATAACACATTTGGAATAGTAACAGCAACATAAAATTATAAGAACACTCCCTGTGATCAAGTGAGTTCCCAATGAATGGTGCTTACTAGTATAAGTATCTTCAGCAGAAATTCCCATGTTATAAACTTCAAACTCTTTTCTGATCTGAATAAAATTTGACTATGTTGTGAGAATTCTGCTTACGCTGTTGGACTCTCAAGTGGTGTTTTGTTTTGTTTCATTCTGTTTTGCTTTTCTTCTCACACACTGTGTATCTTAGGTGTCTTTTTTTTAATCCTCTTGCCAGTTCCATATTATTTTTTTTTTTTGTACATTTTCTAAATCCCCAATCCTTTGAAGTATGAGCCACCATACTTTATTACTCAACTCTTTCTCATTACTGTCTTCTACAGATCTTATAGATCACTATTCCCACCTATGCCATTAATCACTCTGTCTTCCTGGCTTCTCTGTTATTTCTCTAGCCATCATTCTTGGCAATTCAATATCTATATTGTATACTTTCCTGTCAAATCTTTGACTTTTTCTACCCCATGTTAGCCTGGCATTCCCATGGTTATATCCTGGATTTTGTCATTATTAACAACTAAAGCCCCTCTAGAATCTGATTTTGAGCGTAGCACTTTCTGACCTCCACCTTCTCTTGGCTACTTTTTCACTCGGCATCCTCACAACAGCTCATGTGATGTGCTACCGTTTGCTCCCTTCTCTTTCCTCACAACTAACATGTCTGAAAAAAACCCTTCTAAGAACCCATCCCTTACTTCACCATCCAAGAGATCTGCTCTTCCCATTCTCCTTCATCTCAGTGATCCTTAGATTTTAACACATTTTAAACACAGATCAACTGCAATAAATGTTCTAAAGTGTAGTGATACTTCTCAGTCTAAAGTCCTTCAATAACCAGCTGTTACATTTTGCATGGAATATTAAATCCTTTCTTTGACCTATAAGGTCCTTCTTGGTGACTCTTGTTCACTCCTCCCCCTATCAGTCACTTGCTAAGACTCATTCACACTGGCCTTCTTGGTGTTGGTAAATAGCTCAGTCTTGTTTTTTTTAGCCTGTATAAATCCTTTTCCTTGAGGTTTTTTTATTTGGGATTATTTTCTCTCAGATTGTTTTAAGCCTTCCTTTTTATCCCTACTCAGGTCTTTGCTTAAGTGTCACCCCTTTAGTGAGGCCTTCCCTGACCACTGTTTCTAAAGAAACCTGCCTTCTACCCCATTATGATTTTCTTTCCTCTCATTTTGCTCTGGTTTTTGACCTAGCACTTATTAAAAGCAATAATTCTCTTTATTCTTCTGGTGTGTTGTTTTCTGCCACTCCCACTTAGGGTTAGCTCCATGAGACCACCAACTTTCATGATTCACCACTTTATTTTTGATGCCTGTCGAGAACGGTCACTGCCACAGAATAGGATTCAATTAACACTCTTCTTTTTAAATGACTGACTGACTGACTGACTGAATGAATGAATGAATAAATGAATAAATGTATTAATGAATGAAGATTAGAAAACAGAGAGGTTATTTAGGAGTCTTATGCAATAATCTGTTAGCAGTTACAACTAAAAGTAATAACTTATTAATTATATAGATAAATAGCATCTTGTGACTTTTTCTATATGACCAATTTGCACTGATAACTAATTTGTTATTTTGATCTGTGTGTGTGCATATATAATATCTTCGGCCCTAGGACAAGCACACCCAATATATATTTTCTTCTTTTTGATAACTTTTAACATGAGGCTTTTACTCTTGTGGGCATAAGAAATATTTATTGAATAAATAAGTGATTAAAAATGGATACAGTGGCAAATTTGGAGGATATGGGGGAAGTAGCATACAAAAGAGGAGCAGAAACATCTAAAGAGGACAAAGCAACAGTTGCTAGAATTGAATCATGTGAGAAACAGAGACAATTCTTTTACAAGGAGTAAATTTAGGTCAGAATCTTCTAGCTTTAGTACTAATTGGTACTAGGGACTAGATCATTCTTTATTGTGGGTAGGGGCTGTAGTCTTACCCCTCATTTGTAGCAATCAAAGATGCTTCTAGATATTGTGAAATGTAACGCTGGGCGACAAAAATCATTTCTAGTTTAAAACCACTGACTCGTGTGGTAAGTGTTGGGAAAAGTAGTCTCATGCATGTAGTACTTAGATCCCTGCTAAGGCACATAAGAATGGGCCCTGGGGCACCTGGGTGGCTCAAGCATTGGTTAAGCATCTAACTTCAGCTCAGGTCATGATCTCTCAGTTTGTGGGTTCGACCTGGGGGTCGGCTCTGTGCTGACAGTGTGGAGCCTGGAACCTGCTTAGGATTTTGGGTCTTCTCTCTCTGCCCATCCCCTGCTCTCTCTCTCTCTCTCTCTCTCTTTCTCTGTGTCTCAAAAATAAATAAAATGTTATGAAACAAACAAACAACAACAATAACAAAAACCAGCCTTGAGCCTGGAACCATTTCTTACGAAGAGATAAAGAGTCCACATGGCCTATGCCAGGTGTTCACCTTGTGTCAGGCTGTTTTATTTTGTGTGGGAATGTTTTTCATGCTTCACACTCTGTGTTTCTTTGTTCTGAGCAGCTATATATTCCAATGACCCTCGGGCACACCCCTAACTTTCAGCGTTTCAGACTCCACAGGAAAGAGGGGAGTCTTTCTGCCACAGCACCAGAGTGGTGCATGTAGGCCAATTGGTCTCCGTCAGTTGTTGGGGACATCCGTTAGTCATGAGAAAGCAGTACACACTATTGGAATTGAGCTTGCTCCATCTCTCCTCTATTTTAGTAAAAGCATTGTTCCATCCAGTGTTAGACTCTAGTATATTTTTACCATGACTCCAATACCAAGATACAGTGGGTAGAGCTCTTCCCAATGGAAGAACTTAGGAGGTCTCATTGTTTCAGCTTGCTCCCTCTCACCTCTTCCAATGCCATGAGAAAGGCATACCTGGGATAGCCCATTGATCTTAGGAGTGGATGAAAAACATAAAGCACAGCTACGCGCAGCTCATTAGCCTAGATCAGCTGATTTTTTAGTGAAATGTGATGTCTTTTCATATTCATGGCAAGGTGACTTCCTGAAAGACCCCATCTAAGCTAGTCTGCTGTTCCATAGTCTCCTGTGAGCCCCTCATCTGCAAGTCATTCTGCCAACTAGGCTCAGACACAGGTGGCAGCAAAGAGCACTTCACATCTACTTGACACAAAATTGGATTTGGGGTAATTGTAGCCTACTTAGCCACTTTGACTCAGGCCATGTTTTTATTCTATTTCTTTTAGAATATCATCTCTAGAACACATCACTTGATTCATGACCTCAGTCACAAGGCCAAGACTTGAGATGGATAAAGCACTACCTCCCCTGACCACAGAGACCCATTCTGGGTTCCACCACACAGTGAAATCCTTGCTCTCTGAATTCCTAGGAACAGCTGTTACCAACGCCTAATACTTTATTTTCTCTATTTCTTCAACTGTTCTGCTGGTTTTCTCCCAATTAGATGCCCTACTCTTAAGGGATAGACACTCATTTTTAAATTTTGTTATTCTCCTACATCATTAGCATTATATCCATTAATTAGTACAGAATAGGTGGCTAGGAAATAATCTTTATTAATTTTATGTGGCTGTAATATTTATGCAAAATAACCTGATGGAAAAGCCACTGGCCTGAGTCAAAAAAATAAGGTGACTTCATTTCAAGGTCACAGTGGTGGCAAGGAAAGCATATATACCTAAGACTGATGGTATGGCTGAATTTGCATTAAATTGAGATGTTTGGGGAACCGTCAAAATCTTAGCTATGTCATTACGGACATCTGCTAAGAATGCTAAAGGTAAACAATCACCTGAAAGATCTATTTGCTTGCATGTAGTGGGAAACAGCAGCTCATTAGCTCTCGGCTTAGCTCGTTAACTCACCAGCTCGTTAGCCCTCTGCTCGTTAACTACTTAGCTCTGATTAGCTCTGCTCACTTCCTCCTCCTATCACTCACAGTGTGAATGAACTGTAAATCTGCCAGAGCAACAGATGGCCATTCCAGGTCCAGGGAGGGAGTTCAGAAGGTGGGGGACGAAGCATTCCCAGGTTTTTCTGACCTTGAAAATATTCCATTTTATTGCAGTTTATGAGTTATGGTTTAACTTCATCATGAAAGGAAATGGCACAGTTTTAAGATGCAGAAGAGTTCACTTAAATGGATTCCCTGGGATGACGCAAATGTGCAATTACAGGGCCATGTTAGGCTCCTTGGCAATGGTCTACACAACACACAGGGACTTTAAAAACACAAGGGGAGTCCAAGAGTATTTATAATGAGCATTTCTTAATGGCTTGTCACATGCTCAGTCCTGTGCTGGACACCTATGAGGAATTCAAGAGATCCTATTTAAGAGAACATGTGGAATATTTACAGGTACAAACTATTAGAGCACAATAAATCTATCTCAGTTGTTAATCAGGACCTAAACTGTATGATATAGGATATAGGCACTCTAGGGGTTCAGAGAAGAAAGTATTTTGATTATCAATACAAAAAAAAAAAAAAGGATTGCCCCATTATACAAAACCATAGGTTTGACTTCCATTGCCTTAGTAACCAAATTGCCACATTGTCAACAGGGCTATAACCAGGCCAGCTCTTTATTTTAAGAACATTTGATTACCTGCATAGATGATTCCCTACATCTACTTTCTACCAGTTGTAAAATATACCACTGGTGATTTATTTATTATAGCCAAGTTATTGTACCTCCAGATAGGCAAAAAGGCATCTATTGTCTGGAAAGATATCTATTATCTGGAAATAATGACAAATTAAACAATGCTCTGGTGTCTTCATCTGTCTACACATTCACTTGTCTATATATGCAATAATTCACAAAGTAGTTGAGATAGCATCTACTAATACTAGCTTATTCCAAATATGTTAGGTACATTAGCAGGTCAAGACTCTGGAAAGAGATAGTAGAGAGGATGGTTAGGCTTGATAAGGTAGAATATACAAGAAATACAGAACTAGGATTGGTATACTGAGAGAAAAAGCTGGGTAGGGCAGCCCAGTAAAATTCCTGCGCCCCAAAGAACAATTGGGACTCTGGACACCTAAGTGAATGTGTCTTGTCAGGGGTGGGAGACAGAAGAGTGGAGGGCTCTGATAGCCAGTGACTGGTTCTGTCTGTGGGGGGGCGGTGCTGCTGCCAGCCAAGCCGCCTTTGCCTGCTGGGCAACCCCTGCTGATTTTAAGCCATGCAGATACAGTCTGTTTTGTTGCTACCTCATCATCTAATTTTTTTTTTAAATTAAAAAGAGAAAGTAGCAAAAAATGCAAGACCTTTCTTAGATGCCTGGGGCTTTCTTACTTCTGCTGCAAGAACTTTTGAAAAAGAAAACATAAACAAAATATATTTCCTGTCTGCCCATAACAAACAGAGACTAAAAATACTGTTACAACTGTACAATAGTTTAAGGTCAATGTATTCCCTCTTCATGGCTATGAAAACCTGACCCGCATAAGGCATTAAAATTCATAACACATGAAAATTAGGGAGTCCTGGAAGCACTTTCTTCTATATAAGTACAAATTTTCTCTGCCTACATCTAGCATTTAAAGGAAACCATCCAGATAATTAAAATGCCTATAAATGAAATGTCAAAGTTAAATGTTTTTTTTAAGTCTTAATGCTTAGGCAAAGTGAAACCTTTATTCTAAAATAATACACTTTAAATACTAGCGGTATCTTGTGAGGGAGTAGAATAATTAAGGATTGCCACATAAAATGGGTCTACAGGTCTACGTGCCGCTCCACTCAGTAAGCAACCTTTATGAAGGAATGCGATTATCAGTGTGTATTTTTTGTCCTTAAATACTGCCATTATTTTAAACATGAATCTAGCTACTGTGGATAAAGCTAACCATACGATGCACACGGAGTAAATTAATCACACAAATATAGAAACAGAGTTGTTGAGTTAGGCAAATTTTGATGTGGTTTTTGTGTATCTGGCTTCAGTTACCCACCCACCCCCCCATATTAGTGTGATCATTGTCGTTTGTTTTTTATCTTCTTGTGTGTGTCACCCTCATTTGGGTATAGTCGCCAGGTGAGAAATGCCCCTGTGAGCTCTGCCTATGTTTGTGCATGCATGATACATCTGAGCTGTGAGACAGTTTGAGTACAATTCAGTCTCTTGGTCAGGATGTAGATCAGTCCAGGCTATGGAAGAGGTGGTCCACTTTTCTAGATTCTATGACTATTTATAAGCTTTGGATCAAACATTTCACACACCACACTCATACAAAAACGTACATTCAGACCTTATTCTAGCCCTTTTGAATGCCAGGAGACTTGACCTTTCCATCCTTTGCTCCAGTAGGTGAAGCTCACTAACCATCAAAACTGACCTGCTTCTCACCAAAGAGGCAATGGCATGGGTGCAGGGTAGGGTCTGGGCAGAAGATAAAGAACCGTGATGTTGTAATTACTTAGATGATACACATCATCTCAGCCACTTCTCTTACAGATACAGATGTGCCACTGCACCAGTGTATCTACTCCCACCTCTCTGTGATGCTATCAAGGCAAGATTGCAACTTGCCCTGCTGCTAGGAGCCCAACAGAATATTGACTTCTCTCATCTTTTGTTAGAGGGTGGCAGACTTCCCAGGAGAAAGGAGCAAATAGTTTGGAAGACAGTCCTTAGTTTCTCAGAAGATAATCCTACCTGGAACTGATTCTTTCCTCATCAAGACCATTTTCCAATTTCCCTTTGATGGAAGCATCTTGGATATCAGGTGTGAGACCAGTAACTCCAGTCATCAGTGAAGGGGTCCTAATTCCGGTTGATGCATGCTATATTCCTGCAATCATATTTAATCCATTTGTTCAAGTGTATTGTCCCTTCCTCCTCCTTGAGTGGCAGATGGTAAAGATGGCCAATTCCTCTTCCAGGCAATACATTAAAAAGTAAAGTCAAGCCACATGGTTTTGAATGGGAAGTAAAAAGTTGAATACAAAAGCTAATCAGTAGCAACCTGATGGACATAAGTAGTAAAGGCTGATAATAATAAATAGAGACCCTTTCATGGGCCTCAAGACACAAACATTTGGCTTGATTCAGCTCAAGGGGACAGTAAACAGGACTGTGTATCACTGAACTAAATTGTACATCTTTAAGTGCAAGGGCACAGAGATAATCAAGTGTTGGCTTCTGGACTTTCTCTATTGAAATCACACTTTGGTTTTGGCATAGAAGGGCCTAGAACAGAGATTCTTAAGGGCAGAATGTTGGCCCATGATTTGTGCAGTGCCTACAGAGGCTCTCCTCATTTTTCATGTCTATGCTCCACTTACTGTCCAACAGAGAGGGCTGTAGGAACCTGCAATGAATACACACCCATGTGCCCACTTACTGGCTACTTCAAAAGACTCCCTAGTGAAAGCTGAAATATGAGAAGGAAAGAGATTATAAATTAGCAAAGAGTCTGGAGGGATTGGTTTCCTCATTTGAACATTTGAGGTGATCCTAAGCCCCATGGTTCCATTTATTCTCTTTTCCTATTGGTAACATTCAAGAATGGCATCCTTTGATATCTCTTCCAGAATAGATATGACAGTGTTATAAGATAACTTGATGGATGATGGAAGAATTAATCTTTATGAAATTTTCTAAGTTTTGGGAGGCATGGCTAGCATTTCAGAAAGGTCAGAATTCAAAATAATTCCAATGATTTTAAAGACAAACAGGAAAAGAAATATGCAAGGAGGCAGAACAAATCTACCTGCTTATGCTCCCTTCCAAAGACCGTTGATACAGATAGAAAACTGGGGTTTTCTACTGTTTTTATTTGCTTTTCCTTTTGTTTTGATTAAGGAGAGAGTAAGGAACATACCACTACTCATAAGTTTTAAATTATGATTTTACTATTTACCTTTTAACTTTTATTCATTTTTGAGAGACAGAGCATTAGTGGGGGAGGGACAGAGAGAGAGGGGGAGACACAGAATCTGAAGCAGGCTCCATCCAGGCTCTGAGCTGTCAGCACAGAGCCTGACATGTGGCACGAACTCACAAACCCTGAGATCATGACCTGAGCCAAAGTTGGACGCCCAACTGGCTGAGCCACCCAGGCACCACTGATTTTACTCACTATTTTAAACTCAATTACTACTTTAAATTTTCATAAAAGCTTTTCCTCTTGCTACTACTCTGTGACACATGGTTCAATAAACACCACCTCTTTTGGAAAGTGCCAGAAACAATGCACTCACATTTGGGTCATAACTTCTGCCAATGGCATATGAATAAGAGCTTAGGTGAGTTGACATGATAATTGCCAACTGGGTGTTATATTGAAACCATCATCTTTCCTGACCTTCTCCCACTTCTGTTCCTTGGACCAGCAGCTATTACTCCTATTTCCTCAATTACTTAATTTTGTCCACCCAAATTAAACCAGAAATTGCTGGTTAAGCAATTCTTCTTAAGAATTTCTTCTTAAGAGGGCGCCTGGGTGGCTCAGTCCGTTGAGCCTCCGACTTCGGCTCAGGTCATGATCTCACGATTCGTGGGTTCAAGCCCCACGTCAGGCTCTGTGCCGACCGCTTGCTGAGAGCCTGGAGCCTGCTTCGGATTCTGTGTCTCCTTCTCTCTCTGCCCCTCCCCCGCTCACGCTTTGTCTCACTCTGTTTCTCAAAAATAAATAAATGTAAAAAAATTGTTTTTTAATTTCTTCTTAAGAAATTTCTTGTTGGGGCGCCTGGGTGGCTCATTCGGTTGAGCGTCCAACTTCAGCTCAGGTCATGATCTCATAGTTCTTGAGTTCAAGCCCCACATCCGGCTCTGTGCTGACAGCTCAGAGCCTGGAGCCTGCTTCAGATTCTGTGTCTCCCCCTCTCTCTGCCCCTCCCCACTCATGCTCTGTCTCTCTCTGTCTCTAAAAAATGAATAAACCTTAAAAAATTAAAAAAAAAAAAAGAAATTTCTTGTTAAGAGAGAAGTCTTCTACTTCTTAACTCCATGCAACCCGCCTCTAATCAGTTACCAAGTCCTATCCATCTTACCTGCTAAAACAATCTCAGTCTTTTCTACTTTGTGTCATCCCTATGACCACCATCCAGTTTAATGTCAGTTCATCTTCAGTACCATCACCAATGACTAGAGTCCTTCAAGGCCTTTAACTGATTGCTTTACCTCCTTGCACTGCCCATCTGCATGCAGACTATTCTTTTCACCGCAACCAGGGAACTCTTCGCAAAGTCTTTCTAATTTTTTTCTAAAACCTGTCAATGGTTTCCCAGTCTAAAAATAAAAACAGAACTCCATAGATGCTCTTGTAGGACCCAGCCTATGGATCCTACAAGATGTTGTACTTTCATATGTCTCCAATCTCACTATTTGGCACTACTTACTTCATTCACCCTATCTGGTGATGTATCATCAAAGGGTTTCGTATTTCTCCAATAAACCATGTTCTTTTGTTCTCCAGTCATTTATGCCTATGGCTCCCTGTGCCTAAAACACATTTTACTTTCCCAGCTCCATTGCTTTGCCCACTTCAAATTTTAAAATACAGACCCTTTTCCCAGAAAAATTTTTCTGAATCTATTGCTCTGTTTCATTTTTGGAATAGTTACCCCTTTTATGTGCTTACAGACTCCAGATGTTTCTCCTTTCATATCCACATTATTAATTTTAGTACACTTTTGAGCAGAGTACATGTAAGGACCTTGTTATCCCATTTGCTCCTATGCTCCTATCCCCAATGCTTACCTATGAAGAGACATTCACCAAATATATGGGTATAAATAAATAATAACTGCACTATAACCTCAGTATCCTCCAAACACTTTCTTTTTACTGTTTTCTTAAGTCTTAAGAAAACAGACACTTTTCAAACCCAAGTAATTCTTCTGTTTACCTAGACAATCAAAGCCATTAAAACAGGTAAGTAAGTTTTAGCTCATATAATAAAAAAAGAAAAAAGAAAAACTAACGTAATCCTACATCAAGAATTACACTAGATGCTTCCCATTGTTCTCTCTAGTGCTCGGTAGGATGATTGTACTCCGCATTTCATCTCCAAGTACTCATAGCAGTTCTACTTTGGAGCTAAAACCCAAACTGACTTGACCTACTCTGAAGCTTAGGCTTTTAATATTCTCCTTTCTGGGGCTCAGCCTAAGTCCCTCCTTCTTTTAGTACTGCTGACAAAGTGGACAAAAGGAAATCCTGAAGAGCTGCAGGGTCAGAAGACCTGGCCTCCAATCCTGCTCATGAGCTTAGGCAAATGATTCTATCTCTAAGAATGTGAGAAGTGAAGGAAACAGAATGATTTTTAAAACATGTCCCTCAAATTATTATTCTCTATTAAACAGACCAAATGATACCATTGAAAATATTCATTGTCCAAAGCTCACCGGTTCCCTTGCTGTAAGTTTCCAGTTTGGGAGATAGGTAATGTGTATCTATCCTGGGCATACACCTAAAGCATGCCTTCCCTGGACCAATTTCTGAACCCTCTGCTTTTTGCTTTAGTTTAAAAACTATTATTTATACCTTTTTGATCTACATGATTCTAGAAGGCAAATATGCTTATGTATTCTTCTAACATCCTGCTAAAATCTTTGTATGGGAGAAGTGTTTATAAATATTTATTGAGATACTGCTTATTAGCAAAATTCTTTGAGTGCTAATACAGGCTGAGAAAAAAAAAATGACCATCAAAATACTCTTTGAGCTCTCATTCTTGTAGGAAATCATTGGTAAGAATGCAAAGCTGAAATAATTTTTGAATTTAATATATTAAAATGCCCTCAGCAGTGATCAGATTTCTTGGTTTCCTGAAAGCTCCTTAGACTCTGGCATTTGGCATGTGGAGGCATTTTGCTAGGCAGGATTTGCCTAGTTCTACTGTGATAAGCCATAAAAGAGAAACTATTTTGCTAGCACAATAAAACTCTTAGCATAAACATCCTTTAAAAATCTACCATTTGATTGTAGACGAATTATATCAATATTAAAAATGGATTTTTTTTCCAATAAAAATGCTACAAAACTTCAAAGTTCTTTGTTTCCTCTAAAAGTTACTTCCTTTAGAAGTTCAATTTTGGTGTATCATAAGATAATTTCATTGTTTGTTTGGAATGTTGGTGCAATAAAAGGAGGCACTTAACTGCTACACTCTGTACTCAAATTGTTTGCTGCCTTACACCAGTGATGATGCCTTCTCAGGGCTCAATCATGCACCAACACTCACAAGCCTTCTAGATGAAAGGGAAGAGGAGAAGCAGAAAATGTCTTTTTTTTTTCAACGTTTACTTATTTTTGGGACAGAGAGAGACAGAGCATGAATGGGGGAGGGGCAGAGAGAGAGGGAGACACAGAATCGGAAACAGGCTCCAGGCTCTGAGCCAGCAGCCCAGAGTCCGACGCGGGGCTCGAACTCACGGACTGCGAGATCGTGACCTGGCTGAAGTCGGACGCTTAACCGACTGCGCCACCCAGGCGCCCCCAGAAAATGTCTTTTGACGGAACTATCTTTGTCCCAGAGCTGTTCCTGATTTAAAGGAAGAATTGGTTAAACAGTTATAGTTTTTAAATAGATGCCTACATTTTTAAGTCATGGGAAAGGACTTGAAACAACAGTTCAGGAAATTCAGGGGAAAAAGGAGTGAAGTATGACAGCAGAAAGGGAAGGAGCAGGAATAAGAAAGGGCAGAGTATTTGTAGGAATTTTTTGCCATTTTAACCCATGCTTTTATGAGGGGTAGAATAGAAATCCACTGAGCTATGTCATTGGAGATGAATATTGAGAATCAGTGGTGAGGACATCACTTTGGAAATGACAGGAAAAAAAGAAAAATGTAGCATAACACACAGAAGTCAAATTATTGAAAAGGTATGACATAGGTTCTTCTGTCTTTTGTCCATATTGGTTTCTTCTTTCTCCCCCTTCTCTTCTCCCTTTTTTGCTTATGCTAATGCTGAATTCCAAAAACTGACCTATACCCACCCCACAGAATAGAATAAACTTTTCACTTTTCATAAAATGTTTGGAGAAAGAGAATACCATTGTTTCTTTTCTATAGAGCACATTTATACCAGGAAACATAGAGTTAGGAAAAATGCTTGCATTTTAGATTTAGTTAGATGTTGGTTTGAATCCTGAGTTTATTGGGTTGTTATTCGAGGCAAGTCACTTCACTATTCAGAAGTTCATTTTTTCTGTTTGTTAAATACAATTAGTAAATTCTAATACCATGCAGATGTATATATACTAGTGCTTAATAAATAGGAACAAATGCGAAGGAGGAAGTCCACCTCTTCATTGATTGAAGGGACCATGCAGCTTTTCATGACAGTATATCACACACAATGCAGATTAAACAACATAGAAAAGATGTGTGTTACTGCAAGGATGTAAAACTGAAAGGCAGAGGACTTTGGGTTGTAAAGTCAATGTGAGGCATTGGATTGAGTGGGGTGGGAAATAGCATGGGTAGAGAAATAAAGGACAGGTGATGTGTTCTAGAAAACTGTGTCTGTTTCTAATTTCACCACCCTAATTCCTCCCTGTGGGGCTAAGCCTTGATCTAATTGCAGCTTTCTGCGCTGGTGACACTCCATGCGGTGCCTAAATAAGGGCTTGTTTATTGGTGCACAGGTCACTCCGGAGCAGAGCGAACCATGTCACTTTGACACTGTTCTGCACTGTAGCAGTCGGCTTCGGTGTTTGAGTTCCTCCTTAACCAAATTATGAATGCTCTATTTCTCTCCATTGCCACTGTAATGAACTTTAACAATAATTATACACAATGCTCCCTGGACTAGATTTGTCGTCTCCTTTGGTGCCCATGCTTTCCTGAGTAATGCAAATCCTGGTGAAAATGTGGCAGTATAGTTGGGTGCAAAGACAAAAGAAAGTTCCACCCGACTGGTAAACACTGTGAGGAATAGAACTAATCAGAAACCAGTTAATTCAGATAAAGGAAGAGTATGTACTTTGAAAAATAACATAAGTCTTAGTTGCATTTTCTCAAGTCTTTGTAATGTCAGGTTCAGGCAGCAGACTTATGCAGTGTAGCTATGATTGGGTGCCATCAAGATAGCAGATTCTCCAGCAGTCCCTGTGAAATCTGTGTTGCTGTGTCTTTCACCTGTATGGTTTCAGTGCACTTTCACATGGTACAGATCCCTCAGTGCATTAGTGATAAAAAACACAAGTATCCTGATTGCTTATCCAAATGTTATCCTACTGTCCCACTAAAGATAGGCGAGGGAAGCCAGAAGCAATACAAAGAAATGACTGTCATTTTGATTTGTTTTATTAATATTTGAGAAGTTAAAATCTATTTTTAAAATAAAATATAATTATTAAGAATTCAGCTTCTATTTTCCTGTTCAAATTTTGTCATTTACTAGAAGTGTAATACTTCATGAACTAGTCTCCAGTTTCTCATCTTTTCAATGGAGATAAAATTATGCATTTCAAAGAACAAGAATGAGATTTAGAAGCATTGAACACAGAGTCTGGCCTATGTTAAGAACTATAAAAAAAAATGTTTCCTACATTAGTATGTGCCTTGACATACTAGATTTACCACTCCTTTCCTATTGTTTCTTCCTTTTCTTTCTTATTTCTTCTACTTTTCTTTATTCTTTTCAATGAAAATATAAAAATGGTAACTAGTCAGATACTTTACTAAGTGATTTTATGTGTTATCTAATTTAATACTCGATAATAGTATATAGGTTGGTGCTATTGTTATTAAATTATATAAGTAGGGAAATTGAGGTACAAAAAGTTTGCTTAACCTGGATGAACACTGATTTGCATTCAGGAAGAACTGTATAGTTCTTCTCATTAGTATTATGCCATATTGCTTCTCACTTTAATATTTTTAACATCAGAGCAAAGTTTTATCTTATGTTACAATGCAACATTTAAACCTCAGTGGAAATGAGATTTAGAGCTTTAATATTTTTTAATAGATTGTGAAAGCAAGGAGAAATCATGCATGTCTGAACTTCATGGATGAGGTGATGATAATTAAGAGAAAAGATCCTGGGGGTTATAACGAGTGTCCCTAAGCCTGTTGTGGGTGACCAGAGCCTTCCTTGTATATAAAGACACTTCACTCTCCCTCCCCAAACAAACTCATTTCACCCATGGTTATGAAGACAAAACAGAACTCCATACACAAGAACTGCTCTAAGTGTCTCTCCTTCTAGTCAACCATTGCCAACCTGCATGTGAGAGTACCATTTTAGCACCTGCTTCAGTCTAGAGAAACTATGTCCCCAGCTCTGTCATTCAGTGATGGTCCTGTCCACTGAGAAATCTATATGACTGCTGGAGGTTTACTTAAGTCTCTTTCTGTAGGATATAGTTATACTTTTGTCGACTCAATGGTATGTAAAGTTTGCTCACTCTGCAAGAAGTTGCCTAAAACAAAGCTTCAGATGTTATGGAGAACTGAGATGCTGATGTCAACAGATGACAAATTAGATGCCTAACAATGCAAGAATCCTTACGGTATAGATTTTAACATAATTATCAATACATTCCTTTCAGCTATTTTCCCATTTTAATTGCACACAGTTTATGTCTTTGTTTTATGTAGCTATTTCTATGAGAAGAGAATGGAAGTAGCAAGATGAAAATGAAAGAATTATGCAAAGGAATCGAAGTCTTGCCAAATACACAATTTGTGGTTTCTACTTTGCACATGATTTATGCATGATTACATTTTTCAGTGTATTATCCTGCAAGCTACTTCATTGTATAGTCCCAGTTTGTCTTTCTGGTGTCTGTATTTGGATTGAGACAAATATGCTTCTTTTATTTTCATTCTTGAAGCCAAAAACTTTTTTTTTGGAGGACATATGGAATTTCCTTATTTTAGATTAAATACTATCCATGATTTTTTTTGTATTATTACTATTTGATTTGAGGTTAAACTATTTCACCATCCTGGTTGGTCTCCTCCTAATGTATGCAAAGGATAAAAGCAGATCCCTTTCAAAAGCTGATTCTTCTTTTCTTCTCAGGATTAAATCAGGAATTTGTCTGGTTTCTGACTTAGCTGGGTCAGCAAAGAAGAAGGGGCCAAGGCTGGAAAATAGGTTGTACTCCTGGGTACTATGGTAGGCATGCATGGGGGAAAAAAAGACTGGTGGTGTTTTAAGGTACAAACAGAAGATCATAATGGCACATTTTACCATCTAGATTCAGTAACTACTGGGCTGAAAAGGCAGGTACAACAAAAGTTGTATATTGAGAAGAGAGATGTTACCCCAAAGTGGAAAGAAACACGTAATTGGGGAAATACATAAATACAAGCAGATAGACCCTCAGGATTAAAGGATATTTGTCAACAGAAAACAGAATCCTACCATCAGGATGGGCTTTAGGGGTTCTAAAAGGGCTTGAATACATCCTGTCTCATGTCAGTATCAGTCTTGGCATTGGAAATAGTGGAGGTATAAAAGTTAGGATCTAGCATGGTCCAATGGGAATTTTCTATAACTCATCTACATTCTGAAATATAAAATCATGACAGAATGACAGAAAATATCAACAATTGTCTGACTTCAATTATTAACCGAAAGAGAAAATCAGGAAATAATGTTCGGTAGTCATACTTTGTATCACCAATTTGAAATTGTTATGAAAAATGCAACATTCATCTACTCTATCTACCTGGACAGCCAATGGCACACTCTCACAATAGCACATCTTTTTCTTTTTGCATTACCTACATCCATGTGCTTCAGCTATCCTTCCCCTCCAGTTCATGACCATTCGTGCTTAGATATCTCCTTGACCTACATTAATACTGCTGTTTTCTTTATAATTATATTTTTTATTGAAAGTAATGTACTTATCTTTTGGTGCCTGTCAAAGACCCATAACATCAAGCCTTTCTTACCAGGTATATTTCCCATTAAAAATACTGGAAAACCCCCATGTTGTATTTTCTTTCTCATGCCCTATATGTCTGTTTTGTTGTTATTGTTCTTTTAAATCTCTGGAACATCCAGTTAAACTTTGTGAAAACTAGTTATTTCCCATATTCAAACATAAGTGGGGGCCTTAGAGAGAAAATATTGAGAGCTACCCAAAATTAGCACCAGGACCAACAGGAAGGAAAATACAGTCCATAATCTGAGTGGCCTATGCTCATGCCTAGGTCTCATATTCAGATGTGGGGCCCAGGCAAAGCTAGTTTTTCAAATCTCCAGATGATTCTAATGCTAATTAACCTGCATCAAGGTTAATCCTCATTCTTAATTTTCTCTGAATATATTTAGGCTGAAAGGAAGATCTTTTTAACTAGCTAAAAAGATTCGTTGACCAAATCCCAAGAAAGAATGGACATTCAGTGTTTTATATTGGAAAATACCATGTGACATATATGATATGTGTGCACACACCTGTGCATGGATGTGAATGTTGTGTTTAAAAATAGGTTTACAAACTACTACAAGCAACAAAAAGTGAAAAAAAGAAAAAAGAGAGGGTTGATTTTGAATAGGCCAGTGGTTCACTTAGAGATATGCAACCAAAATCTCTAAGCATCAAGGCGTTGCCAGGATGTCAAGCTCCCCCATTTCACACCGTAATAATTAGACTGATTATTCACAACACCTGCTCTAATTGTTGTCCTTAATGCTTCTGTCTGTTGGGGTAAATAACTAGTATCTTGATATCAAAGAGCTGACACACAGCAACTCCAGAAGAGAGATGGAACATCTGCTTTTATTTGGGTCATGACTAACAAGGGTGTAGCAGGTTGATGAAAAAAACTGAACTCTATTTGCCCTATCTCCCTCTCGCTTTCTTTCTCAAGGCTTTTCTCCACCAAATTTTCTGCTGTGGGGCACAATTTTCTCTTTAAGTGTCATGCATGAAATAGACCAGTAGGACCTCATGTAGACTATATAATAAGACCTCATAAACAGAAATAATGCTCAGGAAATGGGCTGATGTCTCTGACTGCAAGCTATGCATGATGAACTATGGCCATCTCCAGGCAGGAGCTCAGGTGTTAAAATGGGGACATGTATTGTAATCTTGTTAGTAATTTTCAATTCAATAAAATATTATTGGATTCATCTCTACTTGTATTAAATGCACCTTTGTCTAAGAGAAAACAAAATAGTAAGAGAAAAAATAGGCAAAAAGAAAAAAAAAATAAATGCACAAGGAAAAGAGCCACATAGCAAAGACACAATTCAAATGTGTAAAAAAAAGGTAGAGGGGATATTGAAGTAGACAATTAAAACAAAACAAAACAAAACAAAACCTTAATTGAGGATAATAATAATGTCTTTATTTTAAAAATAAACAAATAATTGCTTTGCCATTTTTATTCAGAATGGAGAAAAAAGAAAAAATTCAGAAATTCTTGTTATTCAGAGAAAACTACTAAAATTTTAGTACATATCTGTATCAGTTAGGGGTTCAACCAGAGAAATAGAACCAGTAGGATGTATAAAGAGATATGTTGTGAAGAATTGCATTATGTAGTTGTGAGGGCTGGCTTCGTATGTCCAAAATCTGTATGGTAGGCCATCAGGAAGGACAAGCTTGAACTCTAGGGCATGAGCAGAAGCTGCATTTCACAGGTAGAATTCTTCTTCTTCAGGGAAAGTTCATTATCCTCATAAGGCCCACCCAGATTATACAGGATAACTTCCTTTAAAGTCAATTGATTATAGATACTAATCATACAGCACACCTTTACAGCAACTCCTGGTTTAGTGTCTGATTGAATTAACAGAGGACAATAGCTACGCTGATATACATAAAACTGACTATTGTAGTCCACTTCTTGTTAGTTTGGTTCTCATATACATATTCTTAAACTATACTTAAACTCTAAGTAAAGAAAATAACAAAATGTATTATTAACACACCTTACATTAGATAAGATGATAAGAGAAACTGTTGCTTAATATATATATATACACACCCATATATATATATATATACTCATATATATACGTATATATACATACATATATAGTATATTATATTATACATAATATATATATATATATATATATATATACATATATAACAAAATAAGGAAAAAATACACATAACCATTAGAGTTTTCATTTCTGCAAAAGGTCATGTGGTTATAGCTGCTTGTTTGCCTGGTGAAGTTAGCAAAACCTTCATTCTTGAAGAGTCTGGGCCTTTAGAATGCCTGTCTTAATTTAGTTAATGCAAGTTTCCAGTGCCTTTAATCACAGATGTGGTAGTACTAAAAAAGGCCCTGAAGCATCTTCTGTATGCTAGACATAGTCTTCCTTACCTGTTGGGTTGTAAGGGCAATCCAGTCTCCCCCCTAATAATGGGATCAATTACTCCTGCCTTCTTTGCCTGCTGATTCAAAGGCATGAAGAAGCCAAAGTGACCAAGTCTCAGTCTTAATTTTCAGTTCAACAAATCCTTATTTTGTGCTCTGATAGAAGCATTTTTCTCTGTGGTACTCTGACTTCTGGGCAAGCACAGTATAACATCAAAAGAAAATGAAGCAAACATTTTAATAAAAGAAACATTTTTAAGTTATTAGAAAATATTTATGAAATATAAATGCCAATATGCCTCTCTAGATTCTTTATAGTTACTCTTATCATTATACATCTATTTTTTCCTTCTATTTTTGATTATTTGGGTTCTTTTATTTAAAGTGTCTTTCTTCGGGGCGCCTGGGTGGTGCAGTCGGTTAAGCGTCCGACTTCAGCCAGGTCACGATCTCGCGGTCCGTGAGTTCGAGCCCCGCGTCAGGCTCTGGGCTGATGGCTCAGAGCCTGGAGCCTGTTTCCGATTCTGTGTCTCCCTCTCTCTCTGCCCCTCCCCCGTTCATGCTCTGTCTCTCTCTGTCCCAAAAATAAATAAACGTTAAAAAAAAAAAAATTAAAGTGTCTTTCTTCTAGGTAGCATGGAGTTCAGTACACCTTTTTAATTCAATATTACAATCTTGGCCATTTAATTTAGATGTTTAGCCTATTTATAGTTAATGTTATTACTGATATGGTTTCACTTAAAACATTCTTTTTGCTACCTTCTTTTGTTGTGGTGTATTTTTTCTTTGCTTCTGTTTTCTTCCTTTTTTTCTACCTCCCATAGGATTCCATTTTATGGATTCCATTTTATGTTCTTTGTTAGCTCATTAGCTCTAATTTTTGGAGGGAGGGGGTATATTTTTGTGGTTTCTTTTCCTTTTCCAAACTTTAGATTGTTGTCGTTGTTATATATTTTATTTCTACATATGTTATAGATTACACAATGCATTTTGTTATTTATTCTAGATAGTTATGTATTATATTTATTTACACAGTTACCATTTTTAGTGCTCATCATTATTTTTGGCA
Organism: Leopardus geoffroyi; assembly: GCF_018350155.1. Lineage (NCBI taxonomy): Eukaryota > Metazoa > Chordata > Mammalia > Carnivora > Felidae > Leopardus > Leopardus geoffroyi. The sequence continues at coordinate 59,997,519 of NC_059339.1, forward strand.
TATCCAGATTTCTTTCTAGTACTCTTGTCCCTGTCTAAAGGAATTTCTTTACTATTTTGAGTAGTGAAGGTTTGCTGGTGATGAATTCTCTCAATTTTTGCATTTCTAATATAGACTCTACTTCACTATCATTTTTGAAGGATATTTGTATGGGGTATGGAATTCTAGGCTGACAGTTTTTTTCATTTGGTACTGTTGAAATGTTGCTCTGCTGTTTTTTGGCTTGAATTGCTACTAAACAGAAGTTTTCTCTCTTTATTTTCTTTATTCTTTTATATATAATGTGTTATTTTCTAATGATTGCCTTTAAGATTTTTTTCTTTATCACTGGTTTTAAGCAATTTAACTGAAATATTTTGGCCTCACTTTTAAGCTTTGATGGTGGAGCAAAAACAACATTTATTCTACACATTATTTTTTCCTTTATTGGGCCAAATCCTTTCTCATTGTGCCACCATTGTCCCATGAATTATGTGATTTCCTACTCTGGCTAGTTTTGATAGGAACTGTTCCCAGTCCTATGAAAGTTACGAGTATTGTTTGCTAAAATCTTTTTGAGTATCTCTTTCCTCAGTCTCTGTTAGTTTCCTCATATGTATGAGGTGTTTGGTTCTTAGCTGAAAATGTGATAAAAACCCTCTGCAGAACTTCAGAGCTTTCTTTGTACATCTGCCTTCTCCCGAGTATACTGTCCTATCATATCTACCTGTCTTGGCCTCCCCACATCCCCAGTATCATCCACTTAAGAAGACTTCAGGGCTTTAACATGGTTCCCTTTTTCTATTCCAAAGCTTGGAAAGTTGTTTCTGGCAGTGAGCTGGGACAATTAATAGGGCTTACTTCATTTATTCCCTGTTCCTGATGGATCACTGTCCTTTATCATATTCTTTGTCTGAATTTGTAGTTATTTCAGGTAAGAGGGCAAATTATATCCCTGTTGATCCCATCTTGACTGTACCTGAATTTTCCATAATTAGACTTTTACATTAAATATGTAGTTTGAATGTTATTTGTTGGGGGAAAAAAACCCATAGATTTATTTTTTAAAAATCTTAGTTATTTGTATGGTATCTGATTATATAGAACTTGCATATAATCTTTAGCATTAATTTTCAATACTTTAATAACATTTTGGTGGACATTTTTCTATGTACATAATTGTTAACATGTCCATTATTCTCTTTTTAAAAATTGTTTATGTTTATTTTATTTTTGAGAGAGAGAGAGAGAGAGAGAGAGAGAGAGAATGAGTGGGGGAGGGGCAGAGAGAGGGAGACACAGGATCCAAAGCAGGCTTCAAGCTCCAAGCTGTCAGCACAGAGCTCAACGTGGGGCTCGAACTCATGGACTACAAGATCATGACCTGAGCCGAAGTCAGTGCTTAACCAGCTGAGCCACCCAGGCACCCCTAATGTGTCCAATTATTCTCAATGAGATTTCTCTAAAAGTATATTTGCTAAAACAAATTTTAAGGCTTTTAACACATATTGCTAATTGCCCAGCTTGGTCAACCTTCACATGATTTGTGAAGAATGAATGAAGTGGTTATATTTGTGTTTGTGAAAGAAGAAACTCACCTTTGTGTGAAAAGCTATTGATGGTTAAGAAGGGGAGAGGCTAGAGAAAAGAATTCAAGTTAGGAGACCAAACAGCATGAGAGATGATGAGAATCTGAATTAGGTATTGCTATTTGAATGAAGAAAAGGAGAGAGGGATTTGGGAAATATTTCTGAGGCAGAATCCATGGATTCTAAAATTAATTGGAAGTTGGAAACCTTCGTACAATTTGGCCATGAACTAAAAGAAAATTCCTGGGGCACCTGGATGGCTCAGTTGGCTAAGCCTCCAACTTTGGCTCAGATCACGATCTCGCGGTTTGTGAATTCGAGTCCCATGTTGGGCTCTGTGCTGATAGCTCAGACCCTGGAGCCTGCTTTGAATTCTATGTCTCCCTCTCTCTCTGTCCTCCCCTGCTCATGCTCTTTCTCTCTCTGTCTCTCAAAAATAAATTCACATTAAAAAAAGGTTGAAAAAAAGAAAACAAAATTCCTAAAGCAAGGAAGTTTTGTACATGGGGAGGGTCAATTTGTTACTCAATTAATTTGTGTTGGACTTGAACTGCACAGGCACTACTTATGGGACAGTCGAGTAGTGAGCTAATATATGGTCAGTTTAGTTATGAGATCTGAGCTTAAGACTTTGATTTTGAGTTAGCTACATGATTTGAGCAAATACATAGTAGTGGGAATTAACCATGGGTGTATACCCTATAAATGTCATTTTCTAGGTAAAATGTCTGGAGTGAGAAGAGAAACAGGCCAATGAAGGAATTAAAGTCCTGCATATGTTTTGAGTATGAGTAAACTTAAAGAATGACAAAAGAATGTATGAAGGGATGGTTAGAAAGGTAAAAAGAGGAGACTGGTAAGCAAAATCCAAGGGAGGAAAAAAAACTAAAAAGATAAAAATTATCCATAATATCAAGTACTGGCCAAAAGCAATAGGTATTATGGAATATTTTAGGATTGGGCAATTAGTTTAGAAAAAGTAGTGTTAGATCATCTGGGTGGTCATCTGGTTTTAAGAGCAGATGACAAGGATTATAGTATCAAGAAATTATGAAGTATGGGACAAGAGTCAGATAGATGGAGATGTTTTATGTCTGTCAGGTCCTAGTGTCCAATAGGCCACTCTCACCACCAGATAGGTCATGGTGAACTAGGATAAGCTGGGTCACGATCAGATAAACTGGTAGCATTAGGGTTGCAACTGAGGGCTAGATTTAGGATAGAATGTTCAATATAAAACTTAATTTGATTGCAACAAACAGTGGTAACAGGTGTTTGTTGATTTTTATTGGGTAGAGGCTGCAGTGTACAGAGATGTAAATGGGTCATCTTAAAGCTGTAGAATCTGGAATACCCAACACTAGATTCAATTGGGATAGGATATCCTGAATAATAAATAAAAAAAGATGACAAAAAAAAAAAAAAAAAAAAAAAAGCAGGGACAGGGAGTCGGGGAGCGAAGAAAGGGTCAAAAATGTTCCCAGTAGCTCAGAACACTTAGTACCTACAATCCATGTAATGAAGGAAATTTACTTATGAATAATGAATTCATAAAATCAGGGTGTCCCCCCCCCTTTTTTTTACAATAATAGAAACTGAGTATCAAAAAAGGGAATGGGTGAGTAGAAGAAAAACAAATATCAAAGAGGTTTTCATTAATTACAGATGATTTCAGCAAAGGGCAGCCAGTTGTCAGATTCTTACTATTAATCCTGCAGATAATGTTCTAAAATGTACAGTTAATTTTTAGTTACCATTTTAGACATGTCACTGTAAAATGTGGATTCAAGTGCAGTTACATGTCACATCCCAACCACCTTTGTATCCCAGGACTTCCCTAATGATTAATATAATTCCCAAGATTGCTAAAGGAATTAATAGTAATTAGCTACCTATAGCCAGAAATGCAGATAAACCACCTGCTTTCCCCTTCCCAGTCCATTTCCTTCTTTTGTTTAATCACACAATGAAACAATTATCTTCCATTTATGACATCACAGTCACTCCCATAGCAACCGGAATCTTCTTCTATCATTTCAGTATGGGAATAATCAGAAAGCAGATATGAATTTTTGAAGGAGAAAGAACATATTTATATATAAATACACTAACAACTAGCAATTTCTAGGAGACAGAAATAGAGAAGAATAGGAATATCTCATAGATAAGGGTTTCCTTTTAAATGTTAATTTTTGTCTGACTGTAAGCTTCATCTTTTAAACCCTTTTTCCCATTATTATCATCATACCTTGAGTGCTTACAGCTGAACAACCAGTTCACTGTGACCTTTCTGAAATCGCAAGCCATCCTTTCTCTTTGTCACTGTGATAATGGAATGGATCAGATTCTTCCTGCAGACATTATAATGGAGTTCAACTGTCTATGGCATACACTAATGAAAAATGTTAAACCTTTCTCGTCTCCACCATGTGCCGCCACAGCACACAGCAGATGCCCTGCCTGGAGAAGCCCATATGGCAGGCTGGTATCGGTGATATTTCCTGTAATGTCAAGGGAGCCTGTTGTATGGAAAGGATGTTGTGGGTGCCATTTGGAGGCTTAGGTACAAGTGCATTGAGCAAGAGCCACTTTATCTGTCTGCCTGTCCCCCCTCCATGGTGCCAGCTAGTCCCTCATTGGCAGGCAAGTGGGCCTTTCTGCTGTGTGATTCAGAGACCTGGGAAGCCCTTTCACTACCCACTCTCCAGAAACACTCATAATACCTATCTCCTTACAGATGTCTGATGTTCCTTTAACAGTCTATACAATTTTTTTCACTGAAACTGAAAAATAATGTATAAACTGCAAACATTGCAGGCATGGACACATGCTGACTTAAATCCTCATTATACAGATATCAGTATAAATCATGGGTATTACTTCTGTTTCTTAAAGAAAAATGCATTATGGGCTATGTGCCATTAAGGGGATGGGACAGCTAAAGTGGGTGAGATGAGGAGAGACAAAAATATTCTGTTAAAATTCATACCTACAGCCGCTATGTAACAATTATGTTGTTTCACTATCAGCAGCTATTACTCATTGTCCTACTTTATAAAGCGAGGCACTTAAGGCTTGTGAGGTGATGAGCCTCATGAATGAGGAGGACCAAAGAAGTGAACAGACTCCATTAAACACGAATGGACACTCAGGGCCCATAGATATTATATTAGTTACAGTTTACAAGCCAAGGGGATACATGTTTAGCAAAGGATAATAAATTATATAAAGCAGGTGATGATGATGATGATGATGATAATGATGATGATGATGATGATAATTCAGTGAGCATGCTTTTTCTAGTCTTTTCTAACTCCTTACTGGAAACCCTGGATGCAGAGGCTAGTGCCAGTAATCTCATCCAGACCTCTGGTACTATAGCCCTGTTACCCAAAGACATGATGGTCTTACACATTTTCCAAACTTCTCTGGGTGAAAAACATATATTCAGGATCATCCCGATCTAGGCTAATTTTACAGTACTGTTCCTCTTTAGCTCCCATATTGTTGGTGTATTATCGCAGGTTTAATAATAATAGTCTGCATCTAGCCTAGTCCCATCATGATTATATGTTGGTGACCAGCATGCTGCCTTTTTCTTCGAAACTACAGTAGTCCAAGAGGGATTAACCTTGCATGCCTGGTCACAACTTATGAACTACACTAGAGTTTAGTTTCTTTTTCAGAGACAGACTCAAGCTGCATGTATGTTTGCCAAGTCAAAAGACTAAGTAAGGGAATTATGTGACTAATTCCATCTAAGGTTCCCCCATTGGCCAAATTGTATTGATAGCTATGGTGTTTGCATTTGTTTTACTTGTGTTTATGGAAATTGGCATAGACAAATATTTAAGACTCAAATGTTTAGTCTCTTTTTCTCTGATAATGTAAATGAATTAATACATCAAGACACTGCTGCTTCTAGATTATATCCCCCAAGTGTTCAACTAAACATATAGTACAGCTTACATTTGCAGTTGGCGAAGAGGTTGGAAGCTAAACCCTGCAGTGATTAACACACGGGCTTTACCATAACATAGCCTGTGTTCAGTGCCCATCTGAGACAAGTTTCGTAACTTCCCTATACCTCAGTATCCTAATTTTCTCAAAGGAGATAGTAATAAAAATCAATATCATGGGTTTGTTATAAAGGTTAAATTAGTAATGTACATGAAATACCTATGACAATGTGTGATGCATAGTAAGCCCTTTGAAAATTTATTAGTCAACTTTAGGTTGCAGAAGGAAGTGGAGACAATTGTCTGTGAAACTAAAATAAACTCCTTGAAGACACAAACTTTAATGTCCCTTACACACACACACACACACACACACACACACACACACCCCAGAACATAGTTCAATGCCTAACCTGAAACTGAGATTTAAGAGAGTTCAGTGGTGTCTGTGTTCTGGAATCCCTAGTCTATGTACAGCTAGTATATCTCAGGACTTATGGCAGAGTCTTTTGTTCAGAGCTCCTGTGGAACAACCTTTCTAGGACAATAGACAGATGAAGTATCATCTCCTAAAGTTGATAACAACCGAGACACTTCATAACTACATACAAATTGGCTTTGGTTTTCTGCCAGTGGTTTTTCTGGTACATTGGATGAAGATTTGATTGCTGCTTGGCAAGTGCATTGACTCAATGTGTGATCCCTGAGGTTTTAATTGTTTGTATCGCATTCTTGTCTCACTGAAAAGTGCAATTGTTGGCAATCACTCCTTCCCTCATTACTGCCAACTGGCTCTAGCCTGCTGTATTTCTTTCTTTGAGTGCCTTCTTACTCTAAGTCTTCTAAAAACAGTCCAACAGTCCAAGCACCTTGACTACATACCAGCCTTGGCTATCGGGAAGATCCTCACTGGCATAATACATTCCATTGAAGTTTATCAGAAAAGAAACTCAATAATTAATTACCTTTCTATACTATTATTCCTGTTGGGTCAACTCTCCATCATATTTATGCTGCACACAAAAATATATGACATTTTTATCTATATGGGCCATTATGTACCTCTTGATTTACTAACGGATACACTTGCCATCTAATGGGTCTTCATTGAATGTTTAATATGTACCAAGTACAGTCCCAGATACTGGAAATACAATGATGAATGAAAGTAAATGGAGCCTTTGATCCATAGGACACTTTTGCCAATAAAAGAGACAAACATTTTCAACCACACAAACCAACATAAAACTAACAATGAGGATGCTCTACAGTTGATAAGCATGGTTTTATGAGTGGCAGGATTATTTGACCCCACCAGGGAGGTTAGGGACCTCTTCCTGAAGAAATGACTATTGAGCAATGAAAGTAGTAAGTGATGATAGGGAAAAACATTTCATGGTAGAGACAGAATAAGTGCCATGCTACTGAAATGCAAGGGAGGTTTGACCATGAAGTCTGAAAGGAACAAAGAAAAGAATGGAGTGATTGGAACAGAGAGTGATATAGCATATAAGAAAAAGCTGAAGAAGTAGGTAGGGATCAGATCATATAAGATCTTGAAGGCCAAGTTAAGAAATCACAAATGAAGTTTGAGAAAAATGAGATTTGAATGATTTTAAACCAAAAAGGGATATGACTCAGGTTTGCATTTTGAAAATAACACTTGTTAGAATTACACTTGTTAGACAAGAACACTTGTTAGAAAAGAGATTTTATAGGTAGAAACGTGGAGCTATAAGGATATATCAATTAAGTGACTAATATAAAAATCCCAGAAAAAAAAAAAAAAAAAGGTGGCAACCTGGCCAAATGTTGTAGAAGAAGATAGAAAGAGAAATAGATGGGATGAAATGATATGTAGACAGTGATATGGGTAAGGTTTGGAATAAAACATGCACCATTGGTGTCAGAGTGATTCCTAGTTTTCAGATTATATAAATTGAGTTGTATAATTTATAAAGATAAGAAACATGTACAAAGATTATATCAAGTTTAGTTTTAACCATATTAAGATTAAAGTATTTTTGAAATATTTAGGAGATGTCAGATGAGCAGGAGTCTAAATTCATTTGAAAATCAGAGATATCTCACCTGAATGTGTTTATTTGTTAATTATCTTCTTCTCATTGGTAATTCCAGTAGTAGCAATGGATGAACTTGCTGAGGTAGGGAGTATGAATAAGAGAAGCCAGACCAGAGGAGTCAGCATGTAGAGTTCGAAAACCTTTGTGAACCTGAGGGCCAGGCCTTCCTTTTAAATGAATGAATCAGTATCTAGGATAGCCTATATTGAATTAGGGGTAGAACCTGGACAACTGGATAAAAAAAATGCATGGGAATTTGAAGGATTAACATAGATTTTCTAGTGTCTACCTTTATTCTTACTATAGATTTATCTGAAGAGATTCACACTTTGACAATTACCTCTTGATCTTTATCTAACCGATCACATATGTTAATTTTCTACCTATATTTGCCTGTAATTAGAGCTATTAAAGATACCATTCATAATGTTTCTCAATGTCCCTTATACATAGACTTCAGTGACAAATTTTCTTCATAGATTTGGTTTGTACTTAGTTTAGAATGCTTCTGACAGGGTACTCTCCCTGCTCTGTGATAATCAGGTCATTCTTTCCTTCAGGCTAAATCCCCAGTATCTTTTTTTTTTAAATGTAAACTTCTTTTCTTTGGCTTCAAGGCTGTCTCCTCTTTGCTCGTGTGTGTATTTGTTATGGTCAGATGTCTAGACTCCCCACCACCACACTACCTTTGCTGCCTTCAAATCAACTTAATGATGTAAGTCATTCTTTCCTCTTTTACTAATGTCTATCACTTCCTTGAATCCTCTCACATCTTCTCCTTTGGGCATTCCTACAACTCAGATCTCCCCATTCTCCTTCCTCTTTTTCAAAGGTAGGATCTTTCACTAGGAGTTGTGAGATACACCAAATGCTCTGAATATACATTTGTGAGCATTATGCATACTGATTAATCATCCTAATGTGGTGTGGGAATATATAAAATAGATAAACATAAAGGTTCCTACCCTCCAGTTTTCTTATAATTTACCTTGAATATAAGGTATATGTCAGCATTTTTTCCCCTTTCCAAATAAAAATAAAGTGGTTTTTAGTGGAAGACAGTTATGATTAAGACAATTAAGGAGATACAAGAAATTAAAGTGCTATCTAACGGACGTCCATCCTCTTCTGACCATCCCACTTCTAAATTTTCTAGTCAGTCAATTCTAATCTCCCTTACTCTTCCTGAAAAGCAAGATTGTATTAATGACAACATATTTTTATAGATTTTTATGTAAATAGTCTTAATGTCAATAATGTCAATAGATTTTGATAGCACTAATTGGTTGCTTTGAACATTTGCACATATTTGAACTCAACAGATCAATTATGTGGGTCTTCCTTCCCCTTCAAAGATTTAGACAATGCATTCTCTCAAGTCTCACTTGATACTTCGACTCTAACTCTGACTTCTACTCTAACACTTCAGTATGGTAGAAATGCATATCTGTTTGTAATTAAGATATGATATGTTTTGATGTCTATCGATTCAAACAAAATAAAACATTAACCCAACATTCATGCATCTCACAATATAAAAGGGAGAGGAGGCATGGATATAGGTAGCTCAACTATAAACTAGAATAGGGGCGTCTGGGTGGCTCAGTCCATTAAGCAGCTGACTTCAGCTCAGGTCATGATCTCCCAGTCTGTGGGTTCGAGCCCCACGTAGGGCTCTTTGCTGACAGCTAAAAGCCTGGAGCCTGCTTCTGATTCTGTGTCTCCCTCTCTCTCTGGCCCTCCCCTGCTTGCTCTCTGTCTCTCTCTCTCTCAAATAATAATGTCTGTCTATATATATATATATATATATATATATATATATATATATATAAGCTAGAACAGAGTTTGCCCTGGGGAAGTGCTATGAAGATTCATTGCAAAGGGTAATACCTTTCACTGGGGGACTTGAAGAGTTTCCTGATGGGGATGGGAGCATTGCAGAGGTGAGCAGATACATAGGCATAGAGAGTAGAAAAAAATGCACTATGTCCAAATTCTGTGGGTAGCAGGAGAATGAGAATACACTGGTAAGTACAAAGAAATGAGATTGTGAAGCTGGCTTAGGACACAGCACGTAGAGTCTATAATGCCACATAAGTAGAGTGACATTTATCCTGGGATGTCTGCAACAGTTAGTGCCTATTATTATTAATGGCAACCTTTTGTCTCTCAAAAGTACCTGGTTTATATCACAGATTATATGACTCTCCTGTACATAAGGAGCAGTGACACTGTTGTGTAGATTGATGCTTTCCACAGGGCATCAAACAGAATACAATTTTATAGGGACTCTGAACAAATGTGTTCTGTAGACTTTTGTGAGAATATTGTATACAGCTTATGTCCATCTTAAAGACTTATAGTGTATGCAAACAAGTTCTGTAGTATATAAGCTTATTTAAATGTTTTAGCAATTTTTACTGCAGAGATCTTTTTATCACAAAACACAAAGTAACACATCATGAATGTGGGAATGGTGTCTATTGATTGGAAGAATGTTGTAAGATAAGTTATGCTATAGGAAGATTAATTGATTGTATGCTGGGTTAGTTTGTTCCAGTGACAAAAACTGGAAGAGGCAAGAAAATTATGTTTTTAACATTTTTACTTATATCTTAATCCAGTATGAAAGACTGTATTTTCCAACAATAAATGCAGTAACATCTTACATCGTACACAGTCTTCTAGAACCTTGCAACTCCCCCGTGAGGAGGGGGGAATCTACATTTCTTCCCCCTGAAACTGAGTCAGCTTTTTTGTGGTGACCTCAACTAGTAGGATGGTGAACAAGTTATGCTCTGTGACTTCCCAATGTAGATCATAAAAGGTACTAAAGATTTTACCTGACTCTCAGGATATGCACCTTTGGGTCCCTGAGCCACTTTTTAAGAGATATAACTACTCTGAGTCTATCAGGCTGGTGAGACTACATAGCAGCAAAGAGAGACACCTAAGATCTCCATATGTTCTTCTGCCAGCCATCTGAGTCTTCCCAGCTCATGCCAAATATATAATTGAGGAAGATTTGGAGATGACTCTGGCCTCAGCAGTGTCTGACGACAACTGCATGAGACAGTAAGAACTGCCTAATTTATCCTAATGAGTCATCCCCCAAAATTGTTAGAGATAATATTAAATGACTATTTTTGGCTCATGCCACAATGTTTGGCATGGCCCATTACAAGGCATTAGATGACTAGAGTATCTGGATTTATAACAACTTTTGAAAAGTCACTAAACATGAGTAAATAAAAGATGGACTGGGCAAAATTTAAACAATAAAGTAAAGGCAACAAAGATACAATTCAGCTAACTGTAAGGTCAACCCATAATTCATGATATAATTTCCTTAAATTGGTTAGAGGTGTACACAGTTAGGGTCTAAACTTTCTAACAGTAAGCCACTTTGATCTTTTGCATCATCGGGACTGACCAATTGGATGGATGGGGTCTCCTGTTAGAGAATTGTCCCTTTATTTTTTTTTTAATTTTTTTAACGTTTATTCATTCTCAAGAGACAGAGAAACAGAGCATGAGTGGGGGAGGGGCAGAGAGAGAGAGGGAGACACAGAATCTGAAGCAGGCTCCAGGCTGTCAGCACACAGCCGGACACGGGGCTCGAACCCACAAACTGTGAGATCTTGACCTGAGCCGAAGTCAGGTGCCCAACCGACTGAGCCACCCAGGCGCCCCAAGAATTGTCCCTTTAAAGAGTAATGGGTGGAAGAGGCAATGAACACAACACAAGTGAGATTGGTCACAGTTGACTGGTGGACAGGATACTCAGAGTTGGAAGCAGTAGCACAGGAAGGGAATCAAATAATATTAGATATGAATAAAAAAACATTATAGAGAATTTTTATTTATGTTTTTAAGTTTATTTATTCTGAGAGGAGAGAGAGGCAGAGGGAGAGGGAGAGAGAGAATCCCAAGCAGACTCAGCACTGTCAGCACAGAGCCCAACGTAGGGCTCAAACTCATGAATCAGAAAGATTATGACATGAGCTGAAACCAAGATTCGGAAGCTTAACCAACTGAGCCACTCAGGCGCCCATAGAGAGGATTTTTAAATGCCATTAATTCAGCTTGACAAAAGGGAAGAAAGAATCAAACATGATTCTGAGATTATGAGCTCAGGTAACTAAGAGAATGGTGCTTCTGTTAGGAAACAAGTACAAAATAGGAAGAAAATGCCTGCATGCGAGAACAATTTTACTTGGAGTTAGTGGATAGTTAGACAGTAATATTCAACTCAGTAGACAGATTGAGAGGACAAATGGGATGCAGAAAATTAGTCAAACTGTAGCAAGTTCTAATATTTGTTAATTGTCTCCTTGGAGGTGAAAGTTGAAACTGTGACCACCAGTGAAATTATTTGGGGAAGTGTTTGGGGACAGAAGGAGAAAATGGAAAATCCAAGATCTCAAAGAGATGTGGGTAAGCAAAGAACCTACGGAAGAAACAAAGAAAAAAAAATTCAATTAAAAGTCACACTGTTAATCATTATTCAAGAATGCCAACTTCTTTATGATGAAGGAAGAGGAGAAGGAAGGATTAAAAGGCACACAAAGAAGGGAAAGAAAAGAATGAGGAAGATAAGCAATAGTAGGCGGAGAGCAGTGCCTTAATCAGACTGCAAAATATTGACCTCTCCAAATCCTCCAGCAGACTCAGAAGTTGGAAGAAATTTGATGAGGGTTTTGGAGAGTGGGGTGAGGGGCGCCCCTTCTAATGTTCACTGGAGCCAAGCAAAGGCAGTCTCACTGTGTAGCCCTGGGCTGAGTTAATCAAACTGGCTCTGTAACCAAGATGCCGGCTGTGCCACTCTGCTCCCTTAATGTGCAGCACAAACCCATTTACTTGTTTGATTTTGCTCCTTTTTGGTAAATAATTTACATAGTTTTGCATTAGCTCAATTTGCAAAAATTGAGCAAACAGTGCAATTTTCTGTAATTATGCCAGTGCAAGACAGAAGTAAAGTCTGGCTGAGAGAGGCTTTATCTGAACTGAAAAGACATTTGGTGGAAATGGAGCATGAGAAGAAAATGAAGATCTGCTTAAATTGGCTCTGGCCAAAGTGAGAAAGAATAGAACACAATTCAGCTAACACTCTAACTGAACTAAAAGTCTTTGTTTTCCCTCTTCTCCTCTAAAAGTTGTCAGGTGGGCATATGTGCACCATACATATTCGTTGTTACACGTACCCTCCCAGAGAGGAAATAGTTACCATTGTAATGGCTGCCAACGTGATTTCCTGTCTCGTAAACACACGTACTACTTCTTTGACTGGGCTTCATTGTTCCTCACTCTGACCCTCTATTTTGCACATCTCACATTAATCTACTATCCCAAAATATCCTACAGGAACAAAATCAGGAACTTAAAGAATGAAGTTAATTTTGTCAAGGGCCAACCAAATACATGCCTTTGGTTAGATATTTGTGATGGAATTTGGAGAGCCCAAGAGAATTGTTTACAACTCTGGGCATGGGGCAACGAGGTATGCATTTCAGCATTCTTGCTAATCTGAATTGTGGAAAATTGGTATAACTAGATCTTCCAGTCTTCTCTCATTGGAATGTAGTCTAGAAACGGATGGTTTGCTTCTATAAATTAAGGAATGAAGGGAAGACTTCCCTTTCCACCGTTAGTTTGTTCTACTTAGGCATGGGTCTGATGGAATCTACTCCAAAATTAGTCTTTTTGCTTGTTTATTTTAACTTTCATAGTCTGGTGTGGCTGGGCTCTGGCTGGCTGGGCTTTGACAAAGTCACTTTTTATCTTGATTCCTCCCTTTCCTTATCTTCAAATGAATGTGCTATATTATGTGATCCCTAAACTCTCTGGCAACTCAAGAATTTTATCAGAATCTCATTACGAAGATTTTAACTAAAATATGGATATTATTCCTATAAATGTCTAATGGTAAAATAAAAATAATTACTTTTTACAGTAGGTCTTAAATGAAAGATACTTTTGTACTCTGGAACTTAAGGAATGGTCTCCCTCTCTGAAAACTTTTGTAAAGGTTTAATATGAACTTTTTCAAATGGGCAAACTTCATTAAATTCCATTCCACATCTATCCATTCTTGTGGAATCATATAACTACTAGTTTATGTAATATGTATTCATGTTCATTTATGCAGTATTATTGTAGTGGACATCTCTTGTTTGAACCTGCTTATCATTAATTGTAAGTGGTGTGTTGCCATCTTGCCCGACAAGATTCTATTGAAACCATCAAGCCTCCTGCCCCACTTTGTCAACACATGGGTTCATCAAGGCTTAGCAATCATATTCACTATTCCCCTGATCTTAGTGATTGATATGGGGCTGGGCATACTAAACTAATCAGTTAAACTAACATCTTAAATTAATCATTTAAACAATCAGAATTTTCTCTGAGATTTGATGTATGGATACATGGAGAGAAAAAGTCTCTTTTCCTTTGGAAAATAACATAAAAACCTATAAGCTTCAAACTACGAGAGGCTGTAGTTTTAGTTTACAGGTTGGGAAACCTGTCTGAGAATAAAACCAACATACTGAGAAATCAGAAATGGGAGATGGAGAGAGAGCAAAAGAGAAAGAAAGGCAGTGCCCTGATCTGGATCTGTCATTGCACACAATCTGATTTATTGCCCTTGGACTTCCCAGATATACAAACCAATATAATGCCCATTGTGGAAGATTAGATTACTTATTAAAAGTACTCCTTCCCTTCCTACCACCTGCATGGGAGTGGTATACTTCCCCTTTATTTTGTTGTTGTGCTCTTCCCCAAGACTTTCCTTTTTGCCAATGGGAAGTTAACAATTGCGATATAAAGAGATTTAGATGTATTTGCACCATTGGGCTTATTCTCTCGTGTCTCTTTCATCATCATGAAAAGTGCTACTTGTCTTTTCAGCCTGAACTTCATAATTTATATTCGCGAAACAGACACATGCCCAACATATAGTAATAAGCCAAGCCCAGCTATATTTGCAGCTTAAAGCTGAGCTGTTCAACTGAGACCAGCTGACCCACCGATTCTTGAAAAAAAAATAAATGATTATTACTTTAACCCACTGAGTTTTGGGAGTGCTTTGTTACAGACCAATAGCTTATATATATGTTTTTAAAAATATAATGTAGTTTATTTTATTTTTATTTTATTTTATTTTATTTTATTTTATTTTATTTTATTTTTTAATTTACATCCAAGTTAGTTAGCATATAGTGCAACAATGATTTGAGGAGTAGATTCTTTAATGCCCCTTACCCATTTAGCCCATCCCCCCTCCCACATCCCCTCCAGTAATCCTCTGTTTGTTCTCCAAATTTAAGAGTCTCATGTCTTGTCCCCCTCCCTTTTTTATATTATTTTTGCTTCCCTTCCCTTATGTTCATCTGTTTTGTATCTTAAAGTCCCCATATGAGTGAAGTCCTATGATATTTCTTTCTCTGACTAATTTCACTTAGCATAATACCCTCTAGTTCCAGCCATGTAGTTGCAAATGGCAAGATTTCATTCTTTTTGATTGCCAAGAAATATTCCACTGTAGATATATATACCACATCTTCTTTATCCATTCATTCATCGATGGACATTAGGGCTCTTTCCATACTTTGGCTATTGTTGATAGTGCTGCTGTAAACATTGGAGTGCATGTGTCCCTTCAAAACAGCATACCTGTATCACTTGGGTAAATACCTAGTAGTGTAACTGCTGGGTCGTAAGGTAGTTCTATTTTTAATTTTTTGAGGAACCTCCATACTGTTTTCCAGAGTGGCTGCACCAGTTTGCATTCCCACCAGCAGTGCAAAAGAGATCCTTTTTCTCTGCCTTCTTGCCAACATCTGTTGTTGCCTGTTATTAATGTTAGCCATTCTGACAGGTGTGAGGTGGTATCTCATTGTGGTTTTGATTTGTATTTTCCTGGTGATGAGTGATATTGAGCATTTTTCATGTGTCGGTTGGCCATCTGGATGTCTTCTTTGGAGAAGTGTCTATTCATGTCTTTTGCCCATTTCTTCACTGGATTATTTGCTTTTTGGGTGTTGAGTTTGATAAGTTCTTTACAGATTTTGGATACTAACCTGTTATCTGATATGTCATTTGCAAATATCTTCTCCCATTCTATCGGTTGCCTTTTAGTTTTGCTGATTGTTTCCTTAGCTGTGCAGAAGCTTTTTATTTTGATGAGGTCCCAATAGTTCATTTTTGTTTTTGTGTCCCTTGCCTCTGGAGACGTGTTGAGTAAGAAGTTGCTGTGGCCAAGGTCAAAGAGGTTTTCGCCTGCTTTCTCCTCGAGGATTTTGATGGCTTCCTGCCTTATGTTTAGGTCTTTCATCCATTTTGAGTTTATTTTTATGTATGGTGTAAGAAAGTGGTCACAGGTTCATTTTTCTACATGTCGCTGTCCAATTTTGCTAGCACTACTTGCTGAAGAGACTTTCTTTATTCTATTGTATATTCTTTACTGTTTTGTCAAAGATTAGTTGGCCATATGTTTGTGGGTCTATTTCTGAGTTCTGTATTATGTTCCATTGATCTGGGTGTCTGGTCTTATGCCAGTACCATACTGTCTTGATGATTTCAGCTTTGTAATACAGCTTGAAGTCCGGGATTGTGATGTCTGCTTCTTTGGTTTTCTTTATTCAAAATTGCTTTGGCTATTCGGGGTCTTTTCTGGTTCTATGCAAATTTTAGTACTGTTTGTTCTAGTTCTGTGAAGAATGCTGGTGATATTTTGATAGGGATTGCATTGAATATGTAGATTGCTTTGGGTAGTATTGACATTTTAGCAATATTTGTTCTTCCTATCCAGGAGCATGGAATATTTTTCCATTTTTTGGTGTCTTCTTCAATTTCTTTCATAAGCTTTCTGTAGTTTTCAGTGTATAGATTTTTCACCTCTTTGGGTAGATTTATTCCTAGGTATTTTATGGTTTTTGGTGCAATTGTAAATGGGATTGATTCCTTGATTTCTCTTTCTGTTGCTTCATTATTGGTGTATAGAAATGCAACCGATTTCTGTGCATTGGTTTCATATCCTGCCACTTTGCTGAATTCATGGATCAGTTCTAACAGTTTTTTGGTAGAATATTTTGGGTTTTCCACATAGAATATCATATCATCTGGGAAGAGTGAAAGTTTGACCTCCTCCTGGCTGATTTGGATGCCTTTTATTTCTTTGTGTTGTCTGATTGCTGAGGCTAAGACTTCCAATACTATGTTGAATAACAGTGGCGAGAGTGGACATCCCTGTCTTTTTCCTGACCTTAGGGGAAAGCTCTCAGTTTTTATCATTGAGAATGATATTAGCCTTTGATCTTTCATATATGGCTTTTATAATGTCAAGCTATGATCGTTCTGTCCCTACTTTCTTAAGGGTTTTTATCAAGAAAAGATGCTGTATTTTGTCAAATGCTTTCTCTGCATCTATTGAGAGGATAATGTGGTTCTTGTCCTTTCTTTTAGTGATGTGATGAATCACATTGATTTTTTGCAGATATTGAACCAGCCCTGCATCCCAGGTGTAAATCCCACTTGGTTGTGGTGAATAAGTTTTTTAATGTATTGTTGGATCCAGTTGGCTAATATCTTGTTGAGGATTTTTGCATCCATGTTCATCAGGAAAATTGTTCTATAGTTCTTCTTTTTAGTGGGGTCTCTGTCTGGTTTTGGAATCATGGTAATGCTGGCTTCATAGAAAGAGTTTGGAAGTTTTCCTTCCATTTCTATTTTTTGGAAAAACTTCAAGAGAATAGGTGTTAACTCTTCCTTAAATGTTTGTTAGAATTCCCCTGGAAAGCCATCTGGCCCTGGACTCTTGTTTTTTGGGAGATTTTTGATTACTAATTTGGTTTCTTTACTGGTTATGGGTCTGTTCAAACTTTCTATTTCTTCCTGTTTCAATTTTGGTAGTTTATATGTTTCTAGGAATTTGTCCGAATATAACCTAGTTTAAGTCAGGAAACAGTTGCTTGCTACTGAAAGAATTTTGACTAGGATGGAAACTTCCATTTCTTTGAAATAAACTTGTAAAATCATAGTTAAGCTGAGCTTTTATAAATGAGAAAATTCCAAGATCTGTCTCACTTTAGAATTTCAGATGCAATAGATAGGAAGGAGGTAAAAAGAGCTGAAAAATAAACCATGAAGGGAAGAAAAAAATAATTAAAAATAGAAATATAAAAAATTAATTACAAACTGAGAGGGAGTCAAACCATAAGAAACTCTTAAATACATAGAACAAACTGAAGGTTGATGGTGGCATGGAGGGAGTGGAAAATGGATGACAGGCATTGAGGAGGGCACTTGTTGGGATGAGCTCTGGGTGTTGTATGTAAGTGATGAATCATGGGAATCTATTCCCGAAGCCAAGAGCACACTGTACACTCTGTATGTTAGCTATCTTGACAATGAATTATATTCAAAAATAAATAAGTAAACGAATAAATAAATAAATAAATAAACATAGACATAGACATAGGACATAGACATAAATAGACATAGGAAGTGTTGTGAAAACAAGGGAGAAATGAAAGTGATATAAAAGGGTGAGGGTGGGTAGGCGTCAGTAATTTTAACTACTGACTCCAAATTCCTAAAACTCACACCATAAACTTGAAAATGGTTAGAAATTACTCAATTTTCCACCCACCCTACCTATGCAAAGAACAAAAGTGACGTGTTAAACCTATTGAAACAAGCAAAAAACTACTCAGAAGAAAAACTAAAATAATACCTAGGTGTCTGTAACACCTTTTTGGTCAAAAGAGAGTGCTTTTGTTTTCTTTATTTTGTTTAATGCAACTTTCCAATGGTCCTGATAGCTAATTGCCACATAACCAAGTAGACTGTAGATTGGCCCATGGAATTCAATTGTTAATTAAGATCAGTGGAATAACCAACTTGACAGCAGAATTGTTTTAACAAGAGAAAGTGACAACCTCATTGATTTTTTTTTTTTTTTTTTTTTTGCTGGTCGGCCTCTGAATAGTCAATATGATGCCCATGCAAAGTGATTTTTTTTTTTATTTATTCATGGATGGCTGGATCAACAGTAGCCATACCCATGGGGTGTCTGGATGGCTCAGTTGGTTGGGCATAGTTGGTTGGGCGTCTGACTTTGGCTCAGGTCATGATCTCACAGTTCGTCAATTTGAGCCCGGCGCTGGGCTCTGTGCTGACAGCTTGGAGCCTGGAGCCTGCTTCAGGTTCTTTGTCTCCCTCTCTCTCTGCCTCTCCCCTGCTGGTTCTCTCTCTTTCTCTCTCTCAAAAATAAATAGACATTAAAAAAATAATTAAAAAAAAGAGTAGCCATATCCAAACCTATAGACACTACTCTCTATCTCCAAGAGATCCTGGATGTTCAGCTATAGCAGAGGGGACTTTAAAATGATCTCTACTAAAAAAGCAATAATAATAAAATAAAATAAATAAAATAATCTTTCCTGTGGAAGAAAGACTATAGGAAAAAAAAGGCTTTAAATGAATGCTTAATACAGAGAGAGATGATTCATGGAAGCCATTTATGCTATTTAGCTAATATGTCTGCTATTCCTCCTCCAGGAGTATGGCAAGTCCATTCTCTCCTGCATCCCTGAAGGCAGTCCAGCCCAGTCTTCATGGGCTAATAAAATATTAGCAGTGGTAACATGTCACTTTCAGCTAAAGTCTTTAAAATCTATATGCAACTTGCTATCTACCTGTACTGTTGCAGGTGACTAGCAATGTTCAAAATGGTGAAGTCTCTCTCCATTTACGCCTGATTGAGGATGGCATGAACAGAATACCCTGCTGACTGTAGGTAGAAACATAACATAAGCAAGAAATAGAATTTTGGTTTTTTGAGCTACTAAAATTGTGGAATTGTTTGTTACTATAGTATAATCAAGCCCTGAATGGTACAAAGGGGTCCTCCTCTCTCAGCAGAAAAGCAGTAATATTTAGAAATGGAATCTCTGGGGCATATTCTGCACTGACCTTTTTCTCTTTTTCAGCCGTTGCTGTTTTCATTGGACTATAGATTTTGAGACGTTAACTAATCTTAACCCTTTTACATATAGTCACACAGTACACCTCCTTCTTTTTTGTGTTTCTCTTTTAAAATACATCTTAACCTTGAAATAGTTTGCGTGTATGTGTGTGTGAATGAGAAGAGGTGACAGAAGATGAGGCTTTATTAATTTTACTTATTCCTGCTGCTTTCCCTTATTACTGGTGTTTCTCCTTCGCCTCCTCCTTGGACAGCAGAGAAAGAACACTACAAAAAGCAATCTTTCACACTTAAAAGAAAACCGATGCCCTGTCCTGGTGTGTTGTCAAGAAAAAAATAAGCTGTGTCTCTCCAATAACTGTGAAATTCCTTTGCCCCTAGAGAGGGCTGCTTCCTGTATCTTGGCCAAGTCATGACTTTCTTTCTTTATAAATGCAGCCAGTGTGATCTCCAAAGAGATAAATGATGAATAAGGTGGAGGCTATTTATAGTCTGGCTAGGAAAAACAATTTCACTTAACAAGGATGTCGGTTAAAATAATTAATGTAGATCAAGTGGACATGTGAATGAGGAGCCTGTTGGAAAGTGATTAAATAGACAGTCTGATCCAGGAAGAAATATACCACTCAGATACTGGGGAATTGTTTCTCTCGGTGACCTGGGTAGTTATTGGTTAGATGCTTGACCAAGGCCCTGAAAGACCAGGGCAATGCTTTTCTAGATTTTGCCAAATGTAGCATGCAGTAAAAACAAAACAAGCAGGTTTGTGTTTAGAAACTCTGGTGCATTCAAATGTATCTTCCCATTTTAGATCATTCCTTGGTTTTCACTGAATGATAACAGATGTGCAAGTGGAATGTGTCGCTTTTATTTGGCAACAATTTATTGAGTACCTTTTACATATTTACCGTGGTGATAAGTACTCATGCCCCATAGATGGATGCTGTCCTTGAATATCATGTGTTAAAAGGAAAACAGGAAAGCAGAGAACTAAGGCAATGAAATTGGATGTTTCTGTAAGTCTAAATAGGATTTCAAACATAAGTCAAAGCAGTCTGTATAGGTGTGGTCAGAAAGGAATGTATGCAAGAATTCACCCTTGAAGAATCAGCAAGATTGATAGGCAAAAGGAAAAGGTAGAGATCCCAGGCCTGTGGACTCGCCTGAGAAACAAGGCAGTGCCATACTGAGCACACTAAGGTGTTCCCCCACTAGAGGTGGGGTTGGGAGATTCTCATCTGACTCCTGAAGTGACCCTCCAAACCTAGGTGCAACTGAGAATAGCCAAAGCTGAACAGTGTGAAGAGCTTGGATAATTAGGTTTAGCCTACCAAAAGTGCAGTGTGTTTGGGTCTCCTATCTCCACTCCAGTTTAACTGAATGCTAATGAAATCATAATACTATGGCTAGCTGATTACAGAACAGTACAAATCACGACACTCTAACTTTCTTTTTCCAATTTGGCGTTACTCATATCCACATATTCTATAGTGAAATGGAAACACTAATCTCAGAACTGTTTCTTCCTTAGCACTTGTTATTTTTATCTCCAATGATCTCTATTTTTAGAAAGAAAAAATTCTGAAGTATTTTTCAGAAGGTTCTATCTTAGTTTTAAGGAACATGATAGCAGCATGTTCTTTATACCATGTTGGTCAGGTAGCCTGATGAACAGCTCTTATTAATAAGGAAACACATGACTATAGAAATCATGCAGATCTTGTAAGGAAGCTGAATGAGCCAAATGACACTAAAAGGGCTTTACAACTCTGGAATTCCATGATTCTCTAATTTGTGACTAACACTGGCAAATAAGTATCAATACAGACATGTGCAGAGTTCCTTGTGGATTCCACATCTGCAAAGGGATGGAAATTCTAGAATTTGTATGCCATACTTCAATGGGGAGGGAGGTCTGACTTACAGACTGGAATTCAAAGGCTCTGTCCATACGTCTATAGTCTCATGGGGAGGTTATTGAAAATCTTTGCTTCAGTTTCACTATCTATAAATGGCATCTATTGTAGCAGATAATGGTGATGTAAAGTGGAATAAAATACACAAATAACCCAACAATAGTAGGGGCTTCATAAATATTAGCCAGCTTCCTACTTATCCTAGATATTTGCCAAAGAAGGAATCTACTAAGGGACTTCAAATGCAAGAACGTTAAAACCATCAAGTTTCCCTCTTTTGTTCCATATTTATTATATTTACACCCAGGGTGTAATATATATATATACATATATATATTATATATATATATATACATATATATACACACACATACATATGTACAGATATATATATGTACAGACATATGTACACACATATATATATATATAGTACAATATATATATTGTATATATATGTGCAATATATATACACCCAGGGTGTATACAATATATATACACCCAGGGTGTCTGGGTGGCTCAGTCAGTTAAGTGTCTGACTCTTGATTTCAGGTCACCATCTTGTGGTTTGTGGGTTTGCGCCCCACATCAGGCTCTTTGCTGACAGTGAGGAACCTACTTGGGGTTCTCTCTATTCTCTCTCTCTCTCACTCTCTCTCTCTTCCCCTCCCCTGCTCTCTCTCTCTCTCTTTCAAAAAATAAATAAACTATAAAATATTTTTAAATAATCAAAAAAATAATCAAGTTTCTGTGTGTTCATAATCATTCTCATCTGGACAAGAATCTGTCTTGGGTATGGAACCTAAATTCCTGCATAGGCTGAGTATTTTTCTCAAATAATCTCTAATAATTTCACATTTTAAAGTCTCTAATTCTGATATAATTTTGTCATTTAAAGAGATTGGCTCACTTATCCCAAGACCCAGAAAATAAATAAATTTTTTGGATTAGAAAGCAGACGTTTTGACTTTGAATCCAAAACACATCTTCCAAACATAGCACAGGAGCATTAAAGGCAATTCTATGTCTGAATCCAGTTCTCCATCCCTCCCTCTGTTGCATTCCTCAACTGCATAGAAGTAGAGGTGGCTTGTCCACAGCACTTCCCAGGAGGGAAGGCTAAGGACACGTTTCTACAGCAAGAATGTGTTTCTTGACCTGAGGAAAGGTAGAAGAATCAACCCCACCTAGGGAGCCCAAGGCTCAAAAGCCAGAGTAAGAAAACACAAGTCTAAACTGCCTGGCGTAGAACAATTCTGAATTGCACCAGGATTTCAAAGTTTAATAGAGATTAGGTCAGAAATTTCAGATTTCAAAGTTTAGTGGAGATTGGGTTAGAAAAATAACAGATTTGGAAGAAATGAGGAAGAGACAGTGAAATTGCAATAATTTCCCAAAGCTCATGTGTGGGTGTGTTGGACTGGATTCAAGGACCACAGGACACACAGACAAACATAGTGATGCTCATATAAGTGGAAATGATTTTAAGCAGATGGTTTCCTCTTAAACTAAATGATTTGTTAATGAGAAAATTGAGATTTTAAAATAAGGAAAATATATGGATAAATGAGTTGTTTGGGGGCATGAGGTACTATGGATGGCAAGGAGATACAGATTAGAATGAGCTGTGTCATAGTGGGAAACTTTGATGATCAAAAGATTTTATAATTATTGTGGGAATCGGGAATAAAAGGAAGCATGAAGAGAGCTAAGGAATATCTTTGTCCAAAACGATCATTTCGGATGATTGCCCAGGTCCTCATACGTGTATCCAAGCCAAACATTCTATGATCTCTGTTCCTTAGGGTATTAAAAATTATTTTCATGGGTAGCAAAATAGTATCCCCTTTTTAAAGTCAAGAAATAGAGAAATAGTGTTTAAACAAATTTCTGTAAACTGACATGGATAAGTTTTTTTTTTTCTTCAATGACTGATTTAAATTAGAGTCTTCCTGCTAAAGCAAAAAATAAAAATAAAGAATCATGAAAATGAGGGTTTCCAATTTCACAACTTCCAACCCACGCTTTGCCTCACCACCCTGGTTTCCTTTTGAGAATTTGTCTTAGACAGATGGTAGTGAGTTAACAAGTCTAGACTGTGGGAGTATATATCTGCATTTGCATCTATATGATTATATAGAATAATTTTTCACTGAAATGGCATGCATCATTGGGACGAGCTCCAGGACTTTACGACTTCTCTCTACTCAATTGAGTATGGCGTGTGTACAATTCACTCTGGCCACTACAAAAATTCCACCACAGCTGGAATGGAGAGCAACAGCTGCAACATGGCACGACAGTTTAGAATCATAAATGAAGAAGACAGCCTTCAATGGACACTGCAGGGGGAATTTAAAGCAAGAGGAAGCAATTAGCTGAACTGGAGCAGAGCCAGGAAAGCAAGACAAAATTCTTCCCCCAACTTTGGGAAGGAGAATGCAATATATGATGCATGAGCATGTTCCCAATCTAGGCTCACAGACAGGCACTGGGAACAAGGATGGACTAGTCATAGGGTGATCCCATGTGGCCTGGGAAGGTGGAATGGGTTCCTGAGCTAACCAGAATACCTTCAGTTTTCCTCAATAGGCCTCTTAGCCAGGTACGCACCCAGCCCCAACCTTGTTTGGTTTATGAGATCTGACAAGATCACAGTTTGAGGGAGGAGGTCTGTAACACTCTCTGACAGTGGTTGACTTGGCTTTTAATAGAAATGGGCAGACATGTAGAGACCTTGTGCATTTGAACACACAAGATCGGCCAGCTTTCATCGCAGAAGCTTCAGAGCCTCTCTGTGGCAGCTGGAGTGGAGACCTATGAGCTGATCTGGAAAATGCGTCTTTTCTTTCTAATGGGAGCCACCACATTGCGTTCCTTTAATTACATCATGTCATGTCGTGTTCCCGTGTGAAATGACACAGAGGAACACGTGGTGACCTGGGATAACTGTGATGAATTGCATCCCGAACAGAGGCCGGCTTTGAAAGGCATCTGATGTGGAGAAGCAGGTACTTCATATGTCTGTGGGAGTCATGGATGATTTTCTCATTGCATATCTCAAATATTTAATGATAAGATTATGTGTGAGCAACAGGGCTTTTTGCCAAATCTTATTTTTTATTAGTGAAGTATAATAATTTTACACTGAAAATAATAAAAATTATAATTATTAAGTAAATAAGAGCAGCTACTTTCAAAGGGATTAATCTCCCATAATCGGATTAGATAATGGAACTAACATCAGAGAGGAGTTCATTGTAATGGTTGTTTGTTTCCAGAATTTGAAATTAAAAAAGAGGATGAGAGAAAGTAACAATTGTCTAATCAGCCATTAGGTAGGATTTTTTTACAATAAGTTTCTTTGAAGTTCTAATAAAGGCTAAAAACTAATATCTAGATCCGCCCTGTACAATACAGTAGTCACTGGTCACATGAGGCTATTTAAATGTAAATCGACTGACAAAATTAAAGTTTCAGTTCCTGGGTTGCAGTAGTCACATTCCAAGTGCTCACTAGTGACATATGGCAAATGGATGCTTTATTAGATAGTACAGACGTAGGGGTGCTTGAGTGTCTCAGTCAGTCAAACATCCAGCTCTTGATTTCAGCTCAGGTTGTAATCTTATGGTTCATGAGACTGAGCCCCACATCAGGCTTTGTGCTTGGGATTCTCTCTCTCTCCCTCTCTTTCTCTCTGCCCCTACCTTTCTTATGTGTTTTCTCTCTAAAAAATAATATATATACATATACATATATATATATATATGTATATATATATATTTTTTTTTTATTTATATAAAACAGAAAAATTTGCATCTTGCCACCATGGAATTGCATGCTTATTTTCTCATAGCCTACTATTATTTGTAAATTTTATGTTTTCCCCACTAAAATGTCAAAAGTGCAGATTCCCATAGAATGCAAATAAGCACCATTTTTATGTAAAACCATTTGGGAATTAGTTTCCTTGTTCTCAACAGAATGGAAAGCTCCATATGGAAAGCACCTTTACTTGTCCCCTATAGAGGGATCAGGGTACCTACAGACTTTTAGCTACAGACTTTTTAGCTGTTCATATCTTACCATTTCTGAGACATTCTTACCATTTCTGGCATTCATAATTTAACTATCAGATTATGACCTACCAAAGATGTAAAAACATCAGTCCACTTTTCTTACACGAAAATGGGAATAATGTTTATTTTTTAAAAAATGTATTTGTAAAATATCCCTCCATGCAATAAAAACAAAGTTTTGGAAATCATATCCAAAAAAGAAGAACAGTACTAAATCCCGCGTTCTTTCTTTCTTTTTTTCTTTTTTAATTTTTTAAATGTTTATTTATTTTTGAAAGAGACAGAGATGGAATGTGAGTGGGTGGGGGCAAAGAGAGAGGGAGACACAGAATCCGAAGCAGTCTCCAGGCTCCTAGCTGTCAGCACAGAGCCCGATGCAGGGCTAGAACCCACGAACCGTGAGATCATGACCTGAGCCAAAGTCAGTGCTTAACTGACTGAGCCACCCAGGCGCCCCCCACATTCTTTAAAAATGCTTATATTTGCTCCCCATACAAGCTTTGGAGATTGTTAGAGAAAATATTTTTTCCCAACTCACAGAGTAAAAATGGTCCCCACCTGTTTCCTCCTGAAGTTAAGTCAACAGTAAGTGCACTACGTGGGAACAGACTCAGGACTAGAAAACAGATACTCTGACATGGATATAGGGTTCTTCCTAGGTAGACTGCATTTGTCACCTTGAAGACAGCTTTGAGAATCTCAGGAGCACAGAATCTGTACAGAAAAAAAAATGTGGTTTTATGAATTTAATAGTGAATAACCCAGCTGTGGTCTTCAGACTGCCTTCTTCTTCTCTGTGGAAAGGCATTAAATGGCTTAGGCAGGCAAGGGTGCTGCTTCTCTCCTGAAACTCATTACTGTCAATAATGTTATTTTATTACTAAGCTGTGGCTAACTTTTGAATATACTAAATGAGTATAGGAAACTGTATGACTTACTGTGCCTTTAACATTTTATACTTACAAGCTAGAAACTGTTTGAATGTGGTGGGTAAGGGTGAGGCATTGTACTGTAGCTGGAAAAAAATCAATACCTGCTCCCGAGATAGGATACTTGACTAGAAAGGATATTGCAAGATACAAAAGAGCAGATATGAAATACTATTTCTCTGAAGGTTTTTTTTTTTCTTTTTTCTTTATTTTTTTTTAATCTTATTGCATCAGCAGCACCAGATCAGGTAGACCTACAAAGGCATCATAATTCATTGGTGATGTTTTGAGATTATTTGAATTTGTATGACTTGCAAATTATATATTAGTTCCTGAGATACCCCTCTCTCTCTGGGATTTAGCATTTTTTTTTTTTAAATTGGAATATGCTGTGAAAGTTAACTGATTGAACTTTACACGGTCACCTATTTAATCTCTCACTCCGAGTCAGCCTAGTAAATTTGGCCTAGTTTATTTCATCTCTTTGGGCTTCAGTTAACTCATCGAGATAAAATAATCTGAACATCAACCCTTAAGTCCCAGCTTTATAATTCTGTGATTTTGTAATTTTCTAAATTGACCATCCCTTCTCTGTTTCCTCTTGCTTTTGTGGAAATGTTGGGACTCAGTTAGGAATCTCTCATTCAGACTCAAGCCTAGATTTACACCAGCGTATGCTATCCAATACCTGCCCAGCCAAATCCACCTTTTTGGCAACATCTTCAGGCTGAGCCTGTCCTGCTCTAGAGGGCAATATTAATGCCAAACCCTGACCTTTCCCTTCTTGTTCTGCTTCTCTGAGATTATCATCCCTTAAATCAAAATAAATTCTGGGCTATTGGCCTAGTTTATAAAATGTTGTTAAAAGACATTGAAGAAGACACAAAACACTAGTTTGTAAGAGATCACAGTGCCATCTCCTAGGACACTTCAGACTTTTTCAGTAGTATTTTTGATCGACACGATGATTGGAGACACTATTAGATGTGATGGTCGTGGTTCAGAGGTGATAGCTATTTTGTAATAAGAATATTTCTCTCACATTAACATTCATTGAAGAAAGCTGTAGTGACCATTTTAATAGCAAACAAAGTATGTTTCAAAGCAATGGATATTACTAGAGATAATAATAGTAATCAAGGAGTTAACCAAGAAGACTTAATGATAATATATGTTTGCACACCAAAAAAGAGATCCCCCAAATGCAGGAGGCACACACTGATAAAACTGCAAGGAGGAAAAGACAAACACTACAGTCACAGTGATATTCTAATACACTATTCTTTTTTTTGTTTTGTTTTTGTTTTGTTTTTTGTTTTTTGTTTTTGTTTTTTTTTAATGTTTATTTTTTTAAATATATGAAATTTATTGTCAAATTGGTTTCCATACAACACTAGTGCTCATCCCAACAGGTATCCTCCTCAATGCCCATCACCCACCCTTCTCTTCCTCCCACCCCCCATCAGCCCTCAGTTTGTTCTCAGTTTTTAAGAGTCTCTTATGCTTTGGCTCTCTCCCATTCTAACCTCTTTTTTTTTTCCTTCCCCTCCCCCATGGGTTCCTGTTAAGTTTCTCAGGATCCACATAAGAGTGACAACATATGGTATCTGTCTTTTTCTGTATGGCTTATTTCACTTAGCATCACACTCTCCAGTTCCATCCATATTGCTACAAAGGGCCCTGTTTCATTCTTTCTCATTGCCACGTAGTACTCCATTGTGTATATAAACCACAATTCCTTTATCCATTCATCAGTTGATGGACATTTAGGCTCTTTCCATAATTTGGCTATTGTTGAGAGTGCTGCTATAAACATTGGGGTACAAGTGCGCCTATGCATCAGTACTCCTGTATCCCTTGGGTAAATTCCTAGCAGTGCTACTGCTGGGTCATAGGGTAGGTCTATTTTTAATTTTTTAAGGACCCTCCACACTGTTTTCCAGAGCAGCTGCACCAGTTTGCATTCTCACCAACAGTGCAAGAGGGTTCCTGTTTCTCCACATCCTCTCCAGCATCTATAGTCTCCTGATTTGTTCATTTTGGCCACTCTGACTGGCATGAGGTGATATCTGAGTGTGGTTCTAATACATTATTCTTAACAGTTGAAAGAACAAATAGAAAATCAAGTAGACTTAAACACCACCTATCAACTTAATCTAATTGATATTCGTAGAACATTCTACCCAACAACAGCTGAGTACATACTTGTTTCAAGTGCACATAGATCATTTACCAAATAGACCATATACTGGACCATAAAACAACTCTGAATAAATGGAAAAGAATTCAAGTCATATAAATTATGTTCTCTGATCACAATGGAATTAAATTAGAAATCAACAACAGAAACATGGCTGGAAAGTCTCCAAATGCCTGCACACTAAATGACATGTTTCCAAACAACCCAAGGGGCAAAGAAAAAAAATAAAATAAAAATTAGAAAATACTTTTAGTTAAATGAAAATCAAACACAACATATCAAATTTCTGTAATGTCACTAAGGCATGACTTGGGGAGGTATTCAGAGTAATAAACAATTGTATTTAAAAAAGTTATCCATACTAAGCTTTCACCTTAAACATCATACAAAAAGACAAATTACTTTAAAAGTAAGCAAAAGATAGAAATAGTATCCATGAATATGCAAATACATGAAATAGACAAAACAACAATAAACCAAAGTTAGTTCTTTGAGAGTATCAAAATAATGAATAAAACTTTAGGCAGACTTATTAGGAAAAAGGAAGACAGTGAAGGAGGACACAAAGTACTAGTATTAGGAATAAGAGAGATAACATCACTATAAATTCTACAAATATTTATAATAAGGAGGTGTTATAAACAACTTGATACCCATAAATTGGACACCTTACAGGAGGTGGAGAAATGCATTGAAAGATACAAACTACCAAAAATTTCTCAAGAGAAAATAAACTAAATAGTCTTATTTATGACAAAAATATTACATTTATAGTTTGAAGCTTTCTCACCAAGAAAACTGCAGGCACAGATGACTACTTCAGTGATTTCCAAATTTTTAAGGAAGAATTGATTCAACTTCATACAAACGTCTAATAGAAAGTTGAGGGTAACTTGATATTACCCACCTCCATCTATGAGGCTAGCATTACTTGATGATAAAACAAGACAAAAACATTACAAAGTAGAAAACTACAAATAAGTATCTCTGAGAGATATAGATGCAAAGATTCAAAACTATGGAACATTTAGAACTTAAAAGAACTGCTTTGTGATTTGAAATTAGGCAACAATTTCTTATTTAATACAAGAGAACAAAATATAAAAGACAATTTCATTTGGACTTAATCAAAATTAAGAACTATGCTCTTTGACACATACTGCTGAGAAAATGAAAATATAAGCCCAGTTTTCTCTTGAGAGAAAATAAAAGCAAAACATACCTCTAATATAGGACTTCTGTTTAGAAAACGTACCCACAACAAAGAAAAAAAAACCTCCTAAAATTCAATAAGAATGGAACAATCAAGTAAAAATATGGGCAAATTATTTGAGTACACACTCCACCAGACAAGATGTATGGTTGACAAATAAGTACAGGAAAAAAAAAAATACTTAACAGTATTTGTCATTCCAAAAAAATGCAATTTAAAACCACAATGAGAAATCACTGCATACCTATCAAAATGTCTAAAATTAGAAAAAGATTAATCACGTGGTAGAACTGAAACTCTCATACTCTACTTGAGGGGATATGAAAAAATGGTACAACTACTTGGAAAGCAATCTGGTAGTCTTCTAAAAAGTTAAGAGTGCATTTGCTATATAACTGAGATTTCATTCCTAAGTATGTACCCATGAGAAATGATGAAAACACATGTCCACACAAGGACTTGTACATGAATATTCATATCAAGTTTATTTGTAATAACCAAAAAGCTTAAGCAATCCATTTGTTCCCCAAAAGGTGAATGGTTAAACAAATTGTGGTATATCTATGCAGTAGAATACCACTCAGAAATAAAAAAAGAAGGAACTATTGAGGCAAACAACACTGAAGAATTTTGAGCTAAGTGTGCTGACTGAAAGAAACCAAATTAAAAAGAATACATATTGTATGAGTAACATTTAATTAAGATTTTAGAAAATTCAAACTAATCTATAGTGAGAGAAAACCAATAGATTTTTACCTGAGGATCAGACAAGCCCAGGGGGGCAGGAGGGAGGAATTTCATAGGAGCACAAGGAAATTTGGCAGAGTGATATATCTTGATTGTGGTGATGATTTCATTTGTGTATACGTATTTCAAAACTTGTCAAATTGATTGTACTTTATAAATATATGCAGTTTGTTGTATGCCAGTTGTATGTACTCTATACAGTTGTTAAAAAAGAGTGAATCCTTTTCAAATCATTTTAAAATTTCATATATCTCTTACTCAAACCAGAAAAGGACAGGTGGTATATGTTAAGAAAAAATGACTAACAATAGGTATATCAACTAAAATTCAAAAGCAAATGCGATTTACTTTACTTAAGAAATAATGTATGGTAATTGCTATGTACGTGTCACCCTTCTAAAATTTATAAAACATTGTGTCACACAAATCTTCTGTTACTCTTATGAAAGATGGGCTATTGGGGCGCCTGGGTGGCGCAGTCGGTTAAGCGTCCGACTTCAGCCAGGTCACGATCTCGCAGTCCGTGAGTTCGAGCCCCGCGTCAGGCTCTGGGCTTATGGCTCAGAGCCTGGAGCCTGTTTCCGATTCTGTGTCTCCCTCTCTCTCTGACCCTCCCCCGTTCATGCTCTGTCTCTCTCTGTCCCAAAAATAAATAAACGTTGAAAAAAAAATTAAAAAAAAAAAAAAAAGAAAGATGGGCTATTATTTTCATCAGACCTATTTTATATGTGAGGAAACTGAAGTATAGAGAAGTTAAGTAAGTGATTCAAAGTCAGTTAGCTGAAAAGTAATAACTCCAGTATTGGAACCCGTAGCCAGTAGGACTTAAGAGTCCATCTATGGAACACTGTAATATACAATCTCTCTCATAGCAGTGAATGGATTCTTGCAGTCTGTTCAAACATACACACATGTCTATTGGAGCATATCCTGGGAATATAAGAATGTTTTCCAATTTAGAAATTTATGAATGAAATTCTCCACTTGGCTCACCAGTTAGATCAAAGGAGAAAAAACTATATGATTATTTTAAATGCAGAAGTCTTTTATACTATTCAACAATGCTTCATGATTTAAAAGGTGTTATCTTTTAACAAACCTTTCCTCTTAAAGAATATCTACCCAAAACTGTAAAATAAATATATTTAATGGTAAAAAGTTTAGAAGTCAACTTTAATTTCAGAAACAAAAAGAATGTACACTGTCACCACTTGAATTCAATGTTGTACTGAAAGCCTTTGCCATTGCCATTATATAAAAAATAAATAAATAAAGCATAAAAAGATCAGGAAGGTAGGAAAAATTATCATTATGATTGTTTATACAGAAAATCCAAGATAATCAATGGACACACTATTAGAATTAATATAAGAGTTCATCAAGGCTGCTTGTTTCTGACTCAATATATAAAAATCAATGTCATTCATATATTCCAGCAATTAGAAAATGTAATTTTAAAATGATACCTTATAAAATAAAACACATTATCTAAGATAACTGATTAATCATATCTGAAAATATGCCAGAATGTCATAGAGAAAATTACAAAGCTTTATTGAAGAAAACATATATTGTAAGATTGAATTTCTCCACAGTTATGTATTGATGGACTTCCAAAAGAAATCCAACAGTTGTAAATTTATCATAAAATTCACATGGTAGAACTAAGGTGCTTGAATACCCAAAATGATATTGAAGAATAAGGCTGCTACTGGACAGCAACACTTAAAATAATATGCCCAATTTCATCAATTCTAAGGCAAATAATTATATATCTGCCAATTAAACTACCTCAGTGTTTTTTAATCTCACACATGTGCACACGCTTACTTTTATACTTACCGAAAGAACTCTTTAGGCTTACATGTATGTATACACATGTATCTTATGCATACATACAAAAACTAAATGAAATACATTGTCTAAGGTCATACGAAAATGTTTTCCCATTCAGAGTCTGAATCTTCTGAATTACTTTTCCAGAGTCATCAGCATCTATGTTTTCCTTCCAATATGATTCTGTGTCATCGAGTGCCCAGTGATTCATATTTCTTTAAAAGTGCTTCACTATTATCTTTAGAATATTCACCTAAGCTGCATATACCTGTTCTGATAAGTTTTGGTGCTTGTACTCTGTTGATCCTACCAACAAGTATTGATTGAACATTTTCAAACAACTACTGGGACCTATGTTCTTTTCTCAAATCCAGCATCAGCCTCTATATGCTCTTAGACCACTGAACTCTCAGGATCACTTTAGAAGTTAAAACATTTCTCCACACACTCCTCTCCATTATGGATTGGGGATTCAGTTTCCATAGCTCAAAAAGCCCACTTCTAATTAAGATGCTTGTCTCTATAAGTAATTCTCCCAAGGCTCCCCCTCACTGAGTATCTCTTCATGAAGAGTGGAAGGTCTAACCACAAACACTGCACTTGAAACCACTATTGCTTCAGCTCCCTTTCACAACCTTCTGATGTTAACAGGAAGAAAGGAGGCTTGCTGGGTAGCAGAGCCCATTCTTCCACCTTTCAAGAAGCTCCGGAGAATACCTGGCCTTAATTGCTTACTGTAGCTCTTGTGAAAACCATGGTTGACAAATCACACCTATTTGTCCCCAGCTTTGGGACCTAGTTACTAATTCTAGAATAATAAGAGGGATTCCAAATAACCCCCCTATTCCACAAGTGTACTTACCTGACAGAATAAAGATAGGTTGTTTAGTCCAAGGTTTCTGTGGATAAGAGAAATTTTTAGAAAGCCAAAAATTCTCAATTCCAAGGACAAAGTCCATAATTACTTATAACCCAGAGGTAGCTGTGCTAGACTTACCCAAGTATATCAATTGTTGAAGACAAAACATTGTAAGTTAGTTTGGTCCTGATCAAAGAGCCAAGAGTATGAGTAAACAGCTAGTGGCCAAAATGGAATCAATTTACTCCCTCATTGTATGTATATCAGAACTATTTTTGAAAAATGTATTTCTCCGTGTGCTCTCCAGTATTTTTTTTGTATATTGACTTCCTCATAAAGGAGGATCCTTTTAACCACAACCATTTATTTTTTTTTTAATTTTATTTTTTTATTTTTTTAAATTTACATCCAAATTAGCGTATAGTGCAACAATGATTTCAGCAGATTTCTTAATGCCCCTTACCCATTTAGTCTATCCCCCCTCCCACAATCCCTCCCTTAACCCTGAGTTTGTTCTCCATATTTATGAGTCTCTTCTGTTTTGTCCCCCTCCCTGTTTTTATATTATTTTTGTTTCCCTTCCCTTATGTTCATCTGTTTTGTCTCTTAAAGTCCTCCTATGAGTGAAGTCATATGATTTTTGTCTTTCTCTGAGTGACTAATTTCACTTAGCATAATACCCTCCAGTTCCATCCACATAGTTGCAAGTGGCAAGATTTCCTTCTTTTTGATTGCCGAGTAATACTCTATTATATATATATATATATATATATATATATATATATATATATATATGACATTTTCTTTATCCATTCATCCATCGATGGGCATTTGGACTCTTTCCATACTTTGGCTATTGTTGATAGTGCTGCTATAAACATGGGGGCGCATGTGTCCCTTCGAAACAGTACCCTGTATCCCTTAGATAAATACCTAGTAGTGCAATTGCTGGGTCGGAGGGTAGTTCTATTTTTAATTTTTTGAGGAGCCTCTGTACTGCTTTCCAGAGTGGCTGCTCCAGCTTGCATTCCCACCAACAATGCAAAAGAGACGCTCTTTCTCCGCATCCTCGCCAATTTCCATTGTTGCCTGAGTCGTTAATGTTAGCCATTCTGACAGGTGTAAGTTGGTATCTCATTGTGGTTTTGATTTGTATTTCCCTGATGATGAGTGATGTTGAGCATTTTTTCATGTGTCGGTTGGCCATCTGGATGTCTTCTTTGGAGAAGTGTCTATCCACAACCATTTATGGTTCTCATAATTCTAGTATAGTATTTTGAACACTTGTTTTGGTTTTTACTTTTAATATTCTAAATCTCAAATTCTATGTTATATTAAAAGGTTCATACTCTCCAAATAATAAAATATTTTTGTTGATAAACAATGGAACTTATTTTGTTTTACCTATATATTTTATACAAATGAAACCATTTAAAGGGTAATATGTCCAAGCTTCTTGTATCATCACGTAAATTTAATCATTATTAATTTAATTTGAATAAAAGTAAATTCTAGAGGTAGGAAAAGAGTTATTCAGTCAGGATCTCTATCTCTTTTTTTTCTCTCTTCTCTCTCATATTATACATTATACATGTATATACAATTTGATTAAAATATGTGTATATTCAATTCACATAATATGATAATAATTTAATAATATATAATAGAGAGAGAAAACAGAGAGAGATCCCTCTCTCAATTCTAAAACAATCTATTAATTTTCAAGTCCAATTAAGTGATAGATATTCACTAATGTGGTTAAAATAGTTCTAATTTATAAGAAATCAAATGACATATACTTCCTGAGTAAAGTATCTGTTGCATTTGGGATAGAAACATATTCTAACATTCTATGCAAGAATATTTCATTTATCAAAGTGTTTCTTCTTAACTCCAAATTTATTCTTTGATACATGCTCTGCAACAGTGGTTGGACTTCCTACCAGCCTTTCTCCTTTACAGTAGCACAATGCTAAACTTTCTCATGAGAGGGTGCTGAAGGGACAATGCAAGAGGAAGGGGCTCTCCTGCTGGATTTTGACACCCTAAAGGGTGGTCAACAGTGTGGGTGTACACACATCCTGTGATATACTGCCACAACATACAGTCCTTTGGCAACTTTGCAGCTCCAGCCTTGACCTGTGATCACTTTCCCACAGACCTACCTCCATTCTGGATCCTCTGCTCTAGATGGAGGGCTGACTAACAGAAGCAGCACTGGGAATCTGGGTGGAGGAGAAAGCCAAGACTGAAGTCAGGAGCCATAATAAAGGATGTGGAGCCAGAGAGGTGAGAGATGAGGAAAGAATTAAAGGTAGAGTTAGATTCAGAGAGTTATAGCTAAGGAGTTTGAGGAGACTGTTTAGGTAACGAAGTCAAAGGACAGGCTGCAAAATGAACCCTTTCATATGCCATCAGGGCACACAAAGGCTGCTCATCAAAGGAGCTACACCTGACTGAATCAACTCATCGTTTAGTGATATTTGCTGAGCACATATTTTGAATAAGAGATTATACTAAGTACATCACAAGTCTCAGTTAACAAGAAAATGGGACATCCAGGAAATCTCTTGAAATTCCACCCAGCAAGATTTATAATTCTATTAAAAAAAGAATTGCCATATGATCCAGTAATTCCACTTCTGGGCATTTACCCAAAGAATACAAAAATACTTATTTGAAAAAGATACATGCACCCCCATATTTATTGAAGCATTATTTACAATAGCCAAATTACGGAAGCAGACCATGTCCATAGACTATGTCCATAGATGACGAGTGGATAAAGAAGATGTAGTATGTCTATACAATGGAATATTACTCAGATATAAAAAAGAATGAAATTTTGCCATGTGCAACCACATGGATGGATCCAGAGAATCTTATGCTGAATGAGATAAGTTAGCCAGAGAAGGAAAAATACCATATGATGACATTCATCTGTGGAATTTAAGAAACAAAACAAGGGAACAAAGAAAAAGAGAGACAAGC
Source organism: Leopardus geoffroyi (assembly GCF_018350155.1). Classification (NCBI taxonomy): domain Eukaryota; kingdom Metazoa; phylum Chordata; class Mammalia; order Carnivora; family Felidae; genus Leopardus; species Leopardus geoffroyi. The sequence continues at coordinate 60,033,889 of NC_059339.1, forward strand.
CAAATAACAGACTCTTAACTTAGAGAACTGATGGTTACCAGAGGGGAGGTGGGTGAAATAGATGTAGGGTATTAAGAGTACATTTATCACCATGAGCATTGAGTAATGTATTGAATTGTTGAATCACTATATTGTACATCTGAAACTAATACATACACTGTATGTTAACTATACTGGAATTAAAATAAAAAAATATTTATAAGATAAAAACATAAGACAATGACTTAAATAACATTTAAAATAACTATTCATAGATTTTTCATCTGAATGCAATTTATATGAATTTATGTTGCAAAATAAAAATACTATGGTAAGTTGTCAGTGAATCACATATTGCTATTCTTAACACAGTTTCTGCATCTGCGGTTTACAAGTACTTACATGAGACACGGGTCTGACCACGAAGGGGCATAGAATTGTATTCAGCAAAAGTAGATTAATTTAATAATCACAAAGTGACTTGTTCAAACAATACATACCAAAGGTATTCAAGAAAGAGGGCTAGTATTGACTGGTATAATTACAGAAGGTTGGCTCCACTGAAGGTTTGATCTAAAAGAATTGGAACTTGAAGAAAAATTAAGTGTCTCTGAGGAGCATTGGTTAGAAATTGTGGAAGGATTGCCAGGACACCATGTAGCCTGTAGAGGAAATTATGGAAAAATCAGATTGGAAATATATAATGGATCCATACAGACTGTTTATACCGTTAGGAAAATTCAATTTATTATTGTAGCTGGCTTCAGTAGCTAGACAGTACATGACCAACTATTAAGTCCTTTCTATATTTTCTACATTTTTTCCATTCTTATGGTTTTATTTATTGGTTTTCCCATTCTTAGCCCTAGATAGTACCTTTGCTACAAAGGTTATATAGCTCCAGCAAGCACTCTATGTTTACGATTTCTCTTTAATTTATTTGTGCATTGGCATCATTCCCTCCATTTTACAAGCAAGACTTGTTTGGCAGCCATTGCACGGGCCACTAGATCAGTCCCTGTGCCTGTGTCTCCAGATCGCATTGAGATTGCCTTGTCCTGAAACATCTCTTACCCTTAACTTGGCTGAGTGCAAGTTCCCTTGGCCTTTGATTTCACTTTTCTCTACTTGAGACACTTGGCTGTGGATTTGGCTGAGTGTTCAGCACTTTGCCCTTACCTATTAATCTTGCCCTGGAAAGCAAGACTTGCTCTCTGACCTCAGATGCAAGTCTTTCAGGGTGAGCCTGACTCTTCCTTATGCAGGGGATATCTTTTTGCTTGACATACCCATAAAGAAATCAATGTGACCTGCAGAACTGCTGAGGCTGGGAGATGGAAAGGGTCTTCATTAGGCCAATCCAATCTCTAATCAGATCTTCTCCAGCTGGCAGCAGGTGATGTGGAATTATTACTGGTTTGCTGATCGAGGAGGCTAAAGGAACCCTGAGGAAAGGGAATGCTTCTCTCTCTCCTCCTGTTACCATGACAAGCCTCCTACCTAGCCTCTCCCTCCCACTGATTGCCAAGCCCCCACTCTGGCAGCTTCTGAAAGTGCTAGTCCCTCTGGGCAAACCTGTCTCTAAGTTCTTCAAAACTGTTAGTCTCTTTGTAGAAACCCTTTTACAATTTCTTTCTTAACTAATTCTTAATGAGGTGGGATATTCCAACCAAACTTTAAATTGCTCTCTGTCCAGTTATAAAAAGCACTCTCTTTCCTGATTGTACAACTGTAGAAGCTTCTAGGACCTGTGGAATGTTCTTTTGAATATCCTCTGGCATTCTGTAGAGGAATTTCAGTTTTAGAAACATTGAAGAATTATATGTGGTGGATCCTGGTATGCAGCATAAGGAATCCAGCGAAATAATGTAATTCTAAGTCAAACACAGATTTTGCTTTAAAAAAAAAAACATGATTGAGATTTGTAAATTGGCAGTAATCACTTATGTGTCATCATTTCTGAGACTCTGCCTCTCCCCCCCCCACCCCCAGCACACATGGCATCTGTAAGACTCTATAATACACATAGTGTCCCAGCAAAGAGCATCACTACAGTGTAGTACTTATCACATTATATCAAAATCTATGTTTTGCATATCTTTCTCTCCTTTCAGACAGTAATGTCTTAGAATGCAGTAAATATGTCATAGCCATCTTTGCACAATATTTGGCACTTAAAATATGCTTAACAAATATTTAGTAAATGCATAAAATATTGACTGGGAATTATTTCAGGAAAGGTGAGAAATTCAAATAGATCTGTGGAATTTTTTTCCAATGTGTATTTATTTTTCCTCTGGCTGATGACTGTATGTAATTTTCATCTGTTTCTCTTGATTATTGTTATTGTGTACTTGCCAAATTTTCTAAATGAAACATCTATTATTCTGTTAAATCAGAGAAAAGAAAAGTTAAAAGGTAAGAAAAAGTACGCCTGTGGCAATATAGACAGTTTTACCTGTTCATGGCCATAATTAAGACAAAATATCTAATATAAGCAAAAGTTGGTTGGTTTGGAAATGTGAGTTGTTTTTCTCTCTTGCTACCATTATGTATGTACAATCTGTGAGATACATGAGCCACAGATAAGGGTCTCTGGAGGAGGAGAATAATGGATACACACTCTTGATATTTTTAAATTATTTTACAAATCTGTTTACCTAAAAAAAAGTTAATTCGGTCACTAAATAGGCTCTTCTATGTGGCATACAGGTGAAGTTCTTTCAGCTTGTTAACTAGTGACAATTAATCCAAATGAGAGCATTGAAAAGCTGACCCTGATTGGGAAAGATTTTAGCATTGACCTTTGCCGTCAGTCAGTCTCTGCATGTGAATTCAATTTGAAGATGGAAATAGAGTTTTCTCCTTCATAGAATGAATGGTCCTGCATAAGTCTCCTCGAAGTCAGTCACCTGCACAATGCCTCAAAAGAATACTTGAACTTATTACCAAAATGGCAAGTTTTATTTTAATTTATTTCTGTGGCTTGATTTTTGCTTTTTGATATAGTTTAATGGACATCACTTTTGAGGGAAAGCAGATAGTTTACCTAAGACTTTTCCAAATGCTCTCTTAGCTCACATGCACAGGGTTGAGGCCAAGCAAAATGGCAGAATTCTTTAATCGTCACTAACACATAATACCCTATATATAACCACAGTCTGTCCTGGTAAGTTCAATAATTTACCATTTGTTTTAAGGACAAATTTGGGGGAGTTTTGGTTTTCAGCAACACACAAAGGATGGAATATGGAACTTAGTCCCTCATTTCAAGCATTACAAATGACGTGACCAATGAACTCTGAGGGGTCTTATACATATATATTTTAATCATGTGTTATAAAACCACATTAAAAGATAACTAACAATGTAAGGCAGCACACACAGAATGTCTGATGAGTGTTGAAGGCAGTAGGAAGTATAGCTACATGAAAGGGGATTTCAGTCTGAGGTAGAATTTCATAAACACAGGGTAAAACTTGGAAAAGGAGGACTTCTTGATAAAGAAATAGCACGATCAAGAAGGTTATGTTTTGGGGGAGTGTGACTAGACTAGTGTAACTGGTGCAGAGGATTTAGTTTAGAAGGTAAGTTCAGGTTCCCTGTGAAACAGTATGCAAATATGACAAGGTCATATGTGGGGGCAATGATGGCGTTCAGAAAAGCCAAGCTGTCAAACCATTTCTCTGTCCTTGCAAAAGAGCATGTCTGTCAGGGAGTTGTAAATGAGTTGAATTTGTGTTAAGTCTGTGCAGACAGGAGACTTGGAAACAATCCAAGGCCTGCGATTGAAGCTTGCCATCCATGGCTATCTTGATGCTCTTTCTTTTTTCGAGAATGGTTTCCGACCTCTGCTCTGATTATCTCCATCCTCTCCCTTCATACTCTAAGGCCCATCTCCTCAGCATCACCTTCCCTAACTGCTCTACCCTCAATGATCTCTCCATTTTCTGAATGTCATGAGTTCTGATGCTTGATTAGAAAAGATTTAAGATTAATTTAGCAGTGAGGCATTGCATGAAGTAAGGAGGGCAACGCAGAGTGACACGGAGGCCATTTAGAAGGTGATTTCCATATCCACGTGTGAGGTAATGAAAAGATGAACATGGATAGAGAGATTGCAAATGGGAAAAAATATGCTAAAGAATCAACATGAATTAGCTATCAGATAAGGAGCAGGCAAGAACAGATGAAACCCAAAACCAGCTTTTTTTAAGTTTGAAGTTTAACAATTAATTTGACACCATTAAGGGATTCCTAAGGAAGCAGAAATATGAAGGAGCGGGTCTGAAGAAGTGGTTGGAGGCAAAGGCCCAGGATATTAAAAAGGGCTGCGCAGGGCGGGGGTGTGTTGAAGCCGTGCGGCTGGGTTGAAATGAGCAGTTGGGATTGTGAGTCCACAGTACTTACGAGATAAGGCTAGACTTGATGATGTGGAGCGTATCAGGCCAGTCAACCACTCACTTAGTTATGATGTATTAATTGATCTGTAACTGTGGCTAATACTCCTTTGATTGTAAAGAGCGGCCTTGAATTCTTGCTGCAACATTCGAAAACATTGCAAACCTACAAAAAACACTGTAAAAACTGCGGTACAGCGTACATGGCAAAGTTTTCGGCAACATATTTTCCCTTTCTATTCATTGTTGAGGTTTTTTTTAATATAATTTATTGTCAAGTTGGCTAACATAGTGTATACAGTGTGCTCTTGGTTTTGGGGGGGGGTAGATTCCCGTGATTCATAACTTACATACAAAATCCAGTGCTCAACCCAACAAGTACCCTCCTCAATGATTATCACCCATTTTCCCCTCACCCCTCCACCCCATCAACCCTCAGTTTGTTCTCTGTATTTAAGAGTCTTTTATGGGTTTGCCTCCCTCCCTTTCTTTTTGAAACCATCTTTTTCCCCTTCCCTTCCCCCATGGTCTTCTGTTAAGTTTCTCAAGTTCCACATATGAGTGAAAACAGATGATATCTGTCTTTCTCGGAGATTTTGATTCTAGACTTTTTGTCCTCAACTCAGAAAGTCCAATCTCTAATTTTAATGTGTTTAAGAATTGAATCTGAGCTCTTACACAAACAGCTTCTGTTCTGTTACTGTCAGCTGATATGAAGGTTGACAGTTCAGGCCAAATAAGGAAGCAGGGGTTGCTGACATTGTTATCAGTTTGTTGTCATTGTTGTTTTAAGTCATTCTTTTTGATCTATGTGCTTTTCCTATCTCGTGCTCTAAATATTAATATACTTTGCACACACACAAAATACCACCATATACCTAATAAATAAGAAGTCCCAAACTTAAAGCTTTTTGGGATTTCAATTTGATTATTTTAAAAATAAAACTGCTGTCAGCTTTGTTTGTGGAGAGGGTTTAGCAGCTCTGTTTACTCTAAAAGTAATCACTTCTTGATTCAAACTGCTTCACCAGTAAATAGAATATCTTAGGACATTAATTATATGGGAGAGAAGTCAGCAAGAAGTAGCTGTTACAATTCATTACTGTACAAGAAATAGCAAGAGATGGGAGAAAATGTAAAGACGGAGATAATTGTTATTGCTTGGTTGTGAATAGGATTGGGATAGATGGATTGGAATTGGTTTATCTTTCTCCTTCGTAATAAATGGGAACATAGGCCAGAGAGGGAGGTTAAGTAAAAGCAGCCAGTCACCCACAGGTTTAATGCTCTGGAATACTGCAGACAAAGACATGGCTGGCAGTTCCTTTTGAAAAATATATATAAATTAATATTTTTATATAAAATACTTTATTTCAGCTCCTGTAGTTGAGCAAGACTCCATGAATTATTTTGCCTTGGGTTTCCAAACTTTCCTTTGTAACTGTTCTTCTCAAAGAAGATCTTACTGGAGACCAGAATCTATAAAACCTGCTCTGGGTGACCTTATAGTACCACCTGGTCTTTAGCCATGTACCTGTGTCCTCTCTCCCTCCTTTCATACCCTGAGGTACCCCTGAAGAATGCTGGCACCCTACAGAGCATTGATCTGGCCGTCTTGGTCCTCTCATTTTACAGATGCTAAAACTGAGACCTAGAAAGAGGCAGCTTTTTGCTATAACTTATGTCATCAAGTGGTGAGGAATTAAAAAAAAAAAAGAAGTTCTGTTGGTTCAGGCCTGTGGTTCTTGGCCATATGCCTTCTACTTCTTATTTTAGGGCCATAACATCAGAAGAGAATTTCAGTGTCATTGATTCAGCATCTTCCAGCCTCAGCTTCAAGTAACACCTCCTTCATATTGGCCCAGGTTTATAACAGTACTTCACTTAATTTGACGTAGATATTGAAATAGCTTATAGCAGGCAACACTTTAGAGACAAAAGCATATGATAATTTAACCATAGGTCCTATGGGATTTTGACTAAAGTGCATTAGGCATCAGGTTGGAAATGATTTTGAAAGAAGACATTATGTATACAGTACATACAAATATCCTTTGGGATGTTCCTGAACATATAGAGGGAGTCATATTCATTGGTGAATAATCCTGTTGTAAGTACTCACAAGTACATACAACCACATTTGTGTGTGAATATGAAAGCAGATCATCATAAGACGTTGCATGACCGATTAGAGTGACAGCTGCAAAGGGCAATGTAGGCAAGATAGGGCAGCTTTGTAACTGTGTGGCTTTGTAAATGAAAGGATGGGATTTCTATATGGTTTGGTAGTTAGACGAAAGCTTTCTTGTTATAGGAATGTGCAGAGCTACACAGAAGAAGGAAAAAGGAAGAAAATAAAACAGGAAAGAGATTGTTGCTAGAGCTGCCTGGTCATAAGAGAGAAGATGTGGGGAAGTAAAAACAAGAAAAGGAAGGAGTCAAATACCAGTGACCTTGGAAAAGAGTAGACACTCCTGCCATTGTCAATCATTTGGGGCAACATGGACTTCTATCGGGTATGTGGCAGAGGACTGAGGAAGCCGTCTTTGGCATTTGAAAGCAGACAGTTGGGTTCTGGAAGTGTTGTAATTCAATCACTGTCTCTGCTCCTTGCCTTAGTGAATAGAGTCTGGGATGAAGATGTGGCTCCCACCTATAAACACAAAAAACAAACTGATGCCGGAGGGAAAGGGGGCGGGACGATGGGCAAAATGGGTGAAGGGAAGAGGGAAATAGAGGCTTTCGGTCACGAAATAAATAAGTCACGGGAATAAAAGCACGGCATAAGGAATATAGTCAATCATATTGTAATAGTGTTGTATGCTGACAGATGGTAGAAACTCTTCTGGTGATCGTTGTACACCTGAAACTAATGTAACATTGTGTGCCAGCTGTAACAACAACAACAACAACAAAAGAGGTGTTTCCTAAACCTCCATTAAGGAATTCAAAGCCTCATACTTTAAGTGACTTGGAAACCATTTTACACAGGACCCCTTTGATTTCCCCAATGACGGTTACATTCTCACCCCCCTCCTTTTCATTCCCTTCTTCCTAGATATGATACAGATCTCAAAAAAGGAGAATTAGACTGCTCAGAGAACACCAATTAATACCTCATTTTTCACTGTAATTGATGCTAGCTGCAGAGAGCAGCATGCTGTGTCTATGTTCCATATGTGCTGTGTGCCATGGCTGTTCCTTGATCGTTCTCTTTCCTGATGGCTGCACACACCAGTCATGTGGTAGCATCTCAGGGAGAAGGGTGCTCGTTGTGCACAGTGCCGTCTTCCCCCTCACAGCAACTTCCTCGTCGTAAACACTCCGCCACCTCCGTTAAAGTATAGAAACTCTCAGCAAGTCATCTAATGTCAACTACATGGGTTCTTGCCCTGCCTTTGACATTAATTTGCTAGATGAATTTTAAAAATCATTAAATTTATCTTGACTTTAGGTGACTCTCTTGAATGGTGTAATAATTCATAACCTACTAATCCAATGGAGTTATTTTTAGTATTGAATTAGATAACTACGTGAAAGTTTTTTGTACAAAGGTGTAGAAAATATACTAATATAGGGTCATTAATATTAATAGGTTGAAGTTTTATAAATCAGTATCTACATTGTTCAGTTCTAAAACATATATATAATTTTGTAAATTATTATAGTTTAATTTAACTTATAAATACATTAGGTAAGGCAAATTTACAATATACATGGAATCAGATACAGTCTTTATAATGGTAGATCCCAGAAATCCATATAGTCCTACCTACTTCCTTCATGTAGAAATATCTTACCACACACAGAGAGTCGTTCATTTATTTAACAGCTGGACAGACACCAGTTTACATTTATCAAACTCAAGATCTTCCTCAAACCAGCCACTTTGTAAGGTTCTTATTATCAAGTCTATGAAATAAAGTAGCTAATTATTAGAATTAAATCTAATAAACAATTTCATGTAAATACATGGATAAAACCAGAAGCAGAGTGAAACTGTGACTCATTTCTATTGTTAGCACAACATAAAATGAAGAGATACATTTAGAAAACTTCATGGTTAGTCTTCAAGTCTAAGCCTAGGCAGGATTTTGGAGACTTATCATGGTCCCTTTATCTCAGTTTTTAAATTGTGATAAAATATAGATAATTTTTTTCCATTTTAACTATTTTCTTTCTTTTTTTTTTTTTTTTTTTTTTTTTCTTTTTCAACGTTTATTTATTTTTGGGACAGAGAGAGACAGAGCATGAACGGGGGAGGGGCAGAGAGAGAGGGAGACACAGAATCGGAAACAGGCTCCAGGCTCTGAGCCATCAGCCCCGAGCCTGATGCGGGGCTGGAACTCACGGGCCGCGAGATCGTGACCTGGCTGAAGTCGGACGCTTAACCGACTGCGCCACCCAGGCGCCCCCATTTTAACTATTTTCAAGTGTGTAATTTAGTGTCATTAACTGTGTTTACAATGTTATGCAACATTACCTATATATATTTCCAAAACATTTCATCACCACAAACAAAAACTCTACCCATTAAGCAATAACTCCTTGCCCCACCCCCAGACCCTGGTAACTTCTAATCTAATTTCTGTATCTATGAATTTGCCTATTCCAGATATTTCATATAAGTAGAATCATACAATATTTGTCCTTGGTGTCTGGCTTTTTTCACATAGCAAAATAGCATATATTCAAGTTCATCTGTGTTTTAGCATGTATGAGAAATTTATTTTTATGGATAAACAATATTTCTTTATATTTACATACCATATTTTATTTATTCATCTTTTGATAGACACTTAGGTCATTTCAGTTTTTTGGCTATTGTGAATAATGTTGCAATGAGTATGGGTTTATAAATATCTGTTTGAGTCCCTGTTCACAATTTTGGGATATATACCTAAAGTGAAATTGGTAGATCAGATGACAATTCCATGATTTCCTTTTTTAGAGACTACCAAAACTCATATCCAGTGGTTGCACTATTTTACATTCCCACCAGCAATACACAACAGTTCCAATATCTCCATATCTTTGCCAACACGTGTCATTTTCTTTTCTTTTTTTTTTTTTTTCTATCATAGACACCCTAGTAGGTGGAGAGTGGTATATTATTGTGCTTTTAATTTGCATTTCCCTGATGATTAGCGATCTTGGACATCTTTTCATATGTTCTTAATTTGCAATTTGTATATCTTATGTGGAGAAATAACTATTCAAGCCATTTGCCTATTTTTAAATTGGGTTGTTGTTGATTTATAAGAGTTCTTTATAGGGGCATCTGGGTGGCTCAGTCAGTTAAGTGTCCAATGCTTGATATAGCTCAAGTCATGATCTTGTGATCCTGAGATCGAGCCCCTCTTTGACTCCACATGGAGCATGGAGCCTGCTTGAGATTCTCTCTCTCTCTCTCTCTCTCTCTTTCTCTCTCTCTCTCCCCCTCCCCCACTTGCTTGCTCTCTCTAAATAAATAAATATATTTTTTTTAAATTTAAAAAGTTTTTTATACATTCTAAACATTAAATCCTTATCAGATATATCATATACAACTGTTTCCTCCCATTCTATAGATTCTTACCCTTTCTTGATAATGTCCTTTAATGAGCAAAAGTTTTTGGCTTTGATGAAGTCCAATTTCTCTATTTTCCTTTTGTTACTTATGCTTTGGTGTCATAATTAGCAATTAATTGCCAAATCTAAGATCATGACAATTTACTCTGTTAAAACTGTAAAGTTATAGAAAACAAGTAGTAATATGATGTGCTAGAAGCAGAGATGTGATAGAGGTGTTATACATTCTGGAAGATGTTGTCCCTGAAGGTAGTTTAGCAGAATAGTAACCTGAAGATTCCTGGAAGGAAGAGTATGCTGGATGCTGTAATATCTCATGAGTTCTGTCTGCTCAAAACGACAGACGGCCAGATAATAAGAGGATGGTGAACATTGCAATTCATTTCCACAGAACCACATGCCACAAAACATACATGCCTGGTAGACACTAGGAATTGAGTTAGGAGCTGCAGTCTGCAATCTGAAATCCTCCAATTGATAAAAGAAGGATTTTACCAGCACACATGGAGTGACTAAAGCTAAGGCAAAGTCTTACAACTTATCTGTGATAACTATTAAGTCTGTTAATATTATATCTTACTCAGATATGAGGTTTTTTTTTTTTTTTTTTTTTTTTTTTTTTTTTTTTTTTTTGTGTGTGTTTCAACGTTTATTTATTTTTGGGACAGAGAGAGACAGAGCATGAACGGGGGAGGGGCAGAGAGAGAGGGAGACACAGAATCGGAAACAGGCTCCAGGCTCTGAGCCATCAGCCCAGAGCCCGACGCGGGGCTCAAACTCACAGACCGCGAGATCGTGACCTGGCTGAAGTCAGACGCTCAACCGACTGCGCCACCCAGGCGCTCCCAGATATGAGTTTTAAAAAAAGGAAAAAAAAAAGTATAATGAAAGATGCACCTTACTATAAGGAAAGAGGAACCATAGTCAAACACCTAACAAAAAAATATCGTAGGTAGTTTGTATTACTGAACTTGATTGCACCTCTATTTGTGTATATACTTTTCCATATGACTGTAGAACCTTGTCCATAAAGGCAGCATATATTTCCCCACCCCTTGACTTTGGTCTAGTCCAAAGTATATTTTCCCATTCTTTGATGTGAACAGTACAATGAGGTAAATATGACAGTGTACCAGTTATGAACCTAGGTCTATGAGTCCTTGTTTGCTCTGACCTACTCTCTTGCGTAAATATTACCATAAGAAATATATGTCTGAACAAGCCAATTGTTCAGAAATAGGGTAAAGTATAAGTATAGCAAAGAGTCTTCATCTAATTGACCCCAGTTGATTCCAGTCTAGAGTAGCCAATACTCATATGTAACCCACAGATGCATGAGTGATGATGCCCAATTTTTGCTTCATTCATTAAATTTTAAAGTAGTTCAAATATATAGTTCTTATTAAAGCAGACTCCTAAAATTGATCTGTTACAGGAATAAGGGGAAAAATTAGATAACTGAAGATTTCAAAAGGTTATAAGATTAATTGACCTCCATGAAATATAAGCAGAATGTACAAGGAAATAACCCTTGAGATGAACAGATAGGATAAAATAAAATGAAAATAGGAAAAAGGTGATTTAAAGATGTATTTAAAGTAAACTAGTCATGCAAGAAAAAAGCGAAAACATTCACAGAGGATAAGAATAAAATTCGTGGATAGGCAGAATTTGACTATCTCAGGATTACAGTAAAATAAATAGATTACCTACAAAGATGAGAGACATTTGTAATACAAGTCTTTTAGAAAAGAACATGTTAGAAACTAAAAGGAGCAAAACAAACAAAAACCTTATTTTTAAAAGTGAAAGAAGTTTCCCTGAATCAGAGGGAGGATGGTTGAGCATGTAGATGCAGATCAAAGAGTTTTTACCATCATCCCATGAAATCAGTAACTAGAAACCACTTCTTCATAGATGTGACAGTGATTTTAGTTGCAAAACTAAAACATTTGCACAAATAGCCCCAAAGAGTACCCAAAAAATTATTTTGTCCCAGACTTCTCCTCTCCAACATTAAATTTTGAAAGATAACAGAACAAGGGTTAAACTTCATCAATTCATGACAATTTTATATTTCAAAATTACAAAATCAATAGAAGAATATTCCAAGGTAATTAAAGACTAAGAATGGAAAGGACTTTAAAACTTTACTCAATAATTATTAAGTTGCCTGAAAAATGAAACAAGATTAAGAGCTCAAGATCAGGGCTGTCTAGGTGTAAAATTCTGTATATCTATTAGTAATTATTGTGATTCTCAACTTAGAAATTCAGTTGAGGGGCACCTGGGTGGCTCAGTCGATTAAGCGTCCGACTTCGGCTCAGGGTCATGATCTCACAGTCCATGAGTTCGAGCCCCACGTCAGGCTCTGTGCTGACAGCTCAGAGCCTGGAGCCTGCTTCAGACTCTGTGTCTCCCTCTCTCTCTGTCCCTCCCCTGCTCATGCTCTGTCTCTGTCTGTCTCAAAAATAAAGAAAAACATTAAAAAAAATTTTTTAAAGAAATTCAGTTGAATTATACTATTATAAAGTTGTTTCTATAGCCCCAGGGAAAATCTTGGCACTTTAGGTTCATCTACTTTTTTAATACTTTCCCAGAATCAGAAATGTGGTTCTTTCAGCAGGAAAATTCCCAAGAAACAAATATATATATATATATATATTTTTTTTCTCCACTAATGCTGAGGAACTTAAGAAATTATTTGAAGATTTTGAAAATAAATATTGTATCATCTAAGACATTCCATAATTTTTAAATAAGAGTAGACAAATAAACATATATGTCTCTTATCCAAAATCCTGTCTATAAATTGCTCAGTATCAAATAAAATATGCAGTACATTCTCAAATGCAAACAATAGAGCAAACAATATTGTTGTGATGAGAGGCACCAATTTTTTTAATGTTAGTTATTTCTGGATTTCGTTCTTTCTTCATTTGTAAGTTTTCCAGGTTTCCTGGGGAAAAAAAAACATGAATTACTTTTATAATAGAAAAAATATTTAAAAGAAGAATGTAATGTCTATACACTTCCTCCTTGTAAAATTTTTTATGTCATCTGGTGATGACAGTTTTATATTTTAGTGATAGAGATTACATAGCCATCTTTAAGAAATGATGTGAGAAGAAACAGGTTTTCTTTAATTCTGCTGCAAGTCCTATATTTTAATGTACAAGAAATGATTAGCTGTGCTACTGATTTTAAACCACACATGTTTAATAGTCCTTGTCAAAGATAAAGCATACAAATCAAGAGTATGGTAAAATTTTAATATATATTAATAATTTCACATTGTATTATTATTTGTAACTATGTATGTTTCTATTAGTTTTCCATGAAGAACATGCAAAAAAACATACACACACATATATATGTATGTATTATATATAATATATGTATAGCTGCTATTTTCAGTGTCATTGTAATACCATTTCCAAAGCCACTTAGCCCATTTTCTAGAGATAGGAAGTTAACAGAGTTTTAACCTCCAGAAATTATGAATTGTAACTAGAACCTTCACAGCAGCATTTGACCTACAATTATTACCTTGGACAAAATTCACTTGCACATTCTTTCTCCTATCTGTGATATTCATGAGCCTGCAGGTGGATGGTTCACTGCCTATGCCAATTACTTTTAAATAGTTTGATACATCAGGTATAGTCTAAGATAAAGTTTCTTCCTGGAACAGTTGAGAATTCAGCTCCAGTCAGACCTTATTGTTAATTTGCAAGTGGGTTGTTGGAATAATACTATATGCTAATGGTAGCTGTGAAGTTGGGAAATTATTGGTAGTGTATTTGAATCATGGTCTCCTTGGAGATCATCTTCAGGAATAGTACCTGAAAGTATTTGCAGTGAACTCTTGAGAATAATTTTAAAATAAGACAAAGGACTATTTTCAATTTTCTCACTCATACCTCTAATGAGATTGGAAATCTTATTTTCTTGTAGTATTAAACACTAAGATGGCACTTCTAACTATGTCCTTCTTCTTTCCTCAGTGATTCAGATTTGTAGTTGGTTGTCTCTCCCTATTGAACATTGGTTATAGGATTTTAATGGGATTCTGCAACTGAATATGAATCCTGAAGTTTTAGAAAGCTTATGATCTGATGTGGCAGAGAGGTAGTCAATTTGGGTGGGGCTAAACTGTTATTTAAAACTTCAGCAACTTTTGGGGCGCCTGGGTGGCTCAGTCAGTTGAGTGTCCGACTTTGCCTCAGGTCATGACCTCACAGTTGTGAGTTTAAGCCCCACGTCTGGCTCTGTGCTGACAGTTCAGACCCCGGAGCCTGCTTCAGATTCTGTCTCTCCCCATCTCTCTGCCCCTCCCCTCCTCATGCTCTGTCTCTCTCTCTCTCTCTAAAAAGTAAATAAACATTAAAAATGTTTTTAAATAAAATAAAACTGCAGCAACTTTTTAGTTTCTCTAAATTAATGTTTGAAGTTATCTGTGAACTTAAGTTATACCACAGTTGTAGGAAGATGGATGGTAAAACAATTTAAGTGACTCTTTTATTTATACAAAAAAGAAGGAACTTCTGTTTTGAATTGGGAAAATTCTAGAAAAGAAATAATAAAAATTATCTGTAAAAATGTAAGAGATTTGATTTTCCCATAAGAGACAGGGATTGGAATGAGTGAAAAAACAAAAAAGAAGTAAATGTATTTTTTCCCCTTCTCATTGGTCCTCAGAGGCATGGGAGAGGGGAGCTCACACTCTGCGTATGCCACCAGAATTAGAGTCATTTGCATTAACAGAAAGCTTACCTCCCTGCCAGACATGGAAACAACCAGACAAAGCAGAGGGATGGCTGGTAAGGGACATCTTTGGGAGGAGTATGACCTGTGACTCTAGCGACACTCATGTGGTAATCAATAGTGGTTCACTTTCCTGCCTCCCAATTTCCTTCTGTTATCTTCTGATCTTCAGTGAAATTGTCTTGAACTGTCTTGCTTTTGGTGACCTGGTCTGAATTCTGCCTTGGAATGTTCACAGAGGCCAGGTCCAAATTTGAGAAGTGAGACAGATAAACAGAATGGAGAAATCAGGTAAAAGATATCATAAATATGATCTTCAGGGAGTAGAGGAGTGATATGCAGCAAAATAACTACCCATCTAGACCCATCTGACACACAGGTTAGATTTGTAGGACACATAAGTGTTCCTTAGAGATTACCAGGCATACTTGGGGAGTGGAACTCAGGGGAATCTAGTAAAGGGTAAACTTCTTAAGAACATGTCAGATGTGGGGTCAAAGGGTCAAAGGATTGTTATACTGACACTGAAGGCATGTGACTCAGAAAATTAAAGAAATTGAAGACTTTGGCAAAGCAACATAAATATGACTATAGGAAAAAGTTTTAGCAAAATCTACTTAAGGTGGTAAGAGCAGGAAATGATATTGATATTTCTTTGTTAGTTCTTGTTGCATAGTTGAGTCTACATATGATTGCATATTTCTAGAGTTCTATGTGTGTGTGTTAAATAAAAACAGGATTCTCTCAGTCATTTAGGATACGCACATTTATTCAGGATTGAAACCCATTGTTTTCTAAACACACTTCCTTTTACTGTATCATCAGAAATGAAAAGTTTGTATAACCTTGGATGTCTACCATACAGATTTTACTCATCTTAGATTAATACAGAACGTCAGATAATACAGATCACATTTTCTAATACCTTTGGGGGTAAATCTACAAATATTTTTTCTAGTAAGTAAGGGATTATGTTTTCTGGTAGGTGGAAAGCTGTGTAGGATTTAATTCTTAAGAGAATTGCCCAAGAGTAAAGAATGTGCTGCTAGCCAAAAGTAGCCATAATCTTACCTTTCAGTTCCCAAAGTTCAATTTGGTTTTGCTCATCCATTCATCAAATGTGTGTCAAAACATGATGTTTTCCCATGCAGTATGGCAGGCAACAAGGTCCAGAGGGAATGAGGCACTCTCCCTGCCCTTAACTCAGAATCTAAGAGAAAATAACACTACATGCTGACATTTATGTTCACCTAGCATGTGCCAGGCTCGATTTTAATGCTAGCCTAAAGTCAGGGAAGAACTAACTCTCCCTGGGACATGGGGAAGAAATAGAATTTGAAGTGAGCCTTGAAGGACAAGTATGGTAAGGAATAGAGCACATTCCAGGCGGAAGAAGCAGTGTGCACAGATTCATGCGTATGTGAATAAGAAGCTGTTTGATAATGACAGGGAAATGCAGTATAGCTGAATAGAAATTGTGATGGCAAGTTGCAGTAGCAAACAGCATAGGCTGTTGATGGTGATAAATAAGAGAAAGTAAGCAGGTAGGAAATTAAAACTTGAGCCCCTTCTGTGGCAATGGCTGTGGTAGAAGTACTGTTTCTATTATTTAAATAAAGCTTCATTTATTCTTCATGAGGCATCTATTATTATCATTGCTGTTTCACAGATGAGAAAATGGATAAAAATAAATGCAAAACATTAAGTATCTTCTATAAGTTCATACAACTAGTCAGAGACAGAGACTTCAAAAAGTTCCTCTTCTTGTTGATGTGCCACACATAAAGGACCTTCTGTGGCATCCTGAGGAGTTCAGCCTTAGACCACAGGCAATGGTAGACTGCCATGACATAGACCCAGAATGTTCATCTTTCTTGATTCATTCATTAATACAAAAAATGATTACATTCCAATTATGTACCTGGAATTTCTCTTGGTGTCTGTGCATAATTCTTTAAAGGAAGATAGGAAAAGTATGCATTCAATGCAAGCTATGAGTCTGTGATGAAAGCATGTTGATGCATTACTGGTGTACAAAAGAGGAAGTGGCAAAGCCTCGCATGGAGGCAAAAGACGTGTTAGGAAAAGCTTGACAAGGAAATGATGCTTGAGAAAAAAAATTTAAAGGTAGTAAATCAGTGGGTGTTATGAGAATCCAACACACATCCTAGACACATAAAGGAAAATAATTAGAAGAAAGTATATGTAACTCAGTATAATAAAGACTATAAATAGGTTGGAGTATTAGCAATAGGATTCAAGAGGTAGTCAGGGGCTAGATTATGAATAATCTTATATTCCAAAAGGAGATCTTTGCACCACAGATGGTGGCCCAAATTCAGAGAGCAGATGTACTTTTTTTTTTTAAATTGCTCACACGGTATTTTCTAAACTAAAATTAGTCAGAGAGAGAGAGAAGAAAGGAAAGAAAAGAGATCACAAAAGATCCAGATTTCTGCCTCTTAAAAACTCAAGAGAGGTACCAACATTGGCCATGGATTACTAGATGGCAATAATTGATTAATGCTGAAAAACACTTCCCTTCTTGAGATAGACATGTTCACTTCCCAAACCAACTTCCTTTTGTGGTAACAGACTGGTCTCTGTTGGCTTTGTGTTTGTGAAACTTGTTTGAGGCCTGGGGTTCATTCAAGATCACATACATTGCTTTTTACGTAGCTCTAAAACCCCCTGACACTTACTTCTAACCCAGCAACTCTTGCTGAGGGTCTATGAGTTTTGCCAACCCAAGGATTGTGGAGGTGGCTTTCTAAAGAAGAGCTAAAATCTCAGATTAAAACTGGAAATAGAAGCAAGCAGAGGGGCTTGAGATGCTGTGATAGTAAAGAGAACAATAAAAGGTGCACTTGTATTTAAATGCTTTGTTCCTTTAGCTCTACTTGCAGTGCTTAACTCAATGGCTAGGTGCAGAATATTGTGCTAAACATGTTGCAACAGTTTTTATAAAATAATTTTCTAAAGTGTCTACTAAACGTTGTAAGGCCCCATGATGTTATCCCCAAGTAAAGAATCTTAGAGTAAAGCAATACTTTTGGAAAATTAAGTGTGCTCCTCTTGCAGAGTTTGAATGCACTCTAATATATCAAGATATCTCAGAAGGTACATTTTTTTTCCCAACAAGAATCAATTATCTTACACCAATTGGGTATTCTACAATTCGACTCAATTCTGACACTAAATACCGAGAGTTAGTGCAGAACACCCAGACTAAGGTCTTATTGCCACAAGACTTCCCTTCAGACACTAGCCACAATTCTGGGCAACTCCAGGTTACCCATACTTCTGCCCCTCAGACTACAAATTTGAGGATTCCCATGACATCCCATCCTCAGATTCAATAATTACCTATAATGATTCACAGAACTCAGGAAAGGGCTATGTTTAAGTTAGAGTTTTATTATAAAGGATGCAACTCATGAATAGCCAAATGGAAGTGATGAATAGCACAGGGGAAGTGGGAAAAGCCATGAAGCTTCCATGTATTTTTCAGGCTCTCCATCCTCCAAAAACATTGACATGTTCACAAACCTAGAAAGCTTCTCAAACCTTGTTGTTCAAGAGTTTTTGCTGAAGCTCCGTTATGTAGGCATGACTGATTAAATCATTGACTATTGGTGATTGAACTCAGTCTCCTCAGAGGTGTGCAGATAGGGCTGAAAGATCTAACCTTTTAATTGTCTATTGTTTTCTGGCAACCAGTCCTCATACTGAATCTATGTAGGGGCCTCATTAGTATAATGAGACATTCCTATCACTCAGGAAATTCCAAGGGCTTATGAAGCTCTGTGTCAGAAATCAGGACAGAGACCAGTTCTTTGTTTGCATTGTACCGTGGAAGTCATTCAGGAAACACACCTATTTATTTTTGTTTAAATTGGTGTTAACCATACGAATTTGTTATAGAAACATTTTTGATAATTGATCTATATTACATGAAACAAAATTTTATAAGATGGCAAAGAAATCAATGGAATCACTCAAAAATGTACCATTTGTTATAAAGTTAAACAGAGATAATCAAACAAAACAAAACCTGCTTGTATCTCTGAATTCAACCATTTATGAGTATGACCAAATGGCGTTTGGCTGAAAGTCTACACTCCCAGTGCTTTCTGATTTGGGGCCATCCCTAAAAGAAAAATAGTGACAAAAACATTTTTCAGCCTTCCCAGTTGTGCTTTCAAATTCTAATTCCTTCCTAAGTCAAGACCAGACACAGGGTAGGCAATGACTAAGGGGATCTAAGTGGTTCTCCCCATGGTTTTCCTTCCAGGCTGGTCCATACCTACTAGCCAGTATTGGAGTCTCTTCTGTTAGTGTAGTTTTGCCAAAGAACAGTGACCCATCAGGAGGGTTCAAAACACACACATATCATACCTTCACTATGCACAGCCAGTGTCCATCCTACAGGGAGCCCTGTTTGTCCCCCAGGTAGCAGTGAGATTTCAGGAGCCGGGTCAAAGGGTGCTCTTTGGAGCCATGTGTAGGTTCAGGCTTCCCTTGGCCAGGCTGTTAGCACACAGCTGAGCTCATGGTCACAGCTACTTTACCTCTGTCTGGACATGTGAGGCTTCACAATTCCAATGCACACAGTAAGCGGCTTACTTTTCAAATCCGAAGACAGAATTTTGATTTATCTATAGGTACTGTAACTTTAAAATAAAGAGAGATGCCTTATATTCTTCCTTTTTGTATTTCAAATTATTGCTTATAAGTTGCTTCCTTTTATATCCCTAACCCATATAGCTATGTATTACCAAGTAACAAAGAACATAATAACTGGCTTCCAATCAGCTTCTGTATTAATAAAGCCAGAATGATAATATCATACCTACTTACCACAGCAAGTTATAGCACCTGATAGTCAATATTTATTGAGCTGTTTATTTTTTTTTAATTTTTTATGTTTATTTTTGAGAGAGACAGAGCATGTGTGGGGGAGGGGGAGAGAGAGAGGGAGACACAATCTGAAGCAGGCTCCAGGCTCCGAGCTGTCAGCACAGAGCCAGACGAGGGGCTCGAACCCACAAGCCATGAGATCATGACCTGAGCTGAAGTCGGACACTTAACCGGCTGAGCCACCCAGGCGTCCCTGAGCTAGTGTTTATTTATTTATATCTCACTTTGTATATGATCCTGTTTTGAGCATAACATATACATTAGCTCATTGCATACAACAAACATAGGATGCACTACTTTTAGTATTGCCATTTCACAGTTAGGAAACTGAGATAAATATTGTTAGGTAATTCACCCAAGGTCACACAACTAATAGCGAAGCTAGAATTCACACCCAGCCGGTCTGGCTCCATTGCCCACACTTTTACCATTCCATTCGTACAACTTCTTCAATGAGGAATAATGAAGAGAAGTGAAAGCACTTTGGCAATACAGTAGAATTGTAAAATCACTTTATGTCATGTAAAATCAAATGCCTGACAAAAAATCCCATGCTTGTATGGGGGGGGGGGGGGGCATGTGGGCGTGGGTGTTACTTGAAGAAAAGAGCAATAAGGCCTGATGATCTAGCATTAGTCTAAATCAGACTCATATTATATTGAGGTAAAATACTACAGGATTATACCTGCTTGAATATTCTGACATAATTAATGAGACTACTTCTTTTTTCAAAGTAACCTAAATCCACACTGAAACAAATAATTCCATAAGTCTTTTTAATTTTTTTAAAATTTTTTGTGAATGTTTATTTATTTATTTTGGGAGAGATATAGGCAGGGAGAGAGAGAATCACAAGCAGGCTCCACACTCTCAGTGCAGAGCCTGAGGCAAAGTTCGATTTCACAAATGATGAAATCGTGATTGAAGCCAACTGAGCCACCCAGGTGCCCCAAAGGAGTCTCTTTTTTTGTTTTTTAAGTTATTTTCTTAGCATTCAAGTCTGTTCTTTACATGCATAGTTGACTAACTGTTTCCTCAGGTGTCCCTGTACCAGGCCCCTCAAGCCCCTTTGCCAAGTTAAGGGATGTGTTTCAGTGTTACCTCAGCACCTGGAGCTTCCTGTCTATCCCTGTGACCGGCTCCAGCTTCTGTATACCCTTTCTCTAGAGAGTTCCTGAACTGACCACTTAATTGGTTTGCATCCTTAAGTGAACTTATCTAAGGTTCTCAACTCTCTGTACCTTGCTTCTCTTCCAAAATCCCAAGATGCTTGAGGATGGAGACTTTCTCTTCACCCCAAAGGCTATAACAGACATCGTATAAATAAAAGGTTGTCTGTAAACAGTCCTCTACTTGCTTTTAGGTGAGGCCCTTCTCTGTAAAACAAAAGGGCAAAACTAGAAGCCAGAACCACTCTGAGGAGCTTTGTTTGCAGCGCAGAGCAAGTTATACCAAGGCAGAGGAAACACCAGGATGGCTAATTGGAGCACATCCAAAGGATGTGCTATGTTAGAAGAATTGCATTTAGGTCCTACATCTCCTTGATGGGGGGGGGGGGGGGGTTACTCTTCTTTATCCTTTATCCTTATTTGGATAAAACTGCTCTAATGGCAAGAGAGCCAGACATTGGCTCACTGCCATAAGATCACAACAATGGCACAGATCCTATCAGCGGTGGGTCTCCTGGGTGTCACCTGTCTGAAGCCCCTATGTAATAGGGTAAGATCAGGAAGACAACTAGCAATTATTAAGTGCATGGTATGCCTGGTCACTATGCCAGGATCTTTCAGTTGTTACATAATTTGAGCCACACAACAATCACGTGGATTATGTGCAACAAATTACCCATATTGTATGGCTAAAACTGAAGCTTATTTAGAAGTGACCTAGTTGACGTCAGCCAATAAGCATTAAAACTGACAAACTTAGGTTTATGTGACTTGCAACTTTGTATTTGTTTCATTTATTTTTTGTACTGTTTCCCCAGATATAGCATGGTGGGGCCTCCTGTAACTGCACTCACTTGGAACCAATGGTTCATAACCTTAGCCCCTGCATTTCATTTTTCTAGACCTGGCTTAGCCTGTGGCATCCTTCTTTCTTTTTATAAATAAATTGGCTTATCAGTCAAAGGAACAGAGAAGCTCATATATATGGATAAAAATTTTAAACAAAGGCTCAAACACTCAGGAAATCTGGTGCCACAAAATTTCATTTTATTTCACCAAAGTACTTATTTTTGTCTATAATACTTTGAGGTCTTCTAACTCTTTTACTTATGCTTTGAGCAAAAATGTTCACATCCCCTTTTCTTCATACACACTAAAATGCAATAGAATTAGGTTTAAAAGCAGTGTATTCTTTGAGGCAAAATAAATTACAAGCAAGTCTTGCAGATAGTTTCTAGGTAAATTGATTTCTGTATACAAAATGTTTTCTCCCTGATTTGTTGATAAAATTTTAATGTTATACATGTTAGAACTATTGAACACATCCTCCAAGCATGAGGCTTTTATTGGTGTTATGGTTTCCCCTTTTATCACTTGTTTTTTAAAGACTTTCACATTATGTTCAAAATTGGGCAGATCATGGTGATGTGAAATAGGATGCTGTTACCAGAGGGATCTCATTGCATTATCTTTACTTGCTGCTCTGAGCATTAGATCAGAGCATGCAAAATAAGTAGGCTGTTCTAGGTATATTTTAAGGACAATTGATGAATAGAACTTCAGAGCCTGTTATAATCTGGATTTAATATCAAGGCATGATGTTTTTGTGAATCTAGAGGCTTACACACACACACACACACACACACACACACACACACACACACACAAGAAATACAGGAAAGCCTGCTTCAGCAGATGGGCTACAATTATATTAAAATCTAAGTGGTTGTCCAGTGAGGTGCTGCGGTCAATGGTAGCATCTGTGCATCATGACTGAGCAGAATGTATGTGACAGGATTAAAGTCAGGTTCAAAGTAGAACAACATGCTTCATGCGGATTACTCAGAGCTGTCAGTCATCTATTTAGATTTATTTCCTGCAATTCTTTTAAGAACATGGAGCACGAGGTCATTTGTGGTTGTATCATACTCTGAACACATAATGTACACATGCTGGTATCTGGGTCTTGGGTGCTCCCATTTTACTGATCTGGACTGCCCTGTTTCCTACTCTCTGGCAGCCAAATCCTTGTCGCTTTGACTGCCTAGATTGATATCTACCCCAGTTAATCAATATGTAGTAAATGAGCATCCATCTCATTTGCTAGGTGCTATTACGGGGGACATATTAAAAGGCTAAGAAGAATGCTAGAGTTAAGGAAGTCAACTGAGAGTCCGTGTTGTTAAAGAAGGCTTCCAGAACAGGTGTGGCTTGTATTGCAGGGAATTTGGGTTGGCGTGAGGTTTTCTAAATTTCAGATTTTTGCCACCTAAATGACTATTTATTTTCTATTAATAAAAACAGTGTCGTTAACTTAAATCAATTTAATCAGGAAACTCCTTATCTTTGAAGTCAATGTTTACATATTTTATATATTATGTATACATATATATATATATATATATATATATATATATATATTTCCAAATTTAAGCTGTTAAAACAATAAGAACAAAGATAAAGACAACAAAAATGAAACAGTATTTCAAAATTGGAGCTCTTAGCTATTGTCTGCCTAAGGCCCTGAATCTAAAGTCTACTTCAGTTTTGTTAATAAGGTATATTAGCTTAGGTATAGTGACCTTCTAAACCCCAAATAAGACTTGTCTTCACATAATCAGCATCATCAAAAGAGAACTGAAAAGAAAATAAATATCTCATTATGTGATTCAGTGATACTTATTGCCTTACACACATACCACTGGAATGAGTACAAATTTTACACTAGAAGTCCTGTTATATAGCATTAGTTTTACACAGACTACACTTTGAAAATATTAAATAATTGGAAAGATGAAAAGGAGGAAGTTAAATTAAAAGAAAAACAAAACCATAAGCTTGAGGTAGCGGCAGTCCTCCACCAAGGTGTTTCTGGAAGACCACTAAACCCTTCTTAGCAGGACTTGTGTCTTCCTTAAGCATCTACTGCAATATAATCTACACTTAACTTAGATATGACTTATTTCCCTAAGGATAATGTAGTCTCATTTTGTGTAGAAATGATGTCAGACACTTCTGTTACCCTCTCAGCAACCAGCACAAATGACATAATGCAAATGAAGATAATATTATGTACTTGGGGTGTATGTTGAATAAGTAGCTTCACTCAAATATAACTAAAGAAAAATCATGGAGATAACCATTATTTGTCATTTAGGCATGACTCCATGGGTGATAGTGTCTGCATAAACCACACAGATGTAAGACCGAATCCACAGTTGAATTGGCTTCCCGTGCACAGACAAGATAAGGGCCTTCACCTACACTGGGAAGAATTAACACAAGAACAAATCTGAGCCCGGTTCTCGGGACTCTTCTTAGCCTGTTCATTGGAAAATGCTGTATCTCTTCAGCAGTATTTTCTGCCATTGAATAGATAGTAATATAATTATTGAATTTCTAAAATACTATGAGATCCATTGACATGGCATTTTGGGTAAAAGAACTAAGGTCATTCAACATGTGGACTGTACTAAATAAACCAAAGAGACTGGTGTACCCTAAAATAAGATAATTATTCTTAACCACATTTGAGGGAATAAAACTATGCATATTACATAGAATATTATATATACTATTACATATTTTAATATATGTATATATTAGTCATTGATATAATTACTCAAATGGAAATACTTACACTTTAAAGGACAGCAAAGAGGGAATAAACCATGGAAGGAAAATGAAAATTACAGCCTTAAGCCCAGTCAAACCCATACTGCTATTCTCTGCCTTCTGTACATTCTTGTGAGG
Organism: Leopardus geoffroyi; assembly: GCF_018350155.1. Taxonomy (NCBI): domain Eukaryota; kingdom Metazoa; phylum Chordata; class Mammalia; order Carnivora; family Felidae; genus Leopardus; species Leopardus geoffroyi. Next base: position 60,058,448 of record NC_059339.1, read on the forward strand.
GACACTGATGGACATCTGCTTTGCATTACTTTCTAGAAAATGTAGGAGAAAGTGCTACTAAATATCTGAGAATAAATTCACTTAAATACATGCATGAGTGTGTGCATGTGTGTTCACGCATGCATGCACACATGCACACACTGACTTCGACCTGAAAAAACTCTTATGGAGAACCTAAAAATGAAAACTCTTCAACAGCTTTTGCTCTCCGCCCCCCCCCCCCCGACCCCCAATTCCATCTCTGCAGTCCATCCCTAATGCTATCTAGTGGAACAGGAAAGGCAGGCTGCTTCCATTGTTCCTCTGTTTAAGTGAGATAAGATCCTCACTCTGTACATATTTTCCCTTTATCTCCACAGTCCTTGTGTCTAAGCTTGTTCTTTGAGTTTAATGACTTTTTTCTTGCTTTGTTTTGCTTCTTCCTATCTCTTTGGGTTATGAGATCTTTACTGATTTCAGTAGTTGGTACTTTTTTTCTTCTTTAAGTCTCTTCTTTGTTCATTGTTAACTGGGTGACTAAAAAAAAAAAAAAAAAAAAAAAAACTGTCCAAAGCATATGGAAATTCTATTTCTCCTCTTTTGTTAGTTCAGCTTTCCTTTAGAAACTAACAACAATTGAAATTTATTTTCATAGACTGTTTTGCCCAGTTAGTGATATCCTTACATTCATTCTCCTTCCCACCCAAGCACAGCTTCTTTTAACAAAAACCTAAATTGGCAGGACCTTTTCGTAAACAAAATAATTTTGAATTAATGTAGCAGCATATGATATGCCTGTAACTCCCTCACATCTTGTTTCTTGACCATTAAGGCACACATACATTGCTCATCTCTGTGTATATATTGCAAGTATTACTATTTCATCTAAAGGGATGATTTTTTGGAATAAAGCTCACTCATCTGTTTCAGAATTGGCAGTGTTTGTAGTTGTTGTTGTTGTTGTTGTTGTCGTTGTTGTTGTTGTTGTTGTTTCTATCACAAGTTAGTGTCTGTGAGCCAGCCATGGCTCTAAGGACGGTGAACCAGGAGAATAACAATAAATGGAATGAAATACAAGAATGCCTTATAATTCCAAGATTAGAAGGTAACCTAAGTGGACATTGCCAGTGCATAAATTATCAAAACTAAAAGCCTTGCTTGGATGAGAATTTGAATGAAGAATCAATACTTAAACATGGTGATATGATTAAGGTGAATTCAAATGCAGAAATATATAAAACATATACATTTTGCCCAGAAATGGGTATATCAAGGGACAAAATATAATCAACGTTTATTATCTTTGCCCTAAAAGAGCTTATGATCTAGCTGAAGAACTTGGATTTTAAAACATGAAGCAAGAAGAGAATTAGGGGCACCTGGGTGGCTCAGTCAGTTGAGCGTCTGACTTCAGCTCAAGTCATGATCTTGTGGTCAGTGAGATTGAGCCCCACATTGGGCACTGTGCTGACAACTCAGAGCCTGGAGCCTGCTTTAGATTCTGTGTCTCCCCCTCTCTGCCCCTTCCCCACTCACACTCTGTCTCTCAAAAATGAATAAATGTTAACTTTTTTTTAAAGAAGAGAATTAATCTAATAGGAATATAATGAAGAGGGAAATGTGGACTGGAGGGTTTTTATGTTATGGAAGTCAGAGAGAAGAGAGATTATCACATGTGTCAACACTGTCAGGAAAGGCTCTGTAGAAAGCAAAAGAAGCATGTAGAACATGGTCATGTGAAGAGGACATTGTATTGATACCACTAGCCCTGAAATTCCTTTTGTAGGCATAATTGATGGGGAAAAATAACAATGATGACTAAGATATAACACTGGACTTAAATCCCCTGTAAGCCAAGATCAAGAAATGTAACCTTCATAAGCTATCTTATGATAAAACGTTAAAATCACAATTAATATGCCTGTTTTTTAAAAGGTTCGGTAAATATGACCAAACAAAAATATATCATGTCCATTTTATCTATGCTAATACAAATTCAGTTTATTCCTGCCTGATACAGACCACTCCCTCCCTGAGGAGTAGATGCAGGCATCGTGGGCACAGGTAGTATGTAGACTATTCATGTAAAGACTGAAAGGGAACCTTGTTTTCCTGCGAATGTGATGTTAAGTATGTATATGATTCTAATATCCCCCCAACAGGATATCTTAATCTCCTCTTCAGATTAAAAATAATACAAATAAACAAGTTTCACATATATTGCTGGACCAAATGCTCTACACATTTGTGTATATAAATTTGGATTTTAAGGTAAAGGTTTTTATTGAAGAAGAAGGAGGAGAAGGAGGAGGAGGAGGAGGAGCAGCAGCAGCAGCAGCTAGAAAGCATGCTTGGAGAAAGGCATTTCTATATCCAGGATGGTGAAAATATATGATAATGTCAAAAAAGCTTTGAGCAAAAGCTAAGTGTGAGTGAACCTTACACTGGAGTTTTGTGAAGCCCTGTTCTCAGTGTTCTATATTCTGTTGATGGTTGGCAGTTCTCTCCAAATGCTCAAGTGACACAAGCCTGGCAGGGATATTGGCTATCACAATAGCATAAAATGATGAATGAAAACTGAGATGAAATTTGGCAAGAATATGTGTAAAGAGTTAGTGGGTTCTTGGGACTAACACAGATGACTCAAAATAATCACAAAGTTAAAAAAAATCAACCATGTCCAAAATTAAAATGAGTTGTTTTATTAATCGATGATCTCTGCATCTCTGAAGATATGCAAACATATTGGATGATACTTAAAGAATTTTGTGCTAAGGGGTGCCTGGGTGGCTCAGTTGGTTAAGCATTCAAATTCAGCTCAGACTCAAACCGTGATCTCACGGTTTGTGAGTTGGAGCCCCATATCGGACTCACTGACAGAGCCCACTTTGGATCTTGTCTCCCTTTCTCTCTCTCTCCCTACCCCATTCATTCTCTCTCTCTCTCTCTCTCTCTCTCTCTCTCTCTCTCTCTCTCAAATTAAATAAACGTTAAAAAATATTTTAAAAAAGAATTTTGTGCTAAGAATCTGGAATTTTTTAGGAAATCGGCTATGACTATGCGCTGAAGCCACTAACATCTTTAACATTCACTTTGCATCTAGGTAAATTGTATCGTTTTGAGATCACCAGCCTACCCAACCCTGGAACTAAAAGATTTGGAACACTTTGGCAGAAAAACTAGGATTACCAAAAACAAACAAACAAACAAATTTTATAAGAAATTACCCCTGTGAACTTCCAATGACCTTCCTCTTGCATTTCATAGAACAACCATTCGTGGTCGCCTTATTCCCACGAACATGCTTTACTCCTGTTGTGGTTGGGAACATCAGCAGTAAATTTCTTATTTATCATCAGGTTTGTGCAGAAGTAACCACATCCAAACCACCCTACCCAACCAATATTAGTAATGTCCTTTTACTTCCTGATTAAAGTGCAAAGTGCTTTAAACATTCAGCGTAAACACATTTGTTTATTTCTTTCTTAATTTGTGAGGCCACTTTGCTGGCAGAGACCAGAATAGAGGAATCCAAGATGTATTGATTTCTTTCTTCATGACTATTTAATCGGTTAAAGTGTGCGCCACTTGCAAGTGCCAAGATGCTGGTTACATTTTAATAAATGTCCTCTTTGGTCGATCAATACTTCTCAGCCCAAAAATAAATAAATAAATAAAAGTGCTGTTCTCTCATAAGTTAATGGGGAGAAAATCTTTTTACTATCGTCAGTCATCATGACAAACAAGAATATGAAAAGTGCTAATGAAATGACCAACTGTCTATAAAATAAAAGACTTGCAAGACAGTCTCCTTTCTTCCCTTAATTTGATGAAACAAAATGGAAAATTACACTAGTGCCCATCTAGCGTGAAATGATGTTAACAAGCAGAAAACAAATGCTATAATGAAGGACTTCTAGGATGTACTATGTATAGTCTTACTTGTAAAGAGGGAATTACTGGGCAGAACTCTAGCCCTGAGCAACATCCCACCCCCTACTGAGGAGAATCACAGCTACCATCGTGTCCCTCGGGAAGTAGAGCCATTCGGCACAATAGGACAAATTGATGTTCACAGCATAATAATTATCCATGTGCTGCAAACAATGGGCCACACAATTACCAACCAGGGCAATGCCCTACACAGGCAAAGTGAAGTTGCAAAATGAAGTGATTGTACAGATAATTGAGGCAATAGCCCCACAATAAAGGGATGTGCACAACTTGTTATTTACTGGGCTTTGTTCTGAATTTTCCAGAACACCAAAACTTACCATTTAAGCACAAAATGTTTTATTTTTAAAATGCATCCATTGTGAAAGGATATCTTACTTCAAATATATTACCAATGTCTTTGCCTTTTCAAACAGAGTATATAAATATTACTGTATTCTGATAGCTCTCTGGATGAAACAAACAAACAAACAAATATTTTGCTAAAGAAAGGTGACCCAGAAACTACTACCTGAACTCTGAACTGCATTCATGTAACACTCCCCTGTCTTCTACATAAGAATAACACAGGGACACCTAGAAATACTGCAAGCCATCAACTGAAAGAGTTAACATGTTCTTACACAAACACCACAAGTACAAAGCAACATGAACCAAAGGCATTCCTAAAATTAAAAGGGATACAGTTGGAGATGGTTTAAATAGTTTGATGTGATGTTTGATGAACTTTTTTTTTCTTACTAGAGAGTGGGGCATGGTGGGAAGATTTGGGATTTAAGAAGCAGCCTAATGTGGTGGTCACGTCACTGCCCTGCAAACTGCCTGAGCTTAAACTTCATGTGGCACTCAATAACCAAGTGTTGCTGGAAATCTTATTTGAATCTTTCTAAAAGCTTGGATACTGTCTACAAAATAGGAATGATTAAGGTCCTTGCACTGTTGGGATTTGTAAATAAGATCATGCAAAAACATTTAGCCTTTCCATTGGTTTATTAAGAGCCCTATAAGTGTTGGCAATTTAAGTAAGAAAAAGAAGAGGAAAGTTGATTAAGTAGGAATCCAGAAATGCACATATAAATGATAAGCATGAGAAACACTATAAAAGGAAATGGGATGAATGATAGCAAAAACTAAAGGAATGAAGAAAGGACCAAAGGAAGAGAGAAGTCAGGGGATACCATGGCCTTGACCATTCATGAAAAAAAATCACTATTTCTGTATTAATAAATATTGATTGAGCAAATCAAAGACTATACACAATACCAGATACTATCAAATTATGTAAGATAGCCTATTTTGCACCAACATCTTTGAGGTGGATTGTCATTACTATCATTGTCATTACTATAGCATACATAAGGAAACCAAATCTTAGCATAAAGGAATACCATAGGTAATGTGGTAAGATTCAAACATATTTAACTAGATTGTCTTTTGGCTCTCAATCCGATGTGCTTCTCACCCTACCACAAAGTCTAATTTTTTTTTCCTTCCTCATCTCTCCTTTCTGTTCCAGTTTCTCCTTCTCCTGTGTTTTCTGAGCACACCCTATGTGTAAAGCACTGAAATGAGACAATAATTAAAATCAGGACTCTAAGAAATTTTACGGTCTATTGGAAAACAAAAACATGTGAAAATATGCATAAAATGTAACAGGTGACTTCCCCAACAGAGATAGAATGAAGTGCTATTGTTTCTCACATCTACCTCTCTGTCTTCAATGCTTTCTCTTCCTTTCCGGGCTTCCAGATCCTGATATCCATCTTTCAGATTCAGGTCAAATTTATCCTCCTCTTCATAACTCTACACATAACAGTGATCTCTCTCATATTTAAATCCTTTTATAATTTATAGTCTACTCTCGAAGAGCCTGTTAGATACACAGTACTAGGATCCACCCCCAGAGTTCAAGATTTAGTGTCTGGGATGGGCCCTGGGAATTTGCCCTTTAACAAGTTCTAGATGATCCTGACACTGCCTATGCAACGACCATGCTCTAGGCACCACTGGCTACCCCATAGCACTCACTCCTTTGGCATTCGGCAAACATTTCCCCTTGATCTTAGCTGATGTTCCCATTGTATATGCCTAATTCCCTACACAGTCATTTTGTCCCTTGAATCCAATAGATACTTCTGTTTATTCTGTGTACTTTCCACAGCTAGTAGCATGGTATGACAGTGAATAGCAGGTGTCTAGGAAATGTGTTTTACTTGACCGGTTGATTAGTAGACTGACTGAGTACTGAGTGCTAGGTGGCTGTTTCTCTCCCTGCACCGCCATCTCTCATGACAACTCCACCCAGAGCAGCTATTGTGTGTGAACTTAGATTACTGTGTGGAAATGGAGGTGAGCATATGTAGATATTTGTGTTATCATATCTATCAAATAAGATCTCTCAAATAATGATACTTATGAACTTTTCCTCATGCTTATTTGCAGTGTAATACACAGACAGTTGCCTTGGAAACACTCACTCTGAATATTCTAAATTTTCTATAATGGAAGATCTTGCCTTTGCCTTATCACTTACACAGTCTCCCTCATTTTTGTGTTTTGTTGAGAATACATAATGAGATATGAATTCTGATAAATGTCACTTTTGAGGACATAATTATTGTATTCATCTATTATGCTTTTCATAAACCCATTTTTTCTCAGCTAAGCTTCTGAAGGGCAATTATCTAATAAAAAATAAATTTTTAACTAATGCCATTTAAAGTTGTGTTTTAACTGACCTCTCTATAGTGTCCATTTCTTTTTTACTAGTGCATTTAAAAATCGGTTTTTATTAGTCTTCCTTCTATAAATCGGAATTAAAGTTGGCATTTTCACATTTGATTTCGAGAGACACAAGTAGAATGATGCAACTTTTCAGAACATACCACTGAATACAGATTCGCCTTAACAATTCTGAATATACTGATATTCAGAAGTTGCATTTTCTACTAGACTCAGCAGAGTCTCCATTAGTTATTGTTACTGTTTACTCAGTTTTGAGCTAAACTCTCCCAGAGTGCCAATTACGTCCTGAGAGCAAGTCCACACACCACAAGGTGAAGAACAAGTTTGACAATTATCCTATTAATTTGATCTATGTTTACATGTAGACGGTCAAACCAGATAATTCAGTACACATAACTCACCCAAAGGACTTATTATCTGGATTGGTTATCTACATAGATCAAATTAGACCCTAATAACTCCCAAATCTCCACTTTACTTTATGTCCTATAGATATAACCAAAGGTGATTCTACCTGTTATAGCCCATGCATGGCAACCTATCTATCTGTGGAAAAGTGGATTCAACTTTCAAAGTTATCACATATTTACAGAAAAGTTCCTGAAGTCTGGAGATGTCAAAAAAATAGGTAGTGATGGGTTATTATTAATTACATTTATTTTCCTGAGATCTACCAGCATGTGCATTTTGTCTGCATTACCATTATCTTTCTTTTTTTTTAATGTTTTTATTTATTTTTTTTTTTGAGACAGAGAAAGAGCATATGCAGGGGAGAAGCAGAGAGAGAGGGAGACACAGAATCTGAAGCAGGCTCCAGGCTCCAAGCTGTCAGCACACAGCCTGACACCGAGCTCGAATTCACAGACTGTGAGATCATGACCTGAGCCGAAGTCGGACGCATAACCGACTGAGCCACCCAGGCACCCCACCATTATCTTTCTTTTGCATAGTATGAACTCAAAGATTGGTTTAAATATCCATTTCAGTCAGGAGCCATCTGACCACTATACAGATGCCTCTACTTGTCAATGAAAAGTGTTTTACACTTGGTCTTGTCTTAGCTGTGGGAATCTGTTGGCAAGAATGTTAAATCAATCTAAGTATACTGTTAAAAGTAATTATTCAGGCATCCCTTCTTTTAGAATTAACAATATCTGGTTACTACACTCCTCAAGGATAAATAGCATTCATGCGTATATCACCAGAGCCTTTCTGAAGCATAGTAAATATCCAATACATAATTGAATAAATATAAATATTACAAATATTAAACATAAATATTGTAGGAAAAAAGAAATAACAATAAATAGGAAGAAATATAATAGTAAGATCACTAATCACACCATCCTAAGGCAACCACTATTGATATTTTGGTCCATTCTTCTAGAAACGGTTTAATCCATAGTTTATGTACTTTTAATGTTACATCATATCATGGAAAGAGCTTTATAAACCTTTTTTTACTAACCACTATATCACACTCTTCTCCATACAATAAGTATAGTTCTGTGACTGTGAGAAACCTGGTTTGCATTATCGTTAATATATCTTTCTGCCAAAACCACGCTCCCCACCCTTGTGCAGGTGCATACCTCATTCCATTTAGGCTCTGACACCTTGTATGGAGTTATCTCCACTGTTTCTCCTGCTTGGACTTTAACACCTTTTTCAAGGTTGTCCCACTTTGAAACCTGCTTAGACTCCAACACCAAGGATTCTCCCAACACACTTGGTTTCTGACACCCATTCTGGAATGTTTTTCTGTGTGGATGTCTTTTCCACCCTGCTCTGGCACTGTCACCTGGCCACCAGAAGGTGTGCACAACCTTCTCTCTTTTTGGTTAGGCTCTGACTCCTCAGTTGGACTGCTCTCCTTTATGAATGTACTGCTCACCCGATTTGAATTCTTACATTTCCTCTGAGCCATTAGTGGCTCTTTGCAGCCCCCATATTAATGTTTACCCCATTCCGTCCCACCTAATAGATTTAGGACTGAGTTGTTCAGGAAGGGGAGGGAAGGGGAACAAAGAAGAAGAAAAGCCTTCTTTTTATTAAAAAAAATTAAATCAGTATTAAGAATCTAGCATTGTGCTAAGTGTTTTACCATGCTATCTCATTCAAATCAAGAACTGCTTCTCCAGAACATGTACTACAATTGTTGTTACCATTGTTATTATTTTTATTGTTATCAATTATGTAACTGATCTTACAGACATTGAAAGGAACTTTCCTACTATCAGAGTATAAGTCATGAAGGTAGAATTTGAACACTAACTTCTCTAATACCAAACCATGTTCTTAACTATAAGCTATGATGCTTCTTCTTCTGTAGTTTTAACCCTTGGTTTTTATATTGCTGCTATAAAAGAAAAATTACATCAATTTTTCAATTTTAAATGTGTGATTTTGCTAAATTAATGCAAGTTAACAGTTCTACTCCTTTATTTTTATTATACTATGATGATCTCATTTAATTATTTTCCTTTTTACTTTTATTGTCTTACCTTGTCTCTTAATGTATCTTATTTACTTTTAATTTTTATTTTGCCACTTAATCTTATTTATTTTATACCCCTTTCTCTATCTTGCTGTTTTATCTTTTTAGTATGTTTTCTCAAGCACTGCTACCTATTCTTAATACATCTTTACCAAATTTTAGTAGTGGAAAACAAAACAAACAAAAATCACCCAGAAAGAGAAGGACTGTAAGGTATTAACAAGACCTACCAAGAAGGTCTACTCTTGGCCAACTCTTTCTGCTGTTCACCAGAGCACTCTTTATCTCTATATGTAAGCTACATTAATTATTCAAAAATCAATCTGAAAAGAAAGTAGATCCTGTCATTATTATGTCCATCTTTAAAATGAGAAGGATGAAAACTTTTGTTTTGTTTTGTTTAACATAGGAATTCACTTTCAAAGCAAATCCTATATACATAGTTTGAGCATGGAGCCTGAATAACTACCTAAGGTTACTAGGTTAAGTTGTGGTTGGAAGAATGATGGGAAGTCTGGAGGCTTATCTACTCTAGGCTTCTGCTCCCCTCCCCCACCCCCAGACTCTGAGACAGTTCTTTATTAATCCTAACATCTTTCCTTTATACTATTAGAAAAACTTGTATTAGAATTCAGTGCTTTTTGGGCACCTGGGTGGCTCAGTCATTAAGAATATGACTTCGGCTCAGGTCGTGATCTCACAGTTCCTGAGTTCAAGCCCCACAAAAGGTGAGTTCACACTCCAGTTCAGGTGACCTAGTGCCCCAATTTGGGTGAGCACAAGCCCTGCTTTGGATGAGCCCTGTCTCTCTCTCTCTCTCTCTCTGTCTCTCTGTCCCTCCTGGGATTCTCTCTCTCTCTGCCCTTCACTTACTTGTGCCCTCTCTCTCTCTCTCTGTCTCTATCTCTCAAAAAAAAAAATAAAAGGGGGGGGGAGAATTCAGTGGTTTTCAAATATGAACATGCATCAGAAACAACTGAAGAGCTTGTTAAATTTGTTAAATTTTGTTAAAACACAAATTCCTTGACACCCCTCCCCCCCAAAGATTCTTGGTAAGTACTTCTGGAGTGGAGCCCAAAGATTTGTGCTTCTAACAAGCTCCCAGATGCTTCCAATGCTATGCTCCAAGGACCACACTCTGAGTAACACTGGGTTAGACTATTATCTAGAATACTCACAGCCATGAAATACTATGATATATCTCCAGTTTCTCTCTACTCTCCTAAATTCAGTCGCAAAAAAAATTATTTTCAACTTGTCCTTCGTGACCTGGTCACTAAAGTATTTTTTGCCTGGGTCTTTGGTTATAAAGCTGGAAGAATGAAATTGCCTAACTTCCATACCCAGAGATTAAAAAGAAAATGGTGACTTGATTCCAAATTTGATTTTAGTGTCATCTCACAAATTTTTTTCTATGCTTTGTATAGACAAGAGAGGAATCAAAATGCATATGAGCCACTAAAGGTCCTGTTACTCCTCATGGGTCGAAGAAGACCAAATTTTAAAATGTGTAGAGCTTATGCTATTTTTTGTTTAAATAATGGATTACTTTTTTTAAATAATGGGACACCTGAGTGACTTAGCTGACTTTGATTTCGGCTCAGGTCAGGATCTCACAGTTCATGAATATTCGTGAGTTTGAACCACACATCTGGCTCCACACCGACAATGCAGAGCCTGCTTGAGATTCTTTCTCTCCCCCTCTCTCTCCCCCTGCCCCACTCACATTCATGCTCTATCAAAATTGATAAATAAAATTTTTAAAATTACAAAAATAAAATAATAGATTGTATATATTACATATTCTTTCCCTTACAGAACTGTACAAATAGCCTTTTCAGTGGAAAGACAGTCAAAGACACTTTGATAGGTTCATCTGAACATCTGAAGCATCTGCTAGACGATGTTTATCATCCCATTGAAAGGAAGTACAGTCAGAAGTCCTTTTCTCCATTTCCAAATCTTGAACATTTTTTGTCAGTAAACATTTAAAAATTATCTTCCTCACATTTAATTTTAGTTTCTTTTGTTGCAATATCTTTATCTTTCATTAAAGACAGCTACACCCATACAACTTTGTGTGGAGTCTACAAAGGAAAATGAGGAGGGGGAGTGTTGTCACACAGGGAAATGAGGACTGTGTCACCTCCCTGCCACTCACCAAAGGACCTTTGTTTCAATAGGAGGGGCAGACAGAGCAACTGAAACCAGACCTCATGAGTTGTAGCAACTCAATGACTGCCAGCACCTAGGTCATTGGTAATTGAAGAGCTGCCCAGTGAGGGCTCTGTGGCAAGGGGATTAACATTTTTATAGAGGACAACACTTTCACCAAAAGCAATGGATGACTAATGACTGGATTTCAGATGGGGCATACGTTAGTGCTGGTGAGGCTTTAGAGCAGGGGGCCTGCATCAGAAGGAAAAAGAATGAGGCTATGAAGGTAAAACCAATGACTGACACATTTAATCCTATTTGGCTCACATGTCAGCATACCTACCTGAAGAACCTGAGGGATTATGGGAGTCCAGTGCCATGCTGGTGGATTCCAATCCTGATTGAATGGGAGTTGTTATGAAAACCTGCCTGATTTCACACCTACCTGCTAAAAGATGTTATCACCCTGCCAGCTCTCTGAAGGAGATAGGCTGTTCTGGGAGGAGAGCAGGCTGACAGCCCTGAAATGTGCCCTGGGTTTTGCAGCTGGAAAAGACATAGATCAGAGTGGTGATTCAAGAAAATCCTGTCCCACATGGGTTCTGATAAATATGCAAGCACTAAAACATTAAGCTACCTTTGTCAGCAATCTTAGATCCTATTTTTTTTTCTTTCTTGCTAAGTTCTTTTATTAGCCATGATGATAATGATGCTAATAATAATCTACTTATTCCAGCCTCTGGAATGATTCTTAATAATTTATGATCTCCATTTTCGTCTAAAATTCAGCACAATTCAGCCTAAAAAAAGAAAAAAATGAAGTTACACACAGAAAATGAATTATGCACCAAATTGTAAATATTCCATTTCTTTTGCTGATCTGGAACTCCCCAAAGAAATATGAACACTTGATTTAAAATTCAGCTGCAGTGACATTTCCTAGCTGGAAAGAATACTTGCACAAATTCACGAGTATTTGCAAAAGATAACTTTTTGGTGGATACTAGTACATTCTAATGTGTTTTTAAAAACTATCCTGTGCTTATATTCCCAAAAATGAATAAAATATTTCTTAGTGGAAGCTTGTTCTGTGAATAGACTTTTGCAACATTTCAGCCAGAAGGGACTTTGCATTGCTACGGATAACTTCATGATAGTAAAGAGGTGTGTGACAGCAACTTCCTGCCTGGAGAGTAACAAAAGTCATATAAATGCCTACTATTGCATTGCAGACTTAACTGTTAGGTATCTTGGCCAACTTATATGTCACAATTGAAAACTATGAGGCCACTGAAGTCTGAAATGGGAAACTTATGTGTTGTGTTTTTACCATAGTTTTCAAGCATAGAGAGTCAAGTAAATTAAGCTCAGAAAAATGTCCTCTCTTCTAGTGACTTTTGGTTTCTTTCTTTCTTTCTTTCTTTCTTTCTTTTTCTTTCTTTTTTTTTTTTACATTTTCTTTAAAACATTGCTCAACTATGACAGGTTTAGCTTCCATTCCTGACCTACTATGTTAAATGACTTCTGATAATTCAAATATACCAACAGTCCAAGCACATTAGTCACAAGGGAGAATAAGCAGAAAATGCAATTGAGTAAACATCTTTATTTTGATGATTTTGAGAACACATATACACATAAAACACATTATTGCACCCTAAATATCTTAACACCGCAGTGACAGTTGATGTGAACAATTTGCTTTTTGCATATTAGTAATGACCAGTGCATCAATAGCAATCGCTTCCGTTGATATTAGTTTATTTAACATTCATTCAACACACACATAGTGACTATTTCACAAATTTTTCATGCACTTTAATCATACAACCCTGGGAAATGGCATGACAGGGATAGTTTGCTCCATATTTTCTATGAATAAATTGAAGATTATGGAGTTTATAAACTAGAATTGTATTTCCTGCCTCCTATCATCAAATTAATTGTCACTCAAGAAGTCTACAGATTCTTGGTGTCAGAATAACCAAGGTCTTGAGATACCTGGGTAGCTCATTCGATTGAGCATCCAACTCCTGATTTTGGCTCAGGTCATGATCTTATGGTTTGTGAGATTGAGCCCCAAGTCAAGCTCTGAGCTGACCTCACAGAGCCTGCTTGGGATTTTCTCTCTCTCTCTCTCTCTCTCTCTCTCTCTCTTTCTGACCCTCCTCAAGTTCTCTCCCTCCCTCTCAAAATAAATAAATGAACATTAAAAAAAATCACCAAAGGCTTATTAAAATGCAAAGTCTAAAACTCTAACATTACCAAATCAGAATATGTGCGCTCAAGACCTAAACTTACACTTAACAAGCACCTCAAAATGGTTTGCTTCTAGGAAATTCTTCCTTAGATATATCTAGGATTTGTTTGTCATCAATATTACCTTGTATATCCCTAAATGTCATTTTAATCTGGAATAGTGACAATAGAAGCAGAGGCCTGGTTAGACAGCCTAGATTAAAAGAAAAGATGATGACAGGCAGTGGGAGGCACTTTACAGAAAGAACTCTGTATCTGAAAGAAATGGAAAGTTAGAAAGGAAGTAAAGACTGCAACAGCAAGTTCCCTGTGTGGGATATCCAGATGTGCATAATCCCAGAGTTCTCACGCTTCCCTGAGCTCAGAAAACACTGTTACCTCTCCAAAGAATTTCAAATTGGGCAAAAACTAGTGGACTGAAAATTTTATTTTATTTTACTTTAGAAACTTGTTTCCACGGGACAGGTCTACATCAAAGTATAAGTGATAAAGTTTGTTTTTAGAATTCTCCCACTTTCCCTTCAAAACCCTTCTTTTGGAGCACCTGGGTAGCTCAGTTGGTTGAGTGTCCAACTTTGGCTTAGGTCATGATCTCATGGTTCCTGGGTTCCAGCCCCCCATTGGGCTCTGTGGTGACAGCTTGGAGCCTGCTTAGGATTCTCTCTCTCTCTCTCTCTCTCTCTCTCTCTCTCTGCCCCTCTCCTGTTCTCTTTCTCTCTCTCTCTCTCTCTCTCTCTCTCTCTCTCTCTCTCTCTCTCTCTGTCTCTTTCTCTCTCAAAAATAAACATTAAAAAATACCTTCTTTGTTCCATACTTGCATACTCCAGTCCCACTTACTTTACTATTTCTCTGACAGCCTTTAAGAACCCAAATGATAGAATCTCTGATAATGAGGTGTGAACCCAGTGATTGCCACTGAGGGACTGAATATCACAGTTCAGTTGATCACTCATTTCCTCCCAAGCCATCTAACACAGATGTGGCCTTCCAATGTGCTGGGAAGGCACATCCAGATCCTTAGATCTGTGGCCAAACCGATCCTGCCTATATTCCAACTTAGTTCAACTTAGATCACTCTCCAGTTCATTGCAGTTCATCTGTAAGGGGAAGCTGGGAGAGAATTGGAAAAAAATCTCATCTCTGGTCCTTGCTTTCTATACATTTAGATACGTCCCTCCGGAGCTACCAAGTCAAACTTTTCAGCTAGGTTACATTCACCCACGGTGAGGCAGCAAGTTGCAGGGAACCTACAGAGCTAATCAATTCTGGCAGGGGAAAAAAAATCAATCACACCATTTTTTGTTTTTGTCATTGTTTATAAAAGAAAAATAACTAGTAATTGACCTTTTTCACTTTTTCTATAGTTTTGTTGTCCTTAAAGAAATAACACTGCTGAAAAACAAAAAGTGATCAGTCAAAATAAAGTTCTCATGCAGGTTTCCATTCTCCTATCCTACTAATATTTTACATACTGTCATTGCTAGATAACACAAAGCATTTACTATTTGCTAAAATGATATGTAACACGCACATACACACACATACAATTGCCAATTAAATTCTGGCATTATTGCAACTGACAACGTAACCAAATACCATATTGCAGTATGATTGACAGCAATAAAGCTTTTGGTTTTCCTATGAGGCATACCTAACAACAATTCTCTCTCTGTCTCCCCTTCCTCCCGTCACCCTCCCTTTTTGGTCTCCTGGTTTATCAATATATCAAAAAGCAAATGTGATGACTCCTCCATATATCTGCTTTTCAGATTTCATTCACCTCTGACCTATAATGTTCCAATTTAGCTCAAGTACTTTTATTTATGCTATTCCTCAGACCTATACATTTTGATCAAAGAAACGACACTCGCTGTTCAGTGCCTTCAGAGAGCACTTTGCAGGTACCATCCGTTCAGAAAAAGCAGTCACCCAATACATGAGATTGTGACAAGGTATAATGTAATGGTAGTTATGCGAACCTCCAATCAAGCAGTGCTACTTCACAGATTACTTGGAGAGAAAGTCTCTTAGCGTGCTTGAAGAAGTATGAAATGAATTTCATTTCCTTCTCATTTGCCTTGCTTCTGAAAGGTTTCATGCAAGATATGTGACCAACTATTATAGTACTAATCCATCCATGACAGAGCTCAATTTTCTCTGAGAATTTACTTCTGAATGGGCTTCCGAAATACTTGAAAGCTCAAAATTAAAGTACACTGAACAGAGCAGCCACTGAGCTGTGGACAACTGTCAGTCAAGAAAATCAGTCGGAACAAAATGTAAATTAGATTTTATTTTATTTTATTTTATTTTTTTAAAGTGATCTATAATGATGAGGTGGTAAAGTTTTATAGCCCATTTCCAAACAAGAACAATAAGGAGGGAAGTGGCAAGAGCTGTTGTTGTGAGCTTTTCTCATTACTGCAAATGAAAATGGGAGCTTGTGTTATGGAAACTCTAGGAGTGATGTGCAAACACTGTGGCTTGTTGCATGCGCTCTTTGTTCTGGTGGGTGAGAAAGTGGAATGAGGGGAGCCGTCTGCCAGTCACTTGAGATAATGTCTGTAAAACAACTGACACTACGAGTGGCGTTCCTGTACTTGGTGAGGAGAGGTGGTCAGAGATGTCATCCCGGATGTTACCTATGTCAAGGATAGTTTTGATCTATTGAAAGGCAGGATTTTTAAAATCTAATACTGTTTGACTCCAAAATGTTAGAAGGTTAGGGATCCATTGGGCAGAAATGGAAAACGTGATTGGCAGAAATTCCAATCATTCTAATATGTAGAGGTCAGTTTCCGTAGATACTGGGATCAAAAGCTTATGTTTGGTGCCTACCCTGCTCCGTGTATAGACGAGATACAAGAACAAGTAAAGCTTCTTTATTGATCTGAAAACCTAATCTTTCTAGTAATAGCATGAAGGGGAGGGGAAGAGGATGGAGAGTAATGCTTCCAGAGAGTTTCCGATTGATAATATAAGCAGCAAATTCAGTGTCAAGCAGTTGCTAAAAATGTACTTTTTTGCAGAGAGAGAGGTAGTGAGCAGAGCTATGTAAACAATAAACTCATGCTATTCTTGTTGAATTAGACACCTCCAGACTATTTTTATTTATTTTTGAGAAGACTGGGTACAACATTTTAAGGGAGCACTGACAACTCAGGGCAATCAGGCATGTTAGTATCTTTGCAAAGGATATCACTCTACCAGCCTTAGAAGAAGAGATCATTCAGGAAGGAGTTGCATCATTAAAATATAAAGAGAATATCCCTAGGTGTGATAATGACAAAGGGGAATGAAATGAGGGTGGAGTGTAAGGATGTCAGGGAAGGGGCTACCAGCAAACTTCATTCTATCACTTCCTGGTAGTAGTTGGTGTATCTTCTGTTTTGTTTTGTTTGTCTTGTTTTGTTTATCTTGTTTTGCTTTGTTTGTTCAAATAAGTGGAAGAACTTGTGTTTGTTTTTTTAATTTTTTCAGGTTGGAAATAAATTTTGAAATTGTAACCCAATTCAATTAACCAGATAAAGGGTAGAAAGTGATTGTATAGGGGTTCACGAATCTCCAATCATTTCCATCTTCCAGGATGGAACCCCAGTTCTAGTGTTTCAGTAATAGAGGAACATTTACAATAAGGCAATGCATTTCAGGACCCTTCTTTTTCCCTCCCCTCTGGTTGACAAAGGAGTAAGCCAGCAGGCCACAGAACCACATATTCCACATATTGTAGTCTCTGTCCAAGATGACGTTTCAGGACACCTGATTTAAAATACCCACTCAATCTAAGGCCCAGAATAATGGAAAATTGGCAGATGGCCTTTTTTTTTTTTTTTTTTAAGGCAGAACTTAACAGGTTTAAAACATCCTTCCAGTTTTAGCTACTAGAAATAAGCTTTGGTTTAATATTATGTTTGAGTACAATAATTAAAAGAAGGTTATTTAAACCTGTTTTAATAATATAAAAGCTTAGAAAGGTCATTGCAGTAAAAGAATTATTTAGGCATTTATATAAGCACAGGGTATAAAATACAGCCTGTCATAAAAGACCTTATTTCCAAAGTTAAAATTAAAATCTGTTGTTTCTTCAGCAAAATGTTTGAAATAAGAATGGGTGAGAGATGGCTAGAAGGGGAGAGGATGAAGGACAATGCCTCCAGAAAGTTCTCAGACTACAGAAGAAACCACAAATTCAGTATCGTATAGTTGCTTCAAAGGAATATAGTCTGAAGCTGAACAGAGAGATATTTAGTGAGCATATCTATGAAGTCAATAGTCTCAAATCATTATAGTCTAGTCAGATAATTTCTAGAAAGTATTTTTTCCCTCTTCAATTTTTGGTGCAGCCTTTTAGTTGCATTGCCAACTAAGGGGCAACAGTATGGCCAAAGCATGATCCTGATTTTGTTTGAAACATGGCTGAAAGACTTGGTCACTTTGACCTGGAGCACAGAAGACTGGGAGGAGAAGGGCATGGAATAGGGATTCATCAGAGCTATCACATAAAAAAGACTCTATTTACTTTTACTTAACGTGGATTTTGAAATAATTTAAGGGACCAATAAAGAGATAAAAGCCTTTTTCTGCCTATATCCTAACATCATAACTAGGATAAATAGCTGATGTTGTCCTGAGGCAGTGAATGATAGAGGAATTAAGAGCATGGGCTTTAGCTCTGGGCTGCCTAGGTTTAATTCCCAGTTTGACCTATAAGTTCTGTGTAACTCTGGACACATTAACACATCTCTCTGGGTTATATTTTCTACAAGAAAGGTATGAATACAGTAGTACTGTACTGAAGTGTTGTCCTGAGCACTAAATGGGCTAATAATTGTAAAGTAGTTAAAGCAGTTCTTGGCCTATACAGCATGTGGAGATAGATATAAACCACTGCTGTGGTATGCATGTGAAAAGGTGGTCTGGCAATGAGAGCTGTTACAAAATGAAAGGGCAAACCTGAATGCCCATCTGTCATGGTGGCTAAGCAGGGTGATTGGTTTAAGGTTCCTATCAACTTCAGTAACTTAATTAAACATTCCCTTAGAATAAAGAAGAATTCTTAGAGGTGCTCAAACATAGTTGTTCTGGCAGGAATAGCACAATCCAGCATGACCAAGTTCTAGAGAAAAAGCCAACATAAAGCCTTTTATTATAATGCTAAGAACCCCAGAGCTATAGGAACTAATATGGAAGTTGGGCTGAGATTATCCCTCAGTCATACGGGGAAATTGCCAAATCATCTTCTTAGTTGTGTTTGCTCTCACACACTGTACTACAAACTTCCCCAACCAATCTATCCATATGTTTCCTTGTTCCCACCCATTAACAGAACTGAGAGGGTGTGGAAGTCATAAAGGAAGGCAAACTGGAAGATGGAAGGATCTTGAGCTATGAATCACAGCAAAGAAAGTCTCTCACAAAAGAACTGAACTCTTATAAGAGCAAGAAATTAACATGCATTGTGTTTAAATTCCCAAGGCTTGGCGCTTAACAAAACTTTTGTATTGTCTACCTTGACTAATGCAGCATAGAAGAAATACAACTCCTATTTCCTTTTATTTCTTTTCTTTTATTTCCTTATGGATGAGGATACTGAAGCTTAGAAGATCCCAAGCTTCCTTAGTCTGTCCCCTTCTCTTCTTGCTGTAATAGGTGTCTTCAAATGCTGCAGCCAAACAGTAATAGCAGATAATAAATTAGGCCTACACTATATAAAGCATTGTTCTCATTGCTGTTCATGTATCACATCCTTTGTATCCTCAAGTGCCCCTAGAAGATAAGCATTGTAATTATACCCACCTAACTAGTGAGGACATTAAAACATAAAGATGTAAAATAATTTTGCATGATCACCCACTTAGGTAGGTGGTGGTGCCAGGATTAGAACTCAGATAACATGATTCAAACTCTGAATGTATACCCAGCATGCACCACAGCCTCAGACAACAGGGGATTTCACTTCATTAAGGGACTTAATACCCTATGGGAAGCTGATCAACATGGACAAAGAACAGAAGTGAGAATTACATACAGCCTGTGTATGTGCCTTCTGCTTTTGATTTTGCTTGATATTCAGTGTTTCTATGTGGGAATTGAAATCATTCAGGTACTTTACTAGAGACCTGTTCATTTGCAGTGAGCAGAGGACCATTTTGCACATGATTGCAGGAGTCTGAATGGTTGACATGCAATAGTTGCCTTGCCTGCTGATTTGGGGTCTGGACAAAAAGAGCTGAATTACCATGTTAGTTACATTATAAGTGTGACCCCTCAGCAGCAATGACTGAGAACTATTCCATGTTTATTCCTTTCCAAGGTAATGAAAAAGAGTGGACCGAAGACAAACTCTCATCACATCTTAGTCAAAAGGGCTAACACCAGCAGTATAAGTCTTTGAAACCAGAAAGAAAAGGAAAAAGGAAAAAAACTAGTGCATTCTGTTTGGTTCCTTTTTCCTGTGTTTTCCTCCAGAACTTCACTGTAGCTAATGGACTTTGACATCATTTTGTGTCTCAAAATTATCTCTCTCTCTTTCTCTTCCCTGTCCCCTTCATCCTTTCCTTCCTCCTCTTTCTCTTCTTTCTCCTCTTCCTCTTATTATTATCATACTTTGTTCTTCATCTAGAACAGCATTGTATTAGGCACAAAAATAATAAGAAATCAGAAGTTCTATCTTCTAGAACAAGTATTACCACCGTCTGTATTATTGAGAATGTCCTTTAAAATACCTTAGACTCACATTCCTCAGTGATAATTACATCAAAGATGTTTAAGTCAGTTCTATTTATGATAGTCCAGGGATATCATTAATAATAATAATAATAATAATAATAACAATTTCAAAAAATATTAAATTCATATACACTTTAGTTTTAGTGAAAAAAATATCAGTTGTTACTATTTTTGTCAAGCTAATCACTGCCCAGAACACACCATCATTCTTTCTTTATGCCTTTGGTATGCTCACTGGTCTGTCAGGAATGGTCATTTCATTCATCTCCAGTTCTTTTAATACAACTATTCTCTGTTTTTCTTTTATCATTAGACTTTCACAGATTAATTAAAAGGCATGGCCATCTTTCTTATCTCTGAACTCACAACACACATCTGTACTAACCATTTGGCAGTGCTTGGCACATATAATATTCTATTTTGAATTGCTATCAAAATTTGAAATGTATTTAAATTTTTGTATTAATTTTTTTTTAATTTTGGTATAAACATCTTCAAGGATATATTTTTATATTCACAATAGTATCTTGTTCAGGGCATTGAACATAATAACTGTCAAAAAATGTGTAATTATTAATAATGGCCAAATTGCCCAATGTTGACGATTCCATACCCCAGCAAGGCTGTAGTCAGTTAATGTTTATGGTCTTTGGAAGGAGGCTTCTGTGTTTTGTAAGGCTTCTTAATCCTGCTGATGCTTACTATGCTTTTCATGTTTATATGGAACTTCCTGGAGCTCCTGAGTATTTCCAGAGGTATCCAGTTATTTCATACTCCTTGATGGAGATGAGTGAGGACTAAAGAGATGAGGCATACCAAGAGCTTCTGGCACTGAGATTTACCATCAATTGGCTGGTGCCCACCTAATTATGATTTGGCCATGTCTTACCTTCTCATTTGTTCCCTGTGATTATGGCGGGGTAGAACAACAAAGAATTCTATATTGTCAGCCACAGGAAGTAAAAGTGGAACATAAATATTTTTCATCTGCCAAGTAAGTATTTTTATTCCATGGGCATAGTGTTTTTTGTATTTAAAATGACAGATCCTGTCACAAAGGGTCTTAATATTATATTGAAAAGATATCTGTATTACAGCAGAGGTTAAAAAACTCATTTATTTATAAGACTCTCAGGTCCTGGAGAGGTCTTCTGCCTCTTTCTCCCTGCAGACAGTTAATATCATTGAAAATAAAAAGCTGTTATATTATATGACAAGGCACAGTGGTAATAAAAACAAACACAGGCTGGCTGGTGCCAGAAATGTGCTCCAATGCTGGTAAACTGTTGGCTTTAATTGGAAAAAAAGTAGGTGGTTTTTTTGTTGTTGTTGTTTTGTTTTGTTTTGTTTATTTCCATTTGTTTTTTTTTTCTTTTCTTCTAGCTATTTTTGCATTTTTGCATGCAGAACCCAATTCCTTAAAAGTTACATAAGTAAGTTACGCAAAATAAAATGAGCTTATTTCATGAGGTTTTCAGGTTAAGAAAAGTAAAACCATCGAAGGAGTAGATGAAGGGTGGGAACTGATCATGGAGCTGGCTAGAACCATGACATGTTTAACCTAAGCTACAGAGAAGCTTGCAACTTGAACAAGGCAAGGGGCAGCACATGGAAAGAGCTGGCTAAAAGGAAAAGGGATTTTCCTTCACTCCTCTGCAGCCAGTGTGGTCTTTCATTGCCTTCATCCCTAAAGTTTTGGAGCTTAGCTAAAAGAGTGAGGAGACTGACATTTTGCCTACTGAACACATAGTCAGTAGGATACAGGTTTTCACCTCACATCAGACACCCACTAGGTTTCCTCCATAGGATTCTACCCATCTTTTGTCTGAGAACGGGCTCACCCGGTGAGGCCAATGGCAGCTAGTACTGCTGAAGTAAGGTCTAGGGAGTAAACAGGCCATGGAAGCTGCACGGGACTATCACCAACTGCCACAGACTAGTGGGTTATTGTAGGAAGCTGCCTGGAAACACGTTAGCAGACCTGTCTAGAAGTAAACAAATGCACAACCGAAGTGCAATTTAGTGAGAAACTAGTCATCATATACTGGAGCATACAAACTAAAAGAAGAAAATAATATGGCTGCACCCTTACACACAGTACAAATTCCATTTAACTTTTCTTCTCTAAGCCAAGGTTCATAACAGGTAAGGAAGAAACAGCCGGAAGAGTGGTGATAATTTCATTTTTTAATTTGTCTTCTCTGCTCTAGGCGTTTTTCAACTCAAAGCAATGCTTTCAGCTTCCTTCATTCTGCTTGTTTGTATGTGAAGGAAAACCAAATTAGATCAAGGACTTTATCAGTCAGGGCCATGGTCCACCTTGGATCAGTTCATTCAACAAGGATTTACAGAGTACTGCTGTAGAGATGGCATTAGGTGAAGAGTTACAGAGAATCCACAGTTCCTACCCTGTAGCACCTACACAATCAAGGAGGGAGGAGAGACACAGAGAGAAAGGCCTTCAAAGCAGTGTCAGTGACAGGGATGCAAAGCATGACAAAAGTTTGTAAGAGGGAGACGTGTATTAATTTTACTTAAAATACAATTTTGTTTTCTATCTTGGTTATTTGAAAAAAAAATGCAGCATGTATGTTTCATTTGAAGGGCACTCCTAGTTTATAAATATATGCTAGTGTAAGTGCAAGCATTTTTTTCTAATTCTAAAATGAAATTATTATTTAAACAAATTTGCACATTTTTAGAAAATTTGTGGCTAGAGGACAATGCATATTATTCTAATCATTCTAAAATGTATTCTGCAAACTGTGGTCGTGCCATCTCAAAATGCAGTGTTAGCCCTCTGCTCTCTACCATGTGAGGCCACCAAGAGAACTCAGCACTCTGCAACTAGGGAGAGGGTCTCCACCAGAACACAACTATGCCAGCACTCTGATCTTGGACTTTCAGCCTCCAGATGTGTGAGAAATAAATTTCCATTATTATAAGGCACCCTTACCCCCAAAGGCAGTGTTAACAAAGTTGTCACAGAAAAGATGTAAAGTGTTTATTTTCAGAGATCTGAAACGATGGGTCATGCAAGGTTAGACCTTGTACCATTTACGGTCCATTAGGCCCCATCATGGAAGGGGAGATGGAACTGATACAGGACTTGTGGTTTAGACTGTGATAAATCTGTTTCTAAAAGTTTTCCTTCCCTAGTCTTCTTGGCCACAGCAGAGATTGCCTGAGCTCATATGTGTACATTTACATGTCAATGAGACTCTGGATTCCTGGCAAAAATTAGTTATAAGCAACCATGTGGCATGAAGGAGCACATGAAATTGTGGAACAAGTCTTCTCTGATTTCCTTACTTGATATGAATATGAAAAATATAACTTTAACCAAACTAGTTCTTTTCTTCCCTCATAGTTGAATATTATCGTGGATGTGATTTTTTACATATATAGGGGTGGCCGCGCACTGACATTTGATTCTGAATATGCGGCTGAGATCAGAGTTTCTAACTGAGGGTTTACTGGCAAGAATTCTAGTTTTCTGTTCTGCTCACATGAATTTCTTCCTTGAGTAACCTTCTGTAATGTTTGTGAACCACATATGAACACATATGGACCACGTATTTTGCTGCTTTTAAATTTTTTGCCTTTCCTGACTTGTACCTTTTACTCTGTGTAAAAACTTACCTACTCAATCTATAGCAGTGGTAGAGATTTCTTTATATCTCTGTTGGCTCTATTTTGAGAATGAGCCTCAAACAGATGCTTGAGGTGTCCTTAGTAGGAGAAAATAATTAGTCTTCTGGGGAAAAAGTGGTTCAAAGGTGGTGTGTATATGGCATGAGAATATCAGAATGTTGCTTTATGCACAATGGGGTCAACTTCCAATGTACTACAATGAGTTTTTAAGGAGTGCCTATGATGTAGAAGGCATTGTGTTAGGTACTGTGTGGGGGTAGGGCAGACACATGAAGAAAACATGGTTCCTCAACTAGGTTTTTCCATTCAATTGAGAAGGAGCCACTCACTCAAACAACTGATCACACCCTTAAATTCAAAGGAAGCTATGATTGGTATCCAAATGTAACAAATTGTTAAGGCTATAAGCAGAGGTAAATAAAAATTCTAAAAGGCATAATTTTATCAGGACCATCCAAAATCATTAGGAAAACCCACTTTCTATAATATGGAAGCCAATAAATATGGTTACAAGTAGGAGGAGAAACACTGGTTCCAGCTGGGATGGTTGGGCTAAATGGTGCCAGAAATCTGCATGTTTTGAGATATCCTAAAGTCTGTTTTTATTTCACTGTTTGGTGACATCCTTCATGACTGACTTGGCCATAGAAATATTCAGTGCATTTAATCATTTTGTCAAGGTTGTTTCCTGGGGATACAAACTTCTGTTTTTAATAATTTATATTTAAGTTATTCCAGGGACATGACATTATGTCCAAAAAAAAAAAAAAAAATCCTAAAAGAATGATGTTCACTGCTCTCCAGAAGGCACTCTCCATCCCAAGTTTAGATATTTTTGCCAACCACATTTACATATATAGAAATGTTTTTAACATTTAGGGGCATCTGGGTGGCTCAGTCAGTTAAGCATTCGACTCTTGATTTCGGCTCAGGTCATGATCTCACCATCTTGAGATCTAGCCTCACTTCAGGCTCCATCCCCATGCCTGCTTGGGATTCTCTCTCTCCCTCTCTCCTTCTGCCCCTCCCCCACTCGTATGCCCACACATGCCTCCCTCTCTCTCTCAAAATAAATAAATAAACATGTAAAAAAGAAATGTCTTTAACATTTAAAATAGGCAAAAGGTTAACCAGAGTTCAATCAAGCTAATGGTGAAAAATCAATCTGACTCAGAATTTAAATGTTTGGATAACAGAGCTTGCAATTTCTCTCTCTCTCTCTCTCTCTCTCTCTGTCTGTCTGTCTCTCTCTCTTATGTTCCTTTAGAGACCAAATGAGATAAATTGCTATCAGACCCATTGCTTGGGGATAAACATTAAATAGTTTATCTGGGCAACCCCATCACCTCCAGCCAGAGTGGAGAATTGGCCTAAATAATGAAGGTGTGTGTCATTTATCTCTTTGTTGACTCCTGGTCACCTTGACAGGAATGAGTGGAGACGTGCTGATTTGTATACACTCAATAATTCAAGGTGTTTGCTTATCTTTCCTTGTCAGATGCTGCTCATCCCAAGTCCATGTTACCATCTAATTAGCCTTTTTTTTTTACTTTGCTTTTCCATAAAGCTTTGCTTTTTGTTTCATGAATTTAATTTGCAACCAGCCTCACTTTTATCAAATATCACACTTATTTCATTTGTTAACATGTTTTTGTTTTAGTTTTTTATTCATACCCTTGATATACCCCTGATTTTTGATTCACCCTCAGTGTAATAATGCATTTGATTTTGCTTTCTAAAATATAAATGAAGTATTTGTATTAAAAATATTATTTCTTACCTGTGCTTGTTAAAATCAGATGATAAATGTTTTTGCCTCTGAATTCTTTCTCTGGCATATTTTCATGATCATTCTTGGCTTTTACTGCTCTTCAGAGAATACTGTGTTTTTTCTGCTATTTGTGGTCTGATACTAGTACTTATAAGTATAAATACTAGAGCTGATTATTAATATTCCTGGTTTTCCCCTTTCTGACTCTTCAAGGAATCAACCCCTCCTGAAACCCTGGTCTTGGCATCTCCCTATGACTCACTTTGACCAATAAAATGTCAGAAGTGAGATGGGTGGGGGGACGGGCTAACTGGGTGATGGGCATTAAGGAGGGCATCTGCCAGGGTGAGCAGTCGGTGTTATATGTAAGTGATAAATCACTAAATTCTACTCCTGAAACCAATACTACACTATATGTTAACTAACTTGAATTTGAATAACAACTTGGAAGGAAAAAAATGTAGGAAGTGGTGGAAATATATTATTGCTTGCGCAAGACTCTCCTGCATAATTCTCTCCTGCCACAGTGGCCATGGAGATAGTGCAAAGCTGAGCTATTACATGGATATCAGCTGCCATGGGGAAAATAGGATTGCTAGAAACTTTGGGCAAGTGAAGAATAAGCCTTTTTAGGTTTAGGTCATTGAAATTTGGGGGATTGTTGTTATTTCAGCATAGCCTAGCATAACCTGATTCATACTCTATTTACAGTTATTCTGCAAGCATACAACACTCTGTCAGTCAGAACCATTATATGCCCAACATCATGCAGTGCCAGGAGGGAATTACAAATGAAACTCTACTGTAATTGAGGTCTAACCTTTCCAGGGAGACAAGGCTAACAGACACAAAAGAATTCGAAAGCAAGGGGGGGAGTCTGTGTCTAAATGCTTAGTTATGAAGTATGGATTCTAAATGCTATAGAGGTATTCCAAAGGTAGGAATTCCAAATGAGACAAAATGGACCAGCCAAGAGTAGAAAGTAAGGGACCCAAGAATACGGAAAAGGCAAGGCTGAAAGCCAGTAAAACAGTAGGCAAGATATGTGCTGAGGCAGAAGGATTTTCAGTGAGTCTAGGGGAGGGAGAGTTTCCAAGTGAATGGGCAAGGGTTTCTAGCAGAGCTTTCACAGTGTTTTCCATTTCTTTCAGGGGGGTGTCTCCCCCCCCCCCCCCCGATAAGCTGTGAATAATTTCAGTTAAAGGAAAAAGTTTGCCTCACTTCACCACCGGCAGTGATATACTTCTATTTAATAACTGATTCTTGGGACACCCAGATGGCTCCATTGGTTAAGTATCCGACTTTGGCTCAGGTCATGATCTCACAGTGCCTGAGTTCAATCCCTGCCTTGGGCTCTCTGCTGTCAGTATAGAGCCCACTCTGGATCCTCTGTCCCTCTCTCTCTCTGCCCCTTCCCCACTCATACTTTCTCTCTCTCAAAAAATAGTTAATTCAGACTAAAAAAAAAAAAAGAAGTTAAAAATTAGAAACATTTTGACACAAACTTCAAAATAGATAAATAAATAAATACATAAATAAATAATAAAATAAAATAAAATAAAATAAAATAAAATAAAATAAAAACTGATTCTGTTTATACAGAGCCAGACTTGGTACAGTCTGAGCAAAGGAAAGTGTGGGGTGCCTGCAAGTATTCAGAAGACTGACCTAAACATCCCATAAGAACATAGATATGCCTTTGCCTCCTAGAAATTAACTATTGACAAAGTCCTTCTTTGACCAAACTCTAGCCAGACTTTTCTGAGTCCTCTTCTTGATCAGGCCTTAACTTTAGACTTGAACAAACCCTAGCTGAGTTTCTAACAATCCAGAGTCACATTCCTACAATGACTCAAGCCCTCCTCAAAGTGCCTGGCTGAGAAATCTTATCATGGCTGCCAAAAAAAATTTAGTTTGTTCCAGCCAACACCTTAAGATAGGGTTCCTGCCTTCCAGTCTCTGGGGGTAGGAGTTGGGGGGGCAGGGGGAGGGTAGGAGCCTAATGTTGCTAAGTGCCAGTTCCCAAACCCAGTGGGGTTTCACATGGACCAACCTCTCCTTCCCACTTTTTGTAAATTTCATTTCCCTGACTACTGAGCCCCCACTCACCTATCCGTATTCCTTAACTCTCTGTTTAAACTGTCCAGTCACCTTTGTACATTGAAGTTGGGTTCAGTTCATGCTGGATTCTTCTCCCTATTGCAGTAGATTACTGATTAAAATCTGTCCTTACCACTTCACTAGCAGCATTGTTTATCTCTGACATGGTCTAAGCAGGAAAACATGTATGCAGATGACATGCTAATAGTGAAAATTCATGCTGTCAAGTGTGGATTATTTTTCTAATATTCAATAGTAATTCCAAATCTGTCACCTGGCTTTCCAGAAAGGGCACCCTCAAACCCCCACCACAGTTGCTATGTACTGCTACCTTCCCAGCCCTCCCCACTGACAGGTGAGGATGAGCTATACCCCCTTTGTTTGGATTCTATCCTCTTGTAATCTAAAACCATTTCCTCTACAATGTAGCCATCTTTTGACAACAGTTAAAAACATTTTAAGTGTAGAAAACAATTACCTAAAGTCTACCAGAGTTATAACTTTGGGGGTCTTACATGACTTTGTGAATTTCTTATTTTCCTTCACAACTATAGAAAATGCTTCTATGAATGTGCTTTCTTTCCCATGCTGTATTGTATAATGGAAATTGTAGTTGCATACACAATGGGCTCGACCAGTTAATTCAGACTTCAAAAAAAAAAAAAAAAAGTTAAAAATTAGAAACATTCTGACACAGAAACAAACTTCACAACTGGGCCCTGAGGATAATTGATATGTTATCTCTCTAATCCCTTTCATCTATATTTTTTTAAGAAGGAAGGTGTCTTCTCATCCTTCTTGCTTATATCTTCTAGGTTTCACATTTGTTTTAGGACACTAATATTTTTGGAGGAAATGTATTCATTTTCTTATTCAGAAACAAATTTCACTATGGTCTTTTAAAAATGCTGGAAATAGGGGCTGGGGGCTATGAGTGATTCTTGAGTTCCCTTTCTCTCTTAAGTAAATCTCTCCTACAAGCCACCATGATTTAATCCTATGATCCAATTGAGTGGAAGCAACTGAATCTTCACTGTTTGTCTACTATTTCTCATTTGAATTACTCCCCACCCCAACATACATACTTCTTGTGCTTGTGCTCAAACTCACATGTACTAGAAAGAAAACAAGTCATGTTTCGCCTCTGCTAAAACTTATCTTTAATCTGAAGTGATGTTTTTACCTTTCCAATATTCAAAACCTTAAAATTCACTCGAAGCCCTGACTGTATTTTGCAAGATGCTTTTGATCAGCTGGACACAGGCTCACCATTTGATTCGAACCAGTGACCCAAGTCTCAAGTGCTCCATCTATTAGACCTGCATAATCATCCAGCTTAGCCGCACATTGTCCATTTTAATTAAGGGTGTGCTACACCCATTAGAGAAAGTTTATGAGCCAGAGGCTGAACTTATTTGTGCGTGTACCAATCCCACAAATGGAGCTTTAGCACCTCCAAAAGAGTAAGAATAATAATAAAAATAACAATAATAATAATGAGAGTTGTGTCTCCTTGAATACCAACCTCCTGCTAAGTGCCCTTTCTCTGTTTGAATTTCTTGCTAATTCAATGCCGTTAAAATAGATTCTCTTAAAGACTCTGTTCTGTCAAACACAAAAAAGAGAGATATATAGAGTGTGGGATTTAATTATCACTGCTCTATATCTCCAAATGTGAGTTTTTCTGAGTAATAATTGCCCAAGTTTGTCTTCAAAAGGCATTTTAATAGTGCTAATACTAGTAAATATTGCTCATTTTGATACTGATGTGCCGTTTTAATGGTTCCCACGGTTTCTAAAAGTCATTTCTTATCGTTTTACTGTAGAAAGAATCTTACTTTAATTATGTCATAATTGTTTGGAAGCCATAGAATCTTAATTAATGCCAATGGCTTCAAGGCACAAACCAAATGTAGAGTTTATATTCATGTTTGTTTCTTCATCTCTTCCTGCCTGAGAAGAGGCCCCCCATGAGCTTTTTCAAACTACAGACATTCATAGATGTTTTTAAAAGATTCTGGTGATGTCATCGCTTTATCTTTTTTTTTAAGTCTGGTTTTCGCAGCTTCACCTCAGATTTTAAAGGTTAATAAGGAATCAACATTCTATCTTCACAGGGAAATCTTTATCTCGAGAATGCAGTTGTTCACTCTCCCTGGCAAGAGGAGAAACCCTGATGGCTTGTTAGGTGGAATGGAGTGAACTCCAAATGTCTTCCCTTGGAATTTCTTGACCAGCCATCAGACAACTGCACTTTCTTCTCCTGAAAAATCGCCTCCAGCTCATCCTATTGATACTTTTCCCCCAATGCATTTGCTCACTTTCGTCCCTCTACCTGGAATCCTGTTGGGTCCAATTTCAAATCCCAGAACCTCTCCCATTAATCACACCAAAGCATTTGGCTTCAAGAGTCACATGGTGGGGCGCCTGGGTGGCGCAGTCGGTTAAGCGTCCGACTTCAGCCAGGTCACGATCTCGCAGTCCGTGAGTTCGAGCCCCGCGTCGGGCTCTGGGCTGGTGGCTCAGAGCCTGGAGCCTGTTTCCGATTCTGTGTCTCCCTCTCTCTCTGCCCCTCCCCCGTTCATGCTCTCTCTCTGTCCCAAAAATAAATAAACGTTGAAAAAAAAAAAAGAGTCACATGGTGATTACACTCATGGCTCTTTTATCTCTTAAAATCACTGTACAGAAAAGACTATGTCTTAAACACGTTTGAATTTTCCATGGCATTTTGCCTAAGACCTTGTCTGAAGCAAATGTTCCTTAAACACTGGTTTAGTGATTGCTTACAGACTTTCCCCTTAGGATCTAGCAAGTTTTCAGAGATGCAGCTAGAAAACATGTCCCTGCTTGGTATCAAAGAATCAGCATAGAAATTCATTCACCAAGAAGCAGAAAGCTGGAAGTACTGAGAGATTCTATTTTTCTACATTTAATAGAAAGAGGAAACTTGTGCCCAGAAAAGTAAGTGATATTTCCCAGGATCCCGCAACTAGTTAGTGGCAGAGCTGTACCTAAATCACAGGTTTCCTAACTCTAAATGTTAAAGTTTTCCCTTGCTTTATGTGAGAATTCTCCCACGTGTCACATCAATCACTTTCGTTTAGTTATTCCAAGTATCCCATCTGATTGCCTTAGTCAAATGCCCATTGTGCATGCTGGCTGGTAAGCAGCAAATAGATGTATGGAAACCATTGCTAATCTAACATCTCATTTTCTCTTTAGTTGCAATCTCCTATATGAACAGACTCAAATAACAACAATTCATTTATTTGAATTCATTTGCAGAAGGCTCTAAATCCTAAGTTTTGACTGAAATAGGGAAGGAATTTATACATGGAGCTCTGAGGAGTAAGAGGAGGGAATGTAGTAAAGAGCGGGGGAAATGGGAAACAGAGAGAGCAGCATGACTTCTGAACCTGGTTTAGCTCCATGACCTGATGCCTAAGTATAGCCAATGAAGTTACTGAT
This sequence comes from Leopardus geoffroyi, assembly GCF_018350155.1. Classification (NCBI taxonomy): domain Eukaryota; kingdom Metazoa; phylum Chordata; class Mammalia; order Carnivora; family Felidae; genus Leopardus; species Leopardus geoffroyi. The sequence goes on from NC_059339.1 coordinate 60,089,761, forward strand.
GTCACATGAGGAACCAGCAGTCCTGTGGAGGTCAGCATTAGAAATGTTGAGGAAATGTGGCAAAGATGGACAATCTCCTCATCCTCTTAGAAAGTAACCCAGATGAGGAACTGTTTAGTGACTTTGGACGTAGTAGGAGTTAGCCCTATCATCCCAGACATGGCATTATTGTGATTGGCCATGCTTATCATGGCAGCAGTAAGGCCCCTTTATTCTTCCTCAGACATGCAACATAACTCGGGTGAGATAGAATAAGGAAGGCATAAAGAATAAGGCGGACATCACGTAGACATCGCATAGTACATAGCAGACTGAGCAGACCAGTGAAATACTCTTAGGATAACTGCAGATGTAATTCAGGAGGTATTTTCAGGTGGTTGGGAGATAGGGAAATTTGTGGTACATCTGTTCTGACGACCTCCTTCTATCTACAGGTTCTTTTGTTTGTATTTCAGCCCTATAATTAATATCCAAAAATGTACTGAGAGTTATCATCGACACTGAGAACAGAGCCGCAGAAGTGGTAAGGTTTTTCTCTTTAGTACTCCCCAATTTCCTTTGTTGCTATTATGGCAAAATTAATCATTCTTTTAATATGCCTCCTGAGGATAATGTCAGTCTGGCCATTCTGTGGATGAACAGCAACACTGGAAGAAAGGAGCTTTCTAAAGTTCTAAGTAGTTTTTCATCATCAGTTCTTAGACTTCAACCGGTATATTTGTGATCCTAGAACAAATATATCTTTAAGATGAATTAAAAACTTTCATATGAGGCACCTGGGTGGTTCAGTCAGTTAAGCGCCCGACTCTTGATTTTGGCTCAGGTCATGATCTCACGGTGGTGGGTTCTAGCCCCATGTCAGACTCTGGGCTGAGCATGGAGCCTGCTTATTCTCTCTCTCTCTCTCTCTCTCTCTCTCTCTCTCTCTCTCTGCCCCTTCCCCTATCACTCTAAACAAACAAACAAACAAACAAACAAACATTAAAAAAAAAAACTTTGCAGATAGAAATCTTATGATTATAATTGTTATAGACAAAGGGAGTCCCTGACTAGGATCACTATTGAAAACTGTTCATACACAGGGTGGCATCTGAAACAAAGTGGTATCTGAATCCACTTTAGTGAAGAGGTATATGAGAATTATTATGAGCACATTTCTGGACTGTTATCTTTTTTCATGTTTACCATCCATTATCTGCCTTTGTTCTGGTTCATGCTAGTCTTTTTATAATCCTTTTTTAAAAATACAAAATCAATACAACTTTAATTACAAAAAGCCCGTGGTGCCTCTTGAAAAACAGGACAAACAAAAAAGGACATTTTGAAAAGGGGCTACTGATCTAAGAAGCGTGACCTCAGGCTATCCTATTTCTAAGGGGTGATGTTGTTGATCTGTTGGTCCCATTATAATGATTTACACATCCATATCTGGCACCTTTTGTTCTTCAGCAGGCTTTGTGTATGGTAAATGGAGAATCGCATACCAACCAGGGGTTTGACATTTACAATGCTTTGTAGCATAAGATAGAGTCACATCTGGGCAAACATTGTCCCTGGTGGTTAGCGGCTCATATCATCTGTGCGTAGTCTGGCTGCCAAAATGATGAGCACTCATTAGAAATGTCCCATTTACTCTCAGAGCCAAATAAAAGCACAAACTAATCTGAAATGAACATTCACAGGGTGTGTGTATGTGTGTGTTCAATTTGTGCTGGCTTCTTCCAGAGGTATAAGGCAGCTTGTTTTTCCTTTGAATATTGTTTCTATCAATGCTCTGAATCAATGTGACTGTAACAATGTAGAAAACCTAATCCTTGATCATGTGCCTCAGTCTGAGCCCAAGAACATTTTACAAAATAGCCATATCAAACTTTTTTGCTGATATTTAATGTATAGATGCTACACACTATATTAAAACTTTTGTTCACTGCTTGACACAACCTTAGGTTTTTGAAGACCTCTGGAAATATTTTCTTTTTCTTGAAAATGAGAAATGAGTAGGCTTTCGCAGAGCAACTGGACTTTTTGTTTGTTTGTTTATTTGTTTGCCTGTGTTACATCTACTATCGATTAAGTACCTGATCATTAATCTGTCTTTGGATTGACTGTTAGAAAGAGGAGACACACAGCAACCCATTTAAAGTACCGTAGAGAGGAGCACCTGGGTGGCTCAATTGGTTAAGAATCTGTCTCTTGATTTCTGTTCAGGTTGTGATCTCATAGATGTGGGATCAAGCCCTGTGTTGGGCTCTGCACTGAGCATGGAGCCTGCTTGAGATTGTCTCTCTTTCACCCTGCCCCTCCCCAGCTTGTTCTCTCTCTCTCTCTCTCTCTCTCTCTCTCTCTCTCTCAAAATAAGATAAAGTAAAATAAAATAAAATACTGTAGAGATCTTCAGAGGAAACACTTGTGTGTGTATTAATCTCATCCTTGAATTCATTTTATTTTCTACCATGGTTTTATGTCTTCTTATTTTTTTCACTTCATGCATTTATCTTACAGAATTTTTAGTAATTTTATTAGTTACTTAAAATCTTTTGGGGAACAAGGTAGATATAAATACCTAAAAGAAATAAAGTAAAACAAAATGAAACCAAAAAAGTGGTCTCTGACTCAAAGAACCTACAAATTACTTGTAGAGACCACATAAATTTAGAGAAAGATAAAGATATAAGAAAGTCTGTACTAAGTGCCAATACACTGTAGACATTTAAAGCTATAGTACCTGAGAGGATGGGAGATTAATCTGCATTGTAGGACTCATGGGAAATTAAGAGTTGGGATGGAATCTAAATACTGGATCTCTAGTCAGTTATATGATACTGAGCGTGACATGAACACCCAGGCATGAGACCATATGTGACATAACAGTAAGGGAGTATGCTCTTAGCAAGGGAGACTGAGAAAGTCAGAGGTCTTACCTATTCAAAATTCCTTGTGTTATATTCATGGTCTTCACTTAGACCCTCCTTGGTCTTATTTTAGACACAGTTTCAGCACACTTGATTTTGTTTTCTCAGGTCACAGCAGATTAGAAGCAGGAGGAACACTGACAACATGAAGTGACAGCTTGATAAGAGTGGAGAGGAAGCAAAGAGCAGAGGCAGAGCTCCTGAATTTAGCCTCCCGGGGCTATCCCCCAGGGCAAGCACACCTCACAACCCAGCAGCCCTGAGAGCAACCTTCTTTATGTGCCAGTACCTGATTTTGCAAGAAGTGGGTTTCTATGCTATTAAATCAACTTTGGATAAGAAGATAGGTCATATGTAATATACTGAAAAACACAGATAAAGTAATTAGAAAATTGTTCTAGACAGATAACCAATGCCCCCCAGTCCAATTCTACTAGTACTTTTGTGACCATGTTCAACCACCACCAATATAATGATGCCATTCTTGAGGTCATCACTATTATTATAGAATTGTTTCTACCTAAGCATCCATGAATAGATGAAAGGATAAATAAGATATGTTGTGTGTGTATATGTTTGTATATGTATGTATGTATACACAAATATATAATGGAATATTACTCAGCATAAAAAAGAATGAGGCAAGGTTTCTGGCAGTGTTGCTCTGAAGGGAGAAGAGAAATGGGACAGTGGCTAGAGTAGGATAGGAGTATCCAGGAAACTTGTTTTGTTGTTGCTGTTTGTTTCTTTTAGGATTATGACATGTACTGAAACTTACAGAAATGATCCATAGCAAGGAGAAAATGGTGGTACAGGAGTGAAGGCTTTGAATAAGTGAGAGGGACCTACTGACAAGGGGGAGAGCAAAGTATGAAGCCACAGAAACATGTGGGCAAGAACTAGCTGGGACAAAAGTCTACCTCTTAGAGCGCTGTCCAATGCAAAGTTACCGTCTTCCCAGGGGCTCTCACCTATATGAGACATGCCAGAGTAGTCACATGGCGGGGATAGGGATGTTAATTGGACTCTGCACATCTTGAAATTCTAGTTGACACAACTTGATCACGTTAATTTTATTGGTACCAAAGTCTATTTTCGAAGTCTATTTCAGAGAAAGGAAAAAAAAATAGTTTGAAGAAATAGAGCGCGCTGGAATGAGAAAGCAAAGGAGATTAATGGGCTCATTTTCTCCCTTTTTGTAAATACAGTTTGAAATCCTACCAAAAACAACCGAGACTTAAAATAAACAGGAGCATTGGAAACTCACACTGGCAATTCAGTTGTCAGTTAAAAACCATCCCCTAGCATTACAGATGAGGGTCATAGCACCAGCACATGGAAAGAAGGAGGGAAGGGAGGGGAAAGAGAAGACAAGAAGGAAGATGGAACAGAGAGGAGAGGAGAGTACGGTAGGGAAGAAAGATGCAGGAAGAGAAGACAAACAGAAAAGAAATCGAGAGAAGAGAGGAAGGGTCAATAGCCAAGAGGGATAAGAAAGAGATGTGTGGTTGTAAATAGTAATTATTCCTTTCTCCACACAAATGCCAATCAGAGCAGCAATATGCTCTTAGATTAAAATGCAGCAGCAGCCCAGCCTCAGAGAGGAGTGTGATGTTTTGGTCTGGTGTCTTGCTCCCCAGATATAATCACTACACAAAATAAAGACAAACGAATAATGTTGGTATTTTTTTAATGGAGAGAGCCTTTGAGTTTGGCTCAGAGACAATGGCCTGTGGTTGCATCTGATTATAACTCATCTCCACGGGGGCTGAGATAGCTGTTGTAAATGTCTGAGAAATTATGAGCTTCTTTAGCAAGATGAACTCTGTGATTATAATGACACTTGGCATTTGCACATTTTGTAGCCTTTCTCATCTGAAAATCATGGAGTTATTTTTATATTATAACTAGATTCATGTGTTTCCCGTTGGGGTACATCCGAGTGAGAGTGTTCTTTTTCTTTCTTTTTCTTTCTCTTTCTTTCTTTCTTTCTTTCTTTCTTTCTTTCTTTCTTTTCTTTCTTCCTTCCTTCCTTCCTTTCTTCTTTCTTTCTTTCTTTCTTTCTTTCTTTCTTTCTTTCTTTCTTTCTTTCTTGTTCTTTCTTTCTTTCTTTCTTTCTTTCTTTCTTGTTCTTTCTTTCTTTCTTTCCTTCTCTTTCATCTTTATCTCCCTTTATTTTTTTGGAAATGTACAGTGAGGTGGACAGGGTAGCAGCTATTTTCAGTATTGCCACCCAGATAGGGAGTATCAGAATTTGAGGAAACGTGTGAGACCTGAGCTGGTGAAGCAGGCCAAAGGATCAAAATAGGTGTGGCTATATGTTAGCTCTCTCCAAAACCAGAGTCTGTCATTTGGAAATCAGTCTAAATGTAACCCCAGACTCCAAAGATTTTCCTCTTCCCTGAAGGCAGAGCCATTTCTCCTTCAAAGGGGTCTTCAGTATAACCTGGCTTGAGAAACAGTGAAAGTCTCCCTAATCTAAAAACATCCTCTCATTGGCTACTAGAGGTTCGTACTTTACCTATTCCTTCAAGATAAACCCCTGAAGGGCCTTAACTGTGTGTGTTGGCAATTTAAACTATCACCATCAAATAAGACTTGGCATGACTTGGTCTACAGAATTTACTTCAGCCACTTCATAGGAAATTGAGACGACAGGGACACTGAACAGATTACAAATGTATGTGTATGTGTGGGTGGGTGTGTGTGTGTGTGTGTGTGGCAAGAAAGGAATGACTAAAACATGGTTGGGGAAGTGGGAGCCAAAAAAAAAAAAAAAAAAAAAAAAAAAAACAACTATAGGGGCTCTGGACAGGAGAGGAAGAAATAAAGAAAACAGGAAGTAGTAGATGTTGTAAACTGGCTTTGACCATACACTAGGTCAAGTGATTTCCATGTCAATAATAGCTGAGTTGCAGTTTTCTATACACGATTTATGAAGAAGAAAACAGAGTAAGAGAATAATAAAATATCATATGATATAAAGCAGGGTTGGAAATTTCAGAGTCTTCGTATGCTTGGCTCCCCCTGCTCCCCACCACCGACTGACAACTTTTACCAGTTGGTGTAGGAACTCTTCCATCTGTGTTTCTTTCCTTACCCCAGTGTGGACCTACAGCTGCCGGATAAAATGCAAGACTCCAGGCTAAATTTGAATTTCAGATAAAGAATGAATATTCATATGTATTGATATATAGGAAAATATATATTAGTATAAGTATGTCTCATGCAATATTTGGGACAGACTGATACTAAGTTTTTAAATTCATTTTTAGTTATTGAAAATTCAAATGTAGCTGATGGTCTATTTTTTTATTTGCTAAATCTGTCAATCCTACCAGAGCCATTGTCTCTCAGTGGAATAAAACAGATCATAGAATTGGTCTGTCTGTAGGTTAAAAATTCCCCTTTGGACTGCTCCTTGACTTGTGTGTGCTGTTAGTCTCTGATCTTCCATATGCCGGACTCTGATCATCCAAGCTGCCTCCGGCCTGCCTCACACTCCCAGGGCTGCCTGCCTGCTGATCCTTTGGCCTTCCAGTCAGGGAATCACCCAGCCCCTCATCCTGGGCTTATTGGTCTTACTCGGATGGCCCTCTCCTGAGGCCAACAATTGGAGCAAAGAATACAAATGAGTGGAGAAGATAAGATGAGGGGTTTCTAGAAGTCTTCATTTCCTTCATCAGATACTTAAAGGTAATTCATGTCTTTAACTCACACGACTGTTTAGAGAGGCAAAGCTCTTTGCAGATTTTAAAGAGGCACACAGTAAGATTCCATGACTGTCACCCTGATGTAAAATAAATATTGGCAAGCTGTGTAGTGGAGAAGGAAGGTAAAAGAAAACGTGTATATGTGCTTACTCACTCACAGTCCTCCGGGCCCTCAAACTGTGAAAGCAGTCTTTTCTTTCCTAGTCGTCTTGCCTTCATCTCCCCTTGAGAATGACCCGGTTTACCTCCTCACAGGGTAAAGCCCGGTTTTGGCAATCAGCAAATGTCTTTACTATTCAAAATTGCTGTAGCAGCTGCATTTCACTCTCCTGCTCAGCAAGCAGGTTCCTGGTCAAGTTCAAAAAAGGAGCCATACCTTCATTTGTGGGATGCTGTGTTGAAGTCAGACTTCAGAGACATGGCTTTGTGCAGCCTCCTGGGATTTAGCAAGGCCTGAATCGCCGTGACCTCAGTGCCCTTACAACATCACAGAAAACACCGTCACGGTGCCCACTAATTGGTCACCTTGATGTCAGTCACAGCGCAGAGATCAAGGACAGAGCCGGTCCTAGAAAGTGAACTACACAGGCTCTCCGAGGTGGTCTCTACAGGTCAGGCTAGCGTCCTGCTGAGAGCACAGTGCGAGGGAACCTTACCCCAGGACTACTTGAAACATGGCTGCGCTGCACATGAACAAAGGACAGGTGGCCTCACAAGTGACCCTTTCCTCACCACCTACAAAGTCCAAATTGTCAGCCTTTCACACCTATTATGCTTCCATTATCTGTGGAAAATACTAAGTGCCATGCCCTGGATCTAACATGCACAGAGCAGGCTCTTGAAATTAGTTTCTGCTTATTGGTTTTAAAAATTATTAAGATTATTTTATTTTTAAGGTAGCAAATCAATCAAGGACTGCTGGGGTGTTACATGCAGGGTGCATTTGAGAATATCACTGTAATAATAATCAATTTTTTTAGAATCTAAATGCAATGTATTTTTATGAGTAACTTACACAACGGTAGGAGGAAGGAGAAGAAATGTAGGGAATAAATCGAATACATCTTTCTCTTATTTCCCTTGGGCTGAATGCATTTGTGGGTTACCATTCTCACCCCCTTAAACCGGGCATTTTGGATGGTAAGAATGACTGGGATTAAGTAGATACGCTAAAATTAAAAAAAAAAAAAAAAAAAAAAATAGAAAAAAAAGTGCTAACCACCGCAGAGGGTAAGGTTTATTCTGTGGTTCAATTTATCAAATGAAATATTACATGCAGTTCATTTAAATAATATGAGATCTTTCTCTAAGTATACCCATCTTCCTCTACCCCCAATGCCAGGCCCAGGAGACCCCAGAAAGATTTATTTCTTTTCTTAACATGGGGACCAGTATCGCAGGAGTGCAAGACAAATATTAGAACAGAGGAGACAATTTGTTAATTAATGGTTTAGGCAGCCACAATCATAATAGGAACCTACCTAGAACTCTTGAAGATAGAATATACCGAAAATAGTAAGGACCAAAGACTTGGATGCCCTGGCAAATAAATGAGGAAGAAGTGTGAATTTTTATACATAGACCTACAAGGGGCCCGCAGGGCCTCTAATCGCCTTTTGAGGTAAAAGTACTTAAATATAAAGTACTTAGATATCTTTTGAGTAATTTAATAAAGGCAAAACCTTTTCGGAGTTGTCTAGGTATGGCAGGATTCCCCTCCAGGGGGTTCTGTATTCTAGGATTGGCTGAAAACCATGGGGAGTACCACAGCCAATCAGTGTACAGATCCAGCTGTAGGGGGCGGAAACCTCAGCCTGTCACAAAGCATTGAGAGGGCAGGCCAAGTAGGAAGGTGGGGCACTGTTATCTTATGTGGTACTGACTGGGTTACAGTGACATTTTAGGGAAGATTCTCTTCAATGGGAAGTAGTTCATGGAAGCAAAATAAGGAGATATAATATAGGCGCTGGGAGGAAGAATCAGGTTAGCTGGTATTCTAAAAAATCAAACTAAATGGAAGAGTTAAAATTTCTGTTTCTCCATCTTCTCCTTACTGTGGTGGCTTATCACAGATAGGGAGCAGTCTAGGCAAAAGCAGTGTTACCCGGGGGGCAAAAATGGCAGTCGGAAAATAGTCTGTGCCTGCCTTTGTCGACTGAAGACTGTGGCAAAGAGTCGGGTACAGTGTACATTATGCTGCATTTAAGACTGGACTGAGGATGGGGCGCCTGGGTGGCGCAGTCGGTTAGGCGTCCGACTTCAGCCAGGTCACGATCTCGCGGTCCGTGAGTTCGAGCCCCGCGTCAGGCTCTGGGCTGATGGCTCAGAGCCTGGAGCCTGTTTCCGATTCTGTGTCTCCCTCTCTCTCTGCCCCTCCCCCGTTCATGCTCTCTCTCTGTCCCAAAAATGAATAAACGTTGAAAAAAAAAATTAAAAAAAAAAAAAAAAAAAAGACTGGACTGAGGACGAGGAAGAAGACTGGGGAATCACTGGAAGGCTCGCTCCCTGAATCTCAGACCTGCATGGCGGACTGCAATGATATACAGTTGGCTGACTTGCTAAACCAGTTTAACTAGCTTTTTAAGAACCTTTCTAGCTCTACCATTCTGTGATAGCAGATTCAAGAAGAGATCTCAGAGAAGGGATAAAGAGACACTTGAGAAATTGTTTTGGAGTACGACTCCATTGGAAGAGACCTGAAGTTCCTATCTTAATAAAAGCTTAGGTAACTTCAGAGTATGTGGGAATGAAATAAAGGGGCCTGAGGGCTAAGTCCTTGTTTCTCATGCAAGAGGACTATTGAGGGTTCATCTTCTCAAATGTGAACTCCGCTGGGTAATCAGTCATCCCCATGGTAACCCAGCAACTTTTAATTGTCTTTAATTAAGGGGCCACAGAGGCAATCAGCTACATTTCTAGCACATTAATGAGGGAAGCATGAAGTGCAAAATGGCTGCCAAAGGTAAGACAGTGCTTGTACAAACCAGGACTTCTGGATGAATTTCTAAGGGCAAGTGTGAGACCCAAGTGTGGCACATCCTTGACTCTGCAGGATCAGGAAACACTGACTAAAGAGGAGACAAAGAAAATTCAATAATGTCTGGAAAAAAGAAAAATACATGTATATAAGAAATAAGTTAAAGAGCAAGTAAGATCTTCTTGGTTAATTTAATTTTAAAAATAGGATATAATCTGTACCTGGAAGTTTTTTTTTTTTTTAATTTTTTTTAAATTTATTTATTTATTTTGAGAGAGAGAGCACAAGCAGAGGAGGGGCAGAGAGAGGGAGAGACAGAATCCCAAGCAGGCTCTGCACCATCAGTGCAGAGCCCGATGTGGGGCTTGAACTCAAGAACTGTGAGATCATGACCTGAGCCGAGATCAAGAGTCAGATGCTTAACTCACTGAACCACCCAGGTGCCCCACTGTACCTGGAATTCTTAAAAAGTAAAGACCAAGATAGAAGACAAAGTGAGCAAAACAGATGAAGCTAAAGAGTGACTTCACCAAAATCATGATATTGAATTACAAAGTAAAATTGGAAAATTATGGCTCTTCAGTTCATTTTAGAGCTTGCCTGCTTCAAGGAGCTGTCTTGAATTACTACAGTACATACTATTCACTCCTAAAAAAAATTACTATAGTATTTACTACCTGCACTTTTGTGTGTCTAATTATAAGTGTCCATATATGCTTTCTTTGGAGGATGGGGCACCCTGACTAATTGGGACAATTTAAGAAGTGATTTTATACATATTTTGACACTTGGCTATTGCTACATCACTGTGATTTTTATGCAGCATATATCTGTAACTGCTCTTGTAGTTGAAGCAACCAGGAAACAACGCCCACCCAGAGACCCAGTGCCCAACAGAGCAAAGGCCAGGCTGGAACCTGCATCCTCTGCCTAAGATGCAGCGTTCTGCCCACTGTCATGTGTGGCCCCAGGCAGGGGTGCAGCTCTTATGTCTCAGCCCTCAGCTCCTCTCAGCCCTTCTGAGCATACTTTGGGTAGCCACCACATATTTGGACCTAATTCAGAAAGAAGAACTTCAAATGCAAGGGTGTGGTTCTGAAACGAGGCAGGAGGAGCAACATTTTCACTAAATTTGTAAAAATGTTCATGTGGACTGTGGGATTATTTTTTTTTTCATTCAGAGCCTCATTAAACAATTGTTTAAAATTATAGCCAGTTCCTTGCTCGGTACTTTGAGGATGATTTGGAAAACAAAGACCTTGGGGAATAAGGTTCTGAGTGAATAATTACCAGGGGATGGACTGCTTTGATTTTTCACAAGGAGTCTGTTCTCAACCTTGCTTGTTCATTCCTTCCCATAGACAGTAAGACTTGCTTATACTGGGGGCCAATGCCTAACATTTAGATATTTTTATTAATATCTATATGGACCAATCAATTCACAAAAATTGAAGTCAGCCACTATGTGCAAATCTAGGTTCCTGTACAGAAAGAAAGGAACAAAACAGGCCTGTTTTCAAGGTGTGTACAGGTTAGTTGGGAGATAAAACCCACATGGGAAAGAACACTAACAAAGCAGATGAGCACTTGGAACAGGTTTTACAATTTGTATATTTAGACTTAGCAGGCACTGAACAAGCCTGCTGGCAATTTTTATGTGCTGGCTTTTCGGGCATTATCTCATTTCATTTTCATAACAGTCCACAGGATGTAGATATAAATATCATTCACATTCATATCAGCTCATCTTCAGCTCAAAATTCTACAATACTTTCTCTTCTCACACCCAGTAAAGCAAAGTTCTTACCATGACTCCAAAGCCCACTGGGTGGAATCCAATTTTCTCTTCCACATCCTTCCTAAGCCCCTACCTCTTGACGTTCACCTCCTACCACCCTCCCCCTGGCACCCCATGGTCTGGATGCAATTGCCTCCTTAGTACACCCAGAGAAATATCAAGCTCGTTCCCGCCACAGGCCTCAGTGCTTCCAGAATCCACACCGGATTCTTCAAGTCCTTCAGTTCTCTCCTTAGACCAAACCTTTTCAGGAAGACCTTCATTAACCTCCCTAAAGGAAACTGCATGCCCTGCCCTAGTTGCCCGTCCCTTTGCCTAGCTTTTGTTTTCTCCCAAGCGTTCTCTCATTGACATATTTCCATGTTGATCCATTTGTTGTCTCTCTCCGTGGTCTAGCAGGGGCTTTGCTTTGTTCCCTGGTGTATTCCAAGTGTCTAGAGTGGAACCTAACATTAAAGGGGCTCAACATATATTTGCAGAACTGTTTAGATAAGCAATGCTTTGAGAGCTCAGGTAACTATCTGGTCATAGCCCATGGCACAAATGGAATGGGATCCCCATCTTCTAGTACTACCTGTCTGGATAGTCTTCCAGGAAGAAAGACCCCTGCAGGCTTTGGGCACTGAAAACACCACTTCTCATAACAGACCTTAGAGACTGAGTTCTGTCTTTACACTGAAATTCTGACAAATGTTGAACAGGGTGTAAGATTACTAAGAGTAGATCCACAATTTTTTTTTTTATTATCAATCTGTAAATATATCAGTTCATCCACCATATGCTCTCTATGTGCTTAGTGTCTAGCATTGCAGAACAAAGTTACTTTTTTCTCTTTCTTTAGGGACATAGGTAGATACATGATGATAGATAGATAGATAGATAGATAGATAGATAATATGCTAGATAGAATTTTTTTTGAATTCCACTGTTGCTTGTTTCCTCATTTTTAAATCCAAATACCTGTGCCTCAGTCCCCCTTCCAGGACCCTAAAAACAGCAACACACCTTCCAAAGAGGTTTCTAATTGAACCCTTAACAAAAACAACTACTTCATCAGATCCTTACTATACTCTAGGTACCCAGGAGCCAAACTGACATTCAGTTACCACGACTTCACGTTTCTAGTAAGACTTTTGCATTTAGAGAACTTCTTACAAGAGAGTGGTGATGGTAGAAATTGCAGTATGGTTTTGGGGTTCAGTTTGGCATGAGACCTATAACCCTCATATCATGGTGTTCAGTTGTTGTGAACTCTCTACCTCAACATAAAGCTAGCTTTGGCCTGGCAGGAAAGCAAATGTCGAAAGGAAGGAAGAAAATAAGCTTTATGGCTTAAAGGAAAGTAATTTTCTGTATTTGTTTCCTTCCTTTTCTTGTACTTCACTTTCTATCAATAGAGGAATATTCTGTCCTCCGCAAGGAATAACCTCTCTTTCATGCACTGAAAAATGTCATTTTTGAGTTTCTTTCTGGGATGGTGTGACAAATTTTCAGGATGCATGGAAAGCACAGACCTCTGTCTTTCTAGGTGGCTTCAAACTAAACAAGAAAGAAAATAGAGTATGCTCCACTATCACAGAGGTTATTGTTTGGGTTCGTGGCAAAATATATTACAAATTTGTAATAATGGCAATAGTAATGGCCTTATGTAGCGAGTACTATTTGTTTTCTTATTGGTTTTTGATGTTCAATTCCTGTTTATCTAGAAAGGAAATTCTTTGGAAAAATATAGAAATGTAAGTATAAAATATGAAAGTACAAGTTTTTTTTTCTTTAACTCTCTCTCTCAGTTAATTAAATTGAAATGGGGATTCTGCTGTTTGCAGCTTTAAAAAATAGCCAATTGAAATTTAATTGGTATCTTTTTTTTCCTTAGTATTCATGCCCTGAAGCTAAATTAATGATCAGTTGTAAGCACTTCAGCTAAGACACTATTATGACTTCTGAATGAAATTAAACCTAGGACCATACAGTGGATAAAATAACTACTAAGATAAGAATGACAACTGTACTATAAATAACAAAGGGTTAAAATGTGTCTCTGTGCACTCTCTCTCTCTCTTTCTTTTTAACAATTACAGAGAGACAGGAGGCTCAAGTGTATTCTAGGACCAGTAGATGTTGTAAATCAAATTAATTACTTTTGCCCAAAACTGTCCTCAGTGGAGGATTTTTGGCCACTGGACTGTTAATACCTCTTTACTTAATCACTGTCCCGTAATGTCATCCCCTGATAGAAGAGATGAACAGAAGCAATGGCAATCTTTTCACCTTTCTCAAGTCCCCACAAGACCCTGATTTACAGGATAAAAGTGTTATGTATCATTCTGCCTATACCTCAGAAGCCCTTCTTTTCTGTGGGAGCAGCACAGAACCCAGAGAAGTTGATGTGGGAGGTGGCTTTTTTATCTATGTCTCTCACAGCTCTATCTCAGCTTTCAATACCCTGTGAATTTCTTTCTCGGACTGGATTTTAAACCATCTTCGATGGACATTGTATCTATCAAGGATTTTGACATTCCCATCCCTTTGATCAAGAAGAATTCATCACCAGTAGTTTACACCAAACACCACCCAGATTAATCTAGCACACAAGGACATGCATGCTCAAGGGCAAGGTGATGTGGAAGGTGTGCACTGAATCAAGGGAATTTGCTTATTATAACTTGCTGGTGCAGCCATTTCAGTCTTCGTGGGGGCAAGGCCACCATTTCTAAAGGCAAATGGAGAATGCCAGAAAAGGGCGCAGACAAAAAATAAATCATGGACTATTTACAACTGATATTTGAGTTTATGTTATGTATTATTATTTAATTTTACGTGAACAGGCTTATTTTTCTCGTTAGGGAATGCTGAAGCTAACCTAATAAAAGCACCTGCTCAGAATAAATGTCAACTGATTGTGGAGGTGACTAACACAGAGTTTGAGTAAGAGAGGTACCCTGTATTTAAATACAAAACATTTCAGACCCAGTCTGTACACACGCTTCGGGTCCGGGGACATTAAGACATCATTTATTGTGCTTGTTTCCCAGAAGCCACTACTGCTTTCTGACCTCAGAGCTTCCTCAGATGGAGTCGTTGTTCAGACCAGGTGATTTCAGGAGGAAATTCCTCCCTCACAGATCTTCTCCCCACAACAGGTTTCAAGAGAGACCTCACTAGGTGTCTTAAGGAGTGGCATACCAAGCATCTCTAAGTGTCTGTGGAGAGGAATCAACTTGATGATTTATCTGTTTTGTTAGAAAATACTGTGATTCTTATGGCCTAGATATGGATGCCCTAAATATTAGCATCATCCTGTGAGTTCTAATTTCTAATTAATAATCAAGAATTTTAATGCCACGGGCATGTTAGGGAATGACCTCATACCTTGGGATGGAATGGAATGTGTAAGTCATCATGAAAATTGTTTAACAGCGATTCTTAAAATGGAGCTTGATCTTAGGTCATGTGTTCATTCTCTGCCTTTCCTTCTTTTCTAAAGGGTTAATGTCTAGGACATGGGTGATGAAGCAAAGGAAAAATCTTTTGCCCAACAATATATAATTTAAAACCCCAGCGATTGTTTTTGGTCAGTTTCTTGCAATCTGCAAGGTAATTTTTTTCAATTTATTTGGAATTAGTCAAGTGCACTGTTGAAAAGGCAGAGTGAATTGATGCTAAATAGTTTTTGGAAGATGTAATTGTCTGATGATTTGTAAATAGCCAAGCTTATCAAAAAAGTAATTTAAATGTTATGCTGACAATTTTGTTCAGTTT
The DNA here is from genome assembly GCF_018350155.1 of Leopardus geoffroyi. Lineage (NCBI taxonomy): Eukaryota > Metazoa > Chordata > Mammalia > Carnivora > Felidae > Leopardus > Leopardus geoffroyi. The sequence continues at coordinate 60,104,923 of NC_059339.1, forward strand.
GGTATACTCTGTAAACTGGGGAATCCAATTTTTTGCCCTCATTAGCATGAGAATTCTCTTTGCTTGACTAAATGATTTGAGGGCCTAAGGATGCCCAGCGCTTTGGAATCGGAACTTTTAATGATCTCTTACACAGTATAAACATCACTCATAGGATGATAATGCCAAAGTGCTTTTTAATAACTAAGTTTTATGTGCCATTTGATTGGTTAGAATGTGTTCATTATATGTTCTATCAATGTCTATCTTTGGTGAAAGTGGGACCTTGTTGAGTCTGTCTCCATTTTCCCTCATATGCCCCCACCCCACCACTCCATTCTTACTCTTTAATGTGAGTGCTCCAAACCCAGAGTGACCATTGTTCATCAGATGAAAGAACTCTGACAAGTACATTATTATAAACTTCTTAGGGTCTGGATAATTTTGATTATTTCAATCATAAAAGTAGTGAAGTAATTTTTAAAAACCCAGTTATTTATAAGGTGAGGTATTTGCTCAGACTTAAGTGCTTTACATACATCATTTTATTTTTCACCTCTGCAACAACTCTGAAGTAAGCATTTTATCCCTAAATACCATAAAGTATCTAGAGATTTGGCAGATGGAACAACTAAGCCATAACATTAACTTGCTGTGGTCATATTTCTGAGTCACCAACCTGAGACGCAAAACTTATTTGTGGATTGAACTAGGGTGTTAACCACCAAGCAAATTGCCTTAAAAAAATAAAAGGCTATAACCAACTCATACAATTATGCATTTTCAAGTTCAGGAATAGAAACATCCGAACATACCTGGTGTTGGTTCCAGTAATATTTTAGATCAGGCATAGGAACAGCTATCTGTTTGGAGGGAGGATGTAAAATTGCATCTACATATTACTTGCCATAAAAATTGAAAAAAATGCCAGATTAAGAAAAGTGGAAGTAGAGAGACTGATAGAGATTTTTTTTAAGTTTATTTACTTATTTATTTATTTATTTATTCATTTATTTATTTAGAGAAAGAGAGAGCATGAACAGGAGAGGGGCAGAGAGAAAAGAGAGAGAATCCCAAGTAGGCTTTGTACTGTTAGCGCGGAACCTGACACAGGGCTTGAACTCACAAACTGCAAGATCATGACCTGAGCTGAAACCAAGAGTTGGACACTTAGCTGACCAAGCCACACAAGTGCCCTAAGACTAGTAAAGTTAATGCATTGACTGAAGACCAACCCCCCTACACACCCAATATATCCCTTATCAACATCACTTACTTGATAAGGGAATGAGCCACAATTCTTCTACCAAACACCTTTGAATCAAGCTTCTGAAAAGATGGACTAAACTGTTTCTTTCTCCTAAGCTCTTGGAGGAGGTTCTTATTAAGGTTAAGATGAGAATCTTGTAATGTGCTGGAGTATCTAGAAGATGTAAGCCGTTACCCCAGTATTTGCATGAACATCTGAGCCTAGGTGTGTTGTCATTTTAATAACCTAGCAGAGTTATAGATCATGGGGCTGGTCCCAGGACAAGGATAACAGAAGGAATGAAATGACCCTGGGCTGGGGCTTCTTACAAAGAGCCACCTAGCATGAGGCATGATGACAGAGGGTTCCAAGAAGCCTGGGAGCAGAGCGTGGGAAGCTAGCATATTTAGGATGGAGCAGGAGGAAGGAGTGTGAAAAGTAGGGAGAAGGTAACAAAAATTTATGCCTCCTTTGTCTACTACGTTTTTTCAATGGCTCTGCTTCTGAAGTTTCCATATATTTCAATTAGATCTGGCTGCATAGCTGGGACTGGAATGCATCTGCAACAGAAGGAAGAAATGGCATAGGCCGGAGGTGTAGCAGGCTCGCTGCTCTGCTGTTTTGTTCTACTGCATTGAATAAAATGAATCTTTTCAAACAGGTGAATTTTCCAACAGAAATGGCCCAAACAGCCTCAGCTCATTGAATAGAAAGTGTAATGGTGATCTAAACCTATTACCTTCAATGGAGTCTGTGACATTTTCTTCCAGCATATTGAACGGGGAGAGAGAGGGAGAGGGAGAGAGAACTTTTTCCTCCACTCACTGTGTTGCGTCAGTCATTGTAATGCTAGTCACAATGCATTAAAAAGCATTGAGAATCAACAGGCCTGACTCTTTTGTAGCAGGAGTAATAAATGATTTTACTGAACAGAATTAAAATGCTGTTGAAAATCTACTCTGTACACATTTTTCAAATTTCTCACCAAAAGGACTTCTCTCTCTTCTCCCCTGCAAATCCAGATGTCAAAAATTCTTATTAGTTAACAGTTTTCAGCAAGAATGCATATTTTTCGTCAAAGATTCTGGCACATTTTTGCAGTGAAATACCATTAATACCATCTCCCAAAATGTCCTCCCTCATACCATTGTTTATCTCAAATAATCTATAACAATGGTTGAGAAATTGAAATCTTATATAAGCTGAGGTAGACTGCAACAACTTCTGGAGGGTAGAAAGGCTTTCTATTTTTGTTTTTTGTTTTATTTTGTATTTAAACATTTGTTGTGTTATCATTGTTGTTCTTATTGTATAATAAAGTCTCTGGAGAGAAATAAAATTGGAATCAAATACAGCCTCATTATACTGCAGGGTTCCTTATGTGAAGGTGGCACTACCGTTTCCTTTGGAATACAGTTGAAATATCCCAATTTCACTGACTATAATAACCAGTTCATTCATTGAGTTTGAGGGTATGTAGAACTTTTTGCCACCCCCTAATTTTCAGGTTAGTATCATTCATCATTTTCCATAAATTGCTAATTTTCTATGCATATGACATATGCATTTATATGTGGAAAGCACTATCATGAATTCAAAAGAATATATAATGCCAAACATCTCAAAAGATGGATGCGAGATGCATGGAAGTTCTCTGGTAGAAATGTACCTACTGAACTATCTTTATCATTAATGTTATTAACTTATATTGAACCTATTTGTTTTGGTTTTATCTTAATTTGGTCCATTCAACACCTTGTCTCTAATATTTATATGTACTTTTTCTTTGTCTCAGTATAAACCTATTGCATTTCATGTTATCTGAATTTTATAATCTTGCCTATTACTTACAAGCAATCTGCTGCTACAGTTGTTCCTAGGTGTTTTTATAAACTAATTTAACATCTGTTAGTACTATATAACAATATCAACCTACAAATGGCCAATAGAACTTAGCATTGTTGAGAATTACCATGTAGATAAATGGAGTTACATTAGTAATTGTAGGATCCACTCCATATTTCATGGTAACTCGATGAATAATCAGTGTTATCTGGGTGATTTTCTTTTCAGTATTGCATGCAAACCACATTTGAATGTAATTGCATTTAAGGGAAAAGATCATACAAACTACCTTTTTAGTAAATTAATTGATAATTGTGCTGAATTAAGGAATTCATATAAGTAATTCAGGAAAATGAGTTTTCTAGTATAGAAATAAAGTCTCAACTAGTAGGAAGAACACAAGTTGAAAGCACTTTTGAGAACTTGCTTTATCATTTTGGCCTACAAAGACCATTGTAAAGTGGTAGCTTTAACACAAATCCTACATCCAAAAGTAGGATAAGCAGAAATTGCACAGAACCAATCAGGGAAACCTTAATTCCCATTATAGTTTTGCTGCTTATTTGTTCTATTAGTTTTTAACAAGTCAGTCTGCTTCATTTTCCTTCTCTGTAAAGTGGGAATGATAACTATCCTTGACTACACAGGGTTGTTGTGGGGATCCAACAAATTTATCAGTGTATATATCACTCGAAAGACATATGTGTGTCCTTTGCTACAGAAAACAAAACAAACAAACAAAAAAAAAACCTAACTTCTATGAAAGAGGATATAGATAACACAATAGTCACCAAATCTTATTCAGTCTAGAATTGCCTCTGGTCTTAAATGGTTTTGACAACAGGATTCCAAGTGTCCCCTATGTTCAGATAGGCTTAACAAAGATGTCCAGAGGAGAATGGATTGAAGGGATTCTACACAATCTCACAACATCCTTGTTCCCTGCTGTGCACAACCAACTGTCTCTGCCTAAAGGTCAAGGTGGAATCCCAATAGTTCATGCTAGAGAGAGAAATTAAGAAGAATGTGCATTTCAATCCTCGTTTCTTTAGTTTCTTTTTTGCTGTTCACCGTTATCCAAAAAAAGTGGGTAGACTTCATTAGTTTGAATATGCTTTTAAACTCGATATGTGATGACCTAAACAAGTGCTCAGGACTGTCTTTACAATGAATTGAAAATGCAGAAGGAAAAATTAAATCACCAGCCATCAAATTAAGATGGTTGCCACATCAGGATTTCTGGCCTAAGGGAGATAGGAACATCCAAGTTCCTTAACAATGCATTGGGAGAGCCTAAGTTATTAAGCCACAAGCAGTAATGTATCCAATCCATATGAATTCTCTGAAACTAATAATAACCATAGCATGCTAAGAGTCATCCATCAATTATGTGATTTATTCTGCAGCAAAGTTGTGAGACTTCTGCAAATAAGGCTCCATGTCAATGACAAGCTAGTTAGTAGCAGTCAAAAGAGGAACACTTAAATTTCATGACTTCCATCTTAGTAAAAGTTTAATATTAGATTGCTTTTATGACTTCAGAGTGAAAAGCTCTGATTGGTCAATCTGTAATAATCCAAACCAAACATAATAGCAGTTGTAGCGAGAATTTTAGAATTTTAGGAGGCCTATTTCTATGTCGAGTTCTCTCTTGTTCTCTCTTACCAAGCTGTAAGGTTTGGTATCCTAATTTTAAAGATTACATAATTGGTATTCAGAGAAGGAACTGGGATTTTCACACTCAAATGTCTTCCAAATCCTTAAAATTAAGGATTTCTATAGTAGGAAGAATTCTAAGATAGCTTCCATATTCCCATTCCCCAGAATAGGAATAGATGCTCTGGATAATGCAATTGAACATGGTGGACCAACAAATATAATGGGATAGTCACTTATTTGTTCAGGTTATATTATATTAAAAAGGTGATAGGATAGTCCTAATTTGTTGATGTTGCCATCTGACTCACATTGCTTGAAAGTAGAATGGGAGTAGGCAAACAAAGCACATCTGTGAAGCATGTCTATTACACAGGCTGTCACTTCATGGTCTTTATCTCAGATCCTAATAGCCAACAATTTTATACAAAACAATAAAGTATGCGAGTTGGCAGACTCTTAATGATTATTCTAGTCCCATATCCTTATGGAAATCACATGATTTTTCATGATACCTCAAACTTGTTTGCCATATTGGATATTTAAGTTCCTTATTTTTTTTTTACTTTTACAGTAAAATTATATTCATGTATTACTTGAGTAATCCAGAAAGCATAAATCAGACAAATAAATCTAAAGAATATAAAAAAGCAAATGAACCAGAAGAATGAAATTTGCTTTGTTTCCTATAAGTTAGTTTTAACAACAGTCTTCCATCAAATTGCTTTTTTTTTTCATGGATAACCTGTGCTCTGGGGTAGTAGGTCTCTGAGGAAAATCCTATTTTTAATTTAAAAAAAAAAATTATATATAATTGACATGCAACATTAGTTTCAGATGTACAACATAATGATTGGTATTTGTATATACTACAAAATGATCACTATAGTAAGTCTAGGTAACATCTGTCACCACACATAGTTAATATTTTTTTTTTCCTGTGATGAGAACTTTCAAGATCTAATCCCTTAGCAAGTTTCAAATTTGCAATACAGTATTATTAACCATAGTCACCATACTGTACATTACATTCCCAAGTAGTGTAAGTTCCTCTTCAAAATCATTGACAAACCACGTTCAGACTTTATAAAAACCAGAAGAGATTAAAAAAAAATTCTCTTTTAGAGAAGCTGATTTCATTTTAAACATTATCATTGAATATTTTTCCTTTTATTGAATAAGAATCATATTCTTTTGTGACTGACTCAGTGATCCTTGATATGCCTATAAAAGTTACATTTCATCCACATCATAGCTCTTCAAGTAATTTCAGATCGCCACTGTGTATTTGTTGGATTCCTATTCTCCAGCATTAGACATCTGCCTCCTTTAATGAGTTATGATAGGATACAGTGCTGAGACGCCCCCACATTCTCAGTATTTATAAACACTTGCCCAGAGTGTAGTGCTATTGGTTTGTAAAGTTGAGAGCTTCTCAGATGAAATCTGAAACTGGCGCCCATACATAGAGGGCAAGGAGGGACCGAAGAAAGAAGCAGACCGCTCCAGATTTGGACGTGGCAGTTTTAATAAGCACGGAAACTTATCTACAAGGCATGTCTTTGGCAACCACAAGACAATTAGATCTCTGTACCCACATGCCAAAATCTTAAAAAGTTTATACAGAGGCCATACCTGGATTCAGTCATATATATATCATCCAGATGGCTTCAACAACATGTTGCTCTCTGAAGGTTGTGTCCTTGAAAACAGCTCTGGTTGTGGGAATGGTGGGCAGAACATACATCCCAAGGACCACGTACAGCTTGTAAGTCAACCAGCGGTCACATCCTCTCAATAACCTCCTACAACAAGCCGCCAAAACAAGCCCATATATATGTTTATAGTAGTCTGGTTCCAGTTAGCTAATACCCAAAAGAGTAAAGTATGAATTAATTGATCATTTTTATAAAATCAAAACACCAGATTTTAAAATTGCCATATGTTGTTTCCTCCTATTTGTCCTTCTATTATTAAAATATCAAACCCTTTTCAAAACTGTATATATTTCAGGATAGTGCTAAATATGGGTAGGGCGGGGGATTAGATCATAAATACTTACATTTATTATTATTAAATATACCTAGTCAAAATTCTATCTATAAAATTTGTATTGGATTTTATATACAATGTTTTCTATATTCGGCTTTCAGCCATCTGTGAACTAGCCTTTTTCAGTTCATTAATATAAACACACAAAAGTGTAGGATCAAGCATAGAGATGTATAACATACTAGGAAAGATTCTCTACCAAGTTGCAATTGCCACTTTATTTTTTTTAAGTTTTTATTTATTTAGGTATTCTCTCCACCCAATATGGGGCTCAAACTCAAGACCCCAAGATCAAGAATTGCATGCTCTTCCAACTGACTCAGCCAGCCCCTGAAATTGCCATTTTAATCAACATGCAGTCAGCCAGTTATAATTCAGTTTCAAAATAATCCAATTCATGTCTTTGTATTTGTGTAAAATGATGTCATGGGCCTGGAACTGATCAGTAGCTTGTTGAAGTACATACGTAAGTCATCTACCATTCCCTAATCTACTCATCAAGTAAAAGTAGCATTTGATGAAACAGTAAATCTGAAACTAGTTGTTGCTTTTTATTAAATTCAATGATTTATTCTAATTAGTATGCCTAACAATGACAAATATGATGATGGTAATAAATGTTAATTGAGATCAGCATCAAACTCACTAATTTGTAGTTTGTAAATTCAACATCTTCTCCTTCGTAATTGTAATGTTGCATAGGAAGACGAGTAAATATGCATGAGTACCACTTTCCATGTCCATTCTTAATATCCTGATACCCCAAGGACACACACAATAATAGTGGAATGTGCAACATTATAGCACATAAAATTGTTCTTGCCAGTTTTGAAATCATAAACTTGTCAAGATTTAGAGACAAAAATAAACAATAGAATTTATAATTTTCACCATTGTTTTGTGATGTTTCACCCTACACAGAAACCTTTGCCTTAGTAATGCTGGTTTTGTGTTCTTCTATGAAGATTAGATTGACATGTGATCACCTTAATTCCTCTGCTTCTCTTCCATTTTCCAAAACTTTATAGATGACCAATATTGATTTTAATTATCTTATCTGCAAATTCAGTAATCTGAAGTGCAATACATAATGTCAAAGATTTAAATTATTCCATGGAAAATATAAATTCTCGTATTCTTTCTGGAAAACTTTTAGTTTTAAGATACTTTTGCAGGGGCGCCTGGGTGGCGCAGTCGGTTGGGCGTCCGACTTCAGCCAGGTCACGATCTCGCGGTCCGTGAGTTCGAGCCCCGCGTCGGGCTCTGGGCTGATGGCTCAGAGCCTGGAGCCTGTTTCCGATTCTGTGTCTCCCTCTCTCTCTGCCCCTCCCCCGTTCGTGCTATGTCTCTCTCTGTCCCAAAAATAAATAAACGTTGAAAAAAAAAAATTAAAAAAAAAAAAAAAAAAGATACTTTTGCAAATATGTTTTATCTGTTTTATGTTTTAAAATAATTATCCTTAATTGATAAGAGTGAAGCAATGTATAATGTGACTAGTTTTCTATACTGCTCTTTTCTCTTAATGTTAAATTAAGCTTCTGTTTTCAAGCACAGCTATAAAAGATCCTTGTGTTTCCCTAATAAGTCTTTATTGTAAACATCATTTTATTCTTTTTGATTATTCCATTATAGAAACAAGCTATCATTTTATATTAATCTAATTTGGGATCTTTTTTTCAAGTCTAAATAACTGTTTCAAGAAGTTAGGACACTTTTCAAAATATGTATATATATACATATACTGTATATATATCTAATATAGATTATAGCCTACATTATATATATACACACAAACAATAGAACTATTATGAGAAAGAAAGAATATATGTTTTTCTTTAAATTTTTTTACTGTTTATTCATTTTTTGAGAGAGAGAGACAGAGCATGAGTGGGGGAGTAGCAGAGAGAGAGGGAGACACAAAACCCGAAGCAGGTCCCAGGCTCTGAACTGACAGCACAGAGCCAGATGTGGGGCTCAACCTCACAAACCATGAAATCATGACCTGAGCCCAAATTGGACGCTTAACTGACTGAGACACCCAGGTGCCCCAGAATATATGCTTTTCTTATTAAGAATAATAATTTATCCAATATATATATTTATTATACAAAATTTAGAGGAAAAAAGGCAAGATGAAAAAGAAATCATCTCCATTCTGCCTCAGATGGGTTCCATCTCTATCCATACTATGGCATCTTACCAGTCTTAATTCTTCACACAGTTAAAATTACTTGTTTTTTTTAAAAAGGGTGTGCTTCTTTTTAAATTTTTTTTTAACGTTTATTCATTTTTCAGAGATGGAGAGAGACAGAGCATGAGCAGGGGAGGGTCAGAGAGACAGGGAGACACAGAATCTGAAGCAGGCTCCAGGCTCTGAGCTGTCAGCACAGAGCCCGATGTGGGGCTCGAGCCCATGGACCATGGGATCATGACCTGAGCTGAAGTCAGAAGGTTAACCAACTGAGCCACCCAGGCGCCCCAAAATTACTTGGTTTTTACCCTGCATCTTTTACTTAACTACAGATCACAAACAGCTTTCCATCATGGTAGTCATTAGGTCTGATCACTAAATATGTTCAATATGTTCAGGTCTTCTCCTCTCTTGCAGTCGTGTATGACTTGTGATTTGCCTTGACCACATCTCTGAGCAGAGATGACACATTCTTTTTTGAAACAGAAGTCCGCGAGCTACCTGTGACAATGATCATAGTGTTCCAGATGGTGGAGGGTCTCTAATTCAGCATGAGAGAGGCTGAAGTTGGACTGTTGAGAGCCAGAGCAAAGGGAACTCAGCATGAGATACATGTTGGGGTACAGGGCGAGCCACAGTTCATATTACAGATATAAGGATAAAAGGAATGGTAAACTCAAGCAGAATATGTGAAATCATTGTCAAAAGGTGCTATGTTCTGGAAGATTATGCAGGAAAATATAATGGTAACCCCCAAAGTCATGTGGGTTATTTTCTAGAAACTGGTATTCAATCTTGACTGAAACCAGATCTCATATGGTATAGGCAGAGATAAGTACTGTTGTGTAAAAGAAACCCCAAGACTTTCAAGACTTAAGTGAACAGCCTAGGATTCAGGCAAAGCTTCAGAATAAGAAAAGGAAATAGAACACATAATAGAAATGGAGGCAAAAGCCTAATCTCTAGCCTCAATCAAAAGTGTACAGGAAAGGAAAGGCAGTATTTGATTGGGGCCATGACATATGAGAACAGACTTCAAAATTTCAATAATTAGAAACTTACAGAGACTTGCTTTGTGGTCCATCATATGGTATAATTTGGTAAACATTCTGTACCCTTTCGGGAAAAAAATGTACTTTGTGTTGTTGAGTGTAGAGGTCTACAAGTGTGAATTCGGTCAGTGTGGTTGAGAGTCTATCTTAATTGATTTTTCTTTAGTTGTTCTACTAAAAATTGTGACTTGTATTTTAAAATACCCAACTATGATTGTAGATCTGTCTATTGTTTTCCTTTGGATTGCCAATTATTTCTCCTTGAAACATGAAGCTCTCCTATTAAGCATATAGATATTTGGCATCATTATACTGTCTGATGTACTGCCACTTTTTCATTTTAATATATTCTCTTTAACTCTACTAGAAATCCTTGTTTCCATTTTTCTTGTGATAAGGGTATGATTGCTTTATCTTTTGTCTTTGGACTTAAACTGTTCCTCTTACAGGCAGCATACAGTCAGATCTTGATTTTTTAATTTAATCTTATTATCTCCATATTTTAATTGGTATGTTTAGTTCACTGACATTTAATGTAATTATTGGCATGATTGAATAGAGGTTACCATATTATTTGATTTTTGATTTTTATTTTTCCTCTTAGTTTTTACTTTTCTCTGTTTTTTAATTCCTTTGTTATTTTAATATCCTTATCTTTATAAAATAACTTATTTTAATGTGCTTATAATGTCTATACATATGCTTATACCATTAATGTTAATTTTATTTCCTCTGTTTATTAATTCTTGTATTCTACCATTTTTCCCTTCTTTTTATTTAATTTTTTTAATATTCTAGTTTGATCCTTGTGTATAAGATTTAGCTATAGTTCCTCAGCGCTTTGCATTAAGTGATTGCTCTAAAAATTAAATTAGTTTTTTTACCTTATGGTAATCTATTCAGAATTTGAGTATACTTTTCATATATATGATATAATATATAAGAAACTTTAACAGCATAGCTGTATTTACCACTCCTATTCCTTATGGTGATGGTATTATATACAATACATCTATATAATTTTAAATTCTACAATATAGTGTTCTACTCTGTGCTTTAATATTCTTTCAAATAATTTATAAAAAGAATAGAAAAATATTTTACTATGTTTGCCCCTTACTTGTCATTTCCAATGATCATCAATGTTTCCTGTAGATTCAAGTTTCAATCTGGCACCATGTTTCGCCATCTTTAATAAGTATCTTTACCACTTTTCTTTGTGTTATGTGTACAGCAACTGATAATGATATGGCAACTGATAGTGAGTTCTCTTAATTTTTGTTTATTTGAAGCAGTCCTTATTTCACTTTTATTTTTGAGGGCTAGTTTTGCATCTATTTGAAAATGCCCCTATTTAACCTTCATTTATAGAAGGATAGTTTCTCTCCACATAGAATTCCAGATTCACAACTTTCCCCTTTCTTTCACTTTCAAACTTTAAAGCTATTCCAATAAACAAACAAACAAACAAACAAACTATTCCATAGCATTTGGGCCTACATTGTTAATAATGAGAGGTCAGCCATCATGTGTATCTTTGATTCCCTTTATGTAATTTTCTATGGCTAGTTGAAATATTTTTCTTTACATATTTGGATTTCAGAAATTTGACTTTGATGTGCCTAAGTGTGAGTTCATTTGTAGTTCTCTTACTGTTTATCAAGTTTCTTGGGCCTGGAACTTTCTGAATTTCACCAAATTTAATAATGTTTCAGCCATTATTTCTTCATTTTTCTGTCCCATTGTTGCTCTCTCCTCTTCTAGTGCCCAATTGCACATGTATTAGACCACTTAATTCTTAATTCCACAAATTTCTGCCAATCTCGTCTTTTTTCTTTCATCTTTATTTCTCTTTGTTCCTCAAATGTTTAAATCACATTAACCTATTTTAAAGTAAATTATTTTTATTTACATCTGCTCTTAATGTCATTCAGTTAATTTTAAGACATTTTAGTTATTATATTTTCAATGCAGGATTTTTATTTGCTTCTTTTTTGTAGTTTCTATTTATGTGGTGAGATTTTTATTTTTTATTATGTTTTTACTTTATTAAGCCTTTAAACATATTTATTTTTTTTTTTAATTTTTTTTTTCAACGTTTATTTATTTTTTTGGGACATATATTATTTATAATAGGTGCCTAATATTTTTTCTGTTAATTTTAGCATCTGAGTGATAGTAAATTTGATTTCTATTGATAACATTTCTTTTTTCTTGAACACGGTTCACATGTTTCTGTTCTCTTTGCATGCCTGATGTTTTTGTGTGCTTCTTTATTTTAGAGACTCTGAATTCTGTAATGTTCCTCTGAAGACTGATTTGTGTGTTAGAAAAAATTAACTTGTCTAGATTCAAACTCCCAAGTTCTGTCTTCTGAAAGTCTACTTGGTTATTTCACCTTTCACCTTCTGCTTTATCCTCAAGGCCCCTAGAAAGCCCTTCCTCCTCTTCATGTACAATTCAATGGTCAACCAAGGATTTGGATTTTTTTTTTTAAGTTTATTGATTCATTTCAAGAGAGGCAGAGCAAGCAGGGGAGGGGCAAAGAGAGAGGAAGAGAGAGAGAATCCCAAGCAGGCTGTGCACTGTCAGCACAGAGCCCCATGTGGGGCTTGAACTCAGGAAACATGAGACCATGACCTGAGCCAAAACCAAGAGTCGGACGCTTAACCAACAGGTACCCAGGTGCCCCACATTTGGATGAATTTTTATATTCATATTTGGGGACACATCCCTTCAGCTACCTGCAGTGAAGAATTTCATTCCTAACTTTCTAGCTGTTCTTTTAGCCTCTGGGTCTGCCCTCTGATATCTCAAGTCTATCAGGCAATAGCTTTATGCAGCTTGAGGTACCTATTGATTGAGGAGTGCTCTCAGGCAAATGCTGCACATTCATAAATCCTTACCTGCTACGGTCAATCTTGCAAGAGTAGGTACTCCTCAAATTTCTGTATTCAAATTATTATTAAATTCTATTTTCAGATTCTATAAGTGTTTTCCGTAGGTGGGATTGTCTGACCACGCTACTCCATCATTACCTGAAATCGGAACCCTCTCTCAACTCTTAAAACTGTCATCTCCCTGTGCCTTAAACTTTAGGATTTTACTTTCCTTTCTTGTTTTCATGTTGTGTTATTTTCCTATCCATTAAGACCTTCTTGTTCTTCTTCACACACCTGGTCTTTTAAAAGTGTTCTTCTAGCTATTCCACTTTCTCAAGCAGGGAAAGCATATTACATTTCAATGTACTTAGCTGGACTTGTCTTATTTGCTGTTAAGACAAATAACAGGTTTAGTGGAAATATTTCCTCAGTTTCCAGACTTCCAAATATATAAGATGAAGTCCATTGAGGGCTCCTACTATGACTCAGGTATTTACACTTATATTTTGAATTATTAAATAAGGTTATAAGAGGATTATAGTCTCCATTTTGCAATGAGGAAACTGAAGCTCAAAAAGTAAATTAACTTGGTGAAGATCCTAGAATGAAAAAGTCATGCTGCCTGAGTCTAAAGAATAGATTTTTTTCCACTACTAACATGCTCTTCCTTGATCTTTTATAAACATATGTTTCTGTGGCTACTTTCCAAAAGAAATGGTATTTCCCAATCAGGTTGACCTGAGTTGTAGTATCAGTTTGAAACTTAAGTGTCCCTAATTACAACAGTGTATTAGCACATGCCTTTTGAATAACATGTTCTATTTGGCTTCACTTCTCAATCTATCATCCTTCTAGTTTGAACAAGACCTATCTTCTCCATTGCCATATTCATGACCTGCATATCTTTAAGTAACCCCAGATAATAAACACCCGCCAAGAGGGAGGGGTGTGGGAGAGATAGAGCAGTTTACTATGTGTATAGTTAAAGTATCATTCCTTTGGGTATTAGCCATCTACCTTGTTTATTAAAGAAGGCCCTTGATATGGAGATGCAACAAACATATGCAGAGAGAGAACACTGGCAGTTCTCAGAATTCAGAGTGGTCTACGGGAATAATAGACTACACTGATACTACCTTTCCTACAGGCCCAAATGAGGGGCATTTTTTAAAAGCACATTCAGAGGCCTCAGGCCATATAGAGCCCCTGGATATGTTTGTGTAAAACAGTGTATGGAAGAGGACTTTGGGGAAGACTAAATGATCTAATGGCAACAATTCGCTGCATTCTTTTCTCTGACGGTTACTCGAACTAGTGCAATTCAGGCTGTGAGCACCTGGAAGGAAATGCCCAGGCAGACACTTGCCATTGAAATATGGTTAGAGAGCCATTCCTGCATGTAAGTATCACCATGTTATTTTCTTTAGGGTTTTCAGGCTGAAACCAATCAACCTGAAGTCCAATTGAAAAGCATCTTTACAATCAGAAACTGTGGGAAACTCAGTTGGTTCAGTGGGATCTAATTTGTTTGGGGTAGGGAAAAAAAAGATAAAAGAAAAAAAAGGAAAAATAAAAACAAAAACAGAACTTGGAGCAGTGGGGATTAACAGAAGCGGAGCTGACTGCATACAGCATGTTTGTGGTAATAAACAACAGTGTTATTAGCGAATATAAAGCCCGTGATAAACAATGCCATGATGTTCCATTCACCCTAATAGGCAGGAGCAGATAATTGGGACAAATAAAGTGCTAAAACAGTCTCTAACCACCTTTCTGGAGCATCTCTCCAAATGAGTGAATCGCCCCGCATGCTGCAAGGCTCAGCGGTAGCCTGGGATACCAGCTTTTGTGTTTCACTAAAAGAATACACTCCCGTTGCTAATGGAAAACAACAGAAGCTAAAGACGATTGCTGGGATTGTCAGATCTCCTTTTTTTTTTTTTTTTTTTTTTTTTTTTTTAAGTGGTAATGAGTAGACAAGGAGACAATTCCACACATTCATCAAAGCCAGCAGAAAGCTCTTTGGAATGCATTACCAATTGAAGTCCCAAACACTTCCAACTATGGGAACTTTTAAATCTAAACTTAGAGCTCAGTTGTTTCATTTGACAATCTCTCCCTTTCCACCTTCCCTAGATAAACTGTCTTGTCCAGCAATGGGTTTTTTTATTTTTTATTTTTTTTCCAGCAAGTCTTTCTTGTTCCCTATCAGAACATCATTCTGACAGTTTCTGCTGTTCTGTCGGGTTGGTTTAGTTTAACAAGTAGATGGGAATTTGGCACAACTGAGATGTGATGTTTTTTCTGTGGCAGTAAAGACATGTAATCAAACCATTTCTTCTTTCGGCCTCAGTTTCTCCACTGAGATTTCATTGGTTTATAACTCCAAGTACTGACTAAAGTTATAAAAAGTACTGAAGTATCACTGATATTTAAAAGCCGTGAAGTGATTTAGGCCCATAGAACAGAGAAAACTAAATGGAATTGGGCTATTGTTAATTTCATTCATCCATTAAACTATTCAACAAATATTTCTTGAGTGCCTACAATATATCAGACACTGTTTGTTTCTGTTTTTCCATTTATGTTTAGACTTTATACCCATTTAACGTAGCAGAAATAACAGTTAAATCATCCTATTTCAAAGGAAAATTATTTATATTCTTCACTATTGAAATAAATACTTCTCATCTCAAAGAAAGAGAGAAAGGGAAAAAGACTGGGGATGAAAACTTATGCCAGCTTCACAGATGTCTAGTTTCTTGATTCTTGAACAAAAATGAGTTAAAATAACACAAAACAAAAAACAGGGGCAAAAAGCTCTAAAATGGCAAAACGTGGAATTGACTGGCACAGATGCCTTCAAATGGAGGACTAAAATATCAAAAGTGGTTTAGGAACTATTGAAACCACAGCTGGATCAATTGATGAGTGCTGAAGAAATGATGTTAGGGGACTGATTATCCCAATGAGGATGAATTTTTCACCCCCCTAGAACCAATTCAATAACATCGAGCATTGACTTTAAAAACATAACAGCTCAGGGTGCCTGGGTGGCTCAATTGGTTAAGTGTCCGACTTTGGCTCAGGTCATGATCTCATGGTTTGTGGGTTTGAGCCCTGCCTTGGGCTCTGTGCTGACAGCTCGGAGCCCGGAGCCTGCTTCAGATTGTGTCTCTCTCTCTAAGCCTACTCTGCTCACTCTCTGTCTCTCTCTCTGTCTCAAAAATAAATAAACAAAAAAACATTTTTAAACATAAAAGCTTAAATATTCATTTAATATACCACTAGTACTATTTGTAGTACACTGTGTTAAAGGAAGGGAGGGTGATCTTAGATTATTTACTCCAAGAATACATTAATTACACCTACATGACCACCATGATTAAGGTAGGTGAAATTCAAGGAAAATAGAGAAATTTGACAGTTTGTCATATTTGTTTTATATTTTATATTATTAAATATTTTTTATTATTGGAATTTTTACATACCCCAAATCTAAGCTTTTCCCTAAGACCTAGATCCCTTCACTAAAAGCTCTTTATAACATTGGGAATATTCCCTTTGTCTATTGACACTAGTCAACATAGATTTTAATACACTTTGTCTCTAGTAATACTGTTTTAAATGATGCAGTTCAGTTTATCTAATGAAATACTAAATGCTTTTTAAAAGTATATGGAAACAGACAGAGAAAGACAAATTCCATATAATTTCACTTACGGGTGGAATCTAAAAAACAAAACAAATGAACAAACAACAATAAGAAAAACAGACTCATAAATATGGAAAACAAACTAGAGGTTGCCAAAAGGGGGGAAGCGGGGGGATGAGTGAAACAGGTGAAAGGGATTAAGAGGTGCACACTGCCAGTTATAAAATGAATAAATCACAAGAATGAAAAGTACAGCATAGGGAATATAGTCAATAATATTGTAATAACTTTATGTGGTGACAGATGGTAACTGTACTTATTGTGGTGAGCATATCATAATGTATATAATTGTTGAATTGCTATGTTGTACACCTGAAACTAATATAATATTATAGGTCAAGTGTCTTTCAATTAAAAATTTAAAAAACTTAAAAAAGTAAAATGCATGTGGCATGTATACAAAAAAGCATGTAAAATCAGAATATTTAACTTTACATATTTGTGCAAGTTTTCAGACATATTATTAGGAGGAAAAGACAAAAGGACACTAAGACACTTGGCTTACAGAAGTATATTATAGAATAAACAATTGAGCTAAATTCAACAAGTTATCTCAAGTTTAAAGAACTGGGAGTTAAAAATCACTTTCATTGGAATGGATGATTTATGATACACATTATTGACATAGCTTAACTGAATGTGGAAACACATGGAGTGGGGATGGGCGGGGGCATGTTGGTAATGCTGCAATACAGTATGATGTCCAGTCAGTTTGGTCACATGGCATCATCTTCTCCTTTGCACTTGATGGCCTTTTTTGCTCTCACTTGTGCCACTCCATTAATCCAGTCAGCCTTCTTCCTCTATCCCATCTGTCTGATCCTTATCTATTCTTCAAGGCATTGAAGCCTTTCCTAACTACCTCAGGGTACATCCTGGGCTCACCCTCCTCTGACTTTCTATAGGCTTTCTATAGTTGTCAGTATCGCCCATTTGATGCTGAGGATATATGTCTTTGTGTTATCTTTTTATAAGTAAATCTCCAACTAAACTATAAACACCCACCCCTGGTTTTCTACGGGGCACTTCATTTGGCACAATGACACAATCCCAGAAAGTTCTCAATAAATACTTAATGCTGCTTATTTTATCATTACATGATAAACTCTGTACCAACTGACTGTACCAGTTCATTGCTTACCACCCTCTGGCCAGCTCTGGCCTAGACCTCTAGGCAATGGGAATGGGCTTTCTCATTGCATTCCCAGCTCAGTTGTTTGAATCAGATACAAATTGATTGTGAGTAGAAGTTATTCCAATCTGACAGCTGTCCAGTGTCTTGTTTGTGGAAAGAGAAAATGAGAATATGTTGACTGTGTTCCTTTTTCTGATGGGCCACAGGATAAAGACAGAGGAAAATAGGAAAGGCCTAACGTTATCATGACAATCAGGAGTGTGCCCACTCTGAGCTTGGTGCTGTGCTCAGCCTTGTCAAGGAAACAAGGTGGCATGCCTACAGTCCTTCGAAAACAAATGTGATGACTAATTCTGACATGATAGCAGAAAACCCAATGGTATTTCTGTGTCTTCTTTGCATTAATGGAAGATATTGGTCTCCACAGCTGTCATTGTACCAGCACTTTTCACTGACACTAAAATCCATCTTCCAATATGAAATCAGTATCAAAACAATCCACAGATAGGATCTTACTGGCTGAATTCATGGGTTTTTCTCAAGATGCAAATTTCTTATTTTACTGTATTTTCAGGAATGGAAAACATGACCTTTCTCTCTCTCGCCTCATCTTAGCATCACGAGTTGGTAAATATATTCTATCTTTCCCTAGATATTTTATTATTATTACCATATTTCCACAGCAGAAAATATGAAGGGGGAGAAAGAGCAAAAAATAAATATAAAATAGAGAAAAGAAAGAAAAATGCAGAATATCAGTCAGGCTTGACGAGGTTCCCCTAAGAATAGATTACCTAGTCTAATGTTGTGGAAAAATGACTGCTATACATCAGCAGAAGAGGTCAGGAAATTAAATTTTATGTGTCCTGCCTAGAAAAAAAAGAGAGTTTAGCTGAAAAATAGAATCCTTCATGGCCTGGTGGGAATTTTGAACATTTCAATTCTGTTAAAAAAAATCCAATGGTGGAAGTAACCATTGGTCAAGGAATAAGGTAGGTCTTCTAAAACATAATGAAAAAATGTCTATCAGAAGCCACGTGGCTGCCAGGTATCAGGTCCAGTCCCGTGAGGTGATAGGGAGGGTGGCAGCAGTGTTCTGGAGAGTTCTTAAATCCTATAAGTCAGATTACAGAAAAAACTGTGGCGTCCTTTATAATTATTTGTGGTGTCCCTCCCTCTAAGAGGCAATGGGTTGGATTGGATGGCTTATTAAATGAAAGAAATAGTAACTTACAAATTGAAGTAGAAATTCTTTCAAAACACTGTTCTTGTGAAGAGACCACCCTCTTTTCCTCAAGTCATGTTCTGAAACGTTTAATTGTACTCTCTCTATATTTTTTTTACCTTTCTTACTCCTTTCCATATGATTCATATGAAGCCATGCCACTTCTCTTTTCACCAAAGATAACTGATTTACTTAGACCTCTGATATTTTACCACTACCTATCCAGTCAAGAAATCTGGTCCATCCAAAATTTCCATACCAGTTCAACCTCTTCATTCTTTCTTATTAGTACTTTCCATTTATCCACAAAAAAATACTAATCTCTTAATAGTAGGAAACACACACACACACACACACAGGTGTGCACACACACACACCTTTTTTTAATTTTTTTAACATTTATTAATTTTTGAGACAGAGACAGAGCATGAATGAGGGAAGGTCAGAGAGAGAGGGAGACACAGATTCTGAAACAGGCTCCAGGCTCTGAGCTGTCAGCACAGAGCCCGACATGGGGCTCGAACTCACGGACCACGACCTGACCTGAGCTGAAGTCGGATGCCCAACCAACTGGGCCACCCAGGCGCCCCAACAATTTTTTTGACCCAATTCTCCTTCAGTTTGTGTCCTTTAACCTTTCCTATTTTTGATCATCTAATTTGGTGAATGAGAAGTGAAGTCTCTGGCATCCACTTTTTCATCTCTCACAGTGTAGCTTCACAGATCTTTTCACTCTGACTTCTTCCCCCACCTAGCAGAGGATACAAATAGTTTATCTTTTCAAGAAGAGAAATAACTCCTTAACATTCAACATTTGGATTATTTTTCTCATCTTCCTTGACTCTCAGCACTACTTGATACTGCCCCTACTGCCTCAAGCTTCTCTCCTCCTGGGTCTGTCATGACACAACACCTTCCCCCTACCCTTCCAATAGCTTCCTTTCCTTCTCTTACCTCCTAAATATATTCCCCATGGACAAGTGCTAGATTAAGGTTAGTTCTTTTCTCTAGTCCTCTTATCTCCCTTTCTTATGACGAGATACTACTTCTAATACATTGAGAGGTGCTAAAACAAAGAGGTTGGAAGCCCAGATATGGCACATGGTCTGGTTCAAGTCCCAGTTTGACATTTTTTAGTTGTGGAGCTTTAAGAAAGTCACTTAACCTGTATAACCTCACCTTCTAATTTAAAAAAAATAATAATGGCTATATCAAAAGGATATTGAGAGGAATAAATAAGAAAATACACGGAAAGCACTTATCATTGAACCTGACACATAGTAAATTCAAAATAAATTGTTCCATCCTTTTCAATTCACAGCATCACCCATTCTGGTTCATGCCCTCATTACATTTCCCCTAATACATTACAATGACCTTTTTCATATAAAACCTCTTCATTCGCTTGCTCTCTATGCCCACATCCCCATATTTCTCTGTCATCCTGGACTCTGTCATTGGAATTTTCTTCCTGAAGCACTGCTCAAATCCTATACTACCCTGATCCCATTCCTTTTTATTTAAAAACCTATATTAATTCTCCACTGCTTATAGAATAAAGTTTAAATTTGAATACCTTCCTTGAATGCCTTCCCTAGTGTGGTGCCAAGCTCCATTCCCTATTTCCTACTTCCACCTTGATACATCAAATGTTAGAGTAGAACTGGCTTAACTTAATGTTCTCTGAACATAACAAGAAATTTTTGGTGCTTGTGATTGTGTTCTTGCTATGTGTTCTATAGGCAGTGCCCCCTTCACATCACATTTACTTCTCTAGAAATATCAGGAATGTTTATAAAGTGTTCATCCCAAAAGTCATCTACAGAATCATTTCAGCATATGGATAACAAATCTTCTACTTTAATTCAGTATCTCCCCTGATAAATTATAAATCTTTCTAAAGGCAGACATTGATATTTACTTCTTTTGTATGTAATTTAATAATGAACACATCATTAGGGCTTCCTCAATATTTTTTTGAATTAACCGAAACTTTTATTCGACAGGTGTAAATTATCTCTTTTTTGGAGAACTGTTGTTGGATAAACAGTTTCAAACATTTTCCCCATATATAATGTCGTCCACTGAATCCTTTGTAATTGGTTTCTTACTTTCACCTTGCTATCTACAGATGACTTTTGACTCAGTATCCAGAGTTGTCCTGTAAAAAGGAAGGGCAAACAATGCACTTTTTCTTGCTTAAAGTTATTCAGTGCCTCCCTATTTCTCTTAAAATAAAATCTAAAGTCTGTACATAGTCCATAGAGCCTTACCAATACTTCTGACCTCATCTTCTTATGATCCCCCTTTGTTCACTTACTCCAGTCATTACTGGCCTCCTTAACTGTTCTCTTGATAAGCAGGTTCATTTCTGATTCAGATCCTATGTATTGGCTATTCCCTCCACCTGGAAATAATTTCCTGTAGATATCTACATGGCTCACTTCCTCTTTGCTTTCTAGTTTTTATTTTGATGTCACCTTCTCATTGAGCACTGCCCTGGCTACTTTAATTAATTGCAGACTGCTCCCCCACCTCTAGCATTTCTGATATCCCTTAATCTATTTTATTTATATAGTATATATTACTTTCTATGACTATATAATTAAATTATTATGTATATTATTTATTTTGTGACTCTCCACCACTAGAATGGACACTCCATGATGAGAAGGATTTCTTTATTGTTTTGTTCACTGAATTTTCAACATTTAGAAATTTACCTATCTTTAATTTGTGCCTAGTGAATATTTGTAAAATGAATGTATTGAATAGCTGTGTCAAAACATGTTTTTGTTCTTGTTTTCTTCCCTTTTTTACCATAGATTTCCTTCAGAGAGGAACTCCACATATAAAATATCTAGATGGACACTAAGAAAGACATTAAATAGACAGATTCACTGTTTACAAGGTATATAGTGTCTGGTATGTATAACTGACCCCTTAAAGTTTCTTCACTGTGAAGAAACAAAAGCCCATCATGTAGATGCTTTAACTGGATGTACTCACAATAATGGTCGCTTTGCATTGCTGATTCTTTTCATTGACAAGGAGGGAACTAGAGCTCCATAGACATTTCAGACATTCCACCATGGAAGTTTTTTCTCCCTAGCCATAGGGGCCTCAGTGATGTCAAACAATTATATTTGTTATCACATTCAACTTAACTATGCTCAAGTAGATAGGTATACAAAGTAAAATCAAGGGTTGTGCAAACAATCCATGTTTTTTTTTACAAACTTCAAATTCACTATAAGCTAAAACATTTAGATTGTTGAAAAAGTGACAATAGAGTTACATGAATGATGACTTTAATTGCCAACTTTATTTGTGTTATTTATAAACACAATTAATGTGTTTCCAATATATGTTGTAAATTGACAAGTAGCCAAATCAATGATCTTAGTAACGTTTTCAGAATTGCTTTTTTGTTCTTATGTTACTCATACCAGAAATGATTGCTACTTAGATTTATAAGCATTAACAATTTACCAAATTATTAATCGTTACCTTATTGAATGAATCTGGAAATTATCTCTTTATTTACCCATTTATCTACTTATTCATTTAACAAATGTTGCTGCCACAAAAATATTCCTGATACCCAGGATATATCAGTGAAAAATATGACAAGAATCTGTCTCATAAAGCCTGGTATCAAGATTAATTCATACAGAAATCATGATAAAGTGACATATCATGATAAAAAGACTTTTTACTTCTCCGTGACAATATATACTCAGATTTTCCAAATCCCATGTCTGACAAACAAATTTATGAGAAAATTGAAGCAGAGATCTATTGCTGTACACAATACCAAGAGAAAGATCCTTGTTAAGATAATGAAATCTAAATTTTAAAAAATCCAAAGCAAAATCCAATAACAATAAAAAATACATTTTATAGCTAGAGGCATATGCCATTCAGTAACATTAAGCCATTGAAAAGAAATAACTATCATGAAGCTATATGCACATAAAAATATAGCCTGTATTTATATATATTTAAAAATTGGCAGAAATCCAAAATTTTTAAAAATGACTAGTCACATAGAATCATATATTTTTCACAAAAAAATGATTCAGAGTGAGTGAAAAACAATATTAAGGGACACTTCTGCTTCTGACCAACTTTGAATTAAATAGACTGATTTACCCTTCCACCTTAAATAATCAAAAATTGGGAAAAATGTGTGAGAAGGTGGTTTTTACAATACTGAACATCAGGCAAAAATGTACAGTTATTTGTGAGAAACAATATAGTTGAACCAGCTTATTATTTTGAAAGAGTTTCCAGATAAAAGCACAAGGAGGTGCCACGTAGGTAGACTTCCAGAACACTCCCTGAGTTGAGGAAAAACCTCTAAGAGACCAAACTAGTTATAATGTACAGGACAGAATACCAAAGAGGAGATACCTGGATGCATAGAGACAGAACACCAGCAGGCTCTGCAGAGGGTGCCATTTGAATATTCTACTAAGTAATGATCAATGCATGTGTGTAGGAAAACTTCCCAACTTTGGGGATACATTCAGTAGAAAGGATTAGAGGTTAGATTTCCCAGTGCTTATAAACAGCCAGGAATAGTACCTCCTCCCACCAACCAGATTGGCAATTCTCATGGTTCATAAGACAATATGTAAAGTACACAGAAAGGATCTACCTAAGTAATGGGAAATAATTAGCCTTAGGCTAAACACTGCTCTGGTTCCACCTAAGAAATATTAAAAACAAGACCAAAAAAGATCAAACGGATTTCAAATAACTTAAATGCCTCCTAGATGAAAGCTTATGAAGAATAAGAATACAAAAATATCTAATACTTATAAGGCAAAATTTATGTCTGACATTCAAAACTTACCAAGTCTGCAAAGAAGCAGGAAAATATAACATATAATGAAGATAAAATTAACCAATTAAAGCCAACCCAGAACCAACATTGATATTGGAATTAATAGACGATGCCAACAAAAGTTACCATAACTGTATTCCATGTTCAGAAAATTAAGTAGAGAAATGTAAGACATTAAAAGAGAGAAGGCCCAAACTAAAATTCTGGATATTTTAGCTGTGATGTTTGAAATGAAAAATTCACTGGGTGTGACTAACAGCAGAGTAGACATTGCAGATGAGAACATTAGTGAATTTGAATTTGAAGACAAAATGCAACACAGTGAAAAGAGGAAATTAAAAAGTTTAATAGAGCATCACTGAACTGTGGAACAACTTTAGGAGGCCTAAAATGTATGTACTTGGGGGGGTCTAAAAGAAGAGGGGAGAACAAAATATTATTTAGAGAAATAATGGTTCCAAATTTTACAAAGCTGATGGAAACTATAAACCCACGTATCCAAAAAACTCAACATACCCGCAAATACAAGAAAGCACCAAATAACTTCATAATCAAATTTGATCAAAACTATGAAACCACAAATCAAAGAAAATCACACTAGGAAAGCACTAAGCCATATGATAATAAATTGCTCCAAAGCTTTGATAAAGAAAAATTTTTAAAGGAGTCAGAGGTGAAAAATGAACATTTCATACAGAGAAATAAAGAAAAGGATGGTATTATATGTCTGTTGGAAACAGTATACATGAGGAAATAGTGGAGCAACACCTACTGGGGGAGGACAGAGAGAAAACTGTGAGCTTAGACTTCTATACCCAGAAAAAATATCTTTCAAGAACAATAGTAAAATAAAGACTTTTTCAGCAAAACAAAAATAAAACAAATCGATTAAGCAAAAACAAGCAAGCAAACAACAGTTATAGCTAATAAACCAACAAGTAATATAATGAAATCATTAAAAAATACTAGTTTAATTGAAAAGAAGTCAGCAAAAGATGGGAAGCAATTAAGAAACTAAGCTCATACTTGTAAATAACTCACAAGTCAAAGAAAATAAAAAGGAAAATTAAAAAGCATCCAAACTAAACAAAAATGTATACTATATATATCAGCATTTTTAGAATATTGCTAAATCACTACATAGGGGAAATTTATACACTCTACACATAGAAAAGAAGAAAGGCAGAAATAAAATAAATGGCTCTAGCTTCATCTTATGAAACTAGAGGAAAAGGAGCAAATGAAATCCAACATAAACAGAAGAAAGGCCTGGCTGAATCTCAAAATAATTCTGTTGATCAAAGGAAGCCAGACTAAAAAGAGTACATGGAGTATGATTCTATTTATATAAAATTCTTAATAATTTCAAGTAATTGTTAGTGACAGAAAACACATTAGTGGTTGCCTACAAGGGAAAATCAGGAATGGATTACAAAGTAGTATAAGGAAACTTTTAGCGGTTATAGATATATTATCTTGATTGTGGTATAGTTTCATAGTGTATCCATGTCAAAACTTACCAAGTTTTACACCTGATATTAATTTTACTGTAAGTCAATTATACCTCTAAAGCTTTACAAAAGATAAAGAAAACAGATAACTTGACCAATACAGATTAAAAATATGGCTTGATTTTTATGTAGGATAAAGCATTCATCAAATGAAAAAGTACACATTTATTTAAAACATACATAGAAAACATGTAAGAATTTAGCACAAAAGGCAGACAAAAAAGTCTCAAAGATTACCAAAGTTTAATATTGGACCAAACTCTCTGACCATAAAATAACATTGGAAATGCTTCACAGAAATATGAAGAGAATTGAAATTACCTTTCATATATCTGTTAGAAGTTTATAGATTGAACATCTAATACATGCCAGACACTTTAGTGGGTTAATGGTCTCTAAGTATTCTCTACTACATTAAGATGTCTATTAAATATTTCCAAAACATTATTAATATGATAAATATTTTGGCATTTTATAACTATTCTTTGATTATTTTTTGCCTTATATCTTCTTTCCAAGCGACATTATAAATGCCCTTAGTATTACTTACCAAGTATTCTTTCTTTCAGGTAGGAATAGAATTGAGATACTAGTAGGATTTTCAAAGCCTATTCACCAAATCATGTTGAATTAAATTAATCATATTTTGGGGGCGCCTGTGTGGCTCAGTCGGCTGAGCCCAATTCTTGGTTTCTGCTTGGTCATGATCTCGCAATTTGTGTGTTGGAGCCCTGTGTTGGGTTCTGTCCTGACAGTGAGAAGCCTGCTTGAGGTTCTCTCTCTCTCTCTCTCTCTTTCTCTCTCTCTCTCTCTCTGCTCCTCCCCACTCTCATTCTGTCTCTAAAATAAATAAACATTAAAATAAAATAAAGTAATTTCTAAGATTATAAAAATATAAATGAAAGTGTAAGTCTAAAAAGTATCCACTTTTATATTACTTTTTCTTTTCTTTCTTACCACAAAACAATACTCTCTTTGTTTCTCAGTAAATATTTTTCCACTATCATAAAGACTGCTGGAAGGGAATTTTAGAGCTATGCCTATTCTAGAAACTTCAGACTATATAAAGAAAACTCACAATGATATTTTGTATTGTATAAATCTCCCTAAATAAGTATTACTATTAATGTTGACCTCCCATGGACTTTATTAAATTCAGTTCTTGAATTTATGAGAAAAAAACCCTGAAAATTGTTACATCCAAATACTAACAAACAAACAAACAAACAAACAAACCCTCATAAATTGGCGTTTGTAATATTGAAAAGGTTTAGAGGTTTAAATTTTACTTTCTCAGTACACCAATCATGAAAGATTTCTTGAGCACCACCTATGTTGTTCTCAAAACTGTACTGGCATTACAGCACATACAAAGAAGCATAAAGCGTTGTCTTTGCCTTTAGCAACTCTCTAGTTGTGGAAGTAAAGACAAAAGACATGAAATAGGAAAAATAAAGTAAAATAAGTGTCTACATCTAATAAACCTTAGAAGAGAAGCATCAATTCAGGCCTGAAGTCTTCCTTTAAATGTTAAGACTTGAACTGGATCTTAAATAAGATTAGATAAGCAAAGAGGAAGAAAGAAGACATTCCAGAAAGACCAAAAGTATTACGAGTCAAAAAACAGGAGTATTTTGGGGCCATGAATAAACCAGGAAACATAGAGCTATTGTAATGTTCTCAGGGTGGTGATAAATAACATCTTATACCCTAGAAGAACTATTTTGTGAAGCAGTTTGAACCGTAAGGCACAGAAGTAGGACTTGATGGAGTTGGTAATAGGGAGTTATCAAGGGTGCTTATGAAGAGAAAGAGGGGTTGTTTTGCGCGGTGAAGATAGTGACTGTACTTGTTCACCTAATATCCATTTTCTCCTTTCTCTTTAAGATAGCCCCAAATCTGTTGGGAATAGCAAATATGCATAGCTAAAAATATTACATTTCCCAGTCCTTCCTTACAGATGGAAGTGGCAATTTCACTAATTTCCCACTAATGAAATAGAAGCAGATGTTATTGAAAAAACTTCTGTAATAAACAAAACCAAAGTCTCAGACCTTGGAATACATATTTACACATAATAGATATAGTTATGGGAGTATATGAAAAAAACACAAGTGGAGTGCTTGATGTGACCATCATTGAAGTGTTGGATAAAAGCAGAGGTGCTATCTGAGGGAACAGATAAGAAACGTATGGAGGAAAGAGACTAACCATGGTGCCTCAGGAGCCAGGGGTGGAGAGTGAGTCAGGAAAGTAAATAGTGTTGAATATTCAGACAGGTCATGGAGAGCAAGAAGACACTGGATGTCCCCAAATCCATCCAGAACAGTAGAGATATCCATCTGGATGTGTGGGGTCAAGCCATAGATTCAGAGATATAAATTAAATTTTATTTTTAAATTAATTCTAGATTAATATGTAAAGAAAAAAAATGAACCTGATAAAAAAGAAAATAAATGAATACCATACACAGAATTGAGTGTACCTATCACTAAAAAGAAATATTGACTGAGGGTGAATAGACTTAGCACCAAATGTCAGGTGTTGAGAACGAAATGGTTTTTCTAGAAGGATAAGAGAGATATATTTGATTTGCAAAATTAAGTCAGCAACTTCATGCAATACACATTTTTTGGTACCTACTCAGTTTAGGAAGCTATTATAGGAACTCAAGCTGTAGTAAAAGACCATTAATTCACATAAAAAAAACTTACAATCAAGGGTTTATATATCATACAAATTGATATGTAGTATGATTAATTGCTATATTATGGGCAAGTACAAAGTACCATTTGCTTATATGCATGCATACATACGTATGTTTTTAGTGTGCATCTAAAATCTGTATCCAAAATGCATATCCTTAGAAGCATACACAGATTTTTTTTCTCAAAACGTTTGGTTCAGCATAGGTACCCAAACAGCATATATTTTTGTATTTGCATAAGAATATATAACTTGAAGAGGTAAAAATGTATAACTTGTATTTTAAGTCCTCACAGACAGAAGTTGATCTTAGCAGGGTTGAGTTTAGGAAAGGTTTTATAACAGCTAGGATATTTGAATATGTGTAGAAGTTCGCCATACATAGAAAGATATGAGGTATAGAAGTTTGTCATACATAGAAAGATATGACTAAAAAAAAAAAAAAAAAGAAAAACAAAAGTCCATGTGAAATATTGGCATCTTTGTCCCACCTCAAGTTTGAGAGCTCATGGGTCAAATAGATTTATTTTGCTCATTTAGCTTAATCCTGGAAATAAGTATGCATATATTACCAGAATTTTGTATGTATATAGTATTTATGTAATATATATTAACATATAATACTTCTAATCAGGGTTTTATGTATATGTAAAACCAGGAATATATTGATATTGATATTGATATATTTATAGAGAGATATATAGGAATCGGGAAGTTCACTCTAATTGATGTTTTGACTGATACAATCTTAGTTGCTGAGTACAACAGTGTTTACAATGGTATTAAAATAAATGAGGAACTGTTCTGTGTCAGTATGAATATCATTCAGAAAAGGAAATGTTGACTCTGTATGAAGATAAAGCAGCTTCCTACACATTGGCATAAACTTCTTGGTTCTTCTGTTTTCCTAAACCAAGAAAAATCACTAGTATTTTCATTCACAGCTGATGCAAAACTACTCTCAAAAGAGTAAGTCTGGTGTAATGAAATTTCAAAGAACTTTATTTTTTGTGATAAAGAGACAAACTTTAATTTTATGGTAGAAATTGCAGTGCTAAAAATAAATAAGATAAGGAGAGAGGGAAGAAAAGAAGGAGAGGGAAGAGAGGAGAATGAGGAGGAAGAAAGAGTGTGAGGCCAGGAAAGTGGGAAGAAGCTGGCTGGTTGTCTTTACTAGGGAACACACTCTTTTAGAGGTGGTTTATAGATCAGAATCAAGACAGAAGCAGACGTGTTGAAAGGAGACACGTGCAGAAAGGACATGTAATATGCCCTGGTTGTCACTTGTGTTTAGGAAATGAAAAGGGCAATTTAGGGTGAATAAGGCTCATATCCCTTGGACTGATTTTGAGTTGGAATGAGCAGCAGATGAGAGAAGTAACCAAATCCTGGTTATAGTTGCTGAAGAAATGTAAGGACATGTGATATGACAGGCAAAGAGAGGTTCCAGTCAACCTGTTTTTCATCTGACAATAGCTTTATGGACATCACTGGATGCTTGTTCTTGTTGCCTACCTAATCACAGGAACCACATTCTGTGCCAACAGAAAGGCTATAGTTGTCTGTTCTCCCATGTGAGTTAGTCTTCTTTTTCTGTTCATTTTTAGGCTAGGCTTATGTTTGTCAAAAAAATTTTAGAGAAAACTATAAACAAAACATTTTTTAAACCAGTCATCAAAAAAATTTAGTCAAATGCTTGCTAAGCAGTTGTTTGAAAAGCCTTGTTTCAATAGTTAGAAATGTTAAGTGTTTATGACATCTGGGCAAGCATGAAAGGACTTCAGGGGGGAAAGGGCTCATGGGTAGAAGCTGGTGGCTTTTTAATGGAAATAAAAAGTGGTTTTAGAGGAAAAACTAGCTCTGAAGTTTTCACATTGCTAAAAGACCTTAGCTAGGGCAGCATTTATGTCTCCATACTATGTGAATTTGTTTTATGTAATTTCACAGTCCATCAGAAATGAGAGTCAAGTTCAGGAGACATTTATATAATGCTGAAATGGAAGATGCAACAATATACATGATGCAAATATTTATCCATTCTGCACAGATAGCTAAAACCGAGATCTTCTAGATCAGAGGTCTCAAAGTTGAGTCCATGATGCCCTGGAGGTACTCAAGACCCTTTCCAGGGGGAGTGTAGAGTCAAAACTATTTTCATGACAATCTTAAGATGAAATTTACCATTTTCACATGTTGACAATTGTACTAACAGTGCAAGAGCAAAAGTGACTAATACTGGCATTGCCTTAGTATAAATACTGGCAAAGCCTTAGTATGGCAGTGATACCAAACTGTAGTAGTCAAAACACTTCTGCTGACTACCAAACACGATAGTTGTCTCAAGAAAAGTCACTTTTGTGCTGTTGTTTCTATTGTCAGCTGAATTGGCCATTTTTAAAAAATGGAATATCATTTGTTAAAGATGTTGGGAAACAATTGCTGTACAGTGGTCATTCAGGCATAGGTCATTGAGTAGACATTTTCTTGAAAATAAACTATGTGAGCCTGTCATTTCAAGGAAAACAATTGGCAGTTTTTACCTTTGCTCAAATGAGCTTTCAATCAAAAATTAAAATTTTGAAAAACTTGTATATGCCACCTGAGCATACTTCCCGATACTTAGTGATTTTTCCAATAAGATGAATGGTGGTGACATAAATGAGTGAATTTACCAACATTTGGAAGATCTGCAAAGCTTGGTAAGCCAATAGTTTCCAAATGGTTAATGCACAAATTTATGAAATTAGGCAAAAGCCAAAGAGTCATTCAAAAAACAAGACATATAAAAGAATTTAGTGGAAGTATGTAAAGCTCTTTGGTATGGTTTTATATTCCACATTGCATCTAAGCTTCAAGAAAGGACAACTTGTTGAGGTTTGGTATAGTATAAAAAAATCCACACATGTCTGAAAAGGTAATTAAAACACTCCCTCATTTTCTAACTCATATTTACTTATCCTCATACGTATTTGAGTGAGGCTGGCTTTTGTTCTTATGCCTCAACATAGAGACTTATCTTCCAGCCTGATTGCAGAAACAGATATGAGAATCCTTGCAAAACTATAAAACAATACCACTTTGTGTGTGTGTGTGTGTGCGCGCATGTGCATGTATGAAGGAAGAGACAAAACATTGAAAAGACAGAAGAACTCAAGCATATGTAGGAGCAACAATTACTTCTACCCACACTAATATTTCTTTCTAGCACCATTGTGTGTCACATGGTAGAATAATAATATATGATAACAATAATGGTAATGCTGACTCATTCTTATACTACATTTTTTAAGTGGTTTAAGAACCACTACTGTAGGTAAGTTAAGACATTTGGGTGGAAAGGCATAGGCTTCAGAATCAGACAAACCTGGGGGCACATACGGACTCTATCACTTATTAAAGTGTGTCCTTGAAAGCTTAATTTTCATAAGTTTCCTTAGCAGTAAAGTGTGCTTAAAAATACTTCCATTATATAGTTTTTGTAAGAATTAAATATGCTCTAAATAATGCACTTAATACAGAAACTGGCACATAGTAAATCTCTAATTAATAATGAGTATTTTTTTTTAATTTTTTTTTCAACGTTTATTTATTTTTGGGACAGAGAGAGACAGAGCATGAACGGGGGAGGGGCAGAGAGAGGGAGACACAGAATCGGAAACAGGCTCCAGGCTCTGAGCCATCAGCCCAGAGCCCGACGCGGGGCTCGAACTCACAGACCGCGAGATCGTGACCTGGCTGAAGTCGGACGCTTAACCGACTGCGCCACCCAGGCGCCCCAATAATGAGTATTTTTAATACATAATTTTAATAGATCTTTGGCTAAATATGAATACAGATATATGTATCAAATAGTTTTAAGAAAGATTATAAAATACAGGTACTTCTTATTTTTATTTCCTTAAATCATATTCGTATCAATATAATTGGGAATGTAGAAATTGATTTTGACAATGAGATATTGACAAAAAATAGGATAGGTGTGGAGGTGAAGAGGTGCACTGGAGCCAAGTGTATGATTATAAATGGAGATTTAGTAGTAAAAGTTACAAGTAATTTCCTATTATTGGTACTAATCTAAGAGCTGTACATTTTAAGGTTATTCTGATGCAGGAAAACATGTGGCTAAAGTACAAAATCAATCGAAATATGATATACTCCAAATTATGTTAACTGGTGCTTTGAACCTATGGAGTCTGAAGAGAAGTTTTTAACCCCACAACCATGTTTTTTTTTTTTAAATACACAAGAGTAAGAAAACAATTAAATAGGACTGAAAAAAAAGTGACATGAACTAAGGCTATCATTTTCTTTTGCAAATTTTCTCCTAACTATGTGCTCCTTCTTTTAGTTCTTGGGACAAGATCCTCAGTTTGCCTGCCTCAGAACCAATACTCCACATTAAGTCTCCTCACAAATGCTCCTATCCTCCATGGAGTTTACTTTACTTGGTACTTCCTCTTCACCGTTGTTCTCAAAGGACAATCCTGGTCTTGATGCCACTCTGTTCAACACCCCATCACTCCCACCTAGCGCTGAAGTCCCCCACACCCTTGTCCCCCTTATTTCCTGAGCCCATCTCTCATCACACCCTTTCAGCCCACCTTCCACTTCAGTAGAAGTGTTTGATGGTCCTTCATTCATTGTGCCCTTTCCTTCTTCTGCAACCTGTCATATACTGTTTCTTCTATTTGACTGTTCTTCCCACTCCTCAATTCCACAAGGCGAAGATCAAATAGCATATCTTCCTAAATTATCTTCTGTGATATCCATCTTTGTCTGTAAATTGAATATAATCTCAGTGTTCTCTAGTTTCCCATTATACTCCATATGAACAATTTTTATGGTACACGTGTCTTCCTATCATTTGATTATTATTTGAAAAATTTATTCATCTCCTAATCTAGAGTGTCCCAGGTTAACCTGCCACCATCACTTACCTTGACTAATGCCAACAACTTTTTAATGGTCTCCATGCATCCATTCTTGGCCTCATTTAACCCATTTCCTACTCAGCGGCCAGGGTGATCTTCTTAAATTCTAATCAAACCACTAAACTGCTCAAAACACTTAAGTGGTTTCCCATTTCACTCATAATAAAATCTGGATTTTTTTATCAGTGCCTGACCTCTGCCTATTTTTCAACCTCATCATGAGCCGCTCTTCCTTCTTTCCTCTATGCCACATCATGCTGAACTTCTTTCAGTTCTTGTACACTCAAAGTGATTTCTTTCTCAAGGAAAGAGGAAAGACCTAAAGGTGCCTTTTCTGCTGAAACACTTATTCCCTCACTCTTCTCATAGATACTCCTATCCATTCCTAGTGTCCTGGCTTAACTGTTAGGTCTTCAGAAAGGCTTTCCTTGACCTTTCATTCCCCCACTTGTTTCTTATATTGTACCAATTTTATTTATACTTTAAAAATGTATTTTGTTTTATTTGCATTTGTCTGCCTTCACCCACTGGAATGTGGGGTTCATAAGGTTGATAAACATATATATCTTGTTTTCCACTGAATTACTATCACCCAGCATCATGCCTAACACAGGGCTCAATAAATATATGTTGGGCAAATAGTTAATAAAAGGGTATCAGTTGGCAGAATTTTACTCTTGGTCAGTAAGTTCAATAAACAATTGAGCAATTGAACAATTGAAAAAATAAATAAACAATAAAAATTAAAAAAAAAATAAAACAAAACAACAAAACAGGGATCAGTCCTGTCAGGCACTGCATACTGACTATCCCTCCTTCCTTTCATTATTTCTTTTTTTTTTTTTTTCCTCTTCTTGTTTCTTTGGAATTTTTCCCACTAATTAAGAAATAACACATTAGTTCATTACTTATTTCTTCAACCTTTACTTCCTGAGGAACTCAGTTATAACAGATATTCCTATTTTTCTTTCTTTCTTTCTTTCTTTCTTTCTTTCTTTCTTTCTTTCTGTACATCTGTGATCTCATATTTATACACTTAGCACCATATCCAACACTCCGCCTATAAACTACTAAAATGCAGTTAGAGAAGCATGGCTCAGATGTCAAAGTGATGATTCTCCATCAACAGTGAATCCAAGGAAATGGTCTTGCTCATGTATTTGATCTTTGAAGTAGACATGAATATTTTTCAAAAATCTTTTTAAAAATTTTTTAATATTTATTTATTTGTGAGAGATCGAGCACAAGTGGGGGAGTGGCAAAGGGAGGGAGATACAGAATCTGAAGCAGGCTCCAGGCTCTGAGCTGCACAGAGCCTAATGCAGGGCTCAAACTCACGAA
The DNA here is from genome assembly GCF_018350155.1 of Leopardus geoffroyi. Taxonomy (NCBI): domain Eukaryota; kingdom Metazoa; phylum Chordata; class Mammalia; order Carnivora; family Felidae; genus Leopardus; species Leopardus geoffroyi. The sequence goes on from NC_059339.1 coordinate 60,139,245, forward strand.
TCCGTGAGATCATGACCTGAGCCGAAGTCCGATGCTTAACAGACTGAGCAACCCAGGCATCCCTTTTGCTAAATTGTAAGGACATTCAGTGGTAAGCTAGAAATTACAGAATTCTTGATATAGAGAGTATGTTCAATGTATATTTCAATATATATTTGATATCTTACTTTTTCTATGAAAGCTTTTCAGACTACCCCTACATATACCAAATAAACTCTCTCTCTTTTGAATGAGATACCTAGTCAGTCCTGAATTCAACTGTAGGAAGAATGTATACCTTATAGATAAAAGAAAGAATGCATAAGAACTTATAGATTATAAATAAATGAATGAATGAAGAGCTTATACTTACAAATAAATAAGTGAATGAGTTTATCATTCATTTATCATTCATGACAATACTGTCATACAAGACAGTGTTTTATCTCTTGCTATTTACCAGGCAGTTTTTTTAGACATTGAGTATGTAATGTAGAATGAAACAATCACAGTTAATATTCTTATTGAAATTATAGACTAGCAAAAAGTAAGGCTCTGTACTCCAGAAAAGTAAAATATTTTAAGATCTCCAAAAGTTTCAAGAGCTTAACTTACAGCATAATAATGTGTACTCTCTTATTTTATTTCTACAGTTGTATCTCACATAGACATTATAAACAGATATTTCATTGAATTGTTCCAAAAATAAAACAAACAAGCCAAGCAGATCACCATATCCAGAAACATTAGTACAGCTCTCAGGGAGAAATTGAATTTTGCCTGATCCATCACACATCTGGGAAAGGAAAATGAGGTTGAATTTATAATTTGTACCATAAGACTAGTTTAACAATAAAAAGGAACAGCTATGTGGTATGTTACCACAGAGACTGGGACATAAGGTAAATGTAGCCTAGAATATTTGTACCTCTTCCCTGGTGAATGGGAGCCCCTATCACCACCAGACAACTTTATACATACCTAGGCATTCTCTGAAAATTTCCTTCTGGACAGCTTCTCATTCTTCTTCCATTAATTCAAAACTTCAAAATCACTACATTACATTTCATTCACAAATTGGGTAAGATATTAAATTAGGGAGATGGCATTTGAGACACTCAATGTTGTTAGACTTGTCACAGTCAATATAAGCCACACCTTTCTCACATGTACTGGGGTACTCTCCTCACAAAATATGGAAAAGCTTCTATCTACACATATCTTCTGATGAAGTTTTGCTCAGTGAGATTCAGGCATAGTAAAGACACAGCTAATAGCACTTAGTCAACACTAAAATATTGGTGGCAGAGGACAAGAACACAAGCACAGCACACATTTCCTGGGCATCTATAGTCACATTAATCCCTTGAACCAAAGGCCTTCCTTTGTCATAGTAGATGCAATTATTTGTTATAATTTTATGTAAATGAGACAGCAGATAAATTAAGCTTTAAAAAATTCACTGCACTTTAATCATTGTATTTAGTGAAATAAATTTCCAAAATCAGACCCTTTGAAAGTGTTTAAAATACAGAATGTTTGATATAGTTCTTTTCTGACAAAACAGTGATCCTTAAATATTTTAATATAAAAAATAAACTGATAAGTGAAGCAGAATGGAGATCGATTCTAAATCATTTAAATAATGAAAAAAACATGAAGAAAAAAAGTATTTTTCATTTGTAAGTTGTGGTGTTGTGTTTGTGAATGCACATGTACACACATACATATAGTCTTAGAACTGTGACCTCAAAAACTAGGACCAGGAGTTGTGCCTGGGTGGCTCAGTAGTTAAGCATCCAACTCTTGATTTCAGCTCAGGTCATGATCTGACGGTTTCGCGAGTTCAAGTCCCATATTGAGCTCTGTGCTGATAGCATGGAGCCTGCTTGAAATTCTCCCCCTCTCTCTCTTTCTGCCCCTCCCCTGCTCACACTCTCTGTCTGTCTCAAAAATAAATAATAAATTAAAAAAAAGAGCTAGGACAAGAAATCAGATTGACTCTATGAATTGTTTAAAGCTAGACATAAAAATGAACTTCTTTTTGGTTTGAGGCTACCTAAGAAGCATTAATAACTGCAATTTGCATTAAATGCATTAAATAACTATTAGAGCCCAAATAGCCAAAGCAATTCTGAGAAAGAAAAGTAAAGCTGGAGATAGCATGCTCCCTAATTTCAAACTATATTACAAATCGGTAGTCTTCAGAATAGTATTGGAATAAAAACAGACACAGCTCAATGGAACAGAATAACATGTCCAGAAATAAACTCATGCATATATTGTGCAGTTAATTTTTGACAGAGGAGCAAAAATATACAATTGGAAAAGGATGGCCTCTTTAGTAAATATTTCTGAGAAAACTGGATACCCACATGCAAAAAAGGACAGGACCCCTATCTTTCATCATACACTAAGGAAAACTCAAAATGGATTAAAATCTTTAATGTTAAGACCTGAAATCATAAAACTCCTAGAAGAAATATGAAGAAGAAATTCCTTGATATTGGTTTCGGCAATGGTCTCTTGCATGTGACGCCAAAAGAGAAGGCCAAAACAATCAAAATAAACAAGTGGAGCTACATTAAATTTAAAAGCTTCACAGAAAAGAAAGCCATAAAGAAAACACAATTGATGTAATGGGAGAAAGTATTTGCAGTCCACATTTCTAACAAGTGCTTAATACCCGAAAGATACAAGGAGCTCCTAATATTCAATAGCAAAAAAAAAAAAAACAAAAAACCAGCAAATAACCCAATTAAAACATGAACAAAGGACCTGAATAGATATTTTCCAAAGAAGACATACCTATGGGCAACAGGTTCATGAAATGGTGCTCAACATCACTAAAAATCAGGGAAATGTTGGGGTGTCTGGGTGGCTCAGTCGGTTGAGCGTCTGACTTCGGATCTGGTCATGATCTCACAGCTCGTAAGTTCGAGCCCCATGTCGATCTCTGTGCTGACAGCTAGGAGCCTGGAGCCTGCTTTGGATTCTGTGCCTCCCTCTCTCTCTGCCCCAACCCACTCGCATTCTGTCTCTGTCTCTCTCAAAAATAAATAAATATCAAAAAAAATTAAAAATCAGGGAAATGCAAATTTAAATCACAATGAAATATCACTTCATACCTGCTAGGATGCCTATTATCAAAAAGACAAAAAAATAACAAATAATGACAAAGATGTGGAGAAACGGAAACTTCTGTACACTGTTGGTTAGAGTGTCCTAGTACACTCACTAAGGAAAACAGTATGGAGATTCCTCAGGAAATTAAAAATAGAACTACTATATGATTCAGCAATCCCACGTGGGTATATAGACAAAGGAAATTAAATCACTGTCTCTAAGAGATATGTGCACCCCCATATTCATTGCAGCATTGGTCACAATAGCTAGGGAATGGAAACAACCTATGTGTTCCTTGACAGATAAATGGATTAAAATGTGGTATATATAAACAATTGAATATTATTCAATCTTACAAAATGAAGTCCTGCCTTTTGCAACCGCATGGATGAACACGGATAAGCTAAGTGAAATAAGCCAGATAGAGAAAGACAAATGATGCATGGTAACACTTAAATGTGGAATCCAGAAATTAAAAAAAAATCTAACTCATAGAAACAGAGTAGAATGGTGCTTGCCCTAGGGATGAGGGGGTGAGAGAAATAGAAAGAGGCTGGTAAAAAGGGTACAGACTTTGTTATAAGGTGAATAAGTTCTACGGTTATAATGTATAATGTATAATGCTGACTCTAATAGATAATACTCTGTTGTATTTTATTTAATTTTTAGTGTTTTTTATTGAAGTATAATTAATGTTTTATTAGTAAAACATTAATAAAACTAATGTTTTATTAGTTTCAAGTGTACTCAATGATTCAACAATTCTATACATTACTCAGTGCTCATCTAGATACGTGCACTTTTAATTTCTTTTATTCATTTCGCCCATCCCCCCACTCACCTCTCTCTGGCAACCACCACTTTGTTGTCTGTATTTGAGTCTGGTTTTTTGTTGGTCTCTTTTTTACTTTGTTCATTGTTTTGTTTCTTAAATTCCACATATGAGTGAAATCATATGGTATTTGTCTTTCTCTGAATAACTTATTTCACTTAGAATTATACCTTCTAGGTTTATCCATGTTGTTGCAAATGGCCAGATCTCATTCTTTTTCATGGCTGAGTGGCTGAGTAATACTCCAGTGTGTGTGTGTGTGTGTGTGTGTGTGTGTGTGTGCACGCACGCGTGTACCACATCTTCCTTGTCCATTCATCTATTGACGAATATTTGAGTTGCTTATATGTCTTGGCTACTATAAATAATGCTACAATAAACATAGGTGTGCATGTATCTTTTCAAATTAGTGTTTTTGTTTTCTTTGGATAAATACCCAGTAGTGGAATAACTGGATCTTATGGTTGTTCTATTTTTAATTTTTTGAGGAGCCTCCATATTGTTTTCTGCAATGGTTGCACAAACATACATTCCCATCAACAGTGCAGGTTTCCTTTTCTCCACATCCTTGCCAAGACCTGTTATTTTTTGTGTTTTTGATTTTAGCCACTCTAACAGGTTTTAAGGTGGTATCTCACTGAGGTTTTGATTTGCATTTCCTTTATGATTAATGATGTTGAGCATCTTTTCATGTGTCTGTTGGTCATCTGTATGGCTTCTTTGGAACAATTTCTCTGTCCATTTTTAACTGCATTATTTGTTTCTTTGATGTTGAGTTGTATTAGTTCTTTATATATTTTGGAGATTAACCCCTTATTTGATGTGTCATTTATAAATATATTCTCCCATTTTTTGTTTTGTTGATGGTTTGTCACTGCAAAAGCCTTTTATTTTCATGTAGTTTCAATAGTTAATTTTGCTATATTTCCCTTGCCTGAGGAGACAAAACTAGAAAAATTCTTGTATGATGGACATGAAAGAAATTACTGCCTATAACCATAAGAGTTTTAAGGTTTCAGGTCTCCCATTTAGATCTTTAATCCATTTGGGTTTATTTTTGTGTATAGTGTAAGAAAGTGGTCCAGTTCCATTCTTTTGCATGCAGCTGTCCAGCTTTCCCAGCACCATTTGTTGAAGAGACTGTTTTTGCTAAGAGAGTTAAGAGAATAAAACCTAAGTGCTCTCACCAAAAGAAAAAAAAAGGTAAAAATATGAAGTGAAGTGATGGATGTAACTAATTCAATGGTGGAAATTCTTTCACAAAGCATATCAATTCGTCACATGGTATACTTCATATACATTCCAATTTTATTTGTTGATGATACCTCAATGAACATAATAAATATGTTATGTAGGGGCACGTGGGTGTCTCAGTCAGTTGAGCATCTGACTTTGGCTCAGGTCATGATCTCACCATCCGTGAGTTTGAGCCCCGCATCAGGCTCTGTGCCGACAGCTCAGAGCCTGGAACCTGCCTCGGATTCTGTGTTTCCCTCTCTCTCTGCCCGTCCCTACCCGCACTCTGTCTCTCTCTCTCAAAAATAAAATAAAAACATAAAAAAATTTTTTTAAATATGTTCTGTAGTATATTAGAAGGAAAAGAATGCTAATGCTCCTAGGAAGCATTATATAGTTTGAATTCACCTAATTACTCTCTCCCCGTTAGCTGTTCTTACCAGCTTTGGTTTCTGAGACACCAAATACCACCAGAGCTTCAAACTCCTTTCCTGGGCAGTCAAAAAACCATTGTGATGGGGTCTAGAGCATACTGGGAGGGCTGTGGGCAGCCCTACAGAATCACTTCACTAATTTGGAGGTCTCATTTTTACAATGTTTCCTTTACCTGCCTCCTTCACTCACTTTTCTAGACCTTTAGAATTTCTCCAAACCCCAAGGACTCTCAGTTTCTACAGTTTGCTTTAGTGGGAGCTCAGTGGTGGTTAATTGAGGAGGAGGAGGAGGAAGAAAAGGAGGAGGAGGAGGAGACAGAGCTGCTTGCTACTATCTACCATTACTGCTGGGTTTTGGAGGAAAGGAAGGCCATATGGCTGACAGAGGTTTAGGAAGACCAAGCACACATGACTCAAACTGGCAGGACCTCAGTGACCTGCCTTTCTATCCAATATCTACTCATGGCTGGAATAATTAAAACCCAGGAGAGAGCCAGCAGGGTGGATAATAGGACTTGGTAATGACTCTCTTTGTTTCAACAAATTCATATAGCAGTTCCTGAATTTTAAAAAGTACTGTGCAAATCGATTTGTTAGCTGATAAAAAGTGAATAGTAATTAGTTTATAATAAAAATGGCCCATTTCCATGCTGGCTGATATGTTGTGGTGGGGGAGGGTTAATAGGATTTCTGAGGCCAAACCCACACAGGTAAATCTTCTGTTGGACCACCTCAACAAAGTTGTTAAGGCCAATCTTACCAAGATGGGTCAGAACTCCAGATTTCACTACTAACATTCATTTTAGGGGCCAAAAGGTATTTATTTTCATCCTTTTTTATTTCCTGTCCCATAGACCACTCCATTAAGTAACTAATACATCAGTATTAATTTGCTTGTCCTATACCTTGCCTTCATAATCAGAAGGTCCCAGAGAGTTTTTCTTTGACATAGAAAACCTTTTCTAGAATGCTGCAGGGAAATATAGCTAGCAGTAATAGTAGTAATGATAATAAGTTACCAGTTATGTAGTTTTTCCCATTAACCAAGCACTGTAATAATTCCTAAATAGATATTACCTTGCTAAATGCTCACAATGACCTTTTAAGGTACATATTATGCCAGTATTAAAGATTAAAAAAAAAAAAAAGAGGCCAAAAGAAGTCAAGAGACTTGTTCCAGGTTCTACAGATAATTATTTGCAACAACCAGAATTTGAACCCAGATCAAATTGACTCCAAAATTTGTGCTGTTTCTACAACATTGTACTGTACCTTTGTAACAAAAGTAGTGCTTGAATTCAAAGTGAAGTTATCTAGACTTAAGTAAAGCTTAAGAAAACATTCCTAATAATAACAGAAACTACTGGGGTTGTATCATTTGAACCTTCATAAAGGCGTTGAAAGCATTTGTAAAGGGTGATTAGCCATGCAATCTGAAGGAAGATCCATACATATTTCATTAAACAATTATCTTAAACATAAGTACATATTGTAAATTGTGACTGTAACCCAGTAGGATTGTTCTAATAACCCATTGGGATTGAGAACATTCGCAGTGGCTCCTTGGAAGAAAATGCTATGCTTAGCAAAGACAGTTGTGTCCCAAAGATGTGGCGGTGACCAGTGGAGTTTATGTCACTCAGCAATATCCATAGTGCTCAAAGCTGAAAGTTGGTACCCAGTGGTCACGTGGCATATCCACTGTATAGTGGAAATGGCAGCGGTCCCTTTGGCAACCACATGGTACCGGGAACCAATGGCAGCGGTGGTGGTGTGGTCCTGAAGATATCAAATGACTGCATGATATTAAAGTGGTAGTTGATGAGTACAAGTGAGTACTATAGTAGGCCCCTAAAAGCACCTGGCATGATACTTTTCAGGAAGTCAAGCTTCTGACTTGGTATATTTGGTGGGGAACCATTGAAAAACAGATCCCATTAATGTTTTATGTTTGTAATCACAGCCTGGTGAAACCAGGAAAAGATAGATTGCACATGATTTACATAGTCAATTATATCAGATTCTTATGTCCTTGTACAAAAGGCAGCACATATCTGGAGAATAAGGCACTAGATTCTTCTCCACACTCTTCACTGTCACCTTTTTAATTTTTCATTCTTGTATTATTATTGTGTTTTCATTTCTGGCTACCCAGTTCTGCTCTAAGCATTATTTCTTTAGATATATTATCATTTTCAATTGTTTATGATCAGTTATTGCTGACTCTGGTGATTTGAATATTTCTGCTCTGATTCCTTTATAATACACTTATAAAAATATAATACACTTGTAAGATACATCAAAGGACAACATTTTTTCAAGTTTGTAGAAAGGAAAATACTACTGCCCCTAGGTACTTCCATTTCAGTTTCTCCTACATGAAGGACAATTTATCTGACATTACCTGAAGAGCACGAGAAAGTCTTAATGCTCAGTTCCCTAGACCTGCTCATGTGGATTTCTCCCATAGATGAAATTCTAAAACGTGAAAGTATTTCATTCATTTATAGGGCTAGTTGCCACCAGGATGGGGAATTATCCTCTCCTGCCCTTCCTCTATGAAATTCCAAAATCTACATCGGGTCATAGAGTTGCTTATTTTCCAAAACAGTACAGCTACCCACACTGTGAAGAGTAGTTTGATTCTGACATGATATTGTTGAGAAAGTGACCCAGACTTCTGGAATAGGATCTCCTATTCCAGATTGGTCAGGTGCAGGGACTGAGCCACAAATCAGCTTACTCATTGTTAGCAAAGACTAAGATTATCTGAACGTAGTCAGTATAGTGGTAGGCACATGAATTTTGAAGTAAATACCTATGGATGAGCTGACTTAGGAAAAGGCCTTAAAATAATTCCTGCTGACATACATGACTGACATGATTTCTTAGCATAAGGACAATATAATAATATTTTATGTATATGTAATATTTTGGAACCTTTGGAGCATTTGCAAATAAAACCTTCTTGATTATTCACAACAACTGTGTGTGATGTAATAAGACAGGTATCATTAGTCCAACTTAATAGAAAAAGAGACAAAAGCAGCAATTTTTATCCAAGATGACAGAAATAATAACCCTAGTTTTATGTCCAACACAATGCATTACATGTACATTTTTGGGTAATTTCAGTCTAAAAACTATACTACATTTTCTTTTTATAGACTTTTCTGGTTTGAAAGCAAGTCTGAATCCCTAAAAAATATGGCAAAGTCTGAAAAAAAAAATAACAGGAAGATCACCAATGAAGTCTCTATAGAAACAGGTAGAAATATTTAATATAGATAATTATGCAAACAAGGTTTTCATATCCTAAGTTTTAATAAAATTAGGTTTAACAAAATCTCTAGGGACCCAGCCCTAAGGAGTTTATCAAGATGAGCATTCAACTGAGGAAAATTGAGCTTAAGGCTAAATTGATTTAAGGGTGAAAACGCAGTACCTATCAGGGATCTATTGGAAAGAGATAGACTTATTTTTGGAAAAAAAAATAGAACATCTGCATACATTTGTAAAGGCTCAAGTTTTTTGGTTTTTTTTTTTCTCTTAAGTCAGGAGATAAACTTCAGCCATGCAAATAAAATGGGCCAGCTTGCATCATGAGTGAAGAGAGAAAGAGAAAAATGTTTATCTATTTTCTTCAACCCAGGAATGCTTTACACTGAGGACACAAGAGTAAGAAAGGAATGTTTTTACTGAATCCAGGTGAAATGTGTGGTAATGAGATCAGCAGTTTTTTTCTCTCTCTATGTGGACCTCGTTGGAAAAAAAGGATTATTTTTTAATGGAATTTAATGGTAGGAATGAATTAAAATCTACTTTCTAGCAGGTCCTTGAATCCTCGGCAATTCCACGTAAAATTTGGAGCATGTGAATTTTTATATCCAGTTCTCTAGCAAACAAACGGTGGTTTAACCTTGAATGAGGATGTTTGAACAGATGACCTCTATGAGGCTCTTGTAATCTCTTACACAAGATATTAGCAAACATATATGGTAAATTTCCCGAATATTATTATCACCATAAAAAATAAATATAAACTAAATAGACAATTTATTATTTTGTTGCCGTGAACTATTAAATACAAGTCTTATATCACAGAAAATCCTTCAATATTTTGCCCATTACCTCCAATATGGATAAACAACTTCCATAGGATAGTATTGCCATGTCCTCCATGAGCATTACAACAGTAACAAAAAAAGTCACCAAATCATGATCATTACAAAAAGAAGGGGGAGAGAGGAAGGCACCAAATCAAAGGTCAGGGCTTTGGTCCTATTTAATCTAGTATGGTCTCTTTGGATTGGAGAAGTGAATCTCATTTTATTTTAATTAACTAGAATTAGCATTATTTGAAATCAAATACATGTAACCTTAGGAAACAACAATCTTATCAAAAGCAGAGATAAGACAAGGGCATAGGAAAAGGAATTCAGGTAAGTATGTTCTAATACCAGTGTGTTAGAGATGTCAGTGGAAGGGACAACTTCAGCAACTTTGACATCTATTTTTTGTTGTTTGTATTAATGTCATATATATTGGCTATGATAGCAAAAGGACTTATTAAATATTTATCTGTGTTTTAATAGTTGACCTTTGTCAAATTAAACACAATAGGCTTCCTCTGGCCACGAGATGGAGCTCCAGACTCCTTCCCTCAAAGATTTGTTACATCAAGAACCACAGTTGAGAGAAGGGTGAGAACCTTCCACTGGAGCAGTAAAGCTCATGAGGTTGCCTTCTGCCTGAAAGTAGAGTGATTAGATGTTTTGCTCTGGCATTGGGGCAAGTGATCATTCCGATTATTTTTCCCCATTAGTGTGTTCCTTTTGTTGTTTTTCTTTTTTTTTTAATGTTTATTTATTTATTTTGAAAGAGAAAGCAAATGCTCACATGTGCACGAGCAAGGGAGGGGCATAGAGGAGACAGAGAATGATTGAGAGAGAGAGAGAGAGAGAGAGAGAGAGAGAGAGAATCCCAAGCAGGCTCCATGCTGTCAGCACAGGCTTGATGTGGGGCTTGATCTCACAAACTGTGAGATGGTGACCTGAGCAGAGATCAAGAGTCAGTCGCTTCACCAACTGAGCCACCAAGGCACCCCTGTTGCTTTTCTTTCTGTACCAGTGTAGTGCTAAAATCTAGAGGGCTATATATAGTCTAATCTACTCTCTACCTAAGAGAACCCTGGGGCACTAGTTAAATTGCATATTCTTGAAACCAATCCTACATCTTTCATATTGGTTTCTTTGAGCTTGTAGTCCAGGAAAATGTATTTTGCAAGACACTTCCCACTCCTCTGCAGTCAGTATATCCAATTTATAAAAAGTGTGGGAATCACTGACCCTTAACAGAGACAAATTAGGCAGCTATGCTACCTTTAGGCAAGAGTTTTGTGGCTTAATGTGGTCTAGTCCAATTCCCAAGAGACCAGCTAGGTGTTTGAGGCCAAAGAACCCAGCTAGTTAGGATTTCCTTTGCCTTTGCTTCTAGGCATTTATCTCCCTCAGAGACTTAATGACTATTGCCATAATGAGTAGCTGATTGGCCATTAACGTATTCTGGGGCCCTGCCCCTGAACTAGTCCAATACAGCTAATGATGAAACCCCCCTCTTACTCTCTTTTCTATCTCAGGAGAGATTTGGAGATCAGAGACAATATATTTGGGGTTAGCTCATGTTATTCCAGGTGGCTCAAATAGGTCAGGTTCATTCAGCTAATTTGATGACCTTTGAAATGTAATCTTCCCTGATAAGAGTCAAAATGCTCCATAGCCCAAGAATGCCAGGTTTAATATTCCTCAAGAAGTAGGATCTAAATCATGTTAATAGGAGATATATGCTTTATGCATAGGATTATTTTATGCTTCTGGTGGGAGAAAAAGAACATTCACTCAGGTGAAGTTTTCTTGATCTAGGAAAACTAGCTTCCAGAGTGGCTGCAGCCATGGCTGGTGAAGGGACCAAAGTCATATTTGAGTGTTTATCTCCTGTTCATTCACAGACTCCACTAACAGTCCAAATGATGTTTCCAAAATCACTGCAGAACTGGACAAAGGATCAAGAGCTTGTTTCAAGGGAGTAAAGCATGGAGTTTTAAAAGGCTGAGATAAAAATCAATAAGGGAATAGAAAAAAAGAGGTCAGGAACAAGGGAACAACCACACAGGCTGTTTTCCTTCTAACATTTGAAACTGTCAGGCTTCCCTTCTTACCCTTCCTTATGTGGTTTAATAAAGCATAAGACAAAGGTGCAATTCTCCAATCCTCAATCCCATGACATCTACCTGACCTACCATTTAGAAAGCAGCAAGAACCTCCACTCTCACTCATTGTATTTGGGGTCTGTATAGGACTGCATTCAAGTTATCTGAAGGCTTCCAGACCATAAGTGGTTGTGGACAAGATAGGACTCAAAGTTCACAGACCCTTCTTTTTGGGTTTCCAGATTGTCAGAAACCATAAGTATTAGAAAACATAAAGAACTATCTTCAAAGCTCTCCCTTCCAATAGAGCAGAATTTGCAAAACTTAGAGGACCTCAGGATCTCCCGGAAGGCTTGTTCAAACACAGATCTTGGGGCCTGTGTCCAGAGTTTCTAATTCACTAGGAGCCTGAGAATTTTCATTTCTAACAAGTCCCCAGCATCTGCTGTTGCCTGTCTGGGAACCATACTTGGAGAATTTCTGCAATAGGATGACTAGGAAGACAGCTGCAGAGCAAAGAGTAGAGGTTCTGCCACACCTGAGTGCCGCATGAATAAGGAAACTAAATATCAAAGGCATTTTTTCAATGTTCACAAGTTCACACAACTATTTTTAATAACAATTCACAATAGCAGTTGTGTCCTTTGACCATTGTCCTTACCCTATCAGGTATGTGCTGTCATTACAGGCATTTTACAGATGAGGAAACCAAGAGCCAGAAAGCCTATCTATCTGCCCCAATGTCACACAGCTGTCTCTTTTTCAAAGAGAAAATCAGAGTATAAACTCAGGTCTCTGTAACTATCAGTTATACCTGTTTTGATTCATCATGCCATCCTCACTTTCAGGAAAACCACAGTTCCAGCCCTATTCATTGACAGAGCAGCACACTTTAAAATTTGCAAAGGAAACTATAAATAGGATTACAAAAACCAAGTTCTACCACCTATACCATGTTAAGATCAAGGTATTGCATTTCCCTATGTTTGAGGAAAAACACATTAAATATGTTAAAGTTAAGCATGCTAAACACTTAGAACTAAGTATTCTAAAAAGGAGAGCTGCTCACACTTCCACTAAAGTAGTTCCACACATAATCTGGTGGACCAGTGGTTGGGCCATGCGTTGGGCTGGCATCAGTGGATCCAAGTTCTCATCTTGACCCAACCATGCACTGATTATAAGGACTTTGTGAAAAGAAACATTTAGCTCTCATTTGGGGCAGAGGCACATGCACGATTTGTATAACTGCTACCATGGGATCATTTTGAAAGTAGATTTCTATGTAATATATGTGTTTGTGCACATTATATGTATTTACATACATGTGTATATACATACATAATATGAACATTTGCATATGTAAGTGTAAGTTATTTTAAAGTGACAAACCTCCAAAATGTCAGATATTGCTGTATTATAATACCATATGAAATTTCTGGGGCTCCAGTTATAAACTGGATATTTTAGTTAAATTTCGAAGAGAGAGGCACAGGACAAGAGTGATTTATCAAACGCAGAACCACTGTGCACAAATTGGCACTTTCTCCTGTTTCCTATAAACTCATTCTGTGTTGGTGTTAATTTTTTATTAAATTTGCACAAACTTTATTTAATTTCCCTGATTCTAGTCTCCTTTATCCTTTAATCCTTTCTCCAAATCTTTGTCACTAGGTTAGTTTTCCTTGAGCACTCTTTTCAAATTGCAATTCTTCCATTGGAATATAATAATTGTTTCCTATTCCCTCATACATAAAACAAAATTCTTTTATGTGTGTGGCAGTCACAATCCTAAAAGTTCCTCAATTTCCAATTCTTCTTTCTCCTAGCAACACAGTTACACTATGTTATCCAGCCTCCTTTAGTGTGAGGTATCTCCCCATGACTGACTTACCGTAATGTGAATGGAGGTGCTGGACACTTCCTCCAAGCCTGGACCTTAGGACATCCTTTGCATTCCTCCATGTTCTCTCTCTTAGCTTATCTGTAACCAAATGCAGAAGATCAAGTGTGGACTTGATCAAGAAGGTAATATAGCCCTAGCATATAGCGAAGCCACTACACGTAAGGAAATGGGATCTTCAGTATTTGAGTGGAACAAAGACTCCCTCCCTCATTGCAGATTCACATTGAACTGTGATATGAGTGAAAAATAAACCTTTATTTCATTTATGAGTGGAGATTAAAGAATTTACCTAAGCTAATTAATATAGTATATCTTCCACGGCCCTCTCTAACTATCCCCACCATGACTATGTACTTATTCTCTTGGACAACTCTGTAGCATGGATCGCCTTCTAAAGATAAGGCTAGTTTCCCATGGCCTCCTGCAGCAACTACACTATTATATAGGTCTTTGCTGCCATTGTGCCTTCAAGATTGAATGATCTCTTCCCACTCTGCATTCCACATGCTTTCTATCACTCAGATACTAATTTAATATACATCTATCCTGTGAAAACTTCTCTTATTATTTAAACCCACGTGATCCTGTTATTCATTCAGTCCATTAATTTTTTTCACCAAATGTAAATCATCAGTAATGAGCTAAGTTGTGAGCTCCCAAAAATCACTAAGTAAAAAATTTATGATATGATGTGCAATGTTGTTATGAAACCACATACAGAATGCTCCTAATCCAATCAGAAAATATTATTTAGGGTGACATGCCACTTGAGCTGAGAAACTAATTCTAAAATATAAGTAGGTATTAGGCAGAAAACATACAGAGAAGTGAAGTGTATCCCTGACTTAAAGAACAATATATACAAAGGCCGAGAGATGACAGCACAGTCACCAAGAGCAGAGTGTAGTGTAAGATGGATAGGGTGCCAGGACATGAGTCGAGACGGCCATTCAGTCATTCAGTAATGACTATAATTTGCCAGGGACTCTGCCAAACTCCAGGGGTATGAAAATAAATAAAATCCAATCTCTGCTCTTTATGGTCTTATTCATAGTCTAATTAGAGAGAGACAAATAATCACAGCAGAATGTGAAAATGTAATAACCATTTTATCTTATTTTATTATATACAAAGTGCTATGGAGACAAAAAGGAAGCAAGGGTGGGGAAAAAGCAGGGTCAGGAAAGCTGTCAGGGAATACATGATCTTTGAGCTAATTTTTCAAAAGGAGAAGGAATTTGTGAGAGAAAGGAAGAAGTAAAACATTCTGGGCAAAGAGGGCATGATAATATAGGCATGGGGATTACCACACCAAAAACAAAACAAAACAAACAAACAAACAAACCCAAACAAAAACCTCATGCGTATATTAGCAAGTGAGTTTCTCTTTTTGAAAAAATGTTTAGGGGCGCCTGGGTGGCTCAGTGGGTTAAGCATCCAATTTTGTCTCAGGCCATCATCTCATGGTTCATGAGTTTGAGCCTGGGTCAGGCTGTGTGCTGACAGCTTGGACCCTGGAACTTGCTTCAGATTCTGTGTCTTCCTCTCTCTGCCCCTCCCTTACTTGTGTGTGTGCACGCGCGTGCACTCTCTCTCTCTCTCTCAAAAATAAACATTAAAAAAAATTTTCTATTGATTTGTTTAGAGAGCAAAAGTAGGGGTGGCGGGGCAGAGAAAGATTCCCAAGCAAGCCCCACCCTGTCAGAACAGAGTCCTACTTGGGGCTCCATCTCACAAACCAGGAGATCATTACCTGAATGGAAATCAAGAGTTGGATGCTTAACCCACTGAGCCACCCAGGTGCCCCAGTAAGTGAGTTTTTAAGACCAGGGCTTGCCAGGCAAATGTGGACATGGAAGGAAATAAAACAAACAGGTAGATATTGACCAGGCTCTTGAAGATTAGTAAATATCACCCCAAGAGTTTGAATTTATCCTTCAAGTCATACAAAATATGGAAGTGCTATAAGCAGAAGAGTGATATAATTGGATTTGCATTCCAGAAAGATCTTTAAGATGAAAGTGCACAGAATGGAAAGCAGAAAGGCAGTCTGGAAAGGGACATTTCACACCTGATTATATTCTTATTTGCATTATTTTCAGTATAATGTTTTAGTGTCTTATCTATTCAACTTGTTAATCTCTCTAAGGATAGGAGATACTGATGCTTTTTTATTTCTGCGACCAAAGAGCACAAAGTAAGGCACATTGCTTTTCGGTAAAATTATACTGATTAAATGTTTGATTAAACTTAACTTTGAGCCTAGACTCCTGTTGAGTGGAGAAAGATTTCACTGCTGCCCTGCAGGAGAGAAGCAGCTGTATTCTTCTCCTTTGAATAGATATCTTAACCTGTCCAGAAAGGGGAAATAACTACATCTGTACAAAGGAGGTGTTGGGAAGTTTAATTAGCCAGTGTTTATAATCTTCTTTGAAGCTGAAAAGTGCTAATTATGTTTTTCCCACTTGAAGACTCTGAGTCACATGGACCATATCTTAAGAGCTTCTGAGTTAGGAAAGTTTTTACCTACATAAATTGAGCTGAGTAGCTTTTGCAAACACATACTCCAGCAAGATAGCCTTAGGATTGACCAAATAACTCTATGTAAGGTAAGAGGTTTATTAGGTAAGTTTATAAGAAAACATGCTTGCTATTAATATCATCAAACCAACAAAAACCACCAAAGGAATGTTGCTTCATGAAGAGTTTTCCTTTCCTGTAGGTATCCTCTGCTGCTTACCTTTGCCCCTACTTTAATAGACTCAGTGTCATAGCTTTCCATGCAATCCAATCATGGACCTCTTAATCCTTCACATCTAAGCATGGTGGAAAATTAACTTACAATTTGTTGAGGAGAGGTAGATCTAGAAGTAATATGCAAATCAACTCAGGGGAATCTTATGGAAGGCCATTGTGCCTATTCATGCCCAGTGTCCATGCAAGACAGTTACCTGGCCCTATCACCAAAGAATGTCTTCAAGCCTATTTTAGTCCTTCAAATCCAAAACTAAAGACCCTAAAACTGAGATACTAAAGTTTCCCCCCTCATCTATCAAAGTCCCATTTTCTCCATTTTTTTTTCAGTTACTGCTTTTTCAGATGATTTACACTGGGAATATCCATTTTCTTCAGAGGAAAGCTTATTCCCTACTAATAGGTACATGGTCTTACTGTATGGCTTTAATATACCAACTATTTAAAAATATAACCCCAAAGGATCAATATTCATATAAAAGACACGATGGGTGTCAGATTGCAATGAATATAGTCAGTGAATCAAACATTTTGGGAAGTGCCTAGAGCAACCTTGAGGTTATTTGTGTTCAAATGTGTATCATCTGAAAATGGTCTTTGATGGAAACAGATGCTTACATATTGGAGACCATACCCCAAAGGAGCCAATAACTGTGAATGACATTGATAATATTTACTGATCAAGTGTTAGTTATATGCTAAGCACTGATTTATGTGCTTTGCATGTACTTGCCCAAGACTGTTCATTTCCTAGGTGGAACCTTCTCAAATAGGCTGTTTGAACCAAGAGTCTCTCCACTTAACCACTGTAGTCATGTTTCTCAGACTAGGGCATCCAACAGTATGCGAGGGGTAAACACACCCCAGATAAACAGTTTATCTTCTTAGAATCAACTTAATCCAAGGGTCAGTAATGGAATTGTATCAAAAATTTACCTAAATTTTTCATATAAAATATAACATTCCAGGATATTTGTGGCAGAGTGTTTCTAACTATGGGCCCACCCTCTTGTACACTCATCTCTGTTGTTATCATACTTCGATGAAAAGTTTGCAGAGTCACATACTCTTCTGTAATAATGCATACTGAGGTTTCTCTGGATGTCATTTAGCCAAACCATTCATTTATCACCTTTTGCATTCCAAGTGTATTGCTGGGATACAATTTACCATGGGAGGAGGATTTGGACAGTTGTAACTTCACCCAATCCTGGAATTAAGAGCATTAATTAATAAATGTTATCTCTTCCAATACCAGAAAAACAAGAATAAAGAAGGATTAATACACACATGTGTACGTGCACTCATAGGCCACCTACTTAGTAAAATAGGCAAAGAGAAAGAAACCCCCAGGAAAGCAACACATCTTGATACCTTGTACTCTGTTGTACACTCATAGAAAGGTAAATGACAGAACCATGTATGCTCAAAAACACCATTAGATTGCTTCATTTAGTTATCATGGAGTTAAATCCTTGTTCAGCTCTCAAGGTTTTTATTGCTCAGATGATTGTTCTTGAACAAGAGATTGGCAAGAATGCCCTGGTGGAGAATGGCATTTACTTAGCAGTCCATGTCTTAACTTTACTAGAATCCTTAGTAAATCAAACTGTCCTGTATGAGAGGTTGAGACTCCCTGCCCTATTTATTTTGGTGGCTCTGTTTTCCAGTCTTAACAATTTTCTGGTAATAAACCTTCCATTAAATTTATTAGGCTGCGTGTCAGTTTTATATTTTGGAGACTATATTTGTTGAAAATGAACTCTAGAATTCTCTGCTGGCTGGAATAATTCTTGAACCCTGATTACTAGGCCATGTCAATGGTCTGTTATTTAGTGCCATACCACTTTGTTTCAATTGATTTGCAGTTGTTACTAGGGTTCTGCTCAATTTCATTTTTGTATGCTTATTTGCATTAGATTCAGGACTTGATTGAGGGAATGAAAACCTGGGATGGAGTTATAATTATCTTCTTGGGAATTTTCTCCCTTCTTACATTCCAAGTTTAGTCAAGGGATATACTTTGCAATGGCAAGTGGAGATGGGGGAAGGACGATACAGCAGGAACTACCCAGAAAGAGATGGTAGATTTGATTTCCTAATATTTCTTCCTCCTCTCAAATATCCCCATGCTTTTTTGCTAGTTTTCTGCCATTTCTTGAAAAGCATATCATAGTTATCTGGAGAAAGAGAAGAAATCAAACAATATAATACTTAGATACATTCCTTCTGGCATTTGACAAATATAGTCAAGCAACCTAGATTTTCTACATTTGCTTTTAGTGAAAATTCCAGTTTAGAGCCCATTTCTTTCTTTGTACATCACTGAAGGCACCCAAGAGTAATCAACAGAGTCCGTATTCCTGCCGTTTTGATTCTAGTCCTCCAAAATCTCACCAACTGTGCCCATGTGTCTGGAGTCTCCGGAGCTGGCAGGTAGTATCTTAACTGACTACATCACCATCAATAGCATGGTTTGAAAGTCTTTCATTCAGTGATGAATGAATCTGCACCATTGACCATACCATCTCAACTCAGTCTACTCTTCATTTACTTTGCTTTATTTCTTATTCCAATATTTGTATTGGGTGGGAATATATTAGAATCAAATTAAAGAAATAGGCTCAAGCTAAGACAAGCCAAAAGAGGGTGAAGGTTGTTATTCAGGACATGCTTTTCCTAGGACAGAAAAAAAGCCAGTTCTCAGGAAGGGACTACAATTATAAAATAGAAAGTTATTAGAATGTTTTCTCTTCTCTCATCTTTGATCCTTTGCCTAAGAACAATTACTGGCTTTCTATCTGCAGATCAGACTACATGATCTTTTAAAATACCATTTAGTTCGCTGAATTTGTAAGCCCTCTAACTTACAGAGAGTCTGAATCAGATAACTATTTGATCCGGAAGTACTGGTATCATATAGACCATCCCAAATCTTTTTTTTTTTTTTTTAACTTATTTGTGTAGTTGAATGCATCACCCACAGCAAACTGTGCTTTAGTGGTGAATCCCATCAAACAACATTGAATCAGTAGTTTTCATGAGGCTGAAGAGAGCCATGAACTTCCATCTCTGCAGATTTCACAACCCAATAATCTTAATATATCTACATGTATTAGGGGGCAGATATTAACTTACTCTCCCAAAGAGTGTTATATTGGGATCAATATTTCATTAGCACTCTCCAGAGCTAATGATTAAGCCATGTACCAGCTGGACCCAATTCCCTGCTGTGAGTCATTGACATTTGCACTGTGGCCTGTGAGGTAATCTGCCCTTTTACAGGAATGAGAAAGGTTAACCCAGACCCTTGTAAACCTTTATCAATGACTTAACATCATTAAAATTTACCCAGTCCATTTTGTGGCAGTCAATCAAACATAAAAGTCCCTAGAGTAGTAGGCCCTTAATTTTTTAACTGAGAAAATCAAGCCAACAATTTCTTGAAAAGTGTTTAAATATCTAATATGTGCCCCCAGACAATACAAGGTGCTATGGAAGATACAGACCAAAAAAAAAAAAAAAAAAAAAAAAAAAAAGATACCTGCTGCATACCCTCAAGAAACTTACTAAATGGGAAGTCAGATTAAAACTCAAGAATAACCTAAGATTTTAAGTATTAACTAATAACCACAAAGAGGAAATAAATGAAAACTACAGTCAAATGGAAAGTAGTTTTTTTCTTAACCTTTCAAAAATTATATCTGATGTGCTTTGCATCAAGAAAGCAAAGAAAATACAAACAAGATAGATGGGACTTGGGCTGCATTTCTAAAGATTTATAAAATTTGTGATAGGTTGGAAAGAATGAGAATCACTTTTGCTTTGTCTAGAGAGAGAGGGGAAGGGATGAGGGAACTGGAGCAGAGAGAAAGAAAGGAAAGAAAGAAAGAAAGAAAGAAAGAAAGAAAGAAAGAAAGAAAGAAAGAAAGAAAGAAAGAAAGAAAGAAAGAAAGAAAGAGGAGGGAAGGAAGGAAGGAAGGAAGGAAGGAGGGAAGGAGGGAGGGAGGGAGGGAAGGGTGGGAGGGAGGAAGGAAGGGAGAAAGGAAAAGAAACCGGATCTGCACAAAATAACTTTTCATCCAGATATTTCTACACACCTGAGTCTGACTGGTAAAATTTGGGGAAAAGAAGTCATTGTGTGAGCCAGAACTGAAAAATGACTAGCAGAACCTGTGGAAGTGAGAACCAAAACAATAATTTGCATAGGTGTGAGAGAAATCCTGTTTCTAGTGTTTAGGGAGAAGCTAGAGCCATCAATGTGAAATCTCACACGTGCATCTTGTCTCCCTAACAACACTTTTCCTCTCTGTGCACACACTGCAGGTGTGTACAGATCTAGGCTCCAACAGGTCGACTTTTCTTTCTACCACAGCTTTCCCTCCCAAGCATTGCTCCTGCTACTGAGATAACTACCAGGTTGTTCTTGGCAGCTTCCAAAACACTTGCATCTTCTGAATGTTTCATCCACAGGCTTCCACACCTCCCACTGGGCATCAGCTAATTTTTCATTTGCCCAAGCCCTCAGAATGACAGGTCCCACAATTAGCCTTCCCAGAGGCTTCCTTCTTCCTTGGCAGTAGGTGTGGTGAATGTCAAAATCCCATCCTGTTAGCAAACTCAGTTTAGTATTAAAAGCTTTGTCTATGACAGCAAACAAATGTTTGGGGGCGTGGTGGGGCAGAAGTATCTTAAGAAGGAAAATGACTGGACCATTTGTTTCATCCAAGTGTGAAGTGTTAGAGAAAAAGCTTATCTAGTCCAGCCCCATCATTTTATTGAAAAAGAACATGGAAACCTGAGAGGCAAAGTGTCTAATCCAAGATTTGACAGAAAGTTAGTGACAGAGGTAGTTTTGGCTCCTCACTGGGAAATTGTAAGCCCTTGTAAGACAAAAGCCATGATTTATATATCTTTGAAGCTCCACAGTTCCTAGAATGGGGCTTTGCCCATAATAAATGGTAAGTAATGTTTTGGAGAAAGACAAGATAATCCAAGGATTGATTCTAAACCAAAATTCTCAGTGTTGTCAATTCCTAATTTCTTTTCGGTTAATTCAATTTTTCCTCTATTATTTATCATCTAGGGTTTATATTTCATGTACTTTTTACCTATAATGTTCAATTTCTCTTCAAAATCAAGACACTTTCCTCAATTAAGATGAATACTTTATTACCTCCTTTCTTCTGCATATCTCTTTTATCCCTTTCAGATGGTTCCTAACTCATTACCACCCCTTTCTGTATCCTAAACATTGAACTCTCTGTACAGTGTCATTGGGTGTCTTCAGATGAACTGATTATCCAACTATTATTGAATGAAATGTTTGATGCTAAGAAATTAAATTAATCAGTTATGAATTACATACTGTATATTCTTCAGTATTAACCATTTGAGGAATATAGCAAGTCAAAGAAATACTCCTTGCATTCAGAAAGCTTTTTATTCATTTTTATTCATTTGATTGGAGAAAAAATTAATGAAGATTCAAATGACAACATAAAAAAGCACAATAGATGACATAAAACAAAATATGATTGATTTCTATACAGACAACAAATGCTATAGTAGTAAATCCTGTGGAATAAAATGGGACAGTCTCCTGGAATAGAAGAGATATGAGATGAGCTTGTGGATCAGACTTAGCAGAAAGAGGATGAGATTTTTCTGTGTGAAAAGAAAATTGGGACAAAGCTTTGAAGACAGATATCCACCTATAAGTTATAAGTAGGTGTTAGTGAGTAGACAAAAGTGGTTAGAACAAAGGGCATACATCATGAAGAAAGATGCAGAGGCTGATAGTCCAGGAGTTTGGGGCCTTGAATTTTGAGATATGTGCTTAAGCCAGCTAGCAGTCACTAAGTGATGTTGGTCTCCAAGGGCTCATGTTCTCACTGGGGAGACGGACATGCACATAGAGAATTTCTAAGATTAATTTGATGACGTATGGATTCATGAAGGAAATTAGGTGGTACTGAACCAACCTTAAAAAAATAGTTGCTCATAGGCCAATATGACCAAGAAAGACTTCAAGTAAGCTAAAATTTGAATTGGTATCCAAAGGGCAGTGAGAGTCTGGATTAGCAGTGAGAGAATAGGAGACTTTTTACAGGGAGAAAAAAAAAGAGAGTTTCTGACTTTAAAAATTTGTATTTGTTAAGTTGTTTTTCTCACCCCTGATATTAAGTGGAAATAAATAAAAAGCTTTTGTTGTTCAAAAATTGTATCAAATATATTTTCTACCCTGAGAGAGGAGAATGCACGCATGGTAAATTTTAGAGCTATGCTGTTAGTGTTTATGAAGACCTCACTGCAGAATATATGCTCTACTAAGTTTCATCTCTTTTTTGCAATTAATAATTATTGATTTTTAAAATGTCACCTCAACCAAACACTAAATATTTAAGAAATATAGATGATGGCTGCTTAATTATGAGATCCCTATATGCTTCTGTTTTCTCTGTATTCAAGAACCAATTAAAGGAACAAGCAGTTTGTACTCTTGAGTCCACCTGAAACAATCACTATAAGAAAAAAGAAAAGTCATATCGAAGGGCATGATTTGAAACTTATTCTTGGCATGAAGCTAATATAATACTGTTCTTGCACAATCTGAGGGGGTTTATGGGACTACTTTCCCTTTACTAATATTTTTTGTAGATTCCAGGGGTTATAATATCCTTGTGTCCCTATTTTGTTTGTTTGTTTTTTTTAATAGGGGATTCAGGAAGATTTAAGAAAATGCCATTTTTCCCACTATCATCCCAGAATCCTCCATTATTGCTATTCTATGAAATAGTAGGTAGCTAGTTTTGAGTGGTATGGTTAGAAGGAAATCCCTTTTTTATTTGAGATACGTAGTAAATAATACTTAAAGAAAATCTCATACGGTTTTTGCAGTTCTAGATATATGCTCTTTAGATCAGAAAAAAAGTAAATATAAAGTTTAATTATATCAATGAGTCCTTAAAGAAGAAAGCCAAAGAAATGGAATAGTACTAAAAAAAAAGATAATTCAAGAAGACTTTCCAGAGATACATTTTATTGCCTGAATTAGTCTAAGCATGGCAATGAGATATATAATGTATACTTTTATAGGGAAAAGAAATAACTAGGCAATGTAAAAAAATAGGGATCATTACCAGAAAATATAGCTTGTAAAAATGATTCAGAAAAAAATTCAGTTACAATGGGTAAAAAGCTTTAGTAATTTAAGAGTTTGAAATGTATTTGTTTTTATATTTAAATGAATTTCTTTTATTCATAATATATTAATATATTCTTATATCAGGATTAGAAAAATCTCTAGAATAATAAAATTATAAATTTCATATAATTTCCTGGATGTAAGTATACCATAAGGAAAACTGAGTATACAACTGTGTTCCCTTGACTAAAATCATAGGCCAAAAGTTAGTTAAAGATACTATATGGAACCTTTCAAAGTTATGATAAGACATAGCCAATGAAGTAAGAATATTTGCTTAAGAAAACAGATAAATTCCCCTCTCCCCATAAAATTGTCATGTTGACTTTGATTTTCACTCCTCCATGTAAACAACTTGGAAATCATCATACCAGTTCTTGAAACAACAACAAAAACAACAAAAATTGAACAAGCTGAAAATTAACTACTTCTGTTGAACTCCTCAAAGAACTGAGGTATCCAGCAGGCCAAAAATCTAAAAAGAGAGATAAAATACTGAGAGTAACAGGCAAGAAACCCTGGGCCATAAACTAGTGGGAACAATTCAATGGTCATTTTTATAAGTTGGTAGGGCTGAGTATGGACTAGCATGAAAAAAAAAAACTCCTGAGGGCTGCATTCCTAGGGGAGGGTAGCACATTTTTGTAGGTTTTAACTCTTTTAAGTGTTTCCATGTGAACCAGCAATTACACTCCTTGGTATTTACCCAATTGATTTCTAAACTTATGTCCACATAAAAGCATCCACACAAATGTATAGAGCAGCTTTATTCATAATCATAAAAACTGAGAGCAACCAGACATTCTCTAGGTGAATGGATAAACAAACTGTGGTATACTGGTGCAGTGGAATATCATATTTAGTGTTAAAAAGAAATGAGCTAGCAAGGCATGAAAAGAAATGGATGAATCCTAAATTTCCAAGTGAAAGAAGCCAAACTGAAAAGACTGTGAATTGTATGAGTCCAATTATGACATTCTGCAAAAGGTAAATCTATAAAGACTATAAACAGATTGATTATTTCAGAGATTCAGAGGAAGGAATTTGAATGGCATGTGACTTTGTTCAGAGTGGCAAAACTGTTCTAGGCAATGTGGATACATGCCACTATGCATTTGGCAAAATCCATTGAACTTTAAAACATAAGAGTGGATGCTAATGTTTGTATATTTAAAAATTCATTTATGAGGTCAGAGGAATCACAGGATGGAGTGCAGAATGTGACAAAACATATAACTGTATTACAAATGTATGAAATGACTGCACTGAAAGGGATATGGGGGACAATGTGCTGCCTTAAGTCACTTTAGAAATGAAAGGAGTATAAAGCTAAAGGCAAAATAAATAATATAAGAACTGTGCTGGCTGGTAAAGTTGTTTCTCATTGGAATAAAGGTTAACAGTTTTGATACCTCTATACTGTTAATAGCAAGTATTCAATATAGATTTGAACACTTAAATAAGTGGATGGAGAGTGATGGAAGCTAGGTGTCTCATTGTTGGAGTGGAGGTTTATACACAGGTATTAGGAAAAGGCTAGAATGATAATATGGTAATGGATTAAAATTGGAAATGTCATTGTGAACTCATGTTGAGTTGAATATCGATACAGATAATTGCATATAGAAATATTTATAGATATGTGTATTTATTTTTTTAATTTTTTAGTGTTTATTTTTGAGAGACAGAGACAGAGAATGAGTGTGGGAGGGGCAGAGAGAGAGGGAGACACAGAAACTGAAGCAGGCTCCAGGCTCTGAGCTGTCTGCACAGAGCCTGATACGGGGCTCGAACCCACAAACTGTGAGATCATGACCTGAGCCAAAGTCAGATGCTTAACCACCTGAGCCACCCAGGCGCCCCTAGATATGTGTATTTATATAAGCTAGTATATATATACATGTTTCCTTGTTCTGAGGGAGTCTAAAAACAACACCACAATAGAAGTAAGCATACCTATTGCTCACATTGTAGTTTGTAAACTCATCTGCCAATAAAAAGAACCAGGGCTCATTGGAGAAATGGCTGGCACTAGGATGAGGTCAGGAAATTTACAAGATGAGCCCAGAGCATCTTAACAGTGTTATAAAGAAAGGAAGTGCTAAAAAAAAAATGATGGAGGTATGTCCAAGGGATATAAGAGTCATTGAAAGAGCTCCCAATAGCTAAATCTGGAACAATTTGAGCAACAAAATAAATAGTGTGAGGTTATAGCCCAAAATATAAAACAAACACCCATGAATTCATACTGATATAAATAAATAATTGAATAAAATAAAAACAAATGGAGAGGAAAGGAAATCTTCCACACAGAAGAATTCCAAATAATTTGTGTAGACACTTTCCCCTGAAAAAGGAGGAGCATAATTACCCATTCCGTAAGTGTGGGCCATGCATAGTGACTTCCTTCCTGTGTAAAAAAGGACAAAAAAAGGAGTAATTTCACACTGGAGAAAACTGACAAGCACTACTTCAGCTAGGCTATCAAAGTCAACATCAACACGATAAGTCATATTGATAGTTTATATTCTTGATATGATGGCATGAGAATGTCACTTTACCTCTGTAGTTCTCCTCCCCAAAACCCATAATTCCAGTCTAATTGTGAGAAAATTGTCAAACAAATCCAAATTGAGGACACTCTACAAAATATCTGATCAGTACTCTTGAAGTTCGTCAAAACCAAGGATAGTCTAAGAACCAACAGAACCAACCTGTTGGTTCTTTTGGTTTCTGTTCACAACCAACAAAAATCTAAAGATGAATGATTACTGAATGTATTGAGGTATCTTAAATAGGATCAGAGAACAGAACAAAAGGACAGTAGGTAAAAACTAAGGCTATATGAATAACAAATGGACTGTAGTTAACATACCAGTATCAATTCCTTACAACATACGCATTCTAATAATGTAATATGTTAAAGATAGGGGAAACCTAGTAAAAGGTTTATGGAATGTTGTATTATCATTATTTTTTCTGTAAATCTTAATTATAAAAAATGAAATCTATTAAGAAAAAAATGTTTGACATGTTTTGTCTTAGTATGGGAAGGTTCATCAGTTTGCATGAGTCCCCAGTTACCGCTTCCTGGAATAGAGACACATTAAGCACTCATAACAAAGGTTGTAGTAGGGAGAGACACATACTCATACACACACACACACACACACACACACACACACACACACGAAATAGGGTTGGTAGTGACAAAAGAAAGCTCAATAAAAACGGGAGAACATGCAAGACGTGTTGCATTTATTTTCTTCTCCACCCAAGGAACCCACATAGTTCATCTTCCATAGCTCCTGTCTTCTTCTTCAAAAAAGTGGTCTTATAAGCCAAGTATCCTGATTTCTATTTGAGTATATTTCAATACATTCTAACATATACAAACCATTTAAGTTCCAGCTCACAGAATGGTTTATACTTTCACTTCTCTAGAATGTCTAATATTAGAAACTCATTTACTTTATGGGAGTTCTTTAATACTTGGATAAGAAAAGTAAAGCATGTCTTGCCCCAGGCCAGTAAATAAGTGACAATCTGCAAATTTAATATAAAAATGATTAATTTTCATAGATAGTGGTGTAGTCCAGTAAAACCTTGTAAAATGCTCTATTAAATAGGTGAAAGAAATAAAAACTTAATGAAAGATTTATTTATAGAACTTTATTTTTTAGAATAGAGAATGATTTTGTTCTAAAGCCGGGAAGAATATTTGACACTGGTTTTTATATTTTAAAAAAGCAAAGCCATACTTATTTATTTAGAGGAACCATTTTTAATGAATCCATTCATTTTATTTATGCAGCTAAAGTGGTAATCCTACTGACCTTCACTATGAAAAGAGCTAAGTATTTTTCCATTTTAACATTGTCAATTTCACTTTTTTAAAATAGCCAAATAAAAGCTAACTTTGGTCCAGCAAGAATGAATGACAGTAATTCCAAATAAGTAGAGGATGAAATCATGAGGTTTCATACACTTATGAAGTGTGCAGTAGCATTTCAGTTCATTTCGTCCATTGACAGCTAACCTTCATACTATATTTATTCATTTACTTATTGATTAGTTTCTTCAAGAAAAAAAACCCTTTCATTTAAAAAAAACATTTGTTACACTCCTACATAGATCATTCTACCAAAGGGGAGAATGACATTATAAACTAGAGATAGAAAAAAATAACATTATGAGAGATATATCATGTATAATATTTCCAGACAGAGAGAAGTGATAAAGATTTTATTGTTGATTTTATTTACTTGTTTATTTACTTACTGTATTCTTGTTTTATTCACTTTGAGGACTAAAAAAGAATTATGAAAGCACAATGGCAGTCCTTTTAATTTACTGAGTGCACTTTGTCCATTAGAAAAATACTGTCTTCTTTATAGCTTGTGTATAATCATATTCACTTTCCTCACCACAGAAAAGCAAATTCCTCACTACCAAGCACATGTCTTGTCTTAAACTTATTAAGTGAAGCAGGTGGGTGAGATATAATAATAAATTAATATTTGGTCTTTGCCCCTGGTTCCTCACACATCCCTGGGAATTTTCTGAGTGATAGCAGTGATAAGAGAATCTTTTTTTCTAATGAGGCAACTTTTAGTGGGCCCCTAGATAGATTCAGAATGGAGGCTGGTTGCCAGAAAGACCAAGTCTTACTTAGAATCCTGAAACTTTTAGCCCCAGTCCCCAAGCGCCCAGGAAAAGAGAGGTGCTGAGAGGGTGGCACACCCAGAAAGGGTATGGATGCTCCACTCATCTTCCCCTGCATCTTGCCCTATGAATCTCTTCCTTTTGGCTATTCTTTAATTGTATCCTTTATAATAAACTAGTAACAGTAGCTAAAGTGCTTTCCTGAGTTCTGTGACCCTTTCCCATAAATTATCAAATATGAGGAGGGATTCCCAGGAACCCCTGATTTACAAGAGGTCAGTCAGATGTATTTGTGAACTTGCAAGTGACAAATGAAGTGGGGAAAGTGTTGTGGGGCTAAGCCTTTTAACTTGTAAGATCTGATCCTAATTCCAGGTAGATTATGTCAGATTTGAATTAAATTACTGGACATCCAGTTGGTGTCAGAGAGATGGAGAAGTGGTGTTGGAACATAGTTGGTGACAGGAGGAGAAAAAATGTCTCTGTAGGTCTCCTAAGAACTCAGAACAATTGATCAATTAATCAAAAAAGTTACTTGATAGCTACTATGTCAAAAGATTTGTAGATGGTATAGAGAGTATAAATTAGTTTAGATAAAGGCCCTTAAGGGACATCTAGACAGTTTGTGTCCTTGAAAATACATTTAACAAGGAAGCTAATCTATATGAGTTGCCAAATTAATGGCAGAGATGATAAACATCATAGAAATTCCAAGCATATGCAGGTCAAAATCATGAGCAGATGAAAATTAGGAAAATGTTTCCTGGGTTACAGCATCAGGGTATGCCTTTGACTCTCCTCCGGGCTGTACAGAACATGGTCTGCAGTGAACCTCACTCTTCCTCTGAGCAGTGACATCATCAAGGATGTCTTCTTCCTGCCAGCTAACCCACATCAAACCTTAGTATCCTGCCTCTATGCAGATAAGGGAATTTTCATTGTCTCATCTGTGCTCTCTCTCTACACACACACACAAACACGCCTTGAAAGACATACAGACAGAACTTTGCAGAAAGAGTTATCAATAAGATCCAAAGTATATGGAGTTGGAGGAGAGGAAAAAGAAGTGTTGGGTGCAGTTAGGTATTAACCTCCTAATCCAAATACTTCATTGTCTTTGGGATCAGGTGGGAAGCATATGTGGGTGGAGTTAGTTCCCAAGACTGGAAGATTCTCCCATGTGGGTATTTGATAAATTCTTGAAAAGTCTGCCATATGCCTGCCTCCTTTTTAGTTTTGCCATATAAATGGAGCCTGAGTCCTTGAATCCCGTGTAGAAGGCTGCCATCCTAACATCTACATCAATCACTATTGGCTTTCTGAGCAAGGAATAAATTCTTAACAGTGTTAAGCCACTGACATAATGGGTGTAATATAATAATTTATAATAAATATTTGAATAAAATATTTGGCTGACATCCTTGTTCCTGGCACAGAGTTCCTAAAACCCTTGGAATTTCCTGTGATGAGAGTGATAAAAGTATATTTTATTATGTTATGTTAATTTTTGGAAAGCACCTAAGAATGGGGGCTGATTGCCAGTGAGGCCAGCCATGTGTTTAAAGGCTTTGAACCTTCAGCCTTTTTTTTTTTTTTTTTTTACCTTCTAAAGTACTTCTTTAATTTTTTTATTTTTTTTTAATTTACATCCAAATTAGTTAGCATAGAGTGCAACAATGATTTCAGGAGTAGATTCCTTAATGCCCCTTACCCATTTAGCCCGTCCCCCCTCCCACAACCCCTCCAGTAACCCTGTTTGTTCTCCTTATTTAACAGTCTCTTATGTTTTGTCCCCTCCCTGTTTTTATATTATTTTTGTTTCCCTTCCCTTATGTTTATCTGTCTTGTCTCTTAAAGTCCTCAGATGAGTGAAGTCATATGATATTTGTCTTCCTCTGACTAATTTCGCTTAGCATAATACCCTCCAGTTCCATCTACATAGTTGCAAATAGCAAGATTTCATTATTTTGATTGCCGAGTAATACTCCATTGTATATATATACCACATATTCTTTATCCATTCATCCATCGATGGGCATTTGGACTCTTTCCATACTTTGGCTATTGTTGACAGTGCTGCTAGAAACATGGGGGTGCATATGTCCCTTCGAAACAGCACCCTGTATCCCTTGGATAAATACCTAGTAGTGCAATTGGTGGGTTGTAGGGTAGTTCTATTTTTAATTTTTTGAGGAACCTCCATACTGCTTTCCAGAGTGGCTGCTCCAGCTTGCATTCTCACCAACAATGCAAAAGAGATCCTCTTTCTCCGCATCCTCGCCAACATCTGTTGTTGCCTGAGTTGTTAATGTTAGCCATTCTGACAGGTGTAAGGTGGTGTCTCATTGTGATTTTGATTTGTATTTCCCTGATGATGAGTGATGTTGAGCATTTTTTCATGTGTCGGTTGGCCATCTGGATGTCTACTTTGGAGAAGTGTCTATTCATGTCTTTTGCCCATTTAATCACTGGATTATTTGTTTTTTGGGTGTTGAGTTTGATAAGTTCTTTACAGATTTTGGATACTAACCCGTTACCTGATATGTCATTTGCAAATATCTCCTCCCATTCTGTCACTTGCCTTTTAGTTTTGCTGATTGTTTCCTTCACTGTGCCAAAGCTTTTTATTTTTATGAGGTCCCAGTAGTTCATTTTTGCTTTTGTTTCCCTTGCCTCTGGAGACGTGTTGAGTAAAAAGTTGCTGCAGCCAAGATCAAAGAGGTTTTTCCTTGCTTTCTCCTCAAGGATTTTGATGGCTTCCTGTCTTACATTTAGGTCTTTCATCCATTTTGAGTTTATTTTTGTGTATGGTGTAAGAAAGTGGTTGGAACGTTCAGTCTTACCCCCAGACCTCCAGCAGGGAGGAGAGTGGGGCTGGAATCAGCCACCAATGGCAATGACTTAATCAACTATTCCTATGTAATGAAGCCCTCATAAAAACACAAATGGATGGGGTTCAGAGGGCTTCTGGGTTGATGAACTTGTGGAGGTGCCAGAAGAGTGATGTACCCATCGCAAGCGTGGAAGGTCTGAACTCCTTCCCCATACCTTGCCTTATTCATCTTTTCTATTGGGATTGCCTGAGTTACACCTTTTTATAATAAACCGATAATACAGTAAGTAAAAGGGTTAAGTTCTGTGAGCCACTCTAGCAAAGTAATTGAAACCAAGAAGGGAATAATAGGAACCTCCTATTTATAGCCTGTTGGTCAGAAGCACAGGTAACCACCTGGACTTATGATTAGCATCTGAAGTGAAGGCAGTCTTATGGGACTGAGCTCTTAGCCTGTGGGATCTAATGCTATTTCCAGGTATATAGTATCAGAATTGAGTTCATTGCTTGATGATGTAGAAAACACACACACACACACACACACACACACACACACACGCACACACACACGCACACACACACCAGAATTGGTGTCAGAGTTGGAGTTTTGTTTGTACTAGTAGTTAGTGTTACTGAACTAAGTAATAAATAAATGGAAAATAGAAGCTAGGTATTGTCATAATAAAAACCTATAATTTGTGGTATTAGTTTATTGTTAGACAGTAAGCAATGAGAAAACAAACAGTAGTCTGGCAGCAGAATATTTGGTAAAACTGCCATGTGCAATAACTTGGAAGGAAGATCTTGCCCACTGAGCTTGTGGCTTTAGGGAAGGTGATTGGAAAGATTCAGTAGGATAGTGAGTTGTCTTCTAATCACGATCTTTAACAAAGCATTATAAGGAAGAGTTCAGGAGAGAATTGGCTGGTTTTCAAATAGAGGTTGAGGAAGGATCAAAGCCAAAGAAAAGAGCTTTATAGGTTTGAAATAATAAGGAACATCCAGACCATAACAGGAAGAACTGTAGGCATAATTACTGGCATATGAGAAAGTCTTGAAAAAACACATCTAGTGACTGCTAATATTGCCAATAAACTTATTACCAAAGAATTCAAGCCTGGACTAAAACATGGTTTAGTTTATCAAGTCATTAAACAAGTTGAGTACTCAGTTACGTTATCAGAAAGAGGGCTATAAAAACTGCAGCCTCTGAAGAAGAAAGATCCCAAACACCCTGTGTTACTGTGGTCAAGAAGGATAATGAGCAAGGAAAACCTTCTCAGACATGTAAGGCGGGACCCTGGACAAGAGAAGTCTCCAAGAAAGGAGGCCTAATCAAGGCATTTCCCCTACTTTTGCAAGGAAGGGCCCTGCATAATTATACCATCAGGACTGAATATATGTTAAGAAAAGTGGATTACTTTTCTTACCTCTTCTTAGTAGGAAATAGAACCTATGGAAAAATCCTATAAAACTGAAAGCAGTCTTAATCTCTAAATAAGTACATGAAAGGTCTCCTGCCAAATGCCTACCTTGGACTTTGGATACGTAAGAATTTTTATTGAGATTTTGTCATTGATTTGTTATAGAAGCAAATATTACCCTAAACAGTAAAAAAGAGATAAAGAGTTAAATAGAAAATAAAAGCATGTAGACAGCAGCATGGAGGTGGACAAGCTCATGAGGTAGTCAATAAGACTGAATTAACCAGTCTTATTTGGAAAAAATGATAAGATATTTAAGTTCTTAGTTTAAATGTGAATGTGATGACAGTTTTTGGGTTCAAGCCCTGCATTGGGCTCTGTGCTGACAGCTCGGAGCCCGGAGCCTGGTTCGAAGTCTGTGTCCCCCTCTCTCTCGCTGCCCTTCCCCAACTTGTGCTCTCTCTCTCTCTCTCTCACT
The DNA here is from genome assembly GCF_018350155.1 of Leopardus geoffroyi. NCBI lineage: Eukaryota > Metazoa > Chordata > Mammalia > Carnivora > Felidae > Leopardus > Leopardus geoffroyi. Next base: position 60,172,327 of record NC_059339.1, read on the forward strand.
CTCTCTCTCTCTCTCTCAAAAATAAATAAACATTAAAAATAAATGTGAATATGATGAGGAAGTCAGGATATGTTACTACTTATAGATATGTTAGGTTGAATTAATGTTATGTTTTAAGGATTTTTTAGGTTTATTTATTTTAGAGAGAGAGAGAGAGAGAGAGCACAAGGGAGGGAGGGCAGGGAGAGCAAGGAAGAGAGAGAATCCCAAGCAGACTCTGCACTGTCAGCACACAGACCAGTGTGGGGCTCAATCTCAAGAACCCTGAGATCACGACCGGAGCTAAAATCAAGAGTTGGATGCTTAACCAAGTGAGCCACCCAGGAGCCCCTGAATTAACATTATTAATAAATTAATGTATCAGATGAGCTTTTCCTACCTAGAAGTTCTCTGAAGTAGATTTTACAAAAATGGCTTCAAATATTCCCTTCTCTGTGTCCATGTAGCCAGGCAATATGATTTTTCAACTCTTGCCATCAAGAATTATAGCCTGTTTTCCCACTCTTCAAATCTAGGCTGGTCTTGGAGATTACTTTGATGCACAGAATTGGCAAAAGTAAAGTTGTGCCAATTCTAAAATGAGGCTGCAATAGTCCTGGCATGTTTCTGCTCTTGATCTTGGAATCCCACAGCATTTATCCAGTGGGACTTCAGAAATGCTCTGCACCAGTGACTATTTTTCTTTTTGAAATGGGAATGTCTATTTTGTTTTCTTATTCCTGTCTCACAATTGTATGTTGGATGTGGTGGGTGACAGAGGAATAAAACATTTGCTTTTTTTGGTTCATTAATCTTCAAAACAATTTAAGTTAAACAGTAAGAACCGCCTATGAACCTAATGGAGATCACAAGAGCATGATGAAGGAAGGAAGGAAGGAAGGAAGGAAGGAAGGAAGGAAGGAAGGAAGATAGGAAGGAAGGAAGGAAGGAAAGGAAGGAAGGAAGGAAGGAAGGAAGGAAGGAAGGAAGGAAGGAAAGGAAGGAAGGAAGGAAGGAAGGAAGGAAGGAAGGAAGGAAGGAAAGGAAGGAAGGAAGGAAGGAAGGAAGGAAGGAAGGAAGGAAGGAAGGAAGGAAGGATTCATTCATGATAAAATGAGATTCTTGGTGGGGAAGGGAGTGTGGGTACTTTCAATGTAGGAGGGATATGAATAATTATGACCAGAGGGCACACCATTGTGGATTGATTACAAAAATAGCTGTAATTATTTTTCTCCCTCTATGTATACCCTTTTGCAATGAAGCTTTGCAGCTTTTCCCATCAAGAAATGGAGGGTTTTTTTGTGCTTCTTGAGTAAGAATTGGCCCTGTGACTTGTTGTGACTGACTGAATGCAGAAGTAAAAGCAAGACATTTTGAAGCCTAGGCCTTAGGAAGTTGTGTAGACTTCTGCTCTCCTTCTGGAAACCCAGGTGCCCGATGTGGACAAGCCCGGAGTAGCATTCTGGATGATGAAAGAAGGGGCCCAGTTGCAACATTGCTCCAGTTGACAGCCAGTCAATTGCCAGATGTCTGAGGAAAGCCATTTAGACCAGTCAATATCCATCAACCTACCAACTAACCACACATACAAGAGTTTACTTAAGATCAGCCAAGCCTGGTGAGATCAACAGGCCCAGTCAACTTCCCATAGACTTTTAAGAAATAATAATCGGTTTTTTTAGCCAATAAATTGTAATATGATTTGTTACCCAGCAGTAGATACCGGATGTAATTTCTCAAAAAAATGAAACATTGGAAAACTTTGAGTAGGACTGTACCAAGCCTCAGAAAGAAGAAAAAAAAATGGAATAAAACAACATGAGGAGCAGGCACTTAATTATGTGAATACACTTAATTTGTGGGCACTGAGAACTTAAGTGACCATAAAAGAGCACCCATTGCATAGGGAAGAGGGCGCAGAAAAAGGAAGAATGTATATTTGAGCAGAGGAACATAGGGAAATGCTAAAGATAACATTCTTTCCAACTTTGCTAAGATCAGGTTTGACTCCTTGTGGATGATTATTGGAGAACCCAAGTGAGGGATCAGAGCCAAAAACTATATGAATGGATTCATGATAAAATAATCAGCAGACACCTATTAAAACTATGTTCTCTTTATTAGGCAGGTGAAGCCCTCCAAGACAATTTAAGTCAGGGTCTCTATTCCCAAAAGAAATTTCAATCTACTAAGAAAACAAGAGACAAAACTTAGATCTTACCAAGACAGCATTAGGCTGTGGTGAAATGCATTGCTAGGTCTGAGCTACACAAGAGAGAATTGAAGGGGACACTAGATTTGTGCATCCACCAATAATATTTGAATGCTCTATACAGTATCTATGGTGATGATAACTCTGTTGATTCATGATAATCTCAAATGAACAACATACTATGCCTGCTGTGCAGGACATCGTTCTAAAAAAAGGTTGTTCTAAACTGTGCTGTCAAAGGGAAAACTACTGGAAATATTCTAATACAAGACTTACAAGGTGAACAACTTTTTTTCTAAGTAAGCTTTGGACATATTCCTGCAATGAAGTACAGCACTGAAAAATTATAAAACAGCAGAGTTGAATATAATTAATCAGGATGGGGGATTTTACCACATAAGAAATGGGACTGGAATAAAATCAGACTTTTCAAAAACAGCACTGGAAACCAGAAGATAGTGGAGAAAAGCCTTCTAAGACCTGTGTGAAAATTATTTTAAGGCTTTTTAAGTGCTCAGCAGTCAGGGACAATTTAAAGCATGTAAGAACTCAACAAATTTTCATCACTTCCCCCTCTTAGGAATCTGCTTGAGGATGAAGACCAACAAAAAGAGGGCAAACCTAAGAAAAAAAGTGTGATATGTAGGAAACAAAGATTACAAATGAATAAACAGCAAACAGAAGTTCCAGAACAACAACCTAAATGTAGCTTAAGCAACCGAAATGCTTTTCCTAAAAATTCTGGGGGGCTGAAAGTATAGCAAAGTATAGAACGGTGATAGAAGGATAGATAGGTAGATAGATAGATAGATAGATAGATAGATAGATAGATGATTACATACAGAAAAGGAGGAAGAAGGGAGACAGAGTGAAGGAGGGAGGAAAAAGATGGGTGTTGATAGACACATGACAGTTTTATGAAAAATATGAACAAACAAAAATTATAAAAATGAAAAAACACATTTACATCATAACTCCAACAACAGCAAAAGTTCTTCAAAAAGTTATTATAGTAAAATTCTTGGCCAGTCAACAAACAATATGTGTACATTTATAATAATTAAACTATATTTATTGTTATAATTATCTTTTTAAATTTAGTTTACTTATTTTGTGTATTTGGTGTAGTAACTAAAAAATAATTTATATTGGGAGAGTGGATAAGGGTTAGTGGGGAGGTGTTTTAAGAGATCTAAAGCTTCCTGTCCTATAAGTGTAAGTCAATATATGGGGCACCTGGGTAGCTCAGTCGGTTAAGCATCCAACTCTTGATTTTGGCTCAGGTCATGATCTCACAGTTTGTGGGATTGAGCCCTATGTCGGGCTCTATGCTGGCAGCATGGAGTTTGCTTGGGATTCTTTCTCTTCCTCTTTCTGTGTCCCTCCCTCTCTCTCAAAATAAATACAGATTTAAAAAAAGAGTAAGTCAATATATATACTGTCTAAAATGTGTAAATGAAGACATGACAGCACAAATTATTGCATAGGAAATAGAGACAATTATTAAGAGAGACACATGTGGTGTTGGCAGGGAGGATGTGTGAAGCTTGTGTTTGCTGTACTTCTTTATATGCTTCAATGATCCCTTATTTTTTTTAATCGTTGTTTACAACTTTAAAATATACTTAAAACATAATGTGTCGATCATGAGTTATCTCTGACATATGGTTAAACAAAACAACAAAAGAGGAAAGAGTATGGATAATATTTTTCTAGTTTAGCAACCACACACACACACACACACACACACACCACTTGGGTATATGTAAAACATCTCGTAGCAGGAATAGGTAATGGGCTATTTTGGAAAAGATTCCTGGCATCAAGGGTGGGCCGGAGACTTATCTTTCACTGTACACACTTTTAAAAGGTTTCGATTGTTTTTCATAAAATAGATTTTTTTTTTTAATTAAAACATCATTGAGTTAAAAACACAAGCTTTTCTTGCTATTTTTAAAAAAACAATGATGGAGATGAGTGAATGTCTGTGGAAGTGGAGTCAGTATTTACAAAATGTGAAAGCACTGTGTGTATTTATTCTCTAGGGCTGCCAAGACAAAATAGCATGGGCCGGGTGGCTCAAACAACAGAAATATATTTTCTCAAAATTCTAGGGGCTGAAAGTCAAAGATAAAGGAGTTAGCAGATTTGGTTTCTCCTAAAGCCTCCCTTTGGCTTGCAGGTGGCCACCTCCTGGCTGTGTCTTCACACGGCCTCTTCTCTGGGTGCTCATGTCCCTGGTGTTGCTTCCTCTTCTAAGAACACTAGTCATATTGGATTAGGGCACAACCATGTGACCTTATTTAATGCTAAATCTCCAAGTACAGTCACATAGAGGGTTAGGAATTCAAAATATACATTTTTGTGGGGAACATAAGTCAGTCCATAACATTTGTGTTATATGGATAAAGTGAACTATTTTCAAGGGTGATTGGGTGCGGATTGTTAACATAGAAGGTAGGAGCTTGAGTTCTGCATTCAAATAGACCTAAAAGTAGCAGCCAGCCTTCTACCTACTAACTGTGCGATATAGGGCACTTTTTAAAAACCTCCTGCCTCAGTTTCTTTCTCCATAAAGTGGAGATAATAACAACAATTTCAAAAGGTATGTGGAACTTAAATGTGATCACGCATATGAAGCATATAACTGGGTGCCTAATATTACAAAAAAAAAAACCACAACTTCATAAACTATACTTATTATTTTACCATTCTGCAACAGAATATAATATAGGGTTGTACCCAGTCAATACAAAAAATATGGCACAGAATCGCTTCACATATTTTATGAATTTGTTAGCCAGTCAAAAATGGTTTGTTTTTGTTAACAATTAGTGTTAGTAGAAAACTGTAATCACCCTGAAGTATATGGTCATTAAAGGGGCAATACAGCAGCATTCTTGCATCCTGGGGTCCACCGCTGGGCATGGACAAATAGAAGAATAGTGGTGGGAGAGACAGACTGTCACATTAAAGGGGGCATCCACTACTGATAGAATCATCCTATAAGAAGGTCTAGGTGTTTTTTTTTTTTTTTAATGTTTATTTATTTTTGAGAGAGAGACAGAGAGAGAGACAGAGACAGAGACAGAGAGACAAAGAGAGAGATAACATGAGCCGAGGAAGGGCAGAGAGAAAGAGAAGGAGACAGAGAATCCGAAGCAGGCTCCAGGCTCCGAGCTGTCAGCACAGAGACCCACGCGCAGCTCAAACTCATGAACTGTGAGATCATGACCTGAGCCGAAGTTGGACAATTAACCGACTGAGCCACCCAGGTCCCCCAAATCTGTAAAAATATTTTTTCTGACTCTTTTTATCAACAAATGGTGCCTATATGCAAAAATGCTTTAAATTCTATAAAACTGAATGTATCAAAGACGCTGCTATTATTGCTGTCTTGCATCTTCCATGCTAGGCAAAATCCTTTGCTCTGGATGTATTACATTTCTATGAACTTCTTTTCTGGTGTATTTACAAAAAGTCTCTGACTTACCTATTTATCTTCCATATATATCAAATTTTGTAAGTAATGGTCATTCATTTTTACTTTGTTCTCTCAGTTTATATTCTGCAATTATACTTTTGTACATGTTACTGTACAATGTCAATGTGAGACAGAAAAGTACATTAAATATCTATGTAATTCTAACTAATAGTTACAGAACGAGTACCTAGAAAATGCAACTTAACTGAAGAAATAAAACATTTGCTAACATATCAGAGATTCCCTGCTCTGCATTTTTTTTAATCAATACCTCCTCCTTCCTTCCATGGAGAAAACCACTTTCCTGGCTTTTGTGATAATTATATCTTTGTTTCTTTTCATAGTTTCACTATGTCAACATCCTTAAACAATAGAGTTTAGGGTTTTTTTTTTTTTTTTGCTTCTGAAATTTATAAATAGAAACATACTGTTTCTATGAGAAACAAATATATATTCCTTTTTTCTCCTTTCACTCAAGAATATATCTGTGTGTATATTGTAAAATGGAATGCTATACAACAATGGAAGTGAATAAACTAAAGTAACACACAACAATAAATTTTTAAGTTTTTATTTAAATTCCAGTATAGTTAACATTCAGTGCAATCTTAGTTTCAGGTGTATAATATAGTGATTCAACACCTCCATACATACCCAGTGATCGTTGCAACAAGTTCACTCTTTAATCCCCATCACCTATTTAACCCATCCTACCACCCACCCACCTCCTATTTGGTAACCATCAGCTTGTCTCTATAGTTAAGAGTCTGTTTCTTGGTTTGCCTCTCTCTTTTTTTTCCTCTTTGCTTGTTTGTTTGGTTTATTAAATTCCACATATGAGTGAAATCATATGGCATTTGTCTTTCACTGACTTACTTCACTTAGCATAATACACTAGTTCCAACCATGTCATTGCAAATGGCAAGATTTTTTGCATTTTATGGATTTTTAATTCTTTTTTATGACTGAGTAGTATTCCAGTGTGTGTGTGTGTGTGTGTGTGTGTGTGTGTGTGTGTGTGTGTATACCACATCTTCCTTATCCATTCATCAGTTGATGGACACTTTGGCTGTTTCCATAGTTTTGCTACTATAAATAATGCTGATATAAATATCATGGTGCATGTATCCCTTTGAATTAGTATTTTTGTATTCTTTGGGTAAAAACCAGTGCAACTGCTGGATTATATGATAGTTCTATTTTTTAAAATTTTTTGAGGAACCCGCATACTGTTTTCCAGAGTAGCTGCACCAGTTTGCATTCCCACCAACAGTGCAAGAGGGTTCCCCTTTTGCCACATCTTTGCTTTCTTGCTGGTGTTTCTTGTGTTGTTCATTTTAGCCATTATGAGAGGTGTGAGGTGCTATGTCATTCTAGTTTTGATTTGTATTTTCCTGATGATGAGTGATGTTGAGCATCTTTTCATGTGCCTATTGGCTATCTGTATGTCTTATTTGGAAAAATATCTATTCATGTTTTTTGACCATTTTTAATTGGATTACTCATTTTTGAGGGTGTTGAGTTTTATAATTTCTTTATATTTTTTGGATACTATCCTTTTTATCAGATATGTCCTTTGCAAATTTCTTCTCACATTCCATAGGTTGCCTTTTAGTTTTATCAATTGTTTCCTTTGCTGTGCAGAAACTTTTCGTTTTGATATAGTCCCAATAGTTTATTTTTGCCTTTGTTTTTCTTGCCTCAGCAGACAGATCTAGAAAGAAGTTGCTATGGCTGAGGTCAAAGAGGTGCTGCCTATGTTCCCTAGGATTTTTATGGTTTCCTGTCTCACATGTAGGTCTTTCATCCATTTTGAATTTATTTTTTTGTATGTTGTAAGAAAGCAGTCCAGTTTTATTTTTCTGCATATCGCTATCCAGTTTTACCAACACCATTTGTTGAATAGATTGTCTTTTCCCCGTGAAGTATTCTTTCCTGCTTTGTCAAAAATTAATTGACCATATAGCTATGGGTTCATTTCTGGATTTTCTATTCTTTCCATTGATCTATGTGCCAGTACTATATTGATCTTTATACGAGTACCATACTGTTTTGATCACTACAGCTTTGAAATCTGTAATTATGTTGCCACCAGCTTTGCTTTGCTTTTTCAAGGCATAACTAATTTTAAGTGAATGAAAAAAATACACAGGTATACAAATTAAAACACAAAATAGTCCTTTGGCTCATATCCACAGCTGCACTCTTTTTCCTCAGGATAACCACCACAAAATATGTCTCCTAATAGTCTTTCACCTACTCATTTTCATGTATGAACACATACGCATATATCTTTTTTTTAAATAATAGGGATAATACACCATATATTATTCTATGACTTCTTGTTTTGCTTAAAAATTTATCTTGGAGGTCTTGCCCATCAAGGATGTTTAAGTCTTACTTACATTTCTTAATAGGTTTTCCATGGTGACTGAGAGTGGAGCTGTACTATAATTATTAGTCCTTTATTGATAAACCCATATGTTGGTTCTATTTTACGTCTGTGACAAAAATACTGCAATGGGCATGTTCGCAGGTACATCTTCTGGCATGTGTATACATATATTTGTAGTCTAAATTACTAGAAATAGAAATTATTAGAAATAGAATTGTTAGACCAATAACTTTAAAAGATTTACTTTAAAAGATTTACTTTAATTCCAAAAATCTCATACCAAATAGCTGTAAAATCACTCTATCAGTGTACTTTCCAAACATAGTGGGTTTGGTCACTCAATTTTTGATAACGTGAAGTAGCACATACTTCTAGAATTCACTACAAATGTTTGCAACTGACAAGCAGAAGAATCAGAAGTATATGATACTATTCCTTTGCTATAATCACCTCTCTGCTTCCATCAAATACCAACACAAATACCAACACAAGTATTCATGTTGCTTTATAGTCACTCAGTTTACATTTTATATTTATGTACAAATTATGATGCAAGGCTAGATTATAAATCAGAATTACATTTAAGAATTAGCTCTTAATATGTGTTTGTGAATTACAAAAAAAAAAACAAAACAAAAAACAAAAACGAATGGGTGAGCCCCAAACAGTGATAGGTGCTATGGAATCACAAGAAGGTATGCAAAAACTCTTCTCTGCATTTATAAAATGAAGAGTTTGGATAAGAATTGATGTCAAAAGTCTCTTCTAATGGACAAATTCTTTGCCAGGTCGTTAAGAGGTGTTATGATTAATTTTATGTGTGCACCTGGGTGGGCCACAATACCCAGATATTAGGTCAAACATTATCTAGATATTTCTGTGAAGGTATTTTTATATGAGAGTAATATTTAAACCAATAGTCTCTGAGTGAAACAGATTACTGTCCATAATGTGGGTTAGCCTCATCCAATCAGTTGAAGGCTTAGAGAGAAAGTAGACTGTGATCCCTTGAGGAAGAGGAAATTTTGCCTCCAGACTGCCTTTGGATTTGAGTTGCAATATGTACTCTTTTCTGTATCTTTAGCCTATATGCCTCCCCTGCAGATTTTGGACTTCCAAGCCTCCACAGTTGTGTGAACCAGTTCCTTAAAATAAATCTCATTCTCTCTCTCTTTGCATCTACACACAGGCACACATACATCCTATTAGTTATTTTTTTCCAGAGAACTCTAATACAATATGCAAAGTAAAAGAGCAAAATACTAGGCAAGACTGATGAATGGTATGCACTATAGCAGGTCAGGAAGGTGGGCTATCAGGTTAGGGTTGAGTGGTCAGAGAAATAAGCCCTAGAAATATGGAGTCCATGATATATATTTGAGTTGTCAAGGCTATAACCCACAGGATCCATTTTGATTCTAACATTAACCTAGTATGTACCAATCAGACTTTTTGTATCATGTGGTCACATAAGAGAGGTAATTTTATTTTCATAAGGCTTAAGACTATCATCATAGTCTGTATGACATAAAAATTATTTTTCCTAGAATATGTCCAAAATGCTTATGATCCCAATTAGATAAACTGAAGCTAAGAACCATATTTCCCCTCTTCTCCTTCTCTCTTTTTTTCCTCATTTTTTCAACACAGGGCTGGCTGCACACAGTAGGAGCTTAGTAAATACACACCTTAAATGCTTCTTGAGGAAACATAGGGAGGATGCACAAGATTAGGGGACTAATTTCCAAGTCTTCTGAGGCCACAAGTGTTGGGTTCCAATCTAAGTGATGCTCTGGCATGTTGGCATGAGTGACCCCTTCTCAGCAACCATATAGGGTTATGGAGAATTCAGAAGAAATGTAATCAAAGACCAAAAACATACTGTGTCTTCACAAAAGGGGGAACTTGGTTTACTTTTTCCCAGTAGGAACATGCTCTCTTACGTGGTGAATTGATACATAAGGGCTAATGAAAATTTCTCTATTAGTTTGGCTGTATTTATAAGACATGAGACGTGACAAGAAATGGACTCCAGAAGCAGATGAATGTGGATATATACACATACCTTCACTGGGGTAAAAATCACACCATGATCTAACACAAAACAAAGGAGACCATAGAATTACCATTCATAGTCATGTTGAGGATGGGTATTTTAATCTAATAATTAGTTTCACCATGAATCAAATATTTTTTGTAGCTTGAAAAGAAATAGCATTTAGCTTAATTCTGATGAGGATAAAGCTTTGCTTCATTTGACCAAAGGTGTTTAAGATTTGAACAATAATGTGTAATATAGAAAGTCTTTAATGGCAACCTTTTCCATTCTAACTAGTGCATAATATTGGTTTTGCAATCATTTAGTAATTATATAAGGAGGACATATTTATTACGAATTATTGATTTTATAATTACTGCTGCTGGTATTCACATTATTACACAATGAAAATCTTTTAATATACAATGCTCTTCACCCTCAGCTGGTGAACAGATAGTGCAATGCAATTTAGAGAGTAGCCAAGAGTAGATTTTTATCGGTACTTTTTTTTTTTTTTTTTTTTGCCAACCAGCTAAATGGTTTGCTTTCTGAAAAATATTGCTAATGGTGCTTAAGCAGAGAGGAATGTCCAATTTCAAGGTCATTCCTGGCAGTTGATTACAGTCACCCAATGAGCACAAGGTTCCTATTTAACTGTTAAGTTATTTTTGCTGCACTCATTGCTGGGAATTAAAAGTTATGGCTGTAAATTTGCTGCCAGCTAAATAGACATCAAAGGCCACAATCATACACTGGATCATGACACATGAAGATATATCTCTTATGAAATTGATTTTTCTCCATGTGCAAGGCAGCTTTGCATTACTCTCCTCGTGGAGTTTAGCACAGGAAATGTCTAGGCAGGCCAAGTGTAATTGTCAGCATAGTTTATATTCTGGGCTGAGAACTCCTTTTATTATTTTTTTCTCTCCGTGAAGATGTGCAAAAAAGGTTGTCTAAGCATATATTTTGATTTCACTTGCCAACAGATTGTGAATAGCTGATTTAAGGTCACTGTCACCCCCAAATGGGAAAAGATTAGGTTTCTGAGGACCAGAAATATTAAAAAGTCTGCCCAAACAATATTTGCTGCTCACCAGAATTCAAAATTGCTGATTTTCACCCCAGAAACATCCCATAGAGTTTTATAAAGGCTGTGGGTCTATTATGCTGTTTTAATCCATCAGATTTTCACTATCCTGAGGATAAGAGCATCAAATAGAATTACATGGGCTTGATTAGTGTTTTTCTCTCTTCTGGATATCATGTTGCTATTACGGAGGGATCCATATTTTTTACAAAGAATGTAAGTTGTGTCTAAACAAGATACCTAAAAAATAAAGTCATATTTTAAATGTATGCGGATGGAGGTGCTATTTCTGGGCTCCTACATGGGAGAGCAAAGTCCTGAGCACTGTGCATTTCACTGCTGTGATTAGAAACTCATCATTAGAGCCAACCATTGGAGACAGGAGACTAGCTGACCCCAAATCCCTTTTTTTTCATCTGCAAAGTGAGGTTCATTCCTATATTTCATGTGGAAGTTCAATTCAAAACTCAACAGCCTGACTTTTAAAGCTTTCCAAAATCTTACCCTAACTTTACTTTTCCAATTGTTCTCTCACTATACTCCTCCTCCATACACTGAGCAAGGCTTAACTGCTCATTTCCCACAATTAGAACATGCTCATCTTGAATATCATTTGCAGTAGATCCTTCACATACCAGTTTGAAACACATGTCCTTCATGGTTTTCTCTTCCTCTTCTTTTAGTCTATACCGCTCAAAACTTAACCATGTTCTAATTCTTTTACTGTTTGCCTGCTTTACATGTTGATTTGCAATGGTTTCTCCGACTAGAGGGGTTTGGTTTCTGTTATGTTTTGTTGTGTTGTGTTGTGTTTTTAAGGGTGAGGAAGCTATCTGCTCATTTGTAAACAAACACACAGCTTGGACCACAACAGTGTTCACTAAACACTTTTAAAATTAAGTGTAATAGAATTGAATTCTGAGAGATGGGATTCTAGCTGTAAATAACAGTAACAAAGAACAGTGTGTAAGGAGCCCTACCACACCATGAGTGTTCCTTAATTTGATATAGTGAAGACATCTTTATTAGCTACACTTTGGTAACTCACCTAGGATGTACAAGACAACATCTCTCCCAACTTAGGGTAAAGGAGAAGCATTTTAGATTTACGAAATATGCCAAGTACTGAGCTAGTTGGTAGGTGTTGTTTATTTTACTTAAATCTTAAGTAATTCTGTGAGGTAGGTATTATAATACCTATTTTATACCTACACACATAAAGTGAGATTCAGAGAAATCAAGGAACATAGCCAAGGTCATAAAACCAGCAAAGAGCCAACAAGGTTTAAATCCTGACCTTGAGGTCTGTATTTGATTCCATGTTACCTTCCTTGATATTCCATCAAGACACACAAGAGTCTTTATAAATGTTAAGTGAATATATATAGCATGAGAAAGTTTTTGAAAGGGAATATGGGATCATTTTGTCACTATTAATAGCATCTTCCTCATCCTCACACCTTCAGTTGATATCTTTGCTCACTTTCACCCACACAAATGCTAAGAATTTTTTCAGAAATCAACTCCACTCTCACCTCTAAAGTCATTTAATGTTTACTTCAGGCATGTTAATCTCATTGTCTATTCACCACAAAATTTTATTTGATATTTCTATTTCTGAAAGATTTGATTCTGAGTGGTGTTCTTGGTCATTTCACAATTAAATTTAGGTTTATTTTAGATTAGAGATGGGCAAACTGATGCCAAAGGACACAGATGATTTGCCAAAGATCATTTATAATAAATGAGCCCTGGAACTTAATGATTTATGGGTCTGGCCAAATTCAACCTTCTTTATTTCTATAGATTCACATCTGGAATCTAAACCCTCTTACACCACATACAACTCACGCGCAAAAATTTTAACCACCTAATATCTTAACTCAGATTCCATCCAGTTCAGAGTCATGATTCTAAAAATAGCCAAGAGGGATGGACTAGGTTTGTACAGCACTCAGTTTGACTTTGCAGCTATTTGATTTGCCCTATAAGCCTACTTCCTCACTATATCATTTAGTTACTTGAAGTAGAATCAATGTCATGAAATTTCCTTCTTTGTTTTTTAAACCCTGTAGAACTTAACACATTACCAGGAATATTGAGTTATTCAAGAGATATTAATTGTTCAACTGAAGCACCTGCCACCATCCTCATCATGGTTCCCATCAATGGATGAATATATTTGAAGACTTGAATAAAGGCATCACCTTGTACCACAGTGTCAATGAAGATAGATTGTGTATCATGTCTCCTAAGATAGAAGGAATAGGAATTGCCCTTCTTAGATTTCCAAAATGTTTGGACATCAGAAATAGCGGGGAATATTGTTAAAATCTTGGATTTCTTGACTTCATCTCATACTAATTTAAGCAGAAGCATGTGGACAGAAGCTTTAAATAAGGAATAGGGGTCTACCTTCCAGAGTCCAATAATGGGTTCTCCTTAGCTCCTATAAAAGTTAAGAAAGTCATTAAGGAAAGCAGTTGCATTATCTATCCTAATTTCCCTAAATCTCATGATTCTCTTCCACTGGTAGAGAAAACAGTTTAACACTCACCATCTCTTGCCAACTAGAGAGAAAAACTCAGATTAACTATAATGTTCTAGTTACTCTGGAATATGGATATTTTCTCTCTTTCTCCTCTTCTTAGTCCCTATTGCAATGAATCAATCCATTTTTTCCATCTTTATTTGGCACCTACACTAAGTCAGGCATTCTTCCACATACTAGAGGTATGGCAGTGAATAGGACAAAGAATAGCCCAAGTTTCAGGGAGTTTAGATTCTGATGGGGAATATGGACACAAAAGTAAAAAAAAAAATCATGTGAAGTAAAATTTTAAATTGTTTAAAGAAAAAAATAAGTTTTGTAAAGATAGGAACCCAGGATGATCGTATAGGAGAGTGGCTGGAATAAATGGAGTTCTTTTAAATTAGGTGGTCAGAAACGGCCTCTCTGAGTAAGTGGCATGAAGGAGGCAGACATAAATGCTGAGACTCTGAGATTCCAGGAAGAGAGCAGCAGATGTGAAAAGCCTGAGGTTGAATAAACAAAATCTGCACTGCACATAAAAAAAAATTAAGAAGTCTAATGGACTAAAGGTGGGGGGGAGAGGAAATAATGGTTTGAAATAAGGTGGACAAGGCCATATGGATTAAGGCCATATGGATTGTGATGATTTTTTTGAGAGAGAGAGAGAGAGTGCATGAGCCAGAGGAGGGTCAGAGAGAGAGAGAGAGAGAGAGAGAGAGAGAGAGAGAATATCTTAAGTAGGCTCAACACTCAGCATGGAACCTGACACAGGGCTCAATCCCATGACCCTGGGATCATGACCTGAGCTGAAACTAAGAGTCAGGCACTCAACCGACTGAGCCACCCAGGCGCCCCAAATCTTGTGATGATTTGAGTAGGGATTTGAGTTGAAGTGTAATTGGAAGCCATTTTATGGTTTTAAAAAAGAAATGATATGATCTCATCTCCCAGTTGAATGCAAACAAAGTTCTGGGTTCTGGTTGATAACTGTGGAGATATAGTGATGGAGCAGTCAGTGGATTTTTATAATCCCCTTCTAATTTAGGATTCTGACACAAAAATGAGAGTGCAGAAGGAATTTCACTAACATATGTTCACCTCATAGAAATATTTTAAGGAATATAGATGTATGTGTATTTACATACATATGTATATATATAATTATATGCACAATATGTGCTTATGTATTTCAGGAAGATATTCACACACTTATAAAGTTACCAGGTAAAATACATAGCCAGTTGGAATCTTGTAAATATTTCTAATGAAGCCATTTTGTTTAGATTCATGACAAAGAAGAACATAGATGGCTTTCTTTCATTTACCCAGTTTCTAGAGCAACTTATTATTACTGTATTTTCCAAAATAGATTTTTATTTTCCCATCTTGTAAAAATGTGATTGTTATTTATGTAACTTTCATTTGTCTCCAGATGTTCAGTTTAGTGACACTCAATCAAACTAATGAATTATGAAATGAAACTAATATTAACTCAACTTTCCCAAATCACTGGGACAGAAAGCAAGACAGAATTCATTTCTGGAATCCCAGGATGGTGGAAGTTTTCTACACATAGCTCGTCCCAGTGTCAATACTTTCAGGTTTGAGAACTAGTTCATCTGAGGCTTCGCATCCTTTCTGGGGCACAAAGACATGTTAGATATCACCTAATCAGTTTCTTTTCCGTAGATAATTCTGTATATTAAACTAGCCTATTCAGTACATGTCTGTAACTTACAAAGCTTTTCTGAAAAAATGCACCCACACTTTTCTTTGAAAATACATCCTACCATGTTAACTACATCTATCAGTGTTCCTTCTTTCTATGATGATGTGATGCAAGGAATGGTAAGTTAGGAATTAGCCATTTTAGTTTTTGCCATATATGCCAAGTTGACCAGAGGGTGTTATCTTGGGCAAGTCACTTGATCTCCCAAGGGTGGTTTCTTCATCTGCAAAATAAAGGGGTTGGATTAACTGATTTCCACGGTATGGTCTACCTCCAAATATTGTTCTTTTTGCCTTGATTGTTTGATTTTATTTGTCTATTCGTTCCCATATATTACATATTAAAAGCCTGAGAATAGGGTCCTTCTACTCCTATTTAGTATAGTGTTTCACATATATGAAGATTAGAATAGATGTGCCACTCTATATTTTATTTTCCTTTGAGCCAAAATAACTGTGTTTATTTTCATTAGGCTTCATAATTTCAGCAAACATTTTATCACCGAAGTAAGAATGCCAAGCCAGGCAGACAATTACGCAGAATAGTCCTTCTTCCTTCCTGCTATTATGATGAATACTTCCATCTCTTGCCAATCCACAGAGCTTCAGAAGGCATCATGAGAGTGGCGATTCTCGTCAGTGCTTTGCTTTTTATTGCTTTTTACATTTTATTTGTTTATGTTTTTTAAAGTATCCCCATGCTCTTAGCTTTCAGACTAAGTCATAGTTTGACAAGCCAAAGAGTCCACATGCAGTGTTAAAGGAGATCAATACTATTTTGGACAAATTTACACTATCATCCTCAAAATGCAGGGGTTAATGCAAGATTAAATGTGGTAGCATAACTTTTGATTATCTGTGTGACACGATTTTGTAAAATAGCAGATCATTCAGAAATCATTCATATATGGCCTTGAGATGTATTAGAGAATGCATCTTTGATCTCCCTTTCTAATTATTTTTTGCTTTGGTCTAATGTTAAAGAAATAATTTGCATTCCCAAAGCACATACCAAATAACAACAGAGGAAGGGGACTTAGAAAAAAGCAAGGGAGAGAGAACCAGGATAAGTTTTTCAAATGCCATGGAGAATTCATAAAGTAAATTTGTATGTAAATAATCCAGATTTCATTAAATGTACTCTTTGTTCTGTAGGCCAACTTCTTGTCCTTAAAATTCTTTCCATTCTTCTCCTCCTCAAAACCAAAGTCACTGAAGATCAACAAATAAACATGAATTTGTGAGTACCTTCTATAAATACAGAATTATAGAAAATACATGTTGAGAAAACAAGGCTCTTGCCATTCAGAAGCTCCCAATCGATGCTGACACATGAAACTAAAACATATGCAGTGTATAAAGTAAGAGATGACAGCACATAAAAATATCATATAATAATTGTTCAATTGTTGTGGTGCAGAGCATCCTCACTAGAAGACATTAAAGGAAAAAGATCAGTAAGAGCCACTCTGTTGAGAGAAAGCTTCACAGCGGTATTTAAAATGAGGTTCAATGTCTGAGCAGGATTTGAATAAACAGGAAGAAAGGAGTACATTCCAGATTCCCCTGTCCAGAAAAGAATGATTTGGAAATATATTATGCAATATAAATCCATTACATTCCATTATATCGGGGCAGAATCTGGGCATACTTAATTTATTTTATCCAGAAATTTCAAATAAAGGATCTTGAATCAAGACGTTACCTAGAAAATTTGCAATGAAAGATGGGTAAATCCCCCTAGACAACAGTGTACGTCAGTTGTTGAAATTCACTGTCTTGTTCCAGTTAAGCACAGTAGCTGGATTTAAAAGACTTCTAAAGTCAAACAATATTTGAAGTTTTGCACTAAGATAGGGGCGATCAAATCCCATGCTTTAGGGTATCAGGGTTCTGCTGTAGGGCCCTCTTGAGGATTTTTATCCAGTCTTATTGTCACATAACATTAAGAAAAAGCTGTGCTCAAGATCAGGTTACTGATGTCCTATGTGAGCATAGACTTAGACAAAAAATAAATTTCTGTGGACTGTAACATATTCCCACTTTTCTGCACCTCAAGATGTAGATAATCCCTTAAAACCTCTGCTTGCTTAAATTTTCATCATTGGGACCAACTGGAACAGTAATACCAGTAATCAGAACCTCATAGCTTCTCAGAACACATGACTGTAAACTATATTTCTCATATATTTCAACAACTGTAGATGTAAATCCTATGAGATATTTACCTTGGTAGATGCCCAGGAGTAGGGACAAAGAATGAGGACAGGGATGAAATGGGAGAGGGCTGGAGAAGTGAATAAAATTTTTTAATATCATATCTCTCTATCTGTAAAAAACTTATAAAGTATTTGCAGAGACAAAGTAACTACACGCGCGCGCACACACACACACACAGACAAATAAAAAGATGTAATAAAATGACAATAATAAGAGAGAATGAGGTTCTGAAATGAGACCATGTGGTATAAAAGAAACTAGAAATTATTGCCAAAATACGTGGAAAAGACACGCCACAGGAAAGAGGAAATTACTGTTTTGAATGTCATTATTTAGTGACAGGTTGGGGAGCAAAGAAAGAAGGCCAGTGTATGCCAAGGTGAAGACCAGAGAAACATGTGTGAGTCCACAATTGTTCTTTGGCTTAAATATTTTTATTCTCACTTTATAAGTGAGGAAGTTGAGATTTAGTGAGGTTAATCACTTTTTCAAGACGAACTACATAATTGGTAGAACCAAGATGAAACTTTGGGTGTGTCTAACCCCAAAGTCTTTGCATTTCCCTACTGATGTGCATGAGCAGATCTTACAACCTTCACACCCAGCCTGACTTCTGTCTTGAAACCTCTACCTGTAGACTGTTTCTTCCTCCCTTTTTTCTTCTTACTCAGGGTGTTCCTTCTGACTTAGTTCTCTCCTATCAGAATATAGCTCATCCTTTAAGGACCAAATGAAAATCTATCTGGTCCACAAAATATTTATTTCATCTGCTTCTTATCCTTCATGGTATAACAAAAAGAATCCCAGTCTTAAAGTTAAAAATTCTCTAAATGTTCACTGGATTAAAACAGAGAAATTTTAACTGAGACTGTTTTGAGGATATCTCAAATAAAAAAGAAATGCTTTTCAGAGCTCAAATGGGTCAATCAGATTGGGGCAGACTGTTACGATTAAGGACAACAAAACATCACAAATTTCATTTCGTTTACAAGTATTTCTGTGGTTTATTTCTATATGTGAAATGTAAAATAGCAACCATTTAGATAATTCGAGCCTAGCAAGTGCCTGGCGTTATATCAATTTTCTAGCTATTTTGGAGAAAATGGTTATTTCTTCTTTAATTATTCAGTTGATTATGTCAATTCTACAATTCATTTAGCCAGTGTAGACTCAGTCTCAAAGTTTTAATCCAGAGCCTGTCACTCACTTCCTCAATGACCTTGGGCAAGTCACTTAATTTCTCCACATCTCAATTTCTTTGTCTGTAAAATTGGGATAATAATCTTGACCTCTCAGAGAGGTTGCATGAATTAACTGATTAATGATTATAAAGCAATTTGAAAATACTGAACACTATATAAATGCTAAGTATTGTTATTAAGCAAATCAATTCAGAAAATCAAGATAATGACATTTCTTTTCAATCTATTTCTTAAAGTGCTTAACGCCTTTGCATCTAAGCTCCATGTTGTAAAAAAGCAGTTTAAATATTTATAACTTGAATTTTTCTAGTTTAACTAGTTCCTACTGCATGCTAGAGGAAAAGAAAAACATTCTCTTGAGCTGGGAACTTGAATGTCTCACTCACTTTGACTTTTTGTTTATATCCACTTTAATTCAGGGAAAAATTTTATGGGTCAAGTATGTGTATATGTGTATGTACGTATGTATGTATGTATCCATTTACTAGAATCCTGGAATTTCAGAGTTGAAGTGGACGTAAAGGCTATATTCCAATCTCCTCATTTTATTGATGTGACGAAAATATTCAAAGAGGCATGAAATGATTTGTTCAAATTTACATGGGCAACTTGTACCAGAGCTGATTTCTATCCTGAGTCCTTGGCTGCCCAGCCTTCAGGTGCAGAGCAGATAATAAAACGGGAGAAACATGAGGCCTACTTTCAGGGATCTTACTTGGCAAGGCTTATGAACTGATAGCCTGAATGATTATGATTAATTAATGTGAACTTTAAAAACAACATTAAAGAATTTGACCAATTCCTGATTTATCAATAGTGGAGTTTGTTCAGACAGCTTTGAAGGTACAATTCTATTAGGATTCATCTTTTTGCAGCTTCCAATTTTTATCACCAGTGCATTCACTTAATTGGGTCACTTGCCTTAAAATCAGGTGAACTCAATAATTAGGTTCCAGTTTATGTATAGAAATATGTATTTTACTTAAAGATATAACATTTGGCACATATTTTCAATTATAATATGCCAGTTTTATGTCCAGATCAGCCTATAGCTGAATAACCTTAGCCAGACATCATCTCATTGGGGCATGGTTTCCTAATCTATTATATAAAGGGTCAGGGTAAAAAACGGCTAAAGTCTCCTGCTAACGTTCTGAATACTGCGGTGTCTGAGATGAGCTTTGAGAATTCCTCAGGTAGATATTGGATTCTGAATAGGTCATAGACAATAAATCTGATTGTAAAACCAGTCACACTTTAAACCAAATGCTCATTTGAGGTTTCCTATCTTCAACGAATACATTTGCAGGATGTTAATGCTGGAAGGAATATTAGAAATCATTTAGTCTGATTCCCTCATTTTATGTTGAGAAAACTGAAGTCTTGAAATATTAAGTAAATAGTCCAAGGTCACAAAGTCAATCAGTGAGGAAGCCAGGTATAAAACTCAGGTTTTTGTGAATCCTAGCTGAATGTGCTTTCTTCTAAATCATTAATTAAGATGACATTGGGGTAAATGACACTTTTCCTTTGAAGTTAGGACTTTCATAAACCAAAAGAATAGTTAAGTCTTTAAATATTGCTTCTCCTGGTGTTCATTTTTCACTCTTTCCAATAGTTTGTTCTGAAGACACAGCTTTTAAAAGAGAGTAATTCCTTCAAAATAACAAGACTCGGATGCCGTAATGTCTAAAATGCCATCATTAAATCCTACCTTTCCTTTTGATGGACTGTTGATAATAAATTTCATGTATTTTTGGTGAATGGGTTTGGAGAAATCTGTTATTTGCTTTCCTTAGAATGTTTGGATTGAGCAGCGGAGACCTCACAGCTTCTCTTGGTCAACCTTGGATTTTCAGAGCAATGCTACAGATCCAGACCAGTTTGTGAAGGGGTCTAGTGCCATTCATAGAGTAATATGGGATAGCTAAAATAAATGTTGCCCATGTGACATCCTCTGCTGAGCAATTTAAAGTATATCTTACCATCAAAGGAAAAAGTCACATGGCATTTGAGGGCTTTTGTACCAGTTCTCCTTACAATTGATTGGGTTTGTGAATGTCTGAGGATCTGGAGAATCTAACATGTAATGTCTCACACATTGTCCAGAAATATGGAAGGGAGAACCTCAATAAGAACCTCTCCTCTTCACAGAAGCTTGTGAACAGGACTGTGGAAATTCCATGCAGGTCTAGATTTATAGATTTCCTTTAGCACCAGGTGATGCTTATAGGCTTTGCTGGATGTAGCACTTGGTCTTCAAGTGTGGCTTCTCAGCCTGCTCAATAACACTATTTTATCACAAGATAATAAAAAAAAATAATAAACTACCACAAATGGCTAGTCCTCAAGAACCTCGTATTTACTTTCCAAAAACTGGATCAGGTAGAATAGGTACCTGGTCACCAATTCCCCAAATCAGAAACTTGTAGCTGGGAATCATATTTTCACCATCCCTGGGGTTTTTCATAAGATAGATCATTCCACTCACAATCTCCATTTCAAACTCTCATGGAGACATCAAACTTGAAATATCTCAACTCACATTCTTCTCTTTCCATCTGTTGTTAATTCATTAAATGATTCCTCAGAACCATTGTTACCCACATATAAATCCCCGTGCAAATGTGATATGTATGTTCTAGGGAAAAGACAAACTCCGTATTTTTAGATGCTATAAATTTCATCATGTGAATATCATTCCTGTTAAAAATTAAATGTCTCTGTAAAGGTAGCAGATCAAGTTATCTGCCATTTACAAATTAGAATGAATGAATTTATTTGTACTATCTTAGCACAGGTTTAATGACAGAACCAAGGGGGAAATAGTAGATAGATGACACCATACAGTGTGTGTGTGTGTTTGCGCGCGTGTGTGTGTGTGTGTGTGTGTGTCTTTTATGTTTTAGGACATAGTGAGAAATCAAGAGAAGATTCCACCAGCAAAATTTTAACTTTTTTTAATTTATTTTTGAGAAAGAGAGACAGAGAGAGAGCACGATTAGGGGAGGAGCAGAGAAAGAGGAGACGCAGAATCCAAAGACAGGCTCCAGGCTCTGAGCTGTCAGCACAGAGCCCAACGTAGAGCTCGAACTCACAAACAGTGAGATCATGACCTGAGCCAAAGTCAGACCTAACTGACAGAGCCACCCAGGTGCCCCTCCAGCAAAATTTATCTATAATCTTTCTTCCCCCAAATACCCTATACTTCCTGTCCTGGAAGAGCAATCCACCAGATCATTAATTCTCAATCTACTCTGTGCCAAAAATACAGATACCTGAGCCCAATCCCCAAAATTCTGCTGCCATTGAATTGGAATGGTGCCCTGCCTTTGACATCTTTAAAAAACTCTCCAGATAATTATTGCACATCGAGGGTTGAGAACCTGTGCCTCAGATCCTCTACATCTCTGCTTCCATCATCAGCTTCTGACTTTCTACAACCTCTCTGTCTAACCACCTTTTCATGTACTGATGTGGTAGTGTTCCTCTAGAAGCACTTGCACTCTCAACATGGTGAAATGAAGCATTGATCACTGTGTTTCTCATCCAAGTTTCACAATTTATATCATGTGATTAGACATGAGTGTTTTCCACCGGCTTCCCAGGACCTCCATCTGAAAAGATACACTTGAGCACTGATCACCCAGGCCTCCAGTGTTCCTCTCCATGTTAACACCCAAGAGCAGTAAAACTAATTTAATGGCCCACAGCCATTTTGGGGTTAGGATCCTTTTGAGAATCTACTGAGTGTTGTCCCACATTTAAACATTCACACACATATTTATCTTTCAATGGACTCACAGCCCCATAAAGATCATCTATATATCCCTAAGAGTCCAAGAAACTTGTGTTCAGAATGTCTAAAATGATTCCTTTTAAGGATTAATGTTTTTAATCAGATAAAACCCTATAGAATAGTGATTAAAACCACAAGCTCTGAATTTGAGCATGGGCTTTAAAATCTAGTCTCTATTCACCACTGGTGTGGCATTGGGCAAATTATGTAATCTTCCTGAGTCTCAAGTTTTTTTATCTTTTAATTAAAAATAGTAATACCCATCTCTGAAGGTTTTAGTGTAGCTTATATGGAATCATGTATATAAGCCATTTAACACAGCACCTGGCCATAGCAAATACTCAGCAAATAGAAGTTATAGTGATGGTAATTGATAATAAAAATAATTCTTAAGAAGCACTAATAAGTTCTGGGTAGGTATAACTTAGAATGAAGAATTGCTGGTGACATAGTAGGGCAACATTTTTGGCAACATAGTAGGGCAAACAAGACATTTTTTTCCCTTCATATTTGTCTGTTTGCATCTATGTAAAAAGTACATAAATATTAGGAAGCTGGTCTGAAGAAATACATACAAACCAACTTCAGTAAATTAAACAGAGAAATGGAGTAGTCATCTGAAAAGTAAAGGCTTGAAAAAAAGACTACTGAAGACCAAGAAAAAAGAGTTGGATTCTGATACAGAGACCCACCTTCTTCTCCCTCTGCTGCTTCTGTTTGACCATAGCTTAGAACCAGTTTTGTTCAAATCTGCCTAGTAGCTCTCTGGAGAAAGTCATCAACAGCTGATTACTGGGCAGTGCTATGCAGGGTTAGTAGGACCTCTCCCTTCCTGCTGGCATCAGTGAAAGATAGACCATTAGGACTGGGTTTGGAGTTTTGCAATTTTTATTACCAACTAAGATTGTCTTCTGAGCCTTGACTGATTTTCACACAAGAGAGTTGAAAAGATCTACCCTTGGTCACCATGCCATCCTGATAGAGAAGCTCCCTCTTCCTGTGCTTAAATACCAGAATAGGACTGCAGAATCCTGGGTGCTCACAGATCCACAGCGGGAAGCACATAACAGCTTGCATTTGTCACCTATACCCTGTTTTTCATAGACAAGTCATAACATTGGCTCCAGAATGGAACACACATACTCTAAGCTTGGTTTTGGCAGGCAAATGAGAATGAAAAAGGCATCCACCCTTTCCTTATGGAATGTAAACACCTCACTGCTGGGCAGAAATTTACATCCAATTTTCATATTTGTAAGGAAATTTATATATGTTACTCAGCAGAAATATATGTTTTTATATATAAATATAAATGTATATATTTTCAATTTTTGCATGGAAATTTTCAACCAGCTCATCAAATTGTCTCTGATTTCTCGAGATACACATTTTTCCCCAGTCTCATAAGATAGAAACTGGGAATATAATGTATAATGTTTTTTTTTCTTAAATTCTTGGATTATTAATTTGAATTATGTCATTCTGAGCTGATTGCAGACTGCCACAGTGAAGTCTGAGCACAAGGCTGAACAGCTACATTACATGAGGGTCTAATGGCAGGAAAGACTATGAGGAGGAATGTGAAGGAACAGGGTCCAGGTTTTAATGGAGACACTTGCCTAGTATGCACTACTTGACCTACTTTCTGCTTCATTGCAGTCCAGTTTAGGCAGCTAGGTAAAAAGCAGGCTGTACGGTCCGTGAGTTCGAGCCCCGCGTCGGGCTCTGGGCTGATGGCTCAGAGCCTGGAGCCTGTTTCCGATTCTGTGTCTCCCTCTCTCTCTGCCCCTCCCCCGTTCATGCTCTGTCTCTCTCTGTCCCAAAAATAAATAAACGTTGAAAAAAAAAATTAAAAAAAAAAAAAAAGCAGGCTGTAGATGAAAACCAGATACTACTTCTCAGCTGAGATTTCTATGGCAAAATAATTATGAAATTAAAAGTTGCACATGGATTGCACAACTCATTTTTAAGGAACCCTATTCACAGACTCTAAGATTTTCATGAATGACTATTTACATTCAATTATTCAATCTCATAGAGACAGGGTTGTAAGATTGAAGGATCCACATTTTCTGTTACTTTTCTGAAAAAAAAATTTAATGTAAAAAGAAACAGTTACCTAGATATCAAGATGCAATCACCTTGCAGTTAATATAAAAGATTTTTTATAAAGAAAAACAAACATTGATTCATCATAGCTATCCAAGTAGAACATCAGTAACTCTCTGAACAAGCAGCCAGCCTAAATTAAATCAAAAGGCAATCACAAGAGAAAGTATGTGGGAGCCATAGATCATTGCACAGGGAGGTCAGTGAGCTCTCAAAACCTGACGAGACGACTGGCCCTGAAAAACCTACATGGATCTCCCCTGACTCTTGCCTGGCTCAGAAGCATGAGAAACCTAAAAAAGTTCAGGCTCTTTTAATCATTAAGAACCAGCTAGTAGCCCAGCTGAAAACCAGTTATGAACAACATCAAGGAGCCAGGAGGCCATGTATCTGTATACATCTTCCTGGAAAACCCAAGGTTAGACCCCGGGCCCTACTAAAAGGCAAAACCCCTTCATAAACCATTATCTCCTCAGCAGGAACCTGGTAGACGCCAAAGATGACTTCACATGAGGGACACAGAGGAAGTCTCCATCTTCGCCTACCAATTGTTTTCCGTGTCTGGTTGAATCTATTAATGAGCAAACACAGAATGACAATACAAATAATAACCCTAAAATTTGCCCTAAGGATTGCTCAGTTGAAGGGTATGAGAAATCAATTCAAATTCCTCCCATTGCTGTGCCTTTTTCCTTTTGGAGTTCCAAGGTCTAAATAACTGCATAAAACAAATCAAGGGAAAATAGGGCCCAGATGCCTGTGGCCTTTGTTGATGAATAGGGCTCTAAGTCAGTCACTCAGCTGTTTTATTACTTGTCTTTAAGGCTGATGAGTCCCCAGCAGACCTGCATCACTGAATTCTCAATAAAGGGTTAGTGCTTGTCCTGCAGAATAATAAGAACCGCTAATGACACCAATTAAGAGCTGTAAATGTCATTTATACTTGTTTGTTATTTTTCAAATCAATAAGGCTGGAAAGACACAGCAGCCTGAGATAATTTAGATTGGAACAGTTTGTGGGGACATTTTAATGGATATATTGCAATCGGTATTCTTGTTCTCCTTTTGGATAAATTGTGTTCCTCATTGGGTCAGTTCTGATATTTACTTAAAAAAAGAACTTACCCTCCCAAATGATTACACATAAGGGAAAATACTTAGGGCAATAAAAAAAAAAAATACAAGTATATACCTTTCTTAATTCTGCTCATTAAATCCCTTGTTTCAAAATGTTCTCATTTTATCTGAGCAGGTATCTTTACTGGAATAGTAAATAACTTAATAAAAAATAAATTCAGAAGGAATATAAAATTATCAGTGAAAATTAGAACTCTATGCTTTGATGCTATAGGAATTGCAGGGACACATGTTTTTTTAAAGGTTCTTACTCTTTTGCCAAATGTCAATAGTAGGCTTGTAATTGGTACATTCAAAAGATTGTGCATAAGGTGTTTGTTTTGCTGGAATATGAGGCAGTTGGTCAGAAATCCAGAGATATGTGCTTTTTTAATTACAAAAGTTGCACAGAAGTCTCATTTCTCACTGGGGTCCTATTCAAGCAAGAGAAAACTATGAAACATTTCACTGATGAGGCAGCAACCAGGGACAGACCGCCCATTCCCCATAAAACAACTGAATTGTACAAATTATCATAGCTAAAAGGACAACTCACCAGAAAGTTTGAGAAAACTAACCAAAATAACTTTTGGGTGTTCTTGTGAATGCGTTCCAAAGTTTTTCTGTTGTGATTTGGGATGTTGACAAAGATTGTAAGAAGAGGCATGTGAAATTTAAAATTGCCTTATCCTAGTTGTCTACGTCTATACCCATTCTCTGAGTAGGTTTTCTGCTTTGTTTGAAAAGTCAGATTTAAGTGGTTAATCTTTTGAAGACTTGTCTTTAATTACTGCCTATAGGACAGTGAAATCACTAAACAAGAAAAAGTACTTAAAAAATAATATTGGGAAAATTATTGTTTTAAACGAACAATCGGTGATCATTTTATGTAAATGTCTACCTGACAATAAAATAGTTAAGGGGCACCCGGGTGGCTCAATCAGTTAAGTGCCCTACTTCAGCTCAGGTCGTGATCTCACAGTTTGTGAGTCTGAGCCCTACATCAGGCTGTCTGCTGCCAGCACAGAGCCCCACTTCGGATACTCTGCCCCCCTATCTCTCTACCCCTTCCCCCTGTCTCTCGATCTCTCTCTCAAAAATAAACATTCAAAAAAATAATTAGCTAAAACCTTAAAATTTTAGATACTCAGTTTATTGTGACTACACAGCATTCATTATCCAGTTTGATTATTTATGTTGAAGTTATGCATGTGTATATGAGCTGTTAGTTAAAACAATTTTAAAAATTGAGTTAACCGGTTTTTGAAATCAAACATACAGTGATGCAATAGGGAAAATTAAAGGATATAGGAAATATATTCTGGCCATATATCTTCTCTGACTGATTTATTGCTCTATATACTATTGGCCTTTTGTGAGTTTCAACAGTATGATATCATGGATAAGAGAAATAAAGAAAACAACGAGCCAAAAATAGATTTAAGTATTTGTCTTGGTGTGCTGCTGCCCAAATTCTTTAATCCAAAGCTTTATCTCCAGCATTCTCAAGCTGGTTTTTGTTTTGAATAATGTAACTCTGATATCCATAGGTTGTCTCTAACTTACCTCCTCACTCACAGTTTTACTGTTTTATTATACTTACCCAATATTCTCCATTAGTCAATTTTGTCTACTCATTGTTCCTCAAATATTTCTCACACTCTCTTCCATGTCATTGCTTCAATCTGGGGTAAGTAAGAAATATATACCCTATCTCCAGCTATGAAATTTCTACTGTCTTCACAGACCAGTGCATAGTTCATCCCCTCCATAAGGCATTACCTGATCAACCCAGCTGGAAATAGTATGTCTCATTCATTTGTTCTTTCATTCATTCATTTATTCAACACAAATTTATTAAAGGTCTGCTATGTACTAAGCATTGTGGTAGACTCTGCACTCCCTTACAAAACACTAATTTTTATTTGGACCATTTGCATAACACTTGCTATATGTTGAATGATGTTACAGCAATTTGTGCAAGGGATTTATTTGAATACAGTTTTGTAAATTTCTTGAGGGCTGAGACCTTGCTTCAATCATCTTGGAATTTGCTGCACTGCTGATGGTGGCACTTTTCACAAAATAAGTGAATGATGACCAAGCTCTGTGTATATGACTCTAAGACAAATAAACTTCTTAATTTGGGGGAAAAACTAATTAAAATAGGTAGCCCCATGTTGTTTACATAAGACATTATGTTGATTGGCTTAATTTCGTCTCTTCCATTGGTTATCCAGATATTATTAAAAAGCGTGATGTTAGATGTATTTTCTTACTTCGTGAATTTGGTTCCTTTTGCCAGAAATGAATCAGGATGTTTCAATAAATGGACTGAATCCAGAAGACCTAGTATTGAAATGTGGTTTAGTACTTTTTTTTCACACAGATGTGTACTCTATAAGTCACCTGCGTTCATCACTGACATCCACAGAGCTAGATGCAAAGGTATATAGGATCTGTCTACCTCATTTGGCCTGTGAGAAAAGGAACTGTAAAAGTCTTCCATAAGTCTTTTCACTACCTGGTGAGCTCTGCAC
Organism: Leopardus geoffroyi; assembly: GCF_018350155.1. Taxonomy (NCBI): domain Eukaryota; kingdom Metazoa; phylum Chordata; class Mammalia; order Carnivora; family Felidae; genus Leopardus; species Leopardus geoffroyi. The sequence continues at coordinate 60,200,772 of NC_059339.1, forward strand.
CAACCTAAAAACAGTCTTCAGTGTTTAGGGGATATTGCGGTTTCTGAAACTAACAAAAATGTTCAAGGCCATGCAGAACGAGGTGGATGGACAGGACCAGGTTTGGTTCACTGTACTTAGTACCACACAATTTCCTCTTGATGTCTGTTTTCTCCCCTCATTAATTCCCACTTTTTTCCCTGTCTGAAAGGGGAAATGCTACCTGAAACTCATTCTTTCTCTTTCCAAAAGAGATCCACCAGAGAACATCAGATTTTACTCCCTTGCTTTTGAAAGAGAATTTATTTTAAGCACGGGGAAATTATCCCAAGGGATTCATCATTATCTGTGGAATGTCCAACACCAGGAAGTTGGGTGAGAGTGGATATTTAGAGGCAAACAGCCCTAAATTTAAAATTAAACTAATTAGGTAACAATTTAACATCTAACATTTTAATCACCTTGTGGAAAGTTCAGTATGGCCCAGGGACTTGGGCTCCATAGACATCTATTTGACAATCGCATTTATTCATTAGTTTTTCTAAAGTTTAGGTATCCATCTCTGTTACTGATAAAGAATCCAATAAGGCCTGAGACCTCAATGGCAGAATGGACATCCACTGTTCCTTTTTTTTTTCTTTTTGGAAAGAAATGTCCAACTACTTCCCCATATATGGGAGTCAGAAGGTCACTAGTAAACAATACTGTCTGTTCAGAGAGAATTTATGAGTGTTACCTCTCAGCTATCAAATGTAGGTCAGAGAGTCTCTCATTTCCTGAAGGGTAGGCCCCTCCAGGTCAGGTAGCTCATAAAACCATGTATCAACACTGGAGATGATAGAGAGGGGCAAGATGGCAGCGGGCTGGAGTGCAGAGGACCTACTTCTAGGGGGCAGCTGCTCTTGCCATACAGGAATGCAGGCTTTGTTGCCAGATCTTCACAAGAGCCAGAAATGGGTTTTTTATGTGGTCTCCTAATTTTCAAATTTTGGCTTAAAAATATTAATATACTGTTAAAGATAAAATGTATCTGTGGGCCATATCCAGGCCACAGACCACTGGTTTGCCACCCCTAGTTTTTTAAAAGCAAATTTGTGGTATGAAAGAGACTATCTTGCAAGCAATCTTCATCCCTACCCCTACTCCCAAATCCCTCCCCCCATGATTTGACCCCCACCTGGTCAGGTTCCTTGCCTATCAACAAAGGGAAAAGATATTTTTTAATGAAGTGCCTTTTTAAATGGTGCATGAGAATATCTGCAATAAATGCCTTTGAACCTTTGACAGTGCTTTCTTGAATGAAAATGTAGTTTCTACCACAAAAGAAGTAGTGGCCTTTACCTGGTTCCCATGTTTATGCTTGTTTTATGTACGTTAATTCTGTATTAAGTATTAAAAAAGGATTTTTCTATTGCCATTTGTAACTGCAACAAAGAATTTCCTTCCTTCTGCATAAGGCTTGCCTGTCTTAACTAAATACTCAGTGATTTTTTTCTTATTCAAATGCCCTTAATTAGATTTATAGACTCTTTACAGTGTTTTATGTTGATGAGGGACTTAGAATACAACGCACACTAATAAAATATCCCCACTACCCAACTTGTGCTTTTGCATGTTTTATTTCAGTGAATAATGAGTCTTAAATAATGTTCTGAATATGTTGTCGAGGATGTTCTAAAGAAATATGGACTGATGATCCATCAGGAAACATTAATAAACATACAACCACATGGAATTGGTGACCGAGAGAAAGTGATTCATTGGGCTGTAAACCATTAAAGAATTTGGGTCATGAATGCCTGCTACAAATAAAAATGTATTTAGGAAACAACAGTTATACATTCTCATTTTTTAATTTCTTTCTGTGACTTTTAGCTTGCCTAAATGTTTTAAAATTGAAGGTAATCATTGTATAACATTCTCAATCCTGGGGTAAAGAAATTTACTCTACATAGTTTCCTTTTCACATGACACAGCCATTTTCACGGTTATAGCTAATTAGCTTCCTTTCGACATTAGATACGGAGGATGTTTAAGCAACGTAAACTAGCTGTCATCCAGCAGCATCATAATCAAAATGGCATAAAATTTGCTATAAAACCTGCAGCTAATAACATTTATAAGGCACCTTATTACATAAGGATATTGAAGAAGCTCAGATACTGTATATCACAATGCTTCCCCGGGGACCTGGTTCATTTTCCTAATGACTGTGTATGGGTTTACTTTAGGAGCTTTTATGCACATGCCTGAGCACAGAGCTTACCCAGTCAGACTGATAAGAACTGAAGAAGAGTGACATCCAAATCCAGCAACAAATTACTAGATCTGTCTGGAAATGAATCAGCAATGTGGTCATCTTTGTCATTCACCAGCTAAGCTGTCTCACCATTTCATGGCCATGCTGGTTTTAATATTCTTCCATATTTTATTTGAAAGTGCTTATACCTGCTCACTACTTAAGAGACTTCAATATTGTCTTCTCCATGCCCACTACCTGTAACCTTTGTGCTTCTCCTCATCCTTCAAGGTTAGCCTCAAACCATGTTTCTTACATGGGGCTTTCCTTGATGCCTATAACCCTCACTGATCTTCTTTTTACCTTCGAGTTTTTATTGCTTTCATTATCTGCTCTGCAAAAGCAATGCCCATTCCTGCCTATCCTTTTCTTTTTGAACAAATTAACAAACCAAACAGGTCAGCCTTATCCCATCACCAAACAATAGACGGTCAACTCTGGAAGCACATTAGGGCCTCATGTTCCAATGTTAAAAATTTGACCAAAATTTTTTGGAACTTCTTTTTTCCATGTTAGTTTGCTGCACAGGTTCCTGTCCAGGGTTCAGTATGTTCACATGGGTCCTAACTTGCGGACCTAGCTCCTGCCATTCTCCAATGCCAGACCTTGCCTCTGGTGTCGTTGCATTGCCTTGAAGAGAACTTCTGAACTATGACTCAGTCATTGATTACCAAGAACAACTGCCACCTACAAGACTCACTACCAGTCCCACCCAGTAATTTCTCATCTGGCAACTTGAATATTACACATAATCTGCATGGTCAAGGTTTTTCTATTCTTCTTTTTTGTTGATGATCCCTCTCTGGGGAGTAAGACAAACTTTATTATCTGAACCATCTCCCCTATCTCTCAGGACAGTTCCTAAATGCCATATATAACTTAGATCCTATCAATGATGATAATTAGTTTTGCTTATTTCCTATCATGTGATTTAAATTTTATTTTACACCCTAGCTAGTTTGCTGATTATGCCATGCATAAAACTTGCCTTTTTTTTCTAAATAGATTCTTATCTTCATATGAAGAAAGACTGTGATTACACTTCTTTATCAAAGATTTAATGTGCTCTTTAGTCTCGGGCATATGGTAGTACTCATACATTAATCAATAATTATCTTCCCCAAAGAACTTATACACAGCACGATTCCAATGCAATAAAGACATCATTCTATCACCTGATAGGTTCTGGCTACCTCAATGAAATGAGCATCATAATCAACTATAAGACATGCCTCAAATCCATCCTAAACCTCCCTTTTCTTTTTGTAGTCTTTCCTTTTTAACTCTCAGTTTGATTCTCTACATCATTCAGTCCTCACTTTATAATTTCTGGCTTAATTCCCAAGTCTTCTAGTTCTCTTTTGCTTCTTAATGATTGATGTATGGACGTTTCTGGTGGTAAATTTTCTATGCTTGATTCTGAAGTAACTTCCTGTGAGCTGTCCAGCATATATCCTGGTTAAGTGTGGCCTTCCATCTTGGAGTCTCTCCCTCCCTCATTCCTGGATGACTGCCTTGCAGAAACTATATGCTTTCCCTTTCCTTTAGTACTGCTCATACCATTATCTTTGCCCGTCCCATGGAGTTCTTTATGCCTGTCTTCAAAGATGCTTTATTTTCCCCATCTGATAATATACATATAAGTAGAGATAGAGACATATAATGTAACATAAAATATAATATTAAGTGGCTTAGCATCTTAAATTCAAATGGTGATGCAAGATATTATAATGTGACATTTGGAAAGATTTTAAAAATTGGAATCCATGCAAATTAATCAGCAATGTTAGAGATCACAGAAAAGCATCATCAAATTGTCCTTTCCATCTGTTAAGTGAATTTGTGCATTATAGGCTATCGATTATTATAGTAAAAGGATGAAAATAATTGAGAGGAGATGCATTACAATATGGCATGCCGATATCTATAACATCTTTGTTAAAGGCTTGAAACTTCTTATAGAGTCCTTGGGCATCAATGGCCAATATGTTTCCTGAGATTAAGACAGCCACAGAATACTTGCGATGACTTGAAAAAGGAGACTGATCTCTTCATCTCAGAAAGCTAGGGCAGTCATATAAATAAAAGTATAGGTACTATGAACTGTTCTAGGAAAATTCTTTGCCCTCCTGAAACTTACTCCTTAAATGTGATTGAAGAGGTCACAATACATAAGGAAGTGGCATATATAGTCAGTCAGTGGATGGTAGTAAGGTTAGGGGAAAGCTAAAATAGAATTAGGGGGTGCCTGATAAGGCTGGGCACACTAATTTAAGTAAAATGGTCAAGATGGATTTTACAGATGTTATGACATTGAGCTCTCAGAGAAAGACGTGAAGAAGTGAGCCATTAGGATATCTGGAGAAACTATCCTCCAGCCACAAGAAACAATCAGTGAAAGGGAAATATTTTAGCCTTACCAGGTAATACTAAAGATCCCCATGCGGTTGGTGGCCATAAATTTAAGGTGGTATCAGTAGCATGCGTATGTATTTTGTGTTTGCTTTGTTTTGGACTCCAGGGCTCAGAGTAAGTGGGAGCTGGATTTAACTAAGTTTAGCCTTTTTTTTTCCCCAAGTGAGTATAATAAAGAGAAAGAAGATCAAGAGAGTTGAAAGAGTAAACAAGGAACTGATAATGAAGATGGAATCTAAATTAAATAAGGAAGGAAATGAGAACATGAAGAAGGAGTGAGGAACACTGGAAAGGTGGCAGAATCAATTATAGGTCCTTATGAGGTCAAAGATTTATTAAATCTGATGGTTAGAGTATAAGCTGGAAAGGTGGATGATAATCATCAGAGAATAAGATTCTTTTTTTTTTTTCAACGTTTATTTATTTTTGGGACAGAGAGAGACAGAGCATGAACGGGGGAGAGGCAGAGAGAGAGGGAGACACAGAATCGGAAACAGGCTCCAGGCTCTGAGCCATCAGCCCAGAGCCTGACGCGGGGCTCGAACTCACGGACCGCGAGATCGTGACCTGGCTGAAGTCGGACGCTTAACCGACTGCGCCACCCAGGCGCCCCAGAGAATAGGATTCTTAAAATGGGGGATGTACAGGGTCAGTTATGTTCATAAGGCTAAGGTGTAACTATGCTGACAGCAGAGGTACAGTGAAATCCAAGATCCTTGCAGAAGAGAGATTACAAAGAACCTAGAGGACAGGGTATTGGAGATATCATCCAGGTAGAAATGGAAACTCCAGTGCAGGATGAAATGAAATGAAACTCCAGTGTTGGGTAGAATGAGAAGGAACGGAGAGCTAAAATATCCCAGGAATGAAATACAATGGCAACAACAGCAGGCGCAGATTCTTCCATCTGATGGCTTGAGTTTAAGGAGAAGAGAAAGAGAAAAACATCCACCCTCATCACCCACCTAGTGATAAGTGGATGTGAGGGGAAAGCCATTCATGCTTTGAAAGGACTATTGGAGAATCAGTATCCTTGGCAAAGCCAGGTTTCCTTTTGAGCAGTGAGTCTCATGGCTATCAGACCTGATGATCTGTTTTTATAACAAATATTTTATATTGCTCCTCTAAATCTTGTTACAAAGTCAGAGATAATTTAACTTAAGAAGATCATAACTTAAAAATATATAAGGAATAAAATAATAGTAAAGTGATTTTTAAAAAGAAAGATCTTTGAGGGCAGCTCAGTTGGTTAAGCACCCGACTTTGGCTCAGGTCATGATCTTGTGGTTTGTGAGTTCACGCCTTGTATCGGGTTCTGTGCTGATAACTCGGAGCCTGGAACCTGCTTCAGATTCTGTCTCCCTCTCTTTCATCCCCTCCTCCACTCATGCACTGTCTCTCTCTCTCTCTCTCTCTCTCTCTCTCTGTCTCAAAAATAAATAAACAAAAAAAATTTTTTAAAGAAAAATAAAGGTCAATTATTTCAAATTATAAATGCTCAGCGACACTGACCCTAGAAGTCACAATGCTGAGATCACATGTACTGTATTGATGACAGCTGAAGTGAGGAAAGAGGTATATTTTTTGGACAGCTCAAACACCATCAGTGGTAGCACCAGCAGTAAATGATTAACTGAAAAGGTGAAAACTCTGGCAAAAGTTCTAAATAAACAAAATAACATCTACTCTTGATTTTCAGACTCATTTCATCTCTAGACATTACCATGACTATTATCACTGGAAAATAATGTTTTGCGTTTATAACGTAAAATTGAGCTGTGTTCTGGCCTTGACTATTACTAGCCTACTTTTTCACTTACATGAATACCCACCGGACACCAGAAAATAACGTGGAGTGTAGACCACTTCTTTGTTGTGCGGTACCACCCCTCTCGCTGCAGGGTCATTAGCCCACCTCGGATACTTTGAGCCTCTTCTCCATTCCAGTCATTGTGACAACCAAATGTAGCCACCCATATTTTTGAAATGTACCCATGCTGTCCTTGATCAGAACAAGATTAATATTCATCTGAGTTTATAGCAAAAGGAGCTTAAAGACAAGTCTGAGACGTAAATGAAACTTTGAAATTGTGATCAAGTGAGTTCTCAAAGTGATTAAAACATAGGACACTTTGGACAAAAGCTAAACTTAAATATACACATATGCTTTGAAGAGAGAAAATTGTCCATAATATTTCACGATTCAAATATTAGAGGTGTCCTCTCTTCCATCCACTGCCAGACTTAAAATGCACAAGATTAAAGAAGAGGAAAGCAGAAAGTATCAAAGGATCCTGCATATTGCTAGTTCCAAAAAATGCTAAGAATTTAGAAATTCTGTGGAGAATTCTATGCACCTGAACTTTAGCTGGGTTTGTCATCTAACTTATGCCGTCTGTATGTTTCCTTAATGTGTGTGGGCCATGAGGGTATGTGCATTTGCACACCTGCGTGCTTACATTAAGGTTCACATGGAGAAAAACTGCCCTTTTGTGGTAGGAGAGCTTAAAGTGAGTGTTTGCATTCGTGTGTCCAACTTGCTAATCAGCTACAGCCTCCTGTGAAGCAGGAGGACAGCAAGAGTCCTCGGGGATGGAGGGTGACAGTGGCGGTAGCAGTGGCGAGAAAAACCAAACCTGAGACCAACGGACTGTAGTTCCCAATGTTATTTTCAATAAGAAAACACTGCAGTAAAACCTGGTTATTCAGATGTGAGATGGAACAACAGAACAAATCACTCCCCATTCAATCAACATTTATCACAAAATTTTCACCATCAAAGCCTTTTCAGGCTGTAAAATAAATACAACCTAGTTCTCTCTTTACACATATACCCAAATGCGTCTATAATGCACTTGGACTTTGTGTGCATAGATAAGCATAGCTTGGTTTTTGTCATCAAATATTTCAGAGCATTTATCAGATATTTAGCTCACTCCTCTCTTAGCTTTTTAAAAATATTTAATGTGAAAGGGAAAAAATCCAGTTTTTTTTTTATTCATTTACACTTCAATCATCCATGTTGTTTAATATCAGTGATTTGATATTCAAGAGCCCTTGGGCCTTTTCAAACGTGCTTTGGAAAATCTTTTTTTTTTTTTTTTCGGTTGTGCCCCTAATATAAGAAGGAGAAGTAGCATTTTGCCAAAGGCAACTCAAAGTGAATGCCAGGGGAGCAGGGTGGTATTTCACTCTGAACTGGTGAATTTTGAGTAATATCTAAATTGGAGGAAAAGAGACGTATTGGTAACGTACTATACGTGCATACCTGGGCACCTCTGTTTTGTACAGTCATATATGCAATCTGTATTATCTTATGGAATGAAAATTTTAATTTCATTCTAGAAAGATTCCCTATGCAGAAATACAATTAGTTTCTCTCTTTGTCTTCATGCTTCTCCTCCTCTTATTTTTCTTCTCTTTTTTTCTTCCTTTCCCTGCCCCTCTTCCTCCTCCCCCTTCTACTTTTTCTTCTTCCCTTTTATCTTGTGAAAAGAGTCACTGGGTGTAATTAATCATTTCTCTTAAGATAATCTTTCTTATGTTGAGAAATGAAGATATAGAGCAGCTTCAAAGAATCATGGAATTTTGATCATTCGACTGGTTCATAAATGTTTTCTATTAAATTTCATGCTGATAATGATCCAGCGTCTAGTTTATTCCAGATACGTGAGGCTCACTGACTCCTAAGGGAGGTGACCCATATTCTTAAATATTATCAAACTTTACTTCTCCAAGATAATATTCAGGATTTATAGAGCTAGAGGCCTCATTCATGTGTCCAACTTGCTAATTTGACAGAGGGTTTTGGTGACCCTCTGTAAGGGAAAGATTTAGAAATATAAATACAAAATCAAGTTAATATTTATTTTAAGTGATAAGTGAAACCACAATGTATATTATACACTTTTGAAGCTATTGAAATCCAGAAAAAATTACATTTATTAAATTTATCTCATTTCCCAGCACACTTATGTACTATTTTCTTGAAACTTTTTGACTGACGGCCCTTTGATCACCTCTCCATGTGACGATAATTTTGTAGCACCATTTTTATGGAGTGAATAGGAAGGTAATGCAGTCTTTCCTCTAGTGAGATTTGATGTAAATGGGTTTTCAATCATTGATAGTTTGTCTTCTTTCAACATCTTAACTAGTTGTCTGTAATGTCACATAAATTGTTAAGACTGTTGTCTTAAGAGGGTGAACATCTCTCAAATGTTTTCCCTATACAAGCTATAAGATGTCAGGGCTGAAATTTCAGTGTGTGTATGCATCGGTGCAGCAACAAACCCAAAATCATGTGTGAGTCGATGACACACATTGACCAATTCATGATAAATGTCCTTTTTGTAGTGGCCTAGTTTACCTTCATCAGTGTTTGCACATTGTGTCAGGTCATCAAGAAATTAATAAGAACCTGTATAGATGCAAAGGGAAAGGCTATGTTAGATGGGAAGAGTATGTGCAAAGGAATGGCTTGGTACAGACAAAGGAGAATAGTTTGAGTGGAGTAGGGTAGAGAGCACCAAGGACGATGGAACAACATTCGTGTGTTGGAGCCAGGCAGGGAGGTAAGAGATAGAGCCAAATGCTGAGTTTCTGCCTATCTAGATTTAATGTTAAGGAAGTGACAGCCTATTAATGGATGATTATGCATATGAGGTATAGCCTTATGATCATTTCCATTCGGGTTCCACAAATCCAATTTTTACATTTGCTAGCCTATAGAACCCAGCTAGGAGTAATTTACCCATGCACAGAAGTGACTGTGTACCATGTAAGTATAACCTACTAAATTCACATTAGACCTATCTGTAGACGAACTTCCTCTTACCCACATTTTAAAAAGCCTGAAGCTACCCTAAAGTCACCTGACATAAGGGCTAATTTGACAGAAGGGAAGCTAAAGTCGAAAGAGAAAGTGGAAATATAAAGAAGTAAAAATGTCTTACTTTGCGAATTTGTCTAAAGGACATGATCATGTGAATTATTTGCATGGGTTGTTCCCCTGTCTGGCCTGTGCTAGTGAAGGGTCCTGATGCGTGAAGTTTGATGTACTTCTGTCCTTCCCTTCTCTGTACTTTGGTCCTGGTTCTGCACTCTGGGAGCTCCACTGCAAGAGGCTTTCAAACTTCTGAGAAGAGCCACATGTTTGTGTTCATTAGGTCTCTTCACCCAGGTAAACATCCTCAGCTTGGCTCATGCCCCAGGGTATTGAATGCGTCTCTTCCCTGCTCTGCCCATCCAGGCCTTCAGTTTGCTGTTGTACTGCAAATGCAGTCTTAGTAATCAAACATGATGGTATGCTTTTCATGCTTATGGTTTGTACATTTGTTATTTCAACTATTATTAAGTTTTCAGATCAAAAGTTCTGTTACAATCACATATTAGCAACTATGTGGGGGTATAACATACACTAATCTACAGCTGGTGAAAATGTAAATAGGCACAATACTTGTAGATGTATCATTGATTTATAGATTGACAAGATATATTTTTGACTGAATATCAAACAAAACAATCAGGATAATTCAAAAAGCGTAACGTATTTATTATAAAACAGAGATATACAGAATGCACATAAACATATATGTAGAAAGATATAGCAGTAATTATACTTCTGTGAAGGACGAGAACTGGGGTGATTGGCTAAAGGAAGATTTCTCCAGGGCTCCTGGGTGGCTCAGTCAGTTGAGCGTCTGACCTAGGCTCAGGTCATGATCTCACAGCTCATGAGTTTGAGTCCCGCATCGGGCTCTGTGCTGACAGCTCGGAGCCTGGAGCCCGCTTCGGATTCTGTGTCTCCCTCTCTCTCTGCCCTAACCCACTCACATTCTGTCTCTGTCTCTCTCAAAAATAAATAAATATTTTTTAAAAAATTTTAAAAGAAGATTTTTCCTTAGATGTAGCTTTTTTCACTTATTGTTTTAAATGAGAACATATCCACATAATATTTGAGTACCTAAAATTATCTAAAACTAAATGATATTAATTACAGAACAGATAATGTGGTGTTAACTCTATTTCCCTGCTTAGTCACATACACACAAACACGCATACACATACACATGCACGTGCAATGTGCACATACAGATATACACAAACTCAGGAGAGATTCTGTATGATTGGTGAAGAATCTGAATTTAAAGGTCTAGATTCAGGGATGTCTGGGTGGCTCAATTGGTTAAGCAGCCCACTCTTGGTTTCAGCTCAGGTCATGATCTCGTGGTTTGTGGGTTTGAGCCTTGCATCGGACTCCATGCTATTGGGATTCTCTCTCTCTCTCCCTCTCTCTCTGCCCCTCCTCTGCTTGTGAGATCTCTCTCTCTCTCTCTCTCTCTCTCTCTCTCTCTCTCTCCCTCTCTCTCTCTCTCTCTCTCAAAATAAATAAATAAACTTAAGAATATAAGATAAAAGTCTAGATTCAAAGTGCGCACACACAGACAACTCACACACAAACTCTCCTTGAGTGATCGAGAGTCATGTAGTGATGTTGTCAGAAATAACCAGTTGTCTTTGGGGTAATCATAATCTGGCAGAACCAATGAAATTCTCTGGTGAAGTTTTAAATTAAAAAAAAGAAGAAGAAAGATTTGTTTAGGTTATCTGACCAAGAATAGACTCTTGAATGAGTATTTACCAAACTGAGAGAGAACAGGGGTAAGGAAATGAGAGGCAGTAGATGCAAATAATCATGGAATAGCCTGAAATAGACACTCCATTCTCTCTGCTCCATGTTTTCATCGAGACCCAGGACTAAAATCAATTACACCCACCTCATGGAAGAACTGTGAAGGACATCTGGATAGCATAAATGAAATCTCTTTGGAAAGTATAGAATGCTTTCCAAATGCCAGGCATTGTTACCTTCGACTTGGAGACTGACCAATAAACACAAGATTGACACACCTTTCCTAACCATAAAAAGTAAGAATAAAAACTGGCAGGGAAGTCCACGTCTGCTTGGGAATTGGTGGCTGAGCTCCATAATGTCCAAAGCCCATCATTATGCCCATGGCATTGAGAAGTCAACAGAATGAAAATAATCACCCTTTAGGTTGACTGTGGGAAACTTTTGTTTCTGTAAACAAGATCGGTTGAATGGCCAATGTTAGGCAACATGAACCTAAAATACATCATGGTGTCTTTGATTATTGGAACCAATGTTCCAATTGGTAATTGCAACATTCTTGCTCACACGATACTTGTTTCTCTCAATTGCAAAAGTCTAAAGCTGGTCAGACAGAGAGAAGTATTCATCAGGGGACCCTTTTAACTGGATGTATATTGGACCAAGATGTGAAGAAGATTTACTCTTTTTCTCTCTCCAACAAAATAATAGTTTCTCTGTTCTCCTCTTTTGCTCTCAAGCCTGAAGATGATTTGTGCCTGGCAGAGAAGATCTGAATCTATTGCTTTAATGTTGTTTTAACATAGTTTTCATTTTTAATCTGTAGATAATCCTAATATAATAGACTGTGAATCAATATTTATAAATGAATTTTAATCTTTTATAGCAGATCCATTAACAAACCCCAAATTTATTGAGCCATAAAAGTTAGGCCAAAGCTATGGCATGTAGTAGAGTCTTATAGTTCCCAATTGAATCACTAGGCGCCATAGATATGTTGCTTCACACTGCACAAGTGCTCTCAAAAAAAAATGTAGTGTTTGTCTCCTCTTTTACTTTTCCTTGGGATAAACATCCAAACAGTAAAAGGGGACTGAGGCACCACAGGGGATGTGAAGCAGGCAGCCTGCACAGCCTACAAGGAAGGCTTTGCCAGAGTTACAGTGACTGTTGCAGGGCTACCAGCTGTGCATCTGGAATGAGCTGGTATAAAGGAGGCACTTTCAACAGGACCAACGTTTTCCTTGGATGTTTCTCTGTTTGCCTTCTGTTTATATTAGGACATTTTCAAAATTACCCTCCCACCACAATGAGTGTAACAGAAGTTTTGCTCTCTTGACATTTTTTTAATGTTTATTTATTTTTTAGGCAGAGAGAGAGACAGAAAGAAAGAGAGAGAGAGACAGAGTGCAACCAGGGGAAGGGCAGAGAGAGAGGGAAACTCAGAATCCAAAGCAGGCTCCAGGCTCCAAGCTGTCAGCACAGAGCCCGATGCAGGACTCGAACTCACAAACTGTGAGATCATGACCTGAGCCGAAGTCGGATGCCCAACCAACTGAGCCACCCAGGCGGCCCTGCCCTCTTGACATTTTTTTAGGTTGAGTTGAATAAAGGCGGGTATAGTCAGATCAGCCAGGTTAAGTGCTTGTTCAAGGGCCCTTACTCCAACCACAAAAGGTTATGAGAATGTGTGTGGTCCTTTCCCCACTCCTTTTAACGAGGTGTGTTGCTCATCACTGAAGATTCCTGAGCGGGTTTCCTCTCAACCTTCCCTTAGCCACCTCATCAGCAAAGCACAAACACTCACACGGACCCTATGTATATATACACAGAGACGTAAAAGCAAGAAAGACCCTTTCAGAAGCTGGGTTTGGTATGTTGTCTGTAATACGAACCTAGGGTTTCCTATGGAAAAATGCCGACGCTTGAAATCGCTGTAATCTTTTGTAAAACTGACCAAACCACTAGAGCACTTGGAATAATTCAGCAAGACCTTGGCAAAGGACTATCACTTTGTAGTATCCTTGGAATTTATTTTAAAGGTTAAGAGTTTTTGAGAATTATCCTAGCTCTAATTGTTTGGAGATTGATGAAATTGTTATCCAATGGAAATCCTCTGGTCTGCAGAATTATTTAATTAGTTCTCTTGGTTTTCCTAGAGACTCTGAGTTAGATCTCAGTTGTCAAAGGTCTTAGGGCCTGGGTAAAGCAGAGCAAGAACCAATATTTGCAATTACATGTTGTTTTGAAAAATAAAATAACTTGCATTTTCTAACTGTTTCTCTATGGGCACGCATACTTTAGTTCCGGACTGGAAAGCAGTTTTCCAACGAAGTAGCAAGACACGGCATTCCAGTCTGAATGTACTTGATCTTTCTTGGCTTGGAATATCATATTCAAAAACTTCAGTTCCCAAAGAACCAGGTGATTGCTCTTACTGGTCCCAATGCTCATCGCTGCCTTACATGCTAGCTCCCTGAAGGACACTGTCCACCCCCAGTTTGCTTAATGAACCCACAGACTTTCATGTGTCTTTGCTCCAGCTGACAAATGTTTTTATATAAACGTATTGCATTGTCTCTTCTCTCAAAGATATGTGATGCTTGTGATGCTGCTTCTCTCAAAGATATGTTAAACATGCTGGCCATACTTCTCATTTGAGAAGGGAGTTTTTAATGTCTAAACTAACTGGCAGAAGCCTGGTGCTTAATGATGAAAATAAAATCTGGTTGTGAAAAAAAAATGTAAATGCTAATTCTTAAAACCATAGTCCCCCAAAAGTTGCTGAGGACAGAAAAGTAGAAAAAAAAAGAGGTGGAGAAAGGAAGAGTGTGGAAGCAAGGGCCATTTGTGACCAAGTCTGAACTGTTTTCTATAATGCCTTTCTAGGGCCCCTTAAGGTCTAAAACCCTTTACTAGCCGTAAGAGTCTAAAATGCCACAGCATTATCCTGCAGTTACCTGCTTTCTTCTGCATTGATCTAGTTCCAAGAATGAGCTGATCCATGTATAATGAAGGCCAATTCTCTGTCTAGAATGTTAACAATTCCCTGTGCCCCTATGGTAGATCAAACTTCTATATCTCAGCTTCTCAGTGTCCCACTCTTTAATTAGAAATTGATAGAATAGGGGCACCTGGGTGGCTCAGTTGGTCACGCATCCAACTTTTGATTTTGACTTAGGTCATTTCCCAGGATTGTGGGATCCAGCCCTGCATTGGGCTCTGTGCTGAGTGTGGAGCTTGCTTAGGATTATTTCGCTCTCTCCCTCTGCTCCTCTCTCCAGCTCACTATCTCTCTTTCTTTCAAAAACAAACTGATAGACAACATGCACTGAGAAAAGTCTACGTTATTCTAAGTGCTTGCTAAGCCCACAGAACCTTTCAAAAGAGCCTGTTATCATAGTTGGAAGGGTTTGTGACCTGTGATCCTGTCACTCTATATTCAATTGATAAGTATGGGAATGAGGAGTCATTGGCCCACAGAAAACTCCCATGGCTTGCCCAACAGCTCATGAGGTAACTAGATATGAGAGCACTGCCCAAAAGGACATCTTCTGATGGCTAGTTATGCAATCAACTTTTTGCTAAATTCTTGTTGGAGTGTGTGATTGTAAGATGCAAAGAGAGGGGACAATATGGTAGCATGACACAAAGGCAATGAGATGCAAAGAGAAAAGGTAGTATGCAGAATCATGAGAAGGAGAGAAAATAAAAGTGATTAAATGTAACAGCTAGGGAAGTGGTAGTAGTAAAAAGAAAGAAAGAGGAGAATCCGATGACCATAGTGGAGAACATCAGAGGGGGAACAGCTGACAAATTTCTACCAAGAAGCCACCCAAAGTCTTGTGGTAGAGTCACGAGAGATTCTGCCTGATCTCTAGAGCTAACAAAAAGGAAGTGCCAACAATCCCTTCCATCTAAAAGATGGTAAATGGGTTTCCACATCCCACATAGCCTTGTAGAGCACCTGCAGGAATATTTTACTCTTCCTCCTTTCTTCCTCAAGTCTTCCTGTAGTAAATCTTTATTGTCAGAGGTAAAATTTACACACTAGTGAGGACCAGCGTGTTCTGCTGTACACTTGCCATACCTATTTGTAATTTAACTCTTTTTTTAAGTTTTATTTATTTATTTTGAGAAAGAGAGAGCACACCAGCAAGTGGGGGAGGGCAGAGAGAGACTCCCAAGCAGGTTCTGCACTGTCAGCTTAGAGCCTGACACAGAGCTTGATCCCATGAACTAGGTGATCATGACCTGAGCCAAAATCAAGAGTTGGATGCTTAATTGACTGATCCATCCAGGCACCCCGTAATTTAACTCTTTTATTCTGGAAAAAGATCTTCAGAAATTATCTATAGATTTTTCTTGTTACCAAACCTAGTTTAATTATATCATTTATTTATTGAAATTCTTATCAAAGGTCAAAATGAAACACAGGATAATTATATTCTGATAATGAGAAAAAGGAGTTGGAAGCAATATAAGGAAAGTACTACATGTTTAGAATTGTATTTAATGAATACTGACATAGTGCTTGCTATTTGCTAAACACCATTCTAAGCATAAATACCCTATATTGCAAATATTAACTCTACAAATTTTAACTCACGTAATCCTCATAACAACCCTGTGAGATAGGTACTGTTGTCCCTATTATAGATGAGGAAACTGAGGCACAGAATGTTGAAGTAACCTGCCGAAGCACTCACAGTAAGTGAGGAGAAGTGCTGGGATTTTAACTCAGGAATCTTGCTCCAGCGTAAAGCCTCTTATCCGCAGCATTATGCTGCTAGTTGAAAATTTGAATTTTAACTGAATATCAAATATTTATTAAGGCACCTCTGGCAGGGAATGTGAAGTCCCCTTATTATTTATTCCTTATATCTATATTTATTCCTTAAATCTAGGCAATGTATATCATTGCTCATGTGTCAAAAAATTGGTGAGTCAGTTTGGCGTTGCTATTGTTCTACTTTTTTTTTTTGAAGTGATTTATTTATTTAATGCTAATTGGCCAAACCCATCCTGAGTCCTTTAAATATATTATCTCTAGCTATCACAGTACTTCTTCAAGTTTTTCCAATTTTATACTTCAGGCAACTGGGCTTAGAGACATTAGAGATTATAGTTCACAAGTACCAAGTTCACAGGTCACATAATAAGTGAAAAGCCCAAGATCCAAAACTAAATATCTAAAGGCTATAGACATTTTATTGGTACAGTTATTCAAACAAATGAAAGATCAATATGGCCTGCTCCATCAATAAATAGTTTCAAGAAGGAAATCAGATTTGACCTTTTGTTGTTGCTGTTGTTGTTGTTTTGTATTTATGCATTGAATTATGGGTAATATTCTAATATTCAAAGAGCTGAAAGGTAAGGTGAGATGGGGGCCAGACTTCCTACAGTCAGGCTAGGAAAGACATCACAACCAAAGGTTTGGAGACATTCTGGCCCAGTGGGGAAAGAGCAGGACATAAATTTGGATAAACCAGGTGAAGCCAGATTAAGAAGGTCCTGAAAAACAGCAGAGGAGTTTGGACTTAATGTGATAAGAAATAAGGCTGTGAAGACTGTTGAGAGGCAGAGGACATGATAAAAGCAGTGCTTGGGGAAGATTAATCTGTCAACAGTTTGCAGGATGGATGCTATTTTAAAGATTGTATATTGTTATAGTACTTTATGTTTCCTTGGGGGTGTTTTGTATATATTTTTCTCTCCTCCGTTAGATTATAAACTCTGGTAAGGCAGAGACCAAGCTTTCAGCTGACTCTTTCAATTTCCCACAGCATTTAGCCCAGTGCTGGTCTGTTACTCTTGATGGCTAAGTATGTAGAAAAGCCACCGAATGATCAGGAATATTCAAACATTTCAGGCTATTCAGGACAGAGCAACAGTGTCTTTCCCAGAATAACTTAAAAGGACATTGTTTTTTGTTTTTTGTTTTTGTTTTCCTGAGTCAGAGCTTCTGGAACGCTGTGTCCAGTGACGGGAGAAGTTACTGAAAAGGAGAGGAAAAGAAGAGAAAATAGAAGACAATGCTGACATAAACTGGGTCAATACACAGCTTGTTAGGGCACGAAGGTTTGGATAATGTTGAGAATTGCCCTTTAATTCCATGTGGTTAGTAGATTGAGTAACTTTGCTACAGGACTGGCAGTCCTGAAACTGTATTATATCCCGGGATTTTTCTCCCATATCCTGTGTGTGCTCTCACATGGCGGGAAGTAGCCCCACTGAGCATTGCAAGAAGGACGGTGATGCCATGTCTAGATTCAAAAGGCTTAAAAGAAAAAATTAATAATATCTACCTTGGTACCCGATAAGGCAACAAGAGCACACAAGGCCCGTCTGTGTTAATTCCAATTTCCATCAACTAAGAAGAAACTGAGATCCAAAGTGAAATGGTGAGTCTCTAACACCTAGGTAGTCTGAAGGTAGAACTAAGATTGAGGCCATATCTCTGGGGTCACAGTCTAGCCTTTGTTCACTATTCCTGTATTCCATATGCTGTTTTGTTTAGGACATCAGGGCTCTTCATGTTTCTCCATTCCCCCAAAATATAAAACTAAGTGAAAACTTTTGACCCAAATGTTTGTAATGTCAGAAGCCTTTCTGGGTGTATTTATAAATGGAAGAACAAGCTTCCTTTGCTTTCTGAATCTGATGTTCAGTCCTCTGTGATGCTAGATTTGCCAAAGGGAAAATAACTGAATACCCTCTGGGACAAACCAGCATCACTAGAAGCCGCTGCATTCCACACCTGTTTAAATGCCTGCGGTGTGAAAGTAATTTATCCTTCAAATTTTATAATACAACATATCATAATTTTCCTTCATACCTACCTTTCAGGCTTGATGCCTTATGCAAACACACTCTCACTGGGTAAAGGGAACATCTTTGTTTCTGTGGTTTCTTTATGATCATGGCTAGTCCCTACATAGATAATCTCCTCCACCTCCACAGTGGTACTCTTGGTAATGGGAAGTGCAGCCAGCAGTATAGTTTACATCACCATATACAGTCAGTTAATGGCCGCTTTATTAGGTATCTCCAGTGAGATGATGGGCCATGCGAGAGTATTAACACCTGGATTTACAGTCATCATGAAGGAACACATTGAAGTTCTTTACTAAGCTGAATTACTCAATAACATCTTAGAAACATAAATAATCAAGAAGCCTCATTTTCAAGCCTAAAAGCCAGGAGTCTGTCTTGCTAATTGACCATGATGGAGTTATAATAGTGAAATACAACACAGAAAAACTCTCCAGAAGGCTGCCTCGGGCATATAACATCAATAAAGCACTGGTGATCCCATTTCCAGACCCAAGTTCTTATGAAGGGCTCCTTCAAGGCAGGCCCATGTTTTGAGATACAGATCTTTGGGGAGGTGTTTTAAATGTCTAGTTATTTTACAGAACAGATAGAGAAGAACTATTTCTATGTAATTAAATGTGAGCTCCAGGATATTTCCAAAAGGCTTGTAGATTCCTCAGGATTAATTTATAGACTTCAAGTACCCAATGAGATTAGTTAATACATCAAGGAAATAACAAGAAGTAGAATAGAACAGATTTGAACAGAATTGAATTGAATTGTAGTGGAATCAAGCAATATAGGCCTGGAATCAAACAATTTGTGCATATACTTCCAAAATAAAGGGGAAAATGAAATACAGATAGGATTGATCTGCAAATAGGGAGTGGCCAACTTGACCAATATGAATGATAATGATAATTATTACCCATTTCCCTGGTATTAAAGCATTATGTTCATCAAACAACTGATACTTAAAACATTGGTAAGACAAATAATATTCGCATTTTACTGGTTATAAAATTGAAGTTTGGAGGGAGTAAGTTAAATCAGGATAGACCCACGTGTTCTGATCGCTACGTAGTGCCTTTACATATCCTTCGTTCTCAAATGTATTTTCCTTGAAGCTTCGGTTTATCTTGTGTTTGTACTTTTCTGTCCATATGCTGTAATTGTCTGTGATACTTTTATATGGCTCTGAAGCCGATGGAAATAGTAAATATGGTTTATTCTTCATGCTAATCTGGCTAGATTACCCTGCGGATCATTGGTCTCATGCTGACTAACCAGCATTAATTGTTCCAAGAAACTCTATTTATAGCTCAGCCTGCATTACTAGGAAATAAAACGGCAAGCACTTCTTTAGGATAGTGGTCTTCCAAATGTTTCAGATATTCCAAATGTCAAAAAAGATGTCACATTTACAAACCACCTGGACAAATCAGAGAAATGCAGATTTGCCTCTCAGTCTTTCAAAATTATTTATATGCAGTCAAGGTAAACATCCAGTTTGGGTCATTAGAAAGTCTCTATATACTTTTGACATGAGTCAAATAACATGTATTTCCTCTGAAGAGCAAAGGAAGTGACTAATTGCAAGAAGCTGATTGATTATCTTTTGATGCTCTGTTGCTACAGCTAAGCCCTTTCCATTTTGCATATGGTGATATCAATTTTCACCAAGAACAAGGAGTATATGGTGTAGTGTGACCACTCCAAGGAGTTTATTTCTTGCCTTTGAAGAGTAAAACATATGGGGCATTACTAGTCAGGAAGAGTTCCTCTTTTTTCTCATCTGTCTTCCTTTTTTCCTCATGTTCCCTTCCCCCTTTATTGCCTTAACTTCCCCACTCTTTCGTTACTACTGGAGCCCACATGTTGGCTTATGTTGACCCAATATTCTGGTCTCAGTTACTCACATCCACAAGCATCCAAAGACCTAGAGAAGCTGTATCCATCAAAAAATGTGCAGCAGATTTCACGGCTTGCTGAAGTAGAGGAATATATGCAAGGAAGTGGACTCACTTTTGGCAATATTTGTTGGAAATCCCTCATACCAATATAAAGGTAGAGCAGTAAGAAAAGCAACTAGAATAAGTTATCATCAAATAAAGGAAAGAAAGGACATGGTTTTAAGAAGCAATAAGAGACAGACACCAGAGGAATTTATGTTAGAGCCTTTGCAGAGAGAGTAATTAATACATTGCATATGGAATCAACCCATTGAGGGATGCAATGGAAGTAATTAGTATGAAGTTTTAATAAAGGAGTTAGACATGTATTTAGAGGAAAGAGAATGCTGTGATGTACAATTAATAACTCTGAGGCTGGGACGAAGCATATAGGACACGGGCTTTCTGGCTGCTTTTCCCTATTCCCCCATCAGCCAGTCAGCTAAGAATGTGCCTTAGTGAACACTTTCTCCAGCAGGCTCCCAGGAGTGTCTTGTCTGTGGAAATCAGGGAAATCTAAAAACAGCTCTGTTCTGTTTCAGAAAGGTAAATGAACCTTTTATGGAAAGCAGAGGTGTGAAAGGCTTTAGACAAACTCATTACAAGCTCCAGCACACACTTAGTGAACGGAATTGTGACTTAGAACCTCATACTGCCCAGTGTCCCTAGGGGCCAGGAATAACAGATAAAGTAAAAGACAGTGCATTCAATTAAGTACTGTAAATGAATGGCAGCATGGCTCTTCCTGCACTGTCTTCTGTGTCTAAGGAATACAGGAAACCAAGAGCAAAACCTGGGGCCCTCATCCAAAAACATTTGTGTACATGGTCTCCTGCTTTGGGGCAAAGAATCTCTGTCATCCCAGCAAAAATTTCCAATGAATGAATGAAACAAATACAGTCTGTGATTGGCAGTCAACTCTAGTTCATCCATGTACCCAAACATGTGACTTAAGTAAAAATTTAGCCCGTTAACTACATTTTATCTATGAATTACCCATTGGGTAAAACAAACTCTTTGGGGGCCTAATTGCTTGTTGAAGTCATGTATAGAGAAAAAACAATGTCTTAAAAGGGCTAGAGGAAAAAAGAACCATGCAAAAAGTCTCATCCCTCACTCCAACAATATTCCATGGCAGTACTTGATATCCCAAGATTGGTCATCAGTTATTTTGGTAATTAAAGGCTCTTCTAGTGGTTGAATCCCACACTGAAATGTGTTTATCAATAAACGTAGGTAAACATTAATTGACGTTTACCACATTTATGCCTCTATGCTATTACTGTTCATTCAACATCTTATTTAATTGCCATGACAATGCCAGAAGATATTGATAAGAACATTGTATAAATGACCAAATGGTCTAAAACTGCTCATCTTGAAAGTGGCACAGCTAATGTTCTAACTCAGCTCCTCCTGATGCCCAGGTCATGGCAATTTACCTCAGTGCTTTGTGAGAGCACGACCCCATGGAATCAAATTATAAAATGGGTAGCTAGGGGAAGTAAAGATGGAAGAAGAAACTTCTGTGGCTGAATGGAGAAAAGGAAGACAAGACTTAATTTCATTCTTTTGTTTCTCCATTTTTTATTTTCACAATTGGAGTAAGTGGCCCTATCTGTGTCTGCTTTGTTATTGACACTGGAAAACAATACAAATTGTGATTTGGCCAAATACGTTATATACCACTTCTTTTCCTTTTGGATGAAGGGTTATAATACTGGTTGCATCCCTTATGAAACAAACAAAAAGTCCAGTGCTCTTTTTTCTCTTTAACTTGAGAGAGAGAGAGAGAGAGAGTGTGTGTGTATCAGTGGGGGAGATGGGCAGATGGGGGCAGGAGAGAGAGAGAGTGGGAGAACCTTAAGCAGGCTCCATGCTCAGTGTGGAACCCAACGCGGAGTTCAATTTCACAACCCTGGAAATGACCTGAGCCAATATTAAGAGTTGGATTCTCAACTGACTGAGCCACCCAGGCACTCTGAAAGTCCAGTGTTCTTATGTGGCAGAAAAATTATCAGAGTGTAATTTTCTCTATGAGTGTAATTTTAAGCAGTGTGTCATCTGAGAGAAAGAGGGGAGTCCCCTTAACTAATTATATGCAGGCAAAAGGATAGCCATTCGCAAGCCAAATATGCAGGTATTCAAAAATGAAAAAAATGTAAAAAGAGTTGAAAACCATCAGATTTTGTAAGAAAGATGTTTTGCTTGGATTAATAGAGGAGTGTGTGGATTCTTCCAGAACCAGGTTATATAATGAGGTACTTAGTTTTGGGAGACTGAAGATTGATTAGTGCAGAATGAAGGAAACCTTCACAACATCCACCAAAGAAGGCTACAATTTAATTTTATTCATATTTGCATTCATTTCCTCATTCAACAAATGTTTATTGGACACCAGCTGTGCTGGTTGCAATGTTTTATGTTGGTGGTATAAATGTTGAACAACTGAACATTGTTTTGGCTGCATTGAGCACAATTTCAGTGAGGAAAACAGACAATAGGTGAGTAAAAATAAGTATAAGTAGTGATAAATGCTATGATTTAAGTGATAGAAAAAAAATAAAGGGGGTAGAGGAGTACATGTGGAAATAGGAAAAGTTTGGGAAGGTAAAACAATAGCCTGAGAACTGAAAGAAGAAAGGTATCAGATAAAGAGATAGGAACCTACTGTCCCTATTTTTTAAAAAAAATTTTAATGTTTATTTATTATTGAGAGACAGAAAGGCACAGAGTGTGAACAGGGGAGGGGTAGAGAGAGGGAGACACAGAATCTGAAGTAGGCTCCAGGCTCTGAACTGTCAGCACCGAGCCTGACGCTGGGCTTGAACTCACAAACTGTGAGATCATGACCTGAGCCAAAGTCAGTCACTTAACCAACTGAGCCACCCAGGCACCCCCTTCTGTCCCTATTTTATAGATGAGCATGTACCAAGGAATTAGGATGGGAAAGAGCTGATTTGCTCCATGAAATATTGCAAGCCAGGGTGGCTGGGGAAGTGGGAAAATGGAAGGGGAAGCAGGATGCTGGAGACAGAGGCTGCACTGGCATAGCTGGGTAGGAGACCAGTGACAAGGTGGGATTTGTGTTGTACACATCTCTTGGCTGGAGACCACTAATAGACCAAGAATTAGAGAAAATGCAGAGAAGGCAGTGAAGATTTACTACAGAATTCATCCATGCTAGGTTGGTGGCTTGGCCTACAGGAATGGAATGAGATGAGAGAAATGAAGAGATTCAAAATAGATTGCAGTTTCAGAATTAAGAGATTACTCTGGTGAACTGGATATTATTTGAGAAATGGGTAGACTGCAGTGTTTGGAGATTTTTATTATTATTTTTGCTGTTTGTTTTTGTTTTTGTTTTTGTTTTTGTTTTTGTTTTTTTGTTTTTGTTTTGTCCAGAAGCACCATCCTCAGGATTTAGGAATTTCAGAGGCAAGGAAAGAAGGGGTAGCTTAGGTTAAGGAATAGAGTGGTTTGTAAGAGATCAGTGATTTTCCCTAGGACATCTGGTTATGCTTTATTGCAGAAAAGTCAGAGGAATAATCAGCACTAAGCCATCATCTTCTCAGTTTTTACCGATTTTAATATATTTCCGGACTCTGGCAGGATTGCTTTGACCTGCCAAAGTATAGTGCTTACAGGCCAGTAATATCTGAGACCAAGCTGTACAAAGATGGAAAGACACAGAGAAATAACCACGTGGAAGAAACAAAGTGACTTCCATTCCCAGTAGGTGTCTGAGACTGATCTTAGAGTTTTGTAAGTGAACAGACTTTGATAATAGATGAGAAGAAACAGGTAAAGCTGTTAAATACCTGAAAGAAGTCTGACAGCAATTAGGCAGAGGGGCATCAGAAACAGGATGAATCTGGGCAACAATCTCCCCAAAGTCAAGGAACTCATAAAGTTGCTGAGGACCAGGCTCTCTGTTGACTGGGTGAGAAGGGCTTAGTTCAGTGATTGTTTATCCTGCCTTCTATAAAAAGTACCATTTTTACTCATGTATCTGTTCATTCAATAAATATGAATTTACAGAACCCCTTCTATGCTTTAGGCTCTCTCCATAAAAAGCAGTAAATTAGACTGTATTCTTTTCTGTTTTGGAGGAAGCAAGCAAGGCAGACAATTCCTCACAAGGCAACTCCATGGACCTGAGATAACCAAATTGCCCACCTGCCCCCCACCTGGTCCAGCCTAACGCTCTCCTCTTTTCTGGGTGCTGTCTCATTTGGTTCCAGATCATATGAAGTGAACAAAGCAGACACTGTCCAGTCATAGAGTCTGGTCCCTATGGAACATTTATTCTGAAGGGGTAAGGAGAGCATGAATGAGAAATCACACGGATATCAGTCAACTGAACATAAACCAAATGTAGAATTTCAAATCCCATGGGTGTTGTTTTTAAAATCAGAGCCTGCATTTAAATGACTTAGTTTTTTTTCCCCCTAGAATTTTGATAATACTTCATTTTCTTGCCTGGCACATTATAAAGTTAAGGTTAGCAATTGCAGATATAGGAACTCAAACATTTCAGAATGTTCTTCCTATTCCTAATTAACCAATTATTGGAGAATACACTTCAACAAAACTTTGGCTCTTCTGCTGTTTTTACTTTACCACAACATTCTAGTCTCTCATTAATGTAATGCCAATGTCTGCATAGGCTGAAAACTTCAAACGTGTGGTATTGATTCCCTGGGCCATGAAGTCTCGGCTCCTTGCTAACACCTCCAACTACATGGCTGGTGTCATCTCAGGGTTCTGTAATCTTCCCAGGGACCCGCAGAGTGCATAGCTCACCCTAGGACCTCCATGAAAGTCTGGTCTCCAGTTCAAAAGTCAGGAGGCAGCAGGTTTGCATCGCTGCTGAGCTGCAGGGAAACATGCTGATTGCTGCCAAGAAATAAAGGCAAATCAGTCACAGAGCTCTGCCGAGTGAGAGAAAACCTCATGAAAGGCAGGTTACAAAGGCGCATGATGAGCTAACACATTCACTTCATGCCGCACTCTTGAGGAAGTAAGAAGTTGGTTTGAATTCTTTGGAAGGATAGAAGGAAGCTGTGGATGGGTAAAGCTTACAGTCATCTTCTCAGGGCAATGCCAGGGCCATCAGGAAGTCTCCATGCCCATCACCCCCTCACATGTCCCACCTAGGCCCCTCCTCTTACCAGATCCGTGCCTCAGAGCTTTGAACTTGAGCTGCAGACTAACTGGTTCAAGAAAGAGAGGCTCAGGGGCTGTAGTCTGATTTTAATGTTTTCCCTGCCAGCTCTAAGTTCCAGCTCCCAACCTTCCTCAGGTTGTAGATCAGCATATTGCCTGTAGCCCTTCAAAGGTATTTCATTCTCCAGTCGTGGCTTATTGGCTCCTGGAAAGACAGCCGGGCTCTTTTGTCTGAAGTGGGGAAAGGATGCCACAAAGCTGAAGGAGCATGTTCTCCTATCAAGCAGGGGATATACTCGAAGTGGGGTTAGTGGTTTGAAGTTGTATTGAAGTAGAATCCCTCTGTCGAGCTTAAAGAGCACTTGATTGCCGTTAGTCTACGAATGCTTGAGGAGACCTCTATGGTGATGAAGAAAGAGGATCAATAGAATCGATTCCGTATATTTCAAGAAATATCTAGCCCCACCACAACTAAATCTCCTCTCTGTATTATTCTCAACAGTTTAAAAGCTTATTCAAATTCAAAATGACTTAGTTATCACAAAAGAGTAATGGTAGTTAGGCATGAAATGCCATCCTTTTTTTTTTTTCAAATGTCAGAAAGTAATAGATCTGATAATAATAGTCTTGAGAACTTTTTAAATTGCTCTCTCCAGATTTGTTGATAATTTCTGTCTCCCAAGATACTTTCTCCTTAAGGAGTTGCTATACATAGATTTGCATGAAAAGGGCCCTTGGCATATTCTTGGGACAGCAAAAAAGACTAGAGGTTGGAAGAGAGCATTATCCTTTCCAGTTGGAATGGGTAGAAAGGAGCACATATGCAATGAATGAAAGGTAGTAGCTATGTGGAATAGTGAAATAACGCCATTGCAAGAATATGCCTTTTGCCCCACATCAGCACAGAGCAGAGGTACTATGTGATTTGTTTGAACATAGAAGGTAGAGATTTGAAATTACTCTGCAAAGGTGCTTAAAGCAGCCAGAGTTGGGCTTTTGTAGAAATTTTCCTTCTGATTTTCCTGCCAGATGCACATCCACAGCTTGAATTAAGTTAAACTAGAATCACTGCTTCACACCATGCAGTATTTATTCATTTTTACTTGAGATTTTTGCATCAAAGGTTGTGTCCTTTGTTTACTTTGCTATTTATTCCACTCAAGCATTCCTTACATGGTCTTTGGAGACTCTGATCAGGTTGGAAAAAGGTAAATTAATTTACTTTTTACCCAGAAATATCCTGATTGGGATGGAAGCAGAGTACCTCGAAGAAAAACCCAACAGGATAGGTTAAAGGATTGAAACTTAGACAGTTGTATACAGGTCTGTCCCAAACCAGCAGACTGATTTTTTCACATCTAGTTAGTTGGAATTGGTATAAGGCAACAATTAAGAAACCTGTCCTCAAAGGAACATTAAAGGCTAATAGATTTCTGTAATATGCATATAAATAAAAGAATTAAGTATAGTGCCTTGCTCTTCTGTGTTGGTCAGAAAATACACACATGCATACAAATTAACACACAAGAGATGTATACCATATTGAAAATAGGATTTCACTAATCAGTTTGTTCACCTTACATCCAGAATGGAAGCAAAAATAAGTATCCCTCCTTCCTTCTAGAATCCTTCTTATCCAGATGTCTATTCTACATCCTTTTCCCTCAGGAACTTGTTTGTTAGTCAGTTGCCATAATTGAAAACATCTGCAAACTTATTTTACATTAAAATTTTAAAGAATAACAATGTAAAGTGTTCCTTTTTAAGTGGGCACCTGAGGTCTTAAGACTTCTAGAGTCAAAAGTAGAAATCTCTATTAGGTACAAGAAAAAGAATGCCAAGAGATGTACTCCATCTCAAATTCTGCCTGGAGCCAGATCCGTGAACTCTGGCAGGTAACCTAGTTTTCCCTGGGTGAAGAAAGAGGAAACCGAAGGCAATGATCTCTCAGTTCTCTTCCAGGAGTGGAATTCTATCAATCTGTCTTTCTAAATCATAAACCTTCTAAACATCGTGATAAGACAGTAGAGATGATCATTCTCACTAGTATCCCTCAAAAATAACCCTACATGGAAAGTTACAAAGCTTTTAGCATGTTTCTTTCCTCTTCTGTATGTGCCTCTCTCTCTCCCGGTGTTTTCAATACATAAATATATGACTTTCAGTATTCAAATCGCAAACACGTAGCTGCCAAATAAAGCTAGGTGTCCAGTAAATGCAGATTAATCTCTGTGTTATATGGAGATACGTGTGCCTTCTCCCTCTGAATGAGCTTAGTCTGAGAAATTCATTTAACCTTTAACTTCAAGTTTGATGAACCTGTAGTGACACTGTACTTTTCCTTTCCGCAGAATGGTTTATAATAACAATACAATAAGGGGAAACATTGAAATTGACAAAGATTAATTTATTTTTACTCTCCCTGGTGAGAATCTAAAATGACAGTTGTCACTTTATAAAGCTGTAACTTCACAGCAATATAGAGACAACCCAAGTCATCAATTGTGTCTTTTCTGGTAAGCAACTGAGTTGCAATGGAAGTTGAACATACACTGAGGAACATAAACTGAGAATTAGTTATTGTATTTCACGTGGCAGAGCTCAGATTAAAAAATTTCAAAACCAAATCCAGATCCCTATTTTATAAACAAAACACTCCACATCTTATCTCGATTCTGATATATACAGTAGTTTCTCTGATTTGCCTCACATCATCTCATCTTTCCGATGAGAATAGGAAAAGACGCTTTTACTTTCATTCTCCAGATCTATGCTGTTTCTTAGCATTAGAAATAGAAGCAAACTGCTTAATTATTTTTGAATACCTGAATTTATTCCAGATACTTCTATAGTAAATACATATGAACGTTTTATTATTTTTTTAAGTTTATTATTTTGAGAGAAAGGGCATGCATGCATGAGTGTGGGAGGGGCAGAGAGAGAGAGGGGGAGAGAGAGAAACTCAAGCAGGCCCCACACCCAGCTCAAAGCCCAAGTCAAGGCTCAATCTCACAAAACATGAGATCATGACCTGAGCCAAAATCAAGAGTCAGATGCCTAACCACTTAACCAACTGAGCCACCCAGGCACCCCTGAAGATTTTAAGAATACTACTTACTTAGCAAAAAAAAAGAAAAAGAAAAAGAAAAAAGAATGAAAACAACCATTTAATTGTCTTATCAATACCATACATACATTGATATTTCAGAATAAATTGATAATTCAGAATAATGGGCTTTTTTTTTCTCTTCCCAAAACTGATCACTTGGTGATATTTAAATACCTCCAAACTGGTTCCCATATAGTCTGAAGTTTTAAAGAGAGTAGTTTTGGGCTTATTTTCCAGCTAGGGACTTCAGGATATTTATATACAAACACCATGTTTGACTGAAATGATTATTTCAATTCAGTAAAATAGTGTAAGTGGTACCTTTGGCCTAGTTGATATCAAATCATCCTTCACAGGCCTTCTCCTTGCAAACCAATTGTTTGACTTCATAAATGTTTAGAGACATGCTAAGAACATGTTATGATTTATCATTTCTGTGGCAGTTCAGAAAACTGATAGCCATTACTCATAAAGAAAAAAATACAAAGCAATTATTCTACAGAATATTTTTTACTCTCAGAGATACAAGAAAACTCTCTTCCTTGTGGTAATTTTCAATCTAATTCAAATAATCAGATTATTTGGAGGTGTTATAAGGGTTTCAAAGGCATATAAACCACTTTCTAAACTTCAGAAACTTTTTCAGTATTCATGTTAATGTGCACGTATAAGCATATGACACCGAAAATAATGAATTTGAAAATTCAACTTGGGGAACAGGAAGACTCCCTTGTAAAACAGAGAATAAATCCCACCAATCAGTTAAGGTAAGAAATAAGCATCCAGCAAACCATCCAGATAATACATACATTACATAATAAAGAGACAGGAGAGACGATTCTACCTGGGAGTTTTGAACCACAGGTCTCAAATGTAAAATATGCCAGCCATCTTTAGTGGGGTTTTTTTTTAATTATTATTATTACAAATGCAAAGGTGTTTAAATAAGAAGATGCAAACTGAATTGGATGTCCAAAATGTTATAAATGAACATGAGATCTGCCATCCCAGAAGAGAGGAATGATCTACATTGTTATTATCCTGAAGAAGAAGGCAATTTATACAGCGGTGACTGTGCACTCAGGTCTGTATGGCAGACGGGTGATACCTGTCTCGGTTCAGTGGGCTTCCTGTCTAAATAAGACTGAAAGCAAAAGACGACAAAGACAAAAACTAAATTCATCATCAGAGATACAGAACTGATCTCATTCATTCCACTAATCCAGCTCTATCTGTCTATACCCAAAGGTATTACCAAGAAATCCTTATAGAAAGAAGGGATATTTTCTGTCCTCCTTCTTACAATCCAAAAAAATCCTGGATTGAGTACTTCTTTCTATATTCCCTGGGATCTCATCCCAATAGCTGTGGCTCTTCAATTCCTTCCCTCTTCTCAACCTCATCTGTCACCTACCTCTGAAGATTGTTCCCAAATGCCCACAACTTGCATGTTCATCCAGCATCTTTTCTAATTGGCAGATGTTCCTTCTGGACTCATAGTGATTGGGGAATAGAATGAGCAGCCATCCTTGATGGGGGGAGGATGACACAGCCAACCAAGCCAGGTGAAACCACTTGTGTGATTAATGAGTGACAGATGTTCTGGCCCCATCAATATCACATTCAGGAACCATTCTTCTTTACTCTCCTCCATGAGGTTTCTCTGCAGACTGTGAAATCTTTAAGTATGTAGAGAAGGGAAATGAGAGATCATCTCAGAGGAGATCATTGTTATTCATTCAACAAATCCTTTCAATAAATATTTACTGATCTCTGAGCTGGGCCTCTGAGGACAGTGAGGCATTTTATCAATGGAGTTAAGTATGTAAGAGGGCAGTGTAGAATAAAGGATCAAAACGAACACAGGCATGACGACAAGGAAGTGCATATTTGAAGAAAAACTGGTGAACCAATTTAATTGGAGCAAAGAGTTGCTATCTGGCTTCTATCTTAAACTCCTATTTAAGACCCTTTAAATGTTATAGATGTGTGCCTGCATGTGTATTCATATTATTATCAGTAAACGTGCTCTCATTAGGAAAACCTATCAGCCCTGGTAATCTTTTTCTGTTAAGCTTACTCCTTTTTTCCTGTTGGGCAATTCAGTCTATGAAGGTTGGTAAATGAATAAGGATAGTTAGAGTAAGGGGAGCAATAGAAATAAAATGATAAAAATAAAGAGAGAAACGTTTCTGGGAAAGCATGGAAAGAGAACAGGGGAGTACGGAAACAGAAAGGGAGACATAATCCTCCAAATAACACTTATTGGAGAATCTTCTTTTGTCGATTTTGCCTGGCCTTCCCTTCTCTCAGTCACTCAAGCAGCGGTCGGTAGTAATTCCTCCAAGGCCAAAGGTCTTCTGTTTCCTTTCTCATAGAAAGCAGTTATGATGTCGCTAACTGAGGCACACATGCATGAAGAAATACAACCACAAGACAGGAAACAAAGCACCCTGCTTCTGCCTTTCTTTTGAAAATTGTTTACCTACCAGTTGAGACAAAGTTCATCTTTCAGTGGCACTGTCCCAAAAAGAGGTTTAGGAAGCCGAGTCTTTATCATTTCCACTTTTCTTCCTTTATTCTCTGTGTACTCCTATATTAATCCTGAGCCTACAACTTCAATGCTTACTCAGATTCTAAAGCTGCCTGAGCATTAATCTAATAGGAAGTCTCCTGCAGGTGTCAGTGTGCATCATTCCCGGCACATATTAAAACAATCAAGAAGTATTTGTTGAGTATATGAGTGGGTTGGAGAAGAGATAACTCACCAACTATAGTTTGAGGGTGATCCAAAGGAATGAGAAGAAGCCATTTTATCCTAATTGACTCTGGTCAAAATCAAGGAGCCAGCAAAATTTATCTATTAGCCCCTTACTTTCCTAGTGACCCTTATCCCCTCCTACTACAACTCCCAAATGTCAAGTGCCCTCGGGCTACCAGCAAGACTGAATAAGTTGCAAAACCAGTGTAAAGGAATAAACTTCAATTGCCTTGTGCAAAGAAGATGTACGTTGTTGTCTGTTTATTTGTTTGACATGAGAGGTTTCCTATTGCACGGTAGGTAGTCTGAAGATAACGCACTTTTAACTGAGAAGCCAGGGTTAAAATCCTTACTGTCATCTTCTAGTCACGTAACCTCTGTGGCATTCAGTTTTATCTTCTAATTATAGTGCTAATAATACCTATGTAATGGAGTTTAATGGAGTTATTTATTTATTTGTTTATTTATTTATTATTTATTTATTCATTTATTTTGAAAAAGAGAGAGAGTATGTGTATGCATCTGCACTAGCAGGTG
This sequence comes from Leopardus geoffroyi, assembly GCF_018350155.1. Taxonomy (NCBI): domain Eukaryota; kingdom Metazoa; phylum Chordata; class Mammalia; order Carnivora; family Felidae; genus Leopardus; species Leopardus geoffroyi. Next base: position 60,232,446 of record NC_059339.1, read on the forward strand.
AGGGGCAGAGGGAGAGAGAAAGAGAGAGAATTTTAAACTAACGCTAAGCATGGAGCCTGACGTGGGGCTTGATCCCATGACCCTGGGATCATGACCTTAACCAAAATCAAAAATCAGTCACTCAACTGATTGAGCCATCCAGGTGCCCCTGTAGTTATTTTTATTAAATGACCTAATGATTTAAAAGCATAAAGAATCATGTGTGGTACAAATTAGCTTATTAAAAATATTAACAAAAGCAGTAATGTAGATTCACTAAATAGACGTTAATTCTCATCCTATATTTCTCCTTTTCTCTTTCTTCTGCTTTTCTTATATTCTTCTCTTTCTTCCTCCTTGAAAATTGGGAGTCCTCATAGTACTTGGTAAAATGTCTTCTGCTGTGAATTCTCAGAATATATTTAAACAAAACTGAATGTGTAAGGGAGAGAATGAGTGAGTGAGGAAGTGAATTAGTGCCTGATGGTAATGTCCTGTCTTCTTTTCCCCATCTATGTGGGAATCTGCAATCATCTTTTGAAGTATCACCGGTCTGACACATCCATCCAGGGCCAAAAACTTTCCTGACTGTCATTTTTTAAATGAATTATTCTATTGTGAAAGTAATGCATTACTCTTAATTCTGTATTTTATTACATCACAGATAACACATTGCTCAATCCTCTACGGTCTTTTAAAAAAATGAACAGGTGATCCTGGTTCTGCTTTTGGGGGATATAAACTTTCACCATTGAAGAACAGTTAGGTTTTTAATCAAATAGCTTCTTTGGTCACACAGATAGAAGGCCACGGAAAACCAAAAGACAATGTGGGCAATAAGCATTTAAACAAAGCTTACCACACAATGACTACTGTCCATGGAATTCAGCAAACTTTGATGGTTAATATTAATTCCAATAGCATAGCTTTGTGAACAGGTAAGAGGCCCAAAGACCTTGTATGTTGAAAGAAGTGTAGATCTTCAAAGTCACACACACAAACCAAAAAGAAAAAAAATTTAAATGAAAAAGAGAGGTATGCAATAGAAACTGAATAATGCAAAACCCTTGGTCTGGAGGAGGTTGGGGAAACAATTTACAATTTTCTGTTTGTAAAACTCCCACAGAGAGCTTATTTTAGATTTACTTAATGAGCAATGGATTGCCTGCTCCATCTTCTTTGTTTGTTTTGCTTTGTTTTGTTTTGTTTTCTTTTCTTTTGTTTATCCTAAAATGTCATCATAGTGTCCAATGTTAAGGACAAAGACAAAGTGGGATAGTGGAGAGTTGAGATTTTGAGAGACAAAACCCAATCAGTCCTGCAGAAGTCCTTTAGGGCAGGATTTCTGAAGAAGGCAAAGGCTGAGTGCAGAGTTAAAAATTCAAACTGGAAGGAATAATTATGTGGATGTTTTATCTTGAAGGGAAGGGTCAGTGATGCAAAACACTTGGCAATGGAAGTCTCTGCTTAATGTTTTGCTTGTTAGTCTTCCTAAAAAGTGAGGGACTCCAGCATTGGAGCAACTCCAGCATTGGAAACAGCATCAAGGCAATAATTAGAAACCAATGCAAATTTTTTATTTTATTCATCTTAACCATCCCAGGAGAGTAAAAGGACTGTACAGCAGGAGGTGGAATGGATTCATAAATGCTTTCTGATGAGTGTAATTTTTTACTAAGATGTGTTTTTTTAAGTAACATGTCATATATTTTTCTTTATGAATCAAACTGCAATTGGCTTCACATGAACTCTTGAGAGAATTTCTGTTTTAACCGAGGAGGGAGAGAAATATACACTCATAAACAAACATACCCACAGCTAAATGCGTACCCTTCTCTAACTCATTGACCTTTACACACCCAGGGAAAACTCTGTTGTCCTGATAAGGAATCCCTGGGACAACCCTTTCTGAAATATAGACCCTTGTGAGAAAATATTATTTTGTGATGTGACTTTTTTTCATAACCACACTCTTACCTAGATTAAAGCTTATAAAATTTAGATATCAATCTGTCTAAACAATTCTACATGAGCTTAGATCCCAATTCTACATGTGAAAAATGAGTGCTATGGGATTGCTGAGCACTGACCACATCTGATTTGCTTACGCAGTTCACTACTATATACCTGCTCACCCTTGATGAAAGGTGTCAGGTTGGACATGGGAAATCTAGATTAACACACTAACTGCCTCAGGACCTCTGGAGATTCACAGTGGTCAAACAGAGACACTGGGTTCTGGGGAAGAGACTTCAAATCAGGATTCTACATACTGGGGTGAAGACCCACAGGAATATAAGAACTATTAATAAGTGGGATATTTAAAAATAGGGTTAAGAATATTACTCACCTATAAATCTGAACCTGGGAAACACTTTTAAAAAAATCACCAAGAGTTAAACAACTTGCTTGTTCACGTGTACATTGATAAATAGATGGTAAATAATACCAATGTATGCTAGTTACTATAGAAAGTTGTTCAAAACTAAAAGATGTCAGTTCCTGCTTTTGAGATGCAGTTATCAGTCCCAGCTCAAGGATAACAGAGCCACAAGGGAGGTCCATATGCCATAGTGCAAAAGGAAGACAGTCTTCTTCCAGTAGATAAAGCAGAGGACTTCAGAAAGGAAATACAGTAGTGCTGGCGTATTCCAGATTAAAAAATACATATATGGAAAAAGCTTTATAGTGAATAAAGATCTCTTTTTGGGTGGTCATCCAAATATGCATGGGGAAATTTTGGGGAAAACACTTGCTATCATGCAGCTCCTCTGCATACTCCATCAGACACATGGTCTAGATGCTGGCTGGCTGCTGACCTGGCAAGGGGGCTTCTGGGTGATTCTGGCCCCACTTCAGTTTTAGGAAGACCCTATGCATCAACTTTGGGGTAGGACTTTTACAGCCTACCTGCCACACCTCCGTGGCAGCCAAACTGCTTTGAACCTGGTGAGTCTTGCGGGCTGGGGCTGCTGCCCCTCTCCTCCCCACCCCACCACCAGCAGTGGCACACCTGCTGCAAGAGCAAATGCAGATTTGGTCCAAGAGAGCGTCTTACGTGTGCCTCTGGGATGGAGAGTTTTCTATTATCTATCTACCAGTGACTCTTTTGTTCTCTGTGCTCCCTGAACAAGAGGCTCTTCTGTCCTTTATTTGTGGGCCTGAAGCTTTCACTTCCTGGGAGACAAAGGTCAGAGGGCCCGCAAATATTTCATGCATGCCTCTCCTTGCAGTCATTACTAGTTTCTGCACCACCAGTGGGATTTACTTACTGTTGGGCTCCGCTCCAGACTTGCTCCTGAGCGTATGGTAGGGGTCCTGGGAAATATCTTGCAAGTGAGTATGGATTTTCGTTTGTTCCAGCACCCCCAGCAATGCTTAACAATGACTTGCTAAGCCATACTTAGCCACTGTAAGTTCTTTAGCTTGTAGCTGATTCCTATCTGCTTGGTTTGAAGTCTGCAAGGAGCTCTTCCTCGTATTATACCATAGGTGGGACAGATCACATACCCCATCTATATTTGGAGAGACTTCTTTCTCTTAATATTTTGTATTATTAGGTTATTGTGCCACCTTATTGCTCTGATGAGTTTCACAAAAATATAATTTTGTAGTTTATCTGGATTTTATTTTTGGGATGAGAATGGTTTTATTTGAAGATTTCCAAATCTTAAGAAGAAGCAAAAGCCCACTTCTGAATATAAAAAGCAGAAAATTTACAGAACTAAAAGGAGGAATAGATAAATGCAACACAGACCCAGGGATTTAACCACACCTAACCAGTACCTGAGAAGATAAGCAGGTATCTATCTATCTATCCACCCTACAGAAAAACTATTACATGTAATAAGTAAATTGAGCAAACAATTAGGAAACAACATATTTTTAAAATAGCATTTACAATAAACCAAAATCATCAAGTCCTCAGGAATAAAAGTAAATCATTATTAAGAAAATGAAAGAAGAACTGAATGAAAGGAAGGATATACCATATTCTTAGACCGGAAGAGTCAATATTGTAAATATTGTGTCTCATAATTGAGCTTTAATCAAAGCCATGCTATTCATGTTTCCAGCAGGTTATTTTTGTGAAAATCAACGAACAATTTCTAAATTTCATCTGAAAATGAAGAAAATCAAGAATACAAAAGATAATCTTGAGGGAGAACAAAACTGGAGAATGTTCACTTACCAGATATCAAGAATTATTAAGGCAGTGTCGTATTAGTTCAAAGAGAGTCACATAGCCTGATGGGACACAGCAAAGATTCCAGAAGCATGTACATACAATTTGTTTTATTAGGTGCTACTGGAATGCAGAGAACTGGATGACATTTTCAATAATATAAGAGATTGACTATGCAGACTGAACAACGATTAAACTATATATAAAGATAGAATTCTTAAAAAAAAAATTGAACTCTAACTCACAACCTGGAGCAACCAGCCTGGAAATCAAAACACCCTCTGTAGTAAAATGTCCAGGAAGTCAAACCACAATCCCTACAGTAATGGGCCCCAAATGACCAGGACTTGATCAATAACTATAGCTTCCCAAAGTTGGCTCCTGCTTCCAACTTAAGAACAACTGGAAAAAGCCAAATTTGCTCCTTCTAACCAATCACCATTTCTAGTTTGCTTGCCTTCATATTCTCCATACTGACAGCTTCCAATCAGGACAGACCTCAGTCCTTCCCCTTCGTCTGCTATAAATAAAGCATTCCTTCTCCCCTGTCTGCCTTTGAGTCCCTGCCAAATGCATGGGAGGTGGCTAACTCACTAGCTATAGCTACCTCTGAATTGTCTTTGCTTGTTTATTTCTAGAGATATTACGGGATCAACTGGATATCTGCATATAAAAACAATAAACCTGGATCCTCTTCTTCACAGCATTTACAAAACTAAATTCCAAATACATCATTGATAGAAGGTAAAAGATAATAAAAACAATGCAGTAATAATGGGTAATATCTTCCTGACTTTGTGGTAAGCAAATCCATTATTTTAATCTTTACACCAAGAAAACCTAAAGCAAGAATAAAATTGATAAATTGAACCACACTAAATTTAAAAATCTCTAGGAATTCAAAACATTCTTAAGAGATTAAAAAGGCAGAATGGGAGAAGTTGCTCATACCTGTCAAAAGACTAATATACAAAATATATATTGAAACTCCCAGGCATCAGAAAAGACAATACAGTAAAATTGGGCAATAGACACAAAAATTTTACAAAAGGGACATTAAAATGTAATAAGTATATGAAAAAGTGTTGGACATCATAATCCATCAGAGAAATGCAAATTGAAACTAAAATAAGATACTAGTACACACTTACCACAATGGTTACAATTTAAAAAAGAAGAAGATATTACAATATCAAGGTTTGGAAAAGATCTGGAGCACCCAGAACACTCATACGATACTGATAGGAATCCAAATCGGTATAATCATTTTTGAAAACTATTGGTAGTTATCAACAGTACTAAACATCTGTATACCCTGTGATTCAGAAATGTACTTCAAGATATACACCCAACAGACATAAGTGTAAATGCATACAAAAAGACATGTAAATAAAGTCCATAGCAGTTTCATTCAGAATAATCAAAAACATAAACTGGGATGGTGGGCCAAGGTGGGGCATCAATAGAAGAATGAATTTAGTGTGATAATGAGATAACACAAAGTAATGAAAAAGTGGCAAACAAATGATATATACAACATGATCAAATCTCAAAAATACTAATAAAAACAAGCCAGACACTGAAGATTGCATACATATGATTTCATTTATATGAAATTCAAGAACAGGAAAAACAAAAGCTAATCTAGGACAATAAAGATGGAAAGTAAAATAATAATGAAGAAGGAGTACTGAAGGAGGTTTCTGGTGTGCTGACAATCTTTGACACATTGATATGGGTCCTAGTTACAAGGCAAATATATTTGGAAAAATTCATTGAGCTACACCTTTAGGATTTATTCTCTTTGTGCATGTAATACACCTATACATTATACACCTATTTATGTGCATTATGTGAATTATACACCTATAATACACCTTCTCAAGAGAAAAGGGCTTTGACAATTGGAAAAAAAATTACAGGATGATGTCTTCAGGAATCTGGTGACAATACCAGAGTTGAGAGTTTTGCAGAAGTCCCATTATTAGTGGGCTTGTCACTGTACTGGTGGCATGGGGAGTCCAGCAAGATCAAGATCAAGACCCTGCCTGTGCCATTATGTGCCTGCAAGTTTATTATCTGGATTACTTTAGTTTTTGCCCTCTTTCATGAACATAGTTATCTGTTCTGTAAATTGCTTTGATTCTGTAAATTGCTCAATAACTCATATCCTTTCTACATAAATTTACTAGTTGATTTCTGTTCCTTGCAACCAAGAATATCATTTTTAAAGCAATTTGAAGTATTGCAAATTACTAGCCCCCCAAAATGTAATGGGCTAACCAGAGAATATATGTTATAGGAGAGAGAAGGCTTCAATATCCCAGGCTGGGGTATTTGAAACACTTATTATTTGATAGTAAAATGGTATTTGAACCTCAAATTTTGCATATTGGAAACTAGACCATGTATATACTGAACACAACCATAGCCTAGGAAGAAGAAGCAGTATATTGGAATACTTGCTAGCTTCAGGAAGAAACAAAGGTATGAGCTTTGCCTGATACTGGCTCTTTTGAAAGCAGTAAAAAAGAAAATATATCATTATTAACAGAGAACCTCTTATATTGTGAAATCTAAAATTTCAAAAGCTGCCTTGACATCTTTGATATCCTCACAGGGTCCCAAAGACCTAAATATGAGTTCTGCCCTGATCACATATGCCCCCCACTCAGTGGGGAAGGTCTTCCCACTAAGCTACTTCCACTATCAGTTGGACCAGCTACACCACACACAGTCCTCAATTTAATGGGTTTTACCTCCCTGTCAGGCCTCAAAATTATTCAGTGAAGCCAATCACATCGTCCCAGGGCCAGGGTACCAGGGGGACGCTCACCCTCTTGTTATTATAAAGTCTGCCTCCCACCAACCCTTATGATTCTCTCTGCTCTCAATTGCAACCCCTGCGTGGCCTTGCATGGTAGTCAGTGTCCTCCTCTCCCGGCTGTGAGTATACAGAATTAGTAAACTGCTGTCAATTTCATCTGTCCAGGTTCAGGTGTCATGTGTTCTGCCATCTTATACTATTTAGGGAGGGGGACCCTTCCGTCTTCAATGTGGTGAGTAGGAGGTGATCAGCAAACTTCTCTGCCTGAAGACTGAACCAAATGGCTCAAAGTCTAGACATCTAAGGTCCAGAAGGACTAGAAAAACCCAATTCTCTTCCTCCAGATAAGATTTGCATAAGGAAAGTTAGGCGGTAAAGGACATAACATAATATGGCACCAGGCAAGCTTAATACAGAGGACTTTCCAAGCATTTCCTATTGCTATCTGTTGACAAAGATGACAGCTTAGCTCCTCAGAAGATGCAGACTGAGGGCAAGAACAACTCACCAGCATCCTTCCATTGAATCTGTCATTGTGAGTCACCTAATGGCAAAGGGCCATGATACAGATGCTCTCAAAGTAAGGACCTCAGAGATGGGCAGGGCTTTGAAACCTTTGCTTTGGAGACAAAGATCTCTGCACTCAAGGACTCTGATGAGACAAGATCTATGGCTCTAGGAAAAAGGCCAATTGTGTTTTAAAGCCAGGCCTTCCTTCTATTAGACTTTTTGGTGTAGAGATAGGAAGTTTGAAACTACTATAGCCATTCCGTCATTATGAAAATAAACATAATGTTACAGAAGACAGAGCACCAGGACTAGAAGAAACTAACTCTGTGGCATCTTAGCTACTGAATCAAACAAATTCTGAACCCAGCCTTGTCTCCTGCCTTCCTATGTATGAAGGGCCATAAATCCCTTTAATTGTTTAAGTCAATTTGAGTTGTTTTTTCTTTAACTTGTTCTTACTGTTATAAGCATTCCAGTCAGGGAATCATAAAGCAATACTTTTTTAAACCACTAAAAAAAGATGAGGTTATAATTACAAGGATATTTCCAGACACCTTAAGATTTAAATTAGATGCCTGTACCTCTGAAATGATTAACTCTTGATGGTTTTTAGGGCAAGAAGGAGTCACATTATAGGGTAGATAATAACTAAAGAGACTCAGAGGTGGAAGTAAACAATAATGGCAGAACAGCAGGGAAGATAGGGAGACACTTAAGACCAGGAAGAAGTCCAGATGAATGGTAGTTATGAGTAACAAAAGTAAGATAAAAGTGTTCAGGGGCACCTGGGTGGCTCAGTCGGTTAAGCATCTGACTCTTATCTCAGCTCAGGTCTTGATCTCAGGGTTGTGAGGTCAAGCCCCACACTAGGCTCCACACTTGGTGTGAAAACTACTGAAAACAAAAAGAAAAACAAAAACACACATTCAATGATGAGTTCATGTAGACAGGAAAGACTTACAGACAAGCCAAGAAATAGACAAGAAATCTTCTCAAGAGCACCATATGGATTCGGAATAGCATAGCTCTAAGTTATCCTTTAAGAATTTTGGTCAATGTGGGGCACCTGGGTGGCGCAGTCGGTTAGGCGTCCGACTTCAGCCAGGTCACGATCTCGCGGTCTGTGAGTTCGAGCCCCGCGTCGGGCTCTGGGCTGATGGCTCAGAGCCTGGAGCCTGTTTATGATTCTGTGTCTCCCTCTCTCTCTGCCCCTCCCCCGTTCATGCTCTGTCTCTCTCTGTCCCAAAAATAAATAAACGTTGAAAAAAAAAATTAAAAAAAAAAAAAGAATTTTGGTCAATGTTTCTAAAACTTTGTAAAATTTTATTAAAATACGTTAAATAAGTGAGGGACTCTGATTCAGGAAGAACTCCAACAAAGGAAAAGTTATTATCTATAATTATGTTTTTCAAAACTATCAAATAACCAGGCTTATTATTTGTACATTTCTATTCTCTTTTGTCACTTTTTCCTACTTAATATTTTTGCTCTATTTCTTATATATCAGTAAGAACTTTTTTTAATTTATTATTTTGAGAAAGAGAGAGAGAGAGAGAGGCAGAGAGAGAGGGAGAGAGAGAATGCCAAGCAGGTTCCACACCCAGCATGGAGCCCAACGCAGGGCTCAATCTCACAACCGTGATGAGCTCATGACCTGACCTGAAATCAAGAGTTGGATGCTTACCCAACTGAGCCACCCAGGTGCCCCAGAACTTTTTTTTTTAATCTATACGGTTCTATCATGGGCTTAAGGAATCCTATGTGTTCCATCCCATCCTATTGGTGGGCTTATCCAAATACAAAATGAATGAATTTGTATACATCCGATACACAGGGCTTCCTTCAAAAAATTTGAGATGAGCCCAGAAAGGACACAGAAATGCTAAAGGAAGGAAAAACCTATAAGTACTCATGTATAGAGTGAGAGGGATGAGGTGGGCCTGGCCACATTTCTTCTCATAGTTCCCATGGCTTCCCATCACCTACAAACTAAAATGCAATTATGTGCATAGTATAATCATTGTATATACTCCACGTACCTGACTAACCCAGTTTATGTCTTTTTTTTTTTAATCTAGCATGTCTACAAAGATGAAGCATGTGTACCTTCTATAATATATTCCTTCTCATTGTCTTTAAAACATGTTATTTTTGTTTGGAATGTATTTCTACCTACCTATTACTTATACAAACTTATATGTAACATCTTTAGTAAAGCTTTTCTTGGCGTATCTAGCCTGGTCTAAATATCCCAGTATTCCTCAATTATTTTTGTACACCACCATATTACAGCACCATATTTTTGAATTTCAATGCCTTGCTTATCACCCTGGCCTATGGGCAGGAAACATGTTGCATTTGTCTCTATTCTCATGGTGCTTGGCACAAACTGGGCTCAGAATACCTTTGTGCGAATGAATGAATGATCACTATAAAATCCTTCCGAAGCAAATGATATTCCTATTTAAAGCAGAAATTTAAATATCAGAATTCTCTTCCTAGTTTAATTTATGACTTTAATGCCTGTTAAATATAAATGTTTTTCTGAAAAGATAACTATTATCAGTTTCTAGGCTATTCTAGATTTATTGCAATAACAACTAAAGTCACTCCCCTGAATGTACCTACGCTTCCCTGATTCCCTTTAGTCCAAATATGTTGCTTGGGGAAGTTGATCAAGCCCTCTGCTCAGGATGAATGTTTTGATTAGTTATAGTTTTTAATTTTCTCATAAATTACCCAAAGTTTCTTAGTGATGATGGGTACAAGGGCACATATACTCCCAAAAGAGAAAGGAGGGACTCCCATGAAAAGAGACTGAAGACATTTGGAAACCAAAATTTCAAAATTTCATGTACACTGATGGTCAAAGTACCTGTATGAAAAGGCTCATTGATGGTAGCTTTCCCTGTCCACAATAAATCATGGTATTTTAACTGACTCACTAAATGATGGAAATAAGGAAATTCCATACAGAGAGACTTGCATTTGAGATATAATAAATATTTCAAATGAAATAATATCAGACTTTAAAAAAACGACTCAAGTAACTCTAATTGAACCTTTGCACTCTGACTTCTGTTAGTTTCTTTTGTTTGCTTCCTAAGTGGAATAGACATAAAGTAAAACCCTTTGATAGGTTTCCATGCAGAGAATGGGTGGTGATAGCATCAGAAAGCCCTTACCAATAAGGCCACGTTGCTTATCACAGCCAGATGAATTATTCACCATTTCAGCCTCTTTCAACATTGGGATATGGAAAGAAGGTGAACTTTACGGTCAGCTTTGCACTTCTGGGGTCAGCCAAGCACTTATCTTCAGAGCAGCAGAGGAACGTTAATTTTACAAGGTCCTCTACTCGATTCTCCTGGAATGGAAATCCAACCTAGACCTTATCAGCCAAAGAGATCAGCCCTGGAGCTATAGGAGAGTAAACTCACCTTGAAAAGAATAAACTCAGGCAGGGAAAGGGATGGATTTTACTGCAGTGAATTTGCAGTTTCAGATATGAAGCTGCCTTCAATTTGTGCATAAGTATCATTTTTTTACCTTTTCTTTGGGGCTTCCTATCTTTCTGCCGCACCTCAGAAATGCTGAATTCAAGGTTTTCTGTTTCTCTGATTCCATTACCCTAGCATGCTAATAATCCCTCAGCCATTATACTTCTCCCAACTACAGGGTGTATTTAAGGCCCAAGTATAATAGTTGCCATATTTGTCTTTCATCTTCTCTCACTCTGTTTTCCGCTTACAGATCCTATTGTATTCCTTCTCTTTGTTTTAAGCTCACCAGCTGCTCTTAGCAAGCGAAGTAATAACTAATTTATAATGAAGTTAGGTAAATCATAAGTGTTTTGTCTTGTTTTGTTTTGTCTAGAAGGAATTTATATTTAAGGAAGACTCAAAGCAGGAAGTAACCCAAACAGGATAGCTTCTTGGTAATGTTTTTTATCCACTCTTTCATTACATTCACTCTAAAAACATTAATTAAACACTTCCTATGTGCCATAGTCTGCAAATTGGAGCAAGAAATACAGGCACTGGCCTTAAGGAATGTAACTTTTAGTGAAGACAGAAACATGACGTTAACTATAATAAATAATTGTTTATCTTAATAGAGTGAGAAAGGGAACTATGGAGGCAGACTAGGGTATATGGGCAGCAGTCTTTCTATTCCTCCCTTTTTACTGGGAGTAATACTCCCTTCCTACTCCCTATTCTCTGGGAGGATGTTCTTCCTAAGGGTATAATGGTTCGGAGAGGGAGCATTTGAGATAACAACTTCCAGACCCTCAGCAGTTTATATGTCATCTGCTCTGAAACTGATCTTTCTCCCAGGTTTTCCTTTTCTGCTTACCTTCTTAGAGTGGTCAGTCTTTAACTTTAAAAAAGAAAGGCTTACTAAGGCATATCATCCTCAGGCATCGGAACCTACATCCAGGACATCAAACAAAGAAACAATTCAAAATGATGGTTTCTGGGCCAAGAAAATGAAAGATTCTGTTGACTAAGAAATCCTTTTACAAACCTGGTGTTTCCATTGTGTTGCTTTCAACAAAATTTAAGGAAGAATAGTTGAATTCATTACATACAGAATATTAAAAAATAATTTTAGGGGGCATCTAGGTGGCTCAGTTGGTGAAGCGTCCAACTGGTGATTTTGGCTCAGGTCATAATATCACAGTTCATGAGATCGAGTCCTGCGTTCGGCTCTGAGCTGACAGTGTGGAGCCTTTTTGAGATCTCTCTTTCCCTCTCTCTCTGTCCCTCCCCCTTCTCAAAATTAATAAGTAAACGTTAAATATAATAAAAAAATTAAATAAAAGATAATTTTGTATAAAACTATATCTTCCTTATTTTGATTCTTTTAACTTCGGAACAAAATAAGCAAAACAAGCAAACAAAGACAAAAACCCACAATACACATCCAAACCTTTTGTCAAATATGGGAAGGGATAGGATTTGAGGCCCTTGTATCCTGCTTCAGACATGCTAGGTCACTGTGTGTGTGTGTGTGTGTGTGTGTGTGTGCGCGCGCGTGCGCATGCGCGCGTTTCATTTGTTTGCTTATAATTCATCAGGAAGCCAAAGAGCTGAAAGACACTTTTTTAACAAAAATGTTTTCCATCTCTGTATGTACATGAACAAGATTTATTATGCTTAGTCTTTACAAACTAAAACCAGAGGTGGGTGACTGGGTGTCTCAGTTGAGCGTCTGACTGTTGGTTTTAGTTCAGGTCATGATCTCCCAGTTCCATGGGCTCCAACCCTGCGCTGGGCTCTGTGCTAGCAGCGTGCTGACCCTGTTTGGGATCCCTGTCTCTCTGCCTGCTGCTGCTTCCCCACTCACGCTGCCTCTCTCTCTCTCAAAATAAATAAATAAATAAACCTAAAAACCAATACCTAAAACCAGAGAGAGAATTTTTCATTAATTCTGCCTTATTCTAGCGATGATTAATATTGATAACTAGTTACATGAATTTAAAGTTAAAAGAGGCCTTTTAAGTCGTTAAGAAATTAGTTTCAATAAACTTTACTTTTTCTATGTGAAATATTTATCAAAATGTAACACAGTATTTATATCATTTTCATAAACTGTGTACTACAACAGATAATCGTAATGATAACTTAATCCAGAAAAACATTTTAAACCTAGACCTGTGGTCACATGAAATTATTTTTCAAGGTACATTAAAATAGTGCTTATTTATTTATTTACTTATTTACTTACTGTTTGCAAAGAAGTATGAGAGAGTGATCAATAAAAGGTTTTTGAAGATAAAACATTAAATTTAGGTAAGTTACAGGTGGATATGAAATGGCAATGTGAACTCAGGGAAAGAAGACCTTGTTAATATACGTAAAAATGGGATTAATCAAGAAAAAAGGCTCAACGGAGAGGAAATGAAGGTAGAAGGAAAGAGCACTTTAAACAGAGGAAAGAGCAAGTACCAAATTATGAATTCAAGAAAAATCTTTGCAAACTGAGGGGACTGCAGGTGATTATCAGCAAGGAATTGCCCAGAAAAGGAATGGGGAAATCAACATACCAACTCAGTGTTGCTTGAAGGTGGCAACACATTAGCATTTCTGGAGTGACTTTTGCCTCTATCAGTGAGAGAGATTGAGTTCTCTTAAGACTTCAGCCTCTTCCCAAAGTGCTCAGCTGGAAAAGTTCATGTTTAATTCAAGTCTAGTGATTTTGAAGCCTTGGCAAAAACCCAGATGAGTTGAGTCTGGAATTTCTCAGATTCTCCTGGACTTGGAAGTAAATTGCATGGTTCAGCTAAGAGAGCTAACTGTCCCAGCAATGAAGAAAAGTGACCAGTGTCCCAGCAACCACTCTCGGTAGTGGTCAGAGAGATGTTGTAATCCTGTTTCCATTACTCACCTAAAATCCTTCCAAAAGATCCAAATCCAGCTAGTACATGAACTGGAGAAGAGTTAAATGGAAAGCATGCTGTCACTATTGTTCAAGGAAGAATTCTACCTAATATGTAAAAGACATAAAAAGAAAACAGAAAAAAAAAAAGTGTTCCAGGATGCAATCCTTCAAGACTTGTGTCTTCCCAGGAAACTATCAAAATCCTAGAGGGGCGCACAGGCAGCAACCTCTTTGACTTTGGCCACAACCACTTCTTACTAGATACTTTGCTGAAGGCAAGGAAAACAAAAGCAAACATGAACTATTGGGACTTCATCCTGATGAAAAGCTTCTGCACAGCAGAGGAAACAATGAACAAAACTAAAAGGCAGTTGATAGAATAGGAGAAGATATTTGCAAACAACATATGTGATAAAAGGTTAATATCCAAAAATCTAATAAATAGCTTATCAAACTCAACACCCAAAAAACAAATAACCCAGTTAAGAAATAGGCAGAAGACATGAATTGACACTTTTCCAAAGAAGACATCTAGATGGCTAACAGACACGTGAAAAGATGCTCACCATCACTCATCATCAGGGAAATACAAATCAAAACCATGATGAGATATCACCTCACATCTGCCAGAATGGCTAAAATTAACAACACAAGAAACAACGGATGTTGGCAAAGATGTGGAGAAAGGGGAACCCTCTTGTACTGTTGGTGGGAATGTAAACTTGAGCAGCCACTCTGGAGAACAGTAGAGAGGTTCCTCAAGAAACTAAAAATAGAACTACCCTGTGATCCAGTAATTGCACTACTAGGTACTTACCCAAAGGATACAAAAATACTGATTAGAAGGGGTATATGCACCCCAATGTTTATAGCAGTATTATCAGCAATAGCCAAACTATGGAGAGAGTCCAAACGTCCATTGACTAACAAATGGATAAAGAATATGTGATATATATATTTATGCATGTATATATATACACACATACATATACATATATATATAATGGAATATTACTTAGCCATCAAAAAATGAAATCTTGCCATTTGCAACAATGTGGATAAAACTAGAATGTATTACGCTAAGCAAAATGAGTCAATCAGAGAAAGACAAATACCATATAATTTCACTCATATGTAGGATTTAAGAAACAAAATAGATGAACATATCGGGGAGGGGAAGAGGAGAGAGAAACAAACCATGAGAGACTCTTAATGATAGAGAACAAACTGAGGGTTGATGGAGGGAGTGGGTGGGGGAAGGGGCTAGATGGGTGATGGGTATTAAGGAGGACACTGGTTGGTTGAGCACTGGGTGTTCTATGTAACTGATGAATCACTCAAATCTACTCCTGAAACCAATATTGCACTGTATGTTTACTAAAATTTAAATTTAAAAAAAAATTGGGTCTTCCAAGTAAAATTGTGGGTAAGAGAATGTGTGTGAATCTGTATAGCACCTGGATCCTAAAGATACATTTGGATAAAGCACAACAGAACAATGTGGAAATGAAGGCCAAAACTTTTTTTCTGGTTATATGTAAAAGCTCACAGGCAAGTTTGTTAATTTTTAACTCTTCACAGTTTCAGTTGTAAACATAGATATCTACTTAAAATCCATATTTAAAAAAAAAAAAAAAGGAGGAGGAAGAGAAAGCACAGAAACCACCTGAAGAGATTCTAAATATCTGAAACACAGAGGGTTCTAGCTTAGGTTACAGATACTGAATTTATAGTGGCATCACAGATATGTCGTTTTTTCTAGGATTTCTAAAGTCCTGTCAACGACTGGGGAAGGATTGCATTAGGCAGCATTGAAGTTTTACAGCATTGGCAGGATGGAAAGTTGAGAGGAGAAGGACATGGAGGTGACTAGCAAGAGAATGACCAAAATAATGGATTTTGGGACCCAGGCTGCCATGAGACGTGACTAGAGGCAGAAGTTGTGGCTACAGTTGGGAGTCCACAGACTCATGGGCCCTTGGGGGATGGAGTACAGGCAGGTCTGCAGGTTGAGAGTGACTATAAGCCAAGGAGCAGGGGTGGTGGGGAGAGAGCTGGATGGAGTAAGAGGAGTGCAGTCAGACAGTGATGTTTGGGAACTTGGACACTAGAAGGGGACTTAAGGCATTAGATAAAAGCCAAGGGGAGAAATATTTTGGAAGTTTGTTGGGATAGTGAGTCTGTTAATTTCTACTGTAAAGAAAGCACCGCTCTCTGCCTTGCCCTGACCACTCCCATAGAAAGCTGGCATGTTGTCTTGGGGTTTTATAAATGCATCTAGATCTTCCTATATATGTGAAGTCAAGAGCAAGAGTCCCAGATTTGAGTGGTAACCACACAATAAAAAATAAGAAAAGGAAAAGAGTGAGAGCTAGGGAGAGAGAGAAGGAGGGAGAGCAGGACAAGAAGAGAGGCTGGAAGGAGAACAACAGGAGTAAGAGGGGGAGGAGGGAAAATGAATAATGAATCTAATTCTATGGATTCCTTTATAGAAACTAAACTAGAATTAAATAATTCTTTTTCAAGTCACCTTGACCTTATTATGGTCTTAAAATGAAAGAGAGAGGAGTAATTTCAGTTCCTCCTTTTAAAATGGGAGGCAATCCATTTTGAGTTTATTTTTGTGAATGGTGTAAGAAAGTGGTCTAGTTTCATTCTTCTGCATGTTGCTGTCCAGTTCCCCCAGCACCATTTGTTAAAGAGACTGTCTGTTTTCCATTGGATATTCTTTCCTGCTTTGTTAAAGATTAGTTGGCCATACTTTTGTGGGTCTAGTTGGCCATACTTTTGTGGGTCCAATTCTGGAGTGTCTATTCTATTCCATTGATCTATGTGTCTGTTTTTGTGCCAATACCATGCTGTCTTGATGATTATAGCTTTGTAGTAGAGGCTAAAGTCTGGGATTGTGATGCCTCCAGCTTTGGTCTTCTTCTTCAATATTACTTTGGCTATTCAGGGTCTTTCATGGTTCCCCGAAGAGCAATTTTATTTTGCTTGTTCTAGCTTCAAGAAGAATGCTGGTGCAATTTTGATTGGGATTACATTGAATGTGTAGATAACTTTGGGTAATATTGAGATTTTAACAATATTTATTCTTCCAATCCATGAGCATGAAATGTTTTTCCATTTCTTTGTATCTTCAGTTTCCTTCATAAGCTTTCTATAGTTTTCAGCATACATTTCTTTTACATCTTTGGTTAGGTTTATTCCTAGGTATTTTATGATCCTTGGTACAATTGTGAATGGGATCAGTTTCTTCATTTGTCTTTATGTTGCTTCATTATTAGTGTATAAGAATGCAACTGATTTCTGTCCATTAACTGATGAATGGATAAAGAAAGTGTGGTTTATATACACAATGGAATACTACTTGGCAATCAGAAAGAATGAAATATGGCCTTTTGTAGCAACGTGGATGGAAGTGGAGAGTGTTATGCTAAGTGAAATAAGTCATACAGAGAAAGACAGATACCATATGTTTTCACTCTTATGTGGATCCTGAGAAACTTAACAGAAGACCATGGGGGAGGGGAAGGGAAAAAAAGCTAGAGAGGGAGAGAGCCAAATCATAAGAGACTCTTAAAAACAGAATAAACTGGGGCGCCTGGGTGGCACAGTCAGTTAAGTGTCCGACTTCAGCCAGGTCACGATCTCGCGGTCCGTGAGTTCGAGCCCCGCGTCAGGCTCTGGGCTGATGGCTCGGAGCCTGGAGCCTGTTTCCGATTCTGTGTCTCCCTCTCTCTCTGCCCCTCCCCCGTTCATGCTCTGTCTCTCTCTGTCCCAAAAATAAATAAACGTTGAAAAAAAAAAAACAGAATAAACTGAGGGTTGATAGGAGGTGGGAGGGTGGGGAGGGAGGGTGATGGGTATTCAGGAGCGCGCCTGTTGAGATGAGCACTGGGTGTTGTATGGAAACCAATTTGACACTAGATTTCATATAAATAAAAATAAATAAATAAATAAATAAATAAATAAATAAATAAATAAATAAAATAGGAGGCAATCACTTTGACAAAAGGGCTGTCACCGAACCTTCTCAGGTCCTTCTCTGGCTTCCTGTCCCCTGCACTACACGCATACAAACAACAATGTGATGTTTTTTTAAGCATCTGTTGCATGCCAAGCTCCAACAATACCTAAGTACTTGGAGTTCTGAGGGTGTCTATCACGCCGGTATGATCTTTGTACTTGCATTTTCCTCTCCCAGGAATACGCTTCCCCTGCTTTTCGTGCTGAGATATTCCTAGCCTTTTATTAAAACCTAAACATCACATACTTTATGAGGCTTACCTTTTTAGTCAGATGAAGATGCATTTTCCTCTATTAAGTTCATTATCTACTGCTATTGTAATATAGCTGTTAAGATCATTTTTCTAGCCACAATATCATGTTTGTCCCCAAAACCAAACACACTATAAGGTGAATGGAAGATACTAAATGAATATTTGTTGAATTAATGGTCTGATAAATAAATCCATTAATGAATACATCTGTACCAATATATTCTGAACGCTTCTGTACCAAATTAAACACAAAGGGAAAACTTTGGGTTCCAGTCATAATTTCTGAGCAAGTAATATCCTTTTTGTTTTAAGAAGACCTTCCAAAGACATCCTGCATTATTTGCATTATTATCTAATATTGATAGTGACAATGGTAGTATTTTTACTGAGAATGTTAGGAACCTTGATACCAGTGACACTGAGTATCAAATATAAGAAAGAAACTAGATGAAGAGGTAGCTGGAATAAGCATATTGAATTGAGGACACATGTGTCTGCTACATGCTGCATGAGCTCTTATTCTTCCTCCTTTCCTGCTGACTCCCACCTCTCCTGCTTGTTAGGGAATTGTCTTCACAATGTTCATAGAACCAACCAGATATTGTTGGAAATGACACAGTAAGTAAATTAAGAACAGGATAGTATAAGCTGATGAAGTACTGTAATTTAATTTTATTGCATCAGTGGCAACAGTAAATAAATGCACAGCATAACATGCTGAGATAGTCTATTGATCTTTTCAGTCAATATTGGATGAAAATTCCTAACAAAACATAAAATTACAATATTGTTAGAAAAGATATTATTTTTAGCTCTTAATACTACAAGGTAATTGTTTCATTTTACACACATCTAATATGTATGTAGATGACCAAGAACTGAATTCACAGTTGATTCTATGGCATATAGTAATAACACATTTGTCCCAGTGTTACTTATTATGTTATCTCCTGGAAGTAGTCAGCCTAAGGGTAGGATAGGCTTTAATGTTTATATCCAACCAAAAAGACGTCACAAAATCCAGGTACGCAAGGAAACCTCAAACATTTCCTTCAGAGATCGATATTTCCTTCTAGGAGCCCACTTCCAAATTATCTTGATTATGTATTCAACACATTACATATACATAATAAATATATATATTAATGAGTTGGATATTAAAGAGGATTTCAAGAGAGAGAAAGAATTTCCATAATGATAAATGATGGTTACTTTCTTGAAGTACAAAGCATGCTTCGGAAAACATGATTAAAAACAAGCCGAAAACAAGCAGAGAACTATGGAGCCTTTCAAAACAGGAAAGGTTGTTTCATGTACCTCAGTAGCCGTTTTGGATATTTTGAATTGTAATCTGCCTGGGAATTAACTGGTAATAATCCTTTCTTTATTGGGAATCAAATCTGTTTCTAAATGGATACAAATTTCACCTGAAAAATGTGTCATATCTAGAAATTGATTTCAGTGTTCCTGTCTTGGTGAGTCTTTGACTGTATTGAGACCATCTTTGTAATTAGAAAACTTTTGAATTAAATTCAACCAATATATATTAAAGGCCTACTATGTGCCAAGTGGTATGATAGACATTTAAAGAAATGGAGAGATGACTAGCATTCAATTCCTATTATTATGGACTGAAGATTTTAGTGGACTACTTCAGTTGAGTTGGGAGGGGCTGCCATGCCCCTTTGGTGGTCATATGGAGAATTTAAGTTATTACAAGTTTTAAAAAGAGGGAGTCAGAAATGCATCACAAGAGTAGGTTGTGTCATTTTTGAAGTATTAGAATTCTTTTTTTACTATCTCAAGCAGAAGTTTTTGTTTTCTTTTTAATTGTAATTCCCTCTAAATGCTAATATTTCCCCCTAAGGATGTTATACATGGTACATCATTTAAAAATCTAAAGCTTTTTTTCCAGAAAGAAATTTTATTTAAATAAGGCATTTAGCGAGGTAATTTTGAAAAGAATTATTGTTGCGGTTAAAAATTAAATGATCTCCTCGAGACATTTTTCCCCCTCATTCTCCAATATTTCTTCTTCCTTTTTGACATCGTAGCTTTAATGCTTCAGATGTTAGACAAAAAGAACTAGTCCTTCTATATATGAGGTGGGATTCTAAATCAGAGTGAATTCTGAGCCAAGGTACATCGGAAGCCTACACACTTTGTGTGATAGAATAAAATTTCCATGTGGAATACCATATATACTCATTCTGGACTTTTAGGTTCCTTAAATTCTACTGTTGCAATAGAATTAAGCTTACTTTGGTAACTCTCGCTGTAGAAGATGATAAAACAAATGGACTAATCTTGGAGGAAGCAGGTCCATCAAATAGTAGCTAACTTTTTATTAGGAAAAAAATGACTATGAATACGAACAGGAAAACAAAGCAGATCTTTTTCTGTTTATTTTTCACCCAAGTTTGTTAGATACATAGAGGGTCAGAGACTTTAGAAGTGTACTCCATGATAAGAAAATGAGTACAAAATCAGGGAAAAGGCAAACCCTCTGAAAACAAAGTGCATCAAAATCAACATAATACATCAAAAAATGAATGAATGCAGCCATATGTAGAAACAACCTCTGCATCTACCTTAAGGAAATTTTTTAAATAAAACTTTGAGGAAATGAAAATAAGTTCTCTCCCCAAACTAATCAACCTAACTTGGGTCAGACTAATGAAAACTACAATCTGTGTTTCTATGTCTTAACTAATCTTGAAAAGGCAAATAGGTTTTGATGATTGAAAATGCATTTAATTTAAAAATAGAAATTTGTCAGAGCTTATTTAGCACCACCCAAGAAGAGAAATAGTTCTGAAATTCATCCAATTCTGTCTCTTCTATTTTTATGCCCATCAAACAACATTCCGGTTATCAGTTTAGATTCCAACATACCTTGAAAAGGTGTTCTGGTTAAATGACACGTATTTATGGAACAGAGCAGCTGTCTAGTTGGTGATTACACCAGAGTGACTATAAATACAATATTTGTGACTGGGACGAGGTCAGTATCTCTCCAGGAGCTCTTGGGGACAGGACCTCATGCTTATTTGTGTTTTCTTCCCTCTTAAACATGTGCCAGAGTTGTTATGAGTATAAAGTGTCTCGGGAAGAAAATCTCATTGCTGGCTATCTAATTATTGCTTCTGACACTCAGATAAAAGCTTCCAGATAGCCTGAACTTGAGTCAGAATTCAGAACTCCAAGGCCTACCCCTGATAATCAGTAATTCAACTAGAATAAAGATAAACAGAAGACCATGAAAAATCATTTGGTAAATATTTGGGAAGACTTCCTATGCTGAGGGAACCAACAACAAAAAAATCTTCTTAAAGTCATTTGAGGGGCACCTGCATGGCTCAATCAGTTAAGCATCTGACTTTGGCTCAGGTCATGATCTCATGGCTTGTGACTTTGATCCCTGCATCAAGCTCTGTGCTGACAGCTCAGAGCCTGGAGTCTGCTTTGGATTCTGTGTCTCCATCTCTGTCCCTCTCCTGCTCATGCTCTCTCTCTCTCTCTTTCAAAATAAATAAACATTAAAAAATTAAAAAAAAATAAAGTCATTTGCTTTTAGCTTAAAGGGTAGAAAAAGAATAATCATATTCATTGAACACACAAAAAGAAAGAAGAAAGAAAGAAAGAAAGAAAGAAAGAAAGAAAGAAAGAAAGAAAAAGAAAGAAAGAAGAAAAGGAAGGAAGGAAGGAAGGAAGGAAGGAAGGAAGGAAGGAAGACTAACTCATAGTTGGCCTGGAAAATGGGTATGAAAACCTCTACTTACCGCTGCCCAGGAGAGTGAGAAGTGATTTGCTCTTGTTGTTCCCCTCCTAGGATGACCAACCAGGAGATGGATGGATGGTGTACCCTGCCCAGCATAGGCTGAGCTCGACATATGATTAACACAACATCCGAGTTTGTCAGGCACTGTGCTCAACTCAGAACCTGAACTCCACTCGCCCCTGCTTGGAGTCCTCCAAACTGCACTGATATTAAAAAGTCATTCATTTTCATGCCTGGTTTTGCTTATGCTCAGTTCTACTGTTTTATAGGTGAGCATCACCTATAATCACCTGCTACTCCTAACAGTTGTACATTAATGACAGTGTTAATAACTACACTGGTAACAGTAACATTTAACCATTTTAAACATTTATGCATATCCTTTATACATTTCAAAGTGTTCTCATTCTATTTCATGTTAATCATCACAGTGAGTCTATGAGCAAAGAAGACAGTGATATCCATCCCATTGAACAGATAAGAACACTGCAAATCAAAGTGCTTATTTGGACTTTCAACAGCAGATTTAGGAGGGCCTGGAAGAAGATCAAACAAAGGACTCCAGTTTCTCCATCAGAGACATTTTCTGCTATTAGTCACAGCCAGGCACTCAGAATGCAGAAAGTGCTTTTTTGGGGCAAATGGAAGACAACTCTGGAGGCCTAGAAACAAGGCCTAAAAGGATCACACAAGTTTAGCTTTATTTCTCCCATCCTCCTCATGCTCTTCTTCACCTATAAGGCCCACGTGTCCAGAGGAAAAATAGCAAATCAACATGTCTTAATTCATTCTATTTATGCGACTGACAACTACCTGCATGGTGCCTTCTCAAGGTGCTTTCGTTCCAGAGACACAGGCAGTTCCAATCATACACAGGGTTGCTGTGTTGGGATAGAGGAAGAAAAACACAGATATTTACCATATACCAGTACAAAATAATAAAATAAAAAAGAAAGGTTAAGGTAGAAACAGAGATGTCACATTTAAAATACTTTTATTTCCCTAGATCTTCTAAGAGGAGACAATGGGAAGCTTTTAAGTGTTTTGGAGTAAAATGCAGGGAAAATTTAAAAGACAAGAAAGACAGGATGATTTTTAAACAGTACGTTTTAAGTGCTTTCCTTTTGAAAATGTCTGAGAGAATTATTCCGTATGTGCAAGCAAATATGCAATCCCCTTGGACATTCATTTTTTTATTACCTTGGTAGCCAGTCATGAAAAGGAAGCAGACTCTGGCGTTTTCATTCTAAACACAAGAAAGCACACTTTGAGGATTTGAGAATGCAGTGTAATTGGAGAGAAAAAATAATCACAATTAAAGAGAATGAAAGATTGAAGGGAAAGAGAAGGGCCCAGAAGAAGAGAGCTTAGCAAACTCAGAATGTGGCAAAAATTACTGTGCCTAGCAAGAACAGCGTGAGTGACTTCACTGCAAGCCCCTGAGAACAGGAAATTTTCTTTGTCACTTTTGGATTGCCTCCTCCTACTACTGAAACACTTTGAATTTAATAGACAAAGGTTAAATGTATGGTTGCATGCTGACCCAAGGGTATCTTTCCTTCTGATGAATTAGAAACTACCATTGCTCATTGTCAACTGAACTCCTAAAAATGCAGGAATGTAAGGCCTTAGAAGTAATTTAATTCCACTACACACCTCGTTTAATAGTTGTGGGGGGGGGTTGTCTTTTTTTTTTAATTTTTTTTTTTCTGTTTGGCTTTTAGCAGAATGAAGGGGAAAGAGCCCAAGACTAAAAAAAGGTGGTAAAGAGCTGAGTCTCAGCTCAATCTGACTAGCAATCTAACCTCTGTCAGGTGATCAAATCTGTCTGAGGCTCATTTCATTTAAATGTATAGGGAAGGGGTTGCATTCTGTATATGCTTGTATTAGTGTCCGTGTCCTGATCGCTCTACTGTCTGTGGAAAATAACCAAATATACATTTTCAACTGCCTTAATAGCTGATTCAGTGTGAAAGGTATATATATTTTGTGCTGATGGCTTTATTTTGAGTGCAGTGGAGATTACTGATTAAGGCAAGCACCCTCTTCATTCCTACCATTTATGAACTCAAGCTAAGTTGCACATGTTGGGAAGATATTGCTTCAGCCTTCAATTACATGCATCTATGAGGGATTTGATAGTACTAATGATTAAATGGCAAAAGAGAGTTTCCCTTTTCTTTTTGACCTCATCCTCTGCAATAATGAAGATAAAAAAATATATAATCAGCTGAGAATATACTTGGTTTCTCTGATTACAAACACTTTTACAACTATTATGATAGTATTACAACTGAAAAATTTACAACAGTTGTCGGCTTTAGTGTTTAGACTCTAAGCCCTTCAAATTAAAATGAATTGTTGTGTTGAGTTCTGTATCCGTAGCATGTAGCCCTGTGTCTGGCACAGAAAATGGTACTCAAAATGTGTCTCTTAAATTGTACAGTTTGGGGTGATTATGAAACAATTGTCCCAATAAAACATCCTAAATGCTCAAGTTGTAAGTATGTTGACTAATGAATTATTGAGAAATGAACACACACATCTGCCACCCAGGGCAAGAAATAATCTATGAATCAGAATCGTAGAAGCCCTTCCCATTCCCTTCCCAAATACTACCTCCCTTATTTCCTGAAGAGATTCGCCACCTGACTTCTAACATGACAGAGTATTTCTGCCTGCTTTTGAACTTTATATGAATGGCTTCTACAATATGTACCCTTTCATGTTGGGCTTCTTTCATTCATCGGAGTATTTGCAATATTCATCCATGTTGTTGCTTGGAGCTCTAGAGCAGTCATTTTCACTATAGTATATTATGCCACTTGTGAATGAAACACCTATCAAAATAACACCAGCATTCTTCACAGAGCTAGAACAACCAATTCCAAAATCTGCATGGAACCAGAACACCTTTTTTTTTTCTTTTAATCACTTCTAATTGATGGACATTTGAATAGCTTCCAGGTTTGGGTTCCCCTGAAAATTATTTCTGTGAACATTCTGGTATCTTTCCTTTGGCGTAGAATGGGAATCCATTCTGGCACGTGAATGCACTTCTATTAGGTAGATACTTAGACGTAGAAATGTGGCTTCACTTGGTAGGCATTAATTCAGGTTGGTAGATAATTGTAGATTGATTCCCAAAAGGGTTGTGCAAGTTTGCACTCTCTAGAAGTATGTTACAGTTCTAGCTGCCCCACCTCCTCACCAACACTGCATCGTTGTCACTCTTCAACTGTAGCCATGGAGGCCAATGTGTGATGGCATATCATCAAGGCTTACTTTACTTTTCCTTCATTTCTAATAAATGTAAATGCCTTTTGTTGTATTTGTTGGCCATCTGGATATATACTTTTTTGTGAATTACCTGTTTAAGTCTTACACTTGTGTTTTGAACAGGTTGTTAGCCTTTTCCTTATTCATTATAAATTTACATATAAATGACTTATGTATTATATTGAATACCAATCCTTTGTTGAATATATATATCATAAGTATCTTTTCCCACTATGTGGCTCACATTTCTACTTTATTATTGTGTATCTTACTAAAGAGAAGTTCTAAATTTTAATGTACTCAGTCATATTGTTCATTTACTGAAAAGGTTGTCTTTTCCTATCTGTCCTGTGGTACTACCCTTTCACATAAATCAGTTGTGAATTTGAAATCTGAACTCTCTATCCCATTCCAATTGTCCACCTCTCTGATTTTACGCTGATACCACATTATACTAAATAATGATTGCAGACTTCTAAGAAGGCTTGATTATTTTATAGGTAGAATCTTCTTAGTTCTACATTCAACTTTAGATATCTTGAGTCTTCTTGGTCCTTTGTATTTCTATACATACTTTAAAAACAGTTTATCATTTTCCACAGAAATAAACTGCTAATATTTTGTATTGTGATGGCCTAAATGCATTGAATATGTACATCAATTTACGGAGATTTAACTTCTTAAAAATATAGCCATTTCCAAATCATTAGTGTAATGTTTTATATTTTATATTAGTGTAAAATTTTATATTTTGTCTTAAAATGTCTTGCACATCTTTCATTAGCTTTCTTCATAAGTATCTGTTTTTTGGTTAAGGCTATTGAAAATAGCATGGTTTTAAAATATTTTTTAATTGCTGTTTAATTTTTTAATTGGTGTTCAGTATTATTTAGAAAAACAAGTGATTTTTGTAACTCAACTATGTATCCAACAACCTTTCTAAGTTTACTTATCAACTGAAATAGTTAATCTGAATATATTCGTGTATGTGTGTGTGTACAATTATCATTATTCACAGATTCCTACTCACTGAATTTATTTGTAATACTGAAATGAATACTCATACTCATGGCACATTCATGGTCACTTGTAAACAAGCACAGAGCGGAAAAAAATTTGAAACACCAACACATACATTCCCAGATAAGATCGAACAAGATGATACTCTGCCTTTTGTTTCACCTCTCATACTATAAACAAGTATCCTTTCTGCATTTATTTGGTGCCATGCTTTTTACATTTTTGTGCTTTTTGGACTGATTTTACTCTTTAAAATGGTCCTCAAACCTACTGATAATATGTGTTGAGTGTTACTAAGTATAATTAGGATTAAATAAGCTTTGTTAGGCATGAGTTACAGTGTTGTTGGGCATGAATTCAAAATAACGAACCACGAATGTAACTTCATAAGTCAGATATTTCTCATCTACGTTATATATATATAGATAGATAGATAGATAGATAGATATATACATATATATTTAAATATTGTCTGATAATATTATACTATATACATAATATACAATATTACATTATATACATAAAT
Organism: Leopardus geoffroyi; assembly: GCF_018350155.1. Classification (NCBI taxonomy): domain Eukaryota; kingdom Metazoa; phylum Chordata; class Mammalia; order Carnivora; family Felidae; genus Leopardus; species Leopardus geoffroyi. The sequence goes on from NC_059339.1 coordinate 60,259,221, forward strand.
ATATACATATATATTTAAATATTGTCTGATAATATTTGTGATTTAATTGGAGTTTGTCCATATATATTTAATGACTATGACTTATGATTAAATCATTATGATTTAATGATTGCTCATATTATGTGATTTAGCTACAGGTTACTATTTATTTTCTATTTATATGACAGATGATTCTCTTTCCATTGTGTTAATCAAGTATTTTTATTATACGATTTTAACCTGTATTATTTTACTAATTATAAGTACTTTTATTATTATCTTGGTGTCTTAGAGATTGCAGCATACATAATTGACTAATACAAATCTACCTTAAACTGGAACTCTAACCACTTACCAGAAACTATAAGAACATTAAACTACTGTAACACCATTTATCCTTCTGTACTTTGTAGATTTTTTTCATATATTTTAACCCTGCTTAAATTTTTCATCCTACCCTATATTATTGTTGTTGCTTTAACCAGGGTTCAGTAAACTGCACCATATGAGCCAGATCAAGGTTCTAGTTTTTTTCATCTATGGCATGTGAACCAAGAATAATTTTTATGTAATTTTTAAAAATTTTAATGAAAAGAATTAAAAATACACAATGGAGGACGTATGCAACCTGCAAAGCTTAAAATCTTTACCAGCTGGCCTATTACCGAAAATTTTGTTGATGCATGCCTTAAACTACTGATACTAATTTGGAGTAACCAGTAGGCTTACCTTTTTAGAGATCTGTTATTTTTACATTATCAGGTTCTGTCTTCAATCATTTCTTTCTGCCTGAAGAAGTCCCTTTAGCATATTCTTAGCACAAGTCTGTTGGCAATACATTTTCTCATTTCTGGTAGATATTTTTGCTTCATAAAAAATCATAGCTTGTCAGTTATTTTCTGTTAGCTCTTGTCATCATTTCTTCTTTAAAGTCAGCTGTCTTATTAGTGCTCTTTTGAGGGTAATGGATTTATTTTCCTTCTGGCTGCTTTCACATTTTTTCTCTTTGTCTTTGGTTTTCTGATACTGTAATATGCTGTCGCTAGTATTTCCTTTTCCTTTTTTCTTGTATTTATTCTATTTGATATTTGTAGCATTTCTTGAATCATCAATTTGATGTCTTGAAATAGTTTTGGAAAATTCTCACCCAGATTTTCTCCAAATATTGCTCCAAGCCCATTCTCTTCTTCTGGGATTCCAGTTTTTTATATGTTAGAGTATTTCACCAAGCTTCATATTCTTCTTATGATCTTTTTAATTCTTGATTCATCTTGCTAAACTTCAATATTTTCTAATGATCAATCCTATAATTCTTTTTCTCATATATCTGATATGCTATTAAGCTTATTTATTAATTTTTTAATTTTTTGTCTATTGTATTTTTTTTTCATTTCTAGGATTTCCATTTCCATCCATGAATGAATGATTGAATGAATGAATGTATAGTCCAGTTCTCTGATAAAATTTTCTATTTTTCAGATATAGAATTTTCCTTTTGGATTAAATGTATAGCTTTTTTGTTTTCTGCAATAATTTCCTATTTTTTCTTGAATATTTTAAGTCTACTTATTTAACAATTCATGACCATTAACTCTGTTGTAGATAGCCTGTTAGTTTGTTTACAAAGCTTGGATTCTGTTGGTTTTTAAATCATGCTATCTTAGGGGCGCCTGGGTGGCGCAGTCGGTTAAGCGTCCGACTTCAGCCAGGTCACGATCTCGCAGTCCGTGAGTTCGAGCCCCGTGTCGGGCTCTGGGCTGATGGCTCAGAGCCTGGAGCCTGTTTCCGATTCTGTGTCTCCCTCTCTCTCTGCCCCTCCCCCGTTCATGCTCTGTCTCTCTCTGTCCCAAAAATAAATAAACGTCAGGAAAAAAAAAAAATTTAAATCATGCTATCTTATCTTTCGTTTTACTGATTATTCTTTATTTAATACTTGCCATTGTATAGAGATACTTTGAGGTAAAGAAAAATGTTGTTTTCCACCAGAAAATATTTACATTTAATTCACATAACTATATGGGAACAAGCAATTCTAAACAACTTCACTTTTATCAGAGATTAAGATGATTTTAAGCTGAGATTTTAATTTTTGTCACACCAGTCTATATCTCGTTGAAAAATGGTCTCAAGGGGCGCCTGGGTGGCGCAGTCGGTTAAGCATCCGACTTCAGCCAGGTCACGATCTCGCGGTCCGTGAGTTCGAGCCCCGCGTCGGGCTCTGGGCTGATGGCTCAGAGCCTGGAGCCTGTTTCCGATTCTGTGTCTCCCTCTCTCTCTGCCCCTCCCCCGTTCATGCTCTGTCTCTCTCTGTCCCAAAAATAAATAAACGTTGAAAAAAAAAATTAAAAAAAAAAAAAAAGAAAAAAGAAAAATGGTCTCAACTCTCTGGGTTTCCTTTTCACACATTTTGAGCTCAAAATTCACATATATAAGCTTCCTGATGTCTCCTAATCATTTTTATTTTGGATTTAGTGCACTTATTTTTAGTTGTTTTAAGCGGGAGTGTCTTTATTATCGTTATTATTATTGTTATTATTAATTGCCTATTCTGTCATTTTAGAAACAGAACTCCTCTAAGGGCATTTTTTAAAATATGATTATCTAATATTCCCAAACAGAAAATGAGGATCATAGAAAATAAAAAAAAATTGGGGGTTCATATATGATGCATTTAATGTCTGGATTTTTATAATTTATAAAAGGTGAGTATATGGTCTGGATTTTTAAAAAGTACAAACATATACATACTTATCAGCCTATACTTTTGTCTCTTTGGTTATTGTTAACATACATTACAATGCTTGCAAAATAAAGCATAAGAACCAATAAACCAGCCCCCTCTCCTGAAAAGTTGTTTTGTGAAAGGAATATTATTTTGATTTAACAATTTTAGAGAAAAAGGCTCAATTGTGAACTGATTCCAACTTCTTATAACACTAGATAGGAAATAATAAATAAGAGGAAAAAGAAAAGAAAAAAGAAGACCATTTTTGAATTTGGGACCCTAGCAAGAACTGATGTAAACACCTGGTCTGTTCATGGGATGTTTTGAGATTTCACTCTTTGACATCCCACTTGAACAAGGCATTATCAAGATTTATCTAAGGGAGTTATTATTCTCAAGGCCAATAACATCCCCCTTAAGGAGGGCATTTAGGGGATCAGAGGACATCTATTTGTACTGTTATTTCCCTTCTTATACACTGCCTCCCCATGAAATAAGCTACCTGAGAAAACTGTTATGAATATATGTAGTGTGTTAATTTGTTGGAGAATGTGTTCTTTATATTATTGAAGTAGAACTTCCTATGAGCTGTGAATTAGCCCTGGCACTTGGATTGTGGTAAAATAATACAGGGAGACCAAGCACAATGGTGGTTGTGAGTTCTGACTAAAACAAATATCCATAGTGAAACTCAGAGATACACAGGAAATCTGGGTATTTTCATGATATCAGATATGGAGACTGAGATTAGATCATAAGGGGGGAAAAATGCATGTAGAAAGATCTTTTAAATGTGTCTCACAACTTTCCTATACCTCTTGGGTGTGATTCTCCAGATCTCATTTGTGTTTCATTTGTTCTATACCAGATAATCCTTTTCTTGTTTCTCCGATCAATTCTTAGTCATATGGAATAAGACTGAAAACATGAGTAGATGAAAAAATATTCACCAGATTCACTCAACTTCCCACATTTGTGCTAATATGTTTAAACATTTGTGTCTATTATGTTGATTTATTGATTCACAATATAGTTAAGTAGATGATGCGGCCTACCAAGTATATCATCATGAAAGAGAAAATGATCTGTAATCTTGGTGTCCATACACTAAGATAAGGTGTGGTCAGCAATACTTGTAGCTGAGTCTATGAAAGAATCAAAACACAGCCACACCATGGTCAATACAAACAAAATAGTATATTAAACATAGTACTGGTTGCTAATTGCTATCATTAATGCTAATAGCAACAAAAATTGGGAGTGAGCATTTTGCTGAAATTCTAGGTACAGAGTGAAGGTAGTGAGTGAGTGGTGTGGTTCGAATACTTTCCATTAAGTGAGAAAGTACCATATTTAGCATGACAAACCACTCACACAGAAAATTTGTATGTTACAGAATGGTAAGTGTTAATAAGAACAACTCAAACTGAGTATATAATCATTGGAAGACACTGAGTAGAAGGGTGGGAATAAAAACAGAATGGTTTCTTAAAACTGTTGAGTCAAGTTTTGAAAAAATATGAGAAAGGACTTGATACAATGAAGAGCAAAAATGATCTAGAAAAAATAAGGAATGGCTCAATTTGAAAATATATCAATAATGTTAAAGAGTAACCGAAATAGTTTGGATAAAGAAAGGGAGTTGAGATGTGTGATTGCTAATTTGTACGAGTTTGGGGTGGTGAGATTTGGATGACCAGCCATGATTACTGTTATATAAAATGAATATATGCACATATGCAGATAATGTGATGTGTCTATCTTCTAATACACTTAATTCAGTTTGACAGATCATTTAAAATATACGTATCTGTAGTAATCTTACTTGAATTCATAAGAAAACCTTATTTTATTAAAGCAATGCATCTGGTAGGCTGGTAGTCCCATTTGATTACAAATCTATAGAAATTCTAGTGGAAATTGTTACACAGTGATATGGAGAGAATTCCCTTACGTTAGTAACTAACAGTGGCACAGGGGTCCATATGGGTTGTACCTTTTTTTTTTCTCACCTACATACTGAAATAAATTTACATAAAGATTTATAATAAATGTCATGGCTTTGTTTTTGTTTCTATGTTTCATTACTTAATAATACATTTCAGTGAGTTCCTCTGCCTATCTCATCCTGAGTCTTTTATGTGTCCCATGAAATGTTCATGCCATTCCAAGAACGGCAAAGCAGCTGTTGGAGGCATTTGATATAGCTCAAACAATGCTCCAGCGCGCTCTGTAATTTCATAAAAGTCAGTCAAGGGAGGGTGGAGCTCTTAGACGTGCATAATGGGAACTTTTCCTGTAAAGAAAAATGGGCACCGTTGCTTTGCCATTTGCATATAGATTTCCCCCCTACTGCTACCTGAGAAAATTAAGAGCTTCCACCCTATCAGTTTCTTAAACATGTTCTTCAGAATGTCCACATTTATGTCAGCACTTTTTCGACATCCTAATGATGCTTTTGCGAGGACTATGGCATCTATATGGCTTGTTACCAGCTTAATGAAAAGTTGCTTTAGGTGTCAAAATAAATCTAAGAATGTTCTACACTTTAGCTGACTGTAATATATCATCATGGCCTGCTTAAGTAGTATAAACTGCAACATGATAAAGCAGCTAACAAAAACCTATGAGAACCAGTAGCTGGGATAATGGGCATTCAGTGTAAGGATAATATAGCAGCAATAAAAATTTCAATAACCAAAGGTTATATACCATACTTTTTAATGGAGTTCTTGGCTAACTGAGCTTTCTTCAATAGTAGACACCTGGGTAGGGTGATTCATTACAAGCATTCTTCTGACTTTCTTCCCACTTGGAATAATATTAGTGAGCAAGTTCCTCAGGTCTTGAGATTCTTTTTGTTTAAATTGTACTTTTTGGGAATTGGATTGAGTCTTAGCTGTACTTGCAGGTAAAGTTGCAAATTGTTTTTTTTTTTTTTTTTTTTTTTTTTGCTAAAAACAGTAGACTCAATGATTTTGTGATTTTTTTTTAATGAAAATACCATTTCCTGTAAACTGAAAGACAGAGCTCTAAGACTGACAGGCAGACACATTCTGTGTCCATCCACATTAATTTATTTGATGACTGTTTGATGATTTCTTTCTCTTAGACTGGGGTCTCACCATTTCTGAAACCCACACAGTATTATCCTACCATTGCACTTGACGTCATGGTACATGCTCTTTGTTAGGGCTCTGCTTCATCATCATGACCTGCGGAAGTCCTACCCAGTTATTCTTCCCCATCCACTGTCTGCATTAAATGTCTTCATTTCTGCAAAAAACTTTTCTGATAACCTCAGCCATTCTCCACATGAATGCATGTGGAAGGAATATTATAGTGATGGTAGTCCTATAGTCACTAATTCGGCCCGAGTCTTCTCTTTGCCATTGAGAACATCTTTTTAACCAATGCATTCAATACCAGTGGTTGATTTGCTAATGGAAAGTTAAAGTATGGGATGAATTTTTAAAGGATATACTCTTTAAATTCTTTATTCTAACTTAAATCCAAGATATGTAAAATAATTATTCAATCTTTTCGTATTTCTCAAGTCTTTAATTTGAATATAAATCTGGTGATAGTAATCTGGTTATTTTTTCTTGTATGAGCTGTTTCCTAAAAAAATTATCTATGATTTTCATATTGAGCCTCTTTAAAATGGATCAGCATCTTATATACGCTTGTGTAAAAATCTGAAGGAAAATATGTATAGACTTTTACATTTTTTTCTCAAGTATTTGTCATTGTCCTGCCCTGACTAAACTTGACAGCAGCATTAGGTGGTGGCTCTTTCTGTGACTAGCAAATTGACTTAATAAACCTTTCTAAGGCATTATATTAGTTTTCTATTGCTGCATATCGAATTGCCCCAAACCTAGCAGTTTAATACAACACACATTTATTATCTCACAGGTTTTGAAGGTCAGGACTCCTGGCATAACTTAGTTGGCTCCTCTGCTCAGAGTCTCACAAAACTGCCTCAAGTTGTCAGCCAAACTATATTCTCATCTGAGGCTCAACTAATGAAGAATCTTCTTTGAAGCTTCTTCAGGTTGTTGCTAAATTTATTTCCTTGTGGCTTTGTGACTAAAGGCCCTGACTTTTTACTGGATGTTTTCTGAGGGAGACCCCACATCATAGAGATTTCCCACATCTCCCTGCCACATGGCTCTGCCTGTAGGTAGTTTATAATGTGGCTCTTAGCTTCATTAAGGCCAGCATAAGAATCTCTATCTCTAGCCTGCTACAATCGAGTTTTGTATCATGTAATATAATCACAGGAGAAATATACCATTACCATTGCCATGTAACATAATGTAATCAAAAGAGTGACATCTTCTCATCTTTGTTATATTCTGTTGGTTCGAAGCAAGTCACGAGTCCACATTCACTTAAGCTGAGGGATTATATAAGAGTATGACTTATTGGCAGTCACCTTAGGGTATGTCCATCATGAGCATTAAAATCAAATTACTTCTCTTAGAAATACTAACTCTCTTTTTGTATTCATCTTTAGTCAGCTTATCTAATATGTAATTAAATTATATAATTAGAGCACCACATTAAATGACATAAGCTGATTTGGGAATAAACATAACTGAGTCTTGGGAAGTACACAACTCGATTGATAAGAGTAAGTTTTCACTCTATGTAGGACTCCATCACTGTGATTTACAGAAAGAACGGGCATTGTCTATAAGGTCACTGAGTCCAGGTAAGTGGAGTAGTTCAGGGAATTTCATTGAACAGGTTTGTAATCCACTTGAGATTATGGCTTATAATTTTATGTGGACACACACACACACACACACACACACACACTATACATACTATGCTTTGTATCTATCAAGTTCTCAATAAATAGGAACTAGGTAAAGGAAGCTGGTCATGCATTACAATACAAGTGGCATACAAACTATTTAGAGGAGGTAATAGCAAAGGCAAAATGATGAAAATTTGATATTCTACTAGTAAATCATAGTGTATTGGAGCTAATAGAAGTATTATGTGATATCTACGTTAGTTCTCTCTGTTTAAAAATATGGAAACAAATCAAAGGAGATAACCAATGAATGGATATTGTGTCCCTATTTTATATATAAATTCACCATAATAAGAGAGAGATATAAGCAAAGTGCTGTGAGATAATGATGAAACATATACATGATAAGGTTAAAAGCAGAGATCTGAGGAAGGTTAAATATGGGGTGCTGGAGGTGGGCCAGAAGAATTGAGATAGAGAAAGGGAGAAAAATAAAGGAAAGCTTAGTCCTGATGGAAGACACAGAATTTACTAAAACATGAAGACATGAAAGTTTCATAGTATACTCAGGGAACATAAAGTGAACAGTCTCAATTCTAGAGAAAAGAGTATTCTGAAGGAAGTTGTAATGTAAGTTCCAAGTGAAATTATGAAGAGACTTAGAGTTCATACTGAGTGGTAAAGATAATATTTTCTAATACATACTCAGGATCCGTAAGAGGTTTTTAGGTAATAATATGATCATAAAAATACACTTACAGATGTAGTGTATGAAATGAACTGCAGAGGTGATAAATGGCTGAAATGTACTCCAAGCACAGATATGGCTCTCATCTTGGATGACCAAAGTAGACATGGATGGGAAATCCAACTGGAATAATACTCAAGTTCCAGAGTTCTTTAAGGAGTATAACTGTGTATTTTCACAGAATAAAGACAAGAATAGAAATGTCCCCACCCCCCCCCAAAAAAAAAAACACCTTTATTGACATTGTGTGTATGATTTTAGGCCTAAGTCAGTGATAGTGACAAGTGATGAGAGTAGTATAATGGGAGATGGGTTTTCAAGAAAAGGAGGTCAGGGAAAGGAGCCACTAGGTGAATAACATCCAAGGAATAGTCATGTGGACACAGGAGAATTTCTAGCTCATGTCTGGCTCTAGGAGAATGCCAGTGGGAGAATGAAAAGCTGACATTTAGTTGTCAGAAGAAATGACATTCTCAAAAATGTTAATATTTTAGCATAGTTGAACAGAAGTAATCTTAACTATAGTTGAGAGATATAGGACATTTTCTAGGTAATAAAAGAGGAGATCTGAGAATGTAGTACCTGGTGAGAAATTGGGGCAGAAAGATAAGGTTAAAAAAATAACCATCAATTTCCAAGTTCATGATAGAATCTAGCTCTTCTCACTGTACACAAACACCTTATTAAATAGTTACATGGCCTATAGCTAAAGATAAATGTCCACTAATTGTCTCCCCACCACAAAACATACAGCTTGTTTAAACTTCATCTGGGTGACATTATTCAACCAGCATTAGTTCATCACTGTCATGTTTCTGAAAATGTGTTTTATTATTGTGGAGTCAGCAAAGATGCTAAGATATATCATGTGGGAGTTCTACATACACACTGTTCACTCAAACCATCTCTTCTTTATAATACCACCATATGTTTATGTAAATCCACACAATATTCACTCAAAAAAGATTGTATGAATTTCTTTCATGAGATATTGAAGCCATCTGATGACAAGGAGAGCTCAATCCCTCTGCCCTTTCCTCTATTTTAACTCTTTCTCTCCCAATACAATCTACCCTTTCCATTTTTCCATTAAGGTTTACCATTCACCTTCATCTTTATCTGATGATCCTTTACCACTTTAGGACTATGTTTCATCAATAATGCCCTCTTACTTGTTTCATCATTTTTCTTGCAAGCTGACTTCTCCCTGTCAAGCTTATGACTTCTCCCTGTCAAAGAACACCCAAGCTTTGTTCTCTCCCATTCTAGAAAATTCCATCCTTAAACATATTACTTCTTTTGGCTCCACCTTATCTATTTTAATATTCAGTCATTTTTCTTGAAAGAGCTGTCCATACTTTATCATCAAAATTTACTTTGGTTTTCATCTAAAGTTATTTCTTTCGTGAGATGGTCAGAGGCATTATATTTGGAAAATCTAAATAAGTCTTCTCTTGAGAGTTCTCCACATGCTTCATCATAAGGAAAACTTCCAATGATTTTCATCTACTTTCTGTAGATTGTTTTCTCTCTTGTTTCCCCAGATAGCATGTTAAACTTAGGGTTGATTAATACTGAATTTTAAAACTTTCCTATGCTTTCCCTTTCTCATTGGTTGACCTCTTTCTTCTAATAGACCTGAACGTAAGACAACTCACATTTGTTTTCTACAATTAGACAATTGTTTGCCCATATTATGACATGACATCAGGAAAAGGAAGATCCCACAAGACAAAAAGAGAACATTCTGTTAGACTTATGAGGAAGTCGGGGTGATTCTCAACTATAATCAAGGTCTTGCCATCTTCCGGTGTGCCTCAGTAAATCACAGTGTAATTGTCTCTTCATTCATTCACTTGCATTAATCCTTCATAACCTTTGTTTTCTGTTTACTGCTAAGTCTCCAGTTTCTCGAATAGCATCTAGCACATGTTAGGCACCTGATAAATATCTGTTGAATAACAACAGATTTCTTTTCCTACACTCCATTTTCCCTCTTACCTTAATGGAGAGACTTCAAGACTAAAATGATAACCCTCGTTTGTTCTATTATACAGGTATTCCCACTTTTTGAAAGCTCACATTTTTCTACCTCACTTTTACAAAAGACCTACATTAGAAACTTTTTTTGCTAACCGAAAGAAATCTGAAGAGGATTTTCACTTTTACAAAAAAAAAAAAAAAGTGGAGGGAAAGCAAAAATAGCATTCAGGCTTTGTTTTAAAGCAAGCAGATACAGAGGCAGTGCACACCTCGAGGAGAAACAGTAGCCCCACCAACTTCCCCAGGAATTACACTCAGCATCTACCGTCAGAGCTTTGAACTGTGTCTATATGCATCTGTGCTTTCTCTACATGGATTTTGTGTATCTGTTAGCAAGATGTGTCCTAAGGTATCAGAAAAGCCTAAGAAATGTTATTTTGGGGGTCTGGGAATCTCAAAATTGTTTCCATGTAAATTCATGTTAACTGTCTCTTCATTTTATGCTATTTCGGCTTGTGAAAGGTTTCATAATGCTCTACATCCGGATGGCAGGGGAAACCTGTAGTTTCACTTTTAGATTCTTCTTTTAATCAGGTTGGTTTGACACTTACTCTCTTTATGTTTCTGGTTGCTTTGTTATTTTCTAGATGGGTAGTTTCGCAGAAATAGGGCCAACATTCAGCTTTCCTGAAGCTACTTCTCAGGTTATGATACCCCTCAATCCTCATAAGTCATTGATTGTATTCTCTTTCATTGAAGAAATTGAGATAGGGAGATGCTAAAAGCCATATAAATAATTAATGGAATGAAGACACTTGGATGCATAATTCAATTGTATTAGACAAATAGATTAGATACGTTAGAGCCACAGCACTGACAATAGATGGGAGACTTCTTCAGCACCACTAAAATACAGGGCCCAGAGAGGTACTGGTGTTACACGTAAGATGAATTACTGCGACCAGCCGTGATATAATAACGGTATGAATTATTGAATTGGCATCTTCCTGAGACAGCTTTGGTCACAGCCTTGCTATGTTCTGGAGATGATAGAAGGAGATTTGTGTGATGTAAATTTATAATCAAAGGGTGTTCAGGATGAAAGATGACCTCCAAGGTTATGAACCTGAGCAGGAGACTGCATCATCACATGAAAAAGGCACTGTAAAATATGAAGCATTCTTCAGTTAGTAGTTGAAAGCCAAAGAAACTCTACTCTCTTGCAAATTTAACTCGAAGAAAGTTTTGGATAGGCAGAGATAGAATGGAAGATACCAAGATAATCGTGCTTTGGGTGGCTGAGATGAGAAAAATAGATCTGGGAAATATCAGCTTAAATATGTTTCCTGAAATTATGCCTAAGAAAGGATTAGCAACTAATTAAAACATTTGGGCTCTGAACTGCATAGAGACCTACAGCTACACACACACACACACACACACACACACACACAGAGGCACACAGGCACACACACATTCCACTTCCTTGGCAATTGGGCGATTAGGTAGAGTCCCTTATGTATTAGAAGTAGAATGTTTTGTTAATATCCAGATCATTTCATTACAGCTAGATCAAAGGGATGCCATTATTTTGGAAAGCGATCTGAAAAATATGCTTCTGACCCTGATGACTAGAAGATTCTTTTTTTCTTCTTCTGAGCTCAGCTGTCTATGCAAGAGGAACCCAGACATACTGGGAGCACTTCCCTCTGCCACCGCTGCTTGACATGCTGAGTGATGGAGATGGATCTGGGAGACAGCATCTCCTTCCTGAAAACAAAGTAGCCTTTAAAAAGGGCTGTTAAACTGCTGTCTCGTGTTTGATTATTCTGTCCTCAGTAAAGTCCTTTATTTTTTACTACTAAATGGTCATTTTTATGGATGACATTATTTTAGTCCAATGACTGTTTCAAGAAACAATAGGTCAAAAGCAGCAAAGTATAGACCAGAGCCGGGACTGTGGAGAAAATTACCCCAAATAATAGACCATGGTCAGTTGAATCTAAGAAAGCATCCTCCAGGAAATTGTGCCAAATATTCAGGGAAAATTTAGGGAAAATCTGTTATAGACATGGTTTTAATTTAATGTAATGAAATAGTAATGCATAGATTTATACCATGCAATAAGACATTTTTATGTCTATACATAATTTCAAATTACATATGAAAAATACAGTAACTCAAATTAATGCATTTCTAACATATGATCAATTGCATTGCATTTCCTGGCTGTTAAAATTGTGTTTTATAGCATCAATAACAAATGTAATAAAATGTATTTCCTTATTAGGTCCCTCATCTTTTTTTTTTTTTAAGAAAGGCAATAACCTAAAATTGTTATCTTCAAAGTTACTTTTTTCAAAAAAAATGACTTAATTGTTCTTATATTGTGTAATAAAGAGAACAGACGGTATTGACAAAATTAATTCCAAAAAACCCCACACAATTTTGCTCTTTTATTTTCTTCTAAGACAACAGAGATACATCAAAGACAACTGAAAAATAGTCCTGGAAAAAGGAATTATTATTACTCCTAGAGTGTCAGAATCAATAAAATATTACCTCTTCGTTTATTGACTTGAAGATATTTAAATCGCTGCTCTTTTATTTTTAAATAATTAATTGTTTTCAGAATTTTATTTACTTAAATAGAAATTGTTTAAAACTTATCCTCAAAAGAACTAGTATCCAGCCTGTCTGTATGCTGTCATCACCAGTGCGGATGAGGTCTTCCTTTCTGTAACGTGCTCCGAGGCCTCCAGCTCTATTTTCATCCTCCCCCTTGGCTGTGCTCCAGCCTCATAAGAAAATATACTTTCTTACCCAGGAAGAGGGGAGATAGTTCCATAAAATAACTTGTGGAGGAAGTTACAAATCTCTCGCTCTTAACCAGTTAGGGAATTGGTTTTGATCGAGACTGAGAATCACACTAATTTTTTAATTTTGTTTCCAAGACACTGAATGCTTATTCTGTGCAACCCATGGCTTGTTTGCATTTTCATGTCATCTGCTGGAAGACACGATTGTGATTGTTATAAAGTAAGTAAGCATCCACAAAAGCTTCTTTGTTCATAAATCCAGAAGAACAACATATATGGCAAGAGACACAGGATTAAGTGTGGTATACTTATAGTCCATGAAGTTTTAAGTTTATACATTTTTAAAAAGAAAATAAACCTGCCATTAAAAATCTACCAAAACTGCCTTGAAATGACCTTTCCCAGCCTATACGTGTATGGGACATCAGGGATTGCTGTCATCATAATGACCAGTGAGCTTGTGTCCTGCACCCACCATGGGAAATGTCCAATCCCACATGCTGAGATCCCTACCTTGTGGAGTGTCAAATCCATTTAGGAGGGGAAAAAAATCTAACACATGAAAAGACAAATAACACTTCATGGTAACAGATACTAAAAGTCATAATGAAGACCCAGGATAGGATTAATAATATAAAATTTGTTTTAAACTCTGTTCACTGGAAAACAATTTTTCTTCTCACTCGTATTTGTTGTTTCCAATATGTAGATTCATGGTTGGATTATTTCCTTTTATTGGTGCATGGTTTTGAATTGCAGTGCTGTGCAAGGACACTTTTTCTCCATGTACTTATTAAGGGTGGCTAACGTGCTCACCTCCTAGGAGCAAACATTTTCTAGATTCACTGGCTTCTCAGAAACCCATGGATGAGCCTGGCAATTGACATCTTTAAATTACTGATGACCTGTAGTATTAATCCTTTCACCTTGCTAAGGCATGCCTGCTCGGCCATGGTAATCAGGCTTTTTTGCTCATCATAATCCCATTAACAAATTGAAAGATAGAACAAGAATTTTTTTACCAATCCCTCTGACAGGAAGCAGTGCAAAGGGGTTATAATTATGGATTATGTCTTTTATTATACATTGGAGCAAGCACACATTAGCCTAATTAAAAACACAGTGTGAATATTCAACTGCATCGAGCTGCAAATGTTTAAGGGCTGTCTGTAACAGCTGAAAATATATTTTGGTTTCATAGCAAACCTCGCCGAGTTGTATGGAAAACTGAGTTCAAGAATGGAGGATTGCACATTTTTTCGTTGGCAGATTTACTGAGACCTCACCACGTAAAACACTTGCTAATCTGGGTCTCAGAGAGAAAAAAACATACCTGAATGAGCCATGGGATTAGAAAGTGAGGCTATGCTGAGGTTCACTAATGTAAACTCAGATATTTAGCTTCACTGAATCTTGCAATCTGGTTTGAGCCGCCATTAGAAGAACCCATGAGTGACCAGAAATCTATCCCAGACCTGGGCTAGAAAATACTGATTCAACATCTCCAGAAGCTACTTTATTGTCAACTTCAGAGATATTGCTTGGAATCATAAAATTGTAGATCTAGATTAGCATGTATAGGCTTTGCAGTCCAACTCTTTGAAATTAGGAGATCCAGCAGGTGAAATAACCTGTGTAAAGATGTAGAGCTAGACCAGACTGGCTACAAACATTTGGTCAAGTTGCTCTTTGCATAACTGCAGGAAGTGCCAGTCATGTAAACTATGATGGACAATCTGCAGAGCCCCATGCAGCAGCCCTAGATGTTTCCATGGTCTGTTGTCCATTTCATAACTCAATGCCTTCTTAACTCCCCTACTTCTAGTATTGAATTTTTTGAATTTCTCATCAGGATTCTCTTCTATCTCTGACCTAAATTATTCATACTATGATTAAAACTATATTTTCCGTGCTTTATGGAAGGCATTTACCATCAGATACAATACTTCTTTAAAATGTGTTATTGTGTTATTGACCTTTGCTGATAAAAATTCTTTCCTATTTCAGATAAGGAGTGAGCCCTGATCCAGAAAACACACCATTATGCTTAACTTTGGTGCACTATTATCAATAAATATGTCCAGCAGTGCAACCCACATATGGATCAAAACTAAACATAAGATCACTGAGCAATGATCAGTAGAAATATATTCCTTCAAGCATGTAACACTACGACAAGAAGGGCTCAAAAACCACAATACATGATTTCATCTGCGTGTGTTGGTAACAGGGTAACTGGACCTGTTTTCATGGGATGAAAACAGAGTTGGATCTTTCCTAAACATGCTTCTTGAACATGTATCAAATTTCACTCCTGTTTTACATGTCTATTCTAAACTACCATCATCTGTCATCTGGATAACTCCACAGCCTTCACCTTGATCACCTACTTCCACAGTGGCCTACCTTTCACCCAGTCTCCACAAAGCTGTCATCAAATGTTCTTAAAACTAAATCTCGGGGCGCCTGGGTGGCGCAGTCGGTTGGGCGTCCGACTTCAGCCAGGTCGCGATCTCGCGGTCTGTGAGTTCGAGCCCCGCGTCGGGCTCTGGGCTGATGGCTCGGAGCCTAGAGCCTGTTTCCGATTCTGTGTCTCCCTCTCTCTCTGCCCCTCCCCCGTTCATGCTCTGTCTCTCTCTGTCCCAAAAATAAATAAAACGTTGAAAAAAAAAATTAAAAAAAAAAAACTAAATCTCATGATGTCTTCTTCCCTTTAAACTATTTCAGTAGCTTCCTAATCCCACTAAAATGGATACCAAGCCCTTTACCATTGCTCTCAAAGTCCAGTTAGCTTTCCTGGCCTCCTCTTTGTCTGCTTTGCTCCAACTCCCCTGGCTGTCTTTCAGTTATTTCCTGTCTCAGGAACTTTGAATCAATATTTTTTTCTTCCTGGAAAGCTTTTCTTATTGCTTTTAGAATAATCAACACTTCTCTTTATCTTGAAAGCTTCAGTTTAAATGTCATTTCATCAAGGAATTCTTCCTGTTTCTGTCTTAAACTGTGCTCCACACTAAAGGCAAAGCATCATGTAATCTGCTTTCCGGGATTTCTTATCATTGTAATTTATACAGTTTTATGCATGACTATTAACTTAATATGTATCTCTCCCCCTAGGTTAAAAGTTCATTAGGTCTCAGGCATGGTCTTTTTTTTTTTTTCTCCATCACCCTGTTCCTAGCATAGAGGATGGTGCCTCTGCATAGCACAAAACATAATAAGCACTGTGGAATGAGTGAATGAATGGGTACATGGGGTCATGTCTCATGTCAGCCACACCCATTGGGTAGAAAGTTAATTAAATCACATTTCGTTGACTGCAGGGTGCTTGCACATCCTGTTCCATCTGCTTGGAATTATCTTCTTTCCACTTCTGTTTAGCCTTCAGAGCCTAGTGAAAATATGACTTCATAATGATTCACACCCCCAGGCTAGTCCCTTCTATTGAACTCAGGTGACATCTTTCCATTTCCATTTATAGCATATTTTGATGACAACTTCACATTTAATTGTGCAAAAGTTTGATCATTATCTTGCCCACACTTAGGCTTACCTATGTGGTAGGTTCTCAGGACAGTGCCTACTACATCATAGGCTCGAAGAAAATGTTTGTGAAATGGATAAAAGTTGCATATTCAGCAAGTTTCTTTATGGTATCGAGATGTCCACTATGAGAAGAGTTGTTACTCCTATAAGAGTGGTCTTGTGTGTGTGTGAGTGTTTAAGTGTTAACACTAGCTAAAGAAGTCAGGATCTCAGGAGGATAGTTCACTGTTCTACTGAATAAAAAATTCTTTGCTGTGTATATTTAAAAGCAAACCTAGGGGCGCCTGGGTGGCGCAGTCGGTTAAGCGTCCGACTTCAGCCAGGTCACGATCTTGCGGTCCGTGAGTTCGAGCCCCGCGTCGGGCTCTGGGCTGATGGCTCAGAGCCTGGAGCCTGTTTCCGATTCTGTGTCTCCCTCTCTCTCTGCCCCTCCCCCGTTCATGCTCTGTCTCTCTCTGTCCCAAAAATAAAAATAAACGTTGAAAAAAATAAATAAATAAATAAATAAATAAATAAATAAATAAAAGCAAACCTATATTTCTTATGTTGACTTAAGGTCTGTTTATTGGCCCAGGTCTGTTTTTTGGACTTAAGGTCTGTTTATTCTCTGGGGTCTGTGGGAGGGGCCACTTCATTTTGTTCAATCAGAATCCTCATCTTTGGTTATTCACGAACTTCCCCACTTGTCACTTGGATCCAGAGACGGATATATTTCACAGGCAAGTATATCCCACAGACATTCTGACAACCTCTGTAAGGCCAATAGACAGAAAGAAAGCTGCCACCAGATCATATTAATGACTTCATTTACACATGGCCTAAACAAGAACACTAAGAAAAGCCATCTGGCTTAGATGCTGAGAAAATGCCTCAGGAGATTGTACTAAACCCTCCCTCAGTATTCTTTTCTCCAGGCAAAATGACCCAATTCTTCCAGGATTTCTTAATAGAGTTTATTCTAGAGTACTACATTTCCTGGCCACTGTTCTGAGTTGGAGGAATAAGTAGTTCCTTCTAAGACATGTAATTTTTTTTTACCTCTTATCAAAAAAGCAAGTACCTAAACACACAAAATCATGAACTATCAGAGCTTTAATGACAGGTAGAGAACATGTCAGTGCCTCTTCCCTTTAATAATGAGGAAACAAAGGCGCACAAAATCTGTCTGACTTAGACAAGATATCCCGAAAAGGTAGAGTGATTGCCTCCCAGATACTCATGTGTACGAGCATAACATCTCCTAAATCCATGTTTCTATGAAGAAAAAAAAAAAAGAGATGCTTTTGAAATCCGCCAGGATCTCTAGGGTCCTGGCTGTCATTGACTTGGCAATGGCATTTCTATTTCTAATGATATATGCATCATCCCTTAATGACCAATTGACTAAACATATTTAAACTGGTGGTACCAAAATCTGTCTGTGATTCTATTAGATAGTCATTACACTTACTTATCTTTCCTTACATATGCATGCTGATACACCCTGGCTGTGGTAAAACATGCATATTGCAAAATGCAGAGATTATAATATTTATTTAGTCAGTTTTAAATAAAGTTTATTTATCTGTTTTGAGAGAGAGAGAGTGAGAGCAAGCAGGGGAGCGGCAGAGACAGAGGGAGAGAGAGAGAGAATCTCAAGCAGGCTCCACACTGTCAGCATAGCACCTGATGCAGGGCTCGAACTCACGAATTGTGAGATGACTACCTGAGCCAGAGTAAGTCGCTTCAATGACTGAGCCACCCAGGTGCCCCAGAGATATAATTTTTAAATGAAGAGGTTTATGATTTTCAATTTTGGATATTTTAATACTCAATAAGCAACGCTTTGTGTATCAACTACTGTCATTGTTTTAACACAACTATTATCTTATGACCTTTTTATCATTCTAAATGGCATTTAAATACGGAATTTAAGAACTTTAGGATGCTTCAAGACTGATGGCTTTTCATGTGGCACTGAAGCTAGTCCTTCAGGAGAATGGAAATATGTGTAGAGATTCTTGTTGAGAGAATCTCTGAGGTTAGCTATCCTTGCATATACACAGCCAGATTCACAACTGGTAACCTAGGGTTCCTCTCACATTCCCAAGTTCTTCTTTAATGTCCCATCATAAACAAGATAGATGTTTCACTGATAATACTAAGTAAGCACAACAGTTACATAAGCCATTTAACCAATGATTCCTGCCACTGTGCTAAGTATTTTATAACATTATCATATTTAAATGCATGATGTGAGATCAAAGTAAATGTTATTATTGTCCCCATTAGAAATAATATAAATTATCATCTTAAAATATCATATAATAATTATAGTACTTATAAAAATAAAACATCCAACTATAGGGATTTTGAACTCTCTTTAATAGTTATAATTTCAAAAGGAAATCACAAATATCTAGGATATATCAAAATATGTAGAGTTTCATGTAAATTGAAACCACAACAAGGCACCACTATACGGGCGCCCAGGTGGCTCAGTCAGTTAAGCGCCCGACTCCTGATTTTGGCTCAGGTCATGATCTCATGGTTTGTGAGTCTGAGCCCCACATGGGCTCCATGCTGAAGTCTGTTTGAGATTCTCTCTCTCCCTCTCTCTCTCTCTCTCTCTGCTCCTCCCATGCTCTTGTGCTCACTCCCTCTCAAAATAAAATAAGCATAAAAAAAAAAGACACCATTATGCACTTGTTAAAACAGCAAAAGTTAAAAAGATTGAGTGTACAAAATGATGGTGAATTCCACATGGAAGGACTGGAACGCTTATATACTACTGAGAAGAGTTTAAAGAATTCAATCCTTTTGGAAATGACTTTGACAGTTTCTTAAAAACTTAAACATGCACCTGTCAGAGGATCCAGCCATTTTACTCCTAGGTATTTTTCAAAGAAAAATGAAAGCTTTTGTCTACAAAGATGGGTACCTGGATGTTCATACCGTCTTATTTGTGATAGCCCCAAACTGGAAACAACATAAAATGCCCCCAGCAGATGAATGGATAAACAAACTAATATATCAGTACATTGGAGTATTATTCAGCAACAATAAGGAATGAGCAGCTGATTCATGCAACAACCTGGATTAAGATAAAAATAATTACATTGAGTGAGAGAGAAAGTATGTCCTGTATGATTCTATTTATATAAATTCTAAAAACTACAAACTTATGTACTGTGACAAAAGGCATATCAGTGGTTTTCTGGAGGTGGAGGGGAGGGCATGGGGTGGGTCAGAAGGGGCAATGTACACTGGGTTATAAAGGCCTAAGGAAATTTTGGGAGTAATGGAGATGTTTATTGTTTTCATTGTGGTAATTGTTTCATAGCATATTTACCCTCACAATTTAAATATCTGTTTCCTGTCAATTGTGCCTCAGTAAAGCTGTTAAAATAAACTAAATAATTTCATAAAGCTGCATTTATTATTAAATGAAAATATATGAATTAAACAGTCAGCTCAACAGATTAGAAAGTAAAGCATTAATTTAGTGCTATCAAAGCAAAATAGACAAATAAGTATGAGAGCTGAAATGAAAGAATTATAAATTTCTGAAAATTGAAGTTCATAAATAAACCAGAAAGAGATTCTTTGTATTAGGGAAAAGTACTTCCAATGTGCATAACAAAGAAATTGTTAAAAAGCAGCAATCCATGCATTTAAGAATTAACAGAAAGGAAGATGGCATAACTTTATTAAATTAGCCATAAGAGAGAAATTCTTTAAACTCTGTAAAAATAATGCTGGAAATGTAAATCACTAGAATAATATTCTAAGAAAATTAAAAGATAACAAAATTGACTCCAAAGGTGATTTTTTAAATGAAAAAAAAAAAAAAAAAACAAAAAAAACAACAAAATTCAACCATGAAGGAAATTTAGAAATTTAGTAAAGAGTAATTTTTTAGAACATTTTTTAAATTAAGGTTAATTTGTTTTATTGGTGATTTTTTCAAACCTTTACAAAACATGCATTTCCTGTGAAATATTTACTTTTTCTAAATATGTAATGAATCCATAGTAATTTAAAAACTATAAGATTGGTCAAGGGAAAACAACACAGTGGTGGAAACAAATATGAAAGGTACATAGAAAGAGACAAAGAAAATAAGTCAGTTGCAAAAGAAGAAAGTTATATGGCAAAATACAATTAAAAGATTAAATAAGTATTTCTACTCTTTGAGGAAACTATATACTATTATTTTGTATTCACTGAATTAATAAATAATACAAAGATTGACCAAGTTTTGTGTTGTGTGTGACAATACAGGGACACCACCTACATTCTTACTTTCTTATACTCTTTATGCGACAGTGAATTGGTACAACATTGCTAGAGAAAAATTTGGCAAAATAAATGTATTATTAAAATTGATGCAGGAGAGCCTGGGTGGCTCAGTAGGTTAAGCACCAGACTCTTGATCTCTGCTCAGGTCATGATCTCACAGTTCATGGGTCAAGCCCTGCCTCAGGCTCCTTGCTGAGAGTGGGGAGTCTGCTTGGGATTCTTTCTCTCCCTCTCTCTGCCACTCCCCCCGCCTCTCTCTCTTTTTCTCTCTTAAAATAAATAAACTTTAAAGATAAAATAAAACAGGGGTGCCTGAGTGGTTGAGTCAGTTTAACATCCGACTTTTGGTTTCAGCTCAGGTCATGATCTCAAGGTTTGTGGGTTAGGGCTCCAAACTGAGAGTGGGGAGCCTGCTTGGGATCTTGTCTCTCTCCCTCTCTTTCTGCCCCTCCACCACTTGTGTGCACGCATGCTCTCTCCCCCTCTCTCATTCTCAAAAATAAATAAACTTAATTTTCTTTAAATAAAATAATAAAAAATAAAATAAAATAAAAATAAAATAAAATCGATGTATACCTTTGAATCTTAAATTTCATTATTAGGAATTAATATTAAAAGTATTGTTAAGAAGGGGCAGATGAGTATCCGCATTTATTCATGGCCTCATAGTGTACATTTGCAAAAGTTTAGCAATAGACTAAGTACCTTCTAATGGGCACTGGTTATAAATTACAGGAATGCACACACACTAGTATGCTATGTAGCCATTAAATTGTGATAGTATGCATTTTATTGGCACGGAAAGATGTCTTTCAATATTAGTGAATGAGAAAGGATGTATTCACATTTTTAAATATTGTTTAATATGTGCACACACATACATTCACACACCTACTGATCTTTTTAAATTTCTAATATGTTTTAGAGCAACAGGAAGATGGTTGTAAAATATTTTCAAAAAAGTTAACAGCATTATAATAATTGATTAGATTCAAGTAATACTTCTCATTTTCTTTTTTATACTTTTTAGTCTTTTTAAAAAATAATAGAGGCACCTGGGTGGCTCAGTCAGTTAAGCATCTTACTTTAGCTCAGGTCATGTTCTTGCAGTTCACCAGTTTGAGCCCCATGACAGGCTCTGTGCTGACAGCTCAGAGCCTAGAGCCTGCTTTGGATTCTGTGTCTCCCTCTCTCTCTGCTCCTTCCCTGCTCACACTCTGTCTCTCTCCCTCAAAAATTAATAAACATTAAAAAAAATTGTAATAAAAAATAAAATAAAATAAATAGATTAAAATACTTTATATTGTGGAAAAACTATTTTATTTGGGGAACCATTGAATGGCATATTTGAGTAACCTCTTATTCTCTGAATAAACTGGAGTAGTCATCTATGAGTCCTGCCCACAGGGGTAAGTGATTCTGATTTGATCTTATGCGTCTTGTTAACCCATCCATGGAATTAGCGAGCAGGCACTGAGGAAAGGGAGCTGCTGTCTGTGGAGGTGGGACACAGTGTGGGGGTTTGGTGGAGATTACTCCTTTCTGAAAAGTGCTGGAGAATTCTCCAAATGCATTTGTGAGAAAATGAGGGGAAAACACACTCTTTTTATTTCTTCCCAAACCATGAATTTGTCTGGGCTTATGAATATGCTGTTTACAAAAATTAAAGTTTCCAAGTCACTATTGATTGTAACTTATTTCTCCTTCCTTCAAATCCAAAAACCTAACAGTATGTGAATTGGTAGAAACGTGTAAGAAGTCAGCATGACAAGAGGAAAAGAGTTTACTTGGAGGTCCATTAAGAAAGACTTGGAAAGCTACTAGCACATTCTGATCCCATGGTTAAAAGATAGCCTTTTTATTAACCAATAATCACATCTCTGAACCCAAGCCCTAAGTTGAAATCAGACAATCATTGAATATCATTGTGAATATGAATATGATTATGTGCTCCAGTTATACAATCAGCTGTGCAGGTGAGCACAGGTAGAGGACTGTTCCTTGTTAGCCTATTGATGTAGAAACAGGACTCACTTTCCTGAAACAATTAGGGAATACTGCAAAATAGTGTGGTAAGGGTTCAGTGGTGCAATTTAGTTAAGACATGAATTCAAAGAGTTAAGAGTATGAAGCACAGAACTTCAGCCAAAACTTGAATCCTCTAGAAGGCATATAGCCTCATTTTTCCAAGAGAATAGCGCCAACATTCACCCAGAGAATGGCCTGATTGGGAATCCAGGGCCTCATTGCTGACTCCCTACCTCTTATGCCCCTGAGTTCATTGACAGCAACCAAAAAGCTGCATGCGTCTCAACACTCATCTTCATCATCGCTGCTATTACTTTGGTTCAATTCTCTTTGAACTTCTGCTTGAAGTATTGACATCATTGCCTAATTGGGATGCCTGCCTCTTGCTTTGTCCTGTCCAAACCAGTGGACCCAGTGTGATCTTTCTGAAATGCAGCTCTGACCCGACCAATCTCTTCCCTAAAATATATCCATGACTACCCATTACCAACAGCACAAAATCTAAACCCCTTAGGATGACAAACAAATCTCTTTGTAATCAATCCTCTGCTTGTCTCTCCAGGCTCATCTCTGCTGGTCCCCTGACACTTCATCTCTTCATCCTGAATGATTTGTTATTCACACCATATACCAAGGCCTTGTCACCTTGAGGTACTTCACACATCGACTCTCCCCACTCCCATCAGCTATCCTCACGTTCCCTTTATTATCTGGTTAACTTCAATTCATCTGTTAGGAATCAGCCCAGATTTCACCTCTTCCCAGAAGATGCTTTGTCTGACCTCACATGTCAGGGTTGATAGCCTTCCAACTCTCCTGTAACACCCCAAGTGTATCTCTATTTTAAGATTTGTCTATGTAACAGTTTCCTTGTTTCCCCAGGTGCACTGTCAACTTCCTGAGGTTAGGAATTCCATCTTATTCATCACTGTATCCTAAGGTGCATTCTCACCCTAGGTCCAGTATATGGTGAGAGCCCAAAATATGTGTTGAATTCAAAACTGAATGAATGAATGAATGAATAAGTGGTGAAAAGATTACTGTATGAACAAAATTATGGAAATGTGCATGCCAACTTGAATATTAAATGACTATGAGAGGGAATAGTAAGTGATTAGAAGAAAAATAACAGACTATGAGATAAGACTTTTTCAAAATTAAGTTTTATTTAGTGTTCAATCCATACAAATTAATGCTCAGCCATATATTGTTTATATGACTATCTAGACACATTTGGTATATACACATACAAATCTATGTATGTGTATATATACACAGACATTTCCCATCTTCTTAATGTATATTGGACTGAGTTCTCATCAGTATGCTAACTCAATGTACCAAGGAAATTTGTAGCTTATAAAACAGTCCATATTGTTCATTGCATGCTCTCCTATGTTTAAGTCATTGCAAGCTTCTTGAGATTAGAATCTGTTATTATTCTACATAGTGCCAGGCATTGTGTTAAACCCTCAGTAGTTATATTTATTTGGGGAAATGGACTTGATCTCATGGGTACAGAAGTGATTTGCTTTTGAGAGGCAGAAGTGTGGCTACTAGGAATGCAGAGCAGGTCCAAAGCACAAAACCTGGTATTTCATGAATTTAGGAAAGTTTTTAAAAAGAGACTTAATGCACAGGAGTTGACATTTTATTAATAATTCCTTTCTTGAGAGACTCATGCAGCTTGGGCTGTTTTCAGCTCTTTCAAGTCCCCTCTTCTGCTGATGTAGCGAGAAGCAGCAAATTCAAAGTAAAGCTAAAAGAAGCCTGGAAGCTCAGCCTCTGGGCAGTCATTTTCAGTATTTATGAGTGCCTGTAAATGGCTAGTGAGCTGTTGGTAGCACCATTGATTCTATTTTTAACAGTTGACTTCCTCACAATCAATGGGATTGACCATACCAACTGTCTAGTCAGCACAACCAGGCGATGGCCACACTGTGGTCCATTAGTGGCCTGTGGTTCCAGGTGGGCGTCTACCTCTAATAAAGTCTTGAGCCAGGGAACACATCCCCTGGCACCAGCCTGCTCAACCTCTTTTCTCAGTGCCAGAGGGCCCCATTACCATAGAAACTTGATGGAGAAAGACCCAGAAGCAAATTATGCAGCTCTTTAGCACCCTCTGGTGTCCAGTCTTCCAAAAACCCAAAATTCTCCTGGGTTTTTAAAAACTTGACAATGATCATTCCTCCCCAAAGCTATGTACTGCCTTGTGATGTTCAGCAATCCAGACTGAGAAATTCTTTTATCACCTGACATCACCATTCTTGTTGGCTAAAGAGTACTCCTAATGGGAAAACCTCCCCTCTAACTATCATTTAATTAAGGGGAACTAGAATGATCTAGACAGTGCATTTTGGAATAGACAGTATGAAAACTGCCTGCTTTAAAATCTGAAATCTACTTTGGGTTATACAAAGGAAAATTTTCTAGAAAATAGTAGAATTCTTTATGTAGAAGTCATTAACTGTTTGATTTACTACAACAAGCAAATGAAAGGCGCAAGTAAGGAGATACTAACCAAACTAACATTGATTTTCCTCTTAGGACTTCTTCTCCCATCCTTATCCATAGGCAAATGTCATGAAAGAGAAATGCTTTGGGGTGGACATCACATGAGGGCCATAGCGTTGACTCCTTTTTCGGGTTGAAATGTGACTTTGGACAAATCACAATCTCCATGAACCTCAGCTTTCTCAAATATAAAACAAGAATATAAGTACAGGACATTTTTATCATCTTGGGGAAGAAACATGGAAATCTAAGATCCTATGAGGTTGTCAGGGCTTGGATTTCTGCACCACCTGAAGATGGCTGATGGATACCTAGATTTCATTATCTACACATGCATAAGTTTGAATCTTTTCATAATAAAAAAGTTAAATGACTTTCAGTTGGAATCAATTTTCCATGTTCTCCTGAATATCACGTTAATGAGACTCTGTGCCAATCCTGAAAAGATAGGAAGAATGGTTGATTCTCATTTTAGACTCTCTTGTGATTATATATTTTAAAATAAGCATTGGTGGTTCAATAAAAGCTCCCCTTTTTTTAGAGTGGCCTCAAGCAATGTATGAGAAGAAGTGAATTAGAAAGAAGGATTTCTGCAGGAAAGTGCCAAGTGTTCTTCATGTGTTTTTATCATAACCGTGCTCACTTATTAAGATCCTACTAGGTACCAGGAGTTTTAGATACCTCATTTTATTTAATCCTCCTAACATTGTTGCAAGGTAGATTTTATTATTCTCATTTTGTAGAAAAGGAAACTAAGCCTCAGAGATGCAAAGCAATTTGTCCCAGTTATCACGCAACCTATAGAGCTAATATTCATACTGAGAGGTTTGTTTTTTTTTGTTTTTTTTTTTTTGTTTGTTTTTTTTTTTTGTTTTTTTTTTTTTTTCTGAAGCCAAGCTGTTTTTCCCCCCATAGAAATAGCCTCTTTTCATTTAGAGAGCAAAATGGGGAAGGGAAGGAATTCCTGAGTCTGTTTTCTGGCAGAGCTCTTCAAAATTTCTTTTCCTAATAATGGATGGTTGTAAGAAGGCCCAAAAGCGTGCAATCCAATGGTCCTGCTTTGTCTCCTTGGCAGTAAGAGGCATACAGGCTGATGAGAGGTCCTCCCATTCAGCGAGGTATAATCTACAGAGGAGCAACTCTATTCATTCACCTTGCTTCAGGTTTAATTGAGCACCTACTATATGCCAGGTATGACCAGGGCATATAAAATGAAGTGAGTTCTTTTTTTTTTTTTTTTTTAATTCTTTACATGTCAGAAGAAATATCACAGATGCCACTAAGGAAATAAGGAAGGCCTTGATAATTTCCACCCCACATAGAACAACTCACCACATTATGGTATCCAGAGGAGATCAGTATGGCCCCAGGAATTTGTGTTCACATCCCTCTGCTCTTTCGCCACTACAGTTAAGTAAGCTCTTTGGTCCCAGACTGCCAGCAAGTGAGCTCCAGTTAGGGAAAGAAAGAGTTGGAAGGTACATCCTACAGAGAATTGGGGAAATCCTAAGGCCAAACTATATATAATTACTATTCAGTTACAGTGACTCATAATTGAGAAGTGTAAACATCTGTTTAGGTTTCAGATTGTGTCTCTGCTCTACTCCTGTACTAGCATACCTCATTCTAACTCATCTGACAGGTCTGAAAAAGCAAGACTGATGACCTCAGACCAGAGGGGGCTTACTCCACAGATCATCTCTGCGGTTTTGCTTGGTAAAGAGAAAATTAAATAGATACCTGTTATTTAGTATTTCTTTTTCCTTTAGTGTACATTTGCCCTTCTGGATATTGAAAAGACTTGTCCCAAGATCCTAGACAACAGGAAGTCAAAGGCAGTCTCCACAGCTTCCTCGAGCCACAGCTGCTAATGTGCCTTACTGGTCTCTTGGAAAAGAAGCCACCCTCTTGCCAAGAATGCTGATAACCATGGGAGGAGGTAGACCCTGGAAAGAAAGAACCACTCTGGGTCTTTAGCATTTCCAGATTTGGAAATTCTCTCATGATTTATAGACCTAGAAATTAGAGATACGGAGAGAAGGAAACAAAGACTAAAGAAAAAAGAAACGAGCAATCTAGCAGGAAAAACACAACTAAGAAGTTTAGAAAGGAATGCACCCTGGCAGATACAAAGACGTTCTTTCCCGCAAACTTCCTGAAACGTTGAGAATTCCAGCTTTTAGAAAAGCAAACAGTGTTATCATATTTTAAAAAATGTTTTTCTTTCCATTTCTTCTTAGCTTATATTGTCACTCCCTTTCCCTTCTAGTTCTTTATTTCAGGATCACTGGATTCTACTGTGTTGGGGGGGGGGGGGAGGAACCATAAACCTAAATTATAGCCAATCAGATTGTACTCACAGCTCAACTACTAGACAAATTGCAGCTCATGAAATTTGCTATGGGTCAGGAGACTGAGTAATTTTATTTTAATCAGTCTTATTTGAAACTGGAATGCCCTTGCAGCAAATCCTCTGAACAGGATTTCAGAGGGGATATAGACTGGTCTTTTTTCCTCTCGTCCCCTTTTTTTTCTTTCTTTCTTCTTAGTAAACTGTTTCAGGTCTCTGGGAGATAATGAGAAATAAAAGTTGAAGATAGTCAAATTTTATTCCAGTTCTGAATGAAAGCGTGTCTGGAACTTACATTGGCTCCAGCCTTTCTTACAATGCAGGATTAAGCTGTCCAAATCCTGTCCCCAGCATTCATTTACATGGAGATGTCCCAGGCGGACCTCGGGTCCGGCCCCAAGACCCACAAATGCTGTGCTGATCTCTGAGCCTCGCTGCCGGTTTGGATTTCTGGGACATTATTCCATGTCACAGGAGGCCTCGCAGGCTGCTGTAAAGTCGGATGGACCGATATCGCCACAACACAGCTGCCTTCTCAGCAAGGGGGAGCAAATAAGAGCCTTTCAGAGTCACGGGAGTATGGGATAGAGGCAGCATTAGCGCTTCTCAGCAATCCCTGGGGTTTGTAATGCCATCTTTGCCGCAGCTTAGATCACGGAGTCAGACCTCCAGAGAGGGCCAGGCAAATCGTGCCCATGTTAGGTCAAGAGGCAGGGTAAGGATATCACCCACTCTTCTCTGGATCTTTGCAACCCAGTTTGTCAAAGCATCCATACAATGGTGAAACGTGTGAACGGGGTGGTCTGCTTTCCAAGGAAGAGAGTTTGGCAAGAGTCTAACCTGCCAGACATCAGCTGGCCCTGTGTGAAGTCCTAAGAAGGCTAGTTTTGAAGACCCAGTACTTTTAAACGTTCGTGCATATCCCATATGCATAAAGATACTTCCATGTGAGTCACTAAACGTCAGGGGCAATCAACACCGTTCCTCTTCTTGGTAATGTTCTTCTTTATCATCTCCATCTCACATTTCTTCACTTTGCATTTTAGGTCAAAGGAATTGACAACACTGGCCGAGTAATCCATGATAGCATAACTCTGGCAAACTAACAAAGAGACACACAAAACACCAGTTTGACGTTTTAGGAAGCTTATCCATATACTCATGTATCAACTTAATAAATGATTATCGGCTTGCTTTTCTGGGAAAACACAAAGGATGGAAAAAATGAGAAGACAATGTTAATGACCTCAAGTAGCTGAGGCCCTCAGGTGGCCATTGTCTGAGGTGGTGGGGGACAGACCAGGAGCGGCTGTGCCCTTCTGCTGGGATGAGCTAGAAAGTGGCTAAATATTGAGCTGGGGAGAGTCTGTTCTATCCTGAGATGACAAGACAGTGTAATTCAATAAGGTCAATCCTTTGACAATACTATCAACTAACATTTAGTACTTACTCTGTGCCAGAAACTGTGTCGAGGGCTTTACACAGGTTCCCACTTAATTCTCACAGCAGTGTTGTGAGGTTGTTGCTGATGTTGCCATTCTCTTCTTACCCAAAGAAACTGAGTCATAGCTGTCAGAGAGACTGGTGGGTAAGAGCAAAGCAGAGCATTAACCTCCAGAAGTAACTTGAGCAGGATTCAGCAAAGCACATTTTATCCAGTTAGCAGAACTAAGAATCAGGGTCACTCCAGGTCCTGAAAACAAGTGGAATCCGTGTTTGTAGAATGAGAGCACCCCAGTGAAGCTACTTTTTTGTAAGCAGTGAGACTTGTTGCTGAGTTAAGACATGGGCTGGATAAAGTACCTTACTTAATCCGCTGCTTGCACTCACAGCCCTGTGATCAAGATGAATGTAGAACCCTAGAGAACACTAAATTAGTGTTGCTTATGGCCTGGTTCTCCAACCACTTGCATCAGAGAACCTGAGGTGTTTGTTCAAATACAGATGCCTAGGCCTCTGCTGAATTAGAACTACCGATGTGTAGTTCAGGAAACTTCATTTTATAGTGAAATTTATACATCCTCCAGAAATTTCATATGGACAGTAAAATTTGAGAACCATTAACCCCAAGTTTCAGAGGGGGCTCAAAAGGCGCTGTCAGTGGGGGGTAGGATGGCTGCAAAGGCTGGAAACCAGGAGCATCTGGCACCAGGTGTGATAAGGTGGGCTGGAAGGGATAATCCACTGGGCAATGGTGTTGTGATTGTAATCCAGGGGTACCTGGGTGGCTCAGTCAGTTAAGTGTCCAACACTGGATGTCAGCTCATGATCAGGATGAGCTGATGTCAGGCCTGGATGTCAGGTCTTGATCTCAGGGCAGTGAGTGTAAGCCCTGTGTTGGGCTCTGCGCTGGGATAAAGCCTACTTAAAAAAAAAAAAAGAAAAAAGTAATTTAAATTTAATTATTATTTATTATTTTTGATTTGGGGGTTCAGATTTATTATTATTTTTATTTTTTTATATTTATTTATTCATTCTTAGAGACAGAAAAAAAAGTGCGAGTGGGGAAGGGGCAGAGAGAAGGAGAAAGAGAGAATCCTAAGCAGGCTCTGCATTATCATCACAGAGCCCAACTGGGGGCTTGATCTCACAAACCATCAGATCATGACCTGAACCGATATCAAGAGTTGGGCGTTTAACTGACTGAACCATCCAGGTGCCCCTCAGATTTGTTTTTAATAGTTTAAAAGCAAATAATTTTTTAACAAAAAATGATAATGGCTTAGACATTTAGCCTTGAGTTCTATTTCTAAGGAACATGATTACCTTTTTTGACATGAATCTAAGAAAATAAACTTTTCCTTACTAAATTAAACGAGCTCTCCATGCGAATTTGTCTAAGTCTTCAAAGGTAAAGTCCAAATATTTATTCTCTAATGAATGAATTAGAATAGCCATATCTATATTTTAAAACCACCTATTTTTAAGCTTAATTGATACTCCCCTGAAACTAATGATGGTGTATCTAATAAACTCATAATTTTCACTTTATGCTTTTGTTTTTTTATCTAAAGCATGTTTTAATAAAAATAAACACGCAAGAAAAAATTGGGTTACCCAAGAACTATTTCTCTTTATTCATTTACTTTTTACAAGGAAAGACACATAGGTTTGCTAAAAAGGTTGTTTAAAAAAAAAAAGTTTTCAATGAGTTTTTTAAGAAATTGATTTTATCACAAAGTAAGTAATTATCATCAGCATTTAACAGTAGCTTAAATGGTTTCTCCGCTTCATTGTAAACTCCTGGAGGATGCCTTTGTTTGTGTATGTCTGAGGCAGACATTGCAAAATGTATAATCTTCCATTTGTATTTCCCCCAGCATCCCCCAAACACTGCCTGTCCTCTAAAACTTTACTCACTGCTCTGAAGTGTTTCGTTGACTGGAAATATTCTCTACAAAAACTTTGTGGAGCTAGTGTTGAATTTCTGCAGTGAATGCATTTTTCATGATTAAAAGTCACAGCATGCTTGTCTGGGGAACACATCCTAGGAGAGCCGTCATTCTTAGTTATGAGTTCCTAAGTCACAAACAGTTTTAAACTTTGAATCACTTCAAAATACACAGATTTACCAACAAAATTATGGCACTATGGATTTTGGGCAAAGTATTTACCTTGCAATTGTACTTTTATGCAACTTTTATATGTAAGTAAGGCAGCATTCCAGATTCACCTGTATCAGCCAGAATGTTGGTAGGAAACAAATGGCATACTCAATTTGTGGTAATTCTAGGAGGATCTAACAAAAAGGTGTGGTCTGGTATAGAGGAAACACAAGTAGTGCAGGAACAGAGGATTAGCACTAGAGGAGCTGTTACCACTCACAGTCTGGTGAGACAAGGAGAAGGTGAAGTTTCCAGGTTTGAGGACAATGTTCTATTAAACAGGCCACCTTGAGAAAAGCAGTGGTCACAGTATTGAGGGACACAGATATCCCAAGAAGACTTGACAGGGAAGGAGCCAGGTAATAAATACTCTACCACTCTCTCCCTCCTCCTTCCTTCCCATCTTATCCTGAGGCTTTTATCAGTTAAACTCAAGTGGAAGCCAGAAGGCATGGGAGCGCTTTAATGTCGTCCATTGCAGATAAGCCTTGCAGCACGGAAAGATGGACAAGGTGGTGAGAGCTTCCAAAGGCAAATGGAAGATATTTGGCAAAACCTGTTACACTGTGGTTCTAGGGTAAATGTCTGACACATTAGTTTCAATATCTGCTCTGATATTTAACACGTGAGTTACCTTAGGCAAGTTGCCTGAGCTCACCAAGTCCTAATAAGACTCTAATTACTGCCTTTTGGGGGTTAAATGGGAGAATATAAGCATATCACCAAGCCCAGTGCCTACAACAAAGGGAAAACTCAGGAAGGATGAGTTCCTTCCTGTCTAGTCTCTTTCCAAATGTCAACTGTTTTCCTGTAGTTATTCTTACCTTCTTCCTGGTTCCTCCTTTGATAGATATCAGGTACACACAGAAGAAATGTCTTAAGACATTAATGAAAACTGAAGAAGTCACAAATAAATGAAAAGATATTATGTGCTCATGGATTGGAAGAATCAATATTGTTAAAATGTCTATACTACCCAAAACAATCTATAGATTCGAAGCAATCCCTATCAAAATTCAATTGGCATTTTTTCACAGAAATAGAACAAATAATCCTAAAATTTGTATAGAGTCACAAAAGACCCTGAATAGCCAAAGCAATCTTGATAAAGAAGAACAAAACTGGAGGCATCATATTCCCTGATTTCAAACTATATTATAAAGCTGTAGTAATTAAAACAATAGAGTACTGACATAAAAACAGACACATATCAATGCAACAAAATAGTGAGCCCAGTAATAAACCCACACTTTTTGGTCAATTAATTTACAACAAAGGGACCAACATTATACAGTGGGGAAAAAACAGTCTTTCCAACAAACGGTGTTGGGAAAACTGGATAGCCACATGCAAAATAATGAAACTCAACCATTATCTTACACCATACATAAAAATTAACTCAACACAGACAAAAGGCTTGAACATAAAACCTGAAACCATAAATCTCCTAGAAGAAAACAAGGCAGTAATTTCCTTGACATAGGTCTTAGGGGTGATTTTTTTCACATCACACCAAAAGCAAAAACAACAAAAGCAAAATTTTAAAAGTGGAACTACATCATAAAGCCTTATGCACAACAAAGAATAACATTAATAAAATGAAAAGACAACATACTGAGTAAGAGATAATATTTGCAAATCATGTATCTGATAGGGGACTAATATCCCAAATATATAAAGAACTCATACAACTCAGTAACCAAAAGAACAATCTAATTTTAACAAATGAGAAAAAGATCTAAATAAACATTTTTTCAAAGAAGACGTACAGATGGCTAACAAGTACATGAAAAGATCCTCAACAGTATTCATTATCAAGGCAATATGAATCAAAACAAAAATGAGATATCACCTCACACCTGTTAGAATGGCTATTATCAAAAAGGCAGGAAATAACAAATGTTGGTGAGGATATAGAGAAAAAAGAATCTTGTGTACTGTTGGTAGGATTATGAATTTGTGCAGGCACTATGGAAAACAATCTGGAGAGTCCTCAAAAAGTTAAAAATAGAACTACCATATGATCTAGCAATTCTACTTCTGGGTATCTATCCAAAGAAAATAGAAAAACTAACTTGAAAATATATATGCACTCCCATATTCACTGTGGCATTATTTACAATGCCTAAGATATGGAAACAACTTAAGTGTCCATTAGTGAATGTACGAATAAATAAAATCTGAGATAGATAATAGATAGATAGATAGATAGAGAATAGAATATTATTCAGCTGTAAAAAAAAATCTTGCCATTTCCAACAATATGATTGGATCTCAAAGGCATTATGCTATGTGAATTAAGTCAGAGAGAGAAAGACAAATAACATATGATCTTTTTATTTTAATTTTTTTTAAATTTACATCCAAATTAGCATATAGTGAAACAATGATTTCAGGAGTACATTCCTTAATGCCCCTTACCCATTTATCCCATTCCCACTCCCACACCCTTCTAGTAACCCTCTGTTTGTTCTCCATATTTATGAGTCTCTTATGTTTTGTACCCCTCCCTGTTTTTATATTATTTTTGCTTCCCTTCCCTTATGTTCATCTGTCCTGTGTCTTGAAGTCCTCATATGAGTGAAGTCATATGATATTTGTTTTTCTCTGACTGGCTAATTTCACTGAGCGTAATACCCTCCAGTTCCATCCACATAGTTGCAAATGGCAAGATTTAATTCTTTTTGATTACCGAGTAATACTCCATTGCATATACATACCACATCTTCTTTATCCATTCATCCATCAATGGACATTTGGGCTCTTGCCATACTTTGGCTATTGTTGATAGTGCTGCTATAAGCATTGGGGCACATGTGTCTCTTCGAAACAGCATACCTATATCCCTTGGATAAATACCTAGTTGTGCAATTGCTGGGTCATAGGGTAGTTCTATTTTTAATTTCTTGAGGAACCTCCATACTGCTTTCCAGAGTGGCTGTACCAACTTGCATTCCCACCAACAATGCAAAAGAGATCCTCTTTCTCTGCATCCTCACCAACATCTGTTGTTGCCTGAGTTGTTAATGTTAGTCATTCTGACAGGTGTAAGGTGGTATCTCATTGTGGTTTTGATCTGTATTTCCCTGATGATGAGTGATGTTGAGCATTTTTTCATGTGCGGTTGGCCATCTGGATGTCTTCTTTGGACAAGTGTCTATTCATGTCTTTTGCCCATTTCTTCAGTGGATTATTTGTTTTTTGGGTGTTGAATTTGGTCAGTTCTTTATAGATTTTGGATACTAAGCCTTTATCTGGTATGTCGTTTGCAAATATCTTCTCCCATTCTGTCGGTTGCCTTTTAGTTTTGCTGATTGTTTCCTTCGCTGTGCTGAAGCTTTTTGTTTTGATGAGGTCCCAGTAGTTCATTTTTGCTTTTGTTTCCCTTGCCTCTGGAGACGTGTTGAGTAAAAAGTTGCTGCAGCCAAGATCAAATAGGTTTTTGCTTGCTTTCTCCTCAAGGATTTTGATGGCTTCCTGTCGTACATTTAGGTCTTTCATCCATTTTGAGATTATTTTTGTGTATGGTGTAAGAAAGTGGTCCAGGCTCATTCTCTTACATGTCACTGTCCAGTTTGGCCAGCACCACTTGCTAAAGAGACTGTCTTTATTCCACTGGATATTCTTTCCTGCTTTGCCAAACATTAGTTGTCCATACGTTTGTGGGTCTATTTCTGGGTTCTCTGTTCTGTTCCATTGATCTGAGTGTCTGTTCTTGTGCCAGTACCATTCTGTTTTGATGATTACAGCTTTGTAGTATAGCTTGAAGTCCGGAATTGTGATGCCTCCTGCTTTGGTTTTCTTTTTCAAGATTGCTTTGGCTAGTCAGGGTCTTCTCTGGTTTCATACAAATTATAGGATCATTTGTTCTAGCTCTGTGAAGAATGCTGGTGTTACTTTGATAGGGATTGCATTGAATATGTAGATTGCTTTGGGTAGTATCGACATTTTAACAATATTTGTTTCTTCATATCCAGGAGCATGGAATCTTTTTCCATTTTTTTTGTGTCTTCTTCAATTTCTTTCATAAGCTTTCTGTAGTTTTCAGTGTACAGATTTTTCACCTCTTTGGGTAGATTTATTCCTAGATATTTTATGGTTTTTGGTGCAAGTGTAAATGGGATCGATGCCTTGATTTCTCTTTCTGTTGCTTCATTGCTGGTTTATAGGAATGCAACCAATTTCTGTGCATTGATTTTATATCCTGAAACTTTGCTGAATTCATGAATCAGTTCTAGCAGGTTTTTTTGGTGGAATATTTTGGGTTTTCCATATAGAGTATCATGTCATCTGCGAAGAGTGAAAGTTTGACCTCCTCCTGGCCGATTTGGATGCCTTTTATTTCTTTGTGTTGTCTGATTGCAGAGGCTAAGACTTCCAATACTATGTTGAATAACAGTGGCAAGAGTGGACATCCCTGTCTTGTTCCTGACCTTAGAGGGAAAGCTCTTGGTTTTTCCCCATTGAAGATGATATTAGGGTTGGGTCTTTCATATATGGCTTTTATGATTTCGAGGTATGCTCCTTCTATCCATACTTTCTTGAGGGTTTTTATCAACAAAGGATGCTGTATTTTGTCAAATGCTTTCTCTGCATCTATTGAGAGGATCATATGTTTCTTGTCCTTTCTTTTACTGATGTAATGAATCATGTTAATTGTTTTGCGGACATTGAACCAGCCCTGCATCCCAGGTATAAATCCCGCTTGGTCGTGGTGAATAATTTTTTTAATGTATTGTTGGATCCGGTTGGCTAATATCTTGTTGAGGATTTTTTCATCCATGTTCATCAGGGAAATTGGTCTATAGTTCTCCTTTCTAGTGGGGTTTTTGTCTGGTTTTGGAATCAAGGTAATGGTGACTTAATAGAAAGAGTTTGGAAGTTTTCCTTCCATTTCTATTTTTTGAAACAGCTTCAAGAGAATAGGTGTTAACTCTTCCTTAAATGTTTGGTAGAATTCCCCTGGAAAGCCATCTGGTCCTGGACTCTTGTTTTTTGGCAGATTTTTTATTACTAATTCGATTTCCTTTCTGGTTATGGGCCTGTTCAAATTTTCTATTTCTTCCTGTTTCAGTTTTGGTAGTATATATATTTCTAGGAATTTGTCCATTTCTTCCATATTGCCCATTTTACTGGCATATAATTGCTCATAATATTCTCTTATTATTGCTTTTATTTCCGTTGTGTCGATTGTGATCTCTCCTCTTTCATTCTTGAATTTATTTATTGGGGTCCTTTCCTTTTTCTTTTTGATCAAACTGGCTAGTGGTTTATCAATTTTGCTAATTCTTTCAAAGAACCAGCTTCTGGTTTCATTGATCTGTTCTACTGGTGTTTTTTGGTTTCAATAGCATTAATTTCTGCTCTAATCTTTATTATTTCCTGTTTTCTGCTGGTTTTGGGTTTTATTTGCTGTTCTTTTTCCAACTCTTTAAGGTGTAAGGTTAGGTTGTGTATCTGAGATCTGGATTGCTATGTACTTTCCTGTTATGACTGCCTTTGCTACATCCCAGACGTTTTGGGTTGTGGTGTTATCATTTTCATTGTTTCCATGAACTTTTTAATTTCCTCTTTAACTTCTTGGTTAGGCCATTCATTCTTTAGTAGGATGTTCTTCAGTCTCCAAGTATTTGTTACCTTTCCAAATTTTTTCTTGTGGTTGATTTCGAGTTTCATAGTGTTGTGACCTGAAAATATGCATGGTATGATCTCGATCTTTTTGTACTTGCTGAGGGCTGATTTGTGTCCCAGTACGTGGTCTATTCTGGAGAATGTTCCATGTGCACTGGAGAAGAATGTGTATCTGCCGCTTTAGGATAAAATGTTCTGAATATATCTGTTAAGTCCATCTGGTCCAGTGTGTCATTCAAAGCCATTGTTTCTTTATTGAGTTTTTGATTAGATGATCTGTCCATTGTTGTGAATGGGGTGTTGAAGTCTCCTACTATTATGGTATTATATGAGATTCTTTTTGTTTGTGATTAATTGATTTATGTATTGGGTGTCTCCACATTTAGTGCATAAATGTTTATAATTGTTAGGTCTTGGGGATAGACCCCTTAATTATGATATAATGCCCTTCTTCATCTCTTGATACAGTCTTTATTTTAAAATCTAGATTGTCTGATATAAGTATGGCTACTCTGCCTTTCTTTTGTTGACCATTAGCATGATAGATGGTTCTCCATCCCCTTACTTTCAATCTGAAGGTGTCCTTAGGTCAAAGTGGGTGTCGTGTAAACAGCATATACATGGTTCTTGTTTTCTTATCCATTCTGTTACTCTATGTATTTTGATTGCAGCATTGAGTCCATTGGCATTTACAGTGAGTACTGAAAGATAGAATTTATTCCCATTATGTTTCTTGTAGACTTGGAGTTTTTGGTGGTTTTCTCTGGTCCTTTCTAATCTTTGTTGCTTTTGGTATTTATTTATTTATTTAAAAAAAAATTTTTTTCATCTTTTCTCCCCTCACAGAGTCCCCCTTAAAATTTCTTGCAGGGCTAGATTTAAAAAAAAATTTTTTTCATCTTTTCTCCCCTCACAGAGTCCCCCTTAAAATTTCTTGCAGGGCTAGTTTAGTGGCCACAAACTCCTCTAATTTTTGTTTGTCTGGGAAACTTTTTATCTCTCGTTCTATTTTGAATGACAGCCTTGCTGGATAAAGAATTCTTGGCTGCATATTTTTCTGATTCAGCACATTGAATATATCCTGCCACTCCTTTCTGGCCTGCCAAGTTTCTGTGGATAGGTGTGCTGCAAACTTTATCTGTCTTCCCTTGTAGGCTAGGGACTTTTTTTCCCTTGCTGCTTTCATGATTCTTTCCTTGCCTGAGTGTTTTGTGAATTTTACTATCATATGCCTTGCTGATGATCAGTTTTTGTTGAATCTAATGGGAGTCCCCTGTGCTGCCTGGATTTTGATGTCTGTGTCTTTCCCCAGGTTAGGAATGTTTTCTGCTATGATTTGCTCACATAACCAACCCTTCTACCCCTATCTCTCTTGTCCTCTTCTGGGACATGATGTTGTTCCTTTTTAATGAGTCACTGATTTCTCTAATTCTTAAATCATGCTCTTTTGCCTTAATCTCCTTCTTTTTTCCTGCTTCATTGTTCTCTATAAGTGTGTCCTCTATATCGCTGATTCTGTGTTCTGCCTCATCCATGCTTGCCGCCTTGGCATCCATTCATGATTGTGGCTCAATTATAGCATTTTTTATTTCATCCTGACTAGCTTTTATTTCTTTTATCTCCACAGAAAGGGATTCCAATCTATTTTTTACTCCAGCTAGTATTCTTATTATCGTGATTTTAAATTCTGGTTCAGACATCTTGCTTGGATCTGTGTTGGTTAAGTTCCTGCCTGTCGTTTCTTCCTGCTCTTTCTTTCGGGGTGAATTTCTTTGTTTCATCATTTTAAAGGGATAAAAGTAATTAATAGGTAGGAAAAATTAAAAAAAATTAAAATTAAAAAAATATTAAAATTAAAAATTAAAAACACACACACAAAAGAAATTGAATAAGTGATGCTAGATCCTATGTGTGTTTTGGTCTGAGTGATGAAAGTGGCTTGATAGATTAAAGAAAAAGGGGGAAAGAAGAAAGAAAAAGGGAAATCATTTGAAAATTTGAAAAAATGAATACATTGAAGGAGACTAAAATGAAATGATGGAAGTAAACTAGAATTTGAGAAAATTTACACAAAAGTCAAAAAAATAGTAGAAAAAAATTAAAGAAAAATATTTTTAATAAAAATTAAAAATACAAATGATTTTTTTTCTCTTTCTGTATTCAAGAAAAAGAAAAATGAAAAAGAGAAAAAAGAAAAAAGGAAATTGATATTTGAAAAAATGAATACAGTGAAGTAGACTAAAATAAAATGATGGAAGTAAAATCGAATTTGAAAAAATTTACACAAAAGTAAAAAATATAGTAAAAATTAAAAATATGTTTAATAAAAATTGAAAATAAAAATGAATTTTTTCTCTTTCTGCATCAAAAAAAAGAAAAGAATTGAAAAAGTGAAAAGGAAAAAAATTGAATATATGGACCTACTAACAGACTGAAATACGACTGAAATTACTTCATTTTCCCCTAGGATCAGACTATGAAGTGCTTTACAGTCATAAACTAAGCAAGCAGTGAGACTTCTGTTCTTGAAGCGCAAGGTTGGCCCAGTTGGGCGGGGCTTAGTGTAACTGCTCCATTCTCCACTACATGCTAGCCTACTGGAGTGGATTGTTGTGGCACTTGTAGGTGCGTATCCACATGCATGGAAGCAGTGAAAATGATGTCACCAAGCTACCCATTCTCTAGTATCGGAACTCTGTTCTCCTTGATTAGCAATTGTGCACCCATCCTTTGTCTTCAGCTTTCGTCCACTTCCTGCTTTTATACTGTCCATGACAAAAACCCAGGTAGTACCTCTCTTCCAAGTTTTGTCTTATATGAGGCTGTTTTCCCCAGCCCCTTACTTCTGAGGGACTGTGGCTTTGATCGGTTCCTCCCTTCTGGAGAGGGTCTGATGGAGCAATGGTTGAATGCCAGCCTTACCCCGGAAAATTTGCAGGACTGTGCTGCTGCCGATGCCCAGAGACTGCTGCCAGGTGCCAGCCTGCCCCAGAAAAAGTTTGCAAGACAGTGTAGCAGCAGCGTTTCAGGGATTATGGAAAATCACAACACACATCTGGCACCAGGCTTCACCCTTAATGACTTGTTCCAGCACCAGTGAATGTGGCTGTTCTCTGGAGTCTGCTGGGCCCAGGCTGCATCACAGCCTCTACCAAATGTCCTTCCAGCAGTGTAACCACTTCTCCCTGTGTGGCCTGTGAACCTCCCGGACCCCACTCTGCTCCTGGGGATTTGCCCTTCCCACCATAGCACCTCCAGGTATCGAGCTGCAGAGTTGCAGATTCTGCGCTCCCCCTGTTTATAGTCATAATGGAATATAAAGAAATGGAATATTTCTCTCTTTTTAGTTCAGTCCCTGTGGCTGTGTCCAATTTTCTACTTTCTCTCCAGATGCTTTTAGAGAGGGATGCTTTTCCCGTATTCTCCCCCTCTCCCATCTCTGTCCTCTCTCGCACGCAAAAACACCTCCCTGCCCCCCACGGCTTCTCTCTCCCCAGGTTCACCTCTCCATGCCACATACCTGCTGAATTCTGTGGTTCAGGTTGTGCAGATTGTTGTGTTAATCCTCAGATCAGTTTCTAGGTGTGGAGGATGGTTTAGTGTTGGTCTGGCTGTATTTCATGGATGCAAGACAAACAAAAAACTTCCATGCTGTTCTCCCATCTTGGCTCCCTCTACCATTTGATCTTTTTTATATGCAGAATCTAAAAACAAACAAAATCAAGCCATAGATACAGAGAACAGATTGGTGGTTGCCAGAGGTGGGGTAAGGTGTATGAAAAATTCATGAAGAGGACCAAAAGTTAAACCCACAACTCGTTCCTTTAAATCAATGTTAAACTAAATGAGTAGACCAGCAGTGGGACAGCAGTTTTCTGATGATGCATTTTATGGAAGTGCATCCAATCAGACACAAGTGGATAAATCTTGATTTTTGTTAAATATATATTTTCTATGGTAATTGATAAGGCATGTTTGTCAGAAATTTCTAATTAGTGGTCAACTGATATTCATAGATTATTGAAATGGAAGTCCCTTTGGTTCAGTGATGGATTCTCATGGAAAGAGACAAATCTGTCTCAGCGGTGATGTATCTACATTCATTTAGATATCTCCAAACTTTGTTTTAATGTCTTGGCTGTATTTACAAAGTGAGACTAAGTCACCATCTTAAGAAATGATTTTATCTAGATAACTTTTAACTGAAAAGAAGAGTTTGAGGGACAAAACTTAGAAAGTGTAAATTCCCCATAGCTTCAACCTTATTAATGTATACCAATAAATCTTTCTCATTTGCACCCTAAAAAATAATATTGCTTATAAGGAGAACTAATTCATTGACTTCAATCCATCCATAATAGGTATGTCACATTTCTTTTTTTTTAAATTTTTTTTTTTTCCAACGTTTATTTATTTTTGGGACAGAGAGAGACAGAGCATGAACGGGGGAGGGGCAGAGAGAGAGGGAGACACAGAATCGGAAACAGGCTCCAGGCTCTGAGCCATCAGCCCAGAGCCCGATGCAGGGCTCGAACTCACGGACCGCGAGATCGTGACCTGGCTGAAGTCGGACGCTTAACCGACTGCGCCACCCAGGCGCCCCTTTTTTTTTTTTTTTTAATTTTTTTTTTTTTTGGTATGTCACATTTCTTAAACAGTTTAACATTTATCCAATTTTTTTTTAAAAAGCATATTATCTTTGGTAATCTTCAGGACAGCAAAAGTAACCAGATATACATTTGTTCCTCTTACAGATGAGGAAACAGGAGCTCACAGAGCTATAGAACTACTTAGTAACAAAACCAGGTCTTGGTCAACAAGCATAAAGTATGGAACATCATTTTAACATTCACCCAAATTTTGATTAGAAAGTTGCTATGAGCCAAACACTGTGCTGGGCACAGAGGTTAAAAAAATATAATGAATAATCCATCATCATCTTTTCCCACAAGCAACATGTTCCCAGCCTTTGCTTGGCAATGGATAATCGCAAAGAGCAGTAATGCTTTCAGCCTAAACAATGATCAAATTCTACTTGAATCTAGATTCTTGTTTACTTATTAGATAGATTACATATAGATAGATGATATAGATAGAGATAGAGATGGAGATAGAGAT
The DNA here is from genome assembly GCF_018350155.1 of Leopardus geoffroyi. NCBI lineage: Eukaryota > Metazoa > Chordata > Mammalia > Carnivora > Felidae > Leopardus > Leopardus geoffroyi. Next base: position 60,301,313 of record NC_059339.1, read on the forward strand.
AGATAGATATAGACATAGACATAGATAGATGTAGATGATATAGACATAGATATAGATGATATTGATAGATATATACACACAAAAACACACATACATACATGCATACATACATACATACATATATACATAAATACATACATAATAGAGATCTAAGTGGTTTCCAGGCTGAGGTAACACAACCAATCTCATTCTATAACTAATCACAAATAGAGAAATTAGAAATCTCAGAACAGATCATCACAACTACTTATAAATTTAATTCCCTCACATATAGATATTTTTCGTCTTCCATCTTCTTTTCTATCTTTCCTTTCTTCAATATTTCCTTCTAAAAATATTTAAGAGACCAGTGCCAATTCTTTTATACATTGAAAATCCTATGTTGAAAACAAAATTTCTATCTATGAGCAATTTTCAATTTAGAGGCAAAACATGCAATCAAATCAACAACAGTCATAAAATATAATTGTTCTGAGATGTTTAAATACAGGATTCTGTGGTAGCATAAATAAGGTGAGTTACTGCAGGAGGTTATCCTCAAGGGTATTTGAAAATTGAGCAGGACTATTCCAAGGGGAGAAGAGAGCTCCTGCAAATAGAGCAGAAAAGACAAAGAGCTCCCTGAGTGGTTAGGAATAACTGATACCTATTAAATGAGTTGTGGGAAGACAGAGGATAGAAAGGTAAACATGAACGAAATACCGAATAGCCTCATTTGTTGTCCTGGGAAGACAAGAATAACAACATGTGAAGTTCCAAGGCCTTCTACAACACTCATATTACCTTAACTAATATTAATATTAGGTTTACTAATGAAGGTGCTGAATTGTGAGATGCTCAGAGAAACACACATGATGCAGTAGGACTATATCCTTGAAGGATGGTTTGGATTTATTTTAGATGTACAAAGGAGTTACATTCAAATTCGGAACATCTGCTGTGGCATGGGTACCTCCATCAGAACAGATATGTGACCAATCATACTAGTTGCTTGCAATAAGTACATGCTGAAAATCAGTGCTGGTTGTGTAGGAAGGAAAAATGCCAGTAAGGACTTGGGATCACTTTTTAAATCCTCCTGCACAATAATTCTGAATGTTGTGAAGAAACAAGAGGGAAAGAAAAAAATCAAACCGTTACTATTGGTATCCATGTCTTCATCAGTCTTCCAACTGATTGATCACCTGGCCTCCACTATGAAAGATTCTTTCCTGAAGCACCGATTTTCAAATGTGGCTCCGTTAGTTAATGAATCCCTGTTAAAGTCCTCACTCACTAGTCCAACGTGAAAAGTCTCCCTTAACCATGTTCTATTCGAACATTCGAACTTACCCCCCACATGCTTCCATTAGGTAAGCAATCGGGTCAGATCAAACAAGGCTCCTACATCTTTAGTATCCCTTGAGAAAATTTGGCCTGACAAAAAGAATGTGAGCTTTGGTTCAGCATAGCTCAGTGTGAATCTTATTTTTAACTGGGTGACCTTGGGCCAGTTTATTAACTTTGCTGAATCCATTTCTTCATTTGGAAAATGAGATGAATAATAGCTCCTTTGCAGAGTTGTTGTGAGCATTAGAGATTACTTTACAAAATGTCAAGCGATGTGCCTCACACATAATAGCTTCTCAATAAATGGTGGCTCGGGGGCGCCTGGGTGGCGCAGTCGGTTAAGCGTCTGACTTCAGTCAGGTCACGATCTCGCGGTCCGTGAGTTTGAGCCCCGCATCAGGCTCTGGGCTGATGGCTCAGAGCCTGGAGCCTGTTTCCGATTCTGTGTCTCCCTCTCTCTCTGCCCCTCCCCCGTTCATGCTCTGTCTCTCTCTGTCCCAAAAATAAATAAACGTTGAAAAAAAAAAAATTAAAAAAAATCAATAAATGGTGGCTGTTATTGTAATTCCTTTCTCTAGGTTCCTGTTTGGCAGCTCCCAAGCATTTCTATACTCCCCAAGGTGCTGTCCTAGTTCCTGTTTTATGTTCAGTTGATGTCAATTAATTCCTTCTAAATTGTTACCTGGTAGGGAATCAAAGGCCCTCGCTTTGACTCTGCCATCAGCACACTTAATTACCTTGAACAAGTCACCTACATTTTTCTGGGCCTCAGTTTGCATAGCTATAAAGTAAGGGGTTTGATTAGATGATTTCTAATGCTGCCACCACCCCCCCCCCCCGTGATTATGGACTCCATGGTGTTAATTAAACAGGAAAGCACCCCTTGCTGTGTCTTGTGAGTTTCTTGAGAACAATAATAATTTCTACATTCAATTGTATTTTGAAAGTCCCCTAGATGTCTAATCATGATAAATTGATTACTTTGATGACAATTATGGAAATCAATGAATCAAGTCATTGGCTTTCCTTGAGTCATGTTGATAACTGACATGTAATGGAAATGGCCATATACATGACTTTAGTGTTTGATTTTGTTCTTTCCATATTGGCCCAAAAATACTTCCAAAGCCATGGTGAGGATATGTAGATGGAAGCAAGGAAATAAAGCAAAGAAAGTTGGTATGTTGTCTTGATGAAATTTCACGGTCCTTTACTTTTGACCTCGATTTTTCATAGACAGAAATGAAAAGGTCCAGACTGCTGCCAAATACATGGGTTTTAGCAATTGGTTATCCAGTTGGGATCTAACAGTGAGACCATTTTGGCAAGAACCTCACAAATATAGCTATTTAACTACTGGCAGCAGGGATAAGATATGCATGATATAGAAACAATTATGTCTGTCAACTGGATTGGGGAGGAAAAAAAAAAGATAGCTATCTCCAATGTCAAGATGGTTGACAATGAAGAAATAAGCTACACAATATGAAATGAAGGCTGTGATCTAAATAGAACCACTCCTAATATGACTTTTCCTCATTTGTCAGATAGGACACTCCTAGATCTCAGACTTAGGCTATTTTCAACTGCCCAGGGCTTATACACCTGGATCAATGTGTTCCATGGAATTCAATAGGACAGTCAACTCTAGTCAACATTATCTTTTATGCCCAAACTCACCAAAAACTACGTACTTTTCTGTCTACTTTAAGTATTCTTAGTGCTTTGTAGCAAGTTTGCTTTTAATCTTTAATTTAAAATTTAAACTTAAATTTTTAATTTTGCTTTAAAAATTTTGCTTTTAAGTGGGAATCAGAAGCCAATTTAGAGTTCATGTATAACATATATGGGATTTTTTTTGCAAAGGTTTATTTCTTTGCAAAATTTTCAAATTTCTCAAGATAATAATCATCATCTTGAGAATCCAAATAAGTGAGTGACACATAATTCAATAAATGAACATCTATTTTCAAATATTTACATTTTTTAGATATTCATAATTTTAAAATATGAGTAATGTATAATATTAAATATTTTTAAATATTGAAATATAAAAATTCAAATAAATATTTTTGAATGAATGAATGAGCAGAATGAGCTACACTGTGGTTGTGCAGTAGGGAATGAAAGCAATGAATTTTCATGGGTATTTTGGTCTAGTAGGAAAACCAGAAAATAAAGAAGCCCATAAAATAAATGATTATAAAAGAGTTGCTATGAAACAAACAAATGGGGTACTGAAGAGTAACTAACTGCTTAGCAGTGTTGAGCAATGCTTCAGATAGGCTGCCCAGCAAGGCCTCACTGAAAAGGTGATGTTTAAACTGAGACTGTAAGTCCAAAAAGTGGCTGGTTTTCTAGCAGCCTGAGGAAGAGAGTATTCTGGGTCCTTTGGGTGGGGTCTTGTGCCAAGAGTGAGGAATACCAGAAGGTGCAAGTCTAGATCCCTGATCTCAGAACTTTCACCATATAAATAAGGAAGTGGGGAATGTACAAAACAGTAAATACCAATCCTGGGAAGGTTACTGAATATCCCATCAAAACAGATATGAGAGGTGAGCAGAGAGATTCGCCAGCACTGGAACAGTCCTTGAAGGGAAAGTCCAAATTTCAGTAGGAAGGAATCAACACTCAAAGGATGACTTTTAATTAAAATTCTGTTTATGATTTACAATAGGATGTATGTATTGTCTCTGCCTATAATATTCTTCCTCTGTTCAAACTTTAGAACCAGGAAAGCAGCATTATTTGTTTAGTTGTTTGTTTGTTTTGTTGCTTTGTTTATAAATTCAATTTCCTGTGGAGTGCACTATTCACAGTGGGCAGTCAGCAAATGTTCTCACTTGCTTACCTGAAGAGCTTAAAGCAAAGATACAGAGTCCAGCCACCCTTGTTCACTGCAACTAATAAATGAGCTGCATTAAGGACAAAGTACTAAAGAGTAAGTTCAACCCAGGCCAGAATTCCAAGGCTCCCAGAGCTATCTCATGGAGACTTGCCTAGGAATAGCTAGGGGAACAAATAACCAGAGATGAGTTGATGGGTCAGTGCAATTTAACCACTTCACTTTATTGAAACACTCCATATATGAAGAATAATATTCAAGAGACCTCAATTCATGTGGTCACAGGATGAGCGAGCTCAAGGAGTCTGGCCTTAGAGGACTGAAATCAAATATAGGTTGTATTAAAAAGGTATCACCAGCAGTGTTGGAAGAGATACCCTAGCTAGGCTAACACTTCTTTAAAAGTTGAGACCAAAAATAAATGGGGCAGTATTTTCCTGTGCTGACTTACAACTCTGCACAAGTTTCTTTGAATATTTGAGGAAAGGGTGGTGAAGCCTGTATTCCCAGTCTCTGAGCTCACAGGTTGGTCAGGGACTACCTCATGATTAAATTCACGAGGATTACCTCGTGAATCCTAAGAGCAATTGTTTGACTTTAAAACATTTCTGGGTTTAGAATTCGTTCAAGTGCTGTTAGAATGTAGTCACATTGGAGCTGCTCCTAATTTTGCACAGTGGCCCATAGGATTCAGGACTACAAAAGGATGGTTGATGGGTGGTCAAAGTTCACTTCATAATGTCAGCACTGAATGGCTAAACTACCCCTTAACCCCCACACATCTCATCAAGCTGCCTGTAAGCTTCTCTTCATTTCTCATGAATGTATTTCTGTGTTTATTTTGGAGACCACATCTGGTTATAATGAGAGAAGGAAAATCCCTTTTGTTAGATATAAAACCAATTCCTTGCATTTTAATGAGCACCTCTTGATTACAGAACCTAGAACTTGTTGAACAACACCATACCTTGCCTTATAATTTTACACACTTGTGTAAAATTTTAATACACTTGTGTGTTAATTTGATGAGAATCAGGATGACCTTTCTGACCATTGTCTCCCCCACCCCATAGCACCAGATTGATTTTGCCATCCATTATTTATCTCAAAGTATCTCAGTCTATCAATTTCTTGTTTAGATATAAACATCCCACTGAGATCTAAGATTCTAAGTTACTGTTAACTAACCACCTTTTTTCAGGCTATTGGTTAATAAGATCTTCTCATACAATACAGTGTTGCTGATGATCAGAACTGAAGGGGTGGAACATTGGATCTGGGGAAAAATGAAGTCACTGAGTTGGTCTGCAGCCCTAAGACAGCATGTCTGGACTGAGTGTGGTACTGACTAAGGGAAAATGGTTGGGGACTTGGAGTTTAGATTTGACATAAGGGGATGGTGAGAGAAAAGGGAGATGGGAGAAGACAAATACCAATCACAAAATTTGCATAAGGTTGACCACTCTGTCAGTTCCTGACACCTCTCACCTCTCACCCGTACTTTCCAACAGGAATGAATCTGAAGCTCTCTCCTCCACCTGCCAAAAATCCCTGGGGTTGCTAACACTTTCTTTCCTTGTCTTCAGTTTGTGAGTATGTCTTTCCCTATTCCAATGTCCAGAGAGCCTTCAATATGAAAGATATTTCAAAATACATGTAAGAAAATTCAAAGCATAAAGTCTCTAAGAAGATAATATGATTTCAGGTGATAGTCTTGCCTCAGAATATGCAACAGTCTACGTGGGTGAGAATAAAAAATGCAAATGTATGCAATCTCTACTCAAGTACACACGTAGACCTAACAAGCATTTACACCTGCAAGTGGGCACTTGAGAAGAATTGAAAGAATATGTGACTTTTGCCAACCAGCATATTCTCCTACCCCAATTGTGAAATAATAGGTCAATTCTGCAATGCCATACCAAAGAGAAGCCACAAGCAAATTTTCTTTTGTGCCACTGAACTTTTCCAGAAATGGGCAGTTTGCTTAACCACCTGATGAAGAAGCATGAGCCAGATGCAGACACATGCCAGCAAGAACCCAGGAACACCATTGCGGGCTGCTGGAATTCACAGACTCCAAATCTGCAAAGGAAAGCAGTGTTAGTCCATCCAGCTGCGCTGACAACAATGTTAACAAAATTCCCTTTATACAATGGTTTTGCTGAGGTCAGGTGATTACCTCACTAGGCCCTGCTTGCGAAATTGCAGCAGTCAGGAGAATGTGGGATGGCTGTAAGCTCATCAGCTGGATAGCTGGGAAAGCCAGTTTCAGAAAGCTGTCAGTTGAGAGATGTTTTCAGCATATCAGCGGTATGATGTCCAGATAGCAGATTGCATAACAACTAGTGCAGCAAATAGATTGATTTTCTCCCCCCGGAAGAAAATGTTTGACACAAGGAGGTGACCCAGCACTTGAACAGACTTTCTGCATGAGGATCGTGCTGGACTTAACACACTTGAATGCCAAACAGAAGGCAGAATCCAAAGTGCCAGGTAGTCTCATTTTTTTACTGGAAATCAAAGAGTAACCCCAAAATATAAGAATATATTTTTCAACAAATACTCTTTTAAAGAAACCAATCATCGGGGCGCCTGGGTGGCGCAGTCGGTTAAGCGTCCGACTTCAGCCAGGTCACGATCTCGCGGTCCGTGAGTTCGAGCCCCGCGTCGGGCTCTGGGCTGATGGCTCAGAGCCTGGAGCCTGTTTCCGATTCTGTGTCTCCCTCTCTCTCTGCCCCTCCCCCGTTCATGCTCTGTCTCTCTCTGTCCCAAAAATAAATAAACATTGAAAAAAAATTAAAAAAAAAAAAAAAAAAGAAACCAATCATCTAGTGTTTTTAGGAACATATATAAAATATAACACCTTAAAATAAAACACCTATTACATGCCTTTGCAATATATGTTTACCTTGCAAATATATTTTTTTTCTTTTTCCCTTAATTTTCTAATTTCACCTTATTTTGCTTTTTCCAGATGAGAACTTAGTAACATCAAACCTCAAATAATGACATCTTTAATTCCTTTTAAAGCTATTTTTTATTGCATAGTTTTTCTTTCTACAAGTTTTGGTGCAGCACAGTTGATAGAATTCTAAGAAATTAATTAATCAAATTAATTAAACTGCCAGATGCTTAAATATAAAATACTGTAAATTAGATATTGTTTTTGACAGCCACCAAAATAGAGCGTAATGATCAAATGAGAAATGTTAGTTATTTTTCTTTCCCACCTTGTTTCCCTGCTTTTGAATTTTTAGTGTATGATTTTGGATTTAGTTGGGCCAGAAATAAATTATTGGATTCAATTATGGAAAAAGTGGTAAAATGCCAGCTGTACATCTCTTGGTTGAGTTGATGAAAACTGACTCAGCAGTGTTCTTCAAAGACACTTCGAATCGTGTGTTTTAGAGCTGTGAGTGATTTCAGGACTTTTTCTAGTTCAGTGTGCTACTTTCCACAAGTTAAAATAATATTTCTGTTTTATTGCACCTCAGGTTCAGAAAGGTTAGATAAGCTCCTTGAGGTTATAAAACTGTTCTAGAGAGACCTAGAATCCAAGCTTCTGATTTATAATACAGTATCTTTTTTGTATTCTGATACAACAAATAGGTATCATATATGTTACCACTCTCTTTATTCGTGTATATGGCAGCCATTGTGAATCAATGATTACCTGCTCTCCTGCTGAGCATAGAAGCAGCCTCAGAAGCATCTCATCTCATCAAAATAGCCGAGCAGTCCACTTTGGAGAGGGGATGAAAACTGCGCTGAACCATGCTCCTTTAAAGGAAAGGCTTGAGGGGCTCAGATTCAAACCTTGTGATAGGAAATGGCTTCTAACCAAGTAAAAAAAAAAAAATGTCAATCAAACCCATAAATTATAACAAGTATACCACAGTAAATGTAAGATATTAATAATGGGGGGAACTCTCTATGGGTGAGGGTAAGAAGTGGGTATATAGGAGCTCTGTGTACTTCCTGGTCAATATTTCTGTGAATCTAAAATTCCTCTAAAAAATAAAATGTTATTTTTTTTAAGTCCCTAGATTGGCTGTCCTATCCCTATTTGCTGATCCATATGGATCATCACATGGTACATTTGCACATGGCCATTACTAGGAACCATATATGCAACTGTGATGGACAAGTCAACCATAACTTGCATTATCCAATGAGTATATTTTGAAGCTGTGTTTGGAACAGGAAACCTAATACAAATCCATCAAGTTAAACTGTCTTTGATGTGCATCCAGCATCCATGGGACAAGTTTTGTTTGTTTGTTTGTTTGTTTTTTCCTTGATGGAATAATTACCAGAACATGGCAGTTGTCAAAATACTTTTTTTTTCTTGCAATTTCCCTAAAATTAGCAGACTTAAACTGTGGATTATGGAAGACAGTATACTTCAAGTGTGTGTACTATGATTTAAGGCTAAATAGGTCCCATAGGAAAAGTTTAAGAAAGTGATGTTGTTTAGCTTGGCAAAGAGGAGACTAAAGGGTGCTCTGAGAATTGTGTTTGAAATATGATGATCTATTAAGTGGAAGACAGAAACCAGCTGTTCTCCATCTCCAGTGAGGAAAGAACAGGAAACTGACTCAATGGAAGATGTGGGTCTGGGTATAATAGTCCTTCCCTAATTAACTCTACTCCTTCTCTGAGCATTGCTTTATCCTTCTTTCATCAGACACTTAGGTTTTAGCATATAGCAAAAAAGTCTATGTATATTAATAGTCTTACTTTGTAATCTTCCCAAGACATTATAGGTTTTATCTATTAGGAAGTGTATTATCTGTCATGAGCTAAACCTAGTATATAGTATTTCTTCCCAACTCTTCAGTAAGCCACCCAATGGCATGTACCATTTCTATAAGACACAAGTTAATAAATGCTTACAGTCCATCTGGTATACTGAAACTTTCTGAATATGAAAACAACCTAAAATTACTCAAACCCCTCCATGGTGAGAGCAAAGAACTATCACAAATATCTCTTCTCTCTTAACCACACCACCATGCCCATCACAGAGAGTTCTTGCTCATTTCCTGAGTCTTATGAGGTGGAATATGGTGCATGGCTAATAAATGTGGTAATATGTTAAGACTCAGGAAATGAGCAAGAACTCTCTGTGATGGGCATAGTGGTGTGAGTAAGAGAGAAGAGATATTTGTGATCATTCTTGGCTGCAAGTGTTTCCTCAGGACAGAAGAGAAACCTTGGACATTATATCATATCTTTGTGTAATATTATTTATATCCAAATCACATCATTGAGTAAATATACAGCAAACCTGTTGTGTTAATAGAATGATAAAATATAAAATATAGATTCAAAAAAGACCTGATACTTTCTCTTCAAGAGCTTAACCCTTCAGAGGAGAATGAAGAAACCCAGGTGTGTGTATCTCAGTTTGAGGCAGAGGCTGTGTTGGGGGTTTTATGAAAATATAATTCATCTTTGGAAACAAAGTGGGAATCACTGATTGCATCATTAGGATGAGAGTAAGGCCTTCAAAATTAAAGGACTTCCACTGCCTCTCCCAAAGGCAAGTCAGGAGACAGGGAACTTGGTAACCCCCACACTTAGGAATTATATCCTGTGACAGAGGCCCATCTCAATGCAACTGAGAAGAAGAAAAGTGCTCATGATTGTAAGAGCTACAGAAATTAGGACAAGATTGTCCTAAAATATGACATTGGTGGTGAGTTATAATTTAAGTGTAAACAAAATATATTTACCCATTCCTCAAGTACCAGTTAAGGCTTTGTGGAAATCAGGAATGTAGCCTGTGGAAATCAGCCTGTAGGAAATCAGGCCCAAATGTTAGCTTATTAAAATTTCAGCCTCATAGTTGCCCTCTAGCCCTGACTTAAAATCTCAGAATAAATTAAGAGTAAAGAACTGACATAAATGGTGCTGGATCATTTGTACAGGAGACAAAGAGAAGAATATAACACCTGTGTTACTGCCTGAGCCTAGTCCAGATCTAAAGCTGGCAAGGATGGTGAATAGATGACTTTTCTAAGATTCCAGAGTTAGGGATCTATCTATCCTAAAATTAGGTCTTCCCTATAGTCACCCTGTGATGTCATGAGCAGGAATGTCCCATATGGATAGACCCACCATGAAACAAATAGGAACAGGTGGCCGATGTTATCAGACAACTTAATCACTTTTAAAACAAACCCATTTTTTCCCATGGCACTGAACTGACTAATTTATTTGAAAGTAGTTGATTTCTTCACTACTTTGCTTTTTCTCTTTATCATTTCAGAGCATTATAGGAGGATTTTTAAGTAAGTGTCAAATATATATAATTGACCGTTGAGGACTTTTTGATCTGATTCTTATCCAGAAAAGTTTATACACACGTACACACTCACAAAGTCACAATGAGGAACTGAAATAACTTTTACTTGATTTCTGATCTTTGAGTCACCTTCTGCCCAAAATTGTAGAAATTATGGACGACATATTTAACATTTTCTTGACATAAGCATAGATTTTTAGAAACTCTAAATCTTGTTCTAAATCTCCACCTGATCAAAGTATTTAATTGAGATTCACTCTACATTTCCCCTGAAAGAATGAAGATATATTAATTAAATTAAGTTTATTTGATCTATATACGTTGACATTTAACAAATTAACATTCATTCTTGTCCTCTCTTTTGTGTGCATGTGTGACTGATTTTTAAGATGGGAGTCAATAGCTGAGTTTAAGTGCATTCCAGGTTCCCCTTCCAGCTCCCCCAGTGTCCTTGAGCAGGATCTTGTTAGCACCTGAAAAGTTTGGCACACAGTAAGGCAATTAGCTTCCTTTCACACCTAAATTTACCTTCACCCCATGCAAACCTGCAGCTGTTCTCCTGCATTTGTTACTCAAATGATCTCCCTGCTAAACAGTGAATCATGAGGCTGAGGCAACATAACCTTATTGGCCTCCTAGGGACCTGGTCCTATCTCCTTAAAACATTCTCTTCACCACTTTTTTGGGGGGAGTCATTTTCCACATTTAGCTCTGAAAACTTTGAGCATTTTCAATAACGCTTTTCAATGTAATAATAATGGAAAACAAATGAACTTCTTTAAGTGGCTCACTTCTAGATGTTACATTTTTTTTTTTCATTGATTTTTAACTGGTGATTAGCAAGTATTTATTTCAGCAAGTACTTATTTATTTAATAGACAATGTATTATTGCTTACTGTGTATAGAATACTGTATTTATTATTATGGGGAATAAATTATTTGAAACCTTATTTTTTAGCTGTTTATATGCAAATGATGCCTAAACACAATATAAATAGAACAATAGCTTTCATTGTGATGTTTGAGAAGTTTGCAAATGGATCCTAAAAGTTCTAAATTAATTAATATTTTTAAGGACTGAATCAAGTTTGGCAAAGAAGAAACTGAAGTAGAAAGGTCTGGTCCAGACCTTGAATAAGAAGGTATTTGCTCATTCTTTTGAAATTACAATTCAGCATCCTTTAGTCAGGTGCCTACAGACCATGAGTTAAGTGTTGAGAAGCGGGGCATTCTAAGCAGAAGGTTGGTTTGAGTGGATTCACTTAAGTGGAAATCTGGACCTGTATAATGGTTAGAGAGCTAGACATGACAGTAAGCATTACCTAATAATACTCAATATGAAGAAGGATTTCCTTCTAGTGAATGTTCAAAGATGAGAAATTATAGGAGTCAGAGCACTTTAAGGTATAATAATGTACAAGGAAACCCAAAATTAGAAACCTTGGCTATCCAAAAAATGCATGAGGGCCAGCAAATGTCTAAGTAGGGAACCATGGGGTATAAACCTTCCATGGGATCTGAACAATAATAGGGAGTTAAAGAATCAGTGACTGAATGCTACTTTTCCTGAGAAATCACTACTTAACTCTGTCAAAAGATTTTGATTCTATCCCTGAAGGTCTTGAAGACCTCTGACTGTCAGAGTCTACAAATGGATCCTTCTTGTCTAATTTTCTGTAAGTGAGCAGAGTTAATCATATACAATTAAGAAAGACTATAGGTACCAGTCTTGAGAGTATCTAGAGTTATAAATATATAAGATATGAGTTATAAGGAGGTGGGAGTCTGTAGATATTGAATCTAAAAGGTAGTATTCAAAGAGGGTGATTGATAATACCAACTCTACAAGCAATTGAAGATTAGCTGAAACTTGAAATTTGAGAAGAATCCAGAAGTTGTGAACATTGTGTTCAAAACTCTGTGAGTGTCATTAATTTTTAGTATCTTAAAGAAATGTATAGTTACATCTGTAATATGTTCAAAACATAAAATAAGGCATTTCCATTTTTTAATAATTGTTTTATTCATTCCATATTCACATACATTTAAAGTAATTAATCTGTTATAGAAGTTTATAAAAAATACACTTAAAAAACAATGCATTTTATATATTCTCAGAATAGGGTTATTACTACCTTGTGTCAATCTTTTTCCCCTTTCTTTCTCCTTGTTCCCTCTCTCCCTTATCCTCTTTTCTTTCTTCTTTCCCTACTTCCTTCCTTCCTTTTTGTTTCTTTCTTATTTTTTCTCATATATGAAGTATAAATAACTCTTGTTTTGATTCTCTTGTCTTAAGGAAACACCTATCTGAAAAGTAGGTTAATGCGCTTGGTAAGAATTTAAAGTTTCTTTGGGGCGCCTGGGTGGCGCAGTCGGTTAAGCGTCCGACTTCAGCCAGGTCACGATCTCGCGGTCCGTGAGTTCGAGCCCCGCGTCAGGCTCTGGGCTGATGGCTCAGAGCCTGGAGCCTGTTTCCGATTCTGTGTCTCCCTCTCTCTCTGCCCCTCCCCCGTTCATGCTCTCTCTCTGTCCCAAAAATAAATAAACGTTGAAAAAAAAAATTAAAAAAAAAAAAAAAGAATTTAAAGTTTCTTTGAGACTTGTAATAAAACCATACATAGCTCCTTTGCAATGTTGAAAGTTACATCAGCATTTCTGTGTCATCCTCTGACTCTTCTTCCTACATTTATAGTAACTGTCCAGAGTACCTGTCTGAAGAGTATAAAGGAAAGAGAATAAAACTCTAAGTCTGCAGAATCTAACCTTAAGTCTAATCTTGTGTCATATCTTCTTCCATTTGATATATCATTACATTAAAGCTTAAACAAAAAATTCTTATCATCCTCACAGTTCTGAGTTATGGCCCCTTTATCAAGCTTTTCAGGGAAATTTCTTCATCATAATCAACATCTTCACTTTTCTCATCTGCAAAGATGCTGTGTAAAAAATTACCGCACACTTAAGAGCTTAAAATAACACACACACACTTATTATCTCAGTCATTGTGTCTCAGAAATCTGGCCATGGCTTAGTTGGGTCTTTTCCTTGCATTTCACAAAGTTGCAATCAAGATATCTTTTGGCCAGATTACATTATCATCTGGCAGCTTAACTGAGGAAAAATCTACTTCCAAACTCACTCTGTTGTTGGCAGAGTTCATTGCCTTGTGGTTATATAGGACTGAGAGACCCAGCTTCTTACTAGCTGTCACTTGGAAGCCATCCTCAATTCCCAGCTCCTCCTGCCTTGTAGCTTTCTCCACAGACAGTTCACTACATAGTAGTGTGTTTCTTTAGACTAGTAGAAGAGTATGAGCAAGTCCCCTAGCAAGGCAGAATGTATATAACATAATTACAGGAATGATATCCCATCACCTTTTCATATTCAGCTGGTTAGAAGAAAGTCAACATATTACATCCACACTCAAGGAGAGAAGATTATACAAGAGCATGCACACCGGGAGGTGGAGGTTATGGGGTCACTTTAAAGTCTGTCCACCACAGAGTGGGTATGGTTTAACATTCAGAGAGTCTTCAATCTTGGAAAACAAGCAATCAGCATGGTTTCATCCATCACAGCCCAGCTGATCATCCCATCCATTTCACAAAGATCCCCAGAGGTAAGAAATATAGTGCTATAAAATAAAGATGATATTGGAGGGCAACCTGTTAGGTGACTGGTGAGTGATGAAGTTGCTGTTCATCTCGCTATTATTTGTGGTGTGAGCTTCTGATTTCTAATCCTAGCCATGATTCAGGATCTATTAATGATGACAGGCCTAATTCCTCTTTAACTTCTTCCTCAACTTTCAAAATGTAGATGATGATATACATCAATCTTAGAAGGGCAGTACGAGCTTTAGCATGTAAAGAATTCAGCCCAATTTTGTATAGACATACTTTTGAGTAAGAATTCAGAAGAAAGCAGCATAAATCTTTAAAGAGCTGGCACAAAACTGTTGGGGAAGAGATAGAGTTCTAATTTAATATAGAGAAGTGAAGGCTAAGGGGTGATTTAATTGCTGTCTACAAATATAGGAGAAATATTTATAAGAAAAAAAACTATTTTGCATATTCAAGGAAGCCCAAATTAGATTAAGGAAATAGGAGATTTTGTTTAGCCTAGACATTTTTTTTAAAAGACTTTGAAGTGATTCTACAATCTTCTTCTCTAGGTGGGTTTTAAATCTAAATCTGGAATTGGAAATGTCCTTGACATTTTTTTTCTTTTCTTTGATCCTATTTATTAATATACATTACTTAAAAGCATAAACTTCCTTCTATAATAAAGAATGAAGCAATTTTTACTTCCTTATTCAAGAAAAAAATGAGGTGAACTCTTCTGAATTTTGATAATATGAGCCAGTTAGTTTGAAGAGTGGTGTCATACTACCCAGGGAAAGTAGCTGGACATGGAAAGGAATAAAGGTACCCTTTGATACCCAATTAGGTACCAAATCAGGCCTGAATTTTCTGTTTGTGCCAGGGGAACATTTGAATCTGTTACTAAGCTTTTATATAAAATAGATAACCATAATGAAAAGATTTAAATTGAGCTAAAAACAATTGCCAAACACAAATAGAAAAAAAGGAGACAGGGGTGCCTGGGTGGCTCACTCAGTTAAGTGTTCAACTGTTGACTTCACCTCAGGTCATGATCCCATCATCATGGGACCAACCCCAATGTGGGGCTTTATGCTGAGTGTGGAACCTGCTTAACATTCTTTCTCTCTTTCCCTCTGCACCTCTCCCACATTCATGCTCTCTCTGTGTCTAAAATAAAAATAAATAAAGAAGAAAGAAAGAAGAAAGAAAAAGAAATTAAAAGAAGGAAGAAAGAAAGAGAAAGAAAAAGAAAAAGGAAAGAAGGGAGGAAGAAAGACAAAGAGGGAGAAAACAAATAAATGGGTTATTACATGAGACTGGCTAGTAGGTGGTAAGACAGTTAAATGTCAAATAATGCTTAACATCATGGACTCTTAACTAGGAAGGTCACCATGTCCAATCTCACAGCGTGATTCACTTCAATACCTTGACAAAACCACCGATTTTTTGGTAATCATTTCATTGGTTAAAATTTCAACTTCTTCTCAGTTAATTTATTTCAATGTTGCACATTGACAAAGTGCTTTCTTATGTTGATCCTTATTCTATTTCATAGGACTGTTGTTTGTTCTCTGGAGCAGTACCTAGTGATTTTTTTTTTTTAATATACATAACCCTTTGTGTATGTGAAGATGGCCACCAGGGTATTTCTTTAATACTCTGTCTTTTTTTTTTTTTTTTTTTTTACTCATCATCTAAAGTTCTTCAACTGTTTAATTTATTAAGCAGCCTTAAGTCCTTTGAGAAGACTTCTCTCCCCTACCCCACCAACACTGTATATTTTAGAGAAATGATGAGATCCTAATGGCCAAAATCCTTAGATATGGATGGAGTGTTGACTTGCCTATGAATTTAACTTCAAAACCAGTTGCTTAATCAGTTCATCACAAAGACACAGACTGGCTCATAAAACAACAGATGAGTGAGCACACAATAAAATCAAAGCTGCAAAAGGCCATTAAACACTAAAGATATATTGTAAAGTAGAACTTGCTTAGGTAAGAACTTCCTGCCCAGTGCCATGCCATGATGATTAATGTGTGCATATGTGAACTTTATGAAAAAGATAATGAATTGATTGTGTTCTTAAATGATGCCATTTTAGACCTGTTTGGCTCCCTCTCCTCCCTTGGGAATCAACTGACCACACTCTGTTAGTTTAAACAAATGAACATTTAATGTTGGCCATTCTGCCAACCAAGTTGGGGAAAATTAAATCATTTATCAAGGGAAAAAGAAAAATAGTAAGGGGCGTCTGGGGAAAAGGTAAAGACCTATAGTTATCAGGAAGGAGAGGGTGCCACAGATACTGATTAAAATATAATAGAGGAGGGCCTTAGGCTTGTTTTCAAACTTTGTTTTCTTCCTATTTTGGTATCAGGAAGCTTATTTTAATCACATCATAAGTCTTTCTGATTTCTTAAGACAACCTTCTTTGGCAACTCTAATTTTAACACTAGCTCCTGTGAACACATCATCTTCTTCTTGGTGGTCATCCAATGGATTGTGAATAATAGTAATATAATTAGGGAATCTATAAGTAGAAAATAGAATTCAAAAGCCATTTGTGACAATAGACTAAAGTCTACCTTGGTAATATATCTAACATTTAACAAACAACCCATTAATATTAAGAATATTAATGTTAATATTAATAGTATCAGGAATTATTAATATTATTAATCCAATAATATTTATTGTACTTAGTACTATTCTAATAACTGAGGGAAATACAAGGAAAATACAAGTCACAATCTGTGTCCTCAGGAGCTTATAAAATTTTAAGAAGAGAAAGCATGTGCCTAATATATGTTATATTATAGATTATTATATTAATATTTATGTATTTCATGTTAACATATTATATATGTTTAATGCATTTATTATACACACACACACACACATATATATATATACACAAAATGACCTGAGTGTTATAATGAGATCTATAGATGAATAAAGTATATTGAAAAGTGTTTTTTTTTTTTTATTTTTTTAAATGTTTATCCATTTTTGAGAGAGAGAGAGAGAGCACAGCAGAAGCAGGAGCAGAGAGACAGGGGACACAGAATCTGAGGCAGACTCCAGGCTCTGTGTCAGCACAGACGCCAATGCGGGGCTCAAACCCACGAACTGTGAGATCATGACCTGAGCTGAAGTCGGATGCTCAACCGACTGAACCACCCATCTGCCCCGAAAAGTGGTTTTAAGAGGCTGAGAAGGAAACCAGTCAGTTTTTCTGGGTGATTTTATTATTTATGTTATTGTTTCTTAAAGCCAGCATGAATTATGTATATTTGATTTATTTGTGTATTTATAATAATAAACACATAATTGATAAAGAGTAACAAATCTTTTCAGCATAAAGGTATACCATCTGATAGAGGTTTCCACTCTAGTACAGTCATTGTGCTCACACTCTGAAGATGACAAGGAAGAGCAGGTAAATAGATAGGGAAGGGAATATTGAAAGATGAGTGCAATCTGAAGACCTTTTCTGGAAAGTGATGATGTATCACCTTCAGCTGAGCAAAAATGGTAGGTGTAGAAATTCTCTTAGAAAGTTTTCTCAGGTTTATTATGTAGTGACCTCTCATGTGCCAATCACATATTTCCTGTGAATAAGGCAGCTTGAATGCCAACTGTAAAGCCAGATTTAGGTCCTTTAACTGTTGGACTTATCCATGGTCTTGCTTTTATGAGTAGCTGGCTATGAGAGGAAGGGAATAAGGTTTGGACTAAGCTGAAAGGTGTTTTACTATTTACCATGTATAGAATGAGCAGAGAAAGCTTTGAGAATTGTTTAGAGGGAGACCATAGTACAGCCCTAGTGGGAAAGCGTTAACATTAACTAAATAGTAAAGCCAAGAGAAGCTAGAACTTGGAAAGGATATAGGACAAAACAAAAAGAGAAAACTAACAAAACCATGTCAAGTACAAGAGTTGAGGGTATCCAAACACATAAAATAAATCTAAGCAATGTTGGAATTCTCTGTCAAAGATGCCCCAGAATGTTCTCCCATGTTTCCCTTATGAGCAACCAGCCAGTTATTACAAGGGTGTGGTGTGTTTTCAAAGGAACCAAAAGATGCCAAATGAATTTTAAAGGATCTATACTTGTTTCTCCATAAGAGAAAAAAAAGTGTATTAATATCTGCTTGCTTATCTTTTAACATACTGACTATACTCAGGTAAGTAGAGTGTAAAGACAATACAAGAGAAAACAATATATTAACATTATTTATTGCAACTATATTTATAATATGAAAATATTGGAAACATCTTTATAGTCAACAAAAAGGAAAATATCGGGGCGCCTGGGTGGCGCAGTCGATTAAGCGTCCGACTTCAGCCAGGTCACGATCTCGCAGTCCGTGAGTTCGAGCCCCGCGTCAGGCTCTGGGCTGATGGCTCAGAGCCTGGAGCCTGTTTCCGATTCTGTGTCTCCCTCTCTCTCTGCCCCTCCCCCGTTCATGCTCTGTCTCTCTCTGTCCCAAAAATAAATAAACGTTGAAAAAAAAAATTTAAAAAAAAAAAAAAGGAAAATATCTAAGAAAATTATGGAATAGGCCCACAATGCAAATCTCAAGATTAACATATTTAAAGTGCATGTTACAATATGAAAAATATTCATCTAGGACAAGAATTAAAAAAAAAATTTAATCCTTATTTATTTTTGAGAGAGAGACAGAGACAGAGTGAAAGTGAGGGAGAAACAGAGAAAGAGAGGGAGACACAGAATTCAAAGCAGGCTCCAGGCTCTTAGCTGTAAGAATTTTTTTAAATATACACTTCTTTTCTTCCTTAGAGTGTCTCTTAAATGAATAGAGTAACACTTATAACAGCATGGTTATTATAGATGAATATTTTCCTCCCATATAAAATTTCAAATTTCTTGTTGGCAGGGATGTCTTACTCATCTTTCTATCCATCTTACAGGGCTGACTCTATGTTTGTTACACTGGACTAAATTGAACAGTTGAGAATGCAAGAAATGAAGGGTGTTATGTTACAATACTGGTAATCTACTTTTACTTCTAGATTTTATTATATTTTTTATCATAGTCTGTTAAAAGCTATCTGGTTAGATTTCTTTGCTGGTATCTTTACTTGTATTACACCAGAAGTCAAAGGGGTTTTTGGATAGAAGTTTTTGGATATGGAAGTCACCTAAGGATTGATCAGCTTTTGTTCCCTTGGAAGACCCATTTGGCCACATTTTTACAACTGTGCTTCTGAAATAGAGTGTGAGACAAGGAGAGGTGGGTGATAACCAAAACCACTGGAAAGGTTTTTCAATGGGCAGAGGAGAACTGAAGAAAGACAAAGCAACAAAGAAAGATGAGAAACACTTAAAGATCTAGAGATCCTTACAGTCTTTGCCAGAACCAATTTGTCAAGTTCATCCCCACGCCTTATGCTCATTCCAGCTCTGTCATATCTCCCTGACCCAAGATGGCTGCCCCATAGCCACTGTAGTCTTCCAGTGGCCACTTCCCCTTTCTGTGTTTGAGGACTGCCTTGGCTGTCAATGTGAGACTGTTTCTACTTCCTTGGTTTCTACTTCTTTGTTTTTCAAATGACTTGGAAGAAATTCAGAGTTCTATCATTTACTTTTACATCCCAATCTATCTTAGATATATATTACCAATACTTATTCCTCTATTATTCAAGGGAAGAAAATGATTGTTCCCACACAGAAGTTTTAGAGGAAACTCCCACCACACTGTACTGTCATATCAGATAATCATTTAATCACTGACTAAATCTAAGACACTGAGATTAGAGAATTCAAGAACTCTGGGAGACTTTAAAAACCTTTCCAAATTAAGTATTTATTGTTACTTCAATGCTTTCTTGCTACTTAATTTTCCTGAGTCTCATTTTAGGAGAAATTTGCTCCTTTAGCCTTGCACACTCCATCTCAATCAATACGCTATTCTCCCTAGAGGTCCCAAATTATTCTTTTCAAATGTCTTTTTTATCTACCCTTGGAAACAACACAAGCAAATGGAGTCTGACTTCCAGCTGTCAAATCAAGTGTTGAGGCAAACCCTGTGAGCGCGAATCATTCCATCTTGCCTTGTTCAATCTGGGTAATGTGGCACCGTCCCAAAACCTCCCCTACCACCAAGAGAGAGAAAGGAGTGAAAGACAGATTGTATAATTCTCAAAAGTTGGAAAATTTGTTTATTTTTTTAATTATACATTATTTGTTCATACATAAACTATTACCTAAATAGTGAATCCTTGCTTATGTTCCTTGGAAGTCTTTGGTAAATCAGGGTTAAGATTTGGAAATAGGGTATTTTAAGTGGGTTAACTTTTTTGTTGTTGTTGTTAAGAATTCAACTCAGACTTTCCTATAATTCCATCCCTAGAAATCCATACCCTGGAAAATGTGGTAGCAAGGTTTCTCTGATTCTTTAAGGGACAAAACCTTCCTGGTTGAGATAGGCTAATATTCAAACATAAGTTGTTGATCACATTGTTGACTATGGTAGGAAAAAAAATCTGTTTTCAAAGCAACGTTATTTGGAAATCTTAGGGATCATTTTAGACGTGTTACTTATCTGTTGGCTTATATGTAGCCTCTGTTCAAAACAAAATTATATTTCCTTTGGGGCCTAATTTCAAGGCAGTTTTTTTTTTAATGTTTATTTATTTTTGAAAGAAAGAGACAGAGTGTGAGCAGGAGAGGGGCAGAGAGAGAGAAGGAGACACAGAATCTGAAGCAGGCTCCAGGCTCCAAGCTGTCAACATAGAGCCCAATGCAGGACTCTAACTCATGTACCGCAAGATCCTGACTGAGCCGAAGTCAGATGCTTAACCAACTGAGCCACCCAGGCACCCCTCAAGACAGTTTAATTAATTTTTCACACACACACACACACACACACACACACACACGGTTGTTATTTTTTCATAATTGAACCTAATAGATTATGTCTCCCTGCTTTATGTGAAGGTCCAATTTCTCCCCTTTCTGTGTAGCTCCCAGAGGATCCTATACTATGCAAGGTGCAAAACAAACAAAACCGCTTCACTTTTGCCCTGATGATAATTGTGGAGTGGCAGTGATGATGTTGTTGGAAGTTTTTAAAACAAAAATGCCTAACCAGGTTCAGAGACATTACCCAGATATGTTTTATGTGCTTTCCATAGTACATTCAATTGTTTTTAAACAAGGTGGTAAAACAGTGAGAGCTACTCCTTATTTTCCATCCTCCACTGTCCCAAATCCTCAGACTCCATCAAAGTGCACCTTGAGCTCCACCTCCCACATTGTGTTCCCCACTGGTGCCAATCTTCCAGCTAACTCCATTTCCCCTTTGTAAATGCTCGATGTGCTGACCTATTTAAAAATATAACTCAGGTACCTGGCGAACCATGATGCCTGCCAGCTCTTCAGATAAAGAGGATCCACTTATTAATCTGCTCTGTCTCCATCTGCCCGCTCAATTGGGATTGACTGCTTGCTGTCCAGACTGATACCAGGGAAATCTGATTGAGGACAAGAATCTCTTTGTACGTTTCCCCCACTGATACGGCACAACAGGTCTGTTGCAGCCAGGGAGTTAAGCTGATGTGACATGATGTCAGATGGCCTGCCATTGTACGTCAGAAATTAAAAAGAAAATATTCTTTCAAACTGGAATTCCTTATGTGATTTTTATTTCCTTGGGCTTTGAGCAGATTGAGTATTGAATTGCTTGACTGGAGCCCATGGATAATTTAATACCTGCAACATTCGTCCCTGGGTGAATTTCAGCCACATTTGACTTGTTCAGCATGGCATCTCAGTTCTAACCATTTCATGGAACTCTTGTAAATATTGATTGATGAAATCCCAAGGAAATACTTTTTCTAGCTCTGATTCTGAAATGCTCCAGAAGGAAAGACTTGATCTCTGTTTTCGTCCTTCCTACTCCATATCTAGTGGTGTGAAAAGTAAATAAAAATTTTGGACCCTCTTTTAGCCTTCTCAAATTAAAATAGTCAATTCTTACAACTTGAGAAAGAAAGTGGTGTGGTTTGATCCATCGAGATAGGATTGAATAAAAACAACAAACAAGTAAGCAAGAATAGCAAACAAATAAGCTCAAACCATATCAGTGGAATCAAAATATTATGCATTATTTCCTGGGAAGCTTTTGGAGTCCCTCAATAGGAGTCTTGACTACATAAAGTTAACTCTCCAGAGGAATGTAAACATAGGAGATATATATATAAGCACTAAATGGTTAGCGTCTCATGCACGTAGTATTCAGATTATAGTATGTGTTTGTGCTTTTGTTGAAAAGGTCAGGTAGAACTAGCCTTAGGTCACGCCTAGAATCAAAACTGAATGCCTTATAAAATTTCTAAACACCATTTATTAATAAAAAATCAAGAAAGAAAAGAGACAGACAGGTAAGAGTTAAAGATCTTACAGGAATTCATGTTCAGTAGCAAAGAACAAAATATTATCACTTTCTTAATATTCAGCTTTTACTATTTAGTCAAGGCTAATCATTTGTTAATTTGTGTAAGCTCCCGTGCTTAAAGATTCACCTCTGAATGAAGTATGTGGCTGATCCTTACTCTTTACTATAAATTAAACAGTATAAAATGTAAATACTATTGGAGAAAATAAGATCTCATTCATTCAATGTAAATAACACTGAATAAATTCATATTGACTGGCTTCTCTTTGATATTCACTTGTGATGAGAGTGTATGTGTGCATTTATGTGTATTTGTGTTGAACTGTGTATATGTGAACATGTAAAGTATATGAAGCACTGGGGGGAAAAAGAACTTGGTTAAACAGATAAAAGAGAGTAGCCTGCTACAATAAGCTTTTTAAAAATCAAGAAATTCTCGTGGGGTGCCTGGGTGGCTCAGCTGGTTGAGTGTCTGACTCTTGATTTCAGCTCAGGTCATGATTTCACGGTTCCTGGGATGGAGTCCCATGTCTAGCTTTGCACCGACAGTGCAGAGATTGTTTGGGATTCTGTCTCTCCTCGCTATCTTCCCCTCCCTGCACTGGTGCTGTATGTCAAAATAAATAAATAAAAATAAATAAATAAATAAATAAATAAACATTAAAAAATAAATTCTCCTAACAGTGAAAGAAGTATATTGTAGATTATTTCCTTACATGTCTTTGCCATAAATATTTTAGATAAAAATATAAGAAGAAACACAAATCCACATTATAATTAGTGAAAGAAAACAATTCTGTTTGCTTTGTTTTGTTTTTTATTAAGGTATAGTAAGGTGTACTATGTAGTAATTTGATATTTGTATATATATTTGATCAATTACCAAATGTTAACTAAACTTACTAACTTACAGTAAGTTTAGTTAACATCCGTCACTATACATAGTTAGAAAACTTTTTTCTTTTCTTTATTCTTCTTTATTTTTCTTTTTTAATTGAGAGAGAGAGGGAGAGAGCATGAGCAGGAGAGAGGGGCAGAGAGAGAGAGAGAGACAGAGACAGAGAGACAGAGAATCCCAAGCAGGCTCCACACTCAGTACGGAGCCCTATGCAGGGCTCAATCCCACGATCCTGAGATCATGAACTGAGCCAAAATCAAGAGTTGGATGCTCAACTGACTGAGCCACCCATGTGCATTTACAATGTTGTTTTTTTTCTTATATCGAGAACTTTTAAGACCCACTCTCATAACTACTTTCATATATGCCATACGGTATTATTAACTATAGTCACCATGTTCTACATTTCATCCCCATGACTTATTCATATTATAACTGGATATTTGTACCTTTTGGTTTCACTGCCTCACCTCCACCCCAGACAATAGCACTCTGTAATCTACATCCATAAGCTCGGGTCTTTTTGTTTTGTTTCATTTTGATTTTGTTTGGTTTTTTAGATTCCACATATGAAGTTATACAATATTTGTCCTTTTCTGTCTGATTTACTTCATACTTAGCCTAATGCCCTCGAGGTCCATCCATGGTGTTGTAAATGGCAAGATATTTTTATGGCTGAATACTATTCCATTGTATATATGTACCACAATTTATTCATTCATTTGTCAATGAAAATTTAGAGTGTTTCTATGTATTAGTTATTGTAAATAATGCTGCAATAAAAATGGGGGTACAGATTCTTTTTGAATTAGGGTTTTCATTATCTTCAAACAAATACCCCAGAAGCAGTATGCTGGATCATATGGTAGTTCTATTTTTAATTTTTTAAAGAAACTCCATACTGCTTTCCTTAGAGGATGCACCAATTAACATTCCCACCAACAGTGCACAAAGGGTTCGTTTATTCTGTATCCTTGCCAACACTTGTTTCTTTGTGGTTTTTTTTTTTTTTGTCTTTTTAATAATAGCCATTATAACAGGTATGAGGTGATATCTCATTGTGATTTTGGCTTGCATTTCCCTGTTGAAATCTCATCATATTGATTGAAAATTTACTTGGCTATTGAGTTTCCTTATCTCCATAGATCCATATCCATTTTTCTCTAATCTAGAGTCGAAAGGATACTCCATTCAAATGCATATTCTTTATACTAAACAGATGTTGGGTCATGTATTCTTGTACCTTTCCTGGATGAATTAAACTGAACAGAGAAAACATGGAAGAAAATTACCCTTTAGAGTGTTACCTAAAGTCATGTACCCAAAGTCCACTCCAAGTATGCAGCTTTTTGTTTGTTTTCCTGTGGGAGGTGAGTCAACAGAGAATACCCAGTGAAAATAATATCAGCCCCCAGCTGAAGGGGAAAAAAAATCACAAAAACAAGGACAGATGGGAGAAGTCACATCACTGGGATCATGGAATTCTACAAGTTCTTCAGGAAAGCAAAAACATCTATGACCAAGAAAGAGCATTTAGAATGCTCTATAGGTTAAAAGTATTCATATTATAAACTATGAAAATGCACAAAAATATGTAAGACACAAAAAACTAGTATTTTTTAAGATGAAGTTAAAATATGGTATGATGTTAATTACAGCATCCAAAAGTAAACAACCTCATCTGTTTTGTCTTACATGCCACACAAGATTATGCACCTTGACACTCAATAAGAATCAAAGGCTGACATGAAGGACTTAACATGGCAAGTTTCTTTTGAAGGCAGGGACGTACCAATTTTCTTTTTAATTTATTTTTTAATGCTTATGTATATTTGAGAGAGAAAGAGAGGGAGAGAGAGAGCAGGAGCAAGGGAGTAGCAGAGAGAGAGGGACACAGAATTTGAAGCAGGCTCCAGACTCTGAGTTGTCAGCAGAGAGCCCCTACAGGGGGCTTGAACTCACCAGCCGTGAGATCATGACCTGAGCCAAAATCACATGTCAGACGCTTAACCAACTGAGCCCCCCAGATGCCCCAAGGACATACTAATTTAAGTCAGATAAATGAAACATGATTTTTCATTTATTTTTCTTTTTTTTTTAATATTTATTTTTTTGGAGGGAGAGCGCAATCAGAGGAGGGGCAGAGAGAAAAGGCCAGAGGATCTGAAGCAAGCTCTGTGCTGACAGGCTGACAGCAGCACACCCCATGTGGGACTTGAACTCCAGAACCGTGAGATCATGACCTGAGTGGAAGGTGGACTTCCACTGAGCCACCCAGGCGCACCGAAACCTAATTTTTAAAATAAATCTAGAGAAAAGTTTATTTCTCAGACTCTTAAGAAATGGGACCACTGAAAACATGTAAAGGTTATTTCCTAGAGAGGGAGTTGGAGAGAGAGAGAAAAATGAGAAAATAAAGGTTGTCCATTATTAATTTGCCATTTGCGTCAAGAAAAATGTTTGCAGGCAAATTTGCTTGTATCCTAAACTGAATATTTTTCTCATCCAGATTGCAATAGTCTTTTTTTTTTTTTTTCAAATTATGTTTCCTTCTTATCAAAAAGCTTTCTTGAAGTCAATCAAGGTGGGAGGCCAGAAAGTTGATAAGGAGGTCATTACAACAACTCATGGAAGATATAAAACAATCCATTTCAAAGAGTGGGGACTATTTCCTATCAACATTTGCGATATGAGTGATTATTTAGCAATTCCTCTTCCCCTTTTCCTCTCTTCTTATCCCCCATATGCTCCATAGTAGAAAACTTTGACCTTGCTAAGAGAAATAATAACATAACACATCTGCACCATCCGTGTGATTAATACCGCCCTCTGAAAGGAGCACCTCAACTGGCAAAATACAACTAAAATGCATGAACACACCGAGGAACTCTTTGCCTTGTTCACCTTCTTTCTAAATAATTCATCAGTTTAATGATAATGACATTCAAATATCATAATTACAGCCGACTCTTTAAAAAACATCAATTCCGGGGCCAAAAAAGGAGTAACCTGCCCCCACTTCTTTTCTCACCATTAGCTGTTAATGCCAAAATATGATCTTTATTCATTTCACTGACATAATATAAAACCAATGTAGATTTCCCATTTTTCATAAAATTTTCATCTGCACTATTAGTGTCACTGATAGCAGACTGCAAAGTGTTGTTAAGCTACAAGATGGAAGACACTGCGAAAACCTCAGCATGTTAAGAAGCCATAAAATTTTATTCAGTTCATTTACTGCTACAGTCCAGTAACCCTGTAGTAAGAGTGTGCTATTTTTATTGTGTATTTATTTAAAGGTTGGATATTTTGTTCCCTGGACTAGACATCTAACCGAGTTAATCAGGACTCCTCATACGCTGCGTTGTATTCTACTTTGGGTTTTATCATCTCCTTCAAAGTGTTTTTGTATTTTTTGGTGGTTGGGGAAGAGATGACAACAGAATATTGCGAACAAGCTTAGCTATGGATAGGGGGTCACATTTGTGCTCAGAATTCAACCACCAGTGTATGGGCTTCATGTGATGCTTAGGAGAAAGATTTGTTTTGCCCTCCTCTTTTTTCCATCTTCGGTCTCTTCCCAAGCAAATCTCGGGGCAGACTGCAGTGAAGCACAATGTAATAGGCCTTGTGCTGGTTGGTCTGGCAGGTGGCCAGAGTGCTTGACTGCTCACACAATCTTGCAGAAGTCAGCCACATTTTGCATTTATCGTTTTGCTAGGATGTCTCAGCAGTTTGACATAAATAGGTAAGATCTTTTTTGAATAGTGTGGTGCAGAACCTGTTTTAGGTCTACTCATGAAACCATAGCCATCTAGAGCCGGCTTGTCTGTATTCATATCAAGTTATATCATATCATATCATCATATCATATCATATAATCATTATGTGAAAGTTGCAGCATGAAGACACAGGGTGCTCTGTGTATCAGTTTTGCCAATATATGGGATGTATTTCAATATCCCAGACTTCTCTGACCACAAACAATGACAGCTACACCAGCGATAATTCCACTATGAAAACAAAATTGTCAAGACAGAAAGGAGTGTAAAAGGGGCAGTTGTTCCTACCGGTCTCTCCCTTAGAGCCGGGGTGTTGGTTGCACTAGGCTTAGCCAACTCCCAGGAAACCCATTACTGTGCAGATTCACTTAGGCCCCAGGAGTACCTGTTTCCTACTCAGTCCCAATTAAAGGCCACATGGAAACTCCAGGTGCAGTAAATAGATAAACTAGCAACAAAAACTACAATAGCAAACAGGCCAGACAAATGATCTACAACATCCATAATACATTCTCGCTGTGTCTGTGACTTGTTAGGAACCTAGAAGACAAGCCTGTCCTTACTTGGTCCCCTCATCTATAATACAGGCTGATAAGGGAACCTATGCCAGTTGCAGTGTTTTCTCTTGAAAGTGCAAAATATGGGATTGATAAAAGCAAAGTGTGCATTTTTAAAGGCACATGAGAGAGAGATTTAAATCACCTGAGATAGTCTGTATTTATTCATTCCAAAGAGGTACAAAGGCTCTGTCTGGGTAGCATTAAAGAGTAAAGGTTCAAAAGGAATATGTGAGAGTCCCCTGGAGACTGGAAACATAAGAATGCATTAAAATGAGAAGGAGAGAGTGTCCCAAAATAGCCAAATAATGACTATTCGTAGTTACTATCTTGTTAGCATCGATTGTGGAATATTTGAGGGCCTGGGAGAATCAATGTATATGGTAAACAATCACCTCCTAAACTGAAATGTCAGAGATACGATACAGAATAATGAATATAAAATCTAGACAAAACTAATGACCAAACAAGATAAACAAATTAAAGCAGATAAGCCACGAAGGGTGAGTGACTAACGATTCAGTTAGGCATAATCCCAGTGAAAATCTGTCCATTTGAACAGCCTTTGCCGCATCGTATCAACACAGGCTGACAGCTGAGCCCCGCGTGCCTCCCTTTAGCTTCTGAGGTATGAAATCTGGGCTATGGATGTGAGATGCAGGAGCCAGGTATTCAGGCAGTGGTGGGAAAAACCATTTCCAGATTCTACAATTTCATGATCATCCATCTATCATTCTGAGAGACAAAAGGTTATGTTTTTCTCCTACTATGCACCTGGTGTAGAGGTCTTGAACTCAGACTCCCCCTAAAAATGATTTCCAAACAGTTGTTTTTTTTTTTCTTTTTCTTTACCCTTTTTGGTTTGTTGTTTTTGGCTTGCTTTAACATTTTTTAAAGGGTGCTAGAAGCCTTACATGATATTTCTCAATTCTGTTTCTTTGTGCACCTTGCCATTATGCTATTCTGAATTGATCTGTGAACCTTTCCTTATAGCTATATGAGTCAGCAGAGATGGGCTGTGGATGAATCTCACTGGACATGGGTCAACATTGTTTTGAAATAAAAGGAGCCAGCATGGTTTCTTGGTATACCCCATCACAGGAAAGGCAGGGCTTCCACACTTCAGTCATTTAGCAACCCCTTATATCTCAAAAGAGCATTATTAGACAAAACTGAGATGCTGACACAATCTGGTCTCCACAGTATCTTCCCACCTCCCCTCCCTTCCTCTGTGGGTGTCTAGGTGACTTGTGTTCTCAACCTGTAACTTCCACTATTTTCCTCCCCACCCCATGCCTTTCTTCATTGTCGTAACCATCCCAAAACTGACCTGTTGAGGGTCTCATTTCATAAGAAATTTCCTTGAAATAGGTGTTGTCACAGTGGAAAAGGTCTCACATTAATTGAAAAATGTGTGGATAATGACGTGAGACCATTTCTCTTCTTAAGGATATTGTTTTTAAACAAGATTCTCTCCCTTATACAGATACAGATATAAGCAAATTATATATACATGAATATATATCTTAGATTTAGATATAAACAAATTTGTATTTAATTGTGGAAATTTCAGATACAGTGGTATGCAAGCAGGAGGAAGCTATTTTTTTTTAATTTAATGTTTATTTTATTTTTGAGAGAGAGAATGAATGGGGAAGGGGCAGAGAGAGAGGGAGACACAGGATCTGAAGCAGGCTGCAAGCTCTGAGCTGTCAGCACAGAGCCCCACGCGGGACTCAAACTCACGAACCATGAGATCATGACTTGAGCTGATGTCAGACGCTTAACTGACTGAGCCACCCAGGAACCCCATGGAAGGAATGCATTTAGATCAGAGATACTTATCTGCACACATGTGGGGAAGTATCGACTCTGGCTACAAATAGGACTTGTCCAACATGATGTTCTGTGAACTTTTATTCTCACCTTTTTTTTTTTTTTTTAATAACCTAGGAGTTACAAAGGAGTAAGAATTTTACTTAGTAGCCTCAGCAGCAGGAAACTTTAAATTATAAAATTTAGACAGTAAATAAATATATCATTTATAATTTTCTAGTTTGACATTGTTCTAGCAATTTCATAATCAGATATGATTTGAAATCTTTCATATTTGGCTGTGAAATAGAGAGATAACTATCCTCTATCTCGTTACGTATGTGCATCTGCTGGGTGTTATATATATGATGTGGATCGTCTAATTAGAAAAGGAGATACAGGGGCGCCTTGGTGGCTCAGTTGGTTGAGCATCCAGCTTCGGCTCAGGTCATGATCTCATGGCTGATGGGTTCAAGTCCCGCGTTGAGCTCTGTGCTAACAGCTCAGAGCCTGGAGCCTGCTTCAGATCTATGTCTCCCTCTCTCTCTGCCCCTCCCCCACTTGTGCTCTGTCTCTGTCTCTCTCGCTCTCTCAAAAGTAAATAAGCATTAAAAATTTTTTTAAAGAAAAGGAGGTGCAAAATGTGTCCCTCACTTTACTCAAAGTGATCAATGACATTACCTTGGTCCTAGGAGGCATTCAGGTCAGCCTCAACTTGTCGGCCATCACTATGCATAAGAAAATTAGCATACAATTTCTCTTTACAAGTCCAAGTGGCATCTGTGCCACTAATAAGTCTGCTGTACCTACATTAACACGTTGGGCCAAGTAGAAAAGTTAATACAGAAACTTAAGGAACAAGTCACCTGGCTTTCTAAGGTAGACTCTAATGGCCTGATCTGTGTTTAATTGGTTGGGAACAAGAACTTGGAGATATGGTTCAGGGTCAAATATTGCAGACTGACACCATCATCCTGCCTGGGATCCTGTTGGATTCCTGAATTAAATGCTGTATGACATGAACTGAGCTGATTTGGCCCCAGCCTCTGTCAGATTATTCAAAGTGGTCAATGGAGTGGCCTTCTGATGGAAAGATTTTCCAAAAGCCAAGATGATATAAAAATAAGGGGTACCTATTTAGGGGAGACTTATTTGCTTACATATTTATCTCACATATTTCTGCATGTGTAATGAGCAAACACACTGAGTGCCTCTGTTCTGGATTATCTTTTCAAGGATGTCTGTATAGTGAACTATTTTGGAAGACAGAGGTGGTATCTCCCTCCAGAACAAAGAACAGATCTTCTTATTGCCTTGGAAGACAGAGATAGTGTTTCCTTCCAAAGCAAAGTGCAGTCATGCTTCCTGCCCAGTATAATAAAGATAATGTCTCCCTCTGGGGCTAAGGGCAGACTTGCTTAATGTCCATTATAAAAGACTTGGCTTCTGTAAGCTAAGGGTTTTCCTCCAAAAATGTGACCCACTCCATGTATAGAGGTCACCAGTCCTCTTTACATCATCCTTTGGGAACTGAGTCTTAAGGAACCATCACAAGAGTTGTTGATATTTTCATTGCTGCTATTTCTGTGAGCAATAAAATCTTTTGTCTCTGACTCAGGAGTGACATGTCTTCTGCCCATATCTAGAAAGGTACGGCAGGCTAACTTATTAGCTTGCAAATCGGGTAAAATCACATCTCTCTCAGAGTGCCTGACAGTCTCTGATGGAATAGCACAGGACTGTCTTCTTCCAGAAAAGCACAGTCATTTTGAGGATCAATTATTAGTATTTCTTATAAGCTGTGGCTTCTATACATGCAACCAAGGGGATTCAATATAGATGCAATCTTAGAGACCATCCCCCATTCTACAAATAAGAACAATTGAGGCTCAGGCTTATTTACCTAAAACATTTATTTAGTGGCAGAATTTGAGCAGGTGCTCAAATTTTCTTACTTCCTGTTTGATACTCTTCCCAGCGTATTTCATTGACTATAACAAAACTAAAACTCTAAAGTCTACTTTAGTCTCAGATATCTGATAAATTTTTAATGAATACAGTGTAAAAATGGTGAACGAATATTGCCCATCCCATAACGTGAGAAAGCAATGGGTTCACTTACATCTTAGGTTGGCATGGGCCTTGCGCTGGATCTAGCAGTGATTTTCAGATCTTGGATGAAAACACTTTTGACAAGGCACATTTTCCTCTTGGCTAGCTACAGCAACATTTGCAAATGCTCTGAAGTATTTGTTGGCCCTTAAATATGTCATGTGCATGGACAACAGGAATTAGCACTTTCTGTATTCATCCAAAATATAGGATTAGTTTCAGCCATCTTTTATACTCTTGGGGAAATCTTCCTTGAAGTGACAATAATTTAACCTCATTTTTCATTTTCTTTTGAGCCTCTACACTCTTATCTCTGAAAGCCAATAGCTTATGTTATGTTTTCTTCTCTTGGTTACGGCACTCTTCAGAGTAGGCTATCTCATGTATGTATGTGCGACAACCTCCAAATCTCAGAGTCTTAAAACAAATTTTACCTCTTGCTCATTTTACATTTCCACCACAAGGTCTTCGGGAGGTTTTGTCCTGCTTTATCCTCTGAGACCCATGCTGACTGAGCATCCACCACCCTGAACATCGTAAACGCTCCTGGCATCAGCTCTTGAAACATTTGTCTTGAAGTAATATTGCCACAGCTCGTATTTTACCTGCCAAAGCCTGTTCCATGGTCACACCCAACTTAAAGGGAAAGGGCAGCCCAATACTGCCATGTGCCAGGGAGAAGCAGAACCATGTGGCAAGCAGCCTTAGTGACAACTACACTTTAATTGACTTTGACCCCCAGTGTTTGTTTAAAGTTTGGACTGAATGCCCCGTCTCCTTCCATAGCTTCAACTCCTATTTGGGCTATTCTCATGATTTATGTTAATGACCTTTTCCTTGCTGGAAAATGTTTCCATGTAATTGCAATAAGGAATTATTGCATGATGCTGTTATGTAAGAGAAGTCTGGGTAAAGATTTTTTAAAACAGTGAAGTCAGAGGTGAAAGGAAAATTAGAAAGAGGACTGCAGAAAAGCAAAGGGAAAGGGTGATAGTAAAGAAGACATAGAGAAAAAAGGAATTAGAAAGAGGAAAGGGAATGAAAAGAAGGAAAAGGAAAGAAAGAGAAAAGGCTTTGAGAAGAGGAAATGTTGAAAGGAAAGAAAGCCAGTGGGAAATGAATACTGAGAGCAAAACTTGCACATTTCAACATGCTTAGAACTCCCTGGGAAAAAAAGGTATGAAAACCTATAAGACATTATTTAAATCTTATGATGTTGTGCCCCAGGGCTGAAACCAAGTCCTGGGCTCATCATCTCCAGTTCCCTGCTGACTTAAAGAGAAAAAAATATTTTTTAAAGTGGCAATAGAACAAAAGTTCTGAATCTCAAAGCAACTAATGAAAACACACACATAAACTCTTCAGATTTCTCCTCTTCCCTAGGGCTCATTTTTTCTTAGAAGGAAAAAAATGTGAGAACCCAGCTGAGATCTGAATTTTCTCCCCAACTCTACAGAAAAAGAGGTAGAACATTGCTGGCCCCAAACTTCAAATACCAGGAGACCAAAATGACACTTCAATAAAAGGAAGAATTCTTGAATATATTTTTTTGGTTGCAGGGTTTTCTTCTCTGTTCATAAGCTCTTTATCCCTCTGACGGGTAGCTTTTTACATGTGTGTGTGTGTGTGTGTGAGAGAAAGAGAGACAGAGAGAGAGAAAGAGAGGAGAGACAGAGACAGACAGACAGAGAAAGAGAGAAACTGAGGGAAATAGTGGGGTCTGGAGCCTGCTCAGAGAAACCAAAACCAACTAAGCCATAGTGGGAGTATTTACACCATGGAATCAGCACTGTCACAAACACAAATCAGGATGGTTCATTTGTTTTCCAGAGAGTTAGTTGCTGTATTATCAGCACACCCCTGGAAGAGACAGACTATAAGATAAAAAGAAAGAAGTTTTAAAAAAGCATATCTGAAGAAAGAGAAAAGAGGGAGAGGAAATCTAAGGAGGAAAAAGAAAAATGAGTAGATTTAGATTTGGAAGAAGAATTTAAAAGTTGAGATTTCCTAAATTCTACCCCATTTAAGCCTTTCTTTTTGTAAGTAAAGAGTTTTTGTTTGTTTGGTCTGAAAGTTTCAGATTCTTCATATTTTTTTAACCTGTAAATCAAATAAATAAATAAATAAATAAATAAATAAATAAATAAAAACATGCCTTCATGAGAAGCAGACCCAGCCTTCTGCTACTCCAGTGAGTCTCCAAGGGTGATAATTAGGCAAATCCTCTCTGCTCTGGATACATGTTCCTGGCCTGAGTTTTGGAAGCATTACTTTTTTCCACCTGACAGACAAGCAGATTGCCCACTCAGTCTGCTTTCAGAAACAGTGGAGCACAAATTCAGTGATGTTCATAAAGCCCCATGGAAGTTTCTATTCTTTAAGGATTTGATCTCTGTATTTAAAATGCAAAATCTCTGACTCATTAACACTTTAAACATTTACATCTAAGTTTGAATAATCAGCTGATTTTTCTTTTTAGATGGGGAAGAAAGATGATGGAAACATCCAAGCGCGAAATGTGCTCCTTTTATTTTCTTTCCCTTCTTATCCCATTCAGATACCCCTGCTTATAAATATCAAGGGATAACAAAAGAGGAAATACATACAAACCTATAGGAAGGGGTTCGTTAGTATTCAAATTAAAAGAGTGAAAAAGAAATTGTAGGTTCCTGCTTTGTTTTGTTCTATTTTGTTTTTTCTTCAAACAGGCTGGGGAAATTTATCAAGGCAGAGATTAGGGGTGGAGAGTAGACAGCCCTCTCAAGGATGTGTATGTTTAACCAACTCTCTCCTGATGGGGGCTCATTGAAATTCTAGTCCGCAGGTAGAAACCCCCCATATAAGAAAGAGCACAGTGAAGAAGCCTGAAAATTCCTACAGCTGGAGCTAGGAGACTTACCGGGTTCCCAAACGCCCAGGTTCTCTCTTCACAGGCATACACTCCAGGACCTAGTTGCTAAATTGGCCTGTGTTTCCAGACTAAGAGGGGAGCACAAAGGAGGCCCAGAACGCTGTAGCTGGCCATTTGGAGAGAACAAACGGATCAGCACCCGTGACCATGGACTCAAATGAGAGGATATCAGATCTTCAAACCAGAGAAAGCTCCTCTCTGGTTCTAAGATTCCTCCCTTACAAAATGAACTTACCCCAAATCTCAGTTTAGCCCTCCTGTTTAAATTTGGGTATTACTCCCAAAATGTCTGGGGTAAGAGCCACAGCTTTTGGGTTGCAATAACTTAGAATCAGTTAGAACCTTAAAGGGCCAATTTCTTTGCTTCTAGGCTGGGTAGGTAAGAATCAGACCAAAACAAAAACAAACAAACAAAAAAGGATAGATTTTATATCTTGCTCTCTTCACCTATATCAATGTTTAATGACTTGCATATACTTTTTTACAGTTTCTTTCCTGTTTTATTTTTACTGCAGAAGCATAGTGCTCATGCTTTCTTTGCAATTGTTTGGAGAGGTGCAGGGAATTCGCTATATACATGGTTTCGTTTTGTCTTGTTTTTTTGGTGAATGTATTTGGAGGAGGTGGTAACTCAACAGCAAAGCCTAGTATAATAGCAGACTATAATAATACTAAGCAATCGAACCTGAACCTTTGCTCCTGGCATGCTATTTGGATTGCTTTGATAGTCTCTTGCTAATTTGGAGCTGCCGCCCTCTACATCTCCACCCCCCCCCCCACACACACACACACACCGTTCCAGTCTCGCCTTTTATCACCTCCTTCCATTTGGACGCATGCTCGCAGACATGTTTTCTTCTCTCAGTCATTTGCAAAGGCCTCCTTCCGCCCCCATTCCATAATCAAAGCCCTTGTTCCCAACTATTCTATGTTTCCTCTGAAACTTCCTGGAGTACAATTCTCTCCTTAGAACTAATTGGCTATCTGTATATCCTGCCTTGAACTACAATTTAATTCTGTCTCTATGTAGGTCTGTTCTCCTTACTTCCCAATTTATATTATGAGGACCTTAGGAACGTACAGCACATCTTCATCTTTGGTTCCTAGCACAGCTCTGTGTATATAGGTGGTTTGTAAGGAGCATTTGATGAAAGAATGAAGGAAAGAATCAATTCATCTCTCAGATGATTGAGTCTTTTGAGTGGCAGAGGGTTACTATTTCAATGATATGATTATTGTCTTTCCCACAGTCTTTTGTGGAGAGAGTATACAATCTCCGTGTGGTTGGGGAAGTATTTCTCCCATGTGATTACTTACTTTGAGTGGATTTTACATCAGTTCTTTAGGTTTTCTGCTCAGATTAGAGCAAATTCAATTGGCACCTTGATTTACACATCTATTATGCTCTTCTTTAGTGCTGGATATTCTGTATACAAAGAAGAGTGTGAAAAATCTATGCCCTCAACAAAGTCATGTTGTCATGTGGAGGATAGGAAATAAATGATTGCAGTAGGACAAACAGGCATGTAAACAAGCTGTTGGGAGCAGAAACAGGGCACTCTTTAGGGTATGATTTAGAAAGGGAGAGACTCAGAAATGAAGGGATAATTATTTTACATTCTTTCCTTACATGTAAATGACCTAAATATATAATAAATATATTACTTAATGAAGGAGCTAAAATTCTGTAGTCTTGACTGGTAGTTATATAACTTTCATTTTCAAATATGTAGCCCAATGTGTGAAAGTGAAAGTAGGAGTACCCTGATTAGGAGGAAGGGACTTATTCCCCCTTCCTTCCTCTTTTTAGCCTTGACCCTGGAAAAGGATCTAGAAACACACTTTAAAAACCATTCATAGGGACGCCTGGGTGGCTCGGTCGGTGGGGCATCTGAATTCAGCTCAGGTCATGATTTCATGGTCTGTGAGTTCCAGCCCCGCATCCGGCTCTGTGCTGACAGCTCAGAGCCTGGAGCCTGCTTTAGATTCTGTGTCTCCCTCTCTTGCTCTGTTCCTCCCCTGTTCATGCTTTCTGTCTCTCTCTCAAGAATAAATAAAACATTGAAAACAATTTTTTAAACAAATAAATAATAAAAACCATTCATCAAAGACTTAAGAATAGACATTTAAAATTCTATTAAATCATAAAGACTGACTAGTTGAAATTAGAGCATGTCCATGTAATAATGAAATATATCACTTGAAAAATAAAATCCTCCTCTCAGTTATTATGAATTTAGAAAATTAATAAAATATATGGAGAAAATCTCTTTGATCATTAGGAAATAGAGGGATGAATCTCATAATCCCAAGAGATGATATAAAGTAAATAGTGAGTGTATAATTACTTTGTATAAGGTATTTGCAGATAATAATAGTAAAATGGATCATCAAGGAACAGCTCCATAATAACAGTCCTCCAAACATTGAATCTGATGCCAAGAATAACAATCATTTTCCGAAACATGGGTATGACAGAGTCATAGTCCACGACTCAATGAACCATGTGGCCAACTTAGACACATTTTCTATGTTTCTGATTGCTTGGAAATTGAGAAATTAATATTACCATGGGTAAAAACATGGTCACAGTTTTTTACCCAAAACGGATATTTTCCTTTTCTGCATGACATGAATTTTAAATGAAGTTGCCTTTTCCTGTTGAACAGAGTCAATCAGAATACGTGCATGTGTAAGTCACACATTAGTTTCAGTTCTTGTCCTCCCAAATCCCCTCTGGGTCCTTTTCCAAGTCCCAGTTGTATTGGGTGTGTGCACAGTTCATGAGGTTCTAAAGAAATGAGAGTTGGCTGTGTCTTTTCTTGAAACTAAAATTAGTTATATTCATCAGAAGGTAGTGTGTGTTTGAGATTTTGCCCCATTATCCTGTGATTAATAACTCATGGAAAAAAGGCATCAAGATCTCAGTCTGAAACTGAAAATTACCAGAACAACTGCCTGTTTTATATTCTCCTGTCGTGTGGGGTTAAAAACAATAACAACCTATATGGACTCTTGAAAAAAGAAACGGAATAACTGAGAAGAGCATTGTTCTCTGTAGTACAAAGAGCCCAAAGGCTTGGGAAGTGAAAGGACTTAGACTTTTTTTTCTGTTTTGTTTGTTTTTGTGTTTTTCCCTTTGGGCCATCTGCAAGTGAACCAGTCTAAATTGGTTTAATCAATCAATAGGAATTTGCAATTCTATACTAAGTGCAATGAGAGATAGGAAAAGACTGTAAAATTCGAAGAGGTATTCTGTGAAATTGAGGCATACAAGAGGCAGGCTCCAACTGATCCTTTGATCCAGCTCTTAGACATTTCCTGAAGGGCTGAATACCAGACATGTCCCCCTTTCCAATACTCCTCCAACATTAACTACCAGAGAGGAAAGATTATACTCTTAGTTAGTAATTATATTATGGATCTTTAAAATTATAGGGCTAAGCAATAAAGGTCCATGAGTCATCTATAATATGAAAAAAAAAAAAAAAAAAAAGCTTTTTTTTCAGTAACTGAGGAAAAGCTGCTCAAATGTCATGTTTCTTTGCCTTGTGTAAAATAACATCAACTCACTGGTATAGGAGAGGAAAAATGTTTTCTCTACCCTTCTAGGTTCTTTTGGCTATTCAATTAATTAAATTGACATGAGACGTATTAACAGGAGAAAAACAAATTTAATCACATATATACAGGAGCCCCATAAGAAAATGTGAGTCCCAAAGACAAGTGGGTTCAGTTGAGGCTGAGCTAAGGAGTGGAATAGTGGCCTAGGGCTTTAAAGGGGAGGAAGGCAATTCAATACAGACCAATTCACAGGGAAATAAAAAGAACAAATGTTTGATAATTAGATGTTTGCCCTGCCATATCGATGGGTCACTCAGAGATAAAATTTATCTCTGATAATAGCTCTTATTCTGGGAAAGACCCCCAGTTTAGATTCTTTAGGTAGTTAAGGGAGGGGCAGAAGTCTCCCTTGAGCCTGCAGAGACTCAATTGTTTTCAGTTCAAAATAGTCCACATGCCAAAGTGGCACGTTTTTTGCGGAGACCTGTTCCAAATCCCTTCAGTGAGATACGGCCTTGAACTGGATAATAACATTTCAATTTAAAAAGGTCATCTTATCCCAGCAAGTATGTGAACTCCACCAGAGGCAGGATAATGCCTTCCACTTTGGATTTCCCACTGTCCTAGGCACAGTGTTTTTGTTTTTGTTTTTGTTTTCAGAGAAAGTCAATGTTAAATGCCTGTGAGAGTTTTTCAGAGAAAAACTGAAAGTGTGAAATAGGGTCTGGAAATTAGAATAAAACACCCAACTAAGCCCACATGTATTGTGTGCTTTCATTATCAACGATTGCTTTAGACTCTGTGGGCCACTTTTATCTGAAAAAGAGGTGGTGAAAGCAGTGTTTCTATATTCCCTCCATTACATGTTTACTTGAAAAATTCTTTTAAAAATTAGACTTAAAAGGGCACCTGGGTGGCTCAGTCATTTAAGCATATGACTTCAGCTCAGGTCATGATCTCCTGTTGGTGGGTTCCAGACCCACACTGGGCTCTCTTTTGTCAGCGCAGAGCCTGCTTCAGATTCTCTGTCTCCCTCCATCTCTGTCCCTCCCCTGCTCATGTGCTCTGTCTCTCCTCTCTCAAAAACAAACAGACATTTAAAAAAATTAGCCTGAAATAAAAATCCATGTTTTGCAAGTTTAAGAATTTTAGTAATCAGACCATTTTTATCTGGACTTTCAGACCAAAAACCTTTGAAGAGCTACCTCGGTACATTGTGTATTGTAGACATTGATTTTGTTAATTTCCTCCTTTGGAACAGACCTGGTTGCTTTATTGTTGTTGTCTTTTTATTTTATTATTCTATTATTGGCTAAATCATCAGAGAAATTCTGTGAGTGCATGAGAGAACTAAAGATGTATTCAGTTTAATCAAAGTCTAAATAGCTTGGAAGTCTAGGAAAATACATACATACATACACACACACACACTTAAGATTTTATGTAGAATTATTCACACATGCAGGATGCCTTGTGAAGTATCTTTGAGTAGTGAAAAGAGGAACCAACCTTTGGAAGTTCTATTGTCTCATTCCAGTGCTTATATTCACCGGTCTTGTGACCTTGGACAACATCTCTCTCTGGGATTCTCACCTATATATTAGGAGAGATAGGAGACCAGTGGGCTACATAGCTAATCATACCCACACCATTTTTTAGTGTAAGTGTATATATACCTATATGAATGATACAGGTTTCTGAAGTCAGACTTATGGAGAACAGATTTTGACTGAATATACTATTGTTACCTGACTTTAATGCAGAATCCTAGCTTTGCTACTTATTTTCATATTGCTTCCTTCAAAACTAGAAAAATAACCTTTTTTTTCCCTTTGACTCTTGGCATGACTGCTGGCGACAACCCATCGCTGAAGTGCTT
Source organism: Leopardus geoffroyi (assembly GCF_018350155.1). NCBI lineage: Eukaryota > Metazoa > Chordata > Mammalia > Carnivora > Felidae > Leopardus > Leopardus geoffroyi. The sequence continues at coordinate 60,341,353 of NC_059339.1, forward strand.
GAGTAAATAGAGAATAGGAGATTTCTTAAACAAGTGAATTATTTAAATCTGCATATGCAATGAGACTTGTTAGGCAAAATTTCTGCTCAGTAAGACCCCCAGGCTCTTAAGAAGATATTTGATATGTAATTTCCTAAACTGCTTACTGTAGTTTTTGCATCTTATTGTTTATTTTGCACGAAATTGTATTGTCAGTAGGAAGGTTCCCAGAGAGAGTTTTGATTGAAATATGCTTGGATGAGCATTAAGCTTTATTTTTGTGTGTGTGTGCATGTAATAATATTAAATCTTCAAGTTATTGCAAGTTGGATATTTGCCAAGATTTGAATCAAAATGGTTCCTTTTCTTTGTGTTTTCATTATGTTTAGTTCCTATAAATAATGCACATTTTCTCCTTAGTTAAGCAAAAAAGATGTAAGAGGAAATGAAATGTATTTAATTAGTAAGCATAAACATTTCTAACACATACCTGCTCTGTATCTGAGGTAAGCAAGGGTCCCCTAATTTCCTTTGTCCTTACAGCTTCAGCCTCATTTGTCTCTGACTTTACCTTTCAAGTCTATGGCTTCTGGCCTCAAAGTCAACTCACTTTGGGTTGTATAAGCAAAGGAGAGCCCGTGTATATAGACCGCATATATTCGAGTCAATAGGTTAGCAGGTACCAAGCATGGGCAAGGCATCCAGAACTGTCTTTGTCACCATAATGAAGCCAAAAGACATATGACTCTTCTCTTCCTGTTATAGTGAGTAGAAAAGGTTTTCACACTTGAGACCAGTTTTCAAATACATCTGGCCAATAACAGTTATAAAACCAATCATACATAAGGTGAGAGATCAACTGGGCAACTGGCAATACACACTCATAAACACACACACACACACACACACACAAACACACAAGCACACAGAATATGCTTCTAAAACATAAGAACTCATTTACGCAAAATGAAATATTTCAAATATCCTGAATTTTTCTTCTCAACTTTTTTTTCTCCTCTCTTCTTCTTTAATTTATAACCTTTCTCTCTATATCTCTGTCTCTGTTTCTTTGTGCTTTTCTCTCGGTCTCTTCTTTTTCTTCACTTAGGATATTTTTCAAAAGCCACAGTTTCTTAAGATTGCAACTAGTCTGGTGACTTTTTCTACCCAGTTTCTTGATAAGAACTAAATGTTAGATGATTTCTTGTGTATCCTACAAAAAGCTAATATGTTTAAAAAATTAAAAAAAAAATGAAAATAAAAAGCCCCTGGTGAGATTAATGTTCCAGCAGGCCTTGAACTTGCCTTAAAACTTGGAGCCTACTGTTCCAAGTTTGCATGGAAAGTACCAGGAAGAGGAGAGAGTAAAGGAGTTTAATTTCAAGTGAAGCTCAATTTTAGTATTTTCAGCTTCTCTGTTCTGTGGTAGTTTCTCTATAGGTCTCCCTTTTATTCTATAATCCATAGCTCATAGCAAAAAGTGTAGGCACTTAACTAGTCTGTGATTTGTCAGGTTTCTTAGTCTTGACCCAACCCGCCCCTACAATAGAATATACATTCTTTGGGAAAGGGAAGAACTGTGACCCATTTGGGTAATGACTAGGCCACATTTAGGAGCCTACTAAAAACTCATATTATCTGAGTGATTGAGTTGTTAGTTCACTAATGTCCTAATTATGCAGGTTTTTATGATACAAGTAATATAGGAACAAATATACTAAGCCAGAGATGCTTCATACTGTGCTTTAGAGAACTAATTTCTGAAGGAATAGACAACTATTTTGACAACTAATAGACAACTAATTTCTGAAGGAAAAGGAAGCTCCCTTTTCCCTCCCCCTCTCTGTTCTTTTTCCATATTTGTAACATGATGGCTTCTTTGCTCCTCCACCAGGAAGAGGTAAAAGTGATAACTGTCTTCATTTCATCATGGACCTCCAAGCCCCTCACGGTTGCATCTCCTTTCTGGGAGTAGGTCAGTTTTCTAGATGACTTTCAGTAAGAAAAAGATACTTAAACAGAAAACTGTTTCTACTCTGGAGGGACTGGAGACTTTTAAAAATCATTTGAAGCAAAGTATATAACTCAGTTTGTTGTTGGGATGAAATTACTAATGCACAGAATGAACTGTGACTTAAATTGAATATTGCGCTGATTAGGTTTATGTTTGGGCCGTTCTTGATAAGGCTCTTCTCCATTACCCTGGTAATTGAACACTGGCTCCAGTAATAAAGATGCAAGTTTGGGGGCGCCTGGTGGCTCTGTCCGTTGAGCGTCTGACTGGCTCAGGTCATGATTTCACAGTTTGTGAGTTCAAGCCCCTCATTGGGCTCTGTGCTGACAGCTCAGAGCCTAGAGCCTGCTTTGGATTCTGTGTCTCTCTCTTTCTGCTCCTCCATTGCTAACACTTTCTCTCTCTCTCTCTCTATATATATATATATATTAAAAATAAATAAAACATTTAAAAAATTTAAGATGCAAGTCTGTTGTTATCCAACAAGAAGCTAGGAGGAAATTAAGTGCTTGGCAAAAATGATGTACCTCAGAAACTCCAGATCTTACATCTTGGGGGTCAGCCTGATTTCTCAGGCTTGGGAATCCATGGTAATTTCTTATGTGTTTTACTTCCAGTGTGAGTTTTAAGACTGCTCGAGTGAGCTGTTCCAATGTTCTCATCTCCCGATCCCTCATTACTCTGAGCCAAAGATTTATTGTTCGGTACTTTGGAGGGTGTTGCTTGTATGCAATTATGCTGGCTTAATTGTAGTTCATTCTTCCCCATATATTGTTGTGTGACCTCGTGCTCACTTTATTGTGGGCTCTTGCTGTCAGGCCTAATCCCTGGAAAGATGTAAGTACATCAGAATTCATTACAAAAAGAAAGGAAAACACAAGTTGGGGTGGAAGAAAGCTTGCAAACGGGGAGGCAGCTTAACCTGCTGCTACTGCCTTTACAGACAGAAAAATAAAAACCCTGGGTAAAATGGTCCCCAGTGCAGCCCTAATCCAGGTCTGTGACCTAGTAGTCACCAGTGTAAAGTTCGATCATGGAAAAGACTGAAGTTAAGCTAGAACTAAGCTAGAAAAAATGGTAATGCTTGTGTCTTCCTGCAGTCTCTCATCCTTTTCTGCTCTTTTGTTCCTGAACTTCCTTTCACACCATCCGCATTTGCCCTTTGTCTCATTACACCCCACCAGCTGCCACTGCCATCTCCTGGCTCTGCAAGCTTTTATTCAAGCCCTTTCTCCATGACATCAAAATCTGATTTCAGGAAAGCATCAGAAACTCGTTCACTCTTCGGTGATTACCTGAATCCACAATATAGGGTAGACCCCCAGTGGAACTGCCAGAGGGGTCAGTGTTTCTTAAACCTGAACATGAATTAGAATCACCTAGAGGGCTTGTGGAAACGCATATTGTTGGGCTCCAATCCCAGGGTCCCTCATTCAGCATTCATGAGATAGGGATTGAGAATTTGCATTTCTACCAAATTCTGAAGCAATACTGATGCCATTGCTCTGGGGGCCACACTTTGAGAACTGCTGAACTAGTGATCTATCTGCTATCTTCAGATATTAACCTAACCCACACACAAACTCCAGTGGGAGCACAGTGACCTCACAGAAGAGCTTCTGTCAAGCCTGGTTTTCCCTGGCTCCCTTGCTTACAGTAAAGTTGTGAGCTTGGCAGGTGGGAGGATGCTCTCTGATAACGTAATTCACAACCTTGAACTGACTTCTAAATTTTTTCTAATGTTTATTTATTCTTGAGAGAGAGACAGAGACAGAGAGAGAGAGAGCGTGAGCAGGGGAGGGGGAGAGAGAGAGAGAGAGAGAGAGAGAAAGAGAGAGAGAGAGACAGAGACAGAGACAGAATCTGAAGCAGGCTCCAGGCTCTGAGCTGTCAGCACAGAGCCCGACGGGGAGCTCGAACTCATGAACTGTGAGATGGTGACCTGAACTGAAGCTGGACGCTTAACCGACTGAGCCACCCAGGCACACTGAACTGACTTATAGAAGTTTCCTGCTCTTCCTGGAAATATGTGTGTCTCCAAAAGAAGTGACAGCACTGGGTCCTGATATAGGAAAAAAATGAATGGCTTGGGGTACAATTTAGTGACAGAAGAAGATGCGAGATATTTCTAGGCAGAGAAGACCTGACAGACGCCCTTCCCATCCTGACCTTGAGCTGCCGTATAGCAACACCTGGACTTTTGAGGCTCTTATAACCCACTGCCCTATCACAGAGGAGAATAGACACACACCTCCATGCTCCAGGAAAGGACTGGGGTATCTTGGGAAATTGTGCTGTTTAAAGTGTTACGTGATTGTCTCCCAGATAGATAGATAATATTTTTTTTTAAAAAATACAACTAATGTTTTGAATTTTTTACCATTGCATCACACTGCATTCCATAGTATGTTTTCCTACTGGCAACCTCTTATAGTTTTGAAACTTAGATTTACTCCTTCTAATCTATGTGGATGTGTTCTTTCTGCATTTGCATGACTAAGTGGCTTCCCTGACTCCTCAAGCTTTTGTGTGTATCTGTACTTACCTTCTCCCTTCAGGGTTAATGTTTGCGCTGTTTCTTCCATCATTTCAGGTATAGTCAACTTATTTTGGTCCACTGGAGTTGTCCATTTTGTTGTTAGAGTGTCAGTGTTCCTGGACATGTAATCAAGATAAAGGGAAACTGATGACATAGAGCATTGTGATCTGATTTCAGAGGAGACTGAGGCCTTGATGTCTTCATCCTTCAAACTTATGTTTCTTACCTAGTATCTGGAATTGCAGTGTGCCATTCATAGCTTCTATTGGCAAATAAAAAGGAAAGACTAGCTTTTTAGTGTTTGGCATGTAGAAGGTGTTCATTACATGACTGAATAATACGTAAATGAGTGGATTTATTTATCCCAAGGCTTTCATTCAAAAGAAATTGCTTGGTGTTCTTAGACTGCTGGTACCTAAAGGGGGTTTCACTCACATGTCAATGTGATGAAGGTTCTAATAGTTGGTTTTGATATGCAATGGTTCCTTGAGGGGTATCCAAGGTAGGAGGAGTGGGAAAAGACAGGGACTCAAAAGGTACACTTTCAGATCTCAGAGTTTGCCCTCAGGCTTACCTCTCCAGTGGTCCCCAGCTGTCATGATCTTGCTCTGGTTTCTGTCTTCTCTAACTTGAACCTGAATCTATGCCAGTTAGCCCTCTAGCACCTGTATATGGTTGCTGAGAATATAATCGCCAAAAACTGATTAAATGTTAAATAGAAATTATAAATGTGAAATTTCATAGCATAGCATCTGATCCAGAAGTCAGCACTCAATACATACTTGGTTCATTTGAATAAAGTCACGGCCCCCAGGGATTGTTGCAAATCCAGTTTTTCCCTGGTTTTGTGTTTGTTAATAGTCCTAGTTCCAATCTAATTTATGATCTCCTCGGAGGAAATTCCCAGGATTGCACCCAGAAATGGGATTCAGGTAAAATAGGAGGGCTGGGGAGGTGGAGGCATAAAGCTAACTTAACCACGCAGAAGGCTGTCAGACCGCACGGATGGACAAATGAAAAGCAGGTATAGATTCTGTGCTAGGCTCATTAACAGGGTGTGGGGCTGTGGGAACCCCTGCCTCAACTTCAAGAGGCTGAATAGATGACACATACCTTGTATCATCATTCAATACTAAAGAAAAGCTCTTTTATGCCCCTTCTTATCTCATTCCTCTGTCTGCTTCTCACCCAGTACGTCATTGTACAAGCTCAAGTCCCACTCAGACTCATTACTTTAAACATCAAGAGAGTAATTCTACTCTTCCCTTGTCTCCTGCTCTAAGGTGTCTGACTCCAATGTTTCTATACCACAACCAACTTTATTCTTCTCTCAAATGGATCCTGCTCCTTTTCTCCTCTTTAGTTTACCAGTACCAGCTCAGGTATTCCCCCTCACATAATGTTTCACAACATAACACATCCACTTGCATTTTATTGTTTTCTCCTTTATCTGTTCAAACTCTTTCCCAGTTAGTATGGTGTATTTTCTCTCTTTATTTCCTTCCTCATTAACTTTTTTATTCTCACCTTCATTATTGCAATCATGATTCAAACAGTGGGATAATCATTGTTTGAAATTTTAGTGGTTAGTGACATACCTGTTTTAAGGCAAGAACATCATATAATTTGAAGTGGCAATTAGGAATAATCAAGAACCACTGCCAATAACATATAAATCCTTGAAAATATTCCTAATTCCCTTCAAAACATCTGTAAAATCTCTACCTACCTTTTCATTCTCCCCTAATTAAAAAAGCTTGTCTCAGTATTAGCTTAAAATATAGACAATATATTCTTTGCATTTTAGCACTTTTTTTGTTTGTTTTATTGAATTAGTAGCATTGTAAAGATGTTTCATTTTATAGTACACAAATTTACCTTACAGTGTTTCATTTTGAACATATAGCCTAAGGAGTTAAATAGGCATTGGAATACTCTCTCAGAAATCTCAATCGCTATAATATTGTCCCACTGGAGAAATCTAAAAGATTTTCAAACAACTGATTTATAAAGAAATTTTTGGAAAATAATCTATTAATAGTTGGAGTCCACTGAGCAGATAAGACTACTTTTCTTGATATCTCTTTTGCCCTGAATTGATTGCTGAAAGATTTTTTTTTCTTAAAAATAAGATTATATTTTATGGTATAGATATATTAATGATTTTTGACAAGTTGAGCATTAAAAATACAATAAAAGCAAATAAATTATTGAGCATGAAATGTCTTTTGACTTCTTAGTTGCAGAAGATAAACGTATAGTTGGAAGTTCTTGTGCACCTAGAAACAGAAGAAAAATTCAGCATGAGCAATGGGTATTCAAATGCACTGAGGAAAACTGAAGGCAGGTTTTGAAACTTAATGAACAAGCTATTTCAGAACAAATAATAGGGTACCTGTGTCTTCAAATGAAGTCCTTAGAATAGCTACATAAATACTGTTCACCAAATAGTTCCCTATCACTTTGAGTTTAGATATTGCCACAAAACTTGTTTCATCTAATAAAAACATTTCTGGGTGGAAGTTTTAAGGGCTAGTAAGCAGTTCAACACATTCTCTTTTCCTCAGGTGAAGTGAATGGTAACATTTCTGCGTTGGTCCTAGAGAGGAGTGTCTAACTGACCTATTTGTATGTTTTGTCAAGTAGAATATCAACTTTGGAGGTTTGCCTGTTACTGCAATGGAAACTAACCTATCTTGACTAACAAAAATGTTCACTTAGAATATAGATTTGATGGCCATATGCCAAACCTCTTGAATCAGTATCTGGATCTGGTAAATCCTAGAATTCTCAATTTTTAGCAAAATCTACAAATGTTAGGCTTCCTACATTTTTAGAACTATTGATGTATGGAGCTGTTAGGCTTTTGCATTTTTTTTTAATCCATACAAAATGTATGTTAGGTTCAAGTGGTGAAAGTCTTACATCTTCAACCCAGGACTTTGGCTTCCATCTTCAGGACAATAGAGTGACTGCATAAAATTGCGTAAAAGACATTTGTGTTCATGAGGTACCACAGAAAAGAGTTTAAGTACAAAAATAAAGCAAAAAAAAAAAAAAAAAAAACAAAAACATAATTTGAAGCTGTTGCCAAAATTCAAGGTAGAATGTCACTAGGGTAGATTTTTTTGTTTTTTTAATGTTTATTTAGTTTTAAGAGAGAGAGTGCACATGAGAGGGGCAGAGAGAGAGGGAGACACAGATGTGAAACAGGTTTTACGCTGTCAGTGCATAGCCCGATGTGAGACTTGAACCCACCAACCGAACTGTTAGATCATCACCTGAGCTGAAGTGGAAAGCTTAACAGACTGAGCCACCCAGGAACCTGGTTAGGATAGATGTTTTAACTCATTTCTTGATTATGAGGCTTCGAACACAGAAGAATGGCCTCTTATATATGCATATATATTGGAGGGTATATGATGTGGAGGGGATAATTTACTTGGGAATTAGACTGAAAAGTTAATGTATAAGTTGGAAAACAAAACAAAACAAAACATCTCATAAAGTGAAATCTATTATTGGAACCCAAGACCTTGGATACTCAGAAGTACTGGATTATCTTTTTTTTTTTTTTTTAACTTTATTTTAAGGCTGAGGATTTTATTTCCTTAGGATAATAAAGGCCAAGTTGCTGGGATAAATAAAAGTGTAGTTAGATGAAAGAGAGAGAGAGGGAGGAAGGGAGGGAGATAGATAAAGGTATCTTGTTTTATATGTTTCTATACCTTGAGTTTTCCAAGTATGTAGAAGGAAATTAATGTAAATTAATTGTAAAACTAGTCATGCCACTGTATCCATAATGCACACTAAGCATAACTGTGCATAGCTTATTATAAATCTCTTCCTTCTTTCTAAACTCTCTTCCCTGATATTCTATCCAGTTTGGATGAAGCTAACTCACTCTGTATCTCATTTCTACTACCTCTTTAACATCAACATTTAACTCAGGCTTGGCCAATTAAGGTGTTCCATTTCCTTTCCATAATGATGGGTTTAAAATGGACATAGAACCTACATGGTATCACCATGAGTCATGCTCATGACTTTACTAAAAGCCATCAAAAGAGAGGAATCTTCTTCACTACAGTGTTGATGATGTTCCTTTCTTCCTAATGTGGTTACTTTCTTTGCTGCATTACACATTCTGTTCCACTGGAAAGGAGAGGGTATGACATATAAGAAATTCATCTGAGAAAGAAAGGAGAGGGACGCCTGGGTGGCTCAGCCAGTTAAGCATCTGACTCTTCATTTCCTCTCAGGTCATGATCTCACACTTTGCGAGTTGGCTAGTTAGAGCCCCATGTCAGGCCCCACACTGATGGTGTAGAGCCTGCTTGGGATGCTCTCTGTCCTTCTCTCTGGCCCTCCCGCTCTATCTCTTAAAATGAACATCATAAAAATAAAATAAAATTAAAATTATAAGATAAAAATATGAAGTTTGAGAGGAAAATCCAAAACAGGGAGGACTTGCATCCTGCCTCCTATTTCAGATTGGTGGAAGAGACTGATTCACCCAGTGCTTCGAACCAACACTGGAACAAGATGGAACAGGAAGTAGCACAATGGAAGAACATCTCTGGCAAAAGGGAGTTGACCCAAGACTGCACGTGTTTATACTCCCAGACTCTGTATAATGTGGAGTAAACTATGGTGAGTGAGACAGCCAACAGTCTTGGGAATTGAGAGCCAACAGCCTTGGTCAAGCAGACAAGGAACATGCCAAGACCAATGAAGATAGCATGTAAACCAGCCACCACTCTCCATAAGTGTTCATGAGCTTTCCCTATAACCAGTCACCATTTAGGGTAAGAGAAAATAGATGGGCCAATTTCTGAGCGGAGAGAATTGTTTGAATCTCAAATGTGATTGCGTGTTTTCTGAAACATCTTGAAATGCTCTAAAATAGTCTAGTGTAAAGTGGCAGAGAGCGTGTTTTGTTTTGTTAATTGAATATAGTTGGCACACAATGTTAACATTAGTTTCAGGTGTACAACATAGTGATTCAACATCTCTATACATTATGCTATGCTCACCACAAGTGTAGCCACCATCTGTCACCATACAACACTATTGTAATGTCATTGACTAAAGACTGTATTATGTTTAATAGGTGGTGGGAAGAGGCGCCACCTTTAGCATTAATGGAAACTCCAGAACAAAACCAGAGTAGCTATACATGCAACATACTTTTGTTTCTTTGCATCTCTGAGAGTATGTAATGCCTAACTCCACAGATATAGCCTAGTATGCCAGTGACTTTCTTTGCTATCATGTAGGAATATTGTCTGAGAATGAAGAACACAGAGAGGAAAAATGATCAAGGGATAGAGAAAACAGACTGAATCCCAATGACATCTTTGCCATACTGAGGGTGTAGCTGCCATTGGACTGCTCACATTCATGAAATAATCCATTCATCTTTTTACCCCAAGCAAGTGTGAAATGTATTGCAACTTATTATAAAGGCAGTGTAACTCTTCACTAGCTGGGTAACCTCAGCACATTATTTACCTTTTTGAGACTCAGTTTTCTTATCTGTGGAAACACCTCACAGTATTTTTAACATGATAATTTAAACAAGATAATTGATGCAAATAACTTAGCATATTACCTCACTTGATTTATAGTGGTTTTATTATTATTAATGATACTTCTTAGTCATCTACCAAGATACATTTTCTAAAAGCTATAACATCCCTTGGAAATACACATAACTTTTAGAAATACCTATTGTTTATTTTTCTACTCTAAAATTGGTTGATAAAAATCTGGCTAAAATGCTATTTCCCCCCCATGTTTTAGGTCAAAAAAACATCTGGTTACCATTCCTGGGATGGTTCCTCTTGGCTAAGAAGGACATTCCTGCCTTCTTGAAAGCTCAATGTTTGTCCATATCACTGAAATCTGAAGTGTAGAAAAAAAAACAGTTTGAAATTTTTTTTTTTTTTTTTTGGCTTCTCACTGCAGTAAAACATAATTTGGCTGAAATAATGAGATTCAATTGCTCATAAGCTTAAACAATGACAGTTGGGTGGTATTTGTTGTCAAGTCTCCTGTTTCAGAGGCAAGCTTTGCTATTGACTCATTTTGATACATTTTCTAGAGATTAAGAATTTGGGAAAGGGGGCTAAGAAAAAAATTACCAAAGCGGTACACTGAATTCTTATCAAGTGCAAACTCTTGTACGTTAAATTCTGATTTCTTTTTCAAGTGCTTCTCAACCTTAATTTACTGACACCAGCTATCAAATATTTTTTGTATCATTTCTTTTCCAGTTATCCAGGTCCCAGACTCAAATATTTTGATCGGCATAAATTCCAATTAAGTCTGATTATGTTTCTTTGGAAGAGTTAATTAAATTATTCCTTTTAGTGTTCTGGAAGGCAAATGCCAAGCCATGTGGGTTGCAAATGACCTTTAGAACACTTAGAGATTTGCATGCATGTGACACACGGGTTTACTGACATTCCCCATCCCTGCTCTCTTTGAAACATAGAAAGAGCAAGTAGCTTTCACTTGAGAGACACTTCTAAGTGAGGAAAGATCATTTTCATCATCTCCAGTCTCCTTTTGTGAACCCATTTCTATATATTTTTTTAAGTTTCATTTACTTATTTTGAGAGAGAGAGAGCATGAGCAGGGGAGGGGCAAAGGGAGGGAGAAAGAGAATCCCAAGCAGGTTCCATGGTGTCAGCAAAGAGCCCAATGTAGGGCTGGAACTCATGAACCGTGAGACCACGACCTGAACAGAAATCAAGAGTCGGACACTTAACCAACTGAGCCACCCTTGGCACTGCCCCCCCCCATTTCTATATTTTTTAATGTCCTGATAATCTTGTCACATATCAGTCATTCTTCTATTTGTCACATCTTGTTACTTTATAGCCGTTCTGGTTTTAAAGGCAGAATTGAGAATCCTTTCTGTAGCATCTTTCTAGGGGGGAAAAAAAACAAAAGCTGTAACTTTGGGTAGATAAATAAGGCTTAAGAATCAAATAATTATTTATGGCAGACAAACAAGGTAGACCCTGCTTTGGTTTCTTATTGATGTTTATGGGCATCTGTGGAAGTAGAGGTTAGTGGTAGGTGAGATTTTACTTTAGGAAAATGCTGGCCTTCGTAGGCAAAAGAACTGAACATGTTTCCAGGGAGGTGGAGAGAGTGAGCAACATCCCTTCTACCCACTTCCACTGTCACTGTGATTCCTGACGTTGGCCCTTGCAGACCCCTGCCAAGGCAAAGATTAATTGTCTTTTCTTCTAGTCTCTCATATTTCAACTCCTTTCTGAGTGAAAGCTGGCTAGTATTACCAATTAATTCCTTCTGATAAAGTAAAACATATTTTTATACAGATACTAATAGATGCTAATAATCTTCCTACTCTTCTAAGTAGAAGAGATTTTATCTTTTCAACTTAACCTTCTTTGACTATTCAGTATATAGTAATCACCCTCCCTCTGTGGACCCTTGTAAGGCTTATTATGTTCCATCTTTCTTACATGCTGCTTGATATTGTTACTTACTATTTTTGTGAATGAAATATGCTATGTCACTGTTTTTTTATCAAATCCAAATTCACACCTTCAAATGATATTGTCCCTTGAGCAATTATGCAATTACTTTAATGATGCTGCTATAGCTCAGAGGCTGTTTGAACTCTTGTTTTGGAACTTTCTTCAAAGCCTGTAGCACTTTTTTAAAGACCTTGATAGTGGTGAATCTTCATTTCTTGCAGATGGGATCTGATTTTGGGAAATAGCTAAAAGTTATTCAGAGCCAAGTTTAGTCAATAAGATGCATGATCAAACTGGGTAATGCAGTTTTGGGTTAAACACAATATTTGATCATAACCTACCTAATGAGATGTCACACTGACATTGAGAGGGATTCCTAAGCAGATGTCTGAATGACCTATGGCAGTTTTCTTTACATAGTTGGCCCGTCTTTGATGGTGACTAGACCCACACTGGACACTCAGAAACTATAACCTAAACACCTACCTCATTTATAGATGAGAAAACTGAGGCTGAGGGAGGTGGACTCACTTGTCCAAATTCATCAAAGGAAGAAAAACAACGTCTGACAACTGCAATAATCCAATAATGGAAAAAGGTGTCTTTGGAGGTGATGAATGATCACTTCTGGGTATATTGATCAAATCAGAAGGATAGATTATAATATTACAAATAAGTCAGGCAATTTTTTTTATGGTTTATTTATTTTTGAGAGAGAACACAAGCTGGGGAGAGGCAGAGAAAGAGGGGGATAGAGGATCTGAAAGAGGTTCTATGCTGACATCAGGGAGCCTGATGCTCAAACTCAGGAACCTCAAGATCATGACCTGATCTGAAGTTGGATGCTCAACTGACTGAGCCAACCAGGCACCCCAAGTCAGGCAAGTTTTTTGTTTTTGTTTTTGCTTTTGTTGTTATAACTAATGGGAATGTTAGGACTTTGGTTGGGATGGAATTTGAGGGGCTACAAAACCATTCTTTACATACAAATCACAGAGTTGGTGTCTTGCTCTAAAAGTCATCTGGAGTGTAGGAAAATCTCATTTGAACTCATCAAACCTCAATTTAAGAAGAAAGCCTGGAGCTTATTTGGTTCAAGTACTCACCTGGGGATTGACCTGCTGCAATATTGATGCTGTTCATATTTTGTCTATTTTAAACTTCCTAAGGATGGACAACTAAATATATTGAGACATCCAACTGCAGCCCCATCTATTAAAATTTTCTCTCTTACATTACACTCAAATTGTTGTATTGTCCAGGTATTGTTCCTATTTCTGACTGCTCTCTCACCATCAGGTGCATTCAGAATAAATCTAATCGCTCTTTTATGTATTTGTAGAAATCATCGAAAACTCCCTAAGCCTTCTTAAAGTTGAATACTCTATTAGCCAAACATCCTTCATATTAAGTAATTTCAAAACCTTATTCCCATATGAGTCGTTTTTACAACTTGAAATTCTTTTAGGAATTTGATACATGAAAATTGTTATGGCCTTCCTCAGGGCAAAACAAACAAACAGTTTCTCCATTTGTCCCCTGAAATATGCAGACTGTAAAAGGAGCTTGGCTACCTAGAGTGAAACTGGACTGGATTTTCCTTAAATGGGGATTGTATCCTCTATCAATGCAGAGAATTCCAAAATAACCTAAAGAGTTGGAATCTTTCTGAGAATTTTACCTCATGTTTCAGGGTTCCATGTTTTAGTAATATGGAAGGCCAACGAAATCCTGACTCTGGTCTCTATTTTATAATATTTTCTTTGGATTCATAGTGTTTCCTTCCCCAAACACTATATTATTTTCAAAAGGCTTCATAATTCTAAAAATCTTTCACTTGCAATTTCATTTGATTCCCTTACATAACAAAGCCGAATGATATTATCCTTTTTTTTCTTTATGGGTAAACTATCTAAGAGTTGAGAAAATGGAAGTCAGCTATCAAAGGGTTAAATAAATTGTGTATTATTGTACATGTGGTTTAGTAGACATTACTTTAAAAAAGGAAGGCAAAAGATATAGCAGGTTTAAATCGAAGAGGGTTTTTTAAGCATATTTTTAAATTCTTGTTCTCAGAGCTTTGTTTTGGGAATCTTAGAATGGGATAAAGTTATGCAGAACCTGGTTTGAAAAAGCTATTCTAAGAATGTTTTAGTCGTATTAGTAGGATAGCTCTTTCTATTGTTAATCGCTCTGAACTTGTAAAGTTATCTTTACATCAAACCAACCTATAGAAAGTTATTCAGCCTTTCTGGACTGCTATTCTCTCACCTCCAAGAGAAAGGTTTGAGAATTAGCTCTATTTCAGCCTTTATTTTCATAAATTGATGCTGTGTCATCTGCAGTGGACTGGCTGGAGATAATTTTTTCAAAGGCACAACTTCTCATTTTTCCATAAAGTGGTTTCTAAACTTATTGATAGATTTGGAGACTAAATCTTTACACAAAGTGGCCTGAAAACATCTCACTAGACCCCAGACTCAAATTTCTATATTTTCACTGAAGGTTGTATATTTGCTGTGTTCCAGATGCTATTCCAGAGCCTGAACGTATGTCAGTGAAGGAGACACACAGGAGCTTACATGCCATGGGGCAGCGTACATTTCTGTGGATGAGATTGTGGAATACATTGTATGAATCAGTGATATTTGCTCTGATGTAAACAAAAGAGCATCATGTACACCTTTTTATTGGGGAGCAAAAAGATTAGTAGCAGTATAAAGGTCTGGGAGAAGTACAGATAAATATGTAACACTTAAAAAATGCAAAGGGTTAAAGGGAGAAGTTGTTTAACCTATTTTATTTATTGTCTTATAGCCTTTCATTTGCTTACTAGCTCCCTATGTATTCATTTCTAAGAACACATTGAATAGGAAGAAAAGGAAGGAAGTAGCCATGTCTAGCCATACATGCTGAAGTTTCATATTCTGCTATTGGAAAAAATGCTTTACTTCTGATGATACTGGTATCATCTCTCTCAAGAAATAGGTTCCACATAATATTTAGCTAGAAAAAAATATTTCATTTTCTTTCTCTGTTCTTGTAGAGACCCTATTTCCATGAATATCCCTGGCATTTAACAAAACCACAAAGTGTATATTGCCCATGCTATTTCTTGACAATTCCATTATTGGTGACTTCACCTAATTCTGCAATTGCTTCCTGTTATTTGGGCCTGTGATGGTTAATTATATGTGTCAAGTTGGATGCCAGTGCCTAGATGTGTGGACAAATATTATTCTCAATGTTTCTCTGAGGGTACTTTATATTAGATGTATATTTAAATCTGTGGACTCTGAGTAAAGCAAATTGTGGGTGGGGCTCATCCAATCTGGTGAAGGCCTGATCGACCCTGAGCAAGAGGAAATTCTGTAGGAGAATACTTTTGGACTTCGTCTGCAACATTGGCTCTTCCTGGTTCTAAAGCAGACTGCCTTTGGACTTAAACTGCAACTTTTCTTGAGTGTTCAGCTGGATAGCCTCCTCCATCAGATTTTAGTATCATCAGGCCTCCACAGTTAGGTAAACCAATTCCTTAAAATGAATCGATCTTATTAATTCTGTTTTTCTGGAAAACCCTATTACAGGGCCACTCCAACTATAGTGCCCAACCCAGGCATCCTCTCATAAACAGAGCCTCTTATCCTCCTTTGTTCTTTCTATTGACTCAAGGTAATCCACATTTGGGCAGATTATAATAAAAGTGAATGCTTGATTTGGATCTTAATGTGTTACCTTTCTTGACAGTATTTTATTATGAAATCTTTGGCAGGAAGGGCTAAGCCCTGTAGAAAAGCTATACAACAACGACAGGGCTGATGGGACCTATGCTCCAAGATCTGTTTTTCTTTGTCTGTTTGTTTGTTTCAAATATACTTAATTCTTTTTTTAGAGCAGTTGTAGGTTCACAGTAATATTGAGCAGAAAGATTCAGAGATCTCCCGTATACTTCCTATCCCCACACATGCATAGCCTCTGCCACTATCAACAACACCCATCAGAGCGGTACATTTGTTACAGTTGATGCACTGACACATCATTATCACCCAAAGACCATAGTTTACATTAGGGTTCATCTTGGTGTTGTACATTCAATAGTTTGGGATAAATATATAATAACATGTATCCACCATTATAGTATCACATGGGGTAGTTTCATGGCCCTAAAATTCCTCTGCACTCTCTTTATTCATTTCTCCCTCTCTGCCAACTCCTGTCAAACATTGATCTTTTTACTGTCCAATAATTTTGCCTTTTCCAGAATGTCATTTAGTTGGATTCACACCATATGTAGCCTTTTCAGATTGTCTTGTATTACTTAGCAAATGTGCACCTGAAATTTCTCTATGCTTCTTCATGGCTGGTAACTCATTTCCTTTTAGCACTGAATAATATTCCTTTATCTCAAGGTATCCTAGCTCATTTTACTTATCCATTTGCCTGCTGAAGGACATCTTGGTGACCTCCAAGTTTTGGCTATTATGACTGAAGCTGCTATAAACATCTGTATGCAGGTTTAATGTGAACATAAGTTTCCAACTTTTGGGGGTAAACACTAAGGCACATGATTGCTATATCATATGGTAAGGGTATGCTTAGTTCTGTAAGAAGCCACCAGACTGTCTTCTGAAGTAGCTGTAACATTTTGCATTCCTAACCGTCAGCAATGATAGTGCCTGTTGCATCACATCCTTGCTGGCATTTGGTGTCATCAGTGTTCTGGATTTTGACCATTCTGATAGGTGTGTAGTGGCATGTCGTTATTGATTTCATTTGCATTTTCCTGGTGATGAATGAGGTGGACCACCTGTGTATATGCTTATTTGCCAATCATATATCTTCTTTGGTAAAGTGTTTGCTAATGTCTGTCCTATTTTTTAATAGAGTTGCTTGTTTTCTTATTATTGAGTTTTTAGAGTTTTTGTATGTTATCCAATATATGTTTACACTGGATAATACATATTATACTTTATTAGATATGTCTTATGCAAATATTTTTTTAAGTTTATTTATTTTGAGAGGGAAGGAGAGAGAGAGAGCAAGAGTGCACAGGAGAGGCAGAGAGAGAGAGGGAGAGGGAGAAGATCATAAGCAGACTCCACACTATCAGTGCAGAGCCCCATGCAGGGCTCAAACTCACGAAATGTGAGATCATGTCCCATCAAGGGCGGGATGCTTTACTGACTGAGCCACCCAGGTGCCCCATCTTTTGCAAATATTTCCACCAATTTGGTGTCTTGAATGTTTGATGTCTCACAGTGTCAGTTCTTCAATTTTGTTGTCCTTCAAGATTGTGTTGGCCAAGGTCTGTTTTTAAATCATACTTTATAGGTCAATGCCTATCCAACTGAAGCCAGCCTGATTATAGCATCTTTACGCATAAAACAGAAGGGCTACTAATAAAAATACAGTGCCCTTAATATTTTAGGGAAATGACTTATGTTTTAAATGAGATTTAGTATTATATAAGTCTAACTGCATATTTAATGGCTGAGAATTCTGGTCTATGTTCCTTTTCTAGATGACTACATGGCTTAAGACTAGGGGTTAAGAGCATTTCTCTGTAGAAAGGGGAGGGAAGGTGACACCTGCTGACACCTCAAGGAACAGAGATTCATACAAAATGAATGGCTTGTTCAAGATAACTCAGGTAACGTAATGTCAGAGACAAAGCTCAAATGCTCTGCTGCCCTTCCTTATTCTTTACTATGCCATACAAAGCTCTGGACGTCTACAGAGTAGGCACTTTAAAGTATGGTTAATCAGAAGGTTCAATTTTGTTTTAAGGACCTACACTCAAAGGGAAGAGCAGAACGCAATGCATGCTCTTCCCACACTAGCAGACACAGTCAAGTCTTCGCTGGCATGCGTCAAGAACCTTGTGGCTTTGGATGGTAGCAGTGCCTAAGGGTTTTTGACATGCAGTTCCCCAGGACTGACCTCACCTACTTATAGTCACTTCTCCAATCTTCCCTGATCCCCCAAGACTATCTATTCCCTCCACACACAGGTTTTGAAAATGGTTAAGTGGAGACAAGGTTTTAAGTGGAAACATTGCTTATGTGAATCCTATTTGTTTCCTTAAGGGTAAGTGTTGGATGTGAGATTACATAATGATTCAGAATCTAGCAAATGGGCTTAACTGAGCAGAGAAGGTATTTTTATCCCGAGAGAGGTAAAAATAAAGATAAAAATGCAAGCTGAACTCTGGGGAAAACTCTCTCCAGCTACATACCAATCTGTGATACTGAGTCACAAAAATGTAGAACGAAAAATGATTTTCCAGCCTGGCCCAATTAGTTCCTGGTAATGGTTGGTACCAGATGTGAAATACATATAATGTGCTAGTCACTGTGGTAATTTTTATATAATTATCTCATATAGTCCTCACAAAAACCCTAAGAAATTAGAATTATCATTTTATTTGTCTTATTACCCCTTCCCAGTTTCCTGCTAATTCTCACTTCCCTTTGGCTGCTGATACAGATTTCTTCCTTGAATGCCCAGTTCCTCCGTAATGCCTGGTGCATGGTAGGCACTCCAAAAATATTTAACAAGTAGATCAATAGATGGCTAACCTTTGAACTTGGTGATATCAATGTATGTAGTGAATTATTAAAGGAGATAGTCAAATATTTGGTTTGGTGGACCAAAAATGCAGAATCTCCTCCTGGTTCAAAATTTGCCAAGGGCCTCAAAATACAGGGCTGCCCCAAACATTATATCTTTCTAGAATATCAACCTCTCGTGGTTGAGACAGTCAAAGATACAATTTAGGCTTCACAGAAGGTCCAGTCCTAATAGATCCTGATATGGATGGAAGGTAGGTGCTCTATACTGCTTAAAAATAATTCACTAAATGCCTCCTCTATGCTCTGCCTGTGTTAGGTACTGTAAGAAGTATTAAAGAAGAAATGGCATGAAACTGGCATTTAAAAAGTTTACAGGGGCACCTGGGTGGCTCAGTCTGTTAAACATCCAACTCTTGATTTAGGCTCAGTTTGTGATCTTGCAGTTCATGAGTTGGATCCCTGCATCAGGCTCTGTGCTGATAGTACAGAGCCTGCTTGGGATTCTCTTTCTCCTTCTCTCTGCTCCTCCTCTGCTCATGCTCTCTGTCTCTCAAAATAAATAAATAAATAAACTTTAAAAATAAAGAGTTCACAAATAATTTGGAAGATCAGCTTTATACACTTGAAACTATGACATCAGTTCTAATGTAAGACAGTACAAAAGTGTGTCAAATATATTTTGTAATTAAGAAATGTTCCTGAAACATATCAAGACTATCAATCCAGATTTTACCCCATCATTCAAGCCCTTGAGGCTTATCTAGTTCATCAAGATGTTTTGAAATAATTTTATGTAATAAAAGATCTTTGCACTGTGATGTTCACCTTCACCTCTAGATGAATGAAGAAAAAAATCATATGATTAAGTTTCAAAATTTAATAACATGACTTAGAATGTTTCAAAATAAAGCTGAAGAGGTTACCACACATCAAAAAATAAACTATTGGACCAAGGGCAAAAGTTTAACTTTCTCTTGAAAACTTTTTGAAAAGAAATGGCGGTTCATGAAGAATCCATGTGTAACTCATGGCTTTTTATGTTCCCTGGGGCACATAAATTCCTTTTTGGATGCTTAATTTAATAGTGTAAATTTCTGAAATTGACCTATCTGTGGCACCTTTGGCCAACCTTTAAAACTGTGTGAAAAACTGAGCTTTTGTGCTTTGGTTTGCTTCTGAAAGCAAGCTCTTTGGTTAGCCTCTGAAGTCAAGCATACCACAGAGATTTTTTTTGAATTCTCCTGAGCTTTTCTTTTCAAACTCGAAATGGCAAGTCACATCATATTTCATGAATGTTATGAACTAACATTTATTGAGATTCTAATGTACTTTACACATCATAACTAAGGGACTGCAAAAAAAAAAAATGATATGATTGGTAACCTTTGAGAAGCTCACATTGCTGGACATTAGCCAAACAATTTACAATACAGGGCAGTAAGTGCTATGATAGAGGTATAGAGCCTAGAAGATAGAATGACTCAATGTCAGCAGAGCTATGTTAAATCTCAAAAATGTGTAGAAGCATATTATGATGACTTTCAACCCCAGTGGTTCTCTTTAGGAGTGTTTCACCATACCCGGTGAAATAGAAGTTCTGATTTTCAGGTAGTCAACACCAATATATTACATGCATATTACCTATTCACTATGTACCAGGTACTGGGCCAGACTTAAGAGATAAAGAGTTTCAAGAAAAACAATGTCACTGCCCTCTTCAACCTAAGAACATATGTAACACAGTTAAATATACGTTATTTAACCAGAACTGTGATGATTGTTTTTTAAAAAAAAAAGGAGTGATAGAGTGAATCTGAATTAGTCTAGAGCATCAGTAAAGTCCTCTTATAAACTGGAGGAGATGATAATTGAGCTGGGTACTGAAGCTGAATGGAACCACCTTGGTGAAAGTCAGGTTGGTAAGAAAGAAAGTGAGTGGTAGTAGGAGAGCCTAGTGGAGAAAGATCATTCTAAAAAGAGACAGTAAACTTGAGGAAGAAGATGATGCAATTCCTCACTAACTCTTAGCATGGATTTGTGTCAATTGTCATTTACCCACTCACTTTCTCTCTGCTCTTCAAAATATTCTACCTCGAAGATGGGTACTGGTTTAGATAGATGGGCAAGGAAGGCACAGTGAAGTTATTTACCCATCAACCTTGCAGATGTTAAATAGAAACTATATTAAAGAAGTGGTACGTGTTCACATGATATGGAGTGAGAGACACATGTTGGTGTCCCACCCACAGATATTTTCCCAATAACATAGAGTTACCTCATAGAATCAATCCTAGATGCGGGGCATAGAAAGGCACCTTACAAACGATCAATTCTATTAATTGACTAATGAAAAAAAATAGGGTAGCTTGGATAAACTGACTTACACAAGACCTATTCGGTCTCAAAGCAGAGCTCTAGCAGCCATATTACTTATGCTTTCGATTGTGTGCACCTACTGTACAATATAACTTGTTGAGATGATAGAAATGTTGCATAGCTGCACTGTTGAAGGTGGTGGCCACCAGCCACAACTGCTCATTATGGATTTAAAATGTGAGTCATGTGACTCAGGACCAATTTTTAACTTTTCTTAAAATTTTAATTGATTTAAATGTAAATAGCCAAACGTGGCTAGTGGCTATTCTATTGGATACTGCAGCCCTAGAACATTCACCTTATTTAAAATAATTTTAAAATAAGTGGGGCATCTGGGTGGCTCAGTCAAGTGCCCCACTCTTGATTTCGGGTCAGGTCATGATCTCACGGTTTATGAGTTCAAGCCCCACATCAGGCTCTGTGCTCATTGCACAGAGACTGCTTGGGATCCTCTGTCTCCCTCTTTCTGGCCCTCTCCTGCTTGTGCTCTCTCTCAAAAATAAATAAACATTAAAAATTAAAAAAAATAGTAAAACAAATTAGGAGAGTTATTTCTATTTTAAAGTAAATAAAAAAACCATTCATTCAGAAGATGATTGTAAGACAAAGGAAACAGAAACCATGCAAAGATTGCTATACATGTTCATGTTATTTTTAGGCCATATCAACAGAGACCATAAGTATAGCCATTTACAGCAACTAATTTTAGCCACATCAACAGTGAATTTCAATCACAGTATGTAATTGGCATATGACAGACAGGATATATATTTAAACTGTTGATTTTTTTAAACATATGTGAACTTCCATGAAACCATCACTGCAATCAAGATAAGAAAGTATGCATTACTTTAAAGTTTCCTCATGCCTCTTTGTATTCTCTCCCATCTGCCAGTGTTCATTTCTCCACCCCATCCCCGCAACACCTAGGTGGCCACTTCTCTGTTTTATGTCGCTATGGATTGGTTGGAATTTTCCAGAATCTTACATAAATGGACTCATACAGAAGGAACTCTTTCTTGTCTGGTTTCTTTCACTCAGAATAATTATTTTGAGATTCACTCATGTTTCCACATGTCATGATAGTTTATTCTCTTTATTAATTTATAGTTTCCCACTGTATGGCCATATCACGATTTGTTTCTTTACCAGCTGAACATTTGGGCTATTCCTGGTTCTTGGCTAGGAAAACTCAAACTGCTGTGAACATTTGTGTACAGGTCTTTGCATAGATGTATCCATTTCCTTTTGCATTGTATTGTATTGTATCAATCTTTGCTTTCTGTATTTTGAGACTTTTTAATTAACTCTGTGAATGTTTATAATTGCCATTTTCTCCTAATTAGTTGAGTCTTTTATTATGAAATAAGTATCTTTATAGTTGATAGTGACTACCTTTAACATGGTACATCGTGGTGCATTCTTTTACGTCTAACTTGTTTGTGTCATTATAGTTAAACTGGGTCTCTTGTAGGTGTCCTATAGTTTTGTGTATCTTGTTAGTCGGACTATCAGTGTCTTTTAATTGGGATGTCCAGACTATTTTTCTTCTTCTTCTTCTTCTTTTTCTTTTTAACGTTTATTTACTTTTGAGAGACAGAGAGAGACCGAGTGCAAGCCGGGGAGGGGCAGAGAGAGAGGGAGACACAGAATCCAAAGCAGGCTCCAGGGTCCGAGCTGTCAGCACAGAGCCCAACACAGAACACGAACCCACAAGCTGTGAGGTCATGACCTGTGCCAAAGTTGGACACTTAACTGACTGAGCCGCACGGGTGCCCCAGACTATTTCTATTTATGAGATTATTGATATGCTTGGGTATAACTTTACTATTTTGCTATTTTCATTTGGCTTATATGCTTTTTGTCCCCCTTTCCTCTTTTTCTGCCTTTGTTTGCAATAACTGAATGTTTGTTTAGGATTCTTTTTCATGTCTTTTGTGTCTTATTAGCTATCACTCTGTTACTTTAGTGGTTGTTCAGTTTATTTAAGATTGCTTACCTTAAAATAGTCTTCCTTCTAGTGATATTATAGTATATGACATAAAAATATTTCATGGGGTGCCTGGGTGGCTCAGTCGGTTGAGGGTCTGTCTGACTCCTGATTTTGGCTCAGGTTGTGATCTCATGGTTGATGGGATTGAGGCCCACATCCGCTCTGTACTGACAGTGCAGAGTCTGCTTGGGATTCTCTCTCCCCCTAACCTCTATCCCTTCCCTGCTCATGCTCTTGTGCTCTCTCTCAAAATAAATACATAAACTTTTTAAAAAATGTTGCAATAGTATATTTTCATATCTTGTGGACTTTAAATTAGTTTTGTATATGCATGACTTTTACATATGCTTTCATTGTGGGGTTTTGGTTTTATCAAGTTTGGAAAATACATGACCATTATTTCTCTATTTGTTTCTTTTTGGCTCCTTAAGGCATTCTAATTATAGCTCACTTATTCCCCACTTCCTTTTTTCTTGTGGTTCTCTCTCTGTTTCTTGTTTCATTTTGGAAAGTTTCTCTTGCAATGACTTTAAACTCTCTTCTGCAATGTTTAATCTGCCATTAATATCATCTAGTATATTTTTCCTAGTAGATTTTGTAATTTTCATTTCTACAAATTCACGGTAGATTGCGTCTGCAGATTGTGTCTGTATCTTTCCAGTCTGTTTAAAATGTTGCATATTTCATCCTGCCCCTTAAACATACGAGATACAATTGTAACTGTTTTAGTGTCCTGTTCTATTGCTTCCAGCATTCGTGTAATTTCTGGTCAGATTCCCTTGCCAGATCACATACCAGATAGGGGAAACAAAGGCAGAAGGAAATGGCAATTAAAATTAAATTTCCTTATAACCTGCAGCCCATTGACCAATACTTGAGGCTGGCAGAGTAGAACATTTCTCCAGGAACTCCCTGCTGTTTTAATGTTAATGCTTTACTAGAGGGAAAAGCAACCTTAACTTGAAAATAGCTATGCCTGGAGTATCCTGTGAGTCTTCTTTAGCATATGAAAATCTGCTTGGAAACTTCCCCTGAGCTTTACCTCCCCCAACTCCATGGTATATAACCAGCGGCTCCTCATGGTCCCAGGGCAGCTCTTTCTGCCCACCAGTCCAGTCCCAGTTTTTTAATAAAATCACCCCTTTGCAACAGAGACATCTTCAACAATTCTCTCTTGATTGTCGGCTCCGGATCCCCCACCATCACCCCAAAACCTCATCACCAGGCAGTGTGGACTTTAACTTGGTGGGTGCTGAATATTTTTGTACTCCTATATTCCTGTAAATATTACTGAGTTTTGTTCTGAGATACAGTTAAGTCACTTGGAAACATTTTGATCCTTGCAACTCTTGCTATAAAGTTTTGTTTGGTAGAACAAAAAATATATTTGGTCTAAAGTTCATTTTTATTTACTGCTGAGGCAAAGCCCTTCTTTTTTTTTTTTTTTAATTTTTTTTTTCAACGTTTATTTATTTTTGGGACAGAGAGAGACAGAGCATGAACGGGGGAGGGGCAGAGAGAGAGGGAGACACAGAATCGGAAACAGGCTCCAGGCTCTGAGCCATCAGCCCAGAGCCTGACGCGGGGCTCGAACTCACAGACCGTGAGATCGTGACCTGGCTGAAGTCGGACGCTCAACCGACTGCGCCACCCAGGCGCCCTGGCAAAGCCCTTCTTTACCTGATGCCTGGTGAATTTTTTTTTTTTAATGTTTCTATTTATTTTTGAGACAGAGAGAGACAGAGCATGAGCAGGGGAGGGGCAGAGAGAGAGGGAGACACAGAATCTGAAGCAGGCTCCAGGCTCTGAGCCTTCAGCACAGAGCCCGACACAGGGCTCGAACTCACAGAGTGTGAGATCATGACCTGAGCTGAAGTCGGACATTCAACCGACTGAGCCACCCAGGCACCCCACCTGGTGAATTATTATAAGGAATTTCACAGACTGTTAGGTATACATACCATGTCCAGCCCTGTATGGACTCTATGTGTTGTTCCCTCTCTAATCCTTTGGAGTAGTTTTTCCCAGCTTTAGGAAGTTTCCTCACATTCGTGTGTTGATCAGCACCCAGCTGAACACTCAGGTGGCTCCCTGTGCAGAGCCCCAGAGTTATCCCGCTGTATAGTTCTCTCCTCTCAAATAATTTAGCCTGCAAACTTTAGCCACCGAGATTTCCAGGACTTCCAGCTCATTTCTTGTGCTCAAGAAGTTCACTCAGCTCCCAAAATCCCACTGTCTGTGCTGCAGCTTGGAAAGTCTCTCCTAGCAGGAAGCAGGGGACAGTCAGAGGGCTCATGTCACTTGATTCTTATACTCTTAACATGCTCTCCTTCGTAAGTGAATGTTCAGCATCTTGAGAACCATTGTTTCATATACTTTCTATATATTTTAAGTTGCCTCAGGTGGAAAGGGAAACCGAGTTGCTATCACTTTATCCTAGCTAGAGGGGAAAGCCTGCAGGCCACATCATTTTTGACATGACTTCTTGATAACCCTCACACCACTTGACTTACAAATAAAATCAACAGAATATTCATTTGGGTTGCTAGTAAGCTGTTGTGGTTGCCGTTGATTTGGTGAAGTCTTTCTTGGGAGTCTACCAGACAATGAGGCTGGTGTCTGTTGATATAAAGCTTTCTTTTTTTTTCCTCCCTTCCTCCCTTTCTCCTTTCCCTCCCCTGTCTTCCTTCCTTCCTCCCTTCTTCCTTCCTTCCTTCCTTCCTTCTTCCTCGTTCCTTCTTCTTTTGAAAAAACTGTAACATAAGGTCAATGGCAAAAACAAAATTAAATGAATGGCTAATGTATTACCCAAATTAAAAAAAAAATACCTTTAATGTTCTAGGAAAATGAAAAAAAAAATTGGCCAGACAAGTGAACATCTTAGAGATGAAGGAGAAGAAATATGATATGGAGAGTTTAGACTGTAAAAGGCCTAGGGAAGTGGGAAAGACAGACATACGCCATAGTGTGAATGATAGACTTCGGTATTGCTGGGTACACATAACTTGGAACTTGATCTAAATTATTAAAAAATCCATAGTCCAGTGAAGTACCTTGCAAGTGGATTTACCCCCCTGCCTTTCACATTTCCCAAGTCACAATTTCCTATAGTATATAGATGGAATCCAAAAAAAGGGTTTATTGTTTCTGATAAGTGTTGGGAACTCTTTTCAAACTTAGAATATCTCCAAATAATGACTCCCCTGTTCTTTATGACAACAGTGCTTGAAAGGTAAGAAAGGGATAAGTTACTCACCCTCAGCCTTTGATCTTATGAAGTCTAAAGAAGTTGCTAGTCCTTTCTCTTTTTGCCACTTGCAAAATATGACTTCCAGGCCCTCCCTGTTCTAACATTGTTCCCACCCTTGATCAATATTGCACATTTTGTGGTTGTCAGCGTGTGCATTCACATACAGTGGGAGGAGATGTGTGGAAATGATGTGAGGCTCAGTGTCTCTCATCTTGACTTGGCTGAACAGCTACCCTGGGCAAGCTGAGGATCACTGCCCTCAAGGTGGTTTACTGGGCTCCCTGGAGTATTGTTATTGTATCCCCAATAGGTGTGAGTTCTCTGATCGGCTGGGGGGAAAATGGAAATCATGGCAGTTTATTGTATTCCATTCATCATGTCATGCTTGTTAGCATGCTGTTTTATAGCCACATTGCTCCACAGTAGAACCATTTTAGTGTGCAAACTCTACGTTTTTACTTTAATTTGCAACAGATATGATATAAAGATAAACGAGTTTATGTTTCTCATTCACCAACAGGAATTGTCTCCAGTAGTTTATAGGTGATCAATCAAGATGGGACAGGAATCCTCCTGATGAATATTAAACATCATATTTACAAAGAGGGAAATGAACTAATGAGCAAACACCACTAACAAATGTTCGATTTCATTCACCTTTCTAACTTTCGTAGTGACAAGGCTGAATCACCATGGACAAATCCTGATGCTTCAAAGAACAATCATTGCTTGCTTTCTGGAACAGCCAATGAGAATGGGGGCACAACGCTTTTCAAAAGGTGCCTTCCGTATCATATGCTTAGTGGTCAAGGCTCAGTGGAAACCCTTCCATCCTCTTCTTAATGGGCTGCATATTTTTGTGAATTTCAAGCAAACTGATACTGACAGATCAATCCTTTTCCCTCATTAAAAAAAAGAGACAGCTTAGACATCTGCTATTCACCTTTCCAATTGCTTTCAAAACCATTACCTCAGTCAAAAAAGTATTTTTGAGTACCTGAAATGTGCACACTGGGTGGTATAAACTAAAAGCGAAATAGTACCCATTGTGCCTCTCATCTTGAGCAATATGTAAGTTAGGAATAGTTACACACTTTTGGCAATGAGTAAGAATGATAGCAATTTATTGAATATGTATTATTGCATTAGTCTATAATAATAGACACTACATGTAAATTTATCCTTAATCCTCATCGCAAGTTTTAAAGTGTGTATAGCAGCCCTTACCTTACAAATGAAGAAATTAATTAGCAGTGGTTAGGTAGCTTGCCCAGTCACACAGTCATTGAATTGAAGAGTTAAAATGCAAATTCCCATCTGTCTATTGTTCAAGTATAAATTCCACCTCACCACAGCAGCTCTTTGCATTAGTTTCCTAGAGTTGCTGTACCAGACTTGGCAGCTTAAAAAAATGGAAATTTATTTTCTCATGTATGTGGGAGGCTAGAAGTCTGAAAACAAGGTTACAGCAGGGTTGGTTCCCACTGGAGGGGCTGAGAGAGAATCTTTTTCCCTGCTTCTCTCCTTGCTTCTGATGGTTGCAGGTAATCTGTGGTGTCTCTTGTCTTCTGGATGTCTAACTCCGATCTCTGCCTCTGTCTTCATACAGCATTCTCTTTCATATGTGTCTGTATCTCTCCTCCTTTTATAAAGAAACCAGTCGCATTGGAGTAGGGTCTATCCTAATCCAGTCTTACCTCAGCTGAACTTGATTACAGTTGCAAAGACCCTATTTCCAAGCATAGTCACATTCATAGGTACTCGGGGTTAGGTTTACAACTTATCTGTTTGGGAAACAAAATTCAACCCATAGCATTCTTCAAATATGCTTTATGCTGCATCCTTCAAATTTATGGTTAAATTGAAAAAAAAATGTCAGAACTCTTTGAAACCCCAAATCTCGCATGTAATCAGTGCTCAATAAATTCATGATGACTATCATTGCTTCCATTAACGCAACAGAATCCCGCAATAGAGTCTGAAATTAGTCCTAACATATCTCCCAAATCTATGACTGTGAGGGAGATCAAAGGGCTTTCCATTGAGGAAAAAATTTAGCTTATATGCCTATGATTCAGTTCCCTCACATTGCATTAATTATTCAAAAATAAATGAACAATTTCAGACTACACTCTGACTGCATAAAACTTATGCAAGTCATAGGTACCTAAAGAAATAGGTACACATATAATTGTGTTATCACAAGACTGACAAATACTATAAAGAAGAAATGCATTGCACTGGTTAGCAATGGATAAAGGTACTAGTGCACACACTTTCATGTAATTGAAGAATGAACTCTGGGAGAAAAAAAAGAATAAAAAAAAAGAGAATAACTTAAATACATACAAGGATTTGAAAATAGTCTCTATAGAATACCTCAGAAAGGTCTATTATTGCAATTAAATATACTTCATGAAATGTATCTCCTGACATATTTTTGATGATTTGTAACAAACTGAACCATTATAACTTCACAAAAGCCTCATACTGTTGATTTCATATGCAATTAAAGATCTACCCGAAAGGGTTGTTTGTTTTTGGTTTTGTTTTCCCTCTACAGATTGATTGTGGCTTCAAATAAAATTTGGTAGTTAGCAATGTGGCTGTAAGCCCATATAGGCTTTTTGACATCCTGAAATACAGCAAAATAAAGAAAAATGGCAGAAACTAGGGGTAGACATGATATTTACTGTTAAGTACAAAGGACTCTGGGTTAAAATATGCAGTAATACCAGAAGCATTTTGATCTTATTTTGTGAGTCTAAAAATGAATGTAGGTAAAACAGATAATCATTAAAAATTCTTCCAGTTTAAATGTCTCATGACTAAAGTTTAATTATTCTAATTAATAGACATACTCTTTGTCTTATTGGTATTACATTTATTTATTCATTCATTCATTTTTTGTTTGTTTGTTTTTAAGAAACCAAGGGAGACTGGGGGGAGTGGGCAGTTAGAATATGGAAGGTCTTCAAATTGAAAGAGAAAGGACAGAGCCCATCAGCCACAGCCAAGAGAATGCAGAGCAGTTGGGGGTGTCAGTCTAGTCAAGGTCCGAAAAAGGCAGACTCTACCTCAGGTAGTACAGAAAAAACTTGTTTGTTGTGGCTGTGATTTTGTTTTAAACATACCACACAACAGATGTTCCATTACAGTTCTCTGTCAGAATGTCTGAATAAAGAGAATGGATTCTGCTTCTTCCTTTGCTATCTCAGTCTCAGAAGTCTTAATTAGGACATTGGAGTACAAGTTTATTTTCTGTGTTTGAGCTGGAATTATCATGAAACCATTCCCAGAGATCCTCAAACTTGCCTCAGCTTCGGAAGAACACTCATGCCTAATACACACTTCATTGCAACATGAAAGGCATCACCTCAGCCCCTGGCAAAGGAGGTGTCAAGCCATGAGGTTTTGTCTAGTTTGTCATTTTCCTGGAAGTCTCTGAAATCTCTGGCCCTGTGTATGATCACTGATTGTGTATCCACAAAAAATGAGAAACATAATAGGAGAAGTCGTTCCTTCAAGGTTTTCGTCTGCCAGTAATTGGTTTACATTACATTCACTTCTTAGAAATAAAACAGAATACAATGAACAATTCCAATCCTAGAAATGTTTAATTCAAAGACTGTGTACGCATCTCATTAGGTGATGACTTTTGTGAATGGCTCAGAGTATCAAATAAAGTAGGAATGGGGGAATTTGTGTCAAAGTAACTTAGCCACTCCAAGTCTGTGCTTTCCCATGTGTAACATGGGGAGACTCAAATGATAGGACAGTGAAATCTGTCTCAGGGATAGAGCTATTCAATTAGGTTAGCTCTCTTAGATCTATTCCAATTATTCCTGATTCTACCTAATAGTACCATAAATGTGGAGCATTTCAACCATTGTTCTTATACCGTGGCAATAGAATTAGTATGATTATAATCATTAGTGTATCATAGTTTTCCAGCAATTCATCTTTGTTATTTATAGCATTCAACTTTATTTTCTGCCAGGGATGATTGGATGATACTACATAGAAGTCTAATAGATTGTATTTTCTCTAGAGGACATAGCCTTGAATGTATACACTCAAGAAAGGAGTTACTAGTTTTGTAATTCCTAAGATATACACACTGTTAACTAGTCCTGTCAAATTCTAAATACATATTTATGTTCAGGAATCAGGAACAGCAAATCAAAATTCCCAGGAATCCTCCAGATTTCTTGAAATCATAAGATATTCTATATTTTTATAGTTATTTACATATTTAAAATTATAGTGAGCCACAGTAATAATAAACAAAGAATCATTTTTCTGTGACAGAGTTATATACAGCTTTTCTGCTAAAAAAGGAAAATATATAATAATCAGTACACAGTTTTGTAATACTTGAACTAGTGAAAAAATATATATTTTAGTAACTCATACAATGTTATCTATCTGATATTGTCATTTGATAATAGAAATAAATAAAAGGAGCAACTATTTATACCAAATAAAGGTCAAATAGAGTAATCTGAAATATTGAAAGTCACCACAAATACTTAAAAGCTACTCTTAAAATTATGAAAACATGGAAAATTCTCTTTTCCATATTCTTGATCTTTGCATGTGACAAGTGTTGCAGATGTGGATAATTTCCCTCCTTTTATCATTGACATTGTAGTTAATTATTAAGAGTAAAGTCAAAACATCTTCAGATTATTTCATATAAATTCTAGATTAGTTTCCTATTGCCACTGTAATAAATTACCACAAAATTACTGGCTTAATACAACACAAGTTTATTACCTTACAATTTGTAGGTCAAAAGTGTCACTGGGCTAAGGTTAATGTGTCAATAGGGTTGCATTCTTTCTGGAAGCTCTAGGGGGAACATGCTTTCCTTAGCCTTTCTTAGCTTCTAGAAGCCATCTGCATTCTTCTGCTAGTGGTCCCTTTCATCATCTTTAAAGCGAGCAGCACAGGCAGCATTTTCAAATCTTTTCCTCTCTGACCTTCAGCCTCTCTCTTCCAATATTTAAAGACTCCTGTTATTAAGTTGGGCCCACTTGTATAATGCAGGTTAATCTCCCCTTCTCAAGATCTCTAATTTGATCACATTTGCTAGTTCCAGTTTGCCCTATAAAGTAACATATTCACAGGTTCTGCACTTAGGATGCAAGTATCTCTGGGGTCCATTGTGCTACCTACCACAAGCTAATTTCCTTTTTTAATGATAAAAACATTGGGTACACTTTGCAAAGAGCTGTAGTTGTAGCAAATATTCAAATACTAGCTAACATTATTGGGCATTTAATAACGTAGCATATGGATATCCTAGCATCATTAAGGATGCCGCGCAAACTCACCTGTCAAACTTGCCAATTTAAGGATTTATTTTGCTTCTCAAATTATGTCTTGGAACATCAGTTATAGTATTTCTATAATATATAGATACATGTAAATGTATTAATATATGTTTTGTTTGCAAGAATGACTCATTGTATATAGCAGACAGGGCCACAAACACATACTTATGAGACAGTGTCAGCTATAAGAAACAAGATTGATTACATTGTGACCACTTCTCTCCTATGTGCTCCTGTCCTGTCTCCCAGAGATGGCAACATTATCCTTCTAGTGTGTACCTTTGGTTCTAGTATTTGTTTTGAATTGACATTAGCAGAGTCCTTGGATAATATTAGTAAGGTCTAAATGCTGATTGTTAAATTTTAAATCTCACAAAATTATAATACTTTTTCCCATTTTCCTAAATTATTAATGGATTTTTCTCAGAATACAAGTCAGATAAATGTTCTGAGAAATGCCAGACTGGGATTCCTACACAGAAACACTGATTACCAGAGCAACCAAATCTCAGGGGTTGACTGAGTTATATGGAAGATCCTTAGACTCTGTGGCACACAGTAAATTGTTAATTCTTGTGCAAGAGTATCTTCCTCCATTTGAGCTAAATATTTGGATATTTGTCTTCTGTTAAATTTCTGGGACCATGAGGATACTATTAGTTGAGGTGTTTTGAGTCAGCTAGGAATGGGTTCATATTGCCTCCCTGCCAAGTAATGGAAATAGTAGATAGTGGTTCACTATCTACTGAAACATTTGACAATTCAGCACAGCACAATGTAATAATTAAGAGCCCAGACACTGGAGCCAGATAGTTTTGGTTCAGCTCTCTGCTTTACCCCTAATTACTTGTGCAATCTTGGGGCTGTTACTTTGTTTCTCTGTCCCTTAGTTTCCCCTTCTGTAAAAAGTGGGCAGTACTATTATTTGCTTTCCAGAGATTTTATTTTTCAGACCTCTTTCAGAAGTAATAAAATAGAATAACTCTATTTGCCTCCCTTCTCTGAGGTAATCACCATCTTAAAATTATGTCACCTTCACAAGAATTTTCTTTATATGTTTACTATGTGTCTAGCCACAAAATCATGCTTGGCGTCTTTTAAAATATGACCTAAGTATTATATTGTTTCAATTGCCATTCTCTAGCTTGCTTTTACTTTTATATTTGATAAAAATAGATACCATTTATTCTTTTCAATTACTGTATGGTATTTCATTATTGGATACAACACAACTCTCATGTGATCTCTGGTGTGCATGTGCAAATATTTATCTATGATACACACTAAAAATGAGTTTGCTCATTGTGAGGTATATGAAATTTTACATTTACCATGTATTAACAAATTCCTCGTGGCTTTTCATTTACATGTATTCTCACCAACGTTTGGTGTTCACTGTTAATTTCTTTTTTCCCAACCTGTAGGGTATGAAATGGCAGCTCATTGCTGTCTAAATCTTCATTACCCAATTACTGGCAGGGTTAAACAACTTGTCATAGGCTTACTGATGATTCAACCTTTCACTTTAGGGATTATTTACATTTTTCTATTGTTTTTCTTCTTTGTAAATTTATCTAGGAATTGTTTTTTAAATAAGGATACTCTGAAGTTTAACTTTGGCTTCAGTATTCAGAAAAAAATATGATACTTAGTTTCAGCCTCAGCATCAGCCTTTGAAAGACAAAGTAACAAAATAGCTCCTTCTGGCACCTTGGTCACCTGCCTGCTCAATGGCAGTGCAGTGACGCACATTTCCATCCTCTCTAATCAGCTCAGTGGTATCATAGATATGAACAAGGTGTGGTCCTTGAATTGATTGTTAACATTTGAATATTCATTAAGATCCATTTTCAAATTTAGGCCAGCTTTCTAGATACAACTTGGAGTGAAAACCTTCATGAGCTAGGCTTCTTTAGGCAGTTGAAATATAAGCATATTTATTTATTACAATAATAAAATTCTTAAAATAATTAATGTTGATTTTGAAAGCTGTTAATTTGGTGTGCAAAAATTATTAAGAACTTTCAAATAGTTAAACAATATTAGTAGTTATTATGAATAAGAGAGAGTGCATTAGATAGATAACATTAACAAGAACATAATATCCGTTTTGAGCCAGCAAATGTTTATAAAAATTTAAATGCTAATAAAAAGGCAGGATAATAGAAATTAGATTATATCACAATGCTAATCTTTAGAAGCATTAAGAGCTATATTTAATTTTTAGTTATTTAATTCAGCTTAGGCCAAGAATCTTTCAAGGAAAAAAAGTCCTATTTGAGAAGACTTGATATCTTGTAAGGATGAATTAAAAGCAGATTTTCAACTTTGCCACCCCTAAATGTCATGAGGAGGAAAAACTGCAAAATCACGTGCAACAATATCCAAGATAAATCATTTCTGGTCTCAACATAGTGGGAAATATAGAGTATAAAGACTAGAAGAAAGAGTGGAAGAGGAATAAAATAGCTCAAACAAATGTTCTCCTCCCTCATACAACTTCAAAGTAGCATTCTTTAAAAGTACACTTTAACAAGACAGTTCCTTATCCCCCTTTGAGACTGTGGAGACCAAAATTTTAAGCATCCCTGAAATAATTTTTAGAGATGATTTTCAACATCCGAAGTTGAAAGGTTTTTGAGACATGCCCAAGCTTCAAAGAAAACGTCCTTCTAGAAATGTTACTGATTTTTTTAATCCTGAATTATGTTCTGGTGTGTGTAAATATTTTAGTGATGTTATCACATGTCTGCTCCAAGTAAACCTCACTTTTTGTGCATTGGAGAAGCTGTTAGTATCCAATAGCACAGAGAACTGATTGTTCCTGCACCATAATGTCAAACTTTTAAAGCTGACCATTCACATTCTCAGTAAGTAAATTGCCACACTCATTAATTTTGCCAAGAACTCAGACTTAATGTTATACCTAAGAAATTGATTCTATGATATTTGCATTCAAAGCTGGCCAAATATTTTTTCTTCAGCCACAATGTGTGTTTAGTAAACTTCTACCCAACAGATATTATTCTATTGTTTATTTGTTTTTTCAAATATCTTTTCTTACATTCTATTAGCTTACTTTAGGATTTGTCTTTGGCGTCTTTGGGGTAAACTTCAGCTCTTTGACGATGCAATTCCATTATCTCCTGTAACCATTGTAGCTACAGACACTTTGGCTATTGGTATAATTTTAATTCCATTATAGATAATCCAGAATCAGTTTGAAACCAGGTCTTACCTTGGTAGCTCCGGGTTCCTGCACCCTGGGTATGTTGTAGTAGTAATGAAGACTGATCATCTTGCTTCTTATCTGTTTCATAGTATTCATACAGGGGCCAACATTCTCTTACTATTTCTGGGGTTCCTGGGCCCCTGAGAGCGGTGCTTCTCCTTTGTCACTTTGCAATTCCATTTTGCTGAACCTTGTGCACCCTATGATAGGAACACAGCATCAGTCTGCAATGCTCTGGGTACCAATGCTGTCCACTACAAAAATGGGTAAGAAAGGGGTACCGAGGGGCGCCTGGGTGGCGCAGTCGGTTAAGCGTCCGACTTCAGCCGGGTCACGATCTCGCGGTCCGTGGGTTCGAGCCCCGCGTCAGGCTCTGGGCTGATGGCTCAGAGCCTGGAGCCTGTTTCCGATTCTGTGTCTCCCTCTCTCTCTGCCCCTCCCCCGTTCATGCTCTGTCTCTCTCTGTACCAAAAATAAATAAACGTTGAAAAAAAAATTAAAAAAAAAAAAAAAAGAAAGGGGTACCGCCTTCCATGGCATGCAGCCCATGTAAGGAGGAATGTAAGGAATAGTTACAAATCAACATGTTTTCATTAAAGAAAATGTGGATATACGTAATTATGATATTTTTCTATGTACGTAAATACGGAATCTGATTCCTAACAGACTGGGAAAATTAGCCATTTTTGGTACTTGGTCTGATTCATAAGTACCTGTACTTGAAAGATTTAAAAAACCCTTCTGAGAATTTGAGATTTTGTAGGAGCTGGAATCTAGTCGCAGACTGTCCATTCCATCTGTACCTCCCAGCCCACTTGCCCTATAAAATTGCCAAGCCTGAAGCCAAGGTTGACTTAGGGCAGCCCACTCTAGAGCAATCCCCCTTTGATACACACTCTCATGTAGCCAACTCCAGGATTGTTCTGCCCCACTCCATTGCACTTGGTGGGCAGTTTAACCTTATACATTTTCTACGGCAGCCGAGGAGTAAAGAATGGAGCTTACAAAACCTTCTACAAGAATAACAGAACTTCTTGCGTCTGACTGATTTCTCGCTTACTGCAGTGGGGTCAACAGCAACTCAATGCCCTTATGGGGAACTTCAGGTTTTCTAGAAAGCCCGTACCACCTCTGGGAGTATGTGCCTACTTGCCTATCCTTGAACTTGGCCTATTGATACCTTTCCATCAGTTATGCCAGTGTCCCGTTTCAGCAATCGCAAAATACTCTAGCTAAATATATGGTACCTAATATGGTACCTAGAAGATAATAGATTCTCAGTAAGTAGTGTGGAAGTAAATGTTTCATTATAAGTATCATCAAAATCTTCATCATTATTAGATACTGTAAGAATGTTAAGCATGACGCAATAAAATTTCTGCTGGACAGTGGGTCATTTACTTGAGGACTCTCCTTCCCAAGGCAGCACGTTTTCATTTTGGACAGCTTTTACTGTTAGGACATTCTCCTTGTTAGTTAGACAAAATCTGCCTCTTTGCCACTCTGTCCTACATCCCATTTTGCCTTCTATTATATGTTTTCAGAGCAAGTCTATCCCTTTTCCCTACGTGGGTCCTTCAAGTGTCTAAATATAATCATCTTTATCTCTTCTTTATTTCTTCTGTTCTTTTGTCATTTGTAATTATAAGACTCATTTCCCATATCTTTAAGGTTTATGTGGCCCCCTTCAAAGTACACCGTAATCTCCTAATCCTTTTCATAATATGTGTTATTGAGAAGCTAACAGCATCCCTCTTCTGATCTGCCTGCATGAGGACTGTGGTATCACCTTCTCCTTTGTTCTTTCCAGACTGTGCATCCTGGAATCAGTCTCAGTTTGTATGGACTCCTTATCCACTATAATTTGCATATTGATAACTAATACTGAGCTTTTGCTTTTACCCAGCATTTTGAACATGCCCATATTTTTTGCTCCCCATAGTGAAGACCAGTCTTCAGTTTGCATAGCAATGTGTGAGATCCTTGAGGAGAAAGGCAGATCATTTTTCTTTTTCCCCCCATCGCTTAATGTGAGGCACATCTCAGGTCATCATAAATGCTTAATGAGTGCATAAAAATAAATGAATAAGTGAAAGACCTAGTTCCTTCTTATATAGAAACAATTTTGTAATATGTTACTATTCTATACATGCAACTCCATTTTTAATCCTATGTACAGAATTTTATCATTTTATTATTTTTTTTTCAACGTTTATTTATTTTTGGGACAGAGAGAGACAGAGCATGAACGGGGGAGGGGCAGAGAGAGAGGGAGACACAGAATCGGAAACAGGCTCCAGACCCTGAGCCATCAGCCCAGAGCCCGACGCGGGGCTCGAACTCACAGACCGCGAGATCGTGACCTGGCTGAAGTCGGACGCTCAACCGACTGCGCCACCCAGGCGCCCCACATTTTATTATTTTTTTAATGGACCTACAGTCCACAGAATAGAGTTAACCACGCTTGGCTGTTCACGGCATGCTATTGTTATTGGCCAAGGTCAGACTCTTCATTTGTTCCTATCAAATTTTGGCTTGGTGTCTTGCACCCATTACTCCTGCCTATTGTAATTTGTATTTTCTGTGATTAGCTATCTCAAACAGCTTTGTATCATTTGCAATTTTGTTAAGCAGAGTAAGAGGATTAAGATACAAGAAACAACAACAAAGAATAGATGATATATTAAGTACTGAATTGTAAGCTACAGACTTGAAATGCTCTAAGAATTTGGCAGAGAGGTAGAGCTCAAGCATGTGAACTGGATTTAAAAAAAAAAAAGGTAGATTTGCTGACATGCGAGCTGAGTCAAGAAGGCTGGGTGGGATTTGGATAAATGGAAAAGACAGGAACCTGTGAGCAAAGAGAAAATAACAGCTGTCTATGTTTGCCAGATGAAATGGGGTAGGGTGTGTAAAGGGAAATGGCAGGGTATTCATTTAGAGAGCTTGAATCAGAATTCCTCTTCTTTCTTGCTCTTTCTCTATGAAGGCAGGTAAGTAAGAGATATCGCCCAGATAGATCTTGCATTTTCTCAGTGTTCCTATAGACATCGTTTTAGAATTTCTGGAATGGTAGTAGAAAGAATACAAAGAAAGAAAAGAGAGGGCAGGTAGCATGTGGAGGAGTAGTAATGATGTCTGTCTCTTGCTGTTTGCTCCCTTTCTTCCATTCCAGGCAGACCCAGCCTTTAGGAATGACCCCCTTTCTACTTTTTATCCAAATTCATATCCACCCTCCCATGGGCCGGAGGACTTTTCTACTTGCTGCTAATGGAGAAGTCACACAGATAGCTACAATATCTGGAACCTTGGAAATCCCATATTTGGCTGATAGTGCAGAGACCTCATAGATTTTCCTGATCAACCACTGTGTAGCTGACAAGTCTTGTTGATGCTGGACTTCCATCAGCTCTACTGTATCTAACATTGTGAATTTTCTAAGTAACGTGGTTTTGTTCTTCATTTCACATGGATTGATACAACACAGAAAAACCAGATTTGTTCCTAATTACTACCAATACTGTTATCATCACATAATCCACCTTTTAGTTTCACTACCTACATTTCCTTGACCACCCTTGTTTCGCTTTTATCCCATTATTATTATTATGCCATGGCATAATCTCCCAGTCTGCCTCCATATCCTGGACATCCTATCTGAGAACCTCTGATCTAAATAATTTTGCCTAAAATAGGGGCACCAATCTAAACATAGTATTTGATGTGTGGCTGCAATAAATAAGATTTGACTAATCAAGCTACAGCTCTGTTTTCTTTGTTGCATTGTATGTGTATTGTATCACATTGTGTGAAGAATTTGTAAGTGATAGATTAACAAAATTACCAAAGAGCTTCCACATGGCTTTGTGTATACATATGGGAATGTTTTCAATAATAAAGATAGGAAAGGACTTGGCATATATATGTTCTTTTCAGCTTACCATACTTCCCTGACTATACTCAAAATCAAGATTCTGGTGTTGAGTTTGTGAATTATGTAATGGTGACATAATCAGACCCCACATGGTTTCAGAAGCAGGTGAGTCTCATCCAGATTCCTGATTCTTTCAGGGCACTGTTAGAAACATTCAATAACAAAAGAACATTGTAATAGTTCATTTTCCTTCATCAAAAATTTCCATGAAGATTTTAGATACACACATTCTATGCAGTCCAATGCGCGATATGGACAGAAATTGACTTTTAGAGGATGTTCTGTTGAGCATAAAATAAAACATAATGATAAAACATTCCTAATGTCTATATATTTCCTTGACACCTGAAGTAGCTCTTCATCATTTGAGATTATTCAAACTACCACTCAATAGTTTGATTGTTTCCACATAGTACAAATTCTGACTTTCCAGTACAGAATTATAAAAAACTTTTAATGTTTTCATTTATTTTTGAGACAGAGAGAGACAGAGCATGAGCAGGGGAGGGGCAGAGAGAGAGAGGGAGACACAGAATCCGAAGCAGGCTCTAGGCTCTGAGCTGTCAGCACAGAGCACGACATGGGGCCTGAACTCACAGACTGTGATGTCATGACCTGAGCCGAAGTCGGACACCCAACCGACTGAGGCACCCCTCCAGTACAGAATTATAGTAAAAAATACATAAGGCTGTATTTTCTGGATTCGATGAAGCTGGAGTGAAATATTTTTAGTTTCTGCACCAATCAGGTGCTTCTTTACAAAACTGATTTTTAATTAAATTAGGTGGGGGAAGTAGAAGTGTGCAGAGAATCTGTTTTGCTGTGGTGCATCAAAGCAGAGTTGATGGGAAAGAAGTGGCATTGACTCTGGCTTCTGATTCAGAAACAACCTGCCCTTGACAGAGGTAAAGTGCTTCAAGTGGGATTCTTGGAGGTCAATTTAGAGTCTATTTCTTTCTACCTAAACCAGAGTGAATTCTGTTGTCTGCAATAAGAACCTTGTCTATTACAAGCTTCTACAGTGGATCTATCACACATTAATTTATCTGAAGCAATCTTAAACATGTACCTGTTTTACCTACTTTGGGATTTAATTTATTACACTCCCTACTAGAAATATAAATATTTCTTTATATTATTTATATATACATATATATGACTGTTTTCTCTCCATAATGCCATCAGAATTTAATGAGACATACAGAATAATTTATACATTTAAACCCATAAAATATGGACTAAATCAAAGAATTTAAAGAAAAGGATTGGAGAGTGTTTTTTTTTTTTTATTATAAGTATACTTTGCTTCTATTGCCCTACAACTACAACTTAATCTTTAAATTTAAAAATTTTAAATATCACCATTCTCTTCAAGCAATAATTATTACATGCACAAGTGGACACAGTTATATGAGGTAATTAGACCATACTAAAGTAATCTATAAATTAATCAATAATCATTGATGGAGCACTATTGTGCAGCAATCTTGGCTGGGTACAAGTAGCCCAATACATCATCCACTTTACATTCCAACTGGAATATTCAATATACATAAAACTATAGTTGCGGGGAAACCACTACTAAAAGGAGAAGCAGTTCACCATCCTGAAAGAGAAGAGGAAGGTTCTATGCATGGCTCCATCACTTATAAATTTCATGTTTTGGAAACAGTATCCTGAATCTCAACCTTGACATTTTTAAACCAAGAAAGATATGAGACAATGTTTGAAATACCATCGTATGTTCTAAAATGGCTTTTCCCCAAATCACTCACCTGCAGATACTTTAAACTGCAGTTCTAGTCCAATCCATTTTTTGAGCCAGTCTTGGCCCCCCAAATTGAGATCGTTATATTATCATCATGAAGACACAATGGGGAGTGTGATTGTCCTCAGTCGCCAATGGCCCAGTACTTGGTGTATGGAGAGTGAACCTCAGACATCTGTTTGTTTACCAAGCTACAGACTTCACCTAAATACCATTGTATTCACTTTGGATTCCTATTCAGAATTTCATTATCATCCCCTGGGGGTTGGACCCCATCACCTCTATTTCCAGCCATGGATGTGACCCTCTGCCAAAGGACCATCTGGAACAACAGTGCTGCCATCCACCTGATTGTCATTATGGCCTCTGCCTGAAACCTCCTGCTATGTGCCCCAGCAGGCAGGGCTGGACACCCTCAGATACGGATATTGGCCTAAATCAAGCCTGAGATAATGACACATCTTGGAGCATTGCAATGGATGCTTCTGGCTCGTCAGGAGCTAATCCAATAAAAATGCTAATATTTATTAAGTACTACTGATGTGCCAAGTGTTGCTCTAAACACTTTGGGTACATTATTCCACTTAATTTTATAATAACCCATGAAATGTATACTATAATTATTACCATTTTTTTTTTATACATAAGTAAATCTGACCAAGCATGCTTAGGTAATTTACCCAAAAATGTAGTGAGCCAGATTTGGGGTCTAAATACAAGCTCTCAATGACTAGGCCATGCCAATTAGTGCCTCATCTCCTGACCTGTGTAGGGTTGGCTTCAGCTGAATTCTTCCCCATGAGCCGATGGCTAAGAAGT
The DNA here is from genome assembly GCF_018350155.1 of Leopardus geoffroyi. Lineage (NCBI taxonomy): Eukaryota > Metazoa > Chordata > Mammalia > Carnivora > Felidae > Leopardus > Leopardus geoffroyi. The sequence goes on from NC_059339.1 coordinate 60,382,685, forward strand.
TAGCATCTCATGCATGTTATGAAAGATATTTATTACTATGGTAATAGAATTAAACAAGGCGACATGTATACAGTACAATCTTTTAAAATTTTAAATCAATATTAAAAGAAAAAACCTCCAGTCATGAATGTTGTTCAGATAACTAAGATTAACTCTTTTAAGTATCAAAATATTTTGAACTATTTTGGTTTGAAGTTTTCTAAAATATTTCACAAAGTAAAATTTTTCTCAAAGTAAAAACTGGAGTGATGGATAAAAGGTAGTATTTTCTGACTTCTGAGTAAATGATTTAAATAGACCTTGAGTGAAGGTACCTTGTGAAGGTAGATTTTAGGTATTTACAAGGAGTTGGTTATTAGAGATTGTCCTCACTGTTGTCCTGTTCTTGGTTTTATTCTAGAAACTGTGGTGTCACACTAAGTAAGAGAAACATCAGTGGTCATGCCAGTACAAAGAGTCAACCTTGAGAGGAATGTTATGTGTTTGGATAGAGCACAGTTTTCTTTATTCTCTCTTTCCTTCATCTACAGATCCCTCCCTCCTCACCTACTTACACACACAGCCTTCTTGTGCAGGAGAATCTGATATGCATTAACAAGTTTATCTTTAAGTGTCCCAAATAACCATATTCAAGTAAACATTTTAATGGGAAGATATGAACCGAATCAGAGAGGAACACATTTTCCTTTTATTTGATTCTTTGTGCATTGTGGGGTTTTTTTCCTACAGTTTTTTTCCTCTTTCTTTTATCTCATGATATCAGTGAGTTACAGTGAATCCAGTGGTATCTCTTACATTAGCTATTCTCACCCCTTTGGTATCAAATGGAACGAAGGAATGGGGGTTTCTTTGGACTGAAACATTCAGTAACCCCCTAGGCCTACATTTAGTTTAGTTAAGAAGCAAATGATGTCTTCGAGGGCCTACCTGGTGCAAAAGGATGAAAGTTTAACTTGAGTTTGGAAGCCAATATCCCAGCTAGTAATAATATATGGTTGCCTTAAGTATTCTTTTTTACACATATTTTCTAATATATAAAGATGGATTGCAATAAGAGATAGGCAGCATAAGATTCAAATTCTGGTTATCTTTCCACTTTGTAAAATAATAGATATCAAAAAATATTGTATTTAATACACATCGGTGCCAAAGGAATACTACAGGCTCATGCAGCAGTAGGATGATCCCTGGAATCATGATGGATTTCAAAAAATTAAAGACCCAGTAGGCATGTGCCATGAAATTGACAGGCACATTGGAACATGAGTGTGAGCCACAAGATCATTCTACCTGGGAGAATTTAAATTACATAAAGAAAGCATTGGCTAATAGAAAGCCAAGTTTAGGATCCAAACCGATAAAACAAGATGAAGGTGGAAGAAGCAGAAAAGAGAGGAACAAGAGACAGAGAGTTGGTATGGATCTTGACTGTCAGGGAGTTTCAATGGTATCTGATGGCACGAAGACCCAGCTACGTTAGCGTTCAGAAGTAAAAAAATGAATACTTTCTAAGCAGACTCAATTTCTGAATCTCATACTACCATGGAGATTAGAGACTAGCCCCTTGCTACCCCAGCACCTCCCACATTATATTAAATCATGCCTTTAGTTCTCTGTCTACCTACTTAGACATCTCTGGATGAGAAATTTGTCTATGTGTCCTCACCTTCTGTATGTCCAACTCTATTCTTCTGCCTGGAACAAGGTAGAGACTTAATGAGTCACTGAATGGGAAAGATACTGAAATCCAAACAGGGTTGATTCCTTGGGAGTCAGTGGGCATTTGCCCCTTTCTAATTTTCCCAGAGCACATGTGGTCCTAGCATCTGGGGCAGGATTATTAAAACTATAAGCTAGTATAATGAACTCTACCATAAAGTTTCAGAGTTGCAGATAAACATGCCCTCTCTCCATGGAGAACGTGTACCAAGGAGACACAAGCAACAACGAGAAAACACCTACACTCTAAAATGGAATGCAGTCTGGATTTGTAAAAGACGGAATTTAATACTAAGCCTTCAACAAATATTTGCTACATGAATAAATGACCCTCTTCAAAGGGTTTAGTCACTGAAGTGCTCAGAGGAGACATGAGCAGGCCACTGAAGGGCGGGAGACGTGAAGAGATGGAGAGGAAGGTGTGAGGGGAGGGTAGACAGAATCAGAGCCAAACTTAGTGATTCAGCATGGCACAGTATTTCTTGTCAGTGTCCTCCATGCCAAGTGCCATATTACCATGTGGGCAAATTCAGTTCTGATAACTTTTTCCAAAATGTCTCAATTCCCTTAGATGGATGTTTTATGCTAACTCTGTCCTCTATGTACTATGGAATGCCTTAAAAATAAGATTGTCGTGTTAAAAACCTGCTTCAGACTTTGGAGCTTTTATATCCTTGGTGGGGATCTAAATAAGACATAAACTAATCATAAAGAAATATGACTTCTTTTCTCCCATTTTTTTTTTAACCAAGAAAATATTATTGTTATTGTTGCTCTTTGACAAACAGGAAGATTAAACTTGCTCCTGATAAGGAATCTGGAAGTAAATCTTCTGTGGCAGGCAATAAAGATTCTTTCTGGACACACCTCACTCAAACCTTTTCTTTCCGCACTCCACCCAAACAAAACTTTTTCCATTGCTCCATTAGTTGTCACTAATTCAGCAAAGCTGAATAAGAACGTGCCCTTCTCCTGGTACTGTGGTGCTTTGTAACACAGAGACTACGTTCTTACAATGGGATAGAAGCAGCACTTGAGCTCGAAACAACATGGGTCCTAAGGAAACACCTAGAGATAACTTGCACAAGGCTTTGGAAAACAAAAATCTTTTAATTCGTTATGTTGCTGTTCCCAATGCCTTCATTATAACACATGGAATGAAGAATCTGTTTTCAAAAAGAGAGACACTTCTGATCTCCTGATCCAGGCACCCTTTACTACAAATTTTCTTAACACATTTGCCTCTGAGAAGTTTGCAAACAAAGGCGAAGACAGACAAAGAACATATGCTAAATTGATCGTTTTTGTGTCTGAATATTCACTATTTGGGAGACAGGAAACTGTTCAATCTGATCTGGGGTATGATTATACTGTAGTCCAAATTGAAGTGTCTGTGGAAATGGATTGGGCGAGCTTCTCGGTTGTCAGTCATATCACTTATGCAGTGCACAGTGAGATGAGGGCACTCATGGGAAACAGTAGAAGTGGTTCTGCACTACACCTAGACAGATGGGTGTTCCTCTCGTGTGAGGAGGAGGCCCTCACTGCCTCAGCAACTACTGCAGACAGACTGCAGGAAGAGAAAGGAGAGCCCTCTGCAACGCTGCCCGTGCCACACCATGCTTTGCTCCTGGAGAGGTCCAGCCACATTCCAGGAGTTCAGATTCTGGACCAACTGTTGTGTTCTTCTTCAATCCAATCGGCAAACAACACATGTCTTTAAGAACGGGGCTGGTGGGGAGGAAGCTTTGTACATGACACAGCAGTACAGTGAGAGAGACAGGGTGTAAACACGTAAACATTTAAATAATGAAAGATTCCTGTAGCACTTTAAGACAACCAAAGAAAAGTAAAGTAAATATTTGCTGCAGCAGAGTGCTGTGTGAAAGAGGAGGAATTCCAGTGAGAAATGATGTTTCTGGAATCGATCTTCATCACTTACCAAGAACAATTTAAATCATATCTGTCAGTCTTAGCAAGGGATGTAAGGACATAATTGGGTTTGCTCTCAGGGCAGTGGATGGAAGATTCCCCCTTTGCTTCTTCTTTCCCACCTGTTTCAGTCAAGTTTATCCAGGAAAAAAAAAAAAACTCCACTGACACACTCACACACACAAAACAGAACCAATGAGGGTGAAGGGGGACCAGAGAGAGAGAGATTAAGGAATTAAATCATGTGATTATGTGGACCTGCAAAGTTGAAGTATGTAGAGCAGGCCAAGAGGCTGGAAACTCAGCAGAATTTCTATTTTATAATCTTAGGGCAGAATTCATTCCTCGTTGAGAAACCTCAGTGTTTTACCAGTAAGTCATCCAACTGATTGGATGAGGCCCACACACATTATTGAGAAACACTACCTTTACTTAAAGTCAACTGATGTAAATGCTAATCACATCTATAAAATGCCTTCACAGCAATATCTAGACTACTGTTTGATGAAATGGCAGAGCATCATAGCCTAGCCATGTTGACTCAGAAAAGTAACCATCATAGCACACACACACACACACACACACACACATAAACGTGAAGCAGCCTATGATACACTGTAAATCCTTTCACATATATTTCTTCTCTAAATGATCCTGATTTTCCCTTCTTCATTTCATTCTTAACATTTTTGTTATTTTCTTTTCTTAAATACTTACAATAGCGGTTCCACATTTTTCATCATGGTATTTCCTTTATAAAACTAGTGAGGGTCCCCAAACCATTTCCTGATAATATTCACAGGTTCCCCACACTCTGAGCCCACTCAGCCTCTCAGTCTTACTGCCTGGCATCATTCTATAGTAAGTTTTGGTCCATTTCTTGGTGCCCTCTGATGGAGACTCTTTCTTGCTTTGCTTTTTGGGTCTCTCCATCAAGAGAACCTTCACCTTGTTTTCAAATATTGGCATTTTCACTATGGATTCTTTCCTGATTAGCTAAGTGCAGATTTATTACTCTCTGAAGCCCTAGTAAATGGTATGCATGTACTATATACTCTTTTTTGGGGTAAGCACTGGTATTATTCATGTGCATATCCATTTCCTCTTTTTTTTTTTTTTTTTTTTTTTGAGCAGTAAGCATCGTGAAGTATGAGCAGTTTTCTATCTTTCAATGTATCTCATTTACAGGTCAATGTGTGGTAACATTCAGGATGCGCTTTTAGAATAAAAAAAAATTTGGAAAGGAAGGAAGGAAAAAAGTTAAACTGATAACTAAACAGTAAGCAAATACAAAACCATGAAATTTCAGAATTTTATTTATTTATTTATTTATTTTTTCAACGTTTATTTATTTTTGGGACAGAGAGAGACAGAGCATGAACGGGGGAGGGGCAGAGAGAGAGGGAGACACAGAATCGGAAACAGGCTCCAGGCCCTGAGCCATCAGCCCAGAGCCCGACGCGGGGCTCGAACTCACGGACAGCGAGATCATGACCTGGCTGAAGTCGGACGCTTAACCGACTGCGCCACCCAGGCGCCCCTGAAATTTCAGAATTTTAAAGAGGAAAAGAGCTGTAGTGATCATCTGTGTCTGTTCCATCTTTCAATAAGGGAGGAAAGTAAGACCTAGGAATTTTAAAAGACTTGTCTAGAAAGAAGATAAGTGATGGGCAAGGTTAGCCGAAGTAGAATGTACCTGACCCAGAGTGCTTTCTATGACATCACGCTGCCAACAAATAGAAGACTATTGTCAATGGACCACTAAATTACCTTCTCTGGTAACCTTCCAAATGTGCAGACATTCCATCCTGATGCTCTCCATCACAAGGTATGCTAGTGTAGTCCCAGAGCTGAGCTCAAATGTTCTAGTCTTTCTCCTTCTTGAAAAGGGAATTCATATGCCCCCTATGAATTTGGGTCAAGCCAGGTGCCTTGCTTTGGCAAGTGTAATGCAGGAGAAAGTGGTATGCCAGAAACCACGTTGGAGCTTCTCTTCCCTCCATAAGAGCACCTTTCTGTATTTCAGACACTGGAGACTCTGTAAGTCTGGTTTTAAGTAAGTTAAGTTTCAATTCGATTCATGTTTTCATGTGACTTATAGGATTTGTTTTGTTGCTTCCTGCGCCACTTTGTGTTAGCAGGGGCTAGAGCTCAAGAGCGAGACATGGATAGTTACTTTTCACCAAATATTTGTGAATTCAATGACACTTCCTGGCCTTCTTACAATTAGATATAGCCAGGTGACTGGTTCTAGCTAAGGGTCTGTGAGTGAAAACTGATAAATCTCCCTTCCAGGCAAAAGAATGTAATTGTTGGTAGACAACCTCACAGCCTCTCTTCCCCTTTGATGTAATGGTGGAGCCTGGGTGTTGGAATGGCAGAAAAAAAGATGGAAGCTGCCTGGGTTGCTAAGTTACCTCTTGGAAGATAGCTGCCTTGTGGAGCTGTTGGGCTTATGTCAGATTTGCATGAGCATGAAATAAATTGTTGTGTATTAAGACACTGAAATCTGGAGTCTCTTGTTGCTGTGCATATGCCTATCTCATCCTTACCCCCAAATGAAGCAGCGGGTGCATGTGTAATAGTTGGGGTGCGTATAGGATGCCATAGGAACAATGCACAACAGATCCCTTAGCAAAGTGAATTTTCTTTATTTTTGGTCTTTTCTTTTTAATTTAGGATGGAAAGATACCAATAAAAATCTTCATCTGCTTCACTATTTTTCCTAGGGCTGGTGTCGAATACCAACCTAATAGAACCATCTTTTCTCCCTGGACAATTTGCACTTCAGAAAAGCATTTGGAACTAAGTTTTCATAAGGTAGAAAGTAATTTAATGTTGAAAAGGTAGAGCCAACCATACATGAATAAATGCATATCCATTGCATATTAATAATGCAATATAATAATCTACCCTTCTCACTTTTAGAAGACTCCTCTGAGCCTTTCCCAATGTTAAGGCAGCTCTGAGCTCCAGGCCAATTCTGACTTTTTTCTCCTTGTTTCTACGAAGTGTTCAGGAGAGTTACAAGCAGACTCCAGGAAATCCATTTGAAATGGAACACTGACAAATTTCACCTAGACCAGAGAGTGAGGAACTAAAATGTGTGTAGCTATGTCATATCTGAAATAATTGAATGAAAAATGGCCGTTTATTCAAGATGAAGAAGAACTTAGAAAGAGCATGATTACTGGTTTTAGTTGTTTTAAAGGGTGTCATGCATATGATTGTAAAGGAGAAACTACAAAATAATTCGGACTTCTTGTTTGTTTTGGAGCAGTAGCAACTCGTACATTGGCAGGGATTAAAGTAAAGGAGAAATGGCTGTCTCTCAGGGCTAATGTAGAAGAAATTTCTATATTTGAAACTGTGTTTGGTTTAATGAAAGAATTGCCCTCTACTATTGACAGGATCTATTCATTATTCATTCAACATACATATGAACAGTATTGAGTTCAGTGATATGTTTATAAAGATCAAGGAAGTTTTAGTCCCTCACTTCAAATACCTCAGATAGCTCATATTCTAGTAGAGGAAATAAACAGATGACCAAAAATTCTATGATAGAGGGAGAGACGATGTATAGTGGCACATAAAGAGAGTAACATAAATTCTTCTGGGGGTTGCTAGAAGTTATCTCTGAGAAGGTCACATTCAGGCTGGGACTTCTAAGAAAGACAAGGTCAAGAACAGACTATTATAGAAAAAGGAAACAGAATATGCAATGGCACTGAATATGAAAAATAAGTTTTCTGTGTTTTGATTAGGGAAATGTAAGAAATGCTTTATAGCTAGAGCTTTCTTATAGTGTGAGAGGACTTTGGGACAGGAGAGAAGCCAGGATGTGGAAGCCTCGAGTTTGGAGGATTTTATAATATAGGCAGTGGGAAGCCATAGAAAGATCTGAAACCCTTGAGAAACTTAATCAATTTTGTAACCGTCTCATCAACTCCCAAAGTTCCATGACTCTGAGAAATAATGGACTATTGCTTCCCTTCAACTTCCACAGTCCTTGCTATATACATCCCACTGGGATTTCTCTCTTTCCTGCCATGATTGCTTTTGTTTTTAATTTTGAGGATCTTTCTTTTTATTCCATTTTTATTTTTTCCAACAAGACATAAGTGTCTTTAGTGTAAGAATTGTTTCCTCTTCGTCTTGATATTTCTTAGGGTGACCGGCATATACATTTGCCTATAATAGATATTCAACAAAGGGGTGTTGCTACAATTCTATGACTTAAGCTTTATGGAGATCTCTTTATGCCATGGAGAGGATACTAGAAAAGAAGTATAAGACTCTCATAGCAAAGTCTGAAAGCACAGCAGGTATTCATTGAGCATGTAATTTAGGTTAGAATATCTGAGATCAATACCAAGCCATGCCACTTACCAGCTGAAATTATTAACAAATCTGAGACTCGAGTTCTTCATGTGTAAAATGGGTACTATAACTGTAATATTTACCACACAGATCTTTTGTGAGGGTCAGGAAACATGATATAAGTGAAAGTATTGCAGGAATTATGAAATAGCGTAAAATTGCCAGCAAACTTGATGATGACAGTGATGTCAATGGTGAAAATGACAACTTTTTCGAGTAGCCAGTCATACAGAAATGTTCTAACTCGTATAATTCTGGTATGAGCACTTTAGAAATAAGTACATCTTTTTTTATCACGTTAAGGCAAGAGATATTTATTATTTAAATAATTTAGCTAGTGGTGTTCCCTCCAATACAGCTTCCATTTGGAAAGTCGTACTGCATATTGAAGAAAATAGAAGGGGACGTCAGAATTGCTAGATGCTTGTTCTGGCTCCCTCATGAACCACCTTTTTGGCTTTCACAGCCATGAAATGGATAGTAATACAATATTGGCCTCCTCCACTGGAGGATTACATTCCTGGTCAAATTAAACAACGTCAAACTGCTCCACCATGTTTATGCAAAGAATAAGCTCTTCCCATGAGTGGAATGCTACGTGGTGCAACGTGAAACTCATTTAGTGATTTCTGTGGCATACGTAACCAAGAATGGTGAAACAGGGGAACTCACAGTGATGGCCATCAACTATATCACCTACACCCACCTGGTCTACCCCACACTTGTTCACGTAGGAACTTTATGCATAGAAATGGTTTTTCCAAACACCGGGATTCTAAGAGCAAGGTTATTGCAGCTGCATGGGCACATAAAAAAAGACAGGAAATGAAATGTCAACAGCAAGTGTAATACCTTTCTAATATATGTCCTTCACTTATTGAGACAGTTACCGGGATGTTCTTGAAAGAAGAATGATTTGTTTATAAACCAGGTACATTATTTCAGCTCTTTAGAGGAGGAAAAAATGTCTTCATCATATTTTCCTCTCCCCACATCATCCACCAAGATATTTTCTACATTTATTTGAATACACATTCATTTATTAATTCATTCACAATTAATCCCCGGCCACCTACTATGTGCTGGTTACATTGAGAATATTGAGGCCAAACAAGTCATCCTTGTTCTCAAGCACCTTTCCATTTAGTAGGGAAAGCCAGTCACGCAAACAAATCAGAGCAATAAAACATTATAGTTGTTATGATAGAAGTATATGCAGCATACACAGGGAGACACAAAAGGGAATGTTTAATTCTGCCTGGGGAGAAAGAAAAGATTTTATGAAGGAGGTGGTGTTTGATGTGGTTCTTAAAATATGAGTGATTTTACAGGCAGACAACAGGGAGAATAGCTTCCTTAGCCACAGACAATGGGGAACTAAAAGTATCTCAGCATAGAATGGGTCAGAGGAGGGGATGTTCAACTTATGGAGTGAACTGTGAAGACAGAGCGTACAAGGGCGAACCACAGAGGATATGTGGAGTCAGATGGAGGAATTTAGACTTTATCGTGTGAGAAATGAGATTGGAGATTTTTAGCCAGGGAGTGACATGAGCAGTTTCTGATTTTAGAAAGGGGCTGTGGTGGTTGGTGATATAAGAAATGGAAATAGGCAGTAGGACACTGGTTGAGAGACTCCCATCACAGCCCACATAAATGAGAACGGCTTCCTGGGCCAAGACAGTGTGAACTGGGTGAAGGGCTGCATTCTGCTTAGTTATTCCTCTATCTCCAGTCTCTGCCCTGCTTCTAACCTATCAGATTTTAAAATGCTTAAGGACTACTCATCTTAAAAACAAAAAAAACTTTGGGGTGCCTGGGTGCTTCAGTGGTTAAGCGTCAGACTTCAGCTCAGGTCATGATCTTGCAGTCCATGAGTTTGAGCCCCGTATCCGGCTCTGTGTTGCCAGCTCAGAGCCTGGAGCCTGATTTGGATTCTGTGTCCCTCTCTCTCTGTCCCTCCCCCGCTCATGCTCTCTCTCTCTCTCTCTGTCAAAAACAAATAAACATTAAAACAAAAATTAAAAACAAACAAAACAAACTTTCAGTTACCCCATTTCACTGCTAGACTTCTTTAAGTTTGTATCTTTTCCCATTGTTCTCATCTCCAATTAACCTTCCCCACTTAATTACAAGGCTTCAGAAGCCTCAGGTTCTGTGTTGAAAAGCTCAGGTATGGTTCCTGGCTTTGCCATGTCTAACTTTACGACTTGGGGTAACTTATTTTATCTCTCTGTACCTCAATCAACCCATCTGTAAAATGGGATTAATAATGGTACCTCTTTAGAAGATTGTTGTGACTGTTCGATGTGCAGATACATTGAAAGTATTTATTTTATTTTTTTTTTAATTTTTTTTTAACCTTTATTTATTTTTGAGACAGAGAGAGACAGAGCATGAACGGGGGAGGGGCAGAGAGAGAGGGAGACACAGAATCCGAAACAGGCTCCAGGCTCTGAGCAGTCAGCACAGAGCCGGACGCGGGGCTCGAACCCACATACCGCGAGATCGTGACCTGAGCCGAAGTCGGCCGCTTAACCGACTGAGCCACCCAGGCGCCCCAACATTGAAAGTATTTAGAACAGTGCTGGGCACCTAGTAAATGTTTGCTAATTTGGGACCCATCCCCAAGAAGGGCAATCAGTGGTATGAATGTGTGCGTTTCCTAAAAAAGGAGCTAGGGTGAGCTACTGTTGTCTTTAAAAGTTGCATAGAAGAAGGAGCACTGCAATAGGACTTTTAATAATAAATAAACTATTCAGAGAGATAGAGAGTCTCTAATGATGCTTGAATAAATGTATATAGAATATTACTCACATTTATAGCACTGTGGTAGGCCCTTTGGGAAATGGAAAGCTGCCTAGGACACAGAGTTTGCTGTCCACAGAACCTAGCTAATCCAGGAAGATAAATCATATTGCAAATAATTTTAAAACAAATTCAAAAGGCCTAAGTAGAGGCACAGCCATAATCAAATATCTAAATATGGGACACAGCATTCAGTAGCATACACTATCGTGGCCCACCTCTGTCCTGCTGTTGAGTGTTGGGAACCAACCTCAGTCTCCCAGACTACAGACATATTTCTGGTTATATAACTGGAGAAGAGTGTGTTAGTTAATTCAGTCATTAGACATGGTTCTTGTCCCACTTGATTCCATCATCAGATTTTGCAGACTTAGAGACTCACTCTGTATTGGATAAGGGTCTACCCTCCTTTAGGGCATGTGTGTCTATCTAGTTGGTGTTATAAATTTTACATAGTCGTCATTATCAGAATAGAAATAAGGTCACACATGAAAATTTTCACTAACAGTTGGGAGGCAGCATTGCCTAGCACTTAAGGGCATAGAGAATCAGACAACAGGAAACTCATATTCAACCTCTAAGTGTGGGACCAAAGGTAAGACACTTTACCTTTGTGTGCCCCAATTTCTTTATCTATAAAGTTGAGACAACAATAGTATCTGCCTCACAGAGTTGCCGTGAGACATCTAGGATGTGGCAAAAATTATTTTCTGTCATCATTATGATTCTTATCAGATAAAGAGGGTGAGATCGTTGTCCCCAGTGCATGGATAATTGGGTCAAGGCTGTTTAGGAAAACCTCATGCATACCACCCTGCCCAACCACTTCAAGCAAAGTATCACCAAAACCGCATATGAGAATTTGACTTGGACTTTCCTAAATGGTTCGGTTCGGTTTTTATCTAAACATTTTGATTTTCAAGCACTTGGATGTAAAAGGAAGTGGCCTATATTAAATGCTGGTCAAAGCATTTTTTATGATTCTTTTTAAAAAATCCACACTCTCCATGACATTAAATTACTTAAAATCCACATACAAAAGTAGTGACCTTTCTCCCATAAATAAATAAAAAAATCCCAGCATGGAAATGCATTAGCTAAAATAAGTGTTTGATCCTTTCAACCAAAGCCCATTTCCTTCTTCCATCCAGAAAGCCTTGAAGTGTGAGTATTACACTACTTGCAGATTTCTATGTAAGCAGGGGATAAATAGTCCGCTTCTGTAATTAATAACTATTAAAGCTGTTTGACTGATCATATCTTTGGGCTCCTGAAATCTCTTCTGTGCAGGTGTGCATTAATGGAATCCATTAAATTCATATATTTCAACAGATAGTAATTTACGATCTTTTATAAGATCTGTCAGGAGCCGCAGCAAGAGGTACAGGACTGTCTCAGGGCATTACAGGACAAACCGGACTCCCTCTCTCAGAAACGACTTGCCTTTGCGTACTAAATATGAATGTCAATGCACTGGGCAGTCACATTAGGTGCATTCTATGTCATTCACCGTCTGGGAATATGCAGAATAAGCTTTGTATCACTGGTGAAGCCCTGAACAGGACTGAACAATTTTCAGAGATGCTGAAGGAACAGTGTGGGAGTTCTAACCACTTTATATTTGCCATAAAAAGGGAGAAATTGAGAATATAGCAGGGTTCTGGGAAAGTAATGGGTTTTCCTAGGGGTGAGTCACCCTTGAAAAGCCCCAAGTTCTCTTAATGGGGCAGCCTCCCCATTCTGACTAATGTTTCCAAGGTTAGTCAAACTCAGCCTTCACTTCTGCTGGGTCTCACCCTCTGGCTCAGCCCAAAGAGCTCTGTCCTCTCAGAGGTGGGATATTCTTTCAGCGGGGCTGGGTTTCTGAATAAGCCTGGTATTCAGCTACATTCCTAGGGGGAGATTTGAGGGTAGTGGAGCTACATTTACAATGCGAAATTCTACTTGAGGAGTTTCCATAATTAATTGAAAGCTGAAAACAAGCCTGAGAAAACTAGTGAAGATACTATGTGATTATCAAGTATCATCGAGGGCATGGTTAGTGGACAGCCAGGTTAGAACAGAGGGTCCGTGAGTGAAGAAGTTGCTCTCAGCCACAAAGGGCAGAATGATGGGATCAAGTTGGGAAAGTGAGAAAGCAAGAATCTTAAAAGGTCCCTTTAATGTTTTTTTATGACTGAAGGGAAACTGTTTACTGGTGATTTTGAAACACAGAGGATTGAGTTGAGGTCAAAGCCTACAAGATCACAATGAGTCTCTCCTATATATGGAATACTTTTCCCACTCACAGAATTCTGTGAAACAATTAAATGAGATTGGCAGTCCCTACTTTAAAGCAGATAATTGAGCCCTATGCCTATTCAAAGTTAAATTTATGTCTTCCAGGATGCAATGATGGTAACCAGAACTTACCCTTTTCTGGAGATTCCTGAGGAAACACAGAGGCATATGTTTCTGGGCTCACCTAACAAATCAGTCACATCACAGCCACCACCATCAAACTAAATCCACTGTGAGAGAGTTACTTCAGAGGACGGGTACCATGGTGGGGTGTGTGTACGTGTGAAATTTTGTTTGCTTCTTTGTTCAAGATTACCTATTACAGGAATCTCTCATTTATGATGGACCCTATTTTATGAAAAATTACTATTTAATAAATAAGTTGACTCGGGGAGTTATTTACTTTGTAAAATTCTTTGGTTTTTTACACCAACCTGTCATGGAGCTCTCGCCCAATACTTTTTCACCCCCATCTTTAAACATGAGATTGTAGACTATAACTCTGGCCAAAGTATAGAATCAAACTATGATGTAAATCTTAATAAACTAACATACTCATATTCTGGCTATGTTATAATTGGAATTTCTTCAACTTCCTTATTGTATTTAAATACTTTGAGAAACATGGACAAGATTAATCAGTATTAACTATACTAACTACTTGTATTCAGGTTAAATCTTTCAAACAATAATTTGTCAAATAAATATTCCAAGACATTTGCTGAGTACAAAGTTTACAAGAAAAAGTAAAACATAGTCTCTGGTCTTGAAAAAGTTACCATTTAGTGAGAAAATCCAAGAGCCAATAATTACAAGACAACATGCTAATACAAATGAAGATACCAAAACCAATACTATGGGGATTTAAGGCTGTCACCAGTCTTCACAAGGGTGGGGCTGGGACTTCAGAGTCCTGAGGACATTTGATCTGAGTCTTGAAGAGATCTTTCATTCACTCAACATGTATTCATTAAGTGTCAATTATGTCCAGATGCTAAGTGAATGGAATTGAATTTTGTAAAAAGGGAGAGGGAAGGTCAAAGCGGGAAGATTGTATCCAATCTGCAGCTGACAAATTGACAGTAAAAGAGACGCGAGTTAATATTTGCCACACATGTATTGTCTGCCAGGTATTTGATCCTCCCAGCAAGTCAGTTTTAAGCACTTATATTCCCACATTACAGATGAGAAACCAGAGTTTCAGAGAGGTTACTCTGCTAGTGTAGGTTCATAGAGCTAGTATGAAGCTGAGCTAGAATGTAAATGGAGTTGGCCTCCTTCCAGCGCCATGGCCTTCCCATCCTCATGGCGGCTGCCTTCTTGTACAGACTTAGGCACAATAAAATAAGATGAAGAGAAAGTGCAAAATGGACTAGGGTCAATGTGACTTTGGTAACTGGGATATTTTGTGCTTCAGCTGGAGACGGAAACCTTGGTAGCAGTAGGACACCATGAAAAAAATACTGACTTTAGAATCAGGATCAATTGGGTTCATATCCTGACCCTACACTGACTAGCTCTGTTGTCCTTGATTTTGAGCCTAACCAGACATGGAATGAGATAATATTCATTGCAACAACATGTAGTGAAGTCCAGGGTTTATTGTAAGTAAATATAATACATAATAGTTGTTTAGCTAATATTATTTCAACTTTCCACTCAGCTCACCCCAGGAAAAGCTATTTCTTAATGTTTCAAAGCAGAGAATTTCCTTAGAAGAAAGAATTGATCTGAAGCAAAGAAAAAGGAGTTCTTCATATTTATTTAAGCAATGAATGATTAGTACCTACATATATCATTGACCAAATTCCATATGCAAAGATTAACAGTGCTGGCTTGGGTTCCCATGTGGACTTTCTTGCTTCTTCTCCTGTATTTTTCTGTTACTTTCTTTGGGACATTGTGACTGCATTCTAAGCCCAAAAGGTCCATCTATCTTTCCATCACCTACTTTTAGAATGCTTATTGGTCTTGGTTTTGAGAATGTCCGAATAGTCTATACTCATATTACTTTCATGTTAATTACCTTCCATTGCATTCAGACCTCTGTTTCTCACTATTTTGGACATAGATTAGCTGACTTGAGCCTGCTTTGGAAACTTTCATTTACTCCCAATTCACTGGTCTCACAATGGTTGAGATGGGTCTGTCCAATGACCTTGGCCACAGTTGAGAGCGCCTACCAGTTCCACAGGAGTCATAATCAAAAGTGGTTTCTGACACTGAACATGTCATACAATGACTCCATTGAAGCATTTGAAGCATCGAGACAATTACCTTAAGATCAGGCCAGTGAACTAAAGAAAGAAAAAGACGGTCTTTAAATTGTTGGGTAGTTGTGTACAGATTAAGTATCCACTTTTTCATGACCCATGGATAGACTAAATGGTGACTCTTAAGGCAGTGGCCACATAAGTGTTCCTGAGACATAATCAAAAGTACAACTTTATTGAGAACTTCCTTAAGGTAAGGCTAGGAAGTAGAATAACAATGAACTGAGCAATGTTTTCATGAGATTGACTCAAATTGAAAGTCTGGCAGGATCAAAACCAAAAGAATAGAACCATCCATTTGGAGAATTTTTTTGAGTGAGATATAATCTCTTAGGTGGTGGTTAAGCCCAGAATGGACATGGCAGTAGCAAATGTACTCTAAGGAACAATTTTGGCGGTAGGAACAAGTTGGCCTTATTGCCTTAATGGATCATCCCTTTCTCTATCTGCTGTGATATGAGAGCTGATGAGATCCTGCCCGAGGCAGCGGGACTGTCTCAACACAGATTGTCTCTCCATCCACAGGGGTAAACACTTTACTGGGAGATTTAAAGTGAAATTTAGAATTACAGGGAAGTACCTAGGAAACGAATATTTTTTTCTTCAGTGAACTCTTAAGAGGGCTTGTCAGTAAAGTTCAAGCAAGCAGGTGTGCTGAAAATTGCTTTAAAACCAAAGAGACAGTAGGAGGCATGCATATGCCAGAAATCATAGCCCCCGTGAGAGAGACAAGCCCATTTTTCAGCAGGAGCAGCTGTTGGTGCATCTGCAGACAGGTTGTTGTCAGGAGTGTTGAGCAGAGAAATTTCAGGAGAAAGGCGCTCATGAGGGGGGAAGAGGCGCGAGGTCTCTAGTGAGACTTTAGATTGGAGTTTGTTAAATCCTGAGCAATAAAAATTGCAGTTCACTCTAATGAAACTTCCTGGGAAGACTATTAGTATTAAACAGGGTGACTCTCCCCCCAGAAATAATGCTAAATCACAGTCACAAATAATTCCAAGTCCGGTTCTGCACAAGGCAGAACATGATTGCACTTTTTAAATTAAATTCACTCTTATTGCTTTGGCGGTGGCCGTTTTCTGAAATTAATAGGAATTGCGCACATGAGCCAAGGGGCCAAGGGTGGCCGTACTGCATAGAGGGCATGAAGGTACAGACGACAAAGATGGGTGGGCCGGCAGGGTGGCGGCCATGATATTTTATTAGGCATTTACTTCCACGGAGTAGATAGATTAAAATGTCTTTAAAGTTCTAGAATCACAATGTCCCCAAACCGTTGTTGATTCTAAGGCTCAAAATAACACCTTATGTTATACTATGTGAAAACTGTTTCTTTTCATATTTATGCAAACATCCTGTGAACCAAATAATCTTCTTTATAAGGGCTCATAGTTGTTAGCAAATGGCTGTCCACCAGGTAGGCACTCACTTCTTGTTTAATTCTGTAAATTAAATGGTAATATTAAAAATAAGTCTTTGAAACTCTAATTAGTTAATAGTAGCCATCTTTATTCCACAGGCCTCAGTGTGAATCATTTATTGAAATTCAATTAGCAAGTCATTTATTCATGAGCTTAGGAAATATCTGTTGGGCCTTCTCACTCAAATATAACCAGGTAGTTATTTTTCTGATGCAGAGATGAACAGAGTGTGGCTCCTACCCTCAAGGAGCTCATTTTAGAATCAGTGAAAGAGACAACAAAATAAATAATCACAATATGGAGGAGTGAAGTATCTGTATTCAATAACATAGACAAAGAGCCTAGACCTCAGCCTGAGGACTAGGATTAAGAAACATTGCTAGGAGAAGGAGATATTGATTTAGACAGATGAGTGAAGACCAGCCAAGTGGACAGGGTTGGACAGGGTATCATAAATGGCAAAAGCATGAGCATAAGGACAGAAGGGAGAAAGAACATGCCAACTAAGGAACTGAATACAGATCAGGAGAACCAAAAGGAGAGGTAAGTGGAAAATCATGGACTGAGAGAAGCCTGAAGAAACCAGCTGGGGCCAGAGGCTGAAACAAGTCATGTTAAGGTGCATAAAAGTAATTAAAAGCTACTAGAATTTGAACAGCAGTGATGTGAACAGATTTGCTCTTTAGAAAGGCATTTTGGTGGCATGGTGGAAGATGGATTAGAGTAAAATGAAGCTGGAGGCACATAGGCTATTTAGGAAATTATTACAATAGTCCAGATGAGCTAAGGCAGCAGCAGGATAGATAGCAGGGGGGTGATCTGAGGTATTTGGGAACTAATGTTAATAAGACTTGGAAAAATAATAGGATGGAGTTGAGTGGGGAGGATGAGGATAGTTCTGGTAAACATTCTTTTAAGCACATTGGAAATATCAACCTATTTCATATCACCAAGTGTTCAATTTGTTAGGTACTAATGTTAAATCCATATCACAGATGAGAAAATGGAGACAAACCTAGGCAGGTTAATTCATTGCTCTACACTCATCAGAGCACCTTTGTTGCAGGATCGTGTTGCAGATCAGAGTATTCCAATGCATCAAATAAAAGAATCAGAATCAAACCCAGCATGTGTATTCTTTTAAGTACACACTTGGATACAGCCATTGGAAATGTATGAAATAAAGGAATGAGGGTCATATTTCATATAAACCTTGTTGCACTAACCAGAGGATGAGAGAAACAATACTACAGAGGAAAAAAGACTCGGATACAGAGGGCAAGTGAGTCCATGCCTACATTATTTACCTCCCTTTAATACTATCCATACCATGGCCATGTGTTTACTGCAGGGGATGGCCTTGGAACACAGTGACTTAAAATAAGGGTTCTCAAAGACAAGATCAAAGAGATTGAGAACAAGCAATATTCAAAGCACAGGGGCTAACTGTTTTATTTTTATTTTTATTTTTTGAATTGAAAACATTCAAGTTCAAAATTTAAAAAGTGAAAGTTCTAAATAAACTTTTTGGGGGGCAGGTCTTGTCTCCATTTTCTTTTCTATAATGTGGTCATAACATACCTCATAGGAGTCTTCTGATACTTAGATTGATGTTTTCAATGTGCTCAGAAAAATATTTTCTGGACTTCTCCTTCCCCTACCCAAAAATCTATCCTATCACTCTCCAAGTTTTAAATATGGGATATACAAAAAAAGAATCCACCCCTGGACAGATAATAGTAAAAATAACAAATATTAAAATTTAGAAAAACTGAGGGAGAAAGATATATTACAAAGAGATAGCAATTGGACTAAAAGTAGAACTTATCCTTACCCCTAGGAGATGTCACTAAAGAATGTGGATAATAATGTCAGATAGATTGGCAAATAAGTCCTCAGTCTAGAATTTTATGCCCAGCATAGTGGAAAAGTGAGCAAAACAGCTATATTTTCTCTTATGTAAATGCTGAGTTAACTACCACAGGTCTTCACGGAAAGTTCAAGTAAAGGAGGAAACTTCAGCAAGGGTTGAAATAGGATGATGGATAAAACACATTAGTAAGTTATTTAATGATCAAATGTAAAAAATAAGTAATGACTACTTTGTGTCTTTTAAAGGCAACACTAAAATTCTAAATAATAAATAATAAGAATGCTTGGAAGGTTATTTTCAGTCTGTTATTAAAATAGAAATTTTCCTTATCATATTCTGAAAGAGAAACCAATGAATAATTTATATTTTAATAAATATTATGATATATACGCGTAGATACATGATTAAACAACTGAAAGAACAAAAATATAATGTGGCGCTTCTAAACCAGAAGAGTAATTGAAAAAAAAAAAAACAACATCAATGAGGAAAGTTCTGATAATGAAACAAAACCTGGGAGGAGAACAAAAAGGTGACAAAGAAACATATTATAAACAGAAATTTATAACTGTTATAATGGGTAACTCAGTTAAGTGTCAGACTCTTGATTTCAGCTCAGGTCATGATCGCACAGTGCATGAGATCGAGCCCCCTGTTGTGCTCTGTGTTGACAGCTCAGAGCCTGCTTGAGATTCTTGCTCTCCTCTTTCTCTTCCCAACTCACACTCTCTCCTTCCCTCTCTCTCTAGAGAAATAAACAAAAGAAAGAAAGAAAGAAAGAAAGAAAGAAAGAAAGAAAGAAAACACTAACAATTGTTGACACAGGATCAAATGTCAAATGTATCAACAAACGTAATAATTGTAAACAGATTAAGATTTCTTATTAATACCAGAAAATGTAATATAGATTTTTAAAATCCATTATGCTGCTTGTAAAAAGTATATGCAAGAAAAGTGATGCAGAATGATTAAAAAATGAGAAAAAAAAATGAGAGAAAGAGAGAAGGGAAGATTTAACACAGAAGGAAAACTAAACAAAAGAATGCTTTATGATACAGCAATATTAAACTCATACAGCATTATGTCATATAGAAAACAGTATCTGATGAACAGAAATAATATAGTAATAAAAGGAACAACCCTAACAATATAAAACAAACAGAAGATTGTATATTCCTAAAATAATTATGTTAAAATATATAAAGCAAAATCTAATATAATTAGGAAAATCAAATGTTAAGTCATACTGGATATTTTAATACATATCAGACCAAGGAGACAGAAAAGGTCAACATCTAAATGATTGGAATAAGCATATCGAGAAGTTTGAATATATCTACCTAAGTCTATATCTATTTCTACTTCTTTTATAACTATGCATAAAACTCTATGCTTAAAAATAGACTGTTTTCAAATATACATGGAACATTTATTTTTTTAAAAACCTATGTTCTAATGAAAAAAAAATAGTCTCCATATATTTTAAAGAATCAATGTCATATTTTCTAACAGCATTTCAATACATTTCAGCAGCAACAAATGCAAAATTAAATAATAAAGAGTTTGGATTTTTTTTGAAGTGTATATGCTTATATTAGTTCTTGAGTAAAAGGTAAAATAGAAATAAAACAATAATCAGAAGTTACTAGCAAATAAACCATTAAACATCAAATTTTATGAGATAAAATGGTATTTAAATTAACATTTAAAAAGAAATATATGGTTCTAAATTATCTGTTTAAAAATAATTACCTGTATAAAAATAAAAAATTATCTGTTACAAAAAATAGACTGAAAAATTACAAGTAAACTTGCAAATGATAAAGCCAGAAATGTACCATAATTAATACAAACAAATAGTAAAAGGGAGAAATAATGATTACAGCATGTACTAATGAGGCGCATCTGGGTGGCTCAGTTGGCTAAGTGTCCTACTTCAGCTCAGGTCGTGATCTTGTGGTTTGGGTTGAAGTCCCGCATCAGGCTCTGTGCTGATAGCTCAGAGCCTGGAGCCTGCTTCAGATTCTGCATCTCTCTCTCTCTGCCCCTCCCCTGCTCGTGTTCTGTCTCTCTCTCCCTCAAAAATAAACATTAAAAAAAAATTTTTTTTTAAAGCAGGTACTAATGAAATAGAAAAATAAAACAAAAATGTAATAATAAAATTATAAGTTTCCTAAAGAAGATTAACAAGAAAAAGTTTTAAAAACACTGGTGATACTGTTTAAGAAATAAAAAGTAGCTCAGCTAAACAAGTTTCTGAACAAAAAGAGATATAACTGCAGAAATTATGTTAATGTTTAAAATACCTTAGTTTAACACTGTGAACAATTTGATACTAAAGAATTTGGAGACATAAAGTAAATGAGCAATCTGACAGAAATATGTAAACTGCAAAAATAAATCAAGGAGAAAAAGTAAACAGAAACTATGTATTGCAGAAACTGAAAGAGCAATCATTCTCTCTTCATTTTCTCTCTGCCCAATTTTATATACATCATTCCTAGAGACACCTGGAAGAATATGTCTTAGAGAAAGTAGGAAAAATAACAAATTTATTTTATAAGTCTAGGATAACTTTTATTAAAATAAGGTAAAACAATGTAAGAAAATACAGTGATTGACCAATATCACTCATGAACACAATGTAAAATTTTTAAAAAATCTTCAAAACTATATTTAGCACCACAAAAAAAAAAAAAATGAGGGTTTATACCACAATGCAAGGATGGTTTAATGCCAGAAAATCGATGTTCTCTTGAACCAATCAAAGAACAATGATTGATGAAATTTTAAGTAGGTGTAGAGAAGAATTGAATAAAGTAAAGTACTTATAGATGATAAACAGAAAACTATAGCAAAATAAGAATAGAAGAGCATGTCCTTAACCTAATGAAGAATATCTAATGATAAGGTACAGCAAACAGACGACTTCAAACTTAATGGTAAAGCTTTATTATCTGTGAAGTACAAGAGAGTCTAAAATCTGTTAAGAATTAATGAGAGGGTTCAGTAATTTACTATATATACCAGATCTACCTTCTGAAATCTAACATTTCTTTACAACCTTCCATATCAGCAGTAATAAATCTAAAATTAATAACGAAAGAGACCATTAAAAATGAAAGAAATGAAAAGGCACTTACATATAAATCTGACAAAAGATGTGATAACAGACCTAAGAAATTAAGGGAAAAGTTACAAACAGTTGTGAAGAACATAAAATAAAGACACATTAACTAGAGATGTATGAAAATTGCATAAACATGATTATTTTTAGCAAAAAATTTATATGAATTAATACAATTACAAAGAGCATCGCACAGGGTGTTTCAAAGAACTTGACCCATGAACCATCTGGAAAGTTAAAGGACAAAGAATATTCTAAAACAAAAGTAGAGGAGGAGGCAGAATGAGAACTTGTCATATTATTTACCAAGATTTATTAAAACACTGTTCTGGTGGAGTAGTGCAGACATATTACAGAACTGGAAGAAAATGGAAAACCCAGATTAGACTTACTTGTATGTAAAAACTTGATGAGTGACAAAAGAGGTATTAAAAACCAGTGGGAGACACTGTAACAAACATTGCTTGAAAAATAGCTGTTCACAGGGAAAATAAGATAGATAATATAGATCCCTAAGTTATAAAGAAGACAGATTAGTTTCAGATGAAAAAGAGCCTATATCCAAAAAGCTGATCTTGGGAACATTTAGAAGATATAGGAAAATACCTTTATTATAGTAAAAATTTCAAGAATACAAAAATACAACTGTAAATGTATAAAATTCAGCTTTGTATGGTAAAAGATATTTCAATGAAATAAAAAGAAAAGCCACCTTATTAGGAAAAATACTGACAGTGAATATAGACATGACAATAGACTACTGTGCATAATGTGTAATTTATACCTGCAAATCGATCAGAAGAAAAGAAAAAAAATAGTACAATAAAAAAATGGAGGGGCACCTGGGTGACTCAGGTCATGATCTTGCAGTTCATGGGACTGATCCCGCGTAAGGCTCTGCACTGATAATGTGGAGCCTGCTTGAGATCCTCTCTCTACCCCTCATTTACTTATGCTCTCTCTAAAAAGAAATAAAAAAAAAAATGGAAAAAGATCTAAACAGTTCCACAAAGAGCAAAAACAAGTGTCTAACATGGAAACTTGCTGAACCTCACTACTTATTAGAAAAATGTCAATTAGAACAATGTGGTATTTGACAGCCATCATATTGATAAAATACAAAAACCTGATAATTTCAAGTGTTTGGATGGACGAGGGCAAATGTGAGTTCTTACATTGCCATATGGGAGCGTACGTTTGCAAAGCTATCTTGGATACCCATTTAGCAGTACATACAAAATTGCAATCTACCCAATTGCCAATCACTCAGGGAAAATGGACAAACTACTGTTAATCTTATAACAGAATAGTTTGCAACAGTTAAGAAGAATCAACTAAATGCAATTTTAAGTGAAAATGCAATTGCAAAGAACATGCAAAAGATTTCTGCAATTTAGTTTGAAATCAATTTAAAAACTAATATGAATTAATGGATGCATAGAGAGATGAATACATGGAGGGAGAGATTAATGATAAAGGAAGTATAGTAAAATGTTAATGATGAAATCTAAGTGGTAGTTGTGTAGGTATTGAGTATAAAACTCTTCCAATTCTGCTGTATGTTTGAAATTTTTCATAGTAAATTGCTGAAAAGAAGAACATGTTCAACATGATAACATTTTGTAAGTATTCAAAAAGTATATTAACGTCCATGGAAAAACACATAAATAATAAAATTATAATAACATCCACGGAAATGACACACACCAACTTCAAGATGGTTATATCTAGAAAGTGAGGAAGGGAAAGGACTGGAGGGTGAGGATTTAGTTCTATCAGTCATATATCCTTGCATTAAAGTAAGAGAGAGAGAGAGAGGGAGAAGTGCAAAACAAATACAGCAAAATGTCTGCACCATCAACATTATCTTAAAAGGATAATATTGGCTAAAAGAGCCAGATTAAAAAAAAAGAAAAAGAAAAAGAAAAAACATTTCTATGGTATAAGGCCTATTGTATAAGTTTTAAATTTAACACAATCCAATATTTTGCATGTGGATATAAGCATATGTAATAAAAGCATAATAATACAAATATGAAGATGCTCATCGGATTAAGAAATATCAATTACTCCAGGGAAAGGAAGGAGCAAAATGGGTTAGAGAGTGGTAAAGGTCATTTTAATTGAATTTGCAGCATTATACTCCTCAAAACAATTTCACTTTTGACAAATCTGGATAATAGAATACAGTTTCTCATGTTTTAAAATTTTCATGACGCATAATAAAAAAGGAATCATAAATCTGTGGAGTATAAAAGAATGACCCTACTTCTCAAGTCAGAAACAGCAACACAAAAGAAAAGACTCTCCCATGATGCATGGCATTTTACTAGCACATTTCAAAAATTCTTTTTCCAATTAGTCCATGATATCAGCTTATATCATTGATTATAATGATTTTTTAAAGTATATTCATTGGTTACTGTACATATGATAATAATCCTTCTCTGCTCTGTGGCCATTATTTTATATATCTCACATTGCATTCCCAAATTATAAAGTTTAAAGAGTTCTTACTGATGACTAGATACAATCAGATAACCAAACTGAAGTTTCACTGGCATTATTCTGAACAGTTCTCTTTCCGTTTTATTAAGGAGAGGAGATCACAAGCACTAACTAAGAAACTCCTTGGGGAAGTTGCATGTCCAAAAGGACTCTTTAATTCAGCATCTAGCAATGCACAATTGTTTAAGACAAGGGCATCTTGATTAGATTGAAAGCAGAAGTTCTACAATGGTTAGAGTTAAACTCTGTCAGGTCCTTATTTGACTTTACCAGGTAAGAAAGTCAACACTGGAGCACAGGCATCCAGAGTGACTTGAACAATGCAGAGGATTCTGGAACTGTGATAGGGTTCTTTGGAACAGTAACTAGAGAACTACAAAGGGACACTGGATTCATTATGAGACAAGAGGGCCTAAAAGTCAGATTTCTATTTCTTTCAGATGAGGCACTGGACTGAACTCCCCTCAATGGGGCCAAGTGTTCCGTGGCTGAACTGCGTACGGATATATGAGAGAAAAGAGCCTTCAAAGGATCATTAAGGCAGATGCCTACTCATTTCCTTTCTCCTTCTTTCCCTTCCATAGTACTATATAATTTTTTCCTGCTGAAAGAGCACATTCACAGCCATGACAAAGCCCTCCTTTAAATCCGTCCATCAATTTGAAGTGGTTTCTACTTTACAATTTCAATCCATCCTACTTCCATCTCCTTGGAGGGAAAGTACAATGGAAGTGCGAAGTGCTAATAACATATACATCCTCAACTCTTTCACAGGGGTATTGTAAAGACTAATGAGTTATTGTTTGAAAAGACCTTTGTGGCTTTCTGATGAAAGGTGGAACATACATACAGTTTTGAATGTTTTATTTTGTTGTCATTGTTGGTGTTATAATTACAATAGTTGTATAGTCTGTGAGGCATACCGCCAGCCAAGCATCTCCTTCTCTCTCCTTCCTTGTTTATTCTTGAAAAGTAAGCCTGCCGTGCTCAGTACATCTTGGTTGTGTTAATCACTTTTTACTATGCTGACAGACACTGTGGACCAAACTCTGGATTATTTAGTTTGCTGAAAGGCCAGACTCAACATTTCGGAGAACTCTCTGACCTTTATAACATTCCTCTTTCCCTTTCCCCATCCCTAAAGTGTATCTCCTCACATGTGCTACACTTTCTATTTTGAGTGTTTGTCTAATCTGCTACATTTCGCTGGGGAAATCTGGAAATCCCTGTTGAGTAGCAGAGGAAGGTGTATTCTGCCCCCTTATAAAATGGAGGCTAATCATCTTTACAGATCTATAACAAGGTACACATGAGCTCAAAAGCATCACTCAAGGATAATTGTGCATAGGTCTTTATGTGCAAGCCAGTTCCTCTAGCTCCTCTTTGACCCTGGGTTCTGGGGGGCTGTTTTGCATTTATTGAACAGTACACCTTTTCCCTGATGCCTGCCTCTCTCTTGTTATGTATGGGCTGTCTCTGTCTAAAATCCCTTATGCTGATTTTCCAGACACGTTTATTTATGTTCACTCACTAATTGAAAATCTCATATTTGAAGTTATTATTCTGATTGATGTCTGTCATTTTGATCAAGCAGTAGCTCACAGATGCTTTGTTAGAACAATTTTACAAGTGAGTTTATCATCATGCCTTTCTCTCTTGACCTTCTCTATGGCTGGTAGCAAAAAAATTCAGTGGAGGCTCAGAAAGAGGAGATGTTTGGCAAGCCTCCCAAATTTAAGTTTCATTGTGTCTTTACTACTGAAAACAATTCCTCTACTTCAGGTGTTGTTAGCAATAATGGAGGAGAGGCACAGCAGTCAAACTCAGTGCAAAGGAACAAAGACAGGTGGAATGGTGACCTCTCCCATCAGTCGGAACTACCTCTCTCTGTCCCCAAGCTGAGCCCACCTTCTCACTCTCCTACAGAGATAATAGTCTGGGGTTGAAGTGGGGGGACAAGTTTAATTGTACCTGCTATTTAAAGATTCACTGTGGTGCACTGAGACAGTGGCCTGAGACAGTCTGTGTGTCCTCATTCAACAGATGCCACCGTGTACCTTTATACGACAATGTTTGGTGGTATGGCATTAGGAGTTCATGGTGTTGAATGGAAGGAGAAAGATATTTACAGCTAGGTCTTGTTTCCACCTTTAGTAGTTCTTGGACAAGAACAAGTCATTTTATCTCTCTGAGTCTTAAATTTTTCCTTGGCAAAGTGAAGATTCTCATGTGTTGTTTATTTATAGGTTAAAGATTAAATCGCTTCGAACTTTATTGTTTAAAAACTATGGGAAAATGGGTTGTTTTTTATTGTGGTTCAAACCATTTAAAATGAAATATTACTGTTATTATGTGGGATAATCTTCAAGGTGTATTTTAGATTATTTTTAAAAATGAAGACACTGAAAACTGATTGGTTTTTGTGATAGGTGAAGTTCAGAAAAGTTTGAGATTCTGAGTTACTTCAGACGGGAGGGCACTGAAAGGCGGAAAGGGACTCAGAAGAAAGAGGTGTGGGACAGAGAAAGCAAACTTTCAAGCACTTCACACATTTGCTAAGTCCTATCAACTCGTTTGTTTTGTTAGAAAAGTGTTTCCCTAAGTATATAGGTTGCTCTACAACCAAATATATTCATGTTCAAATAAATCTGGTTAAAGCTGCAAATGATACTCCTGCTTTGAAGATTAATAATACACATTCACATAGTTAAGTTCATTCTATCAGAAGCTTATTTCAATGTATTTCATTCAAATTTCTCAAATGTATTTGAATCACAACTTTTTATTTATCACAAAGATTCAGATCCCAAGAAACTACTACTTTCTGAAACAGTTTTAAAAACTCTGCATTAGATCGTCAGCCTCCTGTGATTAGGTACTTTTGTCTATAGAATCATGAACCATTAGTGTTGGAAGGACTTTGAGCTCATTTAATCCAACCCTGCGTCTAATTGCATGGATTTTTTCTGTAGGAGGAATTCTTCTTAACACATGAGCACTCAGACTTTGCTTAAGTATCTTCAAAAATCCTACCTCATGAGGCCAAAAAGACTAATGGAGGAAAGCTTTAATTTTTGGAAAGTGATTCAGATTGAGTACAAATTTTAGTTTCTGATTACTTTACATCAATGACTTAAATTTCTCTTAGGATTCTCCTTTCCATTCTCTTACTTACTTTTTTTTTAATTATTGAAAGTCTTTTTTTTTTTTTTTTTTTTTTTTTTTTTTTACACTCTTTCAGATACTGGAGATATTTCAATGAAGAAGACTGACAAACACTCTGCTCTCACTGAGCTTGCAATCTTTGTGTGGAAACAAACAAATCAAGGACATTAGTACATAATATAGCACCAGGATACATTATGTGGAGAGAAAGCAATATTAGAAACAGAAAAGGGGAGATAGAGGGAGTATCATCAGGGAGGTCCTCTCTGAGTAGGAGAGAGTTGTCCAGACACCTGAAGAAAGGGAGAGGAAAGCGAGTGTTGCACTAGGAATGGAGAGTGTGGTCCTAACACCCTGAATAAACTGTTGGAGGAGAAGCAGAAGGATCTGAGTGAAAAATGGACAGGAGAGACATGAAGTTGGACCAGATGGCAGGAGTATGGATACCAGGGTAAGGCCTGTGGATTGTGTTCAAGGTGAGATGAAAGCCACTGCCAGATCCAGAATAGACTGATGGTATCATCAAGATTAAGTTTTCAGAGGGATCTCTGTGGATGCCCTGTGGAGAACAGACCATAAGGGAAAAAGCAGAAGCAGGGAAATAAGAGACCACTGCCATGGGTGAATATGACCCAGACTCCTTATCTTTGGTGATCTATTAGCCAACCTCCAGGCCCATGTTCCTCTGGACATCCTCCTACTATAACCCCAGTAATTTCCAGTGAACTTAGTCACTTATGAGCCCATCTCCACCACTTCTGATAGACCATAAGCTCTGTCGAGGCAAAGACCATGACTTACTTTTCATCCTGTCCCTAGAACCAACTGCAGTGTTGGGCACATACATACTTAAATGAAGTCAGGCCGAATTTCTCTACAAGTGTCAGCCTTAAAGGTCTGCATTTGAAGGCAGTTATGTTAATTTTTTTGTCTAAAAATTCACCTTGAGTTTATCTCCCCTTTCCACACTGTCTCTCTATTTTCACAAATCAGGTAAACTGTGCCTTCTCTTACGAAGCCATTCGTAACTTTACCTGTGTTACCAAAGCACTTTCCTACTTTGTTTATAGTTTGTCTTATCAGTAATTACTATTCTTTTGCTGGCCTTCTCTAGGGTTTGTGGTCATAGAAAAGACATCTACACATCACTTTATCTCCGGACTATGGTGACTAACCCAAATAAGTAATTAAGCACTGTTTATAAGAAAAGGAATTGTAGAAATGAAGCATTAAGCACAATTTCAAATTAGGGTTCCTTAATAAACAATTCTCTTCTATTTTTGATGGCCAAATAACACTGCAGTGTTTCACAATAGCTGAAAGAACTTGTATTCTGAAAAAAAATGGGGGCACATGGTCAAACTACCTAGATGAAAAGGCAAAAGGATAACAAAGGCTTCTTAGTATAACTAAGGTTTTGGGGAGTATGAAAGGATGAAGAGAGGAAACACACTGTGTGATATTTCACAAATTTGATATAGCTGGGAAAAAACCCTTCCAAATATAGACATATTGGTATTAAAGCAGTTCCCCTTATTGGGGAAACTAAAAACTTTCCATGTTTTTAGTTACCCACCATCACCCATGATCTGGAAGCAGATAATCCTCTTTCTGACATATCATCAGAAAGTCAACAGTAACATAACACTAGGTCACAATGCTTATGTCATTCACCTCATTTCATCTCATCACTAGGCATTTTATCGTCACACATCATCACAAGAAGAGTGAGTACAGTACAATAAGATATTTTGAGAGAGAGACCACATTCACATTATTTTTATTACAGTATATTGTTATAATTGTTCTATTTTATTATTGTTAATCTCTTACGTGAATCATTTATAAGTTAAACTTTATCATAAGCATATATATATATATATGAAAAATAGTAAGTATAAGATTCAGTACTATCCACAGTTTCAGGAATCTACTGGGGATCTTGGAACATATTCTCCATGGTTGAAGGGGAAATATTGTACTTACTGGAGAATGGATATAGTTCCAGAATCAGAATTATTTGATTTAGATAAGTGGAAGTGGGACAAGTGATGTCCAAAGTAAAATCAGAGGTTACAAATAGTATTTCACATTTTGAGAACTCAAAATCAGAATTATTAAAAATCAGTAAAAACAAACAGACCAAAAACCTCTTAAAACATGGGTTCAAAGGGGCGCCTGGGTGGCTCAGTCGGTTAAGCGTCCGACTTCAGCTCAGGTCGCAATCTCGCGGTCCGCGAGTTTGAGCCCCGCGTCGGGCTCTGGGCTGATGGCTCAGAGCCTGGAGCCTGCTTCCGATTCTCTGTCTCCCTCTCTCTCTGCCCCTCCCCCATTCATGCTGTGTCTCTCTCTGTCTCAAAAATAAATAAACGTTAAAAAAAAAATTAAAAGAAAATGGGTTCAAAAATCATGGAAGATTTTCATTCAATGACTTAGCTTTATGAAATTTTGGCAATTGTTTAAAAACTAGAAGTTTGGATAAGAAAGGTATTGCATAGGAAAAAATTAATATGAAACAAAACACCTATCAATAATATTTATAGTTGCCTTTAACGAGATTCCAAATCCACTGGCCGATTAACTCCAGCCACTTTTTTTTTTTTTTTTTTTAATTTCTCAGGGTAAAAACCAGCTGAGCTTTTAAGCCAGTCAAGGGAAAGTATATTATTTCCATCCTCTTTTTAAACACTCTATAAAGAACTCTCTCGTTCATAATAGCTTTGTTTACTGCGTAGTACAGCATGTTCTAATTATCACCCCTGCCTCACTAACCACACGGCTTATGTTCCCACACTCATCAGTTATTTTTATGCCTCCTGCAGAAATGAAGAGAACATTAATAAGAATAATACTTGGGGAATAACATTTTTGATAAAACTAGAAAAATCAGAGCATTTCAGTTAAATTGACATGACCCATTACCAATAGCATAATTTCTCTTCTGTTTTCATTTGTGATTTGCTGTCAGTCCCTAATCTGAATCTTTCCCTCTTTTCCCTAATAATTTATTTGGTGATTACTCAAATTGCTGTTTATTTTTCCCTGTCACTGAGTTTGCTTCATTCTTTTCCCATCTTTAGGAATTCATTCTTCGATCTTTTTTGTTCTTTCCATGTTTTGAAATTCTGTCTTACTTCCATTTTCTTTTGCTTTATATTCTTCTCATTTTCTCCTTTGCTCTTTTTGTCTCCCTCCTTTCCCTCTCTCCTTCTATCCTCTACTTATAATAACTTCTCTAATTATGGACAGAAAATATCTTTTTATACCCTTGACTGACAAGAATGTATATACATATATATTGATATGGGAGTTAATACATTTTCAGCATAAGAAATGGGACTGGTGGGAATGTCAAATGAAACATTAAAACACTGCAGAATCACCACATAAGCTGAGTAAGGCTTAAATAATATTTGCATGGCAAAGAATCTAAATAAAGGAGCAAGAGCAACCAAGTAGAAGAGAAAATAACTATAAAAGTGATTCTTGCAAAAAAATAAAAAAATAAAAATATGTTGGCACAGAGCTGCGAGAATCTTTCCAATCTGTGAAAGGTGAAGTTAATATGCTTTTTTCACACAATCTTTTTTAACATTTAAAAATATGTATGTGAGCAAATAGTTCTCACGAGACTGAGGAGGCAACAGGTCTCACGTCATGAAGGACCACCTTTGCTGTGCTGTTGATTTCACCATTCAAATAGTGGTTACTGTTGGTAGGAATCTTTTCTAGGCTATAAACCTTAAATGGATAGGAAAGAAAACACACACACACACACACAAGAGGGAAAGATTGCTAATTAAAAGTGAAAGAAGCGGCAAGGCTAGATACAGCAGACCGTGGATACACACATTTTCAGCGATGACTCAGGAGCACGTTTGGATAGATTACGTCAACGCTTCCCTCAATAGTTGAATATAATCATCCCTGTGAACTGATTGAAGTTTGAAAAAATAGCAACTAAGACTTCTTTCACATGCTTATAATCAGCTCTTGGAAATATTCCACTTTAGATAAAATGGCTACCAAGAGAATGTCGGTATGATGCAGAAATATTTCAGATGAGTACATATGCATTAGTTGCATTTAGGGCTGAACTCCCCCTGAAACCTTTTATACCAGCACCTAAAGGGGCAGCAACTTTGCTGGAGTGGACATCTAGCCCAGTGGTGTCTTTGTCCTCTAGACCCACGGTCAGGTCCAGCACCAGCTCCAGCCCTGCTTCCCAAGGCTCATGGTGTCTTCAGCTTCTTTGTTCCTCCATCCCAAGTGAGCATCCCTTGAATAAAGTTATTGTGATACAAATTAAAATTTAAAAAAATGAGCAGCCTTTCCCTACCTCCTAGTATATCCTTGGCCTAAACAGCCACCGTTTGTCTTTGCTTCCCGGCAGCATCTGTCTCAGAAGAGACCTACCGTGGAGCCCAAGGAAGTGCAGTGTAGACGGGCAGATCACTTACTGACTGCAGCCCTCCCGCTTCGGTGCAAAGGGTGGGCAGTGCATAGGTTAAGCACAAAACTAAATAAAAGCTATTTTGAGTTTTGATTTACTTTCTGTAGTCTCTGGGGAAAAAGGCATTATGGTGCCTCAGCCCTGATGATCTGAGGAAACAGGAGGGAGTTGAGATCTTCAGAAAACCCCATTAACCAGGCCACCAGCGTGACCTGGCTTCCATGCAAGGGCAACTGTATCCACAACTGTACCTGTATCAGACCTTGTTTCCAAACACACACTCAGCACAGTAGAACCATGCAACAGCCAATATTCGGGAAACAGGAAGATAGTCACCATCTAGCTACACTCATGCCTTGCTAGACATCTCTCTGTGGGTGCAGGAGAGGGATATGTTCAATCCCTAGTTGGGAGGGGTACTTTAAGAAATGGGGGTAGGACTAAGCAGGTGTGGAATAGAACTAAAACCAGCCTTATTACTGAGCACAAAATAAAGTGACTGTTAATGGCATGTGATTTACAAAGACTCAGGGTTTCCAGAGTCTGGTTGTCACAAAAGGAGAACTGGGACATGTTTATTTGGGAGAGAGGGACACTACAGAGATGGGAAGTATGAAAGAGTAAGACACTGGCCCTAGCAGCTTCATCTGGGACCTTGGCTTTTGTGCCTGGGCCTGGGAGGATAACTCCAAGTTCCAATGCATTTAAGCCAGTGGAGAAGCACAGAGGGGGCATTGAAACATCACTTGGAATTCTTTTCAAGCATTACTTAGAACTGAATCTGTGGTTCTGAGTGCCACTGGATGACAAAGACTGGAGAAAATGCAGAAGCTGTCTAAGGTCCACCCTTGTAACATGTGGTATGAAAAGGACAAATGACATACCATGCCCATAGCTTCCTCTACCCTTCCCAGCTGGAAACAAGAGCCCCTATCAGGTCCCCTGCTATATTTCCTGCCCTCTCCCAAATGAAGACACTGGAGAAGAAGCTTGCTGTTACCATGGTTACACAAAAGCTAGTGCATCAACACCGTCTCGTTCCTTTGAAAACATCCTCAGCTGTGACCCATCAGACTGGTTTGCAGACAAATCTATAGCACCTTAAAGACATTTATGGAGAAGAAAACGTTTGTGTGTTCAGGCTGGTGATGGAGTGTTCCTTGGCTCTACTTTGTGTTGGCAAAGACAACTGTTTTCTGGTTGTATACACAGAAATGGAAGGTTTCCCTTGTTATGAAATCCAAGTATTTGTCTAGCAGAGCTCAGCACATGCCCCTTTGGCCAGTGGTTTGTATGTTGAGGGACGCACATGCTACTTAAACCAAACCTGCTTGTTCCTGCCCACCTTCCATGGTTAAGACCATTAATGACATCATTGCCTTCTTTTCTCTATCTTCTATCCCATCAAAATCAGTTTTCAATCTATGAGGGAGAGAATCTCTCACTCCTGGGGAATGCTAGGACAAGCAATTCTCACACTAAAAAGTCAAAGGATAATCCATTCTGGTATCTTAATTTAAAAGGCTTATCAGGAAACATTTACAGGGTTTATTTTCAAAAGGAAATAAATGCATCCTCTGTAATTTCATGTACTTTATATAAATACACAGAATAACCTTCAGTTCACTCCATCCATATGCAAAAACAGTCATTTGTAAAAAATTTTTTTCTCCTCCATTAAATAGAATTCAATTGCTTTCCGTTTTTCCCCTTTCTCTCCTCAGGTCTTGCTGTCAGCTGGTACTATCAGCAATGATTAAACATAAGCAAGCATTGTGATTCATCAAGAACTGATAGACTCATCACTGATGTAAACATTCTTTAGTCTCAAGGTCAGATCAGGTAGGGAGCCAGGACAATTTCATACACAGACGTGTGAACCTGAGTTTATGTAAATCCATCTATTGTCATATCATTACTGAACCATACACACAGACACACACAGATACACACATATGCATCTCAACCACCATTTTATGAAATATAGAGGCTTGGAAAGAAATTATTATTCAGTTAGGTATAAAAATGTTTGCATTTCTGACTTCTTAGAACTTCAAAGAAAGAGAGTCAGAAACTAGTATTTCATCTGAGTAATTCAGCCTGCTAGCTCACCAGCTTCCTGGAGCTCACATGGAAATCTCCCAGCGAGAGCACCACTGTATTATATTCTGCCTCCAAATATGCATACAAAAAGCTTAAAGCTCAATGAGATACATAGAAAAATATTTTCTCTTAAACATTAGAGAACAGAACAGAGCTAGCCTTGGGACCACATACCGGAAAGCTCAAACCTGTATGCATCTGCATAAGGAACGCGAGTCAGTCTAAAATCCTTATATCTGACTTCCTTCACCTTCTGCATCTTAAACTTCCAATCTGGGAGATACAGAATTTCTGTGTACTTTTCAATACTGGGAATTCGTTTAAAATTCTCTCCTCCCTTAATTTCTGTGACTCATTGAACCCTACTGACTTACTTCTTACTCTTCTTTCTGCTTTTACTGTACATTTTATACATGCCCCGTGTACTCAGTTTCTACTGCTGCGCTAGGAATTTATTACAAACTTGGTTTAAAACAGTGGGGATTTACTCTCTTACAGTTCTGGAGACCAGAAGTCTGAAACAGTTTTTACAGGACTGAATTCAAGGTATGGGCAGGTCTCCTTCTTTCTGGAGGCTCTGGGAAGGAATCTATCCTTTGATTCTTCTATGTTCTAGAGGCCTCCAGCATTCCCTGCCCTGTGGCTGCATCACTCCCAATTTCTAGCCTCCTTTCTTCTGCAGGCAAATCTCCTTCTGCCTCCCTCTTCCAAGGACACTTGAGATTACATTTACAGCCCTCCAGGATAATCTCCCCTTCACAAGAGTTTAAACTTAATCCAATCTACAGAGCCCCTTTGCCATAGAAGGTGACTTCCATGGGTTTCAAGGACTAGGACATGGTTATCTTTGGGAGCATTATTCACTCTACCACACCCTGCTTTCTCAGCTCTTTTGTGTTTACCCTTTTGTGGTAATATCGTAACAGCACTCCAACCGGTCTTAGGGGGTTAACCTGTTTCAAGCCTCTGCACTCCCTGCTTGCTGACCTAAGTCTCCTGCTCTATAGTAGAACTAACCAACTTTCCTTAAGGTTTGCAGACCACTGACCTTGCGGAGTGAAAGACCAAACTTGCCCAGCAGATAAGGCCTGACCACATTCAAAGTCAGCTGATACCAGCAAGTATGTTCAGGTTCCCGAGGACCTACAACTAACCACCTGAGCAAGGCTTCTCCTGCAGGTAGCTCCTATCATTTCTTGCTCCTTCCCCTTTCAAACCTTCCAACTTCACCTGGACAGGGAAGAGGGTCTTCTTAGGTTCCTGGCTTCCAGAATAAAGCAACTTTCCTTTCCCACCCTCACTTGTCTCTTGAGTATTGATTTTTGAGCCACAAGCAGCTGAACCCAAATTTGGAACTGGCTGTCTGTCCAGTAACAATATCTTCTCTGTCCCATTGCCTTCTTTATTCGGGAGTCTAGTATTCTAAATCTCCAGTGGAGGTCTTAGATTTAACATCCAAACTTGACTTGCTTTGGCTCACCTCCACTCAAATGGTATGCTCAAAGCAAATTGAAAATGCCTTAAATTTAACGCAGAGACCCCTTCCTCTCTTCAGAGAGATACATAAGTATCCATCATTCTCATTATTACCCATATTTGCACCTGCAGTCACATTGACAGAGACCTTTCCCTATTGTCCATAACTTCCCTCACTTGTCTAGAAAGTCTTCCTTTGATGTTTTTTATGCTCTCCTTTTTGTCTTTCTCAAATCCACCACAGTAGACATTATAATTATTTTCTTGAACTTCCCTGCCCCCAGTGTCTCCCCATTCTAGTTTATCACATATTTCACTTCCACTACAGCCGTTCTTCTAGACTACTTTGGTTAGTGTCATTCTCTTCCTCAAAATACTCAGTGGGCTTCCCAAGGGCCTGAGTCCACTTTGGTAGATCTTCATCAAGCTAAAGTAGCGTCAACTTTTTTCAATTGCACACCATTTTCTCCTGTATAATAATCTCCCCGTATTAGAATCAAGCCTCCTCATCTCCCCTTTTGTGGATTTACTGATGTAATTCTTTCACCTTTGATGCCATCCCTGATCACCCAAGTCAGCTACTCCTTTTCTTGAAGTCAAAATTATTTTATGTCCAGCTCTCCTAACATCCATGTATATGGATGTGAAGTATTCAGAACATGCTTGTTAAATAGATTAACTACTTTTGCAGAGAGGAAGGAAACAAATAAGGTATGATTCACAGAACCTTTACTATGTCAAAAGTTTGCACAGTTTACGTTTTTGAAGAAGCCAGATATAATTTTCTCAAGGGGAATATTGAAAAATTCTCTCACATGACTTTTTATTTTTTTGATTTATTTTTATTTTTTAAGTTTATTTATTTTGCGAGAGAGAGACAGAAAAGGAAAGAGAGAGAGAGAGGGAGTGAAAGAGAGAGAGAGAGAGAGAGAGAGAATCCCAAGCAGACTCCACACTGTCAGCAAAAACCCGACACAGGGCTCAAACTCACAAATGGAACCATGAGACCATGACCAGAGCCAAAATCAAAAGTCATATGCTCAACCGACTGAGCCCCCCAGGCACTCCTCTCACATGACGTTTTAAAATTATATTTTAGTTTTCTTGGGCATCAGTTTCTCAACTTACCTTGGTCTTGCATTTTGCAAGCAGGATGGAAACTTAAAAAAAAATTAAAGTTCTGCCTTTCTTTTCTTTTGCACATCATTTGATTTTGATGGATACCAAGAGACATATATCAGATCCTGAACAGGATCCCATTGAGAGTTCCCACGGCACTTCAGTCACTTAGTCATGATCTATGCTCTCAACAGTTGAAGATAATGACTTCAGGAACAATCTTTCATGGGTTTCATATTAAATGAGACGAAAGTGCAGGCACGGCATTAAAGCACCTTGTTATTTGCAGAGTACTTAGAGTAACCTTAAATATGGAGATGATCAAATTTCATGACCTTTAGTTTTAATTCTTCCATCAAATCTTCTTGTGTAATTCCTCTTTTTAATAAAGATGTGTGTGTGTGTGTGTGTGTGTGTGTGTGTTTCTGCCTAAATCAACCTAGACACTTAATACAACATTAACACTTTAGAGTTAAATACGGAAGCCAGGAAATGACAATATAAATATACTTATTTTTATTGTAAGTTTATCTATATTACCTTCATGACCGTATACTTTTAAGAGACTGTTATTTTTAAAGTGTGCTAGGGGCACATTATAATGTTAAGAGCCTCCACCTTTGATTTGCTTTCTACTGATTTGCATATTTCAATTCATAATAAAATGCAGAGCTCATTAAGTTCTATTTTTGACAAGATGTTTTCCTTTTAGCATGAGTCACTAATAGAAAACTCTCCCATGACAACAATGGAAAAGCTTTCTCCAGAGTGTAAGAGTCCCAAAAGATTGTGGAAGAATTTGAAAAGCATAGCATCTAAGGAAGTAGATATATATGTATTTTCCCAGAAAGAACCATACATTCCAGTTAAAATCCACAAACACAAAGCAAATCAGATAAACTGATATCTGTAGGTCTACTCAGAATCAACAAGAGAAAATATCATGTCTTGTACCTAAGGAAAGTAGTATTCCTCAATCCCCATTTCCAGGGAAAAGTGGGCAATGAGAACTTCCCCAGGAAAACACTGGAATGAGTAACATCCTGTGTTTGACAAACTTTCTGACTAAATCTACCTATTTTGTAGAACTTACATACTGCTGGCTATAAGTGGGCTCTACAACAGCACCCTCGTTTGTGCAGAGTGTGAATTAAAAGAGAAAGAGAGAAAATGAAATAGTAAAAGGGAGAGAGAGAACAGTAAACCTGAGTTGACCTAAATAATAAATACATTTTTTTTTTAATCTTTCTGAAGAGGAAACTAGTTTAGCTGCCTTCTTGACTTTTAAATAAGATCTGAGCAAAGCTCTCAAAGGTCAAATATCTCATGTTTTTTGTGTAATGTGGCTCATTGTTTCCCCTCTCCATTTTGTGCTGCTATGAGATAACCTGATATATTTGTTTTATTACCAGGCTTCCTCTAAGTAAATTAATGGTGGGAGAACATAGGCTGTGTGTACTAGCTCATGAAGTCCCTGGTTGTTCTGAGAGAGACATTCCAATATGCATTAAGTTATATATGGACCCTAATAGCGCCATTATTAATTCCCCTCAGAAGTGTGTTCTTTATTTTTTCATACTTATTTATATATTCTTCTCAGTATTTTCCTGTCCTTTTCATACTTTTTTTTCTTGTTTTGCTATTAAAAAGGTACGTTCCTTGGGGCACCTGGGTGGCTCAGTTGGTTAGGTGTCTGGCTTCAGCTCAGGTCATGATCTCACCGTCCTTGAGTTCCAGCCCTGCGTCAGGTTCTGTGCTGACAGCTCAGAGCCCGGAGACTGCTTTGGATTCTGTGTCTCCCTCCCTTTCTGCTCCTCCCCCAATCGTGTTCTGTCTCTCTCTCTCTCTCTCTCTGTCTCTCAAAAATAAACAAATGTTAAAAAAAAATTTTTTTAAATGTAAGTTCCTTGAAGGAAATAATTGTATCGTGCATTTTTTCTAATGTTTGCTTATTTATTTTTTAAGGGGGGTGATGAAGAGAGAGAGAGGAAGAAAGATAATCCCAAGCAGGCTTCATGCTGTCAACGCAGAGCCCAGTGCGGGGCTAAGTCTCACCAACCATGAGATCATGACCTGAATCAAAATCAACAGTTGGGCGCTTAACTGATTGAGCCGCGCAGGTGCCCTGGTATCCTGCATTCCTTTTGCTATTTGGGGCTTTATTAATAAAAGGTAGAACAAATATATCATTTGCATGCAGTGAATGTTGTTGACTCACTGGCAAGCATTTATTTCCTGAATAAAAATGTCACATTCAGAAACAGATTTGGAAAGATTCTGAAGATGACTCCTGAAACTTGGCAAGTCCTCCAAGCGAATAGTCGTGTCTACAGGACTGTAGGTACACAGCTAATAAACTGCCCAACTCCTGTGCGATTTAAAGATCTTCCGAAGACTGCTTCTCTTTGGGTCACCACACTTGCCAGTTTGGACTTTTGAAACCTACTAATATGGGCTGACATAACAAATTAGCAACAAGAAAAGTTCACGGAAGGACAAGTGTGAGAAAGTGTGCCAAATATATTAGCATTCGGTTTGCAACCTTGTCTCCAGCTTGTGTGAAGTTGATGGTTTGAGGTTACGCTTTCATTAAAAATTGACAACATTTTAAATGCTAATCAAAACTGCTTGTCCTTTCTACTTCTATTTATCTTGGAAGGAGAAAGAGAGAGAGAGAGAGAGAGAGAGAGAGAGAGAGAAAGAAAAAAAAAGACGGCTTGCTTTGAACTGCAACAAATATTCACAAATATTCTCTCTTCATTGCCCCCAGACCCCTTTGCCTCCTCCTGTGTAGGACAGATAAGAGCTATGCAGATGGAGTGTCAGGACCTCTGCCTGAAGTGTAAAGGCACCACAACATTGAGTTAGAGATGTGTGTTCTGGAGAAGAGGTGTGTGTGTGTGTGTGTGTGTGTGTGTGTGTGTAAGCTTGCATAAGGGTGGCCTCTTGTGAGTCTTTTTAATGAATGTTAGGAAAGAATGGCGGAGTTTAGAATTGGTTTTGCAGTGGGCAAAAAAGAAAAGAAATGTATTTTCAGAAGCAAAGGGCTGTGTGGTAGATATGGAAAAAATAACACAAAATTAAAAAGAAAAAAATCTGTTTCAAGCATGGATAGCAAAACATGATCAGCAATGAGCCTTCAGAAATAATATACCTCATTTAAGACCATTTTGAGGAAGGACTGAAGGGAGTGAAGAGAATGCTTGGCTCAAATTCCCTTTTTCTTCCTCCCTTGCTTTATTGAGATATAACTGACATATAACATCATGTAAGTTTAAAGTGTGCAATATATTGATTTCATAAATTTATGTATTTGCAAAATGATTACCACTATAGCATTAGCTAACACCTCCATCCCATCATATAATTAGAATTTCTCTTTTTGTGGTGAGAACATTTAAGATCTATTAGAAGCAATCAAATATATGAATCAGTATTACTAGCTATAATCACCATGCTATATTTAATAACTTTATAACCAGAATTATGTACCCTTTGAGCAATATCTTCACATGTCCCTCTACCCCAGTGCCTGGCAACGATCATTCTGCCTTCTGTTTCTCTGGGTTCAGCCTTTTTTAAATTCCACATATAACTTATGTCATATAGTATTTGTCTTTCTCTGTCTGACTTATTTCACTTAGCGTAATGCCCTTAATGCTCATCCAAGTTGTTGCAAATGGCAAGATTTCCTTTTTATCATGGCTGAATAATATTGCACATACCACATCTTCTTTATCCATTTGCCTGTGGACTGACACTTAAGTCGTTTCCATATCTTCGCTATTGAGAGTAATGCTACAACAAAAATGGGGTTGCAGATATAGATTGGATGTGCATGGAGATGTATTTTCCAATGTTTGATATGGAATAACTTTCTTCCCACTCATTGCTCTCTAGATTTTCAGGAGAAGGGTAAAAACACAATTCAAAGAGGAAAACATTTCTGGGCTTAGGATATACCAAAAGATAGCCTATATTTACAAGCAAAAATTACTCAGGTTCTTGATCAAATCAGCTTAGGAAACTAGACATTTAAATTCTTACTAAATTAAAGACTCTTTGGATCAAAGAGTTGAATTGTGTGTGTGTGCGTCCACATGAGTCTGTGTATACATGCATACATTTGTTTGTGTGTATATGTCAATAGAGCTTAGTAACTCATGATTAAGAGGATTAAGTATGGAATAGTTTTCCTCAATGAAGATCTTTGGTCTCAATCTGTGTTTCTCGAATGGGGCCCTATTTGCATTCCATTGCATTCTGAACAGTGTACCTCTTTGTTGGGTAGGACTGTCCTGCAAATGTCAGAAATATCGTGTATAAGATTTAGTTGAGAATGACAAGACATCAACCTGGAAGGATTTTATTATCATCATCATCATCATCATCCCCCTCCCCCTCCCCTGTCCCCCCTCCTCTTCTTCTTCTTCTTCTTTCTTCTTCTTCTTTCCTTCTTCCTCCCCCACCCCTTCTCCTTCCTCCTCCTTCTCTTCCCCCTTCTTCCTCATCTGCTTTGTCTTCTTCTTTGCCTTCATCTTCTTCATTTCCTTTATCTTTGTCATTACGTGCTACCATGAAGTTAGCACGCTTAGCCTCATTTCATCACCCCAGTGACTCTAAAATATAAGTCCAATTATTATCTCGATGGCACAATGCAAACTGGGACTTGGAAGGTTAAGTCATCGCACCAGTAAGGGCTGTGCTAGAATTTAAAACCAGGTATGGGTGACAATAATGCAAAAGTTCCCAATCATTGAGCTAAACCTGAACGTTCCTTAGTAACCCATTACTGATATTTATTCAGGAATGAATTTTTGTCTCTGTATCTATTTATATCTTTAATGAATAGCAGTAGTTGGGATAATGAGTTTCGTAAGTTTATCCCCCACTGTGTTAAAAAATAGTTCT
Organism: Leopardus geoffroyi; assembly: GCF_018350155.1. Lineage (NCBI taxonomy): Eukaryota > Metazoa > Chordata > Mammalia > Carnivora > Felidae > Leopardus > Leopardus geoffroyi. Next base: position 60,424,236 of record NC_059339.1, read on the forward strand.
TTCCATTTATCCTAAATCCTCCTTTTTCAAGCTTCAAAGGGGGCCTTTTGTTCTGGAATTTGATGAATAAGTATATCTCAATCCTCTCTCTATTCTTTTCAATTTTATAGACTTGTAGACTTTGAGTCTATTCAGCTTTGATTTCTACAGACTGAGAAACCTGATTATACGATGCCCCCAAAGAAAATATTTTCCTTCATTTGGTTGCTTTCATTTCTGTGTTCTCCAAACTTTTCTAACTATCTTTGAAACAAAAGACTGTTCAAATATAACACATCCAAGCAAAACATGGCTAATTCCTGAAGTGGAGCCTCGCCAAGTGGACTGGATTGCTTCCATCTCACTTTTCCAATGATGCAATATCATAGCTGACCTCAATTCGTGACTGCATAGGCAGAATGATTTTGAACGAATGGGAATTATCCAATGCACCACTCTTTCCTCCCCCAAGATTCTGATATCTGGCCTAAAAGCTGTTCATCTATTTCAAATAGATCTATCGCAAATGAACCATGAGAAGGGCAATGTATTACTGTTTTGTTTTGTTTTTAATCAATAAAACCTGAATGTGATTTTGGATTCCTGAAGCTAGAGCCCTGCGTTGAACTGCAGTATGGAGTGGGGGCCATACTTCAGGAGCTCTTGGGCCTGCCTGGGAAACTGGATGGGAGAAAAAATTCTCCCCTGGCTCTTCCGGAAGTAAGATGGAGGCATAAAGCGATTAGATTTGACAGGCAGTGGAAGGTTTGCCAGGGATAGGGTAAGAGCCAGTAAAGGTAAAGTTAAGGGTAAGGACAGAGTCTACACAAGACTTACAATGTCTTTCCCTCCAAGGCAGCTGAAGGTGCAAATATCCAGATTTGCTTCCATGTCTGTATGCTGCTATCTACTGTGCTAGGCTTAAAATCGTCCATGCTTGAGTTTCCTTAACTCAAAGACCCTCTGATACCTGGATTTGTATGAGGAAAACAGCTTGGAAAAATTACTGGGAGGTGCTTTGCATCAATAAATGTAATTTATATGCTAAATAATCACATCAAATAGATAAAGTCTCCTTCCACTTTCTCAATTCTATTACAAGGTTTAAATTTCAGAAACCAAAATATAGTAAAATATACTTTTTCGTGTTTGGTAAGCAGGAGAGCTTAGAAACATTACATGGATTCTTTTCCTGATATTATAATTGCAACAACAAGCCTGTGCAGTTATAATCACCTTTTACCCTTCTCAATGACATGGTACGTGCTATCATTTCATTAATATAATTTTATAGATAGAGAAACACAGGATACTGAGAGGTGAAGCCATTTCCCCAAGGTCACATTGTCAATGCTGGGAGTAGAGCTAAGCAAACACAACTAATTCTTAATTCAAGGAATACTATTTAAGCTGATGAGATATTCCTCTGATCGATAAAATGGGGGCCCAGGCTAAATGTGGACAACCAGAGTGTCATGCCAAGATAGAAGTGAGAGACACAGTGGCAGAAATATCCTGCTGCTTATGAAAATAATGGAGGGCAACATCAGCATATTCTGTAACTGGAAACTGTTCAATTAAGTATTCATTTCATTTCACAGTCATTTTTGAAAAATAAATCTGTGTTTCTTTATACCTTTAAGCTCAGTAGTTTTATGCATTAGGTTGACGTGCATAACAAAATGTGGACTATTTTTTAAATTGCCAGATAAGAGCTAGTATGTCGTTACTATTTATATATTGAAGTTGTAACAATCATGTGCTTTTAATTCATTTCACCTTCAAAGATCCGAATGTTTCCAGTTTGTAATATATTGCAGGATGTATTAGGTACACTGAGTCTGTCTGATTCACAGCTTTCTAATCGGCTATTTAGAGTTTAGACCAAGCAGAAAATCAATGTATTCAAAATGTAGTAGCTCTCTTGTTAACTCTAGTCATTTGCTTAAAGAGTAATGTCAAGCTGATAATTGAAATATGGCTTAAACCATGCATTTTAATTCAAAAGAAAAAATGTTTGAAATATTACTCATTTGATCTTTTCCTACTCCAACCCCAAAGGGCATATTTTGCTTGCCTAGCTCCAAAATTGCACGCAGGAATAGCAAGTCCTTACACAAATGTCTGCTGATGCTTAAGGTTGGACCTTACCCTGTCTCAAGGATGATTTGGCTAAAAATCTGTGTGGCTTCTAGAAAAACCAGTGATTTGACTTTCTGGAAACTCTGGTTTATATTCTGTTGGTGGCTGCTGGGGAAGTTGCCACACTGACCTTAAGGAAATCATCCCCACCCTTTACAGGTATGCTTTAGTTTAACTGCCATATTAAGGAACATGGGGTCATTTACAGTTGGGTGGTAACCACAGTCTTGTGTTTGAATTTGAACTCTCCACATTTAGAGAATTAACATGATCTTTGAAGTAGAATCTATATATAGAAATAGAGATAATGTATCACCTGTTATTTAGACAGCCAGTCCTGCGTTAGATAGTTTAACTCTTCCAGCACCAATCGTAAGTCTTGCAAAACAGCTCACCTAACCTCCTGTAAGCCTGCACTCCCCGACAGACTTTTGATTTCCGCTCAGGTCACGATCTTAACTCTTTTTGGGTTAGAGCCCGCCTCCGGCTCTGTGCGCTGACAGCACAGAGGCTGCTTGGGATTCTCTCCCTCTCTCTGCCCCTCCCCAATCTTTCTTAAAAATAAAAAAAAGAAACAAAAAAAAATAATTTTTTGGGTGCCCATTGTAATGTTTTTTGTTTTTTGTTTTTTTAATTTTTTTGAATGTTTACTTGTTTTTGAGAGAGAGAGAAAGTGTGCAAGCAAGGGAGGGGCAGAGAGAGAGAGGGAGACAGCGATCCGGAGGCAGGCTCCAGGCTCTGAGCGGTCAGCACAGAGCCTGTTGTGGGGCTCAAACCCACCAACTGTGAGATCATGACCTGAGCGGAAATCCTGAGCTGAAGTCAGTCACTTAACCCACTGAGCCACTCAGGCATCCCCCATTGTAGTGCTTTGTACACAGTAGGCACAAAGTAAGTATTTATTGCCCTGATGATTGAAATAGAGTGGATGGAAAAGCAGTTGCTATTGATAGGTAGACAATGAATAAAGTCCTGGAGAGACTGTGAGCTATATTGTAGCAGGATTCTCACACACGAGGCTTTTCTTTCCAGGAAGCAGCTTTATTTCTGCAGGCACTGCTCAGTTGTGTTCAACTATGCCCGGAACTCCATGTGGCATAGTTTTTTATATATATTTTTACTTCTTTGTCTCCAATATATAGTAACATATAAACATATAGTCTGATTAAGTGGTCTCATGTTACAAGGTCTTGAGGGATGTTGCCACTTAGGGGTATAACCAAGTTGCCTTGAGGATTTTTTTTTCTTTCCTTAGGGAGGGGAACCTACCACAACATCACAATTTATTTTTATTGATTTATTGATTTTTTATTTTTGTAAAAAAAAATTTTAAATATTTATTTCTGAGAGAGAGAGAGAAAGAGTGGGGAGGGGAAGAGAGAGAGGAAGACACAGAATCTGAAGCAGGCTTCAGGCTCTGAGCTGTCAACACAGAGCTAGATGTGGGGCTCCAACCCATGTACCATGAAATCATAACCTGAGCCAAGATCAGAAGCTTAACTGACTGAGCCACGCAGGCACCCCACAATTCATTTTTAGATAAGCCATTGCTGCTGGTCTAGTAGACATAGCTAAGCAAAATTGCTTATTTGTTAGACTCTGTTTCAGATTTGTGTTCATTCTTTCAAACGTTGAATGTCAGCTATCCCCATAATCCAACAGAAAGTACTTAATGTGTTGCTCTTTCAACAATATACGTTGGGGCTAAGAAGTGAAGGGGAAAAAAATGAATGCTGTTGAATTTGCAGGAAGCCAAAGATGATAGAACATAAATACCACATAAGGAAAATGATTAAAATGTTGAAGTGAAAATTCCCATTCCTGTTCATAGGGTCATTGGATCTGTACCCTGTAAAAGTATAAAATGAAAAGCAAACCACCTTCTTAGCCCTCTCTCAGCTTTAAGTACATCTCTTCCAAAACCTCCTTTTCTTTCAGGAGAGAGAAAGGAAGCAATGCGAGCCAATCAAGAAAAGAGCTTTTCTCGCAGACTTAATTTACAATGGCTCTCAACAAGAGGTGATTTTGCCTCTTGGAGATGTTGGACAATATCTGGACATGTCATTGATTGTCAAGGTTGGAGATGAGCATGCTGCTGGTGTCTTCTGTACAGAGAACAGGAGTGCTCTTTAACAGAATGCACAGGACAGATCCTTTCAACACAAAATCATCCAGCATAAAATGTCAATAGTGCTGAGGTTGGGAAGTCCTGGGTTATAACTATGAATGTATTTTATATAATGAGGAAGCAGACAAGAACCTATCAAGATAATTCAAGTCACCAAATTACTTTTTCTGGAAAAAAAATATATATACAAGTAAGTTAACTAGGGGACTTTTGGCTTATTGTGCTTGGGTACATGTCCCATTTTGACTTTCACTCCTTTTTGATTCTGAAAATGAAGACACTAAAGTGAAACAGAAAAGCAGGTGGGAGTAAAAGATCATAGGAAAGAAGTGGATGAAGAGGAAGAAAGTAGGGGAGGAGTATACAGAGGAGGAAAGCAGAAGTAAAGGAGAAAAAGAAGAAAGACTGCAAGAAAGAAATGGAGGTGGGCAGACAATATAAATCAGAATTCTACTTTTATTATACTGAACATATGGATCATCTTTAATTATTAGGAGAGTATTCAAATTCTCTTTTCTTCTCACTTCTATGGATCCCTCAGAGAAGTCATTTACTATATATATAAGTCAACAAGAATGAGAAGACATGTTCCCATATTTAATGTTGTAAGAGTACAGTAACAACATATATTAAAAATGGGGCTTCATTCATTGTAAGCTGGTAAGAGCAAGCCATCCTTGTGCTCCATATTGAAAACGGCAGCCCGTCTCCATCACTCTTTTTAAAGAAAAGAAAACGGCAGCCCGTCTCTCATCACTCTTTTTAAAGCTCAACCTCATCTGACAGGCTCTCTAGTAATGTGTTGTTTTAAAGTCAAAAGAACTTCATTGAGATATATTTTACATATCATACAAATTATCCATTTAAAGTGCACAGTTCAATAGTTTTTTAGTATATCCACAGATATGTGCAATCATCACCACAATTTTAGAACATTTTCATCATCTCTAAAAGAAACCCTGTACCTTTAACTATCTCCTTCCTATCCCCCTCTTACCCCATCTCCAGCCCCAAGCAACCACTAATCTACTTTGTTTAGATAGAATTGCCTATTTTGGTATGTTATCTTCTGAGAGTTTTATAGTTTGGCTCTTACATTTAGGTCTTCAATACTTGTTCCTTGTCAATCTGGATGACTTTTAATTATATTTCTTATGCAATTGCCATAGTGAGAACCTCTAGCGTGATGTTGAACGGAAGTAGCAAGAGCAAATATCTTTGTTATGTTTCTGATCTTAAGAAGAAAGCATTCGGTCTTTCATCATTGAATTTGATGTTAGCTGGATTTCATTTTTAAGATTCCCTTTATCAGTTTGAGGACGTTCTCTTCTATTCCTAGTTCATTGCATATTTTTATCATAAAAGGTTGTTGAATTTTGTCAGTGATTTTCCCACCTCTGTGGAGATAATCATGGTGTCTAAAATTATTTTATTGATATGATGTATTACATTAATGGATTTTCTGATGTTAAACTGACCTTGCATTCCTGGGATAGATCCCAGTTGGACATGGTGTATAACTGTTTTGATATGTTATAGGTGTCACTTTGCTAGTATTTTGTTGAGGATTTTGCAGTCTGTGTTTTAAGAGATATCAGACTTATTTTTTGTTATGTGTTTGTCTGGTTTTGTTTCAGGTTTAAACTGTCTTCAGAGAATGAGTTGGGAAATGATTCTCCTATTTTTAGGAAAAATTTTTGAAGAACTATTATTAATTCTTCTTAAATGTTGGGAAGAATTCATCTGTAAAGTGACCTGGGCCTGAACTTTCCTTTGTAGATAATCTAATTCATCTCTTTACTTGTTACTGGTCTGTCCAAATAGTCTATTTCTCCTGGAGTCAATCTCAGTAGTTTGTGTCTTTCTAGGAATTTGTACATTTCAACTGTTACCTAGTTTATTGACATATAGTTATTTACCTTCCTTTGTAACACTTTTTATTTCTGTAAGGTTAGTAGTAATGTGTCTCTTTTCATTTCTAATTCTAATAATTTGAGTCTCATTTTTGATCACTTTAATTAAAGGTTTGCCAATTTTGCTAATCTTTTCAAAGAACCAGTTTTTGGTTTCATCTATTTTCTTCTGTTGTTTTCTATTCGCTATTTTATTAATACCCACTTTAGTTGTTACTATTTTCTTCCATATGCTTTATAGGTAGATTTGTACTACTTTTTCCAGGGCCTTAAGGTAGGAAGATAGCTTATTTATTTGAGGTCTTCCTTCCTTTTTAATATAGGCATTTACAGCTACAAATTTTCTTGTGTGAATTGTTTTAGTTATATACCATAAGCTTGTGTCTTCACCTTCGTTCTTTTAAAAATATTTTCAAACATATGTGGTTTTTCCTTTGACTAATAGTCATTTAAGAATGTGCTAATTTCTAAATATTTGTGAGCTTCCCAAATTTCTTTCTGTTATTAATTTCGAATTTTATTCCATTGTGTTCTGAGAATAAACTTTGTATTAGTTCTATTCTTTTAAATATATTAAGTTTTGTTTTATGGCTTAGCATATGGCCTGTCTTGGCAGATGTTATGAGTGCACTTGAGGAGAATATATTCTGCTGTTGTTGGGCGAAGTATTCTGTAGAAGTCTGTTAGGTCTCATTGGCTCTAGTGTTGTTCATGTCTTCTAAGTGTCTTTTTTTTTTTCTTTTTTTTTCTTTTTTGGTCCTTTAATTATCTGTCTTCTCTTTGAGGGAAATAAATAATTTTTTATTGAGTGCTAAATTCTTAGCACCTAGAACAATGTGTGTCACATAGTAGGTCATCATTAAATAATTAATTCATTTATATTTTATTAATTATGTTGCAGATCTTATGAATGAAGGAAGGAGAACTCAAGACAAATTTGAGTTCAGTTTGGAAACTTACACCAACTCTTAATCATAAGCTTACACATCAAATTTTGACCATCCGTCTCCTTAATGAATGTTGACCATAAAGAGGACAAGCACAAGAGAGAGGAGAGCACCAAGCCACTATTTATTGGAGTGACAGAAGCATGAAGGCCTTGGAGGCATGTGTTGAGGATGTCTGTGGTAGTAAGGACAGCATGGATTTCGGTGTAAACCTTGAGTGTTTCAGGCCACTGGAAATGCTGAAAAGAAGACAGTCAAGGTCCTTAGAGTTTGTTTTTGAGGCTACATGATAACGGATGTTCTAAAATAAAGCATAAAACTCTCAAATTTGCTTAATTGTACAATATTATACCAGGAGGGGAGATTTCTTTCTGACCTCAGCTGGTGATCAGTTTATGCCCTGATGTATGCGATTTAATGGTCTGTATCATTTTTATCATGTCACTGCAGATGTTATTCTTATCCATATGAATGCCTAATCCTCTTGTTGGATACTTATCCCTGTTAATTATCTCTACTGTGTCTGAAGCAAGCCACTCACAGCCAAGGCTTACGAATGGGAGTGCTTCCTCCCTGCAGCCAAACTAAAGAAAAAAAAAAAAAAGGATGGGGGAGGAGTCTCAAAGTTTAGGTTAAAATATATTTTAGTTATGGTTTACAAACTCAAGAAGGCATTTTGGCAAAGGTGAGGTAGCTTTATTAAAAGAAGACCGTCTCCTTGTTTATTTTTATGTTACCTTGCTTATATCATGCTCAGAGAAAGAGAAACCACATTTCAATTTCTCAACAAACTGAAATCAAGTGTGAAAAGCTTTGACCTAAAAAAAAAAAAAAAAAAAAAAAAAAAAAGTAAGAAAGATACCTGTATGTCTCTTCCTAGGAAACTCAACAAAAACTATTAAATGCCCACATAAACACACATACCCCATGAACCCTCACATATAAAGGTGACAATGAATCACTGAGATCTGGATGAGAGCAGGCTTAAAAAATAGCAATTTAAATATTCAATATGGGGCTCTAGGTCCAATACATATTCCAACATCTGTATAAAATATAGCAATGATTGATCCTGTCTTCTGCCAGTAAGTTTGTAAGGACGTGGAAGAGTCATTCCACCTCTCCGGGTCTCCAAAGCCCCTCAATTGTAAAATGAGATTTTGTTCAGTTTTAGGGCCTGTGTCTGGCATGAGTATAGTCATAGGAAATAGAAAACGAAGGAGGCACCCTTCCATTTAAGTTAGCTGGTCAGACCAAATTTTATCCAATGTTCCCTCTTAACTCTGGATGCCGAGGAAACGTCACCAGAGAATCTCAATTATGAAGCAAAGTTAGAAATCAACTGAGTTCAAAGTTTTCACCGATTTATGAGCCTATATTCTAAATATTCTCTGAATTGGATTCAGGTCATGCTGAGAACCTCCTCAGAGGTGGGAGATTTTCTATGTCACTAGGCAGCTCTTTCCAATACCCCAAAATACCATCAGCAGGACTCACTCTTAAGACTATCATCCAGGAACAAATAATAAACCTGTGAGAACAAGGAGGAGCAACTGAGGTAGAAAGCAGAAGGGATCGCAAGTTGAAAAAACGCAGTTTCTCGGGGCGAATGAGGGAATTCACACAGTTTGAGGCTTCCTGAGTGCCAGACCCTGTAGTGAACCTTTTGCTGACATCAGGCTGGCGAGGCAGAGAGGACTAGTCTACTTTACGTATAACAAAACTGAATCTGGAGGTGGAATAGTTTGACCACTGTCATGGGATTGTAGATTAGATTGCAGAGGCAAGTTGTAATTCCTTGGCCCTCTGAATCTCCTGAGCACGGTACATAATGCTGTCTCTTTCTGCTTATTTTGTCCCTATCTGCTTGCCAGATTTGGCTGTGTAATTTAGGGCCACTCATTTAACTTAGTGGGGGCTTATTTTCTTCTAGCTCAATACTGGTGACATTCCCCCAACATGCAACTGTAATGTCTAAGTAAATCTCAAGTTTATTAACGGTATAGTAGTTACTGCTTCAGGAGTCCACTGCCCAGATGCCCCAGTGTAATTCCCATTCTGGGCAGGGATGATTTACCATACCTTAATAATGTGTGGCCAAGATAGAACCACAGGTAACTACAGATGATGTATTGGCTCAGAGATACAAAATGGACAATGCCTATCAGCTATTCAATACCAATGGCCAGTTCATCGTGCTTTAAGACCAATGTTTGATACAGTAAAATGAAAGTGGTAATTGTAAGTTTGAGATCAGTTATCATGTAGCAATGTAGTAATCTCCACTCTGACGTGTTTAAACAATCTTCGTGCATTGTGAGGTCTGCTTCTGTGGTGTTTAAACCATATGACACACCTAATAAAACTGCTTTACGAAAATACTCGTTACTACTGAACTTCTGTAATTAAATACGTTTATTGTAATAGGGATACAATTTACTGGAGCTCTGAATGCTAGTCCGTATAATTAATAATGAAACATGTTTTAATGAACATTTATTAGCAGTATGAAATACAAATATCTTGTAGATCAGCTACCATCTAGGAAAACTTCACTTATTCTCTGGGTTTAAAAAGCCTTGCATTGGGGCGCGTGGGTGGCTCAGTCGGTTGAGCGTCCGACTTCGGCTCAGGTCACGATCTCGCGGTCCGTGAGTTCGAGCCCCGCGGCAGGCTCTGGGCTGATGGCTCAGAGCCTGGAGCCTGCTTCCGATTCTGTGTCTCCCTCTCTCTCTGCTCCTCCCCCGTTCATGCTCTGTCTCTGTCTGTCTCAAAAATAAATAAATGTTAAAAAAAATTTTTTTAAATAAATAAATAAATAAAAAGTCTTGCATTACCTCTATTGGTGTGGCAGTCTTGACAGTCCACCAATCTGTTCTGTAAAAACTCGTTAATTTGGACCCCCACAAATACAGACACTGTGATCATTTAGAAGGTGGTGGGACTGAAGTTTGCCCTTGTGCTATCTGTGAATAAGAGTTTGCTAAATAAATTAATCATGTAAACAAGATTCTATAAAGGTCTGTTTAACCACTTGAAAGAATTTTCTTTCAAATAGCCTAGCACCATGCATTTGCATACACACAATTAATATGCCAATTACAAATGAGTCTTATTTATTCCTTCAAAGGGACTCAGTCCCTTGTTTACCAAAAAATGACTGAATACATGTTGATAATCTACTAAGTATAAAGTGGTGTATTAAGAACTTGAACTGGTACAAAGGAATTGAGGAAATGAACAATTCTAGCCAGAAGATCATATTCTAATTCAGTGGTTCTTAACATTGGGTCTACATCAGAAACATCTGTGGATATTTTTAAAAAAATTAATGCACAGGCTCTACCCCTAAGAGTTCTAATTTAATGAATCTGGGTTGAAGCCCAGGCAAACATTAGAAAGTGATTATTTGGAGTGAAAGCATTACAGTTCTTCAAATAGAGTCTTTTAAAATGCAAAGGCTCCTGTGAGTATTAATAAATTAAATTGTTGTCAGATTTCTTGTCTTCCTGAACAACACGGCCAAGGATGTGTTCTTCTAGTCTCCAGGTTCTGCAGCTGGCAAGAATGTACAGGTGTGACCCTACCCTGAGGGCGAGCATACATTCTTGGTCACCTAGGACGTTCCTGGTTGATGACTATCATATTGGCATAATTATTGGGGATACACTTTCCATGAATTATCAAAAGTGTCTTGGTCTGGACATTAAATCAAATGTCACCTAAACTCTCCTATCAATCTTTAAGTCCCTGTTAATCATGTCAAACCCACCTCTTCCTGTCTACCCCCACAAATACTTTTCACACAGGACCATACTATTCTTTCATCCAGCCTCATCATTTCCCAATACCTCACTGTGAGATGCTTTCTTTGCAATTGGTCAAGTTGTCACTGTTGCCCTTATACCTTACCCAGTTACTGAGCATGGTCACCCAGGTCCTCCAATGACTTTTTCTCTGCCTGTTTTCATACCTCATCTCTAGCTCCTCTGCCCTTCCACAGTCCCATAGATCCTTTTTTCCTTTGTTCCTCTGTGCCCCCAGGCATGCAATACTCTCGGCCCAGATTCACTGCTCCCCCACCTCCATTAACAGTCCCATGCCCCAGGGAGCACGAAACACAAGAATCCCATTCTTAATGGAACATTCTTTGACTTTTCAGGAAGCACCCACTGTAGGTTTTGAACACATTGCCCTGTATTTGTTCATTGGTTGTTTTGTTTATTTTTGTATGCCAGCATCAACAATCTTTATTGAGGAATAAAATATGTGTTTCCACAGCTTCTGTCTCAAGTTTTCTGCTTAGTGAATATATCCCAATATTAGAGATAAAAGCAAAATACTAAACATGATGAAATGTGTTCCACTAACCCCTGTTTTTCCTGGACTCTTCTGCAGCTGATAGTGTGTGCAGTCCCAGCCATTTTGTGGTGATCTTGAGTAAATAACCTGTCCCATATCCAGATCTAAATAACTATAAAATAGACACTTTAGTGTGCCTTATATTCCTCCAGAGTGCAATAGGAGCATATTCATTATAAAGTGTTTTGAAGATGATTCGTTCTAGAGATATGACAATTATTATAAATACTGTAAGGAATATAACCATTATTTCTAGTTTCCATAAGATCCTGAACAAAATAGGAATAGTAAGATGAAAGGTACATCTGTTCACACACATACACCAGTCATATATCTCATTCTAAAATATATACTGATTACTGATAATGAGGTGTATCATTCTGGCTGATGGCCTGCCATAAGATTCTTCAAAAATATCTTTATTAAAATAGTTATAAGGAGACCGACTCTGTTAAAACCAGAACTAACCTTGGCTTCATGTCAAGAAATACGAAGCTCCAATGTTGAGGTCTGTTGGAGAAGTTAAAATTTAATTGACTTTATTTGACTGGTCTTGTCAGAAGGATTCTTCATTTAAGTTTATTATGCTTACTTAAAGGCAAGTTTTAATGAAGAGTGATTTCCAGAATATAAAAAAATAAGAGTAGGTTTTGGTAATTATTTAAATTTAGTTAAAGTTTGTATATTCTACAAATATGTGTGTGTGAAAGAGAGAAAGAGGGAGAGAGAGAGAGAGATTCAGAAATAAGAAAAATCCGGTTTCCAGACATGAAATAAGCTATGTTACAGTGTAGACTGCAAAATTTACAATGACAAATTGGTTTTGCAATGTCCATTACAATTATGCATCGTATATGTTGCATTATGCAAACATTTATTTATTTATTTAACTATCATAAAGATATTAACTAAAACCTTTGATAGTCACTAATGTTTGAAGCATAGATTTTGCAATGAGACTATGTAGGCTGATAACAAGAATCTGAAATTTGGTAAGAGAGAATGCAGTGAGTTGGTAATTACTGTACTTGGAGAAAACAAAAACTGATGGTTAAATCAGCCATGCATTTCTAAGAGAAGACACGTAGGTGACTTCACATGAATACAGACTATAGCCACATGGAGTCTCCAGTTTCTGTCTATCGTTGGTACTCAAAATATGCAGATCATCATAAAATTTCAAATTAAAACATTTGATCGAAGTCTTGAGGAATTTGGCAGGAGGCTGCTAATTCTCGAAACAATCATCTTGAGGGCTCATATTTTCCCATCGTCATACTGTGAGGCAAATTTACTTTCTTGGCTGAGCATTATCAGAATGCATTGATAATGAAACGGGACATAAAAGCTATGAACCCAGAGCAGATAAACATGCCCTGAACGGAAGAAGCACATTTTATGCAAAGTTTATTAACCACTCTAGAATGCAATTTCAGGGACATTGAGACTATCTCTTCTAAGTAACTCTACTGTTTCCTAAGCCTAAGCATTCTTTTACAAAGTCCTTTTACAAAGTGAACTCTCCAGGACTGTTTTATCAGTCTCAGAAAACTGAGTGTGAAGGAGGTGGTTGAAGAGAGTAAAATGTCACACAACTGCCTGAAATAGGGAGTGGAAAGAGCTGAGAGCTAACGAAAGGACACCCATAGGCCAGTGATGTGGAAAGAGAGCTTCGCCAGCTTGAGGAGTTTGATGTGTTAGTCAACTAGTAAACAGATAATGCCCTTAACCAGACGTTTCATCTAAAATGCATGAACACTCTCCTTCAAAATCTATCAAATTGCCAAGTGTGATAAATGGGAAGAACTATCATTTTACTGTACACATAGCCACATAGGTAGCAAACAGTCTTTGCTTTATTCAGGTCTGGCCAGATGACATTAGTGTGGCTCTAAGGGAGCAAGCAGTATTTCCCAAACTACCTCCTCCCTCCCCTCAAACCCAACCATGCACCCAAGGACTTCCAAGCAACTATAATTTAACTTTCATCTATGGACATTTCCATTTCTAGAAATCTAATGAGGGCGCAAAGTGGAAGCCCAAAATGTAGGACTTGGCAAATTTGCACAGCTTTATTCTATCAACAGGTCATTGTATTAGGGGACCCAGCCCTTACCTATTTCTAATTAACAACAGTAGGGGATTAACTCCTAGATAACTTCCTAGATAACTCATTACCTTGAAATACAGCCTCCAGTTAAATTTCTTGAGTTGAACAATGCCAGCTGTGGGCCATACAGCCTTAGACAGGGTCTATTCAATGCTTGTAATGGAATTGCCTGTCTCTATATGCCTTTGCCCATAGAGACCCCATTTGTTTCATGGGTTTGAATAAAGCTTTTGAAGGATTTGGATATGTATTTTAATGCTAGTAAACTGTCAATTCATTTATGCAGAAATTATCTATAGCATAGCCATACTTGCAATCATCCAAAGCAACATTGCAGGAAGCAATTTAAGTGAGCAGAAAGAAAATCAGCCCACATTACATTTTCAGATTACAGATGGCAACAGAAAGCATTAGGAAACCTTGGTTTTAGGCCAATCACCAACCCCCAGTGAGAGAGCCTTTCTCTCCCTCAGTCCACGATACTTCAACCATGTCCTTGGCCACATGTCCTGCTCCCCTTGTGGTTCTATCAATTTTATCTCCTGATAATTCCTTTAGTTACCCCCTCTTGAAAGGTGACATGAAGCCCTCTTGGAAATGCAAGTACTCCTTGTATTTAATCCCCTCCCCTGAACTCTGCTAGCAGGTTCCCCTCCATTTCTCTGGAACATATTTCTCAGTTCCTCTGCCCCGAAAAATGGAATTGGAGGCTGCCCAATGATACTTGCATACCAAGTAATGACAATGTCATTGTTATTATTATTATTATCATTGCACAAAAGCGTATAGAAGAAACTGAGGGATAAAAAATCCTCCTCCTGGAGCAACTCACTTCATAAATTTATTATAATTTTTTTCTCTTAAAATATTTACTAACTGAGAAGCTTTACATCTTTCAGCTGTCAGGTGCTTGTAGTTCTGGCACTGTGTTCAAGAGGTAGTTTTGTACTGTTGTGATTTGGAAGGCATGAACAGGATCCAATTTAAGGTACAACTTAAGGCAATTGGTCCAAATTCAGGCCCAGTTTCCAAGTCATTTCTGACCTGGGAGTTGCCTCTATTCTTAGATATTTTTCACTGTGGTTCTGGAAACTGGTCTTGCTACTTCAGGACTAGATCTATCAGGGGCTTATTATTTACATTCATAAAGTCCTTTCCAGAATCCCAGCCATTGATGCCCACGTGTCTCCTGTGCCAGACTCCAATCAATCAGGTTTTCTTGAGTAGTCCAGCCTCCCTTAGAGATACAGATGACCATTCCCTCTGAGGAAGCAAGGAGAAACTGGTTTCTGGGTGGGTGGGTAGCGGCACCTGATGCAGACATTTGTACATACAGTGAGGTGTGTTTCAGTTCGATTTTCACACTACAAGTCTACAATGTGGACTTTCATTTTATCAAGTAGAGCACTGAATTTATTGTCCTGGGAAGGCAATAAATATCTACCCCAACTCTACATTCATTCACATCCTTACCCCAACTTGAGCAAGAGCTAGCACTGGGATTTTCTCAAAAGAAAGCCTTTTGGTGAGCCTAAACCAAGAAAGAGGTATTCTGCAGAAAATGGGAACTTAAAAGTCATTTCCTATATCCACAACTGACATCACTTCTGTCAACTTAATCATATTTTAGATCCAAAGAATTTCACTCCTGTAAGAAAAGAGTTACAGATCCTTGGTAACTTATCTACAACCCGTGTACAGCACTTAGGCAGTTAGCAGGTCCCCCGTCCCTTGCTTTTCCTGAGAGCCTTTGTAGGAGACTCAGCTGTCTGTTTCTTTGCTGTAAACTAGTTAGTTTAAAAGCAGTCCTAGGAATGGGACCTGTTCAGGAAAGAATGGATTTTATGCCCTGCTTATTGCCTTCCAAATGCCAGGAGCTTTTCAGAGTAATAGCAACTGGTGTAAAAAGAGAATTTGAAATAAAAGAAGCTTTTATTGCCCCAGAAAGAGGCTGCCCATAAACTTTCCACCTGCCTTAACCACTGGGGAATGTGTATGTGTGTATATATATATCTCAACAATTTCTAGCCAATGAGAATTTACCTTTCCTATTAGCCTCGTATCTTCTGGAATAATGTACATGATAAAAACAGAGGAGGAAAACAGGATCAAACCTCTTTAATTGCAGTTGTCAAATGTATTCCAGTTTAACACTTCATGCATTCTGTCATCAAGAGGACATTTTACTGCTGGTGCCGAGACTTTACCCTTACGCAAAACCTTTCATCTTGGAATATCAAAGATTTCTGCAAATACTAATTCATTAATTAAGCCTCTCGATGACTGTTCAGAGAAAGAGAGAAGAAAAATGTATTTCAAAAAGAAAGAGATTTAAAATTCGGGGTGTTTGGGTAGCAGCTTCAGTGAACAAAGAATGCCATTTCACTGTGTCATTGTAACCCCTCACAAATCAGTCACTGAAACCGGAATGGACCTTTTTCTATGAAGATGCAAACATTTTTTAGGTAAATGTTTCACAGGTTTGTCTTCAGTTTTTAATGAACCTTCTTGTGACACTTGGTCACATCATTTGTCTCTAATTCTGTTGTTCCTTTGTTCTTCTTCTCTAATAGAATGTGAAACCTTGTGAACTTGCTGAGATTTATCGGCTTGCATCAGAGTTGCAGTAGAAAACTGTGGTGCTAAAACCCCACCCCAGGGAGAGGGGAACCTGCCTTGGATCCAAGCCAGGTTTTCAAGAAACTGTTCTCAAATGCAAAGCCAATAAGAATATTTGACTATTTTGGTCTTAATTAGTTGAAATGCTGAAGCTCAAAATAAGTCAAAATAAAACATTATCACCCCAAACCGATATATAAATAAAAGAGACTGGAGGGTATTTTCTACCACCCAACAGGTGTAATTTAAAGTCACAGCCAATCCAGAACCAGTGTGTAGCTCATTCTTCGGATTTTTAGAAGATTCTTAGAATTATTATTATTAAAATACAGGTCCTTACCTACTTTGAAAGAAAGAATGATGAGGTGGTATAGGGAAAAGTTACTAGAAATGTGTGCCTAGATCACTCTTCCATGTTCCTAATTGGAATTACATATGCATGTCTAATCATTACAATATTTGAGTCCATCTAAGTGCATTTAAGGGTTACCAGTATCATCACTGATAGTGTCAGGAAGAATTTAATTAATTAGTCATGAATATCCTAGGAAGTAGTTTGTAAACCCCCACTCACACCCATCGGGACTCAGCCACTCAACTAATACTTAGTCAGTGAATATGAGAAAAGACACTGTGTTGGTGTCACATTTGATTCTTTCAGGGTTTTCAGAAATTAAAACCTGTGCCTACAAAACACATGCTAAGGTTTAATTATTTCTTTGTGCTTGTTAGAACAGATCATACTTACCACATTGTGTGAAGACTTGGAAACTTCATGAAAAAGAGAACAATACCTGGAGTCCACAAGACCTATATTATGTAAGCATCTTCCTACATTAAAACATGTTTAAATGCTGCATGTATAGCAAAGGAAAATGTTGAACAAGTGACATTATATTTTTGACAATGAGCAGAGTAGATAATCCGGAAATAATGATTAGAACTACTTTCTCCCTGTGTAATGCCTTCTGCAGTCCAATACTTAAGCCCAAGATCAAATCAACCTGAAAGGAGAAGAAGCTTCCTACATCTATGACAAGGTCCCTTCAAGGTGAAGACCCAAGTCTAGTTTTTTCTTAGCTACAGTGGTAGACAAATCTTTTTCATTTTTGTTACTGCTCACCAAGCAATTATCAAGTGGCTTTTGTTTACTTGATTCTTCATTGCAATAGTCTAGGGAAAATTCAAAGCAGAAGATCCCTTCCTTCAAACATTTTATGTTCTAGCTGGGCTGTCAAGGAATGTACTTGTGAAAAGCTCCATTG
Source organism: Leopardus geoffroyi (assembly GCF_018350155.1). Lineage (NCBI taxonomy): Eukaryota > Metazoa > Chordata > Mammalia > Carnivora > Felidae > Leopardus > Leopardus geoffroyi. Next base: position 60,441,701 of record NC_059339.1, read on the forward strand.
TGATGCAGAATTATGTGTGATTAATCTCAAAGGGAATTGATGGTTTTTGCTATGAAAATTCAGAGGAAAGAATAAGGACACGTGGACTGGCCTGATCAGAAAATATGACATTATAGAAACACCTGATATGAGCTTTAAAAGTTCGGTAAGACTGGGAGAGACAAAGTAAACCTTTTAGGTATGTAAAAGAGTGTAAATCACACAAACCCAATCAGATAACCAAATGATCGATGAATGTAGAGTAGGGAAATCAGGGGAGGCTCTACTAGGCAGCATGGATGGTTCACATGTTGGTTCTTTCGGACTTTACATCAAATACAATCACCACATTCTGGTGAAGAGATTTGCAAGATTTAGATGTGATCATTAGAAAAACAATAAGAGATATTTTGACTGCTAGATAATACGGGCCAATGATGAGGTATATTGCTATTTAAAGACTGACAAAATTTGAGTTACATTAGTAGAATTATGGCACCTTGACATCAAAAAAGTAATAGACCATGGTTAAAGAAATGCACTTAATTCCACATACCATATTTTAGTTATAAGCCAAACCCATCAAAAATGAATTCAGGAAAGACATTGAACTAGGAACTAGTTTTCTTTCTTTCTTTTTTTTTTTTTTTTTTCAACGTTTATTTATTTTTGGGACAGAGAGAGACAGCGCAAGAACGGGGGAGGGGCAGAGAGAGAGGGAGACACAGAATCGGAAACAGGCTCCAGGCTCTGAGCCATCAGCCCAGAGCCTGACGCGGGGCTCAAACTCACGGACCGAGAGATCGTGACCTGGCTGAAGTCGGACGCTTAACGGACTGCGCCACCCAGGCGCCCCAGGAACTAGTTTTCTAATTAAGCAACTAGAAACTTTATCTTATGAGGAATCGTTGAGGTGTTCGTCAGCAAACAGGTCTCTCAAAATATTTTGAGGGTTGTACGTAGAAGAGGAATGCATATAGTGAGTACCGCCAAAGAGAGTAAAGGAGTGTGCTGCAGGGATCCACTGGACTTAGAGTTCTATAATGTGAGACATGATGGTGACGCCATAACTAGAAATCTTATAGCTGAACTAAATGACCATATTTATCTGTGCCGTAGGAGGGCTTCATATTGGGAAGTTGCACTATATGAATTCGAAGGTCTTTCTGACAATATACACATTTATTAATACTTTAATTTCATCTATCAAACTATGCTCTGACAAATGATACTCCTATGCACAATTCTAATCAAGTGCTAAATTGTGTGGCTTATTTCCACAACATACACTTGTTACAGGAATATTAAGGAATCTATTAGAAATCTATTTGTATTTGAGGACATTGCCCATGATTTTTCCACTTGAAAAAGAAAACAAGTTTCTGAATTCAAACCCTAATCAACACAGAATTAGGTTTTTAATCATGCCGTCTAGCATTTATTTCCAAATAAGTCAGAAGTTTGAAATATACAACTACCTTCCTGTCTTTTCATTTTTATGAAAATGAGATTACACAATGGAGTTCTCTGTCAACTATTTATAAATAAAATATTTCTTTTTATCCTGTTCCTAAGACTTCCAAGTAGTTGTTGGACTTGTTAGCTTAACTCCAACACCTTCAAATTCAAATGTGTTTATTATCATTATTAAAAACAGAACACCTATCTGTCAATTGGATAATCAAATAATGGCTATATGCAGTAATGAAGCTATTGCATTAATATAAAGTCATTAATGCAAATGCAAATGACCCAGGGCTGCGAGTCTGAGTTTAATAAAGCAGAAGAATAAATCCATCCTGTCTGGGGAATGTTTGAATTTTCACCCATGCACAGATTGGGATTTCCATCCATCTATCATACATGGCTTCTGGTATCTAATTCTGCATCTTTTGCATGCCTCTCTACAGGTAAGATTTTCTGGCTTCTATTTCCTTCACTTTTAATCTTCCTCATGAAGGTGTTGGCTTATGTTCCTGCGAATTAAGTTGTGCTGGTTTTCTTCCAGCTCATATGGTGACTTATAGAAAGAAAACAGTTGAGTTATTTGCATGACCTTTTATATTCATTTTGCATGAAATGAAATCATGTGCTTTTCTTGTAAAAGATACTAATGCCACTCAGCAGTGTATAGGGTTAATTGTTATTTTAATGAGAGTGACATGCAGCACTGGGTAAGAATATGATTTTAAAAGCTACAAGCTATAAAGGTCACATATCATCGGAGTGGCAAGTTTTTATGGCATATTGCTAGGAGCCTGGTCCATTCTATGCTCACAATCATGTTATTCTTTGCCTAGTGCAGGCCATATGCTTTGACAGCATACTAGAATTTTTTACTGGAAAACATTGTATCTTAAAATCTTTCCAAATAACTCAATGTTCAACCATGGGATTATGTGATTGGAACAACTTTAGATGTAGACAGCATATCAAAGTTTAACAGTTACACTAATAAAGTTATAATTCCATGATAGAAGTTCAGATCAGGTTTCATTAAATATTTACAGAGACAATACCATTGGGTAACCATCATTGCCTGTGTGCTCACAATTCCTATCAGCACTGAGTACTGTAAAGATAATACTTAGGTTTATGTCACAGGTAGTGAAGCCTAAATGGGGGATCAGAGGCGGCTTCCCTGAAGAGGGAGTGTCTGAACTAATACTGAGGTACTGGCTCAGGCAGAGGTAATAGCACATGCAAAGCCTAAAAATAGAGGTAAGGGTTCTGTTGGAAAAAATGCAAACAAAGCCAAGGAGAGTAGAATATAATGGAAAAGGCAGGGAGTTGTTCATCATGAGGCCTAGGAGGCCACTAGTAGCTGGGATATGGAGCTAGATTTCATTCTAGGGGAAATAAGAAGTCATTGGTGAGACTCAGGCATGAAAGTGACATAATTCAAAGTAACTGCTGCTATGGAGAAAGGATTGTAGATTGGCAAGAATAATAGCAGCGATGCCAGTTGCACGTGTCTTGATGATGTCCAGCTGAAAGGTGATGGCACCTCAACTGAGTGTCAGTGGAGGTGAAAAGAAATAGACAGCTTAGGAGTAAATTCTGTAGATAAAGCAGAAAGGGCAGTGGCCGCATTTCTCAAACCAGCATAGGGTTGCACCTCTTGCAAAATGAAACTCCGTGTGTCAGTCTTGCAGCTGCTTTGACCTCCTGGACCAACTTCTTCTAGGAAAGGAGAAGATGTGATTAAGAATTGACATTTTCCCCTTTATTCTCGAACAGAATACAAGTGGAATCATTCCAAAAAGATAGATATTTTACTCCAAGAGTAAGTTTGCTATGGGCATCTGTGTCCACAGGAACCATGGTTTTAAATGTCTCACTTCCATAAATTTTAAATTACTAATTGGTGAGCTTAACGATCGCTGGGATCTATTCTTGGAGATCTTTGGGGACATGAGTTTTGCAGCAACGAACCTAGGAACTGATGTACATTCAGCAGTAACTAATAGAATATAAAAATAAAAGGCATTTTAGCCAGCGCTGATAGGATGAAAAGGGCCTTTAGTGAGGGCATCTTCCCTCGCATGCTACAGTCAGGGGCTCCGAGGAGTCATCTGGCTTTGCTCAGTAACCAAAAGAGAGTTAAATTTGAAATCAGACTGAAAGATACTATAACCATGAGGAAAGACTGATTGAGGCTCAGGCAATTGGTACAGAATTGCTGGCTGCTTGTTATGTAAGGATTATTTCATCTGCTTTTAGGCAATAAAGGAGAAAATCAGTCTCTGCTTTCGTGATTTGCCAATCTTCCTTCTGCACAGCCTGCTTGGGCATTGTCTGGTTACAGGAGTCTGAAGCACATGTGAAAAATCAGCCCATTGCTGGTCCTTTCTGGATAGTGACATTATCTTCCCCACGCAGAGGCTGTCACAGGCTTCTAATAGAGCCCTGTGGATGGTGGAGATAGGAGGCTATTGGGACCAAAAACCTTGTTTCTTTTAATTCTTTCCTTTTACAAACGATTAAAGATAAGTTTCCTTTTCCTTTAACAGACAGAATCCAGAGAATTTCTAATATGTACATCCGACATTTTATCTTGGCTTTGTTTTTTTCCCCCACTGATGTTCTCCGTGAATTTTTTTTTTTAATTTTTTTTTATTTATTTTTTTCAACGTTTATTTATTTTTGGGACAGAGAGAGACAGAGCATGAACGGGGGAGGGGCAGAGAGAGAGGGAGACACAGAATCAGAAACAGGCTCCAGGCTCTGAGCCATCAGCCCAGAGCCTGACGCGGGGCTCAAACTCACGGACCGCGAGATCGTGACCTGGCTGAAGTCGGACGCTTAACCGACTGCGCCACCCAGGCGCCCCTCTCCGTGAATTTTTAACACCTGGTGTTACACTTCTCCTGTACTCCTCCTACCAATAGTACTGTCAGCAATGTCATGCTTGCATCATGGATTACCAAAGCTTTCTGAGAGAATTATAGATATGAAATAAAATGATTAGAGTGGCTTAGGCATCGGTTGGAATCTCCATTTGCAAAGACGCTACACGAAGTTTAGGGGAAAGAGTAGCTTTAGTTCATCTTCACTGGTCCATTGTCTCTTACCTAAAATTCAGAAGGGAAAAAAACATCTTCTAGGGCAAAAGTCGGAATTGAACATGTTAGGTAGCTCAATTAGCGCTGCCTGCAAGAAGATGCTTTCGAGAATAGTCTTGCTGGACCACCTGCTGAGGCCTTCCTCTTGTCAGTATTATCACTATTGTCACATGCCTAAATTTTCTAAGGATATTTTTTCAGCAGTTGAGTAAGGAGCTGTCATTAGCAACATGTGATTGGTAAGGCATGTTGTCTCCACCTCATTAGTAGAGTATTTAACAATACTACCCTCATCCACATGGTTAGAGAGTCGATAGGCTGAGGATCAAATATAGGTTTAAGCCGAAAAGTAAAGAAATGGCACAAGACCAGATAAAATTGATCAATTGCTAAAAGTATAGGACAGAATGGTTATTTTTCCCAATAATGGGTACTGGTTGCCTGCTCAGAACCAGAATGCATGGCCTCACTCATTGCATGAGGGTATACTCAACCTCATAGGGGCATTTTCTGCTGTTTATAGGGGTATCTTCTGCTGTTTCTAGAGATGATCTTTCCCAAAGAGAAGGTATGGCACAAGCTATTCCTCCTTGCACCTCCTTTGCAAGTGCCAGTGTTTGAACCAGGGGAAGTCTGGTGATCTCTGGAATGATCCTTTCTCAGACACTCAGAGGTGCATAGTGGAGCTAATTGATCAAGAACAAACAGCCGGAGGCTATGCCTATATACATACATAGGTGTATATATACTCACACAGACAGACAGACATGTACATATGCAGAGGCATAGGCAGATACATATCCATATAGACATGCAAAAGACTTTCAGCATCAGGAACCCTTACGAGCTGGAGGTCTAAGGTAGAGACACAAATAGGAAATAGAAATAGGGGAGCATAGTCATCCCAATATAGTTAAGTTGGCTTTACAGAATTTAACTGGATGAGCGTGATACTATCCAAACTGAGATCTGGAAAGTCTTCGTAAACAGTTTATATTTCCTGTGGAAATTTGCAGCTAAGTGTGTGTTTACAATGCTCAACAGGCATTGTGATGTTGCAGTATGTATTTCTGATTCCTTGCCATCCATGTGACTGTCTTTGTCTCCGTTCATAGGTCTTTGAGTGCCTGTTTCTAGGAATTACGCTGTGTTCAGGGAGTGTGGAAGGACCTGAGATGGAGGAGTTTGCTGGGATTTTCCTTGTTTTCTAGTGGTTCCCTGTGCCTTCTTTATACCACTGACCTCAAATTTCTGTAACTTGTGTCTCTCCCTTTAGCCTGGGGGCACTGAAAAGCAGGGATTTTCTCATAATTTGCTACCTAATAAGGTCTTGTGCAGTGCCTGGCATGTGGTAGCGTCTCAGTAGTTGCTAAACAAGTCACACAGTATACATACTACTCAAGGCTTTAATTCACTCCGAATTCTTATTCGTAAAGAGAGATTCACTTATTCACCAAAAATTATTAGCACATGCCATTTATACTTGGTGGTTCAGAAGGAAAAAAAAAGAGAAATCACTTTCCTTGAAAGATTTACTTACAAAGACTGTGTGTGTGGGGGGGGGTGGGGGTGTGTGTAAAATACTGCAGAACAGGTTGATGGGCTTCACTACAGCTAAGATTTTGTGCATTTTTTGCTGTAGTAAAATTTATAAAATAATTTAGTCTGTTATTTTGTATAATATGGTGTATTTTCTAGACTCTCCCCCTAAAAGGGGTTCTTATATCTTTTTTCTGATAACGTAACTTCATTATTTCATTATGGGGTTGAAGTCAGGTAGACTATACTTAAAACTGACTTGGATCTTTTTAAAAGAAAGTTACATGGTTCTAGATGTTGTTTGTTTGTGTTTTCCCATTTTATGCATCTTGCTCATCCCTGGTCCCTGTGGGCAGCTGGCAGGAAAGGTCAGGTTACTGTCAACTGTGAGAAAGGGCTGTTTCAGAAATGTTTCCAGCTGAGATCTCCCAGGAGATGTCACACTTTGACATGTGAAATAAGGTCTTCAGGAGATGCCTTTAAAATTCATATATAAATATGCCATGTGATTATACACATGTGGGTCTCATGTTTGTATCAGTATGTCGAAGTATGCATGTGTTATGATTGTGAGAGCATACACATACAATGTGTGCATTGTGTGTATGTGTTGTGTATGTTCATATGTGTCATGGGTGCATTTTGTGTGCATTGTATTGTATGTGTTATACATGTGTATATGGACGTGTTTAGTTGTGCATTTCTTATATACGTAGGTAAGTGTGAATGTGCTGTGTGTGTGGCAGTTCTACATTTTTTTTTCATGTATACTCACGAAGTGAAAGAGAAAATGTGTCATTATCTGTGGAGAATACAGCCTCAAATTAAATAGATTAAAAACAACCTTTCCAAGGCTGTCAGAGACTATGTTGAAGGGTTTTCAAAAAGAGAAGGAAATCTCTCGGGCAACCATATCTATATTTGCATTGCTCGTTTCAGAATAAAGACAAAAAAAAAAAAAAACCAATCCAAACAATCCACACCACACGCTTCTGACACAGAGTCATATTTTGAAAAGTGCTGGCTGGTAGCACCTCCGTGATGTGCCTGCCTGTGACATTTTAAGATCACAAATTGCTTCTAGGAAACACTCCCTCTTTTCATATTTACACTTAAAAAACCTTTTCTTCTTAATGGTTAATTAGGTCACTAATCAAAAGAAGCTCTTAAGAGGAAAATGAAATGTTGACATTTTGCAATTATTTGCTACTGTGAATAATACATAAACATACTACTTATGGAGAAAGTGGCTTTCAACCTCTTTTTCTGCCATGAAACCTCCTGCTGACAGCAGAATCCTGATGCGTTGGGTCACAGACTGACACGCTACCTCTCCCCCTGCTTGCATTACTTTGGGTCACTTATGTGTCATTATACTGTGCTTTTCCAAAATACAGAATCACTAGTTAAGTGCGTATGTGTGAGTGTGTGTGTGTGTGTGTGTGTGTGTTGTTCTTGTCCACTTCCAGTTACATCATGAGTGTTAACACGCTGGCATGGCACCAGTTACTTGGAGCAGAAACTCCTTTAGAAATCAGTTTAATAAGAAATAGATAATATTTTAATAATTCCAATAATCCAGCCCTGCAGCAAGCTCTTCTTGAGTTCTTCAACACCAGGATTATGACAAGCACTAGTAATATGAAGACAGCTGGGACACAGTGTCCTTCCAGGCTGAGTGGGAGATGACATACCCAGCCACACCCAAGGACTGTCTTAGAAACAGTCCTTAGAAACGTATATAAAGTGTTTGGCTCCTCATTTTGTTTTTCCTCTGCATTTCAAATGATCTTTTCTTCCACCTCACCTCAATGACCTAATCTCATTGTCAAAACCATTACCAATAAGTTCACCCTCCAAATCTCAACTTTAAGCATTCCTCTTTCTAAATCCAATCTTCTATCATGGCAGCTTACTCACCTCCAGGATTTGCCACCAGTAGGTTGTAAAGCCATCCCATTCCCTCCCCCTTCGCACTATCTCTACCATTACCCAGCCATGTCCTTGTCTTTTCCCCTCTTCGTATAAGGGAGTAATATTACATTTAAGGCACCACTTTTACCAGTGTAACCTCTTCTTAACTAAATTAATTATACACCTGTAAGGACTCTATGTGTAGTTCATAATGTGAACTTGCAAGTAGATATAAATTTCGTGGGGACATTATTCAACCCACTACAGTAGTGACTGAGTCCTGAGGAAGACAAATACACTCACAAACATGAGTTCATTCAAACTCTCAAAGGCAAAATATTCTCATTTCCAAAGGGGTATTGAACGTGCCCATTTCCCTCACTGAGTGATTGAGAATATTCACATGAAACATATTGATGGAGAATAGTTGTTTACTATAAGGGTCTGTACACATCTATCAAACACTTCTATTTCATGGAAAGAATCTTGAGATACATAATTTTGGGGAATATGTTCTTGTGTGCATAGATAAGAAGTGAAACAAAACATTCCTGTCTGTAAAATTTTGAGTGCAATTCATTATCCTATATTACACATTCTATTTCTAGTATATTTTCAAATATATATTAATTATCAGTAGCTTACACGATTAGGAAGGTTTGAAGATTATCTCTTACATTCCCACAATTCAGAGATTGGGCACCTAAGAAATTAAATTACATGTCCAAGTTGGTCCAGCCCATTGGTTGCAGAATGAGAACCCAGTTCTTACTTCCAAGTGAAATTAGCAGCTAATATAAGTCCAATGATCTGATTGTCTCATAATCTGTAGTCTCTACTCCTTGTAGACATTCTGCGGCAAATGGTGCCTTTCATTAGAAGGCAGCAGGTAGACACTGGAGTTAAAAAGCCTGATTAGAATTCAGCTTAGATATTGTCTAGTCACCTAACACTACTCATGTTTCTTAATTTCGCGCAGATTTGGTTTCCTCAGCTGTAAAATGAGAACACTATTCATTCATAGAGTCAATGTAAATATTATTTGTTTAATGTTAATGAATCCCATCTAACTTTATATATTTCTATGCTGTTTATTAACTCTATATACATCCACAGACTAAAGGAGATTAACTATATATAAATATATACACACACATTCACACAGGCACATGGGATAGCATGGCAAAAACCCACACTCAGTGAAGTAAATATGAGGATAAGGATAATGATGATGTTATGACCAAAATGCTAGAGAAATGATCCTGTTTGGGAGAAGCCAGTGTAGCACATTTTTTTTTTCTCAAGGGATTAACTGAAAGCAGTGTAATTTGACCTTACTAGGTTCTTTGCTTATGTCATCTTATAAAATCTTCTCAACAACTCTAAATAACAAAGATCATGGTTTTACAGATGAAAAAATTAAAGATCAAAACATTTAAATAAGTTGCCCAAAGCCCCTGACTTAATATGTGCTAAAGATGGATTTCAGATAGATGTCTGTCTAAGGGCATAGGTTAAGATCTGTCTTAGATATGATATATACAGGCTATAAAATATTTAAAGATGCAGAAACGAGAACTGGAGTATTAGAGAGATTGTTTAGGAAGACCTATTGGCATCCAGGCACTGATGGACAAGTTAGTAAATGTATGCTTCCTGTACCTGGCAGTTTCCGGACACCTTCCAAGCTCAGATCCTGCCTCCAGTCTGCCTCTCAGGATGACTGCTTGATTAATGAGCTTCCATTCATGAAGCTTTCTGATGAGGAATGTGCACTATGACTGTAAGTAGTAAGTCATATCATTGTTTGGATTGGTATTGAGACATGCCGGCAAAATCTCTACCCCTGTGGCTAAGGAAATGGAGGGATAATATAATCAAATCTGTGGATTCACACACGGCAAGCCTGTAGGCTTATCATAGGGGGCCACTTTGAGTAGAAGTCAGTTGGATTCCTGGCTAGATGTTATGTGTTCCAGTTCCCTATGTTTATTAAGTATTTTTAAGATTATATCTTAACCTAATCCTTTCCGAGTCTTTGGAATTCATTCTAGTTTAGCTCACAGATGAATGAAACACAGCAGAAGTTAAAGAAAATGCCAGTGCGTTGGTTTTCTCTGCATATTTTTTGATTTGGGGCAGAATCTGGGCAGGAAGAATAAATTTAAAATATCTGCAAGATATGGAAAACCAGATATAAAAATTTAGGCATAACTTCTTGTGCGTGAGCCTGAGTAAAAAACTTACAGAGGAATGTTGTATATTTACTAGGCTTTCAGCATCTCTAGGTATATAGCTGAGGGAGCACCTAGTTTTTATTTGCCTGCCTACCTGTCTGAAATCTCTAAGAGTGTGTCTGCCAAACTCTAAGATAATGAATTGATTAAAAAAAAAGTTTTAGTCAATTTTTTTGTAGGCTATTAAACAACTTGTTTTTTTTTTTTTTTTTTTTTAAATAAACTTACATTTGAAGCACAATAGACACAGTCCAAATGAAAGTTGGGTTCCTCATTTATGTTTCTATGAGTAGATATTTTTAATTATTCAGGAGCTTTTAAATAACCCTCCAATTTCTGTACAACATATAGTTTCAAAAGAAATGGTAAAAAGTACTTTTGCAAAATACGGTATGCCAGCTTGTAAGGCCATTCTTGAAATTTGCACATTTATCCATTTGTTCATTCATTTATTCATTCATTTAACAAATGTTTATGGAGCAACTAGTATATACAAGAGGTGGTGGTAAGACTAGTGGGTCTGCCATACGTAAAAATCCACAGAAGACTCAGCCTTGACTCTAGGAGTTTCTTTAGAGGCATGTTCTCATTACATTGTCTCAAAAGCTGAATATAACAGGTGCCACACAAATCGGACTTACAGAACTTAAAGAAGTTTAGAGGATTCACTAAATGAGGTCATGGTTTGATATTTTAGTCCTTGTGTTTCTTGTGTGACACCTGTCTGAGGGTCTAAAATGCTACCATGAGTGGATTGTTATTTCCTTAAAGAGGATCTAGCCCACAAGATAATTTTCAGTTAGAGTACAAATACCTTTTCGTAGGTCCCCTTCAGTATCAAACCCTGGATACACACATAAACACATGTACATATTCCCTGAGAACATATTTATAGACTTGTCAAAAGTATACAATATTTAGTAAATATCAAAGAAAGAAAAGATAATATTGTGGTGGAGCTGCCTGTTGGACATCATGTTAATCAAGAGATCAAAGTGAACATCATCAGTAATGGAACAAATCCCCACCATGGCATGTGGAAGGATGCAATGAGAAGCACCCAGCAGGTAAGCTTATCAGTGAGAGTCCTGCCAATGGTGAGCAATCTGAATGTAATTACAAGCAAATATCAGAAAAATCCAGATTGATGGCCATTCTACACAATAACTGGCCTGTAATCTTAAAAAGTGTCAAGGTCATAAAAGTCAAGGATAGGCTTTCATAGAGCCATCTCATACCAAAGGTGACTAAAGGGATGTGGCAACTAAATGGGACACAACATTCTGAACTGATTCCTTACAGGACATTTCTGAGGCAATTCTAGACACTTGATTGGAGTCTGAGGATTATATGGTAGTAATACAGTCATGTTAATTTCCTGGTTTTGATGCTTATATTATGATTATGTAGGGATGACAAACTTCTCCCATAAAAATCAGGAGAGCACGTGTTTTGGGAATTATGACCCACATGATGTCTATCACAAATACTCAACTCTGTCACTGTATAAGGGAGGAAATCATATACAATATATAAACAAATAAGTGTGCCCTGTCCCAATAAAACTTTATAAAAACAGGCCCTGGATAGTATTTGGCCATGAGCCATAATTTGCTGACTCCTGATTTCTTTTTTTTTTTTTTTTTTTTTTTTTTCAACGTTTATTCATTTTTGGGACAGAGAGAGACAGAGCATGAACGGGGGAGGGGCAGAGAGAGAGGGAGACACAGAATCGGAAACAGGCTCCAGGCTCTGAGCCATCAGCCCAGAGCCTGACGCGGGGCTCGAACTCACGGACCGCGAGATCGTGACCTGGCTGAAGTCGGACGCTTAACCGACTGCGCCACCCAGGCGCCCCACTCCTGATTTCTTTATAGGAAATATACAAGAAAGTTTCCAGAGGTATTAGAGCATTAAATCAACAAGATACTATCAAGTGACTCAAGAAAAGGAAAGGTATTGTACTGTGCTTGCAACAATTTGACATTGTTTCAAAATAAAAATACATATAGAGAAAACTGCTCTCTCCCAAACATATTAGATGTCTGTACAGATTATAAGTCTTGGAAAGTTCAAGTATCCAATGATTTAATGTGTAGATCTAATGAAAGTGATAAAGTTAGTGTCAAAGTTGACCAGGAGCAATCTAAATAAAAATGTTTTGTATAATTTGATAATATAAAAATGCAATATTTCCCAATAAACACATTTAAAAATATGTAACATTAAATACACATACAATACTAAGCTTTAATCAATTAGGCAGTTTTAAGTAGACATATGAATGTTGCTGAAACAGTCCTAAATGTTTCCATTCAATTATTCAAGGTGAGCAAATTTTGGCTTTTTTTTTTTCCATTGGGAAAACAAGGAATTATGACCATGTTCAAGTTTGTCTGATAATACTGTTCATGGATGGTATCTCCCACTTTGCATTCTGTGGAGTTCTAGCCCTTATACTAAGGCCATCAAGAGGAGCAGAAAAGTCAAGTTTTGAGACTCAGCAACTTCTCCAGTAATTATAAGTTCCAGTTTCCTCAGCTATAAAATTAATTTACAATATGTATGCAAACAAATTTTTCTTACCCCATTATATATTCTCAATTAAATATTAGCTTCCTTCTACCACTTTCTCTTATGTTATTTAAACTTAATTGAATACTTTCTATCAGCATCAGTATCTTAAAAATGCTATAGATTGTTGAGGGTAGGAACTTTTTACATTCCTTCCTACAAACCCACATGGTACAAAGTATGAAGATCAGAGTGGGCAATTAGTAAATATCTGGTGACAGACTGACCCAGTTAATCTCTATCAAATTTTCTTTCATTAATTTTTTCAACATGTGTTCCTTTTTCATGTTGTCATTATCCTATCCTGCATATTTGACCACTTCAGGAAAACATTAGGCAAGCAGAAAAGATTTATGTTATTTTAATAAATTAATTTTATTTTATTTCCTTTATGTCATAGGTCTTGGAGTAAAGCACAATGAAAAAAAAAAATCACAGCCTCTGCTTAGGAATCCATCCTTGCTCAAATCCATACCAGCGTCCCCACAGCATTGTACATGCAATACCTCTTAATATATAGCTATTTCAAATTAAAATAAAACACATTTCAATGTTATAAACACAGAGACACCGGCATGTATACACACATGTGGAAAAAGTCCATTGAAACATATCCATTTTATAAATTATGTAACCTACTATCTCATAGTTAAACTATAATTGGGCTCTTAGTTCTATTTCTCACGCTAGAACATTGTCTATTACTTATATTGAAATAATTGGGTCACTTCCATTGGGAAGATTTTCTTAAAGGAGAACATCTGATCATTCAAATTCATTAAGACACAGTAGCAATGGCCTTCAGTAGCCATAAAGATTAATTGATTGACATTTTCATTAAAACTATTAGCTTTTAAAAGAGCTATATGGAGTACTGATGGCATTTCCCAGTATGAGTACCCCCAAAATAAAGCACCATTTAAAAATTAATTTAGCAAATCCTTTAGCTAATTGTACATCTATTATGTGATCAAATATGGAGGTCCAACGAGTTCGGCATAGAAATTATGAAGGAGCATGCAGGCCACCAGGAAAGGTAAGGCATATACAAGTAACAAACATGAAAGCATCTATAACCCAAAGTAATCCATGATCGAAGTCTTAAGAATGCCAGAGTATTCAAGGACTTTCAGAGGATAGAGATAATCTTGTCCAATGGAGGTGATCAGAAAAGCCTCAGGGAGGAGCTGGCCTCTGAATAGGAATGAGTAGCAGAAGTAGGATTTCAAAAGAGCAGTGTCAAAATCAATGAGATCTGTACTTAATGCTGGTTTCCTGCCAATGACTTATTTGCTTTCCTTTGAATTCCTTATTTGGATTACATAAGGGACTTTGCCCATATTCTTGACTGTATAAACTTGTGTTTTGGGCAATGATTCTTATCAAAACAAAGATGCTAACACTTTACCCTCCAATACAATGTTAGAAATAATTCTACACGAGTGATTCCAGGTGTCTACATTCAAATCCATTCCATTCCAGGCAGCAATACTCTGGATAGAATCCTAAAAAATAATTCTGGGAGGCAACACACACACACACACACACACACACACACACACACAAACACACACACCTTCCTTCTGCTTTTTCTAGGGAGATTTGGAAATAATTCAAGTAATACCAGTCTTTGCATGCTCGACGATCCTGTGCTTCCCCTCAGTCTCTCGCGTGGCTTCTGAAATGGTCAGCTTTTTCCTCCTACTGGGTTCCCACCCCTACAGAGGGACACAGCCATCACTCCTGTACCTGAGTCAAAAACATAAACTTACCCCAGTTTCCTGCTTTGACAACACCCCTGCCACCCAATCAGCTCCAAATTCCTCTCAGTTCTTCATTCTCAATATTTTCACATTCCATTCACTTTGCTCCTTTCTTAGGCTACCACTATTTTGGTCAGACCATCCCCACGTCTTTGCAGGTTATAAATTCTTTCCTTCAACTGGCCTCTTTACTTCCAGGCTTGTCTACTTCTAACTCGGCTCTTCTGCTTTGATGAGGACAATACTGATATGCCAGTACAATATTCCTAAAGTTTGTCATTGACTGTAGACCTCAGTATAACTTTCAAACTTCTTGCCATGATGTAGGCAGTTCTAGTCCTGCTTAATATGTGCCACTCACCTCGCTGCATGTCGCAGTCTGGGCTGGGTGAAATATCTTTTGTTTTTTTCCTTTGGCCTTTTTTTCTGTCTGTCTTTTTCCTTTGGTCTTATCCATGATGGTTCCTCTGCTGGGGTGACCAGCAATCCTCCAGACCTTTGAGCATGGGTCTTCCTTTTCACAAATCCTCCTCCAGGTTCTCTTTCTTGTTGGATGTTACGCCTTTGGGTTCCTTTGGCGGTCTCTCTCTATTTCTGTGAGATCACTAACCACAATGCACTTTAATTGCCTGTTTGTATCTCTTTTTCTTAAAAGATCTTAAGTTCCTCAAAGGAAGCAGTGAGGGCTTTTTATATATATATTTTTTTAAACCTAAAAGGATGGGCCTGTGCAGAGACTCTGTGAGACTCCCCAGGGTCGTTCACAGAGCTTGACACACATGATGTACTCAGGGAATGTTTACAGGAGACCGCTAGTGTTTCCATCAATGTTCTCAAACCAGAGGGACTCCAGTGGTGCACTTTCTGATAACATGAATTCTGACTTTAAAAGAAAAGTTGGTAATATTCAATACTGAATTTCACCTGATCACATTGTATTATAAGTATGTATAGCATGGCTATTTAATGATTCCCAAGTATGTTATGAGTGTCTCCTCCCAAGATAAGTGTGCTATCGTACTAAAACAGTTAACGTTCACTAAATATATTAAATGAGTGGCCACTCAGTGTGGAATGCTAAGACAGAATTCTGTTAATTTTTAATCTCAGTTTTCTGTTGGTTTACATTTCTTTTTCGGATCTGATACAAAAAAAAAAAAGTAGCTATTTATTGTACAAGTTTAACCTACAGGGTTAAATTCACAGACCAATTTAGGATAAGGTAAACATGGAGTTAAAGGAAGCTGTAGTTTGGATTGACGTCAAAGACTGTTGCCACCGTATTCATTTAAATAATTCTAGATGCACAGTCTGGCTACCAAGTCTAAACAGAATGCAACTCTGTCTCCTTAGGGGAAAGAATATGGACATAGACCTTCCAAGGATATGAATAAAAGTAAGCAAGTCTGTGTCCACCAGCAGCAACTAGGACTCTGGGCATCTTTCCTAGAAAAAAGGCATAAAAAACTGAAAACAAAAAGCATTGGGTTTGAGT
This sequence comes from Leopardus geoffroyi, assembly GCF_018350155.1. Lineage (NCBI taxonomy): Eukaryota > Metazoa > Chordata > Mammalia > Carnivora > Felidae > Leopardus > Leopardus geoffroyi. Next base: position 60,457,767 of record NC_059339.1, read on the forward strand.
CTCAGATTCACCACTTATTAACCCTTTCACTTTCACGAGCCTCAGTCTGAGGATGATGAAATGGGGTTTTCATGAAAAACAGGAGATGGTATGCATGAAAGCATATTGTTAAACATTGAAGTGCTATCACTCTATTAAAATGTATTCCATAATGCAATAGTTCTCAGAGTTCTTTTTGGTTTTCCTAATACATAAGGCATATGGATATTTCCTACCTACTTGAAGGCAGGGTCTAGCAGCATTCACTGACTAGAAAATATAGTGGGCTCGATTTGGGGATTTTGAATTCTGTTATAGCCATCGGTAAACAACTATGTGACTTTGGACAAGTCACTCAAGCTCACTAAGATTATGTTCTCAAGTGTCACACAGAGTTCCCCCAGCTCTCAGGCTTTTGGAGCCTGTGTATCTTTTTTTTTAATTTTTTTAAATGTTTATTATTGAGAGACAGAGAGACACAGAGCGTGAGCAGGGGAGAGGTAGAGAGAGGGAGACACAGAATCTGAAGCAGACTCCAGGCTCTGAGCTGTCAGCACAGAGCCCGACGCGGGGCTATGAGATCGTGACCTGAGCCGAAGTCGGACGCCCAACTGACTGAGCCACGCAGGCACCCCGGGAGCCTGTTAATTTTTTTCTAAGTGAAGCCACTACCTGTTTCTCTTCTGTTGTCACTGCCGTTTTAAGGCAAATCAAATCCAGGAAATTATTTAGTCGGAGGAAAGAAGGACTGAGACATAAAAGACAGGAAGTAAGAAAATGGATTGTGTTTCTTAAATGCAAATCATAAAAGTGTAGTTCACAAAAAATTAGTTTTTATTCCACTTGTCGCAAGCACACGAAAGCACTCACCACCAGAAGAGTTGCAACGCTAGGCAGCAGCACCTTCCCTGGAAAAAGGAAAACTAGAGAAATGAGTCATTCTTAATGATTTTTGCCAATGAAGTATTAACTCAAAATATAGCTACACGGGGCAGGGGGAGGGAATTTTCCTTTGGTTAGGAAGTTTTCAATGACCTAGAAAAAAGGACACTTGGAACTCCATGAATACCAGTTAATTAAAAACAAAACAAAAGTTCTCATCTAAGGTTAAAAGCCAGTCGGTGAACAGCAACAAACACACTAAAAAAAAAAAAAAATAGTTATGAACAAAAAATCATAGATTAGATGCTCCAGAAACATGGGACACTGGGGATAGGATAACGAACTGAGGTCACCTCTTCTCTCAACAAATCCATAAGCAAAGAGAGAAGGGAGATGTTCCGAGTCCCACAGGGCCAGGACCTCTTTCATCCCCACTTGGCTGGATTCTGTAAGCTGCCAGGTCCTAGACTTAGGTAGATATGGTCGATGCATATCTGGCATGTCTGGATTATCCCAGAGTTGCTTCCCTCCATCACTCTCTGCGCGTGTGTTCAGCCAAACCAAACTTGCCCAGCCTCCAAGAGCCCTCATGGAATCCTCTGCCCATTTCTGTACATGCCTTATTTTCATACACTCTAAGGATTCCTGCTTCAGGACATGAGGGTGAGCTGTGGGAAGGAGAGAAGAGAAATGGGTTCCCGTTGTCTACTTGTTGCTCTTTTCTTTGACATTGTCTTGTTTCCCTGACCACAGCCTTGTTCTGCCAAACCTGTTTCATTTTCTGCATGATTTCATCTGGATGGACATTTCAAGCTGTGATTTCCAAGTTTGATCTCCCATTGTAGCCCCTGCTATTGCTGAAAAAGAGGCTTTAAAGTTCAAAGTGAGTTAGAATGAGCAATGTCTTAAAAGTTTGTATCTTTTTGATCCTTCTCTGCTGTTGGCTGCTTCAAAGAATGTCAAATTATTATACATTGTATAGCAAATATCTCCAATGGGCATTCTTTAAAAATGCACTCAGGAAATCAGTCTTCCAGCTCAGAGGTTTGATGGTGAAACCTCTTGGTGTTGATGTGAAAAACTCATTCTGAGAGCCGAACTTCAGCAGCACGCACTTCTCCCATAAGGCTCCCAGCTCATTATTCTTGTCCTCAAATAGTGACTAGGGTGATCTGATTGTTTCCAGATTATTTGAGGCAACAATTGGCTGTTTTATCCACATGAGCTGTATTCCTTACCCCCTTCAGACACCAAAATGCCCCAAAGATGCTTTTGTGAGCCCTCCTTATTTAATCCTGGGAATGTCTTTAAAGCAAGTGAAACAATTAAATCTTCTTTAACAAAGCATACATATTCACCAGCTCTTACTCTTCCAGAATTCTAACCACAAACCATTCTTGAAGGAGTGCTAAGTTCCTTTGGATCTGAGCTAAATAGATAAGTGCTAAATCACTAGATAAATATTTTTATAAAATTTGGTGATCAATGATTTTCTACCTTTTTAGGGATCTAAAACCCATACTTAAGAGAGTTTTGGAAATGCAAGCAGGAAGGAGAGTGTTTGATTAACTCTGTAAGATTAAACAATTGCTTTCTTTTATAACTTGCATCACATTAAGTATTTAAATTTAAGTGTGCTGCATTGGATATAGTTTATAAGCAACTTAAACATTCAGCATCATATTATGATTTGCGTGTAAAGTTAAGTTTCCTAATTGGAAAAAGGAAATATTTCACAAATGCTGATATTGCAAGCTGATATAAGCAAAATAAAACAAACAAAAAAGCAAAAATAAAAATATGCTTAAAGTAGCTACACAGAGAAGCCTCATTACTGTGGACTTAACATATTTTAAACATGACTACACAGACGCTGACTAGGCTGAAATTGGTCATTGCAATATCTAACTATAAGGCCATATATTCTTGAATGCAGTTAAAATAAATGATGTTGCTAAGGTGGAGGAAAAAAATAGGTACCTCCTCAAAAGTCAACTACTTCAAGCAGTTAGAAAATTATAAGCATGTTTATTTTTGAACGTTGGTACAAGTCAAGTGCTAGTTATAGTATTCCTAGTCTACCTTCAAAGTAGGCTCTCTAAGGACCTGTTGGCAAACAAGAAAGCAAACTGACTCATGAACAAATGAATACAACGTTTTATGGTGATCTGAGCTAAGTTAGTGCAATGTTTTATGGTGATCTGAGCTAAGTTAATTATTTAGTGATTTTGATGTAGTCCCAACTATATAAACACATGAAACAACAGTGGAGAACAGTATGTATTCGGTTATTTTAGAGAAATTAATTTGGCTTTTTGTTTGTTTGTTTGTTATGTTTTTTAAAATGTTTTATGGTTGCACCAAGAGTGCATTGTTCAGAGTCCCGGCAGTTTTTTTCCCCCAAGACTAAAGTGCACCCAGGCAATAACTTTTGTAAATCCCAGGTAAACTTTACAACCTCATCTCAATGTTTGTGCTGAGGAAATGTACTCTCATTTTAATATTTTCTTTAATAAAACATTACTCATTTCTTTTTCTTGCTGAGAACTTATTTGCAAATGAATGAAAAAAGTTCCCTTTCCTCCCAGGATGTATAAAAAAAGTACAAGTTTCCCCTTCCGTCTCCCATGTCTAATTATGTTTAGAGTTCCTTCATCCCCAGGGAAAATTCACACCTTTTTGTAATTCTGAATCATAGGAATAAAAAAAGTGCAAACACAAGTATGAAAATACTCTAACATGGATTTATGGGTATGATTGAAATAATATTGCTGGATTATCTGTAGGGACGTGATGGCTGAGCTTCTAAGGGAAGATGCTGATACCTGCCTAGGAGAAAGTTGGGTTCCCAGAGCCTGGAACAGAAGAGGGTGGTGGGTTCTGTGATAGGTCATGATGCTCATGCGGGATAGAGCAAGCCTGCAGCCACAGCAGAGTGTGGGCAGAAATTGCCTGGGCACTGAACATTAAGCATCATGGCCTTAGGAAATGAGACATGTGACATGACGTGCCTCTACTTTCTAACAAACCATGGGGGCTAAGAGAAAAGAAAACAAGAAAAGCTTACACTCCTAAGAGAGGTCTCAGAGCTGGATATGACTTGATTCCAAAAGATAAAGAAAGAAACATTTCTTTCATTATGTGCATAATGATGGAAAACATACCTGCTAGTAAGCTATCGTATTATAAGAATCTGAAATATAGAAGTTCTCTTCGCTAATAAATAATACACAACAGTAGTTTGGCTAAGACTTTTTTTAAAGACCTTTAAGTTATTATAACAAGTTTCTACTGATGTTTGAAGGATGGGATTAGTGCATGGGAAGTATGACAGTTTTGCAATACGGTTTTGTTTTGTTTTTTAATGCTACCTTGCCTCAGTTTTAAGGCTGTGGTTACAAGCTGGTTACTTCCCCTTCTTGAGTAGCCCATTAAATCCACACCCCAACCACTTCCCGTGTCAGGCTCTTACACTCTGGGCCACTATAGCCCCACCCTCATCACCCTGGGGCAAGTATGAGAGGAGCAGAGGGACAACGCCAGGCCTCACAGCTGACCCAGATTACTCCAATTGCCAACCCTAACCCTACTTAGCTTGCCTCACCCATTCATTCCCACCTGAACTGTGACAAAAGCTCTTATCTACAGTCCCCTATCTTTCTCTGCCTCATGACTGACCCCAGTGCTTCCCTTGGGTGGCCCCGGTGGCTGCTATCTCTCCCAGAGAACTCTGAGTAACAAAACTATAAAACTATTTCTGTTGCCCTCTATCCATGTGCATGTGGCTTCACTATATCTCACCAAAGGTAATATGGTTAAAACAAGTTTCTTGTGCACTTTCACATTCACCACCAGGCCCATTTCCCTGGGCATCTGAGGTTGAGAAATGGGGTCAGTGATCTTTTTGTTGGGTTCCAGTGAAGCTTCTAAATGATTGCTTCTTCTTCTAATAAAAATTCTTTCTCTTTTGAAGTTCTTGCTATTTGACCATCCTCCATCCCACCTTATTTAACCAAGACACTGAATCCAACTGTGCTCTTGGCTCTCATTTTCATTCCTAGTCATGCCATTATTCAGGGTGACTTCAACATGCATGTGCCTATGGATTCCATTCTGGCATTTTGCTTCATATTTTTTCTATTGATCTTCACCTTTACTCATCTTGAACCCGTTGGTTCCATAGCCTCATGTGAATATGCTCCACTCCTAAAATCAGTTCTGAATGTCAAACATCCAAAATCAGTCTTCTTGGGCTAAAGTCAACAAGAGTTGTTTCCTTCTAGAAGTTCTAGAAGACAATCTGTTTTCTTGCCTATGTCAGCTTCTAGAGGCCTCTCGATTCCTTGGCTGTGATCCCTTCTTCCATCTTCAAATCCAACAGCATACCACTGTCACATTCTGTCACCAACTCTGCTTCTGTCATCACGTTGACTTCTCTCTAACTTACCTTTAAAATGATTTAATTTGAGGGTTCCCGTTCTAGAGAAACTGGAGTAAATAGACCCCTTGCAGTCTCTCTTGATGAATACAACTATCCATCTTAGATAAACTTTATGGAACAACAACTTGAGGACTTGCAAAGTAAATGGTAACAGGTCAGTTGACGATGGAAACAGCAATTCAAAGTTCCACTGAGCTGGTCATGAGAACCTAATATCACTCCAACTGATCTCAGAGGCAGCCTGAAACCAAGAAGTGTACAAAGGTGTGGACAGAAAGAATTTCAAAATAAGCACCATTCACTCACTTTTGGCCCAAGGAGTCAAAAAATGATTCTTAAATGTAAAGCAAGTGAGAAGAGAGGAGCTGGTGTGGAAGAGATATAATTTATTTACCATTATTTTATTGTTATTTTAATTTTTCTTAATAAGGAAGTGACAGCCAATCAGGCATCTAAAACTCAGAGGAAAGACAAATATTCTCTCTGATGAGAGGAACTGTGGTCCCAGAGCATAGATTATCCACCCCCCCCCCCCCTTTTCTTTCTCCCTGTCAGTTTACCACTTGGACCTGGATGCAGATATAGACCCTGGAAATATGTGACAGAGCAATGAAATTAAGCCCCCAATTTCTGGCTGAAAAACAGGGAAAGAAATACTCAGGAAGTGAGAAAGTATCAGTGAGAAGGCAGTGAAAAGGAAGATGTAAAAAAATACCTTTATATTCTTGTATTTGTACATGAACTAATCTCTGAGTTGTTCATTCAGGAATTTGACTGTAAATAGCCTACCAGAGACTTTGAGAACTGAGGTGGAGAGTAGATTTCTACTCATGTCTCAAGTTGGCTACCAGGTTGAGTACATGAAGGTCTGATGAGAATAACAATGCAGATACTTTTTAAAAACTGAACTGATATTGGAACCAAGCCCCCTACATCAGATGAGAATTTGTATCTTGAGTGTCACATGGGCAAATGCATGCTAAAACAAAACAAATCAAATGAAAACGACAACAACTTTCATCATAGGATTAAAATAAGACCCAGACTACTGTAATTGTCAAAATGTTTAGTAAGCAGTTATATTGCTTGACATACAAAGAATGAAGAAAATCTCAACTCACAAGAGAAAAGACAACTGACAGATAGAAACTCCAGTAATGACACAAGATGTGTAAGTTATTAAAAATAGACTTTAAAGCATCTATTATAACCCTGCTTCAGGAAGTAAAAACAGACATTCTAAAAACAGACAAAAAGTCTCCACATAGATGATATAAAGAAAAACTAAATGGAAATTCTAGAACTGAAAAATGCTATAAAGAAAATTCCCTAGATGGGCTCAATAAAAAATGGAGGTGATTGAGGAGTCAATAGACTCAAAGATAGATCAATAAAAATTATCCAATCTAACAGAGAGAAAATTTAAAAGTGAACAAAGTCTTTGTGACCTGTTGGACAATACCAAAAGGTCTAATATTCATGTCTTAGAAGTTCTAGCACAAGGGGTGGAAACACAGACTTGAGAAATTATGTGCAAAAACTTCCCAAATTGATGAAAGATATAAACAGATTCAAAATACTCATCAGAATAATCTATGTTTCAAAATAAGTCTCAACAAAATTAGAAAATATTTTAAACTAAGTGAAAATAAAAATGCAACTTATCAAAATTTATGGGATGGAGCCACATAGTACACTTTAGGGGAAAATATATAGCATTAACTACTTTTATTAGAAAAGAAGAAATGTTTCAAATCAACAATTTAGGCTTCTATCTAAAGAAACCTAAAAAGAGAGAGAGAATTATAAAACTAAAGCAAAAGAATGGAAATCAATAAAATTGAAATAAAATAGACCAAAGTTCAGTTTTAAAAGATCAGTAAAATTAACAAATCTTTAGCCACACTAAACATTAAAAATAGAAAAGATAAATCATCACTATCAAGCATCAATGGGACATCACTGGAGAGTGCCCAGGCATTAAATGGTAATAAGAAAATAGTGCAATTAATTCTATGCAAATATATATGACAACTTAGATGAACTATACCAATTCTTTAAAAAAATAAATTATTAAAATTCCCCCAGAAGAAATAGACAACATGAATAGTTCTATTCTATTAAATAAATTGCATTTATTATTAAAAGCCTTTGGAAAAAAGAAATCTCTAGACCTAGGTAGTCTCACTGGTGAATTCTATGAAACATTTAAAGAGGAAATAACAATAAACCTACACAATTTCTCTCGAGAAATAGAGGAGGGAACACTCCCCAAATCATTTTATAAGACTAGAATTACCCTAACACCAAGACCAGACACAAACAGTACAAAAGCAAACAAAAAACTCTTCAGATAAATTGATCTCATGAATATACACATACAAATCTTTAACAAAATGCTAATAAATCAAACCCAGCAATATATGAAAAGAATAACACACCATGACCAAGTGGATTTTTCTGGGAATGCAAGGCTAGTTCAAATCTTGGAAACCAATCAGTGTAATCTACTGTATTACAGACTAAAGAAGAAAAAACACATGGTCGTGTCAACTGATACTCAAGTATTTGACAAAATTTAATTCACATATATTATAAAACACTTAGCAAATTAAAACTTGAAGGAAACTTCCTCCACATGATACAGATCATCTATAGGAAAACTACAGTTGACCATACTTCAAATGATAAAAAAACTGAATTATTTCTCCTAAAGATCAGGAATAAGGCAAAGATATCCCTCTTACCACTTTTATACATCATATTGAATTTCCTAGTCAATGAAACAAGTCAAGTAAAATGAATCTATAAGATATGCAGATTGGAAAGAAAGAAATAAAACATTCTATTCACAAATTCTATTGTCTATATAGAAAATTTCATGAGCGATCTAAAAATCCAACTGGAAGCCCAAATCAAGAAAAAGTCCCATTTACAATAGCTTTGAAGGGATAAAATGTTTAGGTATCAATCTAAAAAACAGGTGTAGGATCTATATATTAAAAATTATAAACATTGACTAAAGACATTGAAGAAGCCATAAGTAAATGAAGACACTTATCATGTTAATGGATTGAAAGACTTGATATAGTTATGTTAACTCTCTCCAAATTTAATCCATGTATCTAATGCAATTCTGCATAAAGTCCCAGAAAAAACAAATTTTATTGTACAAACTGATTCTAAAATGTATATGGAAAGGCAAAAGACCTGGAACAGTCAAAACACTTTTGAAAAAAAAAAAAAAAAAGAAAAGAAAAGGGACAAAGATGGAATACTCACACAATTTGATTTTTGCAATTACTATAAAAATTACAGTAATCATGATAGTGTGATACTGGTAAAGGTATAGTCAACACAAATCAATGGAACAGAATAGAGTCCAAGAACAGACCCCTGTCTGTCAAAATATGGCAAATTGATTTTTTTTTGATGTCTATTTATTTATTTTGGGAGAGAGAAAGAGAGAGTGTGTGTGTATATGTGCATGTGCGAGGGAGGGGAAAAGAGAGAGTGAGAGAATCCCAAGCAGGCTCCATGGTGTCAACACAGAGCCCAATGTGGGGTTCCATGTCACAAGCTGTGAGATTATGACCTGAGCCAAGATCAAGAGTCAGAGGCTTAACCCACTGAGCCACTCATGTGTCTCGCCAATCGATTTTTGACAAAGATGAAAGCAATAAAATTGGCAAAAGACTGTCTTCTCAAAAATAGAATTGGGTTAATTGGACCTACCATATGCAACTAAATAGACAAGTCTATACAAAAACTATAAATTGTACCTTATCAAAATAAAAAAAAAAATTTCCCCTGTGAAAGACACTGTTAAAAGAATGAAAAGGCAATATGCAGACAGGGAGAAAACATTTGCAAGTACATATCTGACAAACAGCACGTGTCCAGAATATATTAAAACTATTCACATATACTTAAACTTTGTGTAGTAATATACTAGAGGGAAATACATAAAATTATTAACAACAACAATGACAAAATGGTCAAATCTCAATAGTAATGAAACAAACAACCCAGTTAAAAATAGGCAAAAGATTTGAAAAGACATTTGCAAAGAGGACAAACAGAAGGCAAACACATGAAAAGATGTGCAATATTATTTGTCATTAGGGAAATGCAAATTAAAACCATAGTAAGGTACTGTTATACATCTATCGGGACAGTTATAGACAAAAACAAAAACCACAATTGTACTACTGCTGGCTAGGATGTGAAACAACTAGAATTCTTGTATATTCCTGATGGGAGGCAAATGTCACAACCATTCTGGAAAACAGTCTGGCAATTTCTCAGAAAGTTAAACATATATGCCCCTGTGATTTCAATTCTAGGTGTTTACCCTAGGTAAAAACTTGCACTCATATAAAAACCTATCTATGAATGTGTATAAGCAGTCCTATTCATAACTGACCCAAAGTGGAAACATCCCAAATATTCTTCCAGCAAATAATTGGATAAACAAACTGGTGAATGTATATGGTGGAATACTACTAATGCTAGCTTAGTGCTAATAAAAAGAAACAAACTACTGATACATGTGGCTGCATTATTGCCTCTCAAAAGAGTGATGCTGAGTAGAAAACCCAGTCTCTCAAGGTTGTGTAATGTATAATTGCATTTATGTGACACTCTCTGGAAAAGGCAGAACTAGAACAATGAAGAACAGATGAGTGGTTACCATGCGTTAAGGACAGCACATGGGGGTTTTTTGAGGATGCTGAAGTGGTTCTCTGTCCTGACTATAGTGGTGATTACCTGAATCTGCATATGTGTGAAACTTCAGAGTTGTACTCCATAAAAAAGCCAAAGTTATGACTTTTATATATACATAGATAGAATGGAATATTAGTCCGCCATAAAAAAGAAAGAGATTTTGCCACTGGTGACAACATAATTGGACCAACAGGACATTATGCTAAGTGAAATAGGCCAGACAGACAGACAAATACCATGTGATTTCACTTGCATGTGGAATCAAAAAAACAAAACAAAGAAACAAACCAAAAAATAGACTCTTAAATACAAACTTGTAGTTGCCAGAAGGGAAATATGTCAATAATATTGTAATGACATTGTATAGTGACAGGTGGTGACTATACTTACTGTGGTGAGTACTGAGTAATAATAGAATTATTGAATCAGTATGTTGTACATCTGCAATGAATGTAAATTATGTTAATTATACTTCCCAGAAAAGCCAATTTAGTGTATATTAATTTAATTAAAGTAAAATTTTTGAGGAGGACCTGGGTGGCTCAGTTGGTTAAGCATCCAACTTCGGCTCAGGTCATGATCTCATGGTTCCTGAGTTTGAACCCTGTGTCGGGCTCTTTGCTGACAACTTGGAGCCTGGAGCCTGCTTCAGATTCTGTGTCTCCCTCTCCCTCTTTCTCTCTTCAATTTGTGCTCTTTCTCTCTCAAAAATAAATAAACATTAAAAAAATTTTTTAAAGTAAAATTTTTGTGAATATTTGAGCCTACACAAGAGAAAAAACATCATTTCATTTGCTCCCAATGTTTCACTCATATTCTGGGCACATCTGAAATACTTTCAATCTTATTTTGTTCATGTTCCTATATTGCGTGGAGAGTAGGACTGTGGACAATGGTCGTTTTAGTATCAAGGCTCTTTAGCCTCTAGGTCCACACTTGTACATCATGACATGAACAGAACTGCCATGTTGCACACCTCCAACGGTTCACATTGAAGTCACAGCAATGTCACCGCTTGGAGTGCCACTGACTATGATTGCCTTGCCATAACAAAACAATATCTCTTACCTTTACCCTTCACACACAAACTGCTTGTATTAATTCAAGTTTCAGTAGTAGTGGAACTTCATTTATTTAAGACTCTAATGTTTATTTGAAATGCCAATTTTGGAAGAGGTCATACTCATTCTAATTTATTGTATTGACATGCACATCAAATAATGTCTGTCCCTTTATAAGTTTTTTTTTTCATTTTATTTTTTAACATGAGAGATAACACACACTCTATATATGGGGAGAGTCAAGTGGGCTATTTTGACAACAGTGTCTTATAGAAGTTAGAAGCTCATAGTAGCTTAGAAGTCTAAGGTATTCATCATTTTCTTGTCTGCAAAATGGTGATAACTACCTACCTTATAGGGATGTTGAGGGTTAAATTATTAGGAAAAAGTGCCTTGTATGCTATAAGCTTTCAATGAATAGAAACTATTTTAGGGACACCTGGATGGCTCAGTTGGTTAAGCATCAAACTTCGGCTCAGTTCGAGCCCTGAATTAGGCTCTGTGCTAACAGCTCAAAGCCTGGAGCCTGCTTCAGATTCTGGGTCTCCCTCTCTCTCTGCACCTCCTGTGCTCACACTCTATTGCTCTCTCTCAAAAATAAATGCACATTAAAAAAAATAAAAAAAAAAAGAAACTATTTTCGTGGGAAGTTAGAGGCACAGAGACACCAAAGGAATTCACAGGTTTTACTATTTTATTTTGCCTAGGGTTGGAGTAGTAAGTCTAAAGTCATCCAATTGTAAAGAGAATTCTATATTCCATGGCCTCAGGTAATGATTATCAGACTTGCTCCCTGGTCTCTTTAGTGGGCTTGTGGCTATTTGCAAAGCTAGCTAAGCATCATTCGATCCTAAAAAAAATTCTAAAAAACAAACAAAAAAGTGTCTCTTCCTGATTTGTAATCTTCAAGTTGTGAAATCCTATGCAATCAAACTCTGAAAGTGATTCCCATGGTGTGATGTACACCAGCACAATTAACTGATTACTACTGTTCAGAAAATGTAGACTTTGGCACAGTAACAGCCACCTCCTCCCAGCAAGATACAGTCTTGTTTATCATTATTGGTTTCGACTCTTCTGAGAGTCTTTGATGCACATGACAAGGCTCATATCCAAGCCAATTTGAATTAATTTCTTCCATAAGATTCCATGAAACACTGGCAAACACTTTCCAAAAATCAGAATCCCTTCTAGTTTCCTCTATTTCTTCACTTCTCCTCCCATTGACATGAAGAATTAAGGATCCATACTGACCAGAAAACAGCTCCTTTTATACAGTTATGGGCGGTTTACCTACTGAAACATTAGTGGGTAGAATAACAGAGTCATAGTTTTAAAGCTGGAAGTGATGAAGCAAATTATGGTTTTATTCATGAATTGGAAATAACAACCATTTCTTAAATTTATTTTCTAGAAAGATCACATGTAGTTTCTTCCATCTTTTAGCCAATAGACCTTGCTTAACCCACCTTATCTCCTTCTTCTCCCAAATACGACCTTTCAGTAAAAGTACCTAAATCTCTAGGCCATTCAGTGTTTCTCATGCAATTACTTCCTAACATTTGAAAAAAAAAGTAAAACCGTTTTTACTCACTGAAATTTAGAGTAGCTTGTCTTCTGTCAACATCACCCATTTGGACCACTTTTTCATGAGTATAGTTCACTCTTCAGTGAGATCAGATCTTCAAAGGAGGCAGCCTGATGGTGTAAAATGACACTTTTATTGAAAGAATATTAATTTTTTGATTAATGAGGCTTTTCCCCATTCTAAGAGTGTAAATGTAGACAAGCTGTGTAACATCTTAGAGCCTCTTTTACCCACTTATGAAATGAAAAGAAACTAGATTGTTATGGTGCCTGATAGCAGTAGATGTACATAGTTATGTTTGTTTCTTCTTGCTATCTTAATATCTTCTCAAAAAGAAATTTTATAGAGGTGGCTCAAATCTACCTTAATACTGGCAGACGTTGTGTTGAACGTTATGTGTTGAATGCTTTTAGACCAGGGATGCCTCCCTAATTTTCCCATGTCCCTATCACTCCACACTGTGTACACATGATCACCATATACTTACGTCACTTGCCTACTCTTTGCAAGCATTTGCATTTGGCAGAATCTTTAGATCAAGTGTTTCATATCTCAATACAGAATCCAATACCTAAGTGAATAATTGGTAAAGAAAACCACTTTCTCCAATGATGCGTGTTTCTGTTGGTGTGTAGAGCCACATTCTTCAACCACCAAAGCAATAGGTATTCCAGGACAGTCACTGATTTCATTTGTCACTTTATTGTCAGAGTCAGAGGAGTGAATTAAAGCTGGAGCTGTCGTTGTCATTTTTTGAGAACATTCCTTTTCCAAGCCCACTTTATTGTTTGCTGTTTCACTGGATAGAAAAGCATTTCTCAAGACAAAATGTGGTCTTTGCCTTTCCTCATGACCTTCCTTTCCCTGATAGATCAGAATACCTTTTCTACAAATGGACATCTCCAAAAGTTACATCCAGGACCAGACTATGCACACTATGCAAGGTATAAAATCACCTTCTTTTATACATCACACCTATGCTCAGAGGAGAGAATGGATCACAGACCAGAGTCTGCTGTGTGTTGACAGAGCTTCCAGGAATGGAAAGCTCCTCTCAACTCTCAGGAATTTCTGATAATATGGACATGTGCTTATCAAGGCCACTGCTATTTCACAAGGTATCTAGTATGAATTCGAAAGTGACATTCCTTCTCGATGGATGCAGCATGACTTGGCAAGCTAAGATCTGGCTAGATTTTAGCTCACATTCATCCTCTTGGTCTGTGGCCAGTTTACAATTAACAACCTACAGTGATATACATGGAGGCTCTAGGGATGAAATTACATTTTTTCACTTTTATATCTTCTTTATGCCTTTTTATATTTTTGCTTTCCCTTTTTTCTTATTCAGGGAGTTGGCCGTCCCTGTGTGCAAGGAAGAAAACGAAAATACCTGCTAAACTAATAATGGCAGTTGTATTCTCATATCAGCAGCCTCAATCATAAGGCTTGAGAAAGGACCTCCTTGTCTGAAGGAGTCATAAGTCAAAGGATAGAGTGGAGCAAGGCAGGGGACAGAGGTCTGAGCAAGGGTATGGTTGGGTTCCAGTGAGAAGGGCTCTGAACTTCCTGGGCAGATTCCTAGGAAGACAAAGAAACGTCAAAGAAATAATAGCTGTGACTGGAGCAGAAAGGCCATTTGTAGCCTCTCAAATGCCCCATATCCTTGTTGGGACAGTAACAGCAGAGATTCCTAAACACCTAAATAAGACCTTATAAACTAGAGAGTGGCCACACTAGCTAGTACAAGGAACATCTCAGTGGTGACCTCTGTGGGTTCATGTCTAAAAACCAGACCCCCATTCAACCAAAAAATATTCTTGGTTATCTTTGGACCTGCTGAAACCTGGTTAAAAACTCTAGGGAGCGAGGGTCCTGGGAGGATCCGAACACTCTGCAACTAAAGTTTCTACTAGTCCATCAAGCTGGTTTCTAAAATACAATGAAATGTGATTTGTTTGAAAAAGTGATATTCAGGCACATCCTTGTCTTGGGATGACAACTGGCAGCATCTAGACAATCCGGACTGGAAGATGATTACCAATGAGAGCCTGACATACTCCCCACACATACCATAGCAGGACCCTCTCTCAGAGTGTCGGCAACCTAGTTCCCAGACAGGATAAACTCCAAAAACAAGTAATGCTTTCCTGCATTTTCCTCTCCTTCATAGTGATATGGTCTTGGAACTATAAATCGAAACGAGGACTCACACAATATAGGCAGTGTGTCCTAGGCCAGCCTGTGGGAGAGATGTAGTTGGGATAGAGGATATTTCAGATGCCACTGGCATACCACAACCTTTCTTTTCTTTTTTATTGTGGTAAGAATACTTAACATGAAATCTACCTTCAACAAATTTTTAAGTGTCCAAAACAATATTGTTAACTATAGGCATGATGTTGTACAGCAGATCTCTAGAATTTATTCGTGTTGCATAATTTAGATTTTATGCAACTTCCCACTTTTTTTCTGCCCTCAGTCTGTGGATACAGCCATCCTCTCTTCTGTTTAGAGGAAAAGTCTGGCTCTAGCTGAAGAGACAAGCCCCGTTTCAGTTGTCTTTGGTCTTGTCCTCTGCCACCATGTCCTGGCACAGGAACATTTTTCTGAAAGAAAAGGTCTAAAATGTCTTCACATGACTGCCTGCCACAATGTTGGCTTTGCGGAATTTGGGATTCTGAAAGAGCAAACCACAAGATATGTACATATCCAAACTTCCCTTGCAGGCTGAGAAAAGATTTTGTTGCCGCTCAAAGTGACAGTCATTTCAAGAAACTCCAGCAACCTAGTCACGAAAGGCCATGGGCCTGGTGGCCACAGAGAATCTGTTAAGTGGTATATTCGCCGCATAAAGCTGGAGGTGGCCTCTAGATGACAATCATAAATACTAGGCTAGAGGCTTACCTGGAAAATACATGAAAACAAAGTGAAAATCTTTACCTCTTTTTTAACTTCGCCCTTTTGTTCCTCTGCACCCTTCAGCAGCGTGGGAGGGGAATAGCAAAGTGGGGGAAATATGTAGAATTTCACAATCTCCGTCTGTACGTTACCAAGCTAGTTTTGAGGGATTGCATCTACCCACGGCAGGAAAACATATTGTCTGGACCAAAGTAATTTAATAACATCCAAATTCTAGTGAGGGCCCAGTCTGATGAGGTTTTTCAGCCTCTGTCAAGAGGAAGTGACAGCTGGGGGAAGTGACCAGGTACTCAGCGGAATCACCACATTTCCATAAGAATGGATGTGGCTTAGTGATTTACAGAGCCCCAGAACCTTGCCTTGAAGATTCCAGGAACAAATATGCAACAAAAACTGTGTAAACAGATAGAGAGAGAAAGGAGTAATCCCTCCTCCTCAAGCTCCTGCCTGGTGTGGGGAGAGTCTGTTGGTGTGCAAGTGACCCGAAAGGGACAGTTTGCGTGCTGAGCTCTTCTTGCCCTACATACACCAAGAGGCAGGCAAGTCCAAGTTGCTGAGGGCAAGAGCACATTTTACGAAGTCTGTGAAACCTATCATCGTTCATAATGTCATACCATGGAAAATTGGAAAAGCAGAATAAATGCAGACTTTCCTAGCTAGAGAAATGTCTACTGTTCCCGAGAAGCAGCTGGATAGCTCAGGGTATTCTGTTCCAAAGAAATAGAAAGGATCATAGAAAAACTTAGACCCCTTAGAAGATATCCTATAGTTCTCTGTATTTTCAGGCAAATGGAATAAATTGGCTTCGATTAATTTAGCACTCTCTTCTCTCTCTTTCTCCCTCTCTCTGTCTTCCTCTCTGGGTATCTTAGTTCTTTTTCAAGTCCTATCCTATGATTTGTTGAAAAAAGTGAAGTTTATGTTCTTCGGTAGCCTTGAGTGTGGCACCACTGTCATTCGTTGTCATGAAAGTACATGAATTTGAATAAGCCATTTTAGAGTTGTAATGCCAAACCTAATATATACTTTTTCCCACTTGACTCAAAGTCCACTGCTATTTCCAGTATACTATGTAGCACACATGTGTTTCCCTTATGTCTAAAAGTTGCAAATTCCACAAAGTTCTGTGTTAGAGGAAATGTGTGGAAAAGATAAGGTCCTTCTGAGATCAAATCCTTGTGTTGTGCTCCCTTATAAACAGATTTTGTTTGTTAAAGCAGCGATTCCAGGCAAATACCAGAAGCCTGTCTCTCTGGAGGATGCGGAGTCAGATATGGATCCCATCAACTGAAAAATATTTAGTAAAAACTTACATATTCTTGGGAGTCTGCTGAAGTATTTTTTCATCTGTGCAAACTTCTGACTTGACTCCATGGGAGTCACATGTGAATTTGGAGGAAAAATTTAAAGACTAAGGACAGGAGACAGTGGGAGGTGGAATTATCACAGGATGTAACACCTTCCTGAGGAGAGAGACAAGGAAAGAATATCTTACAGAGGAGGATAGTTATCCTTCCCAGAAAGAGAAAGACATCTGTCTTTGTGTTTAGATCGTAAATAATTTCCTGCCAGTTGCTTATTTACTCCTTAGTTTCTTGACAATTTTGATGAGGACAGTCACTCAATGTCTGTTTTGTTTTTGTTTTTAGTTTTGGACTTCAGATGATAAATAATTACATATTTTTCCAATCATCTTTGTTTTCCTGAAAAGTATATATTTTCTATTAAAAATATACCTTCTTTTATTCCCAAATATTGTGCCATTTGTAATAGCATTCTTAATTAAAAAGAAAAATGTGATAGCCTTTGGTAACAAATAACTGAAGCCTTGCAGTTCCTAAATATGTAGGGGAAAGAGCCTACATGGGCTTAGCATCTGGCTCGTGGATTGTATAATCCCCAGCAGCACTGGTTACTCTGGTCACAGGGGGAATGGATTCCCCTCCTCCCCTGGAATTGTGCAATGTGGTGGCCCTGGTCATTCTTAAGTAAGGGTCAGCAAATTATTGTAGGTACCATGACCATGGCTTTAAGACTTGCTCAAGTAGGGGCACCTGGGTAGCTCAGTTGGTTAAGTGTCCAACTCTTGATTTCAGCTCAGGTCATGATCTCATGGTTGGTGAGCTCAAACTCCCACACAGGGCTCTGTGCTGACAGTGTGGAGCTTGCTTGGGATTCTCTCTTGTCTCTCTCTCTGTCCCTCCCCCTGCTTGTGTGCACTCACTCTCTCTCCCTCTCTCTCTCAAAAAAAGTAAATAAATAATTACTTTTAAAATTATAAAAGGAGTTGATTAAATAGCACAAGGTCAGTAGGGGTGGAGAACTAGCCCACTACGAGCTTTCGCTTCTTACACATTAATTTCTGCTTGAAGGCCAGTGTCTTGAATTGCCTGGAAAAGTAAAGGAACCTGTCTATCTTCTAAGTTGTGCCTCTGGGTTTCCTGGGCCTCTTAGGTAGAAACTCTCAGAGAGAAGAGAAAACCTTACTCAGCAGAAGAGACTTGGAAGTGGCTCAATGTTAGCTTTCCCAAGCCACATTCAGTTTTCCAGGGATGGTGTATGCCCAGACCCTCTCTCTCTCTTGGAGGATGGATACATGAACATTCAGCATGGGGGTTCTACATGTCTGCCATGTTCTGATTTAGAGAAAGAAGGCACTGCTTATAGATGTTTCAAATTATTTAAATCAAAGTCATTAATCTCTGGCCCCATCAGATCTAAGAGCCTAATTTGAATGCTACATTCTCTCATTGCTCAGATATTTGGGTTTCAAGGGAACACTGAGAACATGGAAGGCACTGACTGGATGCCTCCAGTCCAGTTAGTTAAGCTTTTCCAGAACCAGTCACCACAACAGAACATGCGTGTAGGCCCTTTCGTTCAGTGTCATAAATGTATGGCTTAAGGAAGAGAAATACTTTTTTGACCTTATCTCACAGCATTCAAGATGT
Source organism: Leopardus geoffroyi (assembly GCF_018350155.1). Lineage (NCBI taxonomy): Eukaryota > Metazoa > Chordata > Mammalia > Carnivora > Felidae > Leopardus > Leopardus geoffroyi. The sequence continues at coordinate 60,476,319 of NC_059339.1, forward strand.
CAAAGTCAGGGAAAAGCTTATCACACACACTCAGTAATGGCAGAGAAATAAGTTTATGCATAACTTATTTAGCATCTTGTGTGAAAAACAAAAACAAACATAAATATAGCTCACTAATTGGGATTTTTTTTTAAATGGAAGAATTTAGTGTGGTAGAGTAAAGATCGGGTACTTTTAAATTTCCTCTATTTTCTTGTATTTTTGTAATCTTTTAGAATTCTTTTTAAGGAAAAGAAATAATAATGTGAAAGAAACAAGGAGTAATCAAGATCTCTTGGATATGAAGCAGCTTTGAAAAGGCAACTCTTTATTGGGGAATAAATTATTCCAATCATGGTGTTATTTTTCATGATGTATCTACATAATTTTTAAATGTGACTTGCAAGGTGTGGGCCTAAGAGATTAGTTGCTCCCAAATAGCCTTTGGAGATATTACAGTGATTATTTCACTTCCCATAGTTTTTTGCAGGACAGTTAGCCTTTGCATCCTCAGTATAATCTGGAGAATCAAAGGGTAACTGCCTATGCTTTTCTATAAGATTATAAGACATTCAAAAAATTAAATTCTGTGTGTCACTGAGGATGACATTTTTCAATTTTAAAATTTGCTGTGGAAAGTCTTACTCTGATGTGTGAGTTTCTTTCTGTGTTTCAGTTTGGAGGGGCTTATAAACATCCTTGATTTTCTTTTCTACTCCTTCCTTTCTCCCCACCCCCTCCCTACTTCCCTCTCTTTCTTTCCTTCCTTCCTACTTTCTTTTTGTATTATTTGGCCAATAGAAGACTTCGTAGGACCTCTGTGAATAACTCTGAATCTGATTTTATATAAATCAGAATAAAGATGTAAAAGGTAGCTCAGTGGGGTCCTATCCCGCAATGAAGCCTAGAGATGATTTTCCTTCTAATGCCTAACCACCACACCTCACTTTGCCTCCTTAACCTTCTTATCTTTCTTTTGTCTTTTCTTCATTCATCAAAATTCAAATCCAAACTAGACATAAATCTAGTCAGTGGCAGTTTTGATTGAGTGTTTCAAATGATATTTTTTATTACTAAATATACTGTTATGAGCCAGGGCTTTTCCTTATTGTATACATAATTATAAGCATAGACTAAATCAAGATATAGACCAAATTCTCTAGTGCTGGCCTGCCAGTGTCCCTCTAATAGGTAGGGAGATGGCACCTAGGGATTGCAGAGAGGGTCCTAACCTCAGATCAGCATGGCCCCACCTGGGAGGATATTATCACTTTCAAATCTCCTCTTTCAATATTTTTGTATGATTAGAAACATGCTCAGGGCACCTGGGTGGCTCAGTCAGTTATGTGTCCAACTTCGGTTCAGGTTATGGTCTCACGGCTTTTGAGTTCGTGCCCCACATTGGGGTTTGTGCTGACAGCTCAGAGCCTGGATGCTGCTTTGGATTCTGTGTCTCACTCTCTCTCCCCCTCACTCTCTCTCTCTCTCTCTCTCTCTCTCTCTCTGTCTTTCTCTCCCTCAAAAATAAATAAGCATTACAATTTTTTTTAAAGAAAAAATTATCTTAGAATCTGTGCCCTTTTGTCTATAGATGTGCCCAGAAAGGAACACCAATTTAGCTGTAAGTAGTTCACATTCAAATACGAACTACTCTTCTAACGTTCTTGCCTGACACCGGATTTTGAATGGCTGGGAAGGAGATACGAATACACATGTTTTCAAAGTGTGAACAGGATTGGGTAAAAGGGTGGATTACTATAAGCAGAAAGAACTTACCTTGTATGTGCATTTATGACAATTATGATGGCACATAATCAGAAAAAATGAGTAAAACTTGTATTCAACTCTCTTGTACTTCTTTTAGCACTTTCCTTCTACCATGAAATTCCAGACAAACAAGGCCCCAGGCATTCACACAGCACCCTTGGTGTCCAATCTCTCCCACACCAACCTGGTCTCCCCAACCATCAGAGGCCTACACAATACAGCTCCTGTCAACTCCCATTCTACCATGCTTAGCCAGCTGATAGGCTCCATGGACCTATGAACAAAATTCTCACTAAATAGAAAACAAAACAAAAATTTCTTGCCAAAGGTATTTCCATTTGCCTTAACACATGAGATGATCTCTCCAGTGAGAGGAAAGAATTATGCTATCTTTGGGCAGGTGGGGCCTCTTTCTTATCCCTCAGATCATCCCCAGTCCTTCAGCTAAGCTCAAAGTCCCCCGGTGCTGATACTCCCTGAACAGAAAAACAGGCTGACACATGAGGTCACTGGAGGTGGTAGCTAAAGTGTAAGGAAGCATGTTCATTTTCTCATATTCATCAGTGGTTTACTCAGCTCAGGCCTGGTCCAGATAAATATCTTAAACTTTGCCTGTCAAAAGTTTGATCTAGTTTTTTAAAAACAGTCTCCCAGTTTTTGGGGCCCCTGGGTGGCTCAGTTGGTTAAGTGTCCGACTTTGGCTCAGGTCATATCTCATGGTTGTGAGTTCAAGCCCCACAAGGGGCTCAATGCTGTCAGTGTGGAGCCGGCTTTGGATCCTCTGACCGCACCCCCAACCCCGTCCCTCCCCTGCTTGGTCTCTCTCTCAAATAAATAAATAAATAAATATTAAAAAAAAAAAAGTCTCCCAGTGTTTAAGTTTGTAAATATTCTATTAAAAAAAAAAAACTGCCATGAGTTTGGGATCCTCTTGCATGTGTGTTTTTGTTGGTTTCTTTTATTTTCTTTTCATTAACAATAGCCTTGAGCATATCAACCAAATCTTTAGTCAGCAAATTCCATAAGGGGCTTTAAAAACTCTATTTTTCCAACTGAAGCTTCCTTTAAAGCTAAAAGTGCTTCTGTTTATTATCATTCCAGGTTCTTCTCATATTGTCTCATCTGGGTCCAAATGCAGTGTGCATTGTCATGGAAGGTTCTGTGTTTCGGTGAAGATGAGAGCCATGGTTGATAAGATGGGACTCTACAGCAACCAGATTTGGGCCCTGGTTCATTGCAAGGAGTCAGTCTCTTACAGATGATTCCTGCCATTTGCATGTGCTTCCACTGTTATCTTCTCTCTCTTGAACCCAATGCTCATCTAAAGAGATGATCTGATAGGATGGCTTCGTTCTTGTCCAATATGGAAAGGCTACTTGATGAGTCACTGTTCTTTTCATGGTGGCCAATATATAAGTGTCCTGCTAGAGCCTTGATGTTGGTTGTAGCCAGAGCACTTGGGTCATTTAACAAAAGGCATAGAAACTTGATAGGGGGCGACATCTCTAGACCTTTTCCTTAAAGTGGTTCTACAGGAGTGACAATCTAAGATTCTCACTAGCATATTCCCTTTCCTAACTTATTATGGTGTTCATTTAAATTGTTGGAGCTACTTGCCTTATCTTCTAGTCAGTAATCTCTTTGGGTAATATTCCGATATATCCAGTGCCTAGTACAGTATCTTTCTGACAGAACAGGCTTGATAAACACTGGGGGAACTAAATTTAATAAATTGAGAAAGCCACTCATTTGGGTTTCTAATACAAAATGGCCTTGGCTATTCTGTTTTAAAATATTTAGCAGTTCAGTTAAAAACGCCCCTGTGAATCTTTTATGACATCATTTATCTTTCTATTTCTTTTCAGCTTTAAATTGTCCTGCCAGATTTATTTGCTGTGGTATTAGGTTTCTGTGTCTGCCCAGTTCTAGTCCGGCTCTTCTAATGCAATTCAGCCTTTTTACTGCAAGACTCAGACTCGAATATTAAATCAACATTTGCCATTAAGACTCCACATTTGTCTATGGGATGATGATTGGATTCATCTTTTGGACAGGAATCTATATAAATACATATTCTCTAATAATTTCCAAAGATAATCCACCCCACTTCATGATTCTTAAAAATGTGGACTCCAAGACCGTGCAAGTTGCTTTCCTCTGGGCAACCCGAACATCTACTGTCATTTCATTACCTCCACCTTGTGATTTTCTGATATTTGCTGTCAAAAAAAAAGTTTCAGAGCAATACTGCGTGGCTTGCCAATCTTTATTAAAAGCAGAATCTGATCAACAATGTTCCAATTATGAAGGTAAAAGAGGAAAAGATAATCACACTTTGAATTAAGTCACATCTGGACAGGCCTGTAGTTGAGGGCACTAATAATATATTGCATATGTATTTGTGCAGAGCATGCCAAAAGTGAATTCCACATCATTAACAAAGTTCTCTATCAATCGCTCACAATCTGGCAGCTGTAACCAGCAAGGTGCAGAATCAAGTCTTCCTTGCTCCTGAATATGGATCATCATGGCCCATGCAAGTCCCTTCTCTACCTATGGGGTCTGCCAGCCTCACAGCTGCTGGGAGAGCAGAATGGAGGTTTGCATTAAGGTTCTTCAAGTCATTTCTCTCCCAGACGGGGATCTTGCATTTTAAACACTACTACACACAGAGCTTGAAACTCCTTTCCAGAATCAGTTCTCCTGGCTCACTACAGAAAACAGAGAGAAGTATATCACCCCTGAAAACAACCACAGACAGTCTTCAGGAAGTAATGGGCTGAAAGAGGCATGAGTGGTTGTCACCAACTATCTCTGCTCGTGGTGAGGGGGAAAGTCTGGGATTCTCATCTAGTAACCAAGCGAGGGCAGAGGGAATAGAAATGTAACATGGGGAGTGCCTGAGTGGCTCAGTCAGTTGAGGGCCCTATTCTTGATTTTGGCTCAGGTCTTGATCCCAGAGTTGTGGGGTCAAGCCCTTGTGTTGCACTTCACGGTGAGCATGGAGCCTGCTTGAGATTCTCTCTCTCTCTTTCTCTTTCTCTCTCTCTCCCTCCCCCTCCCTCCCTTTGCCCCTCCCCCCTAAAAAGAATAAAAGTAAAATTAAAAAATATAAAAGAAAGAAGTGTAACATGAACCAGTTTGGTGAAAGTCTTTTTCATTTTTTAAAGTACTCTCAAAATTCTTCCTACCATTTTTTAAAATCATGACTTCTTCATATCATGCTGATTTTGATCCTTGCAACAAACAATAAGAGGCTGTGTATGGGTTAAAATCCTGGGCACTGGAGCTACCCACACTCTCTCGCTAAATTCCAGCTTGGCTGTCTATCAACTCTGGGACCTGGGACAGGTTCTTTAACCTCCCAAGCTTCATTTTTCTTATCAGTAAAATGGGAAAACAATAGTATCAGCCACCTAGGGTTCTGATGTGAAATCCATCCATCCGTACACATAAAGCACCGAGGGACAGGCTCAGGGCCTGGCTCAGGGTAAGCCTCCACCGTGAACACTATTGGAATTCAGGAAAGCTACGGTTACTCTCATCTGGTCTCAGTGATGATTGAAGTTGGAATCTCATTTCCCCATGATCTCATAGCTAAGTGACAGTGAAGAAATAGGCATTGACATCTGTAGACAAAACGTTGTCCCATATTTTTCTGAAGTATTCGATGGTAAGCACTTGCCATGGAGGATGCAAAAACTCCTTTAACAGATCCTTTTGGAGGACTGAGAGGAGTTGAAGTTTATTAGCAAATGTACCATTCCATCTTTGTTAGATTACTAGCCTAAAGCCCATTTCTGATAATCAACACCATTATCAAAGACTTATTGAGTATCAGCTATGTGCAAAGCTTTGATAAAGACTCTGAAAGGAGAATTGAAGTTTTACAACATGGTTTCTGTCCACCTGTCAACAGTTCCGTGTATGAACAGATGTCCCTGACAACACGTGCTAGATAGAAAGCACAGGGGTCCACCAGGGAGGGGACAGCCTATATGGAGGGGATAGCCTGTGTCTTTTCCTGGATGAAGTGGAACCGGAAATGCTATACTTAATCTAATAGAGGACTGGCTACTGTAAGGCCTGAACAATGCTGAAGAAGACTGACTTTGATCCATTATGGAGATGAGAATCCATAGGGCTTCCTAGGGGCCAGAAACTTACTGAGAAAAAAAAAATATTCAAAGTAATTTACTCCTTTCTGTATACAATATATATCTGTCACATGGTCAAAAGTGGCAACTATTGCTCAAGTGTCATGGGATACACAAGCTACGTAAGACTCAGTTCCCTCTACGTGGCAAACCTGTTGTCTAATTAGAGACCTATATAACTTATGGATTTAAAGACTCCAAGTATAATACAGAAAAACGCACCTAACAAACATCATTTAAAAAAAAAAAAAAAAGTACGATGTTAGCTAAGAAATAATAGAAACACACACATCCCAAATCAATAGAAATTGTCCCCTATCTTGGACCTGTTTTCTGAGACAGGAGGAGAACATGGGAATAAAGGAAATCTTTTTCAGGATGCAAGAGGTTCCTTAAGTGAAAACAAAACAACACAAAAAGCCAGACAAACTTAAGGATTCTCTCTGCTTCTCAATAGCCTCTTCTCTGCCCCATTTTCTGTGGTGACAGGTCACTCCTTGTCACTTCAAGCTCAGCCTTCCACCATTAATTACCCCTTTAGGTTTTTATTTACTTTTCATCTTAAACTGAAAGGAGTCAGGATATAAGGGATTTCTTGTTGCGGCAGACTTCCAACTCTGCACCACCTGCCCGAGAGACGGAGGAAAGGGGAGGAGGGAGGTAAGGAAAATAAAGGGGAGGAGAAAAGTGGTTAAAAACTTAATTTAATATACTACACTAAAGATGCTGAAAAATGCATTTAGTTCAAAACCTCCACCACCGAGTACTGTGAAGTAGCATTTAGCTCTAATAGGGTTTCTGCTTCATCAGCTACAATAATTATTTTCCTTAATTTGCCTTGGACATTCTGTATAATGATCTCCATGTTTGGGGGTAGGGGCTCCTTTTGTAAGCGAAAACAAAAAGCAAGCCTGTGATTTGCTTCACCTCCTCTGTCTGTCTTGCCTTCCTTTTCACGGGCCTAAAACGTGTCTTCGCCCTGTGTCATCAGCGTGAATTTCTTGACGTTAGAGCCATCCATCTCTACCCTCCCATCCCTGTCCCCACCTGCAATCTAATTGGCAATTTGCCACCTCTACCCTTTTCTTTCAAACTAGATCAGCCTCCCTGAAACTTGCAAGAATTTTCTGTCCCCTGCAAGAAACCCCAGAGAGGCTGATCTTGAAAATGTGCAAATGTATTATTTAAAAAATGATATTGAGATCAAACTGCGATGTGTGTTTATATCTTTTTGATCTCTATTTTTGTCCTTTATTAACTATCCCCTTACCCTGTTTCTCCAAGTGTTAGCTACAGATTTTCAATCACACCCACAGGCAAAGCCAACCCGCAGGGAAGCTCTCAGCAGTGCCCTTCCAGAACCAGCCCAGCAGACGAAAGGCAGATGGAAAATTCCAGGGGTTCCGATCTGAACATTTAAATGATCATCTAGCGTAACACAAATCTACGAGATATGTATTTTTAGTTTCCTATGCAGAGCAATAGAATTGAGACAATGCAGAGGACCCTGGTGAGTATGTTGCACAGAAAATGCTTTGCAGGAACTGCAGTCAGCAGAGGGTAAATTTGGAGAGACCCTGAGAGGGACTTAGGGCAGCAGAAATGCTATTTATAATCATTCCTTCTGCTGTCTGACACTGTATCATTGCAAATTGTACTCACCGCCACTATTTTGTTTTGTTTTGTATCTTAACTTTCACTTCCATACAGGAGTGCTAGTAAGGCCACATGGTTTTGCATCTTTTTGATAGATCGGAAGTGACTCTGGGCCAGAGGAACAAATCTGGGGCGAAGCCAGAGCCAGCTCACTCACCTCCAAGCAGGTTTCTCTTTGCACTGCTTTGTATTCCAAAATATGCTTACATATTACCTAGCAAATAAGACTACACTTGGGAATACGTTCATTACTTCAATATTTAGATACTATTCAAGGACACAACTTCAAAAATATTTTAATATAGCCGTCAGTAATCTTGATGCTAGACAACATATGATTACATATACAATAATACATGACTTATGCTATTTAAAATTCTTCAAGGTGTACTTTCTGCATCCTGAGATGAAGAATAAGAGAGAAAAAGAGACATCAAAAGTCATTTAGATGTCTGCAGGCTAACCAGCAGGTCTAGGTCTGACTGACCACTCTCTGTCACACTAACCAACCAATGACAAGTTAAAGCAGCTTTTTCCAGAGCCAGGACTCCCTGCTGGGGGGTAAGAACAGCTTTACACATACAGAATACTAGAAGGACATTTAAAGCAAAGATATTATGTATTAAATCCTATTTCCAGGGGCGCCTGGGTGGCTCAGTCAGGCGAGAGTCCAACTCTGGTTTCAGCTCAGGTCATGATCTCATGGGTTCATGGGATTGAGCCCTGCGTCAGGCTCCACGTTGACAGCAGGAAGCCTGCTTGGGATTCTCTCTCTCCCTCTCTCTGCCCCTCCTTCCCGCTGTCAAATGAATAAACATTAAAAAAATAATAAATCCTACTTCTATTTTCACAATAGGAATTCCGTGGCTTCCAAAATAAAGCCAGATCCTACTAATGGGTACTAAGGGTAGAAATTTGAATCAAGTGTCAATTACAGAATATTTGAAGAAGTTCTTGTCAATAGCTTGTTTGCTCATAGTGTAGAATGTGTACTTTCTCCTTGCTGCATACATGTCTTTATTTTGTATTCTTTCACTCATTGGGTCTTTGGCTCCTGTATTCTGAGAGAGACTCTGAAAAAAGAAACCATTGAAATATGGAGGTATTATGGAGAAAAAGTGATTTGTTTAAAGAGAGGGACAAGTCTTATCTCATCCCTTTTCCTATTTAGAATCTTTGTAGCCATCTATTTAGCTAATTGTTCAGACCTCTCAGATATGCTTTTACTACTATGAAGTTCTCTGAATCACAAGTGCAATTACACTTAGCTACACATTTCGGAAATAGCAAATAAGTAGCATATACTGAACACCTCTGGGTGGTAGGCGTGGGACACAATTCTTTGCACGTATCATCTCATTGAATATGTACAATAATTACATGAAGTGTGTGCTGTTATCTCTATTTTTTGGTGATAATACCTGTCTTCCCTCTTAACTTCCCCACGTTGATGTGCAGGAACACACAGTATACACCCTCTAAAATTATTTTTGCCCAGCTTCCCTCTTTCAATAAATGACATCGTCACCAACAATCTGGGTGCTATCCTTGATACCTCTCTTTCTCTCATTCCCCAAATCCATTCTATCAGGAATCCTATCAACTCTGCCTCCAACGTATATCCTAAATATGGCCACTTCTCTCGAACCTCTTGGGTACCAGCAAGGTTCAATCCACCATCATTGCTTGTCTGGACTTGTGAGGTAGTCTTCTTCCTGATATGCCTGCTCCATTTCTGTCTTAATATAATGGAAAAGTGTGATCTTTTAAAATATAAATCAAATTTAATGTCCTCACTATAAACCCTATAATGGCTTCCTATCACATTGGGAATAGAATGCAAACCCTGTGTCTTGGCCTTAATGATCTGGGCCAGGCTAATCTTTAGACTTATCTTTCTCTTCCTTGCTCTTTCTTTCCCCAAAACAATATTTTGTAAACCCTTCATTTCATTCCTGCCTTAACATCTTAGCACGTGTTGTTTCCTCTTCCTGGAATGTTCTTTAGCATTTTACGTGGTAAGTTTTATCATTCCAATCTCATGTAAACTTAAGAGGTTTTCCCCAATCACTGAGTTTAAAGTTGCCACCTAGGAATTCATAGCATTTATTGCTGGTATTTTCCTTTTTCACTTCCTAAATTTGCTTGCTTATGTTCTGTCTCACCATAAAAGCAGGGACTATGTTTATTTTAGTCACCATCAGGACTGGCTACATAATTTTCAGAGCCAAGGGGAAAATGAAAATATGGGCCTCTTGTTAAAAAATTATTAAGAATTTCCAGATGATGGTAACAGGACATTAAGCCAAGTACAAGGCCCTTCTCAGTGCAGGGCCTATGTGGATACACGGGTCCCAGGCCCATAAAGTCTGTTCACCACTGCACTCTGAGCACATAATAGCTGTCTGAATTGCGTTTTTGGAAGTTTTTGGAAAATTATTTATTCATTTATTTATCGATAATTAATGAATGGAATGAAGGAAACTGAGGTGGATATAACAGATTTGTTCAACACAGAGAATAAAATGTAGACTTGTAGACTGTTCAGGCAGTCTGATCCAACATTTCCTATTAGCCACTGTGTCACATTGCATCCCAAGCAAATACAATCCAGCCTCTGGAAACAAAAAATATCACTCTTCTGCCTTCAGTGAAATTTAATATCATCCAGAAATGAAGAATGGCACCAAATAGCTACAGTTTAAAAGAAGTGAGGGACACCTGGGTGGCTCAGTCCGTTAAGCATCCTAGTCTTGATCTCAGCTCATGTCATGATCTCACAGTTTGTGAGTCTGAGCCCGGCATTGGGTTCCACACTGACAGCGCGGAGACTGCTTGGGATTCTCTTCCTCCCTGTTTCTTTCTCTGTGTCTCCTCCACTCTCTCACTCTCTCACTCTCTCTCTCTCAAAATAAATAAATAAACTTTTTTAAAAAAAGAAGAAGAAGTGGGTGCTGAGTATTCTAAGAAGGGTGTGAACAAAATTATAGAACCGGAAATGTAAGGTAAGTGGTTAGAAGTTATAGTTGAGGTGAGCTTTGAAGGCTAATAGGAGTTGGTACATGGCAATGAGGAAAGACCCAAAAGAGGAAGCACACAGAATATTTGGACACGTGGTGAGGAGTCTGGTGTGATTGAGGAAAGGCTGTATGAAAGGGAGGAAGAAGGAAGAAAACAGACATATCCCATGGCTCCCTGTTATAGTGGATACTTAGCATTTAGGCCCTTTACTTTTTTTAACCAGGAAATGGAGGCCAGTGTTGTGCCATTTTGAAAACAGGACTTGAGGAAGAAGATTCTGGTTCTAGTGGACAGAGTGGGAAAGGGGAAGAAACCACAGACCACTTACATGAGCCGAACTAGGGTACTGGCCACGGGATTCCAAGGAAGAAAAAGATAATGGGAATCACAGAGAAAATAAATACCTAAGAGATTAGCTGAGGTGCATAAAGGAGTGGGGATTCCAAGGGATAATTCCAAACTCTGAAATTTCTGTCATACCTACTATGTGCTTGCTGACTTGCTTGCATGCATTATTTCCAATCCTTATAACAGATGTGGGAGGGAAACTTTCTTATTTATCTACAAGTAGCAGCAAAGGCAAAGCAAGGCAAGGCTAAGAGAAGTGAATTAGCCTTGTGCTGGAGGCCACACAGTTCAGTGCAGGAGGTGGGATATGAATTCACATCAGTACGATTCTATTATATCTAGCCTGGCTAAATGGGGAACATTGGGGCACCTGGGTGGTTCGGTCAGTTAGCACCTGACTCTTGATTTCGGCCCAGGTCATGATCTCAACAGTTCGTGAGTTCCTATTTAATGTTTTTAATCACCATTCCATGGAACAACTTCTATTTGTGAAATACAATATATAATTCTTGGCTTATGTAAAAAGTGTAACCCTGGTGTGTTTCTAGTCTTTTCTCAATGTTGTTTCAGATTCAAGCCTGCTACTTTTGGTGATGGAGGGCTAGAGTTGATGGTCCCTCTACTAAGTGAGCACACCAATTGGAGAAAGAAAAAATCAGAATAAATCTACCCTGATCTAAGGGATATAATTGTCATTCAATTAAGAATAGCCATTTATTGGGGTGCCTGGGTGGCTCAGTCAGTTAAGCCTCTGACTTCAGCTGTGCTGACAGCTCAGAACCTGGAGCCTGCTTCAGATTCTGTGTCTCCCTCTCTCTTCCCCTGCCCCATTCACTCTTTATCTCTCTTCCCTCCCCTCCCCTCTCTTTCAAAAACTGATAAACATTAGGGGTCCCTGGGTGACTCAGTCGGTTAAGCGTCTGACTTCAGTTCAGGTCATGATCTCACAGTTTCTGAGTTCAGGTCCCACATCGGGCTCTGTGCTGATAATGTAGAGTTTGCTTAGGATTCTCTCTCTCTCTCTCTCTGCTCCTCCCCCACTTGTGCTTTCTCTCTTAAGACAAATCAATAAACCTAAAAATTTTTTTAAAAATTGATAAATATTAAACAAATTTTTTTTTTTTTTTTTTTTAAAGAGTAAGCCTCAGGGTGCGTTGGTGGCTCAGTCAGTTAAGTGTCTGACTTGTGGTTTTGGTTCAGGTCATGATCTTGTGGTTTGTGAGTTCCAGGCCTGTGTCAGGGTCTGTGCTGGCAGTATGGAGCCTGCTTGGGATTCTCTCTCTCCCTCTTTTTCTGCCACTCCCCCACTCATGCTCTCTCTTTCAAAATAAATAAATACACTTTAAAAATTAAAAAAAAAACATGTAAATGGGGAAGTCAAGTTTGGAAGCAAGAAAGTCAGGACTTGGAGCTAGGTGGGAAAGGTAGGTTCTTTATTTATTGCCTTATCAAGGTCATACTTGTTTCATATACATACATAATGTCCCTTTTTTTTCTCTTTGTTAATGTTTATTTATTTTTAAGAGAGAGAGAGAGAGAGCAAGTGGGGAGGGGCAGAGAGGGAGACACAGAGTCCAAAGCAGGCTCCAGGCTATGAGCTATCAGCACATAGCCTGACGTGGGGCTCAAACTGATGAACTGTGAGATCATGATCTGAGCCAAATTGCGATGCTTAAATGATTGAGCCACTCAGGCACCCCTTCCTTTGTTTTTTTGATCTAGAAAGTGTCTTTATTTTTGCCTTGTGCTTTTACAGTAAATAACACAGGACTAGTCACTTAATAAACATTTTATAAATTCTTCATGAGTATTATTACAAAGTTGCAACAAGGGTGGAAGTAAAAAATACCCAAATTTCAACAGAATGAGATCTAATTTGATACAGGCAGGCCAGGTCCTAGGAACAAGAGGGATCCCTCAAGGACTGGCCAAGAGGGTCCTTGGCTTCCTGAAGGATGAAAATCAAATGCAAGTCTAGAGGAGTCAGAAGAGAGTTTATTGAAGACATAGAGAAGATACAGACAGAGTATCTGGGAAACTCAGAAAGGAAAAGGAGCATGAGTCGCATCTTAGCTTGGAGGTATGGAGTTTTTATTGAGGACAGTGATCTGGTGTATGTGTCCTCTCAGGCATCCAGGACCAGTGCTCAAGCATCCTCCATAAATCCGTATGCCCTGGAGCCAGGGGTCTTGAGGTCAAGGTGTTTGCAGTCAGTGGTCTTAGAGAATGCTCATGATGACATCACCTGTCACTCCTTAGATGTTATCTACTGCGCTGGAAGACTCCAAAGTAATCATTAACTGCTTGACCTTTACAAGGAGGATATACATTAAGGCAGGTAATGTGGGGGTGCACGTCCTTTTAAGAACAGAAGCAGGAAAAGGAGGAAAGGAAAAAAGACATCTTTTATTTTATGGAGTCTCTTTAGTTTCCCTGTGTTAATTGATTTTCTAAATTAAAACCCAGTGTTGACTCAGAAATGGGGGGAGTGTCATTTTAGTAGATTTTTTTATGATTAAAAACAAGGAATTCTTCTCCCCAACCTATTATTTAGCCCCCAGAGGGTATAGGCAAATGATGATGAAATAGTCAAACAAACACCAGCAACGTTTACCTCAGTTAACACTCTTCTCAGCTGAACATTACACTCAACTACCTGCCATGAACACACCATGATCTTTGGAATGGGTTTTTAACAATATTGCTCATTAGACCAGCACATCAATTCATTTCCTTCCCCATGTCTCATCAGAGACAGTTCCAATTTATTCAAAAGTTACTTGCTTTGGAGTAAGCCATCAGCCCATCAGAATGTGAAGTATGTCTCCCCTTGGGGATCATATGACCATTTCATTTAATTTAATTTAGGAAAAAAACTGAATCAAATCTTGTTTTACTTCCCTGGGGGAAAACATGCTTCACAAATGAAGAATTCCCAGGCAAAGAAACTCTAAGTCCTACCTCCTGTCAAAAGGTTCATTTACATACATCCTCCTTCATTCTATTGACATGTGAGACTGAGTTTGTATTTATCCCTCCACCTAAACACTCCTCATGAAATATCAATAACACAGACAAGGAAGTGAGAGCCATTTTCTGTTCTTATTCCTAATGAGGCCACTTTGTAAATGGAGAAAAAAAGAAGAATGGCACAATGACTCAAGTGATTAGCATACCTAATCAATGCTTGGGATAGGATCAATGAATCAAACTGTTTTGGGTACATTCCATATATGGGGCTCTGTGCTAGGTGCTAGGGAATGAGAGAAGGAAGACAGAAGAATATTCTGGCATTGAAGATCATCAGTCTATTTGAGAAGGTGACATAGCCATTAGAAAAGTTAATTATTGAAAACAAGAGAAATAAAAATTTTGTACGCAGAGAAATAACATTTTAATTACTTGTAGACTCAGACTACAAAGCTGATTCCACTGTGTGTCATTCTGGATGTGAGGAAACAGTGCAGAAGGAGTGAAAATTTGTGCAACACCTCCAGAAGGCAGTCGAACAATACCTGTCAGAAATACAAATGCATTTACTCTTTGGCTTGGAAATTCCTTCACAAGATATTTATCCTACAGATATACAGGCAAACACTCAAGAACTACGTGTGAACAAGAAAATTCCAGGTGCTGTTTTTTTTTATGTTTGAAAAGATCAGAAACAACGTATATGCCCATCATTTGGGGACTGCTTAAATATTTTATGGCATATAATCTGATGGATTTTTGCAGCTATTAAAAATAATGGGGCAGATTTATATATATGGATCTGAAAGGATCTTTAATGCCTACTGATTAGTAAATTGAAAAAGCAAAGTACAGAATAGAAAGTATAGTTTGATATATACTGTTTCCTCACAAAATATATCACAGATATAATATACAAATACAAAAATATTAAACTATATATAGCATATATATAATGTACATACATAACATTTCTCTCTCTATCTCACATACACACACATCACGTAAATGCCGAAAACACTTAATACAATACACCTGGTAACTGTATTTGCCTCTGGGGAGTGGAATAAGGACCAGTAGTCCGGGGTGGAAGAGAAACTTAATTTTAACTGTATATCATTTTACATATCTACAATTTTGTATTGAGTACATATATATTGCCTATTTAAAAAATAATTTAATACAGTAAATTAGTAATATAACACAGAATATAGTAAAGCTGATTAATTGAGTCTCCGTAGCTGGGGCTACAGTGAAGTGCATTTGCACCCCAAGGTGAGATGCTAAGAACTCAGGGGGGTGGCCTGCTCTCAGCATTGAACTCAAAGTAGCGGTAGAGTGTAAAAGTGACTGCATTTGCCCCCATCTCCAGAAAAGAGTGAGCTTCAGTTGCTAAGTCCACTTTCTAGACTGGCAATCATTATCCCAAAGTTAACTCTGGAGGGCCTATAGGAAGACTGAAGAAAGGAAATCCATATTAGACGGATCATCCCCCATGCTGAGAATTGTCTTTCATCCTTCATTACTTATTCACATTCATCCTGTAGAGTTTGGGGGTGAGTGAGGATCCAAACTAAACAGCTCATCTGGCCCTGGGACACTTCGATCTCTTAGACTCAGAAGAAACTTCTATCAGAGAAGATGAAGACTTTAGTGGTCCTAAGTTACTCTTACTCCTTTCTCTTTCCCTTTTTAAAACTTGGACATTATCATTTCCTGGATGATAATGCCACTGGGGAATAAAGCTTTGTAGATTCAGCTGACACTTTTGGAAGAAATGTATATTATTTCATGAAAGACAAAATGCACCAGACAGTGAGGGAGATGATTATATTTTGGTTACTGAATAGGGAGAACATTCGTTTATGAAGAACATCTCAATGAAAAGAAAGGGACCTGGGTTCCCATAAAGGCAGGTAGGTAAGGGAGTGATCCATGAGTCTCACAGGAGTCGTGTGGCACAGTGGTGATGGATCATATCTTAAAATATGCAAGGGCAAAATTGTCCTTTGTGATTAGCCAAAAACCAAATGGAAGAGAGATTTCTTAAGTGTCACTTAAGTTTTCCAGTTGGCACAGAACTCAGGTAACATCTGACCTTGTCATTTGTTTCCACCTTCAGGCATGGTCCTATACAATTTTCCCAGCTCCTCCCATCCTATCTGTGGCCCTTTCACCCTTGTTTCCCCAGTTGCTAACTCCAATTCTCCTTTGACTTTTCTCAGTATGGCCTGCTTACCCAGGCAAGGTGTTCCTGATCTAATTCTTTTCTTTCTCCCTGTCTATTTCATCTAATTGATTCTTACCTCTGATTGGTTAATATCTTCTCTTAGTATCCTTAATGATCCTCCTTGCCGCTGAGGAACCATTTTCTGTACTTAAATGACTTGATAGTCTTTCACCTAAATATTCTTTAATGATACAGGTCACTGAACTTTGCTTCTCCTTTCTCACAGTGAAAGAGAATTTCCCCAACTCTGGACAAAGACTGGTAGGACCCCTTGCCACAGGGTCTGTCCTGAGTTGGGAAGAACCATCACACACACACACACACACACACACACACACACACACACACAAGATCAGTTATACTACAAAAGAGAGCGTAACTGTCCTCCAGTTTCACCAAAAGCAGATCAGAAGGAAATGAACCAGAAGGAAAAAAGGAAGGATTTAAGTGATGGAGACTGAGCCATGTCTGTTGACAGGCGAAAGGTTATTATTAAGTATTAGGACAGGTTATCAGGAATGGTTATGAAAAGTGAAGACATTTCCAGGCTGCAGGAATCCATCACCTTAAGCAAGCATAATATGTACTGATATTTCTTTAATAAAATATATACAGAGAGGAATGTATTTGTTATACAGAACTTCAACCATAATACAGTAGTTTTTCACTTCTCGTATCCCAGCGACGTATCTTACTTTCCAATTGCATCAACGTGTTTCTAGATTCCATGCCTAGACTGCTTAGAGGCAGAAGACACTGAATTATGAACAGAACTCTAGCCATAGGTTTAAGGTTTTCTTTTACTTTCTCTTCTTTTTGTAAAAAAAAAGATTTTAGAGCACATTTAAATATTGTTACCTTGCTACAGAAGGAATTCTTTTATTGGATAAATGTTTGCTATTATTATCGTTTTTGTTTTCGAGTGGGGCAGTTTTTCACTTTTATTTTATGATTTCAGTGTGAACAAGTGCTATCTGCAGAATGCTGTGCTAACCTCTGATTGTGCCTCTGTGGCCAAAAGGTCTTTTAACATGTTCCGAACCTATGTGTTTCTGAACTTTTTTACTCCTATGCAAATAAAATGCAGCTACAAGAATGCACACATCTACATCCACAGCTAATTACACTGCTAAGGACTCTTCATTGTCTTCCATTTACGCATAATTAAATCCCCTTGCTCTTTATCTGCTCCTGTAAGCTTTAACATAGAAATACAGAGAAGAGAAAAACAATGAATGCCACCCCACCCCCACCACACACAACCCCCAAACCTGCTGCGTTTAAAGGAAAATCCCTCATTTGCTCTAGTTGTCTATGCCAAGCGTTTTGCACTGAAACACCCCTACAGTGTGTTCCAATGGGTTCTCATTTGGGGAAAGAGAATGTTACAGAGGGGCAATGGCACTTCCCATGCCCGTTCCTGAGCCATTTTAAAGAGTAA
The DNA here is from genome assembly GCF_018350155.1 of Leopardus geoffroyi. Classification (NCBI taxonomy): domain Eukaryota; kingdom Metazoa; phylum Chordata; class Mammalia; order Carnivora; family Felidae; genus Leopardus; species Leopardus geoffroyi. Next base: position 60,493,888 of record NC_059339.1, read on the forward strand.
AACATGCAGGAAAATGTTCAATGGATTTTATAGCAAAGCATCATGGTGCTGTTATCAGCTTCCTTGCGGGAAATGGTAATGTGTATTCATATAAACACAATGGGGTTGAACATCACCTCATATCCATTCAGATGCTTCCCAGTACCCAGGCAACTCACACGCAAATGCCTGTTTGCTCGCCCCATAGCTCTCAGCAACCAAGGCTCCCCAACCCTCACAGTCCCTGCTGCTGCCCAGCAGCTCAATGAGCAACTGAGCCTTTCTTTTGGAAGCACATCCTCACTCTTACCACTGACCAGAAATTTGTTCAATTTTCATTCTTAGATAGAATATTGACAGAAGATGATGGTAAAGATGGCTTTCTTCAATTTTTTAACCCCATAAACACATAAGAAAACAGCCATTTTCTTATTTACCCCAAAATTCTAGAAAAGCAAGGCAAATGGGAAATAAAAAAAAAAAAAACAACAAAAAAACACCAAAGCAAATCAAAAGAAAACAACAAAGAAACAAGCACTATGACACAAGTGAAATGCACAAAGAGAGAAAACAGAGATTCAGATGCCCAGCTAGAATTCCCATTTGATAATGTGGTGGTTCAAACCTCCATAAGAAAGTTTTAATAAAACGACACTTTAACTGCTCAATATCTTAGCTTGTTCAAATAATTGGGCTGAATATTCAGCTGTGGGTGTATGACCTTCATATGGCCATGGTGGGCTGATGGTCAGACCAGGATTCCAATTACTGGTAGGCTAGTCCTGCTTATTCCACTATGACGGTAATCTGAACAACAAACAGTAATTGCCTGTAGAGACTAATCTTGACACACTGACTTTTCCTGAACAAAATGTCATGGTCTGCAAAATTAGTATAGCTATATCTGACCTAATATCCATCAGGAATTTTGGAGAAAATCAGATGAAGTCAATTAAATGAATAATATATCCCTCTAAACATATGTGAAGCCACACTGTAAGTAGGATCTTGCAGGTGGAAGGGATTTGAGATATCAATATTCCAATTCTCATAGCATCCAGGCTGATGTCATGATTAATCAAAGGAGAAAACATATAGTAAGATGGTCTTGAGCCTGGAGTAAATATACAAATTTCTGTAACAGCTGGTTTCTGAATCTTACATCATGGATCTCTGACTGCCTTGGTTGATCATTGTTTTATATGTGTTCATTTTGGCCATCATATATACCTAACCTCATGAAAGCAGGTACTGACAGTGTCTGGTGTGTTAATTCATTCATGAATCAATCATTTATTGAGTAATTATAATTTTCTCTAGCATTGACTATATAAAGATGAAAAAGTTGCTGCTTTCACCTTTAAGGAGCTCAGATGTCATTAAGGGAGAGAAGAATATACATAAATTGTTTGATTATGGCTGATAGCTGTTTTAATAGACTTGCATAAAAGGTACAGTGATAGCCTAAAGGAAGAGATGAACACTTCTCAGGGCAGAGGATAGAGAGAGGATTCAAGAAGGATCCATAACCAGATGAGCAATTAAGATAGGTATTAGAGCATAAGAGTTTGACATATTTAAGAGGAGGAGGAGAATGCATATGCAGAAAGAAAGAGCCAAGAAATATCCCAGCATGTTCAGGTAACTATAAATAATTTTTAAAGTCAAACAAAGAGGGAAGAAAATGTAGGAAATAAATTTATATAGGTTGAGGATATTGAATAATATAGAAAAGTTTAAATTGTATCTTTGATGAGAAGAAAGCACTAAATGAATGTATTCCACTCCTCTTTTTCAAGAAGAGTGTTTCCTAAGGTGTATTCCTACTCAAATTCTCAGAAGAAAAATCATGGCCTCAATATCCCTGATCTTCTCACTTCCTTTATAAACGTGAAATCGAGTTAATTTTTATATCAGAGAAAGTCATGTAGGCAAAAACCACAACCAAGGCAATTTGAAAATTATACGAGAAAAAGGGAAGAACAAATTGCCCTCATGCTGGAGTAATAAGACTGGTGATAAGGGGCATTTTCTATGAGTACAAGTTTCAAATTTTTGGGACTACCCTAGTTAACCAGTGGATAGCTTCTATCATTGGCACACAGGGACCTCTTCCTAACTGCCCAACTGAAGGAGCAACTTTTCAAATCATTCAGTTCTACTTATACACTCAGAAAGTCAGATTATCAGGCATCAGGTTGATGGTCAAACATAATCCCATTTGCCTGACTGATAGGCCAATGATCCTCTTGAATTAAGAAGAAGGAAAAAAGAACTTTAAAATATCACATAAAATTTTAAACACTTTTCCCGCAAAAATGAAATAAGAATTGGAAACCAGGGCAGTTATTGGGTGCAAAAGCCTGTTTTAATTCTATTTCAGCCTAAATCACAGGAGTAAGGGATGATGCATAGATTAATTCAAAGTGGAGAGTCTAATAAAGGACCACTCTATAAAGTGAGAAACCCAAAGTGTTCTACCCACTGCACAAAAGGAGAACTTAAAAAAACTTGCCTGTCTTGACCTAGGCATTGTAGAAAGAAAAATATCTCTTGAATTTATAGTCATAAGCCAGCTTTCTTATAGGTTGGTTATCTTATTTTACTCTTTTGTGGTGGTCTGAACAGCCTGAAGTAGAGAACTTAAACTTTAAATGTTCCTGAGCTGTTTGATAGTGCCCTCCCCCTTCCCCATCTACATAAACTCCCCCTTCAATGACTATAAATAATTGTAATTTAATTGTAATTCATCTGTGGCAGAATGCTACTTTCACTAAGGGCTCAGAAATTCCCACAGACATTATTCCAAGGAAAATTAGAAGCTCATAATGGAAAAAAACACCTCTATCTATCTATGTATCTATCTGTGTATCTATGAATCTATCTATTATCTATCTATCTATCTATCTATCTATCTCAGAGCACTTTATCAGTTAAAAATAGAAGAAATAAGGGGCGCCTGGGTGGTTCAGACGGTTAAGCGTCCAACTTCGGCTCAGGGAACGATTTTGTGGTTCACGGGTTCGAGCCTTGCATCAGGCTCTGTGCTGACAGCTTGGAGCCTGGAGCCTGCTTCAGATTCTGTGTCTCCTTCTCTCTGTGCCCCTCCCATGTTTGCACTCTGTCTCTCTATCTCTCTAAAATAAATAATAAACATTTTAAGAAATTAAAAAAAATAGAAGAAACAACAAATAGTAGAATCAGACCCATGAAGACTTTAGATATTAAAATTATCAAACACAAAATGTAAATTAACTATGTTTAATATATTTAAACAAAAATGGGATGTTTAAAACTAAGAACAAGAAACAAGAGATTATGTATTATTAACTAGATTTGGAGTAAATGGAACTTGGAGAAATAAAATAAATAAAATATTTGAAAATAAAAACTTTATAGATGCATTAATAGAAGATTAGACACTACTAAAGGGAAAATAAGAAACATGGAAAATAGGCAACCTTTTTTTTTAAATCTGTAATGTAGCTCAGAGAGAGAAAAATGATAATAAATATGAGAGTCAAGAGTCATGCAGGATAGATTAAAAAAATTTAACATGAATGCAATCATCAAGAAGATATAATAGAATGAAAAAGTGGCTAACTTGGAAGAAAGAGTGGCTGAAAAACAAACAAACACATTTCTTGAAAGACAAAAATCCTTAGGTCAAAGAATCCCAATGAATTCCAAGCAATATAAATGTTCAGATGCCTTCTGCGTTTCAGAGCAACATCTTCACATTCAGACATCTTAAATAGCATACTCAAGCACTGTGAATTCCAGAATATCCAGCTCTTTTATAGCTAAAATACATCTTTTGCATTTAATTTGTTCTCATAGGGTAATAGAGTGATTCTTGAAATTATTAATAAAGAGCACTTAAATTTTCAGAGTCCTGAAAGCCAGAAGTTAGATAGTAAAGGTCAGAGTTCCATAAGATCCTTAAAATATCACAAAAGTGGAAAATGGAACTATTTGAACAGATGTCTTTCCATCCTTGAAAAGAGAACATTTTCCGTTGCCAATGGCTTGCTGGTTTTTTCCTTCCAACTTTGTTTTGCTGGCCAAAATGGAAATGACAATATGTTGTCCTAAGCAGTTTTACAAAATTGATCAGGCAAGACTAATATAGACCTTCATTCCTAATCATTCACCACTACAGAAAATTAAAGCAAGAAAAGAACAAAACTTGGTATACACATCCTCTTGGGTTCCAAGTGAGCAAGGTTTTGAGGATGGAAGAAGACAGGGGGATCTTTCATTTTTGGCACAGACTAAATCACTCCTTAAAAGAAAAACCTGACATGGGTGTCTCCAGACAATGTTAATTTCCTTAACATAACTAGATATTTGCTATAGAGAAAAAATTAACTACCAAATAATATATCTCTATTGTAGAAGCAAGGAGGAAAGCAGGAATAGAATAATTAGAATTTTTGATGGATGGTTTTTATAAAGTGTTATATATTTTGGGATTTCCAAGTCTGAAATAAAGTAAAATCCATATCCTAATTATTTAGCTTCACTCAGTGCCTTTCACTCTATAAAGTATGCTTGATTCTTAGCAGAATATAAGTTAAACAAGCCTTAATATGTTCATAGGTATCTATCTTGACTCTCAACCTTAAACTTTCCATCACTAGTCCTATCACATTTTTCTTGACTTTTCCAACCCACATTGATTTAATGTTCTGAATTTCTGTGTTATGCATTTTCTATATTATCCTTTTTGTTGCCTACATTACACCTTATTTTTATGCCCTGCTTATTTTGAGTACATTTCATATATGAAATCTTTCACATTCTTTGAGGCCAGAGACCATGAATACTGGTTTGGACATTCTATAGTAGCTAAGAAGGGGTTGTACTTCAGGAAGTACTCTGTGCATTCCTGTCTCAGATTGTACTGCAATGACTTACTGAATAAGTTTTATTTTCAGAATGAATGTGTTATATAAATAACAGATCCAGTTTTACAAATATCCACATTCCTTAAGCAGAAGGTTACTATTGCTAAATGGTAACAGACCCAAATCTTTTCTTAGAAGTATTGTGACTTTCAGTACAAAAAGTCATTAAAAATAAACAATCTCTGCAATCAAGAAGAATGGACAATTTAATTAAGCAATATCATCAGTTACATACATGTAGAACATAAGGGCAGTCTACTTTATTTTTTTTAAGTGTATTTATTTTTGAGAGACAGAGAGAGAGACAGAGAGAATACAAGTGGGGTAGGGGCAAAGAGATAGGGAGACACAGAACCCAAAGCAGGCTTCATGCTCTGAGCTGTCAGCAAAGAGCAAGACTTGAGGCTCCAACCCATGGGCTGTGAGATCATGACCTGAGCCAAAGTCGGAAGCCCAACCAACTGAGCCACCCAGGTACCCCAAGGGAAGTCTACTTTAGAAAAAATAGATAATTCAAAAGGAGTACTTTAAAATTAAAATAGGTCTAAAAATTTTTTTTCTAGTTTCACATTTGACAAATATGAACTAGTGTTACCCAATGTTTCCCATAATTAAAGTAAATGAGAGAGCAAAAGCAATTATTTGGTTCATCAAATGATTGATTACACCAGTTTGAAGTCACCAAGTACAGGATTAAATTCTCTCTGAAATTATCAGAGTTGTATAATGAAGGAGTATGGAAGTTAGGGATGGAAGAACCAAATCCTCTTTCAATTTTAATAAACATGTATTAAAACCCAAGTTACATGAGTTCTTAGTTATCTGATTTATGATAAGTTGCTTAATGTTTTTGATTTTAGTTTCCTCACCTCTAAAATGGTAATAATAATATTAACTACTTTGAAAATTGTACCGGAGATTAAGTAACCAATTGAAAATAAAGGTTTCATCACTATCGGTAGCATAATAGACACTTAATAAATTCATTACTACATGAATGAGCCATCTCTTTTAGAAGAGATTACAAAGTAAATATGGTCCGTATCTCCTTTTCCATTACATGGGTCAATCCTGGTGACCTCCATTACCACAGCTTCTTCTGTCCACAGGTCTCTTTGAGGGAGAAGGCCCAGACAGCAATGTTTTGGAGCACTTGCTGAATATAACTTTTTGGATGGGAAGTGCCCTGGACTCAAAGGCTATTTGACAATATATGAGTAACCTGATTTGAACTATCTGCCCAATGGTGAATGAGCTGGGCAACCAGATTCTTGCTTTCAGGAAATAGAATGGAAAAACACAGAATGAGGGACTGTGAATGAACTTATATTAAGAATGAGCCACATGGGGGGCACCCTGGTGGCTCAACTGCTTAAGCATCCAACTTCAGCTTAGGTCATGATCTTACGGTTCATGGGTTTGAGCCCTGTGTCAGACTCTGTCCTGACAGCTTACAGCCTGGAGCCTGCTTTGGATTCTACGTCTCCCTCTCTCTCTCTGCTCCTGCCTCACTCGTCTCTCTCTCTCTTTCTCTCTCAAAAATTGGAAAACGTTTAAAAATTAAAAAAAGTGTAAGCCTCATGGTGCCTGGGTGGCTCAGTCGGTTAAGCATCTGACTCTTGGTTTGGGCTTAGTTTATGATCTCGTCATTTGTGAATTCGAGCCCTGTGCTGGGCTCTGCGCTGACAGTGCAGCGATTCCTTGGGATTCTCTCTCTCTCTCTCTGTCCCTCCCCCACTCTCTCTCACTCTCAAAATAAATAAATAAACTTAAAAGAAAGACTAATCCAAAGACAAAGGAAGTAGAATCTATAACTCAAGAGGCACAGAAAAAGAGAGGATAAAAATTAAGAGGTCAAGGTAAAGAAGCAAGAAACAGAGGGAAAAGTAAGAAGACAAGACGTACGGAAAGAAGCTAAGATTGATAGAATAGCCAAATGGAAAACTAGAAGAAAATCTACCACAAATTCTTTCCCTTATGACTACTAGAAATGCTATGACCTCTATCTTTTCTCCTGGAGTTCCAGGACAGTAAATTATATACACCCCTTTCCTTTACTTCTCCACCCTACTATTCCTTGAGCTAACATAAATGAGTTTCTTATAATAAACTAACACTTCCAGTATAACTAAAATGCCTTTGAAACACTTGAGGAGATAGAAAAAGATCTATATAGCAAATAAATTATTTGTTTGTTTTTTGAGATAGAGAGAGAATGGATGTGAGCTAGCAGGGGAGGGGTACAGGAAGAGGGAGAGAGAATCTTAAATAGGCTTCCACCCAGTACAGAGTCCAAACCAGGGCTCGATCTCATCACCATGAGATCATGACCTGAGCTGAAATCAAGAGTTGGACGCTTAACTAACTGAGCCCCCCAGGCACCCCACAAATAAATTATTTAAACTAACATAGGAATGTCATCATAGGAATGTCATCATTACACTAATTTCCTTCCCTGTCCCACATGGTACATGTATGACCAACTTTCTGAAATTGCTTATGTTGTCCCTCCATATGGAAAATGTCTTTTTCACTCCTTTCCAACTATTTAAATCCTACCTATTTATAAAATGTCCAGTTGAAGCTTCCTATCTTCCTGAACATTTTGCCTATATAATATCTCTTAACTAAATTCTTAGACCTTATTTTCATACTTAACACTACCATATGTTTTCTCTGTGCCTAAATCCTGCATTGTTAGGTAACATGTTGCCATTTTACCTATTCTAGGTGTACATTTAATCCATCCTCCAAAAAAAAAAACAGAAATTTTTTGAATACAGAAACCGGATTGATGCATTTTTAAAATTCTCTTTACCTTTATCACATGATATCCCTGAAGTATCAGTAAAAAAAAAAAAAAAAATGAGTGAATGAATGAATGAGTGGATGAATAAAGAAAATTGAAATGAATGAAAGAATGAATAAATTTAGTGTGGTCAAAGGCTTACACAAGATTTCTCAGAGGAACCATACATGAAAGTGTCCTATTTTTTTTTTTTAAATGAGGAAAGCAGAGGCATTTGTGCATTAGTTCCTTTGAGATTGGGTTCTTCAATTTATCCTACGGAGGCTGTTACAATTATGTTTATCACCATTTAAAAAAGCGTTAGGTGAAAAAATCTATTTTAGGTGCTCTATCACAATAATTGCAGCCTATCAGATCAATGCAAGCATGTTAAAAAATTTTCAATGCATCTGATTGTGTTAAAGAGGATGTCACAAGGAACTGACTTACTATAGCAGGTCAGTGGACAGGATAGGGCGGAAGAGGTCTTGGTACAAACTGACGTATTCAGTTGGAATTGTTTGTGTTCAGTTCTTTTTAATTTCAGGGGAAAAGAATCTTTCATCTCTTCTCTACACTTGAACAGCAGGTGGGCAGACACTGAATTTTTTTCAGGAGAGTGAGTGTGTGGGTAAGTCACTTGGAAGAAGTTCAAACATCATGTATATTACTGATGTTGACAAGTCTAACTGCAGGACACGGGGGAAGAAATCCTAGCTGGGGTAGAGCTGGCATTTTCAGGGTATTTTTTAAAGATATAAATGCTCTGACACTGATCTAAAACCCTGGTTCCTGCGGGCTTTGGTGTGTAACTGTGATGTGTGAGGCCAGGCATATACAAAAGCTGGGATGGAAGATTTCGCTTAAATAAAATTGGAAGCAGCTTATATGTTCTGCCACTTCTCAAATCAACTGCGGCTTCTTGAGTTGGAAAACGCCAGATTTGCTATTCATCGTTTTTTTTTTTTTTTTTCCTTTTTGTTCCCATTGCTGCCTTTCCCTTTCCAGGTCTATATGAAGTGAAACATGTTGCAGGAACATAATGAGTAGTTTTGAAAAGTATTCAGTTGAGTTTAATGTTGCTCTACTAAGTTTCTTGTAGCATGTGTCTATGGTGCCTATGTGTGAGTGCACGTATGTGTGAATCCAACTCACCTGCAGATGTCTGCATTGGTTGTTTTTCAAATAGGTATATCAACCCAGATCAAAAGTATGTGTGGTGATCATTCCATATGACCATAGGAGTTAAACTTCTGGAAAAAGAACACTGAAGGTGTGAAGTTAACTAAATTTGTTGTAAGAAAAAAATAATTTGTTGTAAGGACATCAAAGCATAAAGACCGTGTGGAATCATATTTTTTTTTTAAATGGGCTGATTTGCATGTGTGTGTCTATCTGTTTAGTTTTTTATCTGTGTTGGTTTTAATATTTTAGTTTTCTTAAAAATGGCTTTAATGGGTCACGTGGGTGGCTCTGTCAGTTGAGTGACTCTCGATTTCATGATTCTGATCGAGCCCTGTGTCAGGCTCCGTGCTAAGGGTGATGCCTGCTTCAGATTCTCTTTCTCTCCCTCTGTCCCTCTTCCCTGCTCACACATGCACATGCGCGTGCACTCGCTCTCTCTAAAATAAATAAATAAATAAATAAATAAATACAGCTTTAACTCATTAGAGAAGCCATTTTATATATTTTTATAATACTAATATAAAGAGATTAAATATATTATGAGGATGTAGACATATTCAAAAGGACATATGTTTTTCACTCTGGAAGGTTTCGATGGCCATGATCGAATCTCTCAATAACTCTAACTAAGATGGAGCCTGCTGGCCTCTGAAAATTTGAAACAAGATCCTGGCTAGGATAGAATGGCAGGACTGCTAATGGTGAGTCAGAGCAAGGACTCGAGATAAATGTCACTTTCTTTTTTGGCTGTCATAACTTTTTTCTCTCCTTTATTCCCTCCCTCCATCCCTCCCTTCCTTCCTACCTTTCTTTTTCTCCAAATTATGACAATCTGTTTTTATCTTTTCCACTTCAGAACTCATCTTTCACATTTGTTGTACTATGCTTATTTATACCTCAGAATAACTTTGCTTATTTTATTAAAAAGAAGAGCTCCAGAATATCTAGTTAGGTTTCAAAATTCTGACTTTAACTCTGTAAATAGTGCTACTTAGCTCTTTCCTGTTGTAAAGATATAGATTGTATGGAAATGAAGAGTTCCATGTGAAAAACTAGGGGAGGTAATGGTGCAAGAGAAAACAAGAAATGGAGAAAATGAAAATATGTACATTTTAGCACTGGCTGCAGAATTAAAGTCATTGTTTGGGAAAATAAAAATATATCATGTGTTCCATGTTAACCCTTTAGATGATCTTATTGTCATGAATGGGTTGATAAGCTAAAATGTGATATGTTGGTATAGAAATAAAATGATTATGAGGAAATAAAGATACACTGGGCCTTCTCTCTCACCCATAAAACGACATATCTCTTCGGGGAATTGATTTTTCCTACCACTCAGTTTCCCAGACATTCTCTTCTATCTGGTCCTTACCTCTCTCCTGGGTACCTCACAACCTGTAGCCCTCATTCAAACCTGTTGATTCTCATGCTGTCATTCACTCTTTACATGTAAAGAGCTCAGTGGGGTGAATTCAGCTTCAGCTGTGGCCCCTGAAAGGCCAGACTTACTCAGGGGAACTTTGGGGACAGTGCTCAGAAACCCTAATGTTGCCGCTGAAGGGTGCTGAAAGGGGCCTGATATTCCCTTCAATCTCAATGTAGTTTGAAAGCAGATGACCCCTTGGACTGTGAACTTCCCTCAACCTTCCCAAAGAGACAAAGACCTGCATAATTTATTTCATGAACTGCGAGTCTGGAAGTAGTTGGAAGAGTTTGGGTCTCAAGTTTTTCCCTCCTTATGAGTATGGCCTCAGGCAAATGTGGATACTTCATTTATTCATTCAACATGCCATATGAGTATCAGGCACTGCTCTTGTTTTGGGACATGTTTGAGGTGAACAGTGCCGATAAGGCCCATGTTCTCTCATGGAGTTTATTTTTAGTATAGCTAATGAGGAGTACCGCTCATACAAATAAACATTCATACACAAGAGAAAATCAGGAATTGTAAGTGCTAAAGAAAAAAATTAAAAGAGAGTGATGTGCTAGGTTAGTGGATCTCAAACATCAATGTGCATTCAAATCAACCAGGGATCTTCTTACTTGGGTAGAGCTCAAGACTCTGTATTTTCTTTCTGTTTCTTTCTTTTGTTCTGTCTCTCTTCCTTCCTTTCTTTTTTGAAACATCCCCCCTTTTTAAAGTTTATTTATTTAGGGGCGCCTGGGTGGCGCAGTTGGTTAAGCGTCCGACTTCAGCCAGGTCACGATCTCGCGGTCTGTGAGTTCGAGCCCCGCATCGGGCTCTGGGCTGATGGCTCAGAGCCTGGAGCCTGTTTCCGATTCTGTGTCTCCCTCTCTCTCTGCCCCTCCCCCGTTCATTCTCTGTCTCTCTCTGTCCCAAAAATAAATAAACATTGAAAAAAAAATTAAAAAAAAAATAAATGAAGTTTATTTATTTATTTTGAGAGAGATAGAGAGAGAGAGGGGAGGGAGAGAGAGAGAGAATGCACACAAGCAGAGTGGGGGCGGGGGGCGACAGAGAGAGAGAATCTCAAGCAGGCTCTACAAATTGTCAGTGCAGAGCTCGATGTGGAGCTCAGTCTCACGAACTGTGAGATCATGACCTGAGCTGAGATCAAGAGTGGGATGCTTAGCTAAGTGAGGCACCCAGGTGCCCTGAGACTCTGAATTTCTAACAAGCTTCCAGGTAATGCCAGGGCTGCTGGTCTTTGCCCCATGCATTGAATAGCAAGTCAATAGCTGTTAATTAGCTATTAATTAGCAGCAATTTAAAATTGTGTAGTAATGGAAGGTTTTTCTGCCTCTGATGAGGCTATAGGTAAGTGGAGAAACCACTCATTGAAGATCTATTGGAAGAACATTCCAGGCAGAGGAAGGGGTTATTTCAAAGGCCTTGAGAGAGAAGAGAGATTGGTATGTCAAAGAAATGGAAAGAAGGCCTTTGTATCTTAAACACAGTGAGTTGAGGGAAGTAAGAGAGTAAATCATGTCATGAAATCCAGGGTAAGGAATCAGATTTTACTCTCAGCGTTAAGTGAGGCCATTATACAATTTAAACAGAGAACTACTTTACATTCTCTGCAACTATCCTAGATATAGGGTGAAGAATGGAGAATGGTAAGGAAGAAGCAAAGAAGCCAATTAAAGTCCACTGGAGTTATCCAGATAAGAAATGATGGTGGATAAAATCAGAATGATAGCAATGGAAATAGAAGAAATAAGGTAGATTAAGGAAGTGTCTTACTTTTGTGTCTACTTGTTGACTGACTGGCTGTAAGAGGTAAGGGAAAGAAAGGAAGTAAAATTTTCCTTCAGTTTGTTGGCTGGAGTTGGTGAGTAGATGGTAGTCTCCCAAAGAGACTCTTGGAAGCAGAATTTAGAGAGTGAGTCAAGAGTTCAACTTAACCCAGGATAAAAAGGCATGTCCTGGAGGCATCCTATGTCCTGAATAAATGTGAAAAATAGAGATATACATTTGGAAATTGTAAGCATACAAATGGAACTGGTTACAAATACTTAGGGGAAAAGTATAGACAACAAAAAAGAGACCTTAGGCCTTAAACTGCATACCATCTACCATTTAGTGTTTGCAACCAGAGTGGGAAAAGCCATCTAAGTACACTGAAATTTTATGGCCATTGAGTTAAGATAAAAGTCATGAGTGTGCCATGTAGAAATTAAAATTAAAAAAAGATTTCAAAATGGTAAGTAGTCAATGCAGTTGAATAATTCTATGTAAGCCTGGGACTTGAGAATGTGAAGTTGGATTGTGATGATCATACACAGTCATCACATGAGGATGATTGTGAAGGGTTACTCTGAGGATGAGAGAACTATGAAGGGTTGACATGAGGATTAGATACAATGACTATATAAAATGATGAGAATTAGAAAGACAGAGGACTATCGACTGTCTTGTATAAAGTCACAATACCACAGTAGTGGAGGCAGCGCTTCTGAAGAAGTGTCTCTGACCCAGGGTTGTCTGTCCTTTCCATTCTGCCTCTCTGCTGCCAGATCACACCAGCATCCTTTCATATTGGGTGGGAGGGTGAGTTTCAGCCACATGCACTGGGTGCATATAGATAGCTTCTCCATAGTTATGTCAAAACATATCCTTTAAAATTAAGAATCAAAATTAAGAAGGTAGGAAAGAAGGAAGGAAAGAAGGGAGAGAAAGGATAATGAATAAAATCCTGGGTCTAAGTTGTACATAATGTCTTAATTCTACAAGCTCAGTGAATTAATCCTTTCTAAGTTCCTTCAAATCCATCCCACTCCAAGTAAAATCCAGGTGCTCATCTACTCTGTCAATTCTGCAGTAATCTCATTTACCTCTGATGGACCTGGCTTACCTGAGGAATAATCCTAAACCACCCCTTTCCTTTCATTATGTATTTCATTATACAGGCTCAAAAACCTTGAACAAGTACTCTTGGAATTTTGGAGAAAATCAAAAGATATTTGTCTGGAGCTCAGTTATCTTGGAAACGGTCCCCACTTGTATTCTTATCACCAATATGCACTCAACTCGAGACAAGACACTCTTCATAATTTCCCTCACTTCCTTGCATATTCTTATGTCCAGAATTATTTATTTTCCCAATGGTTTCTTCCCATAAATCTCTCTACTCATATCCAGATATTCAAATTCCACCATATTAAAGTCCCCACCCAAATGCACCTTTTGCAGGAAGCCTTACCTGGCCAAACCAAGTAAAACTATTGTTTTATTTCCTGGAATGACATAACACATGATATTTCTGTCATTTAGTAAGCTAACTCTATTTTTCTGTTAATTCCACCAAAATATATATTCAGTAAGTGGTTTTTGACTCCCCTTTAATACCCACTGCCACATTAGGGTCAGATGGGTCCTGAAGACTCGCTAACATCCTCTGAAATACTATGGAATTTCTGCCACTGATATGTTCCAGAGAGAAAGAGCAAAAACATAGTATTCATTCTAAATATATAAGGACAGATGTACTAAACGACATGTCTTCAACCATGCCAATGTACAGGACACAGAACATGCACAGATCAGCTAGGAAGGATGAAATTAGAGATTACCCCCCCCACTCCAATACACACACCCACTGGCTTCCCTGGGTTTCCCTTGGTGTCTGGCATTGTTTGCCTGTTGATTAGTGAGGTGTCTCTAGGTACATTAATGTGGAAGGTTGGATGTGTTTGACAATAAGTCAATGATTCTTTTTGACACGACTTTAATAGTACTGAAGAAGTGATTGTAGGATGATGCCTTTTAATGGGATATAGGTATAAGCGACCTGCTTTTTATGACAAAGGTCAATGGTATTGATAGGTAGTGTAGAGAAGATAATTTCCTTGGCATGGTAGGAGACAACTTGCATGATTCATGATTCATGAAGGTATCTCTCTCTCCCTTTCCTTTTTTATTTTTTTATTTTTTTGAATCTCTCCCACAAGGAGGAAAGAAGAGTCCTCCTGCCAATTGCTTCCAGCTGCCACATTATTTGAAATAAGGAAAAGGTAATATCCCACAATGAAATGAGTCACTGCTCAACAATTGATGGTAACCTCTGGCTGGCCAAGGCCTTCAGAATTTGACAATCATATATGGAATGAGTTTTCTTTTATTATGAAGGAAGTGAATGTGTGCCATTCCAATGGGACATACAAGCAGTCAAGGAGCAAAGGCTGAGTGGCAGAGACTGGAGGAGGGCAGATGGCACAGATAAACACGGGAGCACATCCATATGTGTCTTCGTGTGACTTGCAGGTCGAACAATAAAGTACAAGGATCAGCTTTGCAGAATTACACTTTGTTGAAAGGTCATGGGCAAGAAGAATGAAGGGTACCCTGTGTGCAAAGGCCTGCTTCTGGAAGCAGAGCCAGCTGGCCTTGGGCTGAGTTGGAACCACTGGTTAATCATGGGTCTGACACAGAACACTGGGGCTCCTTCTAGACAGTGCCCATAGCAAGGCAAAGAAAGTCTCAGCAGAGAGTCCTTAGCCACAGCTTTATATTCCTGCACTTTATTGAATTTTAGTTTTGTATGATGGGGGAAGAGATAGGAAACAGAAAAGAGTGTGGAGAAAACAGAACAAAGAAGGGGCAAGAGCAAAGGGAAAGGGAAAGGGAGGCGGGATGTCAAAAAAGAAGAAATGAGATAAAAGACAGAGAGAATGCATAAGTGGTTGGTGTCCTGGAAACTAAATAGTCCTGCAGTCTGCTTTTCCTATTAGAGTAGGATTCTCTCCTAAGCCACATTAAGGTACTTTCCCCAGAAATGATGCATTTCCAACCCTGCCTCTTACCCTTGACCTTTTCTCCATCCACTAGGACATTGCAGGGATTGTTAATTTTAGGAAAATTTGGCTAGTTAATCTTACCTACAATGCTTCCCAGCCCCAAATATAAATCCTCCCAGTCCCCTTTCCTCTCCTGGATTTTTATTCCAAACTGGGCTGTATTTTCTCAGCTGATTCATGCCCCTTTCCCCATCCCATTGCATGCCTGCCTCTCCAAACTTTTCTCCATGGGCTGTGGATTTCCTGTCCTACAGTAAACTGTGTGGGGGCATGACTAAATAGTGGCCATGGATAGCGTGGAGAGCAATGTTGTGTAGAGGTAAGGTATTATGAGCCTTAACATTCAGCGTTTTTTGCCAGCCTCCAAATTCATTATTAGAACTCGGGGAAAGATAGAACTTTGCCATCACCCAGTTGGCACTCATTCAACTCACTGATTCTTCAGTTCCTTAACATTTTCATCTCTGTGAATGACTGCATTCATTGCATCTATATACTCCCAAAGCCAGAATATAGATTTTGTCAATAAAACCAAAACAAACTAACTAACCTGCTGCACTTCTGAAATATGAAATTCTATCCCATCTCAAAGTATTGTTTTTCAGCATTCTTCCTTGGTTATTATCATAAATGTATCTAAATTCCAATCTTGCTGATACTCTGGCATGCTCACCTGGTTAGATTTTTGCTATCTATCATCCCTGTCCTGTTTTCTTGTTCCTTATCATTCAGTCTGGCCTCTGTTGTCCAACGTACAAACACTACTCTCTATCCAAGAGTCCTCCTTCTCCTTTAGCTCATTTCTAAATAGTGTTGAAAAAATTATTCAATATTATATGAATATAAATTCAGCCACAACTAAGGCTTTTTTGCTGCTAGATAATGGTGCTATTTCCAGCATTGTTTCAAAAGATCTCTGCGGAAATATCCTGTCCCTTCCACGCCAGCCTTGGCTCCATATGCTACATCACAGAGAAAATAGAAGATATTAAGTAGGGACACCATCAACTCCCAGTGCTTATCTACAAGATAGACTTCTATTACTTCGTCCTTCCTTTTGAAAGAGTCCCCCTTCCCCATCTACAACTAATCCCTCATTGTATGCATTGGACCCTATACTCTCAACCTTCTTTTAGTCCAATATGCCTTCTCTTAAATTGTTTTCTACTTGGCACCTGACCCCAAGTACTTTTTATTGATATTTAAACATGACCTACCATTAAAAATGAACAAAAGACTCCTACAAACCCTTCTGTGTCTACACTGTACTATATCTTTCATCTATATAACCCTACTTTTAAAAAGATTTGTCAGCTTTCTTCATTCAAAGTTTCAAAGCCCCTCTTTGGCCCACTGCCCTTTGAACTCTACTCCTATCATTTCATGAAGTAATCCTTGCCACGGACACTACGGCATTGATGTTAAATCCATCATCTGCTTTCTGATCATTTTCTTCCCTAACCTCTCTGCAGTTATCGACTTTGACAACCATCACCCTCTAGAAATTCTCTATGCCCTTGGCTTCCATAAAGTCATGCTTCCTGGATCTTCCATCACCCCTGTGGATGCTTCTGCTCAGGCATCTTTGCACTGCCCTTCCTCCACATAACCTGTAAATGCTGATACTTTTCAGACTGCCAAAATTCTCTAACTTCACCTTCTTCCATAGATCTCAATTTGGAAATCACTCCCACAGGGGACTCTTGAAAGCCTCCACATATTGGGTTGTAAACCCTCTAAGGGACCCTTCCAAAGTACCTCAAGCTTATTTTCTATTTTCATTTATTACAATGCTTGTCATTGCTGATTTACAGGGTGGATTTCTCCTGGGACTATGAATTCCGTAGGAACAAGGATTGACTTACTTTTGCTCTTGTAACTTCAATGCTTAATTCCATGCCTGGCAAACCTTAGTCACACTACAAATATATGTTGAATAAATGAGATTGCTTATTTTGGTTGTAACTGAAGAGATTGGTTTTCTGAAAATTTCTCCTATCTGCCATAATATTAGAATACTGTACTTGAAAATCAATACACTAATGGGTTCGATAGGAATGGTGAGTCTCAATGGCAGTATAATGTTGCATTCGAAACTACCATATTTTATTCTCATCTCATCACGTGCTTGCCATGTGATTCTGAATAATAACTCAGACTGCCTGTGTCTCTTCTTTTTTGTAAATATTGAAATAATTGAACCACTTGATTCCATTTTTCTTAAAGGTTTTAGGAAAAGCGCTTTGAGACAAAATTACTTATGCAATCATTTTAGATTTTTACAATAATTATGGATTTCTGGCAACACAAAACAAAGCATATGTCTAGATGCATGTGTCTATCATCTATACATAACTAGATGTAAGTCAACTCACACTTTGGTTGATGAGAAGATAGAAATTACTAACAATGATGAAGCTGAAAACAGTACACGTGAAATTTCTATTGCAGAACAGAAAAATGAGCAAACTGATCAATTATTGTTTGCCTTTTCATATAAAGACTTCCAAAGTTAAATCTTATTGACCTAGTTTTTACATAGACAAAAAATAGTAATGATAAATATGTGCTTGAACTGTCACCATTATATTTCTACTAAAATATCTTGCCTTTCATTTTAGGAAACTAGTTATTCAATAAACATCCTAATTTGCTAAGAAATTTTAAGCACAAGTTGAGAGATCTCATATTTTCCTCAAGAATGGAAATAAAAACAACAATAAATATTTGTAATTATTGTTTTGTTTCTACTTATCCCAACAATAGATACCATTTTAATAGTTAAATGATGTGATTGTGCGTGAAATATGTCTAATACTATAGCAATTTTCCAAATATAAATCTTGGATAATGGAATTGTTTTCTCCTTCAGAAGAGAATGTTGATTCATGTGTCCATGAATACTTTCATGTTTTCTTGCAGGGTACCAAAAATTCATAGAATCACAGAATCTTAAAACTGCAAAAGGCCTTGGTGATTGTAAACTCTGAATATGTCGTTTTACACATGAGAAAACTTAAAACTGATTTCCCTGTCTCCACAAAGGGAACTAGAAAGTGCTTTTTAGTTTCTTCTGCCACAGATAAGTCTATTCCACACACCAAAGCCAGCATCTTCCACCTTTTCTAATATCCCATTTTCTGTTTCATCCCCATGCAACTACTGAGCTCCAGGAAGGCCCAACAAAGTGCAACTCCCTAGCACTACCTCTCTCTCTGTTCCTTGACTTTAAACACACTCTTCCTTCTGTTGATCCCTCTCCCTTTATTTATATATTTCCTACTTTAAGACTTATCTAAGGGGTTGCCTCCTCCAGGAAGATCTCCCTGATCTGAAAGGCTGAGGCAAGTGTTCTTTCATTGTTTCCAGTTCCTTCTTATTTCTACAACAGTATGTATATTATTGAATTGTAATCATATACTTACTTTCCTGCCTGCTGGTTTACCAGGGCCCAGAACAGTCCTGGCTCATAGTTGGAACGTAAGGAATATTCACTGCATGAATGAACAAATTCATGAATGGAAGCCAAACACTCTCAAGTGCTAGAACTAAAGCACAAACAGAAACAGGGCAAGAAATGAAAAAATGGATTTGACGGCTAATTTCTCCTGTGTTGAAAATTAACTTATCGTTAATTTTATTTCACTTAACTACACACATAAACATATGCATGCATACACACAGGGCTTGAAAGGGAAGAAACGCATTCAAATCAAGTTCTACCTACATGACTAATCTTTGATCCCCGTGGAACAATTCTTATTAGGCTACTGAGGGAAAACACAGTAAAAGAGGTATGTGATAGACCACATACCCTTCTGAGGATGCGGCAGATGAGCTGGCCAAACACCAAAAACCACTGTCAAAGCACTGGGCTGCCTCTTTGGACTGCCTTTTCGGATGGAGGTTCAGCTGGGGAGATTCTTTTTTTTTTAATTTTTTTCAACGTTTTATTTATTTTTGAGATAGGGAGAGACAGAGCATGAACAGGGGAGGGTCAGAGAGAGGGAGACACAGAATCTGAAACAGGCTCCAGGCTCTGAGCTGTCAGCACAGAGCCAGACACAGAGCTCGAACTCACAGACCGCGAGATCATGACCTGAGCCAAAGTCGGCCCCTTAACTGACTGAGCCACCCAGGCGCCCCACAGCTGGGGAGATTCTTAAACCCTGCCCTTGTCCCTTGTCGGGGTCTTTGAAAAGCACTTACTGTTCTTTGCTGGTGATCAAACTGAAACCTCTATCAATTTCTATGAGAAAAAGCTACATGATCCAGCTGACAAAATGATGTATTTTATGAATAATAAATTTCTCAAGGGCTTCAGTCCACGTTATTTACTAGACAACCATAATTTGTAATGTTTACTTAAACACTGGCTCTCAACAAAACACTTAGAAGCACTTAGTATCTTGTCCCTGAGCAGTTTGCATCTGAAATCTGTACTTTTTAATTTTATTGTGTGGAAAGAATTTTAGAATGCTGCTACCCCATTCACCACCAAGACTGCCAACATCAGTCATATCTACAGTCATAACTAGACAGTGATATCTGAGAAAACACACCAGTGGAAGCAGCAACATCACTGCTGTTGACGCGAAGCAAAGTCAGCCAGAAACCGCTGCCTGGTCAAAGTCTTCACCACAACTCCAAGAGAGAATACGACATATTGTATATATAAGCAAGGAAGTCCCAGCTGGAATACTTTAACCTCGAGAGTCTTATTTTTTTCATCATCTGATACACTTTACTGGTTGCTTCAGTATTTAAAATGAATTAAGTGCTATTAAACCCCATTTTTAGGTAGTTTCATCAGTATAGCCTAAGGGGATATAAAGCAAGGAGCTTTCTCTGGCAGAAATCCAGATACTAATGGTGTTAAAATGCCTTCTTATTGCGTTTAAGTCAGTAGTTAGGTCAAGTAGACAAACATATTTTAGAATATGTTTAAATAAGCACTCCATTTAGTGTTGCTTTTCAACTCACACATTTTCTCTTCCTTATTCTCTTTCCTGGCTAATACAAAAGGTGACATAGTCACAGGCATAGTGGCTTTGTGCCTGGACAAATTGAATTTTTCAGTTCGACTCAGAATATCTGTGTCTCATGGCAATGATGACGATTGTGATAAGGATATCAAGAGAGCCAATAGAATATTCTAGATGACTAAAAGGGCCATAAGGACAGCAAATCCTCCCTGTATGGACAGACATGTGTCCCTGGACACTTGACTACATCTCATTTGTAGAAGTAAGAAAACTGGCCACCAATTGTGCACATAAATTTAAGTTGTGTTTGGTCTATGAAGAAAATGAGTCTCGAATCTCATTTACAGCTACCATAGTTTTGGCAGAGAATGATATCACTAAAGCAACTTTACAAGGACAGTGGCATTTTAATTGTAAGCATCTAACTATAAATGAAATTGGGATATATATTTTTGCAGAGAGTGGAGAGACTCAAAAAATGCAGGAAGTGAAGGCTGTAAGGAGAGATTTTTGTTGCTAAAATTATGTGTGCAAAGTGGCAATTCTAGACAAAAAAAAATGAGAGATTAGGCAATCTTAAATTATGGTGGAAAGTAAGCAAGATGGCAAGTCAATGGAATAAAAACAAAGGAACTCTTAGAGCAAGCAAATTATGCCCAGAAAAATTAATCATAATCAGGTGGTAAAAAATAGAATAAAAAATAATGAAAATGAGAATTTGATGTGATTTTTATAAAATGATGATGAGTTCTATGAGGTGAAGGGCAATTTTGAATACTTCCTTGATATGTTGCTACGCACCTAGCACCATTTGGGGCAAAGAAAGAGTGCTCAATAAATGATTGTTCAGTAAAAACAACGTGTGTACATATGGGTAGATGGGTACACGGATGGATGGAATGTACTCTGTCTATGCAATAGTCAGCATAAAATTAGGCATAATCCCGAAGATTTGGGAAGCAATAGGGGTGAGTACCCTAAGGTAGAAAGGTTTTAGTGCCACACTGTGTCTCACACAGATGCTTGAATTTAGTTGACATATTCTGTACCATCAAGGGGAAATTGTTATAAGGATGTTGCCCATCAACAGGTCTTGGTCAGTATCTGCTAGGTTGTCTTTTGAACATGTGCTAATGATTTAGCCTTTTACCATGAAAATGGGTTAAAGGCCAAATATAGGATGTTGTTCACAAGTAGTTGCTTCATTTAGAAACAGATGTCTTTGGGTGAACTTCTTTTGCTAGGTTACACAATTATTTGATATGCCAATTTAGATGATGTACCCAGAATTTCTCCTCTTTCTCTTTGCTGAAACTGTGCAAAATAGTCATGTGACCTTGCACATAATAACGATATTTGGTCTTACATTAAATATTATTCTGTGTCTTTGAAATGTGTTCTGTATCTTCCTTTATATTTACCAGATCTTTTCTTCAATTTTTCAGTTTTATTATTCTTCTGGACTTAACTGTTTCAAGTCCTATCCTCCCTCCACCCCTACTTCCCTACTTTGGCTTCTCCCTACCACATGAGTATAAAATTTTCCTTTTCATTCACTTTCTGTGGTCTGCACCTTCCGGAGCCATAGTGGCTGTAGCCATGTTTTAAGTTTTTTTTTCTATTCTATGTGCTACCTGTAGCTTCTTCCAGGGTGGCTTGGGGGAAGTCTAAATGATATGTATCTATTTACTTGACCATAGATAAGCATTCAATATTTTTTCTCCCAGATCTTTCTTTCGTGTGTTTTTTTGGAAACAAGATATCTCCATAAAACTATAAAACTCAGTATTCGTTACATAGAAAGAAAGTTGAAAAATATTTATAATAGATTCTCAGTGGCTGAGCAAGTTAGCATATGTGTGGTCTCAGTTGTATGCCAGTCAATTGGTATAAGATTCCATAGGATCTTGGGAGCCATAAAGCTACATGTTGAAAATAATTTTATGTAGTCTAACATAATCCATTTGTGAAATTAAACTAGTTCTTCAAAACTGTACAGAAAACACTTGAGCTTTAAGAACAAGGGAAAATGGGTGGTTCTAGTTTGAAGATCTACTCTGGAAAGCGAGGTCAACAGGCTTGACCTTCACATTCACACAGCATGCTAAGGTGTATTTGAGATACTTTCAGTGGGGTACATGGGCATTCAGCAGTTTAATTCTCCTGGAGAAGCAGAAACTTCAATGTGCACAGAATTCATTTCCCCCCATTACGGTAATATTCAATTGGACTAAATTATCCTGTAACAGCATTTGAACGTGCAGCTACTGGATCCGGCTTCATTTACTTTAAGGTTAGTAAAGTCACAGCTTAAATTGCTTAAGAGTTGGCAGAATCAAAGTTCTCTCTTTTCTTTATTAACTTCTTTACTTGTAAAGAGTTGAAAACTGGCACAGGAAGTGGGAGGTCAGTCTGGAAGAAATATTACAGGTCATCACCTCCACTTTGGAAAGGTCAATGAGACAAGGATGTAAAAAGAAAAAAAAAAATGAGATGCTCAAGACTTTTCTTGTTTTAAGCCAGTTAATCCTCAAAGGAAAACCTAAATCATATTAAAAAGTATGAAAATGCTAAGACTAGTAAAATGAGAAACATCCATTTAGATAATTATTTTACTAAGTATAATAGAAAATCAGGAATGGCATTTGTGTTTGTGCTTAAAAAAAATATTATCATAGACCTCATTTTCATTCAAAGCAAATTGAGATGAGTGTTCTAAAGGACACCAAGAGAATTATTCTCTTCTTGGTAGGACTTTGACTTTCTGGAGCCAGACATAAAACTATGAAGGTTCAGGAGAGAGGAGAATCATGAAACTCAGTTGAATGAGAAAATCCAGGGATAATAAGGAACCTAAAGATGAAGCAAGTGGGTGTCACAGAGGAAGGGCCCTCGGGGGATTCTGAGACCAGGGGAGCTAGGCTGTGGTAAGAATGTCTTCGGATAATAAATGTCAGACCTGAAAGCAGGTTGGGAATATAGGCAGGGAAGATCATACAAGGAGGCCGTGGAAGGCAGAAGAGGAAACAGATCTGGAAGGCAGCTCTGAGGATGCAAGAAAGTTTACTCCCTTCACCAGTAACCAGATTTAGAATCCAGTAAGGTGATTTGAGTAATTCCTGTTGGAGTCAGAATGAGGCACTGGGTATGAACAGCCAGAAAGGGAAAAGTAAGTCAAGTGTACGTGTTTGTGAAAACACTCAGAAAAGGGTGCAGGGGTGGGTGTGGAAGTCGAGGAGTGTCCTTTGGGACACAAATCAGGCTAGAAATTCATGCAGTTCAATTTTCTACCATCTCTCCCATGCAATCATGACAATGTTATATTTTACGCAGCATTTTTAGGTATTTAAAAATTAGCAACCAATCCCATTATCACTAATCATAAACCACATCCACTATTCAACCACTCAGTACAGCCAGGCACATAAAACAGACATGCACCTTCATAAAAGACGTCTTCCCTTCTCCAGGCAAAGGTGATAAGCAATCATGGATCATGATGAATACAGACAAGAAGAAACCGAAAAGATTTTGTTCAAGAGCCTGAGGCCAAAAGCCTGCTCGAGGAAAGCTGTCCAGCACTTTTATTTCCCGCATAGAACACTGAGGATGGTAATTTTGAAGGCGCCATCCGAAAGACCCCTTACTGAGCCATATCACACTGGTCTATTTTAGGACAATAAAGGGTTGAACTCCCTTTCCTGGGATTTAAAAGTTGGGTTTCACTGAGTGCAGCTATTTCAAACCTGCAGCTGGCAGGCCTTGGAATTGATACAGTATAATAACACTGTGCTTCAGAACTGGGAGTTACTTGGGATGGAAATGGCAGCATCGTACTCTTCAATGAGCAGCTTAAAGAAGATTTTAGTAATACTGAGCTGCAATTGCTCAGTGACAAAGGTACTCCCTAGTTGTACTTTTGACAGGGTTTAAACTCACGGGGGGACAGTTCATAGAACATAATGCTTCCTTCTGAGTTTAGAAAGATATAATAACATGCACAATTACAATCTATTATTAGGAAAGGCTGAATGACAGGTGATGTCCAAAAATTGATAGAAATGCCATCGAGTACAAAGCAATAATCAAGAAGCCCCTCTTAAACAAATTGTATAATTGTGTGTATTTTTATATTTCCTCTATTAAACTTACTTATAACTTTATATATGGCTTTTGGGGCATGGGGATTAGAGAAGATTTCAAGGAAGAAATAATGGTTGCTTTGCTTTGGTTTAACTACCCTTAAATAGAAAACTTCTGAAATTAAATCTGCTAGTTAAATAGAAAGACATTTATTTAAGGAAAAATATTGCTCTTAAAAATTTTAAATGCCCTAGGGCTCATTCTTGGGATCCTTTATCTCCTCTCCATAGGTAATCTCATCTACTCCCATGGCCTCAAATTCATCTATATGATAATGACTCCCAAACTGTATCTCTAGCCTTGACCTCTTCCCCATCTCCAGGAGAATATCTCTTAGGGATTTCTAATATGCATCTCAAATGTACCATGTTCAAAACAGAGCTCTTCAATACCATCTGATCCCTCACCCTCAATCTCTTCTTTCCTCAGTGTTTTCTCATCTCTGCTAGCGGACTACTCCACCAACCAACCGACCCTATTGCTCAATCCAGAACACAACACAACACAACACAAAACAAAACAAACAAGACATCCTTGACTCTTCTCTTTCTTTCTCTCTTGACACAAAATTCACAAGCAGGAACTGCTGACTCTGTCATTAATTCACATCTGAGATCTGTCTCCTTCTTTTTATCCTTTTTTTTTTTTTTTTTTTTTTTTTTTCTGCCAACCTCATCTACTGATTCATTGTCATCTGTCTGCTAGGTACTTCAGAGCCTCCCTCTTCTTAGTCCCGCTCCCTCCTGGTCCATTCTCCCTCACAGTAGACCAGGTAGTGTGTAAATACTGCAAATAAGGCCATGCTTTCCCTGCTTAAAATCTTAACAATGTCTTGATGCATATAGAACAAAGTGTACATTTCTGACTCTTGCCTATGAAGACCCACATGATCTGGCCGCAGTCTACGTTGGATCCTATTTTACTGCCCTTTCCCCCAGGCCAACACACTCTAGCTACAGCACATTCTTTCAGCTTCTGGGACATGCCAGTATTGTTCTCACCTTAAGGCTCATTATACTTGAGCTTTTATCTACTGGGAATGTGTGATCCTCTAATTTTTATGTGGTTGGTTCTTTCTTAAAATTTAGGACCTCTTCATTTTAATTCTCTGCACCTACCAGCAAATCATAATTTCTAGTTGAACAGGGTCATCACCCTCATTGTGCACTACTGTATGCCAGGTATGTAGAAAAATGTCCGTCACATGGTTGGTTCTGAGTAAATATTTGGTGAATAAATGCCCTTCAGAGTTCTATGCTGAGTCTATAACAATAGGTGTTACTTTGTTCGAGGTAATTAGCTTCTTTGAGAGTCACCTTCCTAATTTGTAAATTGATAAATTGGGACTACCTCCTGGTCATTTAGGTTTAATGCTGTAAGAATTTGGAGTCTATAGCAATTCCATAACCTACCTCTAATAAAAGTAACCAGGTTGGGAGGGAGGGGAGTGAAAATAAGCCAAAGATATAAATTGTCCTTACCATTTTTTCTATTTTGTAATGTAATTGACGATTAGTTAATTCTGCTACTAGACTATTGGTAATGCTTTTGTAGAGGTTTTATAGTCCAAACCACTGATTTTTTTAAAGTTTATGTTTAATTAAGAAATAAGGATTCGTTGGGACACCTGGGTGGCTCAGTCAGTTAAACGTCTGACCTTGACTCAAGTCCTGATCTCATGGTTTGTGAGGTCGAGCCCCACGTTGGGCTCTGTGCTGACAACTCAGAGACTGGAGCCTGCTTCAGATTACATATCTCCCTCTCTCTCTGCCCCTCTCCCACTTGCACTCTGTCTCTCTCTCTCAAAAATAAACATTTAAAAAATTAAAGAAAAAAAGAAATTAGGATTAGTTGACTTTTTCTTTAGCAATCGAACTTTATATTAAAACAACTATATGTAGCTATTAATAAATATTTAAAAAGGGGTACCTGGGTGGCTCAGTTGGTTAAGCATCTGACTTGATTTTGGGACAGATCATGATCTCACAGTTTATGAGTTCGAGCCCCAAATCAGTCTCCGTGCTGATGGTTCAGGGCATACTTGTGATTCTCTCTCCCTCTCTCTCTGCCCCTTCAGGACTCTCTCTCTTTCTCTCTCTCTCTCTCTCTCTCTCTCTCTATCAAAATAAATAAACTTAAAAAAACTATTAAAATAGTATTATGTTTGATAAAATGTGGGAAGAGTAGGCATGGGCAGGTCTTTGCTCAAATTCTACCTCTGCTTCTCAGTAATGGCATGTCTTTGGGGAAAGTTTTAACTTCTCTGAAATTCAGTTTCCTGTTACTGTAAATGATAGGGTAATACTCACAGCACAGGATTATTATGAAGACAAAGTTCCTAGGCAGTTCCTCACACAAAATAGAAACCCAGCTACAATCAATTCTCTTTTCTTTCTTCTTGTTCATTGCATACACTTCTATTCAAATATCAGTATCAAATATCAATTTTCCTGACATCAGTGACTTCTTATTCTAATGGTGCTTCTGTAACCAAGCTGGAAGAGAACTATCACGATGGAAGAGTTGTGGATTAAACCTTTTTGGAACTTTGCTAAAACTCCCCAGAAATCTTCCAGCACCAGAGCCTCCCCTCCCTGCCCCTGCACACTACCACAGCATATGTCCTAGCAAGACAATTTGATGCCAGCTTAAAAGGTAAGGGAGAGAAGGACTCCTATGCTTATATTTCGTTTCTAACAGGACAAGAGAATAGATAAAAATTACACACAACCACAGAACTCCTTATCTGTAAGAAACCCTATTGTCTTTTGCCCAATGAGGAAGAGAATTTTCTCAAAATTGATTGCTTCCCTTGTCTTATAATTTCTGTTCTTAAGGCACTCGACTCTCTTCAATCTAATCTATGTACTGCATTTGCATAAATTTGTTCCCATACCAATCCCCCAGTCCTAGAATTCATTTGCCAGCTCTTTAGAGTCCCATTTAAAATGACTTTAAACTTTAAAATTTTCAGTTCTATCAGACAATCATCTTTTAAGCAGGAAACAGAATATTGAACCAAAAGTAGATAATAGAAATAAAGTGGACAAAAATAAATAACTCTTATATCCCATCTGTAGCAACAACCTGTGAGGTTAGGTGGCAGAACTTGTTAATGACAAATTAGTGACTGGAATCTAGTTCTAGCAATGCCTGTTTAATGTTTTTAATCACCATTCCATGAAATGACTTCTATTTGTGAAATGCAATATACAATTCTTGACGTATGCAAAAAGTGTAACCCTAGCGTGTTTGTAGTCTTTTCTCAATGCTGTCTCAGACTCAAGCCTGCTGCTCTTGGTGACGGAAGACTGCATCGATGGCCCCTCTACTGAGTGAGCACAGCAACTGGAGAAAGAAAACATCAGAATAAATCTACCATGATCTAAGGTATAGAATTTTCCTTCAATTAAGAACAACTATTTATTTTATTAACAATAAATAATATTATTAAGCATTAACAACAATAACAATATTTAATGCGTTCAGTTCAACAAATATGGAGCAAAATGTGGGTAGTACAGTGTCTGGTCCTAATAAGTGCTTAGTAAATGTTTGTTATTATTGTTATTTCTCTTTTTCCCAACACTATATAAGTTTATTACATTTTTCCTCATTCAGTCCTCTCAACAATTCATAGACTTGATAGTAGGAGGAGGAGGAAGAGGAGGAGGAGTGTTGTTAATATGATTACCATTTCTACTTCACAAGTGAGAAACAGAGCAAGGCATAAATATCATTTCTGCTGCACTGAACCAGTAAGAGTTTGGTGAGAGGTTGCAGATCACCTATTTGCATCATGTAATGTTCCCCTCTATAACTTTTAGCAGAGGTCACATGAACCCTTCCAGACTCAGAAACATTATATATATATTATATATATATATATAATATATATATACACATACATATACATATACATATACATATACATATACATATACATATATATATGTATATATATGTGTAATGATATTCAGAGGAGTCTTTACATGTTGAGCCCAGTTTTGTCTCCCATTGATCTTATGGTAAACACCCTGTGGAGCTCTAAAAATTAATTTTAATCTCTCCCCTATATGAGTAAAATAATGGGGACTGCCATCACATGTCTTCTCATCTTTAGGTTAAGCATCTAATTACTTCAACAAAGTCACTTCTGACACATCTTACATTTTACTATCTGGGTTGCTTTTCTCTCCGTGCACTCCCATTTATCAGTGCCTGTTTTTGAAGTGGCAGTCAGAACATCATAAAATACTTGAGTCATTAGCTAGATAGTGCATTAATATTGTTAATCCGCTCAATCTTCACCCTACAAAATTCCTATGCGACTTTCGAGTTTCAGCCCAAATGTTAACCACTTTGATACAAACATCTTCACTTAGCTGAGGAGTAAACCATCATTTTTTATATTCATTCATATAGCAAATATGTCATCTACCATACACAGAGATCTGGTCCAGTTATTAGACACAGTGTAAAAGATAAAACAAACTTATTTTCTTTCTTCTTTGATCATACAGAAGCCAGATATTAAAGAAGTATATACAAATTCATGCATAATTATAAATTTTATGAAGGTGAAAAGCATAATATGAGGATGGTAAATAGTACTTGGGTGGTGGCATTTTGTGTAAGGTCTGGAAAATATCTAGAGACTCTCTAAGGTATGTATATAAGTATTTGCATGTGGGTTTTGGGAGGGCTGAGGTATGTGGCAAGAAGTGGAGGGGTTAGATGAGTAGAATGAGTATTTTGGAGAAGGGGAGCATCAGGTTCAAACTCCTTGCGAGTGCTTGGCATTTTTGAAGAAAGAAATGAAATCCAGCATCCTTAGCGAAGAGGGAGAATGACATGTGAGAAAGCAAGAGAAAGGACACTGTCTCATGACATGACAAATTTTGTCTTGCAGGCATATCTTATATCCCCTATAGACATGTATTCTTATTGAAGTTAGTGACCATGCTTCATCTTTGGAGCCCTCACAATATCTGACAAAATGCCTTTTATACCTGGGGGCCAATACTGACATGTTGACTTGAAATGAATAGATACCTCTATCTTCATAGCTATGAACTACCTACAGTTTCGGTAAACAGTCCTTGATTAGTTAATATACCGATAAGACAACTGAACAGAAGTGAACAAGTGTTGGGGCACCTGGGTGGTTCAGTCGGTTGAGCGTCCGACTTCAGCTCAGGTCGTGATCTCGCAGTCTATGAGTTCGAGCCCCGCATCGGGCTCTGTGCTGACAACTCAGAGCCTGGAGCCTGTTTCAGATTCTGTGTCTCCCTCTCTCTGACCCTCCCCTGTTCATGCTCTGTCTCTCTCTGTCTCAAAAATAAATAAAGTTTAAAAAAAATTAAAAAAAAAAAAAAGAAGTGAACAAGTGTAAAACTCCATATCCCAACAAAAAGACATCTCTCCAGATTGCCAATGATTTATTTATGAATACATTTTGGATATGGTTGTTCACTCATCTTCACAGAATGAGAAGACCAGTCACAGACTGGGAGAAAATACTTGTAAAATACATATATGATAAAAGACTATTATCCAAAATATACTGAGAACTCTTAAAACTCAACAATAAGAAAACAAACTTACTTTTTAAAAAATGGGTCAAAGACCTTAATAAACACTTCACCAAAGAACATATTCAGATGGCAAATAGTCATATAAAAAGATGCTCCATGTTACATATGATCAAGGAAATGCAGATTAAAACAACAAGGAGGTAACACGACACACATACTTATTAGAATGGCCAAAAGCAGGAACACTGATACCATCAAACACTGGTGAAAATATGGAGCTTTAGGAACTTTCATTCATTGCTGGTGGGAATGCAAATGCAAAATGGTACAGCCACTTTCGAGGACAATTTGGGAATTTCCTACAAAACTAAACATACTCTTATCACATTAT
Organism: Leopardus geoffroyi; assembly: GCF_018350155.1. Lineage (NCBI taxonomy): Eukaryota > Metazoa > Chordata > Mammalia > Carnivora > Felidae > Leopardus > Leopardus geoffroyi. The sequence continues at coordinate 60,524,067 of NC_059339.1, forward strand.
CCAGCAATCTCATTCCTTGGTATTTATCCAAAGGAGTTGAAAACCTATGTCCACACAAAAGCATGCACAGGAATGGTTATAGAAGATTCATAATTGCCAAAACTTGGAAGATACCAAAAAATCCTTCATAAATAAACTGTGGTACATCCAGACAATGGAATATTATTTGGTACTAAAAGAAAGTGAGCCATAAGACACTTAAATACATATTAATAAGTGGAAGGAGCTTAAATGCATATTAATAAGTGGAAGAATCCAATCAAAGGCTACATGTTATATGATTCCAACTATTTGACATTCTGGAAAAGACAAACTGTGGAGACAGTAAAAGATCAGTGGTTGCCAGGGACTAATGGGGGGTGAGGATGATGGATAAATAGAGAACACACGATTTTTAATTAAAAATCCTCACTTTAGGGGCGCCTGGGTGGCGCAGTCGGTTAAGCGTCCGACTTCAGCCAGGTCACGATCTCGCGGTCCGTGAGTTCGAGCCCCGCGTCAGGCCCTGGGCTGATGGCTCGGAGCCTGGAGCCTGTTTCCGATTCTGTGTCTCCCTCTCTCTCTGCCCCTCCCCTGTTCATGCTCTGTCTCTCTCTGTCCCAAAAATAAATAAACGTTGAAGAAAAAAAAAATCCTCACTTTAGTAAAAATACTATTTATGATACCATAATGATGGATTCATGTCATTATACATTTGCCCAAACCCATAGAACATACTCCCCAGAGTGAACCATAAGATGAACAATAGACTTTCCTTACCTTTCCCACATAAAACATACCTAAGGACAAACATTGAATAAAATTTGACAAACGTTGCACTAGTTATCCTTCCCAAATAACTCTTATATTGTTGAGAATGTAAGATTCCCTATGTATGCTATGAAACAATAAATTAAAGTAGTATATGAAATAAAAGGTAGTAAGATGAATATTTCTGATAATTGTTAAAGGTGTCAGAAGAGGAAATGCTCCACGAATGATGAAATATCAAATTTGGGGTATGTTTCATGAAGGAAGAATGTTTTATTTATTTACTTATTTTTAAATTTTTACATGTTTTATTTATTTTTGAGAGAGAGAGAGTGAGTGGGAAGAGGGACAAAGAGAGAAGGAACTAGAAGATTCACAGTGGGCTCTGCACTGACATCAGCAAGCCCCATGAAGGGCTCAAACTCACAAACTGTGAGATCATGACCCGAGTCAATGTTGGATGCTCAAACAACTGAGCCACCCAGGTGCTCCAAGAAAGAATGTTTTAAGACAATTATATTGTACATGAAGATTATCTATAGGTCCAGCAGCAGATTCTGGGTCAGCTGTGATCAACACCATTCCTAGATCAGGAATTGTGACTGATGAAACTAAGGGCACTTTTTTCAGCCTTCATGAAGATTTAACTTTTCCAACTAGAAAAATAAATCTTTTTCAAAATAACCATGAGGATAAACACTGAGAAACATTTGGAGCTGCTGATGCAAGTGTCATGGTGGGCTCAAAAGCAGTGATTGATATAGGCAGTTAGCCTTTGGAAATCAGCAGGTGGATTGTTCCCCTCTCTGGTATGATTTGAGAACCACAGCCTACAACTTCTGTTCCTAAAAACAGAGACTCACCCACTGGATACAGAGGACATTTAGGTCATCAAGGGAGCCCCATAAGACCATGGGGGAGGGGAAGGAAAAAAGAAGTTGAAGAGGGAGGGAGCCAAAACATAAGAGACTCTTAAAAACTGAGAATAAACTGAGGGTTGATGGGGGGTGGGAGGGAGGGGAAAGTGGGTGATGGGCACCTGTTGGGATGAGCACTGTGTGTGTATGGAAACCAATTTGACAATAAATTTCATATTTAAAAAAAAGAGAGATTCCCCATAATTTCAGTGCATGATCAATAAGACCTGTTCTACAAATTCAGAGCAAGTATACACTTTGATTTTTTACTCTTTTTACTTAATCAAACTACCCTTTCCAGTCCCTTTAAGGACAGGTATATTTGCCAATCCACTTTCCCTCTGGAATTTCTTAAGGACATGAGAATTTATCCAACCAAGTATTTCAGCTCTCTTCCAAATAGCCAAAGGGAAATAGATTAGTTCTTGGTTTGTTTTTGTTTTTGTTTTTGTTTTTTCTTGTCTCAAGGCATCACTCTGTAAAACTGGACCTCTTAATTCAGTGAAATCCTTCTTAACGTTCACAGGATGCTTTCATAGTTCAGGTCTTCCCAGTCTGCAGAAGTACCTTGTATTGATTCCTTTCTTCTTCCTCCCTCTCTCCTTCTCCCCACTCCTTCCTTCCTTCCTTTCCTTCTTTTCTTTTCTTTTTTTTCTTTCTTTCTTTCTTTCTTTCTTTCTTTCTTTCTTTCTTTCTTTCTCCTTCCTTCCTTCCTTCCTTCCTTCCTTCCTTCCTTCCTTCCTCTCTATATTATTTCATGTTCAGCCATGGAGTCCCCCTAGAAAAATAGGACATTACTAAGAGTCTCAGTCTTTTGTGCTGGGCCTGGGCCACTAACTTAGAGTCCCTTTCCTTCCAGTAACTTATTTTGGGGGAACAGTTTGACTTTCTGTGTCACTGGGTAGAGGAAAGGATCAGCCTGTCCTTTATTACCAGACCACTGGTTCATTACCCAAATTAACCAACTCCTTTCCCTCCACCAACAGAAAGGCAGATTTGCTAAGCTTCTCAGCAAAACAGAAGCTGTTGCTCACTATATTCCCTTAGAACAACTAGTGACTCCTGCCTTACAATTGTGGTGCTGAGAAGGGACTTTCTAGGGATTCTTCTCTGATCAGTAGGTCTGCTTTGGGGTTCCCTTTAATCCTTACTCCTACTTATAGGAAAGAGTGACATGCTTTTACTCTCCTCTCAAGGGGCCCTCTTTTAATTTTAGGGTTAAGAGACACTTGATGGAGAAATATTGCCAAAGGAATAATAGCTTTATTACTTAAGAAAACAAATTGGACAGACAACTTTGGGAAGTTTAGAAGAAGGGATGAGGAGCTACAACTGAAAGAGTTACAGGAGAATCCAGAAAGCAAATTTCCCTCTTTGAAATGATGTTGAAGACCCACTTCAGACTGGAGATATAGGCTTATTCTCTAATATTTATTATTGCTGTCAACATCATCAGCAACATCATCAGCAACCTAAGGAAGGCTTAAAACATTATTTACGTGGGAGCAAAAACATTCTATATGAATAACTTACAGACTTAGGCTCAGTAACATCTTCCTTGTTCCTCAATATTTATTTTGAAATACAGAAGCATAATATAGTTCAGGGCAAAAGAGCAAACATGGATTTTGCTATCAGAGAGGATGGGGTCTTATAGCTGCAAACACAAAACGTTACTTAACTGATCCCTCAGATTCCTCATCTAGAAAATGAGAAATTGCTAAATACCTTTTTTTTAATTGAAGTATAGCTGAAATACAATGTTACATTTGTTTCAGGTGTACAGCATAGTGATTCAACAACTCTGCATTATTCAGTGCTCACCATAATGTCTCTATATAGTCACTATATACCCACTATACAATGCCATTACAATATTACTGACTGTATTCCTTATGCTATACTTTTCATCATCATGACTTATTTATTTTATAACTGGAAGTATGGACCTTTTACTCCCCTTTACCTATCACATGCACCCCTCCACCTTCCCCTCTGGCAACCACCAGTTTGCCCTCTGTATTTATGAGTCTGTTTCTGGGGTTTTTGTTTCTGTGTTTGTTTGTTTTTTATTGTTGTTTGTTTGTTTCTTTTGCTTCTTAGATTCTACATATACGTGAAATCAAGTGGTAATTGTCTTTCTCTGTCTGACTTATTCCGCTTAGCAGGATACCCTCTAGGTCTACCCATGTCTTCACAAATGGCAACATCTTATTCTTTTTCATGGCTAGGTAGTAGTCCTATGTGTATTGCAGCATTATTTACAAGAGACAACATATGGAAGCAACCTTAGGGTCCACTAACTACTTTTGAAAATTGCTGTGAGAATGATATAAGATAGTGCACGCGACAATATGTATATACATCCACTTCTGGGCTCTGGGCTCTGGGCTGTAATCAATTTACTTAACCTCTGTGCCTCAACTACCTCAGGGATTATTAGGAAAGTTAAATAGCTTATACCTGTAAAGTTCTTTGAGTAATGCCTGGTGAGTTTACAGGATGATGCTGATGCTGATAACGAGGATAGTGATGGTGGTGGTGGTGGTGATATAATGACTGCTTGGCTTAGATTATACATCAATCAATTGTGATCATTAGTTTACAATCTCAACGAATGACTCTTCAACTTAAAAAAACCTACCTTTGGGCATTTGTAGTTCATCAACTAATAAATCATTTGATGTCTGTCTTTGCAATACCATTAGATTATGTGCAAGGAGCAGCAAAGCACATACATTGTACTGGAAAGAGCATCAGGCTTAATAGAAAGAGACCTAACTCTAGTCCACACCAACAATTTCTTTGAGAACTTGGGATGGGTTATTATCTTACCTCTGATCAAGTGTATGTTCCCTCCTTCTGGTTTCAAAAGTCAGATCATTGAGCGACCATTCTAGTTCTTGTCTCTTACCCTCTAGCTATCTCATGACCTTAAATCTTGCACTTCTGCTGCCAACTCTTATTTCTTCTCTCTACAACATCCACTTCCAATTGAAATGACTCAGTGACCACATCATGATTTTTTTGGAAGAGCTTTCTCTACGAGGTTCATAGGCGATAGGCCACTGACCAGTTAGATTTGTTGGCCTGTGGACTAGCAGCACAGTCTAGAGAGCTGAAATGAGTAGAGGGATCAGCTAACACAGACTAAAATTCAGAACATTCTCTGTTCTGCAGGGGTGATGTGAGCAAACATTTTCCTCAGAAGTCAACAGGTATAGGATGCAATATGACTGATACATTTAAAACAAAATTTAATGCTATGTGCCTGGGCCAGCATCTGGGACTAAAAAAATAAAAATGAACAGGACACTTTTTCCCCCCTTGAGGAGCTCACATCCTTGTGTGTTAAACAGAAATTTCACACACAATGGGGGAAAAATCAGTGTGTAACTGGTATGATAAAGGTATGTGCTTTCTGCTAAGGCAAAATAAAGGAAGAGGACTTTGCCTGTTTTCGATGTTAAGGAAAATCTACCTAATGGGATAGTGTCTCTGAGCTTGCACCTTAAATGATGGGCAAGAATCAGAAAGAAAAAGTGTAGGTAAGCCATTCGGCCGCACAGAGATATGCAGGAATCGAGGCAAAGAGGTGCGGTAGCTGAGCTCTGGCCAGTGTGCATTTGCAGCCGCACCGGTGGTTAGCCCTACTGGGCTGTAGAGGGTGCAGCAGGCGATTAAGCATTGATGAAAGAGAGTGTGAAGAGGAAAAACAGGAAATTGTGGGAGTTAGAGAAATTGTGGGAGTTAAGAGAAAAATAGTAACTGACAGATGTAGGTCCTAGGGAAATGGGCAAAGGTAGGAATAAGAATTTCTAGTGAAAGTGCCTTACAGCAGACAAAGGGCCTCTCGCCCTTGAAAGCAGAGGTTAACAGAGGATCACAGGGAGATAAATATTTAGGTGGGGAGCAGGGATATGGGGTGCATTCCGCCTAACAGCTTTGATTCTTGTGTGAAGCAGGTGAGGGGTTCATCTCCTGGAAGGGAGGGTATTTGGTGGTGAGAACTATGAAAAGAGCAAAGTTGTGCCATACTGACTAAAGATCCCGAGAAAGGAAGCAATAACTAGGGGCAAATAAATAAAACCATCAGCGATTAATAAATAATCAGATGTCAAGAAAATATCAGGCAACATAAAGTTCCATCTAAGATTGTATGCAATTATTTTAATGACAATCATAAGAAAAACTCAGTGATTTTCATCAACAATATGGTGTTATCCAGCCCTAGGAGGAGAGATTGCAGACTGCATGAAGTATTGATCTGTTCCCATCTCTTCAGAAGTTCTTGGTTATTGTCATCCTTTAAAAATTTCTTCTAGAAGAGAAGGTGGAGGATCTTAATATGAAAGATTCAGAAATCAACCTTGGGGTTCAGGCTGCCAAGGTTTATGGGAAAAGCCAAATGGGGGGCAGTGGGAAGCCAATTTCCAGGACAATAGAGGGGATCATTGAAGTGGAGGACTTTATGAGATTGGAGAATTGGCCCAATTGGAAGAACTACTACAAAGCTGTAAGACTGAGGTTATGTGATGAGTCAATGTTGTAGTACGAGATTGCTAGGAATTACTGATATAATATTGCTGCGGGGGATGCTACAGGGGTCTAATAATAATTCTAAATTGGTCTAATATTCAAACAGAACAGGAGAGAAAGCAAATGACAGAAACATTTCTACTCTGCCTCCTTCCCTGTGATCTGGCATGATCTTCTTAAGGAAGGATAACTGTCAATGGCTAGTTAAAATTTTACACTTATTACATAATCCTTGGGGGGAGGGGCAGGACAGGATGTTTCTTGCCTTGGTTTATTTGCTGGAATTGCAGGTCAGGAAAAGAACAAAACAACAACAACGAAAACCACAAGACAGGGGCAAGATAAAGACAGAAGTATCAGAAACCTCGATCCTCCTGGCTCTTGTTACAAAGATTGCCATGGTGCTAGAAAGGATCAGAACTCCTGGCAGACAAGAGAATGTACTGTATGAGGAATTAATTTTTTTTTTGAATATTTTTTTTCTCTCTGAGTCAGGCTTGGTGAGAAAATTTCCTGACTCACACAGTATGTTGTATGCCACGTTAACAGTAATGTTTTTTAAAATACCATACGCCAGAGCAGTCTCTGCCTTTGTTATTTAATCTTGGGACCCTTCAGGGACCCAGCTATTGGGCTGCCGGAGCGCAGTTTTCTGGTGATAAAGATTTCTGACATATAGGATTTCCAGGTGATGACAAGGTCAAAGATGAGGCCTGGATGTAGATAATCAAAGTGGTTTAGAGATAAAGGTCTCTGGCTTTTAAGTTGTGAAACAACCTCTGCCCTTTGTTTTCAAATGAGTAATTTCTGGCTGATCACAGTAAACACTGTAGTGCTATTTGGATGTATCCTCTGAAGGAAAATTCCTGTTCTGGGCCAAATGCTGCAGCAGTGAGACTCTTCCTGCCAAAGTGAATTTTTCCCTTCTTTGTTCCTCTCGATAATCCTGACAATCTTTTGTGTGTACACAGAGCTGGAAGCTATAATAACCCCAATTTTATAGATGTGGTAACTGAGGCTCAGGGACAGAAGGAAGCTTCCTCCCGAAACATATAGGATCGCACAGAGCTGGGGCTGAGGTCTCAGGGTTCAGGTCCTGCCGCCTTCCCCGCAGAACCGGCCGGCCTGGTCCCTTGGAAGGAAGACAGCGTTTCCCCCAGGAGTTTAGGCGCGCGATTGTGGCGTGTGTGTGTCCTTTGTGCACTCCAGGCCTCGAGGACTTTGTCACCGTCCAGAATCACTCGTCTTTGGGCAAGACACGTCTCCAAGAGGCCAAACTCCCTTCAATTATTTATTTATTTTTTTTAACACACACACTAGCACATCTGTGTGCGAAGAGAGGATGTGGTGTCCGGAGCCGCAGCATCTGACCCCCCCGAGGCCCCGCCAGCTGCATCTGCCCAGCTTGCTCTTCTGCTTGACCCGCACTCCGGGGAGGCGCCGGGCTGTTTAGCCGCCGTATCCCCTGGCAATCTGTTCGGGAAAACAGACCAGAAGGGCTGCCGAGGGCTGCGCCAGCTTCAGAATCCTGCTGCCATCTAGGGATGAGATAGAGCGTCTTCCGCGTGCGGCGCGGGGCGCCGGGGACGCTGGGCCTCGCGCGCCGGGGGCGCCGCCGTCCCTGCCCCGCCGCCGCCGCCGCTGCCGCCGAGCCGCCGAGCCGCGTGCAGCGAGGTTGGGCCCGCGCAGCCCCCGCGCACCCCCAGCGCGCCGCCGCCCGGGCCCGCGCTGGAAGCCGGGCAGGCAGCAAGTGGAAACGCACCCAAAAACAGTGCGAAGGAGGGAGAGCGAGAGCAAACAGCCGGGGAGCCGGGGACACACAGACTGCAAGGACGGGCACGAGAGCGGGGAGGAAGCGCGGCGACAGGGTCCCTCGGGAGGCCAGACCGTGCCACGGTAACGAGCCGTGTGTGTTTACGGAGCCCGGCCGCTGTCATCACGCGGGTCTCCAAGCGCAGCCTAACAAGGTCCACAGCGTCGGGCGACTTTATTTTCCATATGTAATTTTCAAGGTTTCCTCTTGCGAACGGGAGGGGGGCGGACGCTGCCTTTAGGAAAGATTGTATAGAAAATCCGGAAAAAGGAGACTTATTGGAGTTAACTTTACGATCTTATTGTGGTGTGAGCTTCGCCTTTCTTCTACAAAACAGAACAATGGGGCTTTCAAAGAAGCGAAGGGGAGACGGTTGACTAGAGGGGAAAGGAGGAGGGGGCTGTGGATTGGGGAAGGGGCCCTGCTGTTGGCTGGGAGGCCCTGCTGGGAAACTTCAAATCAAATGCTTTCTGAAAGGAAGTGTTATTAAAAGTAACTTTAATCCTTCCAGCCAGACGGCTCATAAAAGCATACAATTAAGTCAAACAAATGACAAGAGCATTTTCTCCCCTACCTGTTTGCCTCTTCGGAGAGTAATTACTACAGGCTAGTCTTGTCTCATTCTGTGCAAACAGAAACAGAGTGCTTTGGTGGGTGCCAGGCTCTCTTTCTTTCCTGCCTCTTCCTTCCCACTGCCCCACCCCAAACCCTTTCAGCTCTTGGTACCAACCAGCCTGTCTGCAGATCCAGCCAAGAACAAAGGGGCGAATTTCAATATTTCCTCTTTGTGCAAGGTTAATTGAAAATCAAAAAGTCACTTTTCAAATGTCATATTAAACCCGCCACTGCATCAATTTCCTTTTGGTTCCCATCTCTATGGGCCAGAGAAAAGTGTTTTGGGGGATGGTGGGGAGGCGGGGAAAGTAGGGACACAGTTGAAGAAAAAGAGGAAGAAAGAAGTGAACGGATAAAAAAAATCGCAGACACACACAGGCTTTGATTGTAGATACGCTAACGTGCAGTGCAAAATTGTTTCCCGGAGTGTCCTCAGTCAAAGGCAGCGTTTGCATTCGAGACTGTTACTTAATATTCCGGAGACAGAATTACATCCTAAACCTAGGGAGATTAGGCCTCCATGTTTTTATGTTTTAGTAGATGGTTCACAATATGATTGTCATAAATGCCGTGTTTTAAAATCTTAAAGGGTAATGTAATAACCTGACCATCTTCATCCTCCTTTCCCACTTTTTATTCCCCTCTGAAAGAGGCACCATGCGCGCACACACACACACACATGCATGCTCTGCACACAAACACATCTTCAGAGCACAGACACAGCCTTACAGGCTTTAGCCCCGTTAGTTTTTGTCACAGGTCATTTTGGAAGCTTTGGGCTGGAGTTTAGTGACTTCACACTGTTAACTTTGTGGCTGCTCCAGTAACTGCTCAACTTCTCTCTCCCCCCGCCCCTCCATCTCTCCTCTCTCTAGCTTTCCAGAGGCTTCATTTGCTCCTCTAAAAAGTGGGGCATCCTATCTGCCTCCCCAGTCACTGTTCAGACTGCATGAGGTGCCACACAAACAGAACAAGGACATATTCATTCTCAGGGGCCCTGTCCCTGACTGGGACAATTTTTGAGTTCAATTTTCTGAGACTGGAACGGGTCTTATCTCTACCAGTGTTCCCAAAGTCTATAGAATGGCCAAGGAAAGGTCCCTACCCCACCGTCTTCAGCATGCCCATTGTCTGTGTGTCTGTCACACTCTGCTCCTGTCTCCACTCATTGCTGGTCCTCCTTGAAGGCAGTGACTCCCTTGCCTGGGGGCTTTAGTCCCTCTGTCTAATGCCTGTCACCTTATTTTCCAGATACTGGGTTGTAACCTCTCCTATGATGTACCAATGAATCTTCTCCCCGAGGATCATGCTAATCATAGTTGGCTTGTCTAGTGGGAATCATCTGATTTGCCACAGACTGAACTTTTTAATATATCTGCAGATAACTTTTTATGTAGACAGCCAGGGTAAAGAGGCAAAATCGTGGAATAAATTCATTCTGAAATAACCCGCCTGCATACGACAGGCCTGTAAACCTTTCCTTTTCAATTATATTGTGTAATTGTGGTGATATCAGATGTGTCCACCAGCCCTACATGAAGGGGAGGTGAGAAGAAGTTGGCAACTGTCTGAGCTCATTAGAATGTGCATACAGAGAGAAGCACACTAGAACCCTGGCCATCCAGCTTGTGTCAAAATTCTAGTGCGTTGTCCTCACCGCTAAGGTTCAACTGATAAACACTGGGGTTTGCCCCTTGGATTTCTACCAACTTAAACTGTATGAATACATGCGGTGTCCTATTGGACCCCTCTTAATTGAAGCTCTTTGTTAAAATATTCCATCTACTAGGCGCGTTTTCTTAGTATACAATTGACCACTTCTTCTTTGGGTAGAGCTTCTTCCCATACAAACTTCTATTAGTATATCTGTAACAATTTATTGCACGTGCTTGTTAAAATATGTGTCCTTTCCCCACTCTCTAAACTTCTTGAAAACAGGGATGGTATCTGATGTCTTTCTAACCCAGGAACTTAGAGGTAGATGCTTAATAAGTCTTTGTTGGAAGGTGAAGAATTATGAGAAAGAAAATGGATCTTGGGCTGTACCAGCATTATATCTAGACAATTTCTGAAGCAATTTAGTGATAAAAACAAAGCTGGTGGTTGTGTGGGGGCAGAAGAAAGGTAGTCAGGTGACTGGGTAAATGAATACCTTCAAACATTTGTGTTAGAATTTTTAAATATGGTCTAAGTTGACAAAATATGCATGCGTATCCCAAAATGTTCTATTATCTGGTGAAACTGTGTACTTAACACAGGGTTACATTGAAAATGTGCTGGCACATTTTCTTCCTTGCTATTTTCTTAGTTCACTTGGGTTTATCATTTCTAGAGCTGCCTGCCCCCAACACTACTTTCCAAAAAGAAAAGAAAGAGGGAGGGAAGAAAAGAAGGAAGGGAGGGAGGGAGGAAAAGAAATCAGCTATGTTTAACCAATACATTTCATGGAGTTGGAAGGGAATTCTGGCAGACTGATTGGACAGCTCTAAAAGACATCTTTTGAATCCCTACCCTTAGAACATTGGCATGTTTACAATAGTATATTATTGTTCCTTACTAGTATTGCGTTGTATTTTCAGACAGAGATTCTCTAGAATATTTATAAAGACTGTTATGTATATGAATTGCAAAATTAACACATTAGTAGAATTTATTTGTAATGGCACTACTAGGTATTGGAAACAATTGCTATGCATAGTGGAAGAAAAGTCTGAGAATTTGATTTTAGAAAACTGGAATCTTACACTGACATTTCCTTTAATCTTCTATATACATGTAGGCAAGGAACTAAATCATTTAGATACTCAATTTTTTTTCCAGGCAATGGTGCGATAATCCTGAACTTAACACATGGGTTATGGTAAGAATCAAGTGAGTCAAACCTGTGAAGCTGTTACAAAAAAATTACATGCACAATACAACTAGAAGATGACATTTATTGTGTAGTGCATTTTAGTAACCAATGTGAGCATTCTGAATGCTTTTACTGTATGGTGACGTTTTTGCTGTTTGGAGGGCAGGCGCTGGCCTGCAGAAGGAGTCTGCTTGAATCTCTTCAACAGTAAGAGATGCTAGATTTGAGTTTGCCACGTAGCAAATAATATTTGTTGTGTTTCAGTGCTGCACACATAGGCTCAAATCTCAAAGGACCATTCCCCTTGAAAAGATGGATATAAATGCTGCCTGGTCAGAAAGGGGAAGGATGTGTAGGGAAGGTGGGACAGCTAGGATTTGCCAGACCAATGTGTCTTCTCATTTGCATTGCATGCTTTTTATTTCCTCTCTTTCTTTTTGAAAATCTCTATATCCCCCTTACTGCTAGTGTTTTGTGAGATATTCAAAATGTGTATTTAATCCATCCAAGTTTGTAGTCTCCAGTGTCAAAGCTTCTGCTTAATGCTGAGTTAATGCTCGGTCGTGCCAAAGCTTGAAGCTTTCAGCGCAGCCCTGAAACCAGCTGCGACACATCACTAACGCAGAGGCTTCAGCTCCAGAGACTGCTGCCTGCATGGAGTAAATGCATCATTTTTTAAAGCTTTGTCAGTGCAATCTAAGAGCTGTGTAGAGTGTAATTGGGGATCTTTGAAAAAAAAAATTTATATTTGAAACCATTTTACAGGAATCATCAGGAGAAGCTTGCTTGAAACTTTGTCTTCTAAATATCTCACTGCCCCAGAAACAGGTCTATCACTTTGGGCAGCTCCTGCTTTTGATCAGGTTGTGTTTCTTTGCTTTCCTCAGCCATCTTTCTCTTTTCAGTAAGCTGTGGTCAATACACTTGAGGAAGCAGACATTTTTCTCTGTCTGTAGTCTTAGAATTACTGATCTTGGCAGAAGAAGAACCTGGGATAGCCTAACCGTGGTTATTACTACTCCAGCTGTGGTCCATGGACCACGGGCATCAGTATCTCCTGGAGGCTTATTGGAAATGGAATTATATGCTGAATCGGAGTCTCTGGAGGTGTTCCCAGGAATCTGGGTTTTCCCAAGACCTCTGGGTGATTTTGCTTCATACTAAATTTGGTGAAACACAGCTCTAGGCTCCATGGACTCAGAAGATGTCTGATATGGCATCCTTAGGACATGGTCATACAGTCTCACTCAGAACTTTTGAAGGTTGAGAGACTCACTATATTAAAAACAACCTGTTCTATTAAGAAAAACTGTTATGAGTCCTTTTTAAAAATTATTGAGCATATGTCTGCTTCCATGGAATGTATGTATTTTATTCCTCTTACCTTAAATGCTTGGCATATGGTAGGCCATCAATATACTTGTATTATAAGGAAGAAAATATTGATCTTAGTTTTGCCATCCAGATACACCTATCTAATCCAATAAATCCACCTAATTCTTGTTCCATGAGGCAGCCCATTACATACGTAAAAACTGCTAAGATGTCCAAGTCCTCTCTACTTTAGGCTACTGATGGCTAGGGTTCTTACTGCCTCCTAAGAAGCCCCTGAGTCCAACTTGGGCATTCCCTGCTGTCTCTCCTCTGGATATGGGCACTTTCCATGCTCAGAACAATGAAAATCTCAGGACCTTACATATCATCTGAAAAACCAGATTTCCTTGTCTTATACAAGCACACATAATTTTTTAAGTAAATTGAAAATTTTAAATTTGGTAAAATTTAAATTATGGTAAAATTGAAATGATTAGTTCTGTCATTTTGAGCTTCTGCTCTTTTATCATTTCTTTATAGACAGTATTTTCCCTCTATTTTAGAGATCTAAAACAAAATTGGTGAAAATAATAAATGCTTGCTAAAGAAAAGTTTTAAACTAAAAAGGTATAAAAGAGAAGAGGAAATATCCATGACTGCACAATCCAGAAGAAATAACAGTTAGTATTTCTCCCAACAGATAGATGATTGATAGATACATAGATAGAATGTATCTATATCGTTATCTATATCTGTATCTATATCTATAATGGATATATATACATATAATAAGTTAAATTAGTTAGAACAAATGATGATACCAACATATATACATATTTATCAAGCATCCCTGATGCCTGGGTCTAAGCAAAGATTTGAGATATCCAGTAAACCTCATGAAATTTCTGGAACCTCCTGGAAAGCTGAAGGATCCAAGCATCATGTTAGTTAGGAATCCTTTAGTTAGAAGTGCCTGTCTCTTGGGTTGTTTCCCAACTTAATCCCCATTTGAATCATGTTAATGAGTTGTAGGGACTACAGGAGATGTAATTTTAAACAGAAAGTGCTGTTTCACCTGCAATTCTTTATACCGTTATAACTCAAGCAGCACAAGTGGCAACACTGGGAATGGGACACCCTTCCCCACCTAACAAGAAAATACTCAACCTTGGACTTCATAGAGTTTGTTGGTGTCAAAAGGTCCCAAGAAGGTGGCCAGAGAGCACTGGGACCAAGCAGTGCCTGGAGGGATGACACTGGATACAGAGAGAGGAAGCACAGCTGGATGAACTGTGATGCCAGGAGAAGAATGTGAGCATCCCCATCATGCCAGAAGGGCAGTGGCTTCTGAAGAGAAGTTGGAATAGCAGGAGAGATTAGTTGGCCAGTGGGGCAGGCCAGAAGGTTTGGCGAACTCTTTGAATTCTGACTTTGAACTGAGCACTCCCACGCAATCCCCAGAAACTTGTGACAGTGAGATTTGATATAGGTTAGGTTCATGTGAACAGATGGGGCAAGAATTGGGTTAACTTAACATATATAATATAGATCTGGGGTTTTTTAATATAATTTCATAAAATCAGTATTATATTCTAAATAATTTTATAACCCATTTGTGAAATTAACTTTTTACCGTGAACATTTTCTTACACCCTTAAATATTCCCAAAATACAATTCTTAGTGGCTACAGAGTCTAAAGTACATGCACCATAATTATTTTAATGGATTTCCAACTATGTGACTGTTAGGAAATGAATTGTTTCCCTTCTAATTCATATGTTGAAATCCTAACCCCAGTATCCCAGAATGGAGCTGTATTTGGTGATAGGATCTTTAAAGAGGTAATAACTTACAATGAGATCATTAAAGTGGGCCCTAATGTAAAATGACTGGTATCCTTATAAGAATAAGAGAGGAAGACTCAGAAACACACAGAAGGAAGGCTGCCTGAAGACAAAGGGAGAAGAAGATCCACTGCAAGCCAAGGAGAGAATACTTAGAAGAAACCGCTGTGTGGACACCTTGATTTTAGATTTCCAGCCTTTAGAAATGTAAGAAAATAAATGTCTGTTGCTTAAGTCTGTGGTACTTAGCTATGGTAGTCCTAGCAAATGAATACAGTGACTATTAGTTCTCCCACAATATTTGCTTTAATAGATAATGCCTGTACATTCTGGCATATAAATGGTCATTTACTTTGCTGATTATTTTCTCAGAATCAATGCCTAGAAGTGGAATTCTTGGATCCCAAGATGATTTGTAGTTGGGAGTCTTCATTATACCAAGGAGGATACTGATTATTCCTTACAACTTTCTTGTTCCACAGATGTAACACATTTCATTTTTTTTTATCTCCATGTTGAACCACACAACACCACATACAGTCTCCTCAAGCCCGGAGTGAAAGCTCTCCATTTTGATCAACAGCCACGTGTATACCCATACACTGCACTGTAGTTATTCCCTAGGTGGCAGGTTCACTCTCACTCAGACTACCTTTTATCCATCTTAATAATGTGTAGAGGATGGCTCCCAGAATCAGAAGATTCCTCTTGGGGAAATAAAGACTAGAGAACTGTCTCTAGAGAGCACTCTACATGCCAGCTGGAAAGGAAAATATTACACTTACAAGGGTCCTTCAGCTTGTTAACACCTTAGGATGTTTGTGTTATTGTTTGTTGGTTTGATTTTTCAAAGCAGTTAATCAAGTCATTGTTCACCAGGAAGGAACAAGATGTTTCTCTACTTTACCCCAGGATAGCAGCACTGCTATCTTTTAGACGCTACACCAGTGGACCCTTCAGAAACAATAGAGCCATGGGTAGTAGCTACACGCCACAGAAGCCCCCTAGTGGTGGCAGTCTTATAGGAGAGTTACCTGGAGGCCTGCCAAGACCATTGGAACTCTACATGATGGGCATAGATAATCAACAGAAAGTACAAGGAATTTTTTGAGGATTCCCTCAGGAAACTGACCTATTTCATTGGGGAACATATGTGTGGAGTATTCCAAAGACTCTCAGGAGGAAAAAAAAATAGAGAGAGAGACAGACAGACAGATTTTTATGAGATAGAGTTCCTCTAAGAACAGGTAGTGGTGAGCAAATAATATAAGGATTGTCGCCAGTTTAAACCCTGAGTAAAAGAGGCCTGGGAAAGCAGATAATGATCGTGAAACACTCTCTAAAACCAAAGAGAAAAATTACAGGGTCTACAATGCAGTTTTGTGGCATTTCCTACACCCAGAGCAGGAGCTCTGAGGATGACATGGGATGGGAATGGATTGTCCACAACCACCTGGACCTTAGCCTTTAATAATGTGGCCTAGTCTCCATGGAGGGCAGCTTAAGCAGGATAGTGAAAACAAGACCTCCTAGCCCTACACATTCACAAAGTAAGATATATGAACTCCTATCATTTAAGACCATCACCTATTTCAACTTTGCCTTCTTCCCCTTCACATACTTCCTCCTTTTGGGGAAGATATTGGAAATTTGGGGATTCAGCTGAGAGGCAGTTGAGCTGGGGATACATTTGGTTTGTATTCAGTGTGGTATAGTTTGAGGTTTGCATGTATGATTAAGTTCTTGCTAGCTATCCCAGATCAGTCATGCCTTCCTGGACCTACCACTGCTCACTGTGCTGACTCACAGGGAGCAGTGATGTGATGAAGGGCAAGGTCAGAGGCTGGCTCTCAGCATGAATGTGCCATGTGGTACCTGGCATCCAAAGGATCACAGAAATGGAGACAAATCGAAGTTGTATGTACAAAATTAAAAATACAGGGAGCCAGAGCTAGTCTTCAGAAAATTCTTCCAAACCTTACTTCTCAAGTATAAGGAAATTTGATAGAGTTTGATAATAATCTGAAAATTTTTCCCAAATTTACTAAAACAAATTGATAAAACTGAAAAGACATTAAAAATATATCTATCAGCTGTAGAAATCAAATTTCAATCATGTTAGGAGAAAGACTGAATTTTCTATTATCTCAGAACGAATATTATAAAATCTTTGTCTTATAAATAGTGTGCTGTCACAAAATGTAGAAAAAAAATATTATGGAGAGATCAACTGTGAATACATTCACACAATGGAATACTACCCAATAATAAAGAAGACTAAACTATAGATATGCAACTGCTTGGGTGAATCACAAAGGCATTTTGTTAAGTAGAAAAAGTTGGTCTGAAAAGTTTACAATAGAATCTGATTCCATTTGTATGACATTCTGGAAAAAGTAAAACTATATGGAAGGGTAAAAAAAAAATCCGTATATTCCAGGGGTTAGGGTTTGGGGCAGTATGTTTAACTACAAGGGAAAGTATGAGGAAATGATAGGGTGTGATTAGCTGTTCTGTATCTTCATTGTGTTAGTAGTCGCATGAATCTAAATCTGTTAAAATTCATAAACTGTACACTTAAAGTTCGTTTTATACTATGTTAATTAAAAGTTTTAAAATATTTTAAATATTAGAATATTCAAAAATTAACATTCTTTGTATTATTTTATATACTATGTAAATATTAATTTTTACCCACTTTTGTCCATAATATTGTGTTATTTTTGTTTTTTTTTCTTTATTTTTGTTTATTTTGTATTATTTTTCTTAAAGAGACTGTTTAATTAGATACATAGGCCTCAAGCCCCTCCTCCCCCCAAATCTTAGCTCTGCTCCTGAAGTTCTGGAACAAACATCAGTTAGAGACACTGTGTAGTAGAAGACTAGTTATTAGTCCATATTTCTCTGTTTTTCAGGGACTTCACTTTAAAATCCTAGCATCAGTCAGTGGTTATATAGAAATGCAACGGTAGCTACTATGGGTACAGAAGGTGGATGTAGGGAACACACTTAAGCATTATGACCCTATGGACAGAGCCCCACAGGGAAAGGTGCAGTGAGAGCCATAGGCAAGAAGACAGTGTGTAGTGATGACAGGACAGCAGTGATGCCTTAGGGGCACCACCGTACGGTGTCTATTTCAAGGAGAAACCTTTGCTTGGCATGCCACAGAAGATGCCTCTCAAGGACTTCAACCACAAAGCTTAGTCTGGGGGACATTCAAGGCTATGGTGGCTAATATGGTGGAAAATTGCTATAATGGAACTAGAATGGAATAGG
This sequence comes from Leopardus geoffroyi, assembly GCF_018350155.1. Lineage (NCBI taxonomy): Eukaryota > Metazoa > Chordata > Mammalia > Carnivora > Felidae > Leopardus > Leopardus geoffroyi. The sequence continues at coordinate 60,541,993 of NC_059339.1, forward strand.
TTTCTATTTGCTAAGTTAGTTTCCATATTTGCTATATAAAGTGATTTTAACTATGAGTGAAAATGAAGTACTTTAGCAAAGATCCTCTGGGAGAGTAAGATAACCCAGACATCAGAGAAGCATAGCTATGCCACTGCATTTTGTTTTAATGTTTAGCTTGGCCACTGGATTAAGGGTGATGTGTAAAGGACAGGGACCCCAAAGAAGGAATCCTGGAAGTCAGATTCTGAGGTCCCTGGGTTTGACCAGGAGGCTTTGGAATCTGACGATTTCTCTTACGTAGAAGTATGCTGCCCTGGATGGGGAATACGGGTCACCTTTATGAACAAGTAAAGGAGAGAGATGGCATGTGGACTCTGAGAGTAGCAACTACTGTACCATGCCCTAGAGTGGCTCAGAGCTGTGAACAGGACAATGACACCTTACAAAATACAGGAGCAGAAGAGCCCACTATGGAATTATACCTAAGGATCTCCAGGCTACTTTAGAAGTAGATAAATCTAGCCAGAGTCTGTGTCCCCACTCACAGAATGATGACATAATCATATTGTGAAAGTGGCACCTAGGTGCCACCCCACTAAACGAAGAAGAGATGTGTATCTGTGATGAGGTACCGAGAGAGAGAGGAAAGTGTGGTGGTTAACATCTTTGTCTTTGAAAAAAGACTTCCTGGGTCTGAATCTTCACCCTCCAACTGATTACCTATATCACTCTGCAAATGATTTAAATTTCTTTTAGCCTTGATTTCCTCTTCTGAAACAAGAACATAATAATATGAACTATCTCATTGATGTGCTGCAGAGATTAAATATAATAATGTATACAAACTAATTCATACAACACCAAGCATATAGTAAGCACACAATGGTTATTATTTGCCACCTACAATGGAATATGTCTTACTCATACTGGTGTTACTACAATGTTCAGCTTAGGATAAGTGTTCAATAAATGTTTGTCAAACAGAAGTTGTCTGAAATTTAGATATCTTGGGTTGAATGTCCAGTACTTCCACTGGGAGATTCTGGACAATGGCCCTTGAACGTGCACTGGTATTGGCAATGAGAAATCTTAGAGGTCAGAGTCCATGAAGTTTACCGGATGGAGTGGTAGTGATGTGGTCAGTGAGAGCTGAGCACGAATATTGCAGAATGTCAGAGAAGGGGATCACCATGGCTACTCAGAAGAATTTCTAGGGCTCAGATATCTCCAGCCACTGAGTCATATATGATAGCTAGAGACAACCATTTCTGCAGGACAAAATAAAAAGGAGAAAGAGATATAGAGGTAGAGACAGAGAAAGAGACAGAGATAGAAATAGAGGTAGAGACAGAGATAGGAGCAGAGAAACAGAGAGCGAGAAAGAGGGACTTCTTTCTAGTTTTGGGGCCCATCAGATAACTTTGAGGTTCTAGCCTTCATTAGGTTTAGTGAACAATGATGTTATCACCCTTTGGATGAGTCGAGGTGAAACCCATTTTCACAAGTCTTTTTTATCAGTTTTTCTTTCTTGGGCATGATACCTAAGATGCCAACAGCCTGTGTCCAGTTTCCCAAGATGTTGGCAAATAAGAGTTCAGACAGATTTTTTTCAGTAATAATCTTTGCATCTATTTCATTGATGCTAAATTTTAAAAAAAAAGAAAAGAAACAAGAACCTCTGAGATTAAATAATGATTTTTCATTTTTATAGCCCATACTTCTTATTTTTATAGTATCAATATAGAAACTAGATGAAATAACTCCTGAGTAGCTTTCTCCAGGGGAATAAAATTTCCCTAACCATTTCAGGAATGTAATTAGCAGGAACAGTACTACTAATCAACAATTATACAGAATATTGATTCTGCTCTTCTCTTCTTTCATCTTGGCCAAGATATGTAACCAATGGTGTATAAATCACACTTACCTTGGTCGCTTTGTTTGACACAAACCTCTGCGGTCAAGATTCTCATTCTAGTCCTCTCAACACAGCTGCCCATGTTTTAATTGTGAACAGTTGAATAACAAAGCAGGAAATAACTGAAGACAAGAAGGCGTTGGCCACAGAGGCAAGACTGTCCCCAGGAAAATGTGAGGCATCCAGATTTAGCGCTCCTGTAAACCCATTGCGTCCTTTGATTGGTCCTTCAAACCGACCTAGGAGAGAAAGCGGCGCCCTCGTGTGACTGCAAATGGAAACTGAGGCCTAGTGAAATTTGAAATGTATACGAGATAACAGAAGCAGAGCCCCGAAGAAAGTTAGAAATAAGTTATTTTGTATAGCAGCCGTATAATGTCAGAATTACCAGGCAACTAGCGCATTCATTCAGTTACACTTTAAACGATGGAGTCCCCAGCAATTTGGGGCTTGTGTTACACTTAACTGGGGAAAAAGTCTTCAATTCTTTTCATCACTACCATCATTAGTATGGTCATCATACTTCTTTCACAGAATTTATGGAACTTCACCTATTTGTGTGTTTGATTTCCACACTGGACCATGAATCCTTCAATGGCAAACATCAATTCAAGCAACAAGCACAGTCATTTCAGAGTAAGTGGTTACTGAAGAAATAACATGGCCACATTTGGCTGAGAGTACTTTATGCACATTTTAAAATTTAGCAGAGATTTACTAATGATATAAACAAAAGTTAAAGTCAAAATTTTAATCTAACCATATTAAGTATACATTTTTACTAAGCAACACTGGAATTTGGGATGAGTAAGTAAGTGCTGAATTCTGAGTAGAAATGAAGAGGGATATTTTAGGAAACCCGATGCAACACACAAGGCCATGTAAGTTTGGGGATGTTGACTCCACCTGGCCGCAGGTGTGACAGCAAGTTAAGCATATTGATAGTTACAGTCATTGTATGAAGTTGTCTGAGACATCTAACTTTTAACTGACCTTGGAAAAATCAATAGGAACCAAGAAGGTTATTGAATGGAGAAAAGCTCTGGGAGCATAAGTCAGACTCCATAGGATTCTTTGGAGGAAAAATGAACACAGTGTAATTTCTGGTATTCAACTAGAGTGGGCACGGTTCCATTTGGAGCATTTGGGAAATAACGGAAGTTAACAGAGTTAGGAGCTGGAGTCCTCTTACAACAGTGCTACTTGCCTAAGGCCACAAAGGATTCTACATGAGAATCTTGCTACTTTGTCCTTGGTGTCCATAATTCTTGCTCTAATTGGTGTCAGCTGAAAATTTTGGAGGGGTTTAGTAGCTTCATCCTCTGCATTAAAGACATCTGATTTTTCTTTCTTCATGTTCTTCTCACTTCCCTACATTCAGGTCACTTTCTTTGGTTTCCTTAGGCAAATACATCCTTATATATCCTTACCTACTTATCTTACTTGTACTCCAAAAACAAACACAAGGCTAGTCCCTGTGAAGTCACATTTGTTTGATGAATTCTTTTTAAATATGAAATTTATTGTCAAATTGGTTTCCATACAACATCCAGTGCTCATCCCAACAGGTGCCCTCTTCAATACCCATCACCCACCCTCCCCTCCCTCCCACCCCCATCAACCCTCAGTTTCTTCTCAGTTTTTAAGAGTCTCTTATGTTTTGGCTCCCTCCCTCTCTAACCTCTTTTTTTTTTTATGAATTCTTAAAAAGTTCTCTTTACCAGGAATCCTTTCTTGATCCAATTTTTCCAGTCTGCTTTTCACATACTTATTCCAAATTCCATGAGCCATCCACACAACTAGCTCTTTCACAGACTTTGCAAATTTCTGTACACACACACACACACACACACATTTCACCAAATTTTCCTTCTCTAAATTTTCCTCTAAGTTTCCTGGTTAACACCTCAGTTTGCCCTCAAATCTGGGAGTTCTACCAGATAGCTTGGGATGGAACATGTCCTCTCATTATAGCAGTCCAACTTCCTGGAAGGTCCATCTCTGTTTACTGGTCCATTGCAGTGGGGTGTCACTACAAATGGAGAGACTTGTCAGAACCACAGGTCTCCCAGCACTCCACAGTGCTTGACTTCATATATTGCGTCACAATAGAGTTCCAGATGCTGTGCCCGTACCTTATCCTTTAACACCATACTTCTCCAAGAGTGTTGGCATCCACTCGGATTGCTCATACCAAGCCAGTTTTCCCAGCAGTGTATCCTCTTGCTGCTCTCTACTCCTTAGGACCAAACTCACTCAATTTTCAACTGTTTCTCCCCATTAAAACATTTGTTTGAAATGGTAAATTTACATTTCATTAATATAGTCCTTAAAAATTAGCACTGTGATGTATTCCTTCTTGACTACCAGTTTCAGATCTATATTCCCTTTGTTCTATAAAGCCTATCCCCTTTCTTGTCTTTTCCTCAGTTTTCTTATAATGCGTGATCTTCATTGCAAAATTTAGCTGTTACTCCCTGGGCTAGTCATTAGTGCAATGTTTTAAATGATCCTTGTTTTCCTTCTTCCAGGCTCATGGTAGGATTATACTTCCACATCCATTTGATGTTGGGCATATCCATTTAACTTTTTTTGGGGGGGGCAATGAAACTTTAATAGCCAGTACACATTCATGTTCCTCCTTTCTTCTACTTTGGGAATTGTGAAAACACAGAAATGGAGCCTCCGTCAGGCTAATCCTTTGGTTGGATATTTTAAGAGTGGAGCCACACAGCTGACCCATAATGGACAAATAACATGAGAAAGAAATAATCTTTAATGTGTCTTATTTCTGAGAGTTTCGAGTGGTTTGTTGCCTTTGATAGCTAGGTCCAACCTGGTTGATAGATTCTCCAAAACGTTGGTGTCATAGGTTATATTGTCAATAGGATTGCAGAACTTAGGAGAAATGATTTCCTTCTATTTTTTAAATATATTTTATGTATTTGAAAGAGAGCTAGAGATATGTAAGCAATAATTCATTTGTTCAATATAAATTGATTGAATGCATATCCTGGTTTTATCTCTTGTGACAGTGATTTTTTTTTTCTTTACAAAAGAGAATTGGGTAATGAGAGTGCTTACTGAATACAGTCAAGGTCATTTGGCATAGAAAAACTGGCCAAAATGCCATTGTAAAGAGAAAGTGGGGAGTCCCCAGGATGTAGAAACTAACTTCAAAATATAAGTAACAAGTGACTAGTGGGAACCTCAGGGCACCAATCTGAGACAAAATCATCAAAGTAACACTATATCCGTGTGTGTGTGTGTGTGTTTCTTAGTGTCATTCATTATTTGTCTTTGGGCTACCTAAGAAAGTACTTAGGAAAGCTGAGATAGGGGAAAAAAAAGACATCATGACATCCCAGTGTGAGAAAATATTACATAACTATGATGATGCAGTTAAGTAACAATGCAAAATATATAATCCACAGGACTTGAGAAGAACACAATCATACTGGAGGGGAAGACCATATGGAACTTTATGGAATTGTTGAGACTGAAGATGAACCTTAACATCTTGTGTAGACAGGAGACACAGAAAGGAGATGAAGCATCCCACAAGCTGATCATCTGGTTGGTACATTAAGAGTGGGGTTACCCAGCTGACCCATGGTAAAGACCATGAACAAAATGTGTTATTAAGACATAGGGAGATCACAAAGCATCTAGTTTATTAGGTGATCATTCATTCATTCATTCATTCACCAAATATTGACTGAAAATTTTTTACATAATGACCATTGTGGTAATATAGTGGCAAACATGCTATCTAGAACTTCTCTATCTTCATTGAACTTTATAGTTTAGTTCAGAACAGATAAGAAACAGATGAGTATTTAACTTAGAATTTTACTGAGTGCTGTGGAGAAGTACAGTGTGATTTAAGAGTATAGATCAAAATGGTCTAGCCTGTCTGGAATAGCAGGGAAAGAAATACTCTTCAAGGAACAGCTTAGGAGGTATTAGTAAGAGTAGAACTAGAACACAGGGCACCAAGTTGAATGGGCATGAAATGAGGTTAGTCAGGAAGACAGGGCTCTATAAGAAGCTTTGTTCTTTATACCAAAGAAAGGGGTTCTTGAGGAAAACAAAGACATGGTCAAATTTACATTGCTTTGCTTCCCTTGTCAACATTCCTCGGCATAAATTTCTTTGATTGATCTTGGTTCATTTAGGGGATCATTCCATGGAACCATTTAAGTCCGTATCTTGAGAAATAAGTTAAAATGACAGTCTCTGATTTCCTTAATATGCTTATCAATGTGGCCTGGGGTACCTGTGTGATTCAGTCAGTTAAGCGCCCACTCTTGATATTGGCTCAGGTCATGATCTCACAGTTGTGAGATTGAGCCCTGCATCATGCTCTGCACTAGGTGTGGAGCTTGCTTAATTTTTTCTCTCTCCCTCTCCCTCTGGCCTTACCCCTAGTGCTTATGTGCTGGCTCTCTCTCTCAAAAAAAAAAAAAAAATTGATGTGGTCTCAAAATCTCGAAATCATGGTGATATCTAAATTAAGTCTTTTATATATACTGGAATTTCAATAAGAGGGGGTGACTTTTTTGAAGATTAGTGGGTGGTAGCATATTTTTCTTCCTAAGATGATTTCATAAGCTATGTAGATGTGTGTATATGCATGTCCGATATAAATTATATATGTGCAGGAAAATATCAACACTACCGCTTCTGAAACTTTCATACTAAACAAAAGGAAATTATCAGTATTCACTCATTTGGAAATAAATCTATAGAGAATGTTTTTTGGGTTGTTTCCTTAATAATTGTTTTCAAAATGTTATTGGAACTACTTTTTTTCATTCAGGCTCCAGAACAACATATATCAACTTTCTTTTCTGGGGATCAGCCAATCCTACCTTCTCCTTAGAGTCTGTCACTTGAGGTAAATGGAGTGATATATGGCTGAGACCTGGGGGACAGTGGTTGAATGCCTAGCATCATTTCTTCACTTCACTGAAACTTCTGTAAGGGAGAGATTTGATGTTATCAAAATACTTCTGAAATGAAAGGACAACTGAAAAGTGTTTAAAAGTCATCTTGAGGCAAGACTGGTATGATGGAAGCTACGTCTCTCCACACCAATACTTGTGATGTCCTAAAATGGCAGCAGAGGTGGACTCTGGCATCAGCTGTTGAGGAAAGTGATAGTAAGTGAAAAGATTGCACAATGGGATGGAAGGAAAAATGCTCTGAGGAGATGCTGAAGCAAAGACTCAAACAGTGTAACTCAGCCAGATGGTTGGGCAAACCCACTAGCAGATGGGCCAGCAGTGTACATAAGAATGAGGAATCATGTGGGACATCAGAAGCATGGTTTAAAGCCAACTTTAAACCGTTGTGAAGCCTGAGAAAAAAATGAATTTCTGGCTCTTGATTACCTATGGTAGATGGCATAAATGTAAGGAGGGAAATGTCCTAAGCTTGGTAGTCTATGTTGCAATTTCCCTGTGAACACATAGGAAAGTGTTGTGTGGTTTAAGAAGCTCTAAGATAAAACGTGGGATGCAGTTGTTCCCCATTTGGACCAGAAAGTTTTATCAAGAACTTACTATATATCAAATATTAGGCTAGATACAGAAGAAAGCAGAGGTACGCAAGATAGCCTATGGATTCTGACTTATAGAATGTATGGTTTGCTGGCAAAACCAGATACAACAAGATAATTCAGTGTCATACATGACACAGATGGAAAGCTGTAGGGTTCATGAGAAGCACAGAAGGAGGGGATCAAGGTAGTGTTTCAAGAGAATACAGGCACTAAGTTGAACCTTGATATTTGAGAAGTCAACTAGATGAAGAGTGAGTAGTAGACAGATGAGGGAAAGAGGGCAAGCTTCAGGGAGTGTGTTCCAATCAGGAAGAAAAGGAAAAAGTCTGAATGTAAGAGAGTCTGTTGCAAGTCAGAGAAACATGGAGGTTTATCATTATGCTTGGTGCAATAGGGCTTAGTTAATGGTTTGGAGATACAGATTGTAATCTAGTTCTTAAAATGGTTTCCCCTTTGCTTGTTGAACTGCAAGCCACTTTGAGGTGGAACATAATCTCACTATCAGAATATGAGTCTCCACGCTCTGAATAGAACTCTTTCATGATTTTATTCTTTTTCCTCTGTGTTGCTTCAAAGTTTAGCCTCTGTTACCAGAATTTTGGAAGAATAGAACCAACTCTTACCATCTGGGAACACACAGTCACACACACACACACACACACACACACACACACACACAGAGTAATCTATTTTTGTTCTTCACAGTTCATTCTATATCACTCCCTGATAATTTCTCTATATGGAAGAATAAATTCAGCAATTAAAATTTTTTTTGGTCACAATTGAAATAATGTTTAGACTTTTTAAATATCCATTTTATATGTGGTTAAAACATATAAAACCACATTTAAAGTATGGTTAAAAATGCACCCAAATACACTCACGGGGTCTTACAATTAGTCTTATGTATGAATATAGAATTATCTTAAGTAATATAACATGGTTGAGATATCCACACATTATCAAGGATAAATGAATGCTCATATATGAATATTTTGTAGTAGAAACCCATTGCCCTAACCATTTTGTTCATTTGGACAGTATTTTCCCCCTATTTGTGAATTCTGAAAGTGTTTTTTTTTTTCCTTATTGTTGGCGAGAGGAAGAAAGTAGGGCTCTGCCAAGGAGGGTCTTGGATAGAAATCACCTAAGAACTCTAAACTGAGTGCCAGTGTAGACTGGTGTCCATTTTGGTAGGTTTCCAAGTTCTGAATATTGGTATTTTAATCCAGGTGGGGGAGACTCTGGACGTGGGTCAATAGGACTTGGAGTAACTCTGGCTGAGAACTGATCTACACACAGGTCACACAATGATCTGTTTGTTGTGGTGGAGAAGTTGTGGTCAGCTCATAGGGGAATCCTGTTGTGGAAGACCCAGGAGTGTAGTAGGTTTTACTTTTTAAGGACTAACGCATTAAAAATGAAAACAAGAAGAGGCCTTTGATCTTCACTTGGAGCCCTAGAGAACCACAACCAAAAAATGGAATTAGAATTCCATAATTTGAAGGTTTGTGACCAAACTCATAATCCACAGCCAGCACTATTCTCTTACTTATTCAGTCCAGAACTTTGAAGATCTGAAATCAGCTTTTTTATCCTGACAGGTTTTACAGGAAGCTACTCAAGTCTCCCAAGTTACAGCATTAAATGAGATACATAAAAACAAAAACTAATTCATTGTTGTTAACTCTTTTTGTAATTTATAGAAAGAAGAAAGAATTAATGCATAAGTGACCCTCAAACTTACACCTAAGTTGAAGAATGTTAAGCTGTTTTTGCCCTCCATGTTTTTCTACTTTAATTGAAGAATTAAAATGGACTGGGCAAGATTTCCACATACATATACTCCAGAAACTGCCCATAAAATAAAAAAGAGCTTTTCATCATTTGGGAAGGTATTTCCTTGATGGGTTTGTATTCATCAATAAACTATATCTTGCTTCAAAACATGAAGGCATGTAGGGCTGCTTCTAGCATCTCAGCAGGCTCCTAGAATGGATTCCATAGCAGCTGATAAGAAGCAGAGGAGTCAGGGAGAAAATACTGTAGTATGCCTAGAAGCTGCATGACCTCAAGTGAGTTACCTACCCTCACCTCTCTTTCTCTCTTTTGACTCAGTGCAAAATAGAAGTGAAAACAATACTCACTCTATTAGAGTTTTCTTATGACTAAATGAGACAGTGCTTGCCAAACATTTAAAACTCAGCCTGGCATTTAATAAGTGATCAATAATGTGTTGCTACTGTTGTTTATATCATTGTTGTTGATATTACACAGCAGCTTCTCCCAGTGAAGTTGATAATTTTCTACTTTTAGTATAACTGGAGAAGTATAACATCTCAACTAAACCCTGAGACACTGCTTTGGCAAGAGTGGAAGAGAGATAAACGTCATGTCTAAAAGGGTTAGTTGAATACATGAATGAAAAAGTGCCTCCCACAATGTGGAAAGGGAGCAAAAGAATGTTTGCTTAGATTTGTAAAGATCAGCGTGAATACAGCTAATAGGGCCTCCCTCCAACAGAATGTTGTCTTTATGGAAAGAGAAAGTTTTGTATCATGGATCCTGCCTAAGATTCAGACCAGTAGCCCCACCTTAAAAAAATACAAACAACAAAACAAAGATTAAACCACATAGCCAAAGTGACAGGATGGTATTTGTAATTAGACCAAAAGTGAGTTTTTAAACAGAAAATTTATCCTAAAAGACCACACTATTTCTGTTTTGTCCATCTTCCTGGGGATGGCCCCAGTTTTGAAGAGTCAATGCCAAAGTGAGACTGTCTGGTCCTGAGAATTGTCTGGGTTTCATTTTCTGATTAGAAATCACAACTGCTTCTTGGTGATGAAACTGTGTATCTCAAAGCCACCAGTGAATAGGGTTTGCGTTTGTGTTCATTTCTAAAAATAAAGAAAAAAAAAAACCTGAGCAAACCTTTCCCTGTGCATTAAGCCTTCTGACCTTTATTGAAATAACAAAACAGTTATTCAAAGGACACGAGGATGAATCAAAGGTAACTTTCTATTTGCCAACATTCAAGGGTGGGGGATAGCTTGCCTGCCTTTCTCAGAGGGCTGTTCTGACAGAATGTTTGTGAAGCACTCAGCCCTCTCAGGAGGGTGCTGAATTAGGATTTTTTAAAATTTAAATGTCTGGATATAAAAAAGTTTGATATGTTAACAGTGAAAAACTGAATTAGCAGCCTTGAGACTGCCTTGAAGAAACAACTCCAAAAGTGTCGGCAGTGTGTAGGGAGACCTAGGTCAAAAAAAGTTTGATATGTTAACAGTGAAAAACTGAATTAGCAGCCTTGAGACTGCCTTGAAGAAACAACTCCAAAAGTGTCGGCAGTGTGTAGGGAGACCTAGGTCAAGTGTAACAACTATAATGGTCTCTGGACTGACCTTCCTACATCAGCCACCCCCTCTTCAATCTATCTGATATTTATCTTTATCATTTCCTTATTTATAAACCATGAATGATTCACCATCACTACAAAATTAAGTATAAAAGTTTGTCCAACATTCAAGGGCTGTAAAATATGGATCCATCCTCGCCTTCTATGTGTGTGACCTTTTGTTTTTCTTCTCCATACCACTTATTTTCCAGAAAAAAAGTTGGCTTATTTCCATTTTTAAAATACGTTTTGCATTTTCTTGCCTTTGCACCTTTGGTAATATGGGCCTTACTTCCCTGGAGATCTTATGCTGCCTTGCACAAAATACTGAAAACATACATATAACACACATGCACGCACACACACAATCCAACTGAATCAACTGTGGAAAGGTGTCCAGGTAGAGAACGCACTGATTTCATTATTTGAGAGGTATTCTTTTCTTCTTAGTGATAAGAGTTGTTGTGGAAGCTCTGCCAAGATTTGGAGGTAACTCCATTCTTACTGATTTAATACTCCCTTGGGAATATGTTAAATACATGATTTTGACATGAGACATTTTAACTTACATCATCTGATTTTCCATCCTTAGAATTATAATCAATAAATCACATAGTGAGTGAACACTGTATACATAAGACTGTTCACTGTCACAAACCTGGGAGGAAAGAACCCTCTTGAGGCTTGGGATTAAGTAGGAGATAAAGACTTCACTACGCTATTTTCAGAGAAATGCCAGAGTTATCCACGTAAATATCCAGCCATCCATTATGTTATCAAGATAGCATAGGAGCAGAGAAGAAACCCTGATTCTTTGCTCCTAATCTCAACAAGAACAGATTTAAATTATGCTCTCAAACTTCCTCCTAACAGGACCACTCTCTGATTCTAGAAACCCAAAAGTCATGTATTAGTGCCAACGCTAAGAAATATGATTCATTTATAAGATGACATATTATGATACCACATAATTATTACTCTTATTTTATTATTAAGTTTTCCTAAGAATTTATGAAAGAATTAAATAAGGCTTGGTGGAAGTAACAGATTCGTATCAACAAATCTCAATTCTAGTGATTTCTCTATTACTGTTTTATTTATAAGCTTGAGCAGTCTTTCACTGTATGTGTACAAGTCTTTCCATTTGTAAAATGGGGTAATAATAATCATACAAGGTTTTCATGAGGCTCACACGAGCTTGGATTAAATATGTAGATATAGGTATAGATAGAGATATATAACATACTATCATCGGTTAGTCACTTTCAGACTTTTTCACTGTTATTAGAAATCATATGTTGTAAACATCTATAAACATCTCTTCAGTAATTGAAAGATGAATTATGCTATAGACTTATAAAAAAACAAATAAACATCTGTGTGTTTCTGTATGATAAAAATAAAAAAAAGATTGACATATTTTTCTCTGTTCTTTTTGACTTGCATGAATATAGGACAACTTTCTACTTTTCGATGATGTAGGAAATTGTCCCTCAGATGCTCATACTAAGATGATGCTGGGCTATGCAAATTCAATCTCTCGGCAAATTTATGAAGTTATCACAATTGCTCAAATATGTAATGTCTCTGTTTCACAGAACAGACTGAAGAGTGGTCTGGAAATGTGTAATTTTAATGATAATAATACACGTCTGCCAACCAATCTTTATAGATCAAGATTTTCCTAATGAGAATAAGGCACCAGGCCTAAAATAATAAGCCAGATTCATTTTTGCATTAAGACTCTTTGTAGAAAATTAAAGAATCTCCACTCAACCTAAATTACAAAGAAAAAGGTATTTTACAAAGATATGATATGAAGAGTCACATGGAACCCAAGAAGAAAACTTGGACTTACCATGAAGAACAATTGGAAAGAGGGATTCAAATTCCAGATAGATTTTCTCTCAATCTTTCCTCTGTATTTCCTTCTTTGCCACAGATTGAATGCTTTGTTTCTCTGATCTAATGAATGGAACCAAATCCACCAACAGCTCTCGAAGTGTAAAGTAGGCCTCTATCTCTGTTCACAAACTTCTCAAAACTTTCTTGAATCAAAGCTCAAATATTTGTGTCAGGGAATGTTTAGCATGCATAACCAGCTCATCCAACAATCAGTTCACTGTTTCCAGAAAGCCGAGTTAGTAAGCACATGGAAGCTCCTTGTGAAACTACATGGATGGATTGGGCAAAGGGATAATTCCCAGAGAGAAAGGGTAAAGACGTTTACCACAAAGTCCCAATGAGAAGCTTTCCCTGATTTCTTTGTCCAAACATAATTCTCTTTTTGATACCTCATAGTGTTTGTTTCTGTGATCTAGACATTTTAGTATTTGATTGCACATTGTTTTTTATTACATGGATACATGCCTTGTTTCCAAACCAAGCTACAAATGTTTTGGTATAGAATCATATCTTATTTCTGTTGCATGTTGCCAAGGCCTAGCATGGTGCTAGCATGGTGCTGTGCATGTAGTAGCCACTTTAAGAATAATTCTTGAAATTAAGTAGGTTGTTTTGCATGGGCAACTTTAAGCATGTGTTTAGTTCAATCAAACATGGTTTTACTGAGTTTGTTTTTCTGCATCCATTTTTTGAATGTACAGGTAGGTCAGTTTAGTAAGATCAGTAGAACCAATCATTCACGTTGAAGCAAGTTTTAAACTCCTTTCAACGGTATTTATTTTTTCAGTGACTCCTCCATATGTGTGTGACGGGTAAAAATGGAGGGCAGGAGCTTAAGACAGCTGCAGGAAAGAGATTGACAGAAGGAAGGAACAGATTGAAGTAGTTAGCCAAATGATATGACATTCCAAACCTCAAAGGATAAGGTACTAGTAAGGGCAAGGTAGATAGACTAACACTCATGATGAACTACCTATTCAAAATTTTAAAATACCTGCAACCCAGAAAGGTTTTTGAAAAAACTTGACTGAGATAGTCATTGATTTAAAATGGTCCACACCAAAATGTTCTAAATAAAATGTTAGTCTTTTATAAAATTGTATCTCGATCTATTCACATATTGATTAATATGGTGCCTAAAATATATGCACATTTTTTGTTAAATTACTTTAGAAGTGAATGCACAGCAACATTTTACTAAGACTTTTTCCAACAATCAGAGTACTTTGTTTTCCTCAAAATCATTTATAGGCATTTTCACTTACTACTTTTAGCAAACACATTTCTCTGAAGGAAAGAACTATAGATGCTATTATTTTTGCTATTAGTATTAGGATCAGTATTATTGCTGATTACAATCATTTTGGTGTCATCATTTCTAAAAAATCTTTGAATACTAAGTTGATACTAGCCTGCTTTATAAAATGCTATTTCCTATAAAACGTTCCATGTCTGTTTTTGTGAGTTACCATCCATTGCTATGTATTTGGTATTTAAAGAAAGATGTGCTTCTGATTTATTTACCTACCTCTAACATGCTAATTTTAAAATTTAATTTTCTCTCTGTTCCCCAGGAATACTTCTCGAGAAGCCTTTTTAATACGGCTAATACAGGGATGATGATAAATATATGCTTTCTGAAGGGTCAGCCTCTGTTTCAGGAACTGTTAAAATAGCTTTATTATAACAATACAATAAGTTGAGAAGGACTGGAGTCTTTTAAAAAGTTCTAGAACTGTTTCACCTTCCAACTATAGTCTTTACTTTTTATAATAAATCATGGCTAATTTCCTCTAATGTGATGGTTTTTGTTGGCAAACAGATAACTGGGAGTTGGGAACTCAGGTCTAACCTACTTAAATCAGAGGGAGCATTAGCGCAAATATTCTTAAGTAAGCATTCATTGTCTAATCAAACGAAACCGGCTTACTCAATGTTCGGTAGCATGTCTTTTCAAATCCTGGCTCAGGCTCTTGACTAATGTAGGCTGCTCACTCTGATCCCATTGGGGCTGCAGAAATCTCCTATTTCCTTTCATTTTCGGGTATGCAGCTGCATTTCTAAGCCATGACTACATTGCTAAATGAATCATTGATTTGGAAAATCTGAAGTGACCTTCAACTTGTTCTCCAGCTCTTCCTCAAGAGAAGAGAGGCAAAATCAGCAAAATATTGAAGAGGTCGTTTTTCTAAAGGTATTTTTGGCGGGTAGAAAGTTGGGAGACCACTCTGTATATGCATAAGTGTGTGTGTGCAAGGGAGATTATAGTCTATATTCAGAAGTGACATTCTCCATAATAATCTGTGTTTTGGGTCTATAGCTCAAAAGGCAAGGTTTTTTTTTCTTGTAGTACAGAAACACTTTCCTAGCTTCTCAGCTGTGCCATTAACCTATATGCTACTCTGCCTAAAATTCGTCATTCGGGTGGCTTGCACCAGTTCTGGGTACTTCCCTAGTCAGCACAGTGCCGGTCTTTCAGAAGAGTCAATACTATGAAAAGTTACATGATGAGAAATTCTGCTTTCATTATTTTTCTTTAACTTCACCTTTGATTTTCAGGTATGGCTATAGGGTATGTTTTGTCAACAATTCTAGTCATACATGCGGCCCTGGGGAGCAGTACAGCACTCCTCCAGCACTGGCTTGCTCCTCTTCACGATGGGTGACCTAGTTAGACATATCAATATTCAATGAGACATATAGATCACCCTGATGGAACTGCTCAATGGAGCTCATGTAAGGTCAATAGAAGATGCAGGTATTATATCCACTGAGTCACTAATTGGTCTCATGCCAGAACTGTCCCTTATCGATATAGTCCAGTTAACCTCACCCTTCTATCCCCTGAGTCTCTTTCCCCTTCAGTGCTGAGTGTTTCCAAAGGCTTTTCTGGCTGAAGCAAGTATTAGAAAAGAAATTGATAAATAAACATCAACCCTTAGGTATGAATGACTGACAATCTCAACCCTTTTAAAACTGAAGGAGCCTGCAGTTTACCATGCTTGAAGGTTTCTATCACATTACTGGAGACATAATTCAAGTTTCCTTTGAGTTGACCTAAAACGAGAGAATAAGTTACTTAGATGACCTCTCAGGTCTTTTCTCACTCTAACAATACATGGATTTTTTATGAATTACTTCAGAAGTGTACTTCATTTATTATTAACTCCATTTTAGAGCTAAGGAAGCAGTGGCTTAGAAAGGTCTGGTAGCAGAGCAGAGGGCAGCCTTCTAACTTGTGGGTTTAGTCACATTCCTGATCCAGAAGCTTCCCAGTTGTTTTTATCTTTTGTGAGGCTTGTACTAGGTTCTTTTCGTGAACCTCCAAAACCAAACCATGTTGACAGACTTTGTCCCTACCTCTGATACTTCCCAACCACCTTCTCATGATGAGTCATTTTTGCAGCTTTCATCCCGTTCTTAATGTTCAGGTGGGTGAACGTGATAACTGCAAACGGCAAATAATCAATATCTGGGGTTAGACAAAGCTCTGTAAGCCAATCTGCAAGCCTGAGCAAAGCTTCTTGTGTCCTTAACTGTAACCTTGGCACATGAAAAGCGACTTCCATTCCATTTTACCAACGTTTCGGTCAAAGATCAATTGCCATTGTAATTATATCATATATCACAGGACGAAGAATCAGTGAAAGGGCAGGCCCTCTAAACTAATACATATCATTAGCATTTAAAGAACACGAAAAACAAATTGAACATTAGTCCTCATGTAACTCTTTTTTCTAGAGCAAATAATTTTCCAAATTAAAATGAATAAATTAATGAAATTGCCACATGCCTGAGAATAAACCACGTTGGTAATGTCGTCAAGCCCTCAGCAAAGTTGAGCTCATTGTACTCCTCTGTCTGATCATTATAACATCTAATCAAGGGGAGCTTAAATACTTCAGTGAGCTCTCAAAATAAATTTGATCTGAGCAGCTCAGGTCTCATGGATTCCTAGGGTTACTGACTAGGTGAAACATGTTTTTGTTTTAATCCCTGTCTCAGCTCAAAGAGGATTAATGCCCATAATTCTCCTATCCCCATTTAATTGAGAAATGAAGTTTGAAGAGGCACCTCCTGGAACACTACACTTTGAAGTATGACCTATCTACTGTCTACACAATAAATCTCTCTGCTCACACACATTTACACATACCCTTCCTGCCCAAAGAAAGAGAGAAGGAAGGCATTGTGTGTGGGCTTCTGTCTGTATTTGTATGTCTCTGTTACAAAACATAAAACATTGCTATTTTCTCTTTTCAATCTTAGGAAATAGGAAGGTATTCTCTGAGAGGCTCAAACTGTCTGAAACAACTGTGACCTTACCTTTCTCTGGCACTCTAATATCCCCATTGGTACAATGGGGATTTTATTAAAAGCAACACAATTCTTGCATTCATTTTGTATGATTGAGATTTTTACTTTTTCTTTTTCCATACCAGTAGAGGTAAAATGTCTGGAAGAAAAGAGAGACAAGATACCATACTCTGGAACTACCTTTCCAGCAGCTAGACAGGCATTTGTAGAAAAGGACCAAAATTCTGAATATAGATCTACATTTCAGTCCTCAGATAAACCCAATGCTAAGATCTAATACAGAAGGGCACAGAGAAGCACGGGAAGATTTAATGCCAGGCTCACTTTCCCATGCTAGTTGATGTGAGGATTTAGTGAGGAGCTTAGCATAGGTGTATGCACACAGTAAAGCTTCGGCAAGTTCTGGCTACAAAGAATATTCACATCTTGCACCCAAGCCCTAAGCCTTCAGGATCACTACATCTGACACTCAGTGTCCTTTCTAACCGAATCTCACTTCAACTGTAACCTCTTGGTCACACAGACCAGCCCTGATCCAGCGTGGGAGGTCATTACCTAAGGGTGGGAATACTATGAAACAGGGACCACTGGAGGCCATCTTGGAGGTTGGCCACCCCCACAACAACTTAAGGGCTGCTGAACCTTTATCAAACTGTTCTCTCTGATATTTTACCCTTCAAAGACCAGGCTTGTGTGCGATTGTTGTGAGAGGGATTTTAGCAAATGATGATATATCCAGAAATAACAATATTTAAAAACTTAATATCTGTTATGAATGTATGGGTTTTTAATTTAATCTCTCGCTTGAGCTTCAAAATAAACTTTTACAATAGGCAAGAGAGGGTATATTACTGCAATTATTTCATAGATAAGGAAACTGAAGATCAGAGAGATTTAATGATTGACCCAAG
Organism: Leopardus geoffroyi; assembly: GCF_018350155.1. NCBI lineage: Eukaryota > Metazoa > Chordata > Mammalia > Carnivora > Felidae > Leopardus > Leopardus geoffroyi. The sequence goes on from NC_059339.1 coordinate 60,559,989, forward strand.
ATCTCAACTAGGTATCTTCCTAGCATTCCCACGGCATTTCTTCTGCTAGGCTGAACTGCCTTGTATATTTGTTAAATGCTTACCTCCTTAGATGCTGGCCAGAGGGTTTGCAGCAAATCACACAAGTGTATAATTTTTGTCTTCATAAGTATTTTCTCTACTTTCTAAAAAATCACTAGATTTTATCAACTGATATCTGCTCTGTTGTTTTCTCCCAATTTGCCTCCCCCACACACATACACACATAATTATAGATACACAAGCACACACACTCCTCTTTCTGGTCTCTTTTATTAATAGCAAACTAAATTTCTTTCAGAAAAGACTAGTGGTCATTGTGTCACAGAGAAATCTCCTTCCATGCAAGTTAATATATATAGAAACTTCGTAGCTTTTCTCCCTTTATCCTAAAATAAATTATGAAAGGTTGTATGTTCAGGCTTCAGGCAGAATTTTTCCTGTTTGGGGAGACTTTTTTCAACTTTCTATTTGAATTGGTAGCCATTTGTATGAGAAGAAAATGAATACTAATGGAAAAGCCCAGAGTGGATTTGGAAAATCATTACAACTGTTCTGCCATAGGTTTGGGCCTTTGACAAAACACCTATTCAAGTATGGAAAATCCACTATTTCTCTTCTGCATTTCTTTTTCTGAATAGAGCTGGATTGAATAACCACGACTGATAAAGGATTCAAAGCAATTGCCTTACTAAGTAATAGTGAGCCCATGTTCTAACCAATGGGACAGACACTGGCCTTCATTATATCTGACTAGGCTGCCAGATTTGCAGTGAAGGGACTGGGAAAGAAGGGTAAAAAAAGTAAGATCCCCCATAAGTTTCACTCTCCCTAAAACGTCCTTCACCTAAGCACCAATTAAGATGCCCCTCTCCTAAATTCTGCATATCTGCAGATTTATTTGTACCTCTAGACATTTTTTCCAGGTATTTCCCTTGTGCTTACAATACACGCCTGCCTTCTTTCTGCATATTCAAACACTATTGACCCTCCTTGAAACCTCCTCAACTAGTAATAATCATTTACATCCCTGCTAGTGCTTATGATTTTCAAAGTGCTTTAACATAAGCTAACTCAGTGATCCTCACACAACCTTGGAAGTTTAGCCCAGCAAGTATTGTCTTATTGTTTTCATGGATGAGAAAAAGGAGATTGGAGTGGTTCCATTAGTAAACAAGGTCATAGAGCTAAAAAGGAAGCAGCACTGGAGTTGATCTCGCCCACTGCTTTTCATCCTGCCTCTACCACCTGCATGAGATTTCCCTTTTCTGAGTGCTTGGAGCTCTTAGTCAGTCACATTCCAATGTAGCCTTTAGGTACTAACTGCCTAGTTGCCTGCTATGTGGATGGAAATCACTGATAACCTAGAAATAGACTGCTCCTCCACATTTTTCATGCAGCCTTCTTCCCACTTACCCACAAATGGCAAGAACAATGGTACTATGAGAGAATGAGTTAGACATCGTGGGCACTTTCTCACTTCTGCTCCAGCAATCCTTGAAGTAGATAACAGTCAACTAGAGATCTAGTGTTATATACTTCATTCATTCATTCATTCACTCACTCACTCATTCAGCATAGTCCATGCCTACTATGTGATGTTCTCTGTCTTAGGCCCTGGAAATACAAGTTAAATGTGGCATAATCTTGATCTCCAGGAGCTTAAAATTGAGGTTGGAAAATTCCATTCTTTTTTTGAAATGAAAACAAGTGTTAGCACCAATGTGCAAGACAAAAATAAATTGTGCATTTTTTCAACCACATTGCATCAAGAATAAGCACATGATTGAGGCAAATATAGTATTTGTTCCTCCTATAGGACACTCCAAAATTGAATATGCAAGTTTAATGGCTACATTACATTTACCTTGAACTGAGTGTATCTGTCCGGATTTACATTTGCAGTTTGGGTATTATGAATGTTAAACTTTTCTTTTTTCCTTTTCTCCCTTAGACTCTAACCTGAATGGAAAAGACAATATGAGGGTGATCAAATACTCCAGGCAGTCTGTCTTGGGTAAAGATTATAGAAAACCATGGATTCTACTTACATCTAACGTGTTTCACAGATGACATGGAATAAATTTGAAAGGCTTGGCTCTTTGCCTAATTCTTTGAGAAATCCAGAAGTTAGACTTGGAAATTATACATCAGCTTTTTGCTCAACCAACCATGGCACAGATGAAAATGCACCCTCCATGAGTGTATTCAATAGTCACTCAACACCCTTTGACCTGCATATTGCCTTTTAAAATTTATTAACTTATGGTCACAATTCCTGCTCAGATTCTTAGAGATTCACACCTTCGCTTACTGGATTTGAACTCAGTACAGTCTCTGAATGGTTTTTCTTTAGATTAAGAGTCATTGAGGAGTCACTATGCATAAAGCACTTTAGGGAGTTTGGTGATGAGCCTCCAAAAGGGAAGAAAACAATAGCAATCATGCAAAGCTCAATGGAGATGGTCTTCAAAGGAAATAACATGAATGGGGATGGGGCAACAAACAAGGGGTGAGAAAACAATTAACACTTGTTGGGAGCTTCATCTCAGAAGAGGCTACAGATTAAACTCCCCCAAAAATGAATAGGGTTTGCACAACAGAAATTGGACTGGGCAGATATAATAGGCTAACAGACCAGCCTGAGCAGATAAGAATCTTGACCATGATTTTCCACAATTATGCATTGTATGGAACAATATTGTTATTGATTCTCTGTTCCATACATTTAGCATATTTATCAGATCCTTTGTTTGGTTCTTAAAATATTTTGCCATACAAGAGCCTTCTACACAATTTGATTCTCATTTATAAATAGTAGATATCCTTCACAAATTACGCTCTATACTCAAATTCCAGAGTTAAAATTGAGGCCCACTTCTTTACCATGGCATAATACCATGTTGCTTTATTGGCAAATTCTTATATTCCCTGAAAAGCTCATCATCTCATGGTGACATTTCAAAACTGCCTCCATAACATTAGGATGATTCCAGAAAGCTTGAAAACACAGAGCAGTTATTCCCATGATATATGATCTTCCTGGACCTCTACCTCATAAACTCCTAACTTCCTTTCAAATCATATAGAAAGGCCGATTTTTCCTTCTTTGTACACAGCATTCATTTTCTCTCTCTCTCTCTCTCTCTCTCTCTCTCTCTCTCTCTCTGGGCTATTATTTATTATTTAACTTGGTTACTGTATTATTTAAAGAAAAAAGTAGTTTGCAATATTGCCTGTATGGGAGATAGTATACAGGGTAAAGCGATATTGATTGCATTGTAGCTATTAACTACTGTTCTGAAAACAAGGAAGGAGTGCGAGACAGTGAATCAGGGCAAGAATTATCTTCACCCTCCTAAAGCTAAAAAGGAAAAAAAATAGCAAACCACATTCCAAATAATTCAAGAACTTTAGAGGGCATATAAAGGATGACCAAGATATTGTAACTTAGCTCCTACCCACTTTTTTAATGTTAACTACTAAGTCTTTCATACAAATATACTATCTGGTACAACTGCTTTTCCTAGAACTCCTCAAATATCGTATTCCGGTTCTTGTGGATATTTTCCTTCCTAAAAAGTTCAGATTTAATAAAATATGAATTTACAAATATTTCCATTCCTTCATTAATATATCTGGGTCTCTCTGTTCTGGTTGTAAACATAGAGACTGGAGGATTAATTTTACTAGTAAGAGTTAACCAAGCAAATAGAGATTTTACAGGTTTTGCAAAGGGAAATATTCTTAAGTGAATCTGTAAGAAATCTTGGGAAGCAAAGAACTCAGTGGACAAAATGCAGTCAGTAAGGCAAGAAATGGAAGAGCACATTTTTTATCAAACTGAGAGAGAAAAGAAGCAGATGTCAAAAGCTCAGTATGAAGTCAAAACATAGGGACAGTGGAATCCTGAGTAGAGAACAGAGGTCAAGAGATTAAGTGGAAGGTTATTTCTGGAAAAAAAATCAAGAAGAGGTGTAATTTATCACTGACATTTAATTGGCCTCCATGGTGAGATTCATGGAAGTACCACCAGTATTTAAAAGGCTATAGACAGGGCAGACAGGATTAATCAATCAGATTTCCAACTGGACTCATCCCTCTGTTAGATGTTGTGGCAATAGAAAAGATATCCTTTTTAAAAGGAAGTTAGAAGACGAATATAGCACGTAAATCAATTAGAAAATATTGTTTCACTTCAGAATATTGGTTTCTACAGTCCCTCCAAAATGTCTTGCTCATAGTGATTGATCAGAAAATACTTGTTAAATCAACATGAAAGGTGTTTGTGTTTTGCAGATTCTATGTACTATAAAATTAGAGAAGAGGAGAGGACAAATTTAATGGGAGATAAATAATTAGGAAGGTCTAAAATGAGGTGGAGTTTGAACTATGTTTTTGATGGTAGAAGACAGAGACAATATGAAGGAAGGCCATATTTGAGAAAAATGAAAAGGGATATGTAAAATAATTTCTCCACTAATTAAATCACTGCTCACGTATTGAACCAAAGTTCCAGGGAAAACCCCCCAATTGTCTAATCTAAATCATTTTCTTCCAGAAAAGTACCTGACTTCTCTTTCTGCAAGTAATTCCACATTGACATATGCTTCTGGTGTTCATTAATAAATATCACATAAATGTTCTTTCTTGCTTTTCCATATGCATATATCCATATGTAAGGACAAAGCCTGAACCTCTTGAAGCCATGTTAGAGCTCAAGGATGACCTTAGATAAATTGTTCTTTGGACTTCAGCCTCTTTACCCTGTGAAAGAAGAGGATTGTAGTCCTAAATTCTATGGTTTCTAAATCTGAGGCAAAACCTAGCCCCATTGCACCAGTTTCTATGTAAATGACATCAATCTAAAGATATGCACACATTATGGTAAAAATGAATATATTGATTTCTGTACAAATTAAGGTTTTGCTAATTTGCACTGATACGATTGAAATCATAAACACAATGATAACAACAAAGTAGCTAATTACATTGATGATCATTTAATTTTACTTTTGATAATGCATATGTTTTTATTTAGACTAATACAATGTAAATTATATAACCAGCTAGTTTTAAATACCCTCTCATTTGAAGCATCTGCTCAATGAAGGAGAACAGCTGAAATGTGAACTCCTCATGGTGTGGCTGGTTGTGGGAATGAGCAGAGGCTTGGAGTTGTCTGTGGCCTGATCATTGCACAATCAACTTGTGAAATAAGGGACTAGTGTTTGTTTATACCTGCCTCCACAGAAACACAGGAATGGGGCATTCTGTCAAAGAGAAAAAAACCAAATACATGAAGCCTATTGCATTCATTCATTTATATACTCATTCAGTCATATATCCATCCTTCTATTCATTCCTGAGATCCTTGTAATACAAAATTGAAAAAAAATCAATAACTTGTCATCCTAAGTCTCACATTCCAGGCACACAATTAAGTATGTATATGAAAAGACAAGGGGACATCACTTTAACAGTATTAGGATCAAACAATATGCCAAGTGCTTTGCATATAGCACTACATTAACTTAAACATGCTGAGGAAACACAGGCAAACCAGGGAGCTGGATGTGACTTTCGAGATGCATCTTAATGATAAAGAATGGAATGCAGAACATTTGAACAAGAGCAAAGGTATAGGATTTGAATGTTGTTCCTGTTGTAATGGGGTATTGGCGGGGGCGGGGTGCGGGACACAAGAAAGTTCTATGTATCTAGAAAATAAAGCTTATTTGGCACTATGTTGGAGCAAGAAATGAGGAAGCAAGCTGGATAAGTCACCTAAAGGTTGTGAAATTCATCTTAAAAGAGAAACTTCTGCTATAAGCAAAAGAAAATTAATTAAAACCAAAATGCCATATAAGTTCCATATTTTATAAAGAAAATATGATGTTATTGATAATGAGAAATTAGAGAGGGAGGAGACTGGGGGAGGGAAGTGGAAATATCCCATAACATGAAGGTCTGTGAACCAAGATAGAACATAATTGTGCAGGAGGGGTGAAATAAGAGATATTGCAGAGAAAAAAAAGAACTGTATTCTCCAACTATTTGTGCTAGAAGCTACTATTGTTCTCTAACAATCAGACATATAGAATGAAACTATCAACTTTATTTCACAAAGTTGATTTGAGCACTTTGATTAGATGTTTGGCCACACTGGTTTTCTAATAAGTTGTCTTAGTGCTTTACTTACCCTGTCCAGTGCAGACAGATAATTAATTACAGATCACCTCAGCAGAAGCCTGCCTCAGGAAGTTGGCATCATGGTGAAATACAGACCAGAAAGCACCGTTTCCATGGACAGAGGAACAAAAGGGCAATCCGGAAGGGTTGAGCCAAACACTCCCAGATTTTTCTCCTATATTCTAAACTCAGACAATGCTTCCACCTCCCATGGAGAAGAGTAAGTGATGGCTGTGGAGCGTAATCACTAGTGTGTAAATCACCTGTGAATCTTGTTAAAATGCAGATATTGATGAAGTAGAGCTTGGTGAAGGTCTTAGATTTGCATTTCTAATAAGCACCAGGAAATTTTTATGCTGCTGGTCTATGGAGTTGTTAAGGGATAGGGAGTCCAAGATGGTTACCATGGCAAAGCTTTCCAAAATGAAAGCAGGGTTTGTGAGTCTAACTACAACATCTTAGTTGAACAGGGTGCTTTGATTTCCTGCAAAGTTCAGGACCAAAGAGCTATTTTTTGCACATTATAACTGGCTAGGCTCACAATAACCAGTAATTGCTGAAATTTTGATAAATGTGCCCCAATATAACTGTAAGAGGATAATTCAATTAAACACTCATAAAACATCCAGACTTAGAAATGTTGATTCCAACTCTTTCATGCTTTTCATATATTCTCCCTTCTGGCTCTAGAGGGTTTAAATATTTTTAAATTAGCTCATTCTGCCCCCAGAGGTCTTCATTTCTTCATTTGTTTTATTTGATCACATTAACTTATGAGCAGCCTGATATAATTGTGGGATATGTTTGGGGACAGAAACGCAATAATGAAATTAGCATTTCCTTCCCCAAAAGTTGGGCTTCATTGTGGACTCTGCTTATCTGTCATCCTTACTTTCTTCATCCCAGTGCTTTCCACATAATAAACCCTTAATAAGTATTTCTTGACTGATGCATGCATTTGGAATTTTTCATTACTTCCATGAGTATGAAATATTAGGTTTCCCAAATCTATCTCTTCTTTCTCCCATTAGAAGTTTATTCAGTTCTTTCTTCTTCAAAGTGCTAGTAAGCATGTCAAGTTTATCCTTTCAGCTTGGAGGTGATAATTCTCTATTCTGGGGGATATGGATGCAACGCCCCAACATTTGTGCACTTAATTAAAGCACAAGGAATACTTAATTAATGTAAAAAATGCAATTAAAAATGTCTCTAATGGAGAAACTGCTGCTCAATTTTTAGAGCAACAGAGAGGTGATGGCCAGGTGGGTTAATTAATCAGTGTGAATTCTCATTTGATGAATACTTTGAGGTTCTCTGATACAATGAGACTATACAAATGTCATACAATGCTGTTATTATGTCTAGCTAGAATACCATTTTGATCTTACTTCCTTAGACCCCTCCATTTAGCAAAATTTTCCCTTTCTAAGTTGACCTTTACTCTCTCCATGTATAATTCTCTCATTTGTATCTCCCAATCATAACTTAAGTTATCCCACAATAGAAGAAAGTAAATGTCAACTTTCAAAAACTGAAAAGAGATTTGTTTACACATTAAGCAATGTACTATTTCATTTCTTTTGAGAGAGAAAAATCTTTTGCTGTCACTGTTGTTAAACTCTCTGAGTACCAACAAGGTTCTGCGAGCAGAAAAGACTCATTCTCCATACCATGACGACTGAGTTTCAAACTTCCATCAGCCAACGATTTTTGAGCACATACCATATACCTTTTATGAAAGAAGGTTTGGTTACTTTTGATGACTTTATTAATATACTTTGCAAAAATGTGTAAGCCTTTTTACCATATCATACTATACCACACCATACCATACCACACCATACCATATCTCTTATTGGGTCAAATTTCTGGCTGGAAAAAGAATAAATCAGCATCTGATATTTAAATGATTAAAAGAGTTAACTCTGGTCCCAAAGGCACAATCAGTGACCTACTGTCTTTTGTGTGCGTGCACACTAGTAATATTCCAGTGAACTGGGTGATGGGAAAAAATAAAGGTCTGCGGCCGCCATTGCTCTTTGTCAAGACTTTACACAAAAGTACTGACTGTGCTATAATAGGGAATCAGCTTGCCAAAACATTACAAGAGGCTGAAGCTTCTAACTCACTGAAATTCTACTTAAGTTATTATATGCTTGGATGGCTGCAAGAACAACAGATAGCTATGTAATTAATGCAAACCATGTCAGCCTCCCTCACTTCCTTCTTGTCTCCATGCAGACCAGTAATGAGCCGCCTCCTGACACACAATCACAACGCACTGACAAACCATCTTGGTGTGTGAAAAAGACACAGAAAAATCCAAGAACCATGACAATGCTTGCAAGCACAGTTCCTCTTCACCAGAGATTTCACATCATAGCTGTCCCTGAGGCAGAGACTCCTGGCTGGAGAAGTCATTATCTGTCAGACTACAGACCAACTTCCAGGTCTGAAGGGCTCTTAAGTTATCATATAGAAAGTAAAAGTTGTTATCTACAGGAATGATTTTCTTCTTTCTTCTTATGTTAGTATTCCTGAGAAAATATTGAAAACAAATGATTCTCTGAAACAATTACATGTTATACTGCTATTTTTACCACTGTATGATGAACATCTGCCTACCAAGAAATTAGATTGTTTCTTTGGGATGGCCTCATCCAATTGATTAAAAAAATTATGTTAAATTTTATTATTAATAAAAAAGGTCTAATTTCACCTGATATACCATGACATGCAATACTCACCAGTGTGCTTTATTGATCTGTCCATCAGCATCACTATTGACTGACATACTTATTGTACTCTTCCCTTACAGAACTATGCAAGTTGCTACAGGTAATATTCAAAAGCATAAAGCAGTCTTTAACCTTGTGCTTTATTTTAATACTATTAGTGAAATGAAATTTATATGTACAAAAGATGCAGAATTATTGAACACAATAAAATCTAATTCCAAATGGAAAATATAGGTAAGATCAATGACTGAGAAGAGAAGTACCATTGAAAAGGGTAAACCAAGTACAGTTTCTCTAATAGTAGACTCCAGAATAAGGGAATTCTAGACGAGAGGATATGTGGGAGAAGCAAGAAGACTTAATATTTATCAAAATCATAGTCACTAAGAATGTCTTCACAGGTGGTAATATGATAGGCAATAATGCTCTGCACTGGGAATAAAATCAGTTATTAAAGGAGGAGAAAGAGTGGCTCATTCAGTTAAGAGTCCAACTCTTGATTTCAGCTCAGGTCATGATCTCCCCATTTGAGCCCTGCATCAGGCCCTGGGCTAACAGCATGGAGCCTGCTTGGGATTCTCTGTTTCCCTCTCTCTCTCTGCCTCCCTGCCCCTCCACCCCCACCCCACCGCTTGCACATGCTCTCTCTCTCTCAAAATAAACATTAAAAAAATAAAATAAAGGAGGAAAGACATAACAAATGAAAGTTATAGAGACCTTGAACCTTATGCTCTAGATTTTTAGAGAACACTAACATGTGAAACAATAATGAATGATTAAAATGAAAGATAGCAAGGCTAATTGCTAAGCCACATGGTATAAATTCTAGCCTTTATAAGAATTCACACTAAAGAAGTATCAGTGGAAAGGGAATATCCTATAGGATAACCTGAAGGTGCTAGGTCTTAACTTGCATTTTGACTGTTAGATAATGTTTGAATTTCTGGAGAGAAAGGAATAAATACCAAATAGAAGTAAATCATAGCATAAGCCATGAAGTAAGTATTAGATACTGCATGTTTATGGGACAGTAAAGAACTTAGTTCAATTAAAGAAATGATACAATAGGGAAGAATGATCCACTGAAGTTTATAAAATAACTGAGGAATAGTGTTTTTTTAAATAGATTAATCAAAGTCAGTGGTTCCATGCCTTGTTTTTTTAGACTCCAGAGAGACTCTGGAAATAAAAGGTTCATGTGGCTCCAGGTACACTCTAAAACATGTATCTGTTAAATAATGGATATATTTTCAACATATATGTATTATTTTTAATGTTTATTTATATTTGAGAGAGAGAGACAGAAACAGAGACAGAGATAGAGCACAAGCAGGGGAGGAGCAGAGGTAGAGGGAGACAGAATGTGAAGCAGGCTCCAGGCTCTGAGCTGTCAGCACAGAGCCTGACATAGAGCTCAAATTCACGAGCTGTGAGATCATTACCTGAGCCAAAGTTGGATGCTTAACCAACTGAGCCACCCAGGTGCACTATATGTCTTTTAAATATGTATAAATGTGAATAATACAATGAAACTGAATTTAATAAAAGACATCTCTTACATCTTATGCCATTCGGTACCTTCTCAACTAGCTAGATGTGGTTATTGTCTCATACTGGGAGACACGCTACTTACTTAAAACTTGTGTCAACTCACACTGCCATTTGTTTTTCAGATACAAAATGCATATAAAATACCTACCAAATGGTTAACATATTTTCATGTATTTATTGTTTACTAATCTATTGTTTACTACTGAGTGATACTAACCTAAATATGACCTTGAAAACTGTTATATTTGTTTTTTTTTTTTCTTCTTAAAGCCTTAATGATTAATTCAGGATCCATTTCCAATGTGAGTTCTAAAATATGCACATTTCCTAATCACATGAGGGCCTTCTTACTCTATTTCCCCCTACAGAATTAGACTATCTTTTCTTTGTCAAGTGGCATTCATGGTACATGTTTGAGGACCGGAAAATAAAGATAAGCTTAGGATTTAGCTGAGAATGGCACATTTTGAAGCCAAACAAGCTTGTTTCATGTACCCCACACTTTGGCTTTTCATCACTTACAACATGTCATGTTGCTAAGCACAAATACTCCATACTCCAAAAAGCACTAAATATTGTAAACAAGATTTGATGAGATAGAGTAAGATACAAGTGATATAATGAAACAGCTCAAAACTATGAAGAAGTTTTATTACATACAAATTAGAAAAACACCACCTGTTTTCCCACTTACATTCCCTACTTCAAACACACAACTATCTACCCCCATAACTTATTTCTGCAGTAATAATACATTTATTCTTTAATGGAGAGTACTGCTGGATATGCACTTGAGGGCACAGTAAATAGTAACTTAGAAGCTGAACTAAATGTTTTAAATTGAAATTGCACTTTGATTTGTGAACTTTTCTTTCCAAACGACTTTGGCAGGAAAGGGTTAACTTGCTAGGCCTGAATTACTCAAACCCTGGCCATTCCAAAGAAAGGCCTGTCTGTAGGACGGACCCAGTGGCCAGATTCTGGAAGATAACCTCTGAACCAGTGGAATATTCTGCCTGAGAATGAGATGGTTTTTGTACGCCTAAGGTGTTGAGCCATGCAGACCAGTTTAATCATGTAAATGTGATTTCCAGTAAATGCTTGTTTTTCCTCTAGAACTAAGTGGGACTGGAGTCTGACCAGCTGAGATCAGACACCTGGGAAACACATGTCTATGTGTCTGAATGAGCCCCAGTAAAATCCCTGGCCACTAAGGCATGGATTAGTTTCCCTAACTGACAACAATTCACACGTGTTGTCATATACTTTTTTTCTGGGAAAATTAAGCACATTCCCACTGGCAGTGGACACATGGAATCTGGCACTTGGCTTCTCCTGAATTTTGCCTCCATGCCTTTCCCTTCACTGATTTTCATCTGTCTTCTTATGCTGTCACCAACCATACCTAATACATTTAACAGCTTTTTTGAGTTTATGTAAGCCCTTCCAGAGAATTACCATGCTGGAGGGTGGTCATGGAGACTCTCAGTACAATACTCTTTTCTAATCTAATTCCTAATACAGACTTCCCTCATTTGGCCCTGATTGCCTTTTTTTCTACTCTGAACTCTGACACTTACTGTCAATACCAAAGAATTTAAAGGCTTGGCAGAATGGTTTTTGGATTGTTTATTACTGTTTCACATATTATCAATTTATCCGTTAAATCAATTGCTTATTTTAGCACAAAGGCTATGATTGCCTTTTTTTCCCCAAAACTTGCAATGTTTTCATAATACTCGGCACTAACTAGGCACTCAATCAATGCTTTTACATTAGTGTCCAGCCAAGAAACTGATGGAATAGTGAACTATTTGTAATTGATCTAATTATGTTTGACAATGTATCAGTAGTTGTCCAGAAATATTCTGGATTACTATTACTGGACTGCCTAAGCATTGATAGAGCTTATTTTGGCCAACTTGTCACTGTGCCTTGCATATAATAAGCACCAAATGTTCATGAAATGAATGTGTATAAAGGAAATCTTTTGTTGCATTCCGTAAGAAGCTTGGTTGAATTTCCTATAAAGACCTAAGAAGGGCAGACGGAATGGAAATTCTGAGTTTGAATTAAATATTTTAGGTTGAGGGATTGTTTCATGAATCTCAAATAATCCTGATGCTTACTTCAATCATTTCCTTCTTTTTTTGTGTGTGCTGATGTAACAAATAATTTAATGGATATTTTATACAGTATAACAAAATTTCCATTCTATACTAGAAGTAAGTCTCAAGTAGTTTTGAACATTAATAAAAGGCTCTTTAACATTATATTTTAAAAAACATTATATTTTTCTGTACAAACTGATGTAGATCATAAAATTCAACTTGATACACCAGTAGAGAAAGGATGTCAAGGAGGTAACACTAGTTATTGTCAAGCTAACATAGCCAGTAAAATGACAATGAAGTTGAGGAAAGTAAGTTTTTTTTTTTTTAAGTTCAAAAAAATGTAGATTATTCGTTCGTTGTCTTAAGTTATATACAGAAACCCAAGATAAGTACAGAGTGATCTCTTAGGGAATATGCTTCTAGGAGAAATAGGTAAGACAGTGAGGGATGCCAAGCAAAAAAAAGAAAAGGACACCAAGCAACAGCATGGTTTTAGTCAAATTCCTGTAGAACATCATTCCTCTTGATCCGCAGGGGGTTTGGGGTGTGTAAGATACATCTCATAGTTGTTGCTTCTCCAGGGAAGGGAGCTGAGTTTTCGTGCCATCGAGTTATTTACTAACACCTGGCTTAGGGATCTAAACTCCCAAGCATTCCCTATTCTTTGTAAGCCCAGGAGAAGCTCCTTCTATTTCGTGAGGACGTTACTCTGAGAAAAGTCAGAGATATCAGCCATTAGAGACAAAATCAGACAAAAACTCTAAAAGGGATCCAAGGGGATCCAAGTGGAGGAACACTGACAATATTCATTGCCAATTAATAAAAATATATAGTTGTGCTATAAAATGTGATCAGTGGATTATTTGTGCTTCAAAGAACGATACTTGAAAAATTGTTGAACAAGAATTTGAAAATTCTTTGCCATAAATATACCATCCTTTAAACAAGTTGTCTCATTAGTTGTGAGAAGATAGAGATCAGCGTGGGGTATGGAGCGAACCGAATGGAAAAGAGTAAATAGTACAATAAAAGAAGAGCATCCACCCAGAACCACGATGAAAAGACGTTTAAATCAACTGTGACTTGGAAGGTCTTTGCCAGGAATATGTTTGCTTACAAGACAAATACTGTATAGGTCCAGACTTTAACTCTGGGAAATGTGAACCCTTTGGTGGTAGAAGGGATTCTGAACCTACAATACAGTTCATCACTGTTGTCCAAATAAATAGAATTTAATTAGAAGCTTATATAAGTGCTAAATCTGAATAGCCCAGAGAGTATATTAGGGAATATTTTGTTTTTGTTTTTAAACTGTTTGTTTTGTATGTTTTGCTGCTGGCAGTTTTCTCTCCTATTGACCTCTGTGAGAACTTGAGAAGGAATTTTCTGTGAAGCTCTCAGGGCAGCCAAGGTTGTGGAAAATGAGAATTTCGATGTGTAGCAAATTACAAAGATGAATTCAAAAGTTCTATTCATGTACACATGGCCCTTTGTAATTGACTCTATCACTTCTCTTTTCCAGAGATAGTATATATTCCTCCACCTGTTAGGTCTGGAATGGTTTTGTAACTTGCTTAGACAAATAAAATTCAGTGAAAGTAATGTTGTACAATTCCCAAGCTCAGGCCATTGATAACCTTGTAGCCTCTCTCTTCTCCTCTTTAAACCTGGTATTGTCACGTGAAGAAGCCTGGTCTAGCCTGTGCAGGATGAAGTAGAATTGTGTCGCCTTAAGCCTGCCAGCCCATAATTGAGCCACAAGGAGACTGTGGCCACATAAATGACCCTAGGAAATACCAACAGAAGAAAACCCCAGCTGAACCCAGACCAAACTGCTGACCCACAGAACTATGATAAAATAAACTGGCTATTGTTTAAGTTATATAGTTTCAGGGTGATTTTTAAGGCAGTAAATAAAAATCAATACACTGTGGCACATATACATGCCAGGACACACAAGGGTGGGGCTTGGTGTCTGGGTTTGCACCATATCTGCAACACACTTTATGCTTTTACAGCAGAGGCTCTTGGGAAGTTGCTTTCAAATCATGTGAAAAGTATGCAAATTCAGAATATATTTTACTCTACCTGTTCACTCCCTTAATTACACAGAATCCTTCTGGAATACCTCTTGGGTAAGTGCCTTTGTGAGAAGGAGTTGAGAGAATAAGCCTATCATTATCAATGTTTTTTTCCATTAATAATAAGTATCTATCTGCCTATCCATTTATGCTATTAATCTATCTTTCATCTATCTCCAGTTGAAGAAAACTATTCCAGCAATTGATAGATGCCTTTATTTATCATAAAGGGACCGTTCACCCACTTAGTATGATAAATACAAGTAATGTGCCTTGATCAGACATAAGCAGTTAGCTATTACCTGTGGAGCTGATGGGAAAAAATGGGGCAGAAATACACCTTCACTTTCCCCCAAGTACCTATAAATGCCTTGCTCAGCAGCAAAATTCTGAAATCTGTAGAAAACCTTATTGGCATTGATCTCAAAGTCCTCCTCATCAGTCATGTTATGATGTTCCTGGTAGCAAATGCTCTAATTAAGATTATAAACAGACTTCACAAACACTTTCTGATTGCCTTCTCATTAAAAAAAATTTTTTTAAGTTGTCCTCTTGGCTGACATGGTTTATATTTGTTCCTCTGTTATGATTTCCACACAGCAAGGTGAGAACTTCTAAATAGAAAGGAAGGCTTAGGGAGAAAAATAGGAGATGCAGACAAGTAATGTCAGTCTGTCTAAACTTTGCAGCTGTTCTACTCCTTGAAAGATGCTGGGATGTTTGTCTGCTTGACAAATAAATCCCAAATAAGTCTTGAGCCCTGTAGTGCTGTGTTAGAGAAAAAATTAAGGAAAAAGTATTGGACAGTTTAGGTGAATAAAATATATCTCCCAAATGGGAACTACACTATGTGAAAAAAAAATCATGTCCTCATAAAGTCAATGATAATAAGAAAAATATATCTGCTCTACTGACCAGTTATTTTGTGTATTTGATGTACTTAATACAAAGGTCTTCTTTCAATGTGGAGAAACAAACAAGTAACTGACTTTGATGAATCAGTTTTTATATCTATATGATCAGCCTTCTTTTCACTCCCTTTTCACTCCCAACCTCTTATTTTGTTTTACATCATGTCATCATTTGTGTGTGCAGTTCTTCATACTGTTAATTTTTATCCTCACTCCAATATTTTATCATCATAAGGGAAAATTTGTCTGTCCAGTATGGACATATGGTTAATGTCAGCAAACGTAGTATGTACACTTGAAGAGAATGTGCACTGCAGTTTTTGGGCACAGTGTTCCATAAATTTCAGTTAGACCAAGGTGTTTCAGGCTGATCAGATCATTTTTTTAGGTACTGCCTATTTTTGTCTAATTTTTCCATTAATTGTGGAAATAAAGGTGTTAAATCATCTAATTGTTGAATTGTTTGTTTTTCTTCTAATTCTGTCCATTTTTGCTTCATGTATTTTCAAGCACTATTATTTCGTTCATACACATTTATGATTATTATGTCTTCCTGACAAACTGACCCTTTACCATTATGAAGTGTCCCTCTTTGTCTATGATAATAGTCCTTGTCTTGATGTTTGTTTTGCTTGCTGTTAATATTGCCACTCTCATCTTCTCAGGATCACTGCTGCATAGCATATGCAGTGCAATTACTGGTATGGTTGAATTTCGGTCTATACTTTTATTATTAGTTTTCCTATTGTCCCCCATATTTTGTTGTTGTTACTCATTTGCAACCCCCTTACTGCCTTCTCTTGAAATAAATAAATATTTTTCAGAATTGTATTTTAATTTTTCTATGTCTTTTTAGATATATTTCTTTGAATTATTTTTAATGGTTGCTTTAGATATTACACTATGCATCTTTAGCCTTTTATATTCTGATTCAGGTGAATATTGTACCACCTCAACTGAAATATTGAAACATTGAACCTATTTCCTTCCCTTCTCCTTTTACTATAGTCGTCACTTGTGTTGTATCTATTTCCATGATAAACTCCACAAGAAAATGTTTATATATATATACACACACACAAACACACACACACACACACACACACACACACACACACACACAATGTAACGATAATATGTTATATATAGTAACATATATCCATAACATTTGAAGTCAGAATTTGAAATAAAGACTAAATTTGTTTTTAGAACTATATTTACATACTTAACTATGCTTTTATTCTTGCTGGAGATTTTTTCCCTCCTGTATTATTTTTTCTTTCAGCCTAAAGATCTTCTGATAGCGTTTCTTATAGTGCAGATCTACTTACAAGGAATCATCTAAGTTTTGTATGAAAGTGTCATATTTCTTAAATAATATTTTCACTGGATATAAAATTCTGGATTGGAAAATTTTTTATTATTTTTTTTCTGTCAGCACTTTTAAGTATTCTGTCTCATGATATTCTGGTGCCCATTCTTTCGAATGGACGATTCACAGTGATTTGAGTTGATGTTTAACTGCATGTAATGTGTTATTTTTCTCTGGATGCTTTTAAGATATTCTTTTGTATTTTATTTCTGTCAGTATGATATATTTAAGAGTGATTTTTTTTATATATATAGTATTCTTGGGTTTATCTAATCTTTGAGGATCTGAAAATTTCTGCTTATTCCCCCAAATGGAGCTGTTTGGGCCCATTATTTATTTGACTATTTTTCCCCTTTTCTTTCTTTACTTCTTTTAGAGACACATGTGTTTAACTTTTAATATTTCTCCACAGTGCCTTGAACTCTTCAAAAAATATTTTCTATATTTTTTTCACTCCTTAAGATTGTATAATTTCTACTACTCTGCCTTCTACTTTACTGCTCTTTGCTCTGTCATATCCATTCAACAAATAATCCCATCTAGTCAATTGTAACTTTATTTCTAACATTTTCACTATGTTAATGCATTTATTTATTTAACATAGTATGTTATATATTCTTAATACATTTTATGTATTATATATATATACATACATATATGTATATATATTTGTCACCTCTCTTGTGGTTTCCCACTTTCTAATTTATTAGAAGCATATCCTCTTATACTTCAGGGAATCAAATTATAATAGTTTCTATGAACTTCTAGTTTGATCATCCCAGTATCTGTGTCATCTATGAGTTGACTTTTGTTGATTATCCTTAACTTGAAATGAATCACATTTTCTTATTACTTTATCTTCCTATGTTGAGCAATTTAGTATTGGATCTTGGACATTGTAAATATTCTCTTGTTGGGAACTTGGATTTGTAACATTCCTCCAGTGGGTGTGGATGTTTTCATTTTTGTTTCAGAAGGCAAAGAACTTGGTAGCCTCAAATTGCAAACTCTGTCCTGTTTGCAGTGGGTGGCTGCTCAAATTGCAGTTCTGTTACTTTCGCCTCCACTGAGAGCTGATTTTATTGTGCCCCCACAGGTGTGGTTCGAGATTCAGCCAGAGATTTAGGTAGGGTTTATACACAGAGTTTTGAACTGTCTTTCTCCAATTCCCTTCTCCTAGGATCTTTCCCTTTATTTTCTGTCGTCTGGTTTGTGCCAACACAAAGTTGTTAGAGTTTTAAAAGGAATATCATTTACCCTGTGCCTTTCTGAAAAAGCAGACTTCCCTAATCCTGAAGCTGTATAAACAAGAAATACCTGGTGCTGGGTCTTTCTCCAAAAGTTTAACTCCTTTCCAAAAATGGTTAAATCTCAGGAATTGTGTGTGTGCATGCATGTGTGTGTGTGTGTGTGTGTGTGTGTGTGTGCGCGCGCGCATGCACATGCATATGTGTATGCCTCCAGACTTCATAGTTGCTACTGATAGGCCCTGCATCGTAGTAGGGACTCATTTCACTGTACTGAAAGAAACTTCATACATCAATTTGGCAGAAAAATGATCATACCTTTATGGTGAGTTTCTCAAAAAAAAAAAAATTCAAGTGAACTTTGGAAAAGTTATGTGAGTTTATGTAGTCATTTTGTTTTTAAGCAAATATTTGTTAAGCATACTTGTAAGGCAGTGTAATAGCAAAAAGAAAAAAAATATCATCCCCTATCTCAGAAACATGACACTTAAATCACATTCAATAAAGATACTTTAACTTAAAAAGTATTTTAAATCCAATGCTATATCCAATGCTTTCACTGAGCATAGTAACATTTATACACATAATGTAATAATGTGTTCATTGCCAGAAATAGTCCCTCTTTGCTAATCTTTAAAGTAATTCTAGAAGAAAAAATTTGAGGCAGTAAAATCAAGTATATTTCAATATCTGCAATGATATGCACCTTACTGCCTTTTACTACAACTAACTTCAACAGGCAAAATTTACTGAATAAACTATGTTCTTTCTTACCTTTCTTTCCCCTTGCCAGGTCCCCTGTCTTCCTCTCTCTATTCTTTCTTGCAACAAATATTTAGAAGTTACTATGTGCACGGCACATTCTAAAGCATTGGAGATGAAAAGTAAGTAGATCAGGTAAAGTACCAGCTAACAGAACTTCTATTTTATCAGAGAGAAAAACAGAATAAAGAAAAACATCACATACATTAATGAGTACAATGCAGAGAATAAACAGCATGATTTAGTAGAAAGTACTGAGACAACTTCCTTATATTGGATGGTGAAACAGAACCTGAATGATAAGTTTCAGTTATTATATTATAATATAAGATCTGGTAGTGGTCAAAACTGAGAGGTCATCCAAAACAGATGGCATAGCCAGTGCAGTGACCCTGGGAAAAAACAAGCATGGGGTGATCTAAGAACTGACCGCAGGCCAACATGTCTCCGACTGGAAAGGAGCCAATACAGATGAGTAAGATATAAGATGATATGGAAAAGACAGGCATCACCTCATCAGATTGACCTTTGGTGTGTTCCAAAATATGAGTTTATATATTTTTTCCAATTGCTGGTAGATGCCACTGGAATATTTTAATCAGAGAAAAAGTATTCTCTGATTTACAATTCCAAAATGGTCTTGGCTTTTGTTTGTGGCATAATTTACAGGAGGAAGCAACAGTTGAGGAACAAAGTCTGATGAAAAGGGCATCAAAATAGTTCATGAGATGGTGGTGACTTGAACAAAGATGGTCATACAGAAAATAGATAAAAATGTGGGAATATTAGGCTTTGATTTGTATGAAAAATCAGTTAGTCTTGGTAATGGTAAATTGGTCAATATGGGAAGTGAAAGAAAGATTGGAAAAAAGAGTGACAATTAGATTTTGACTTAAGCTACTTAAGACATTTCAAAGAAGGAACAATTGTATGGCTTACAACAGTTGTGTTTTAGCCATGTTTGAGTTTGAGGTGCCTAGTAAATACCTCAGTGCAGATGTCAAATAATAAAGGAATAATTTTTAGAATTTAGTAATTTTGTAATTTAGAGGAACATAGAGATTTGGGTATTAAAAGTACATAAAGGGTACTGAAAGCCAGAAAATTAGATGACATTTCTACAAAATAAATGTGTGTATTAAATAGTGGATGTCAAGACAAAGCTCTAGGTTATTCCAACATTTAGTGGCTCATCCCAAGAGGAATATCCAGGAAGGTAGATTCTAAAAATTAGTCATTGAGAAATAAGGGAAACCAGGAGAATGTATTGTCACTGATTGAAGAGAAGAAAGGTGTTGGTAACTATTTTAAATGAGAGGTTAATTAAAGTAAGTAAAGAGAAATAACCATTGATAGGTTAGGATAATTGTTAGAGACTTTCTTAAGAGCAGTTTCAATGTCATGAAAAGGCATCAGTTTTTTACAGCAGGGTGAGGAAAGAAGGTACTAAGAGAGAGGAGGAGGAAAAGAAGACCAATTTTACATCTTTTTAATGTTTATTTATTTTTGAGAGAGACAGGGTGTGAGTGGGGGAGGGGCAGAGAGAGAAGACACAGAATCTGAAGCAGGCTCCAGGTTCCAAGTTAGCAGCAAAAGAGCCTGATGTGGGGCTTGAACTCATGAACCAGTAAGATCATGATCTGTGCCCAAGTCAGCCACTTAGCCAGCTGAGTCACCTAGGCGCCCCTATAAGGAGACAGATTTTAGATAAGTCTTTCAATAATTTAACAGAAAAATATAGAAATGGCTGAAAAGGATGTATGTGAGCTTTTCATTTTGTCTTTCTATTTCACTCTCTCTCTCTTTTTTTTTTTCCCTCTCCTCCATTACTGACAGAAAACAGAAGAGAATCCAATATGTTTGCATGCTCATGGACTAATATGCTCATTAGGGATAAAGAATTGTAATCAACTGGTGATGGTGGTGGTGCTGAAGTAGGAAAAATCATTAAGGAGAAAAACCCTTTTGACAACAAGAGGATACGGAACCCAGAGCATAGAGTGGAGGTATGGAGTTTTACAGGAACATGGAATTCATCCATTAATGTATTTCTGCAATATTTGTTTATCTTGTAGGCTGTAGAATATGATTAAATTATGCTATTATAGACGTGGTGTTGTATTGCTCAGATTTTCTCCTTCAGGAATGAAGTACTCACTCCTATATATACTGGGTCAGTCAAGGATTGGCAGCTTTTAGCTGTGACTCACTCCATGGATTGCCCTTGTTTGAAGAGATCAATCAACCCAAGGTCTTGCCCCCTGTATGTTGGCAGCATGAATCCAATGATTGGTCAAAGTCTACCTCATTGGCCTGACAATCTGAACAACTCCGTAGAGCAATCCCATCTCTCAGAGTTCTCCACAGATTCAGCTAAAGCCTTTTCTAATAGCTAACAGGCCAACCTCTGTCAAATATTGTCCTTTCACTTACCCATGAGTATCAATCCTGAGAACACTTTCCAATAAACTTTATATGCAAATCTCTATCTTAGCATCTGTTTCCTTGAAAGCCAATACATAACAATTGGTACCAGGAGTGACCTAAAAAGAAGGCCTTTGTGAAAATGAGATTTTGGAGCTGCAGCTAATCTGGCAATGAGAACTCAACCACTTGTAGTAGTTATAGGAGCATTGGTGGCCTCTGGCATGGTAGTACAGCAATGGTTAAAACTTTCATAGGTGTTGAACTAAGATTGCATATTGATAGAAAGGAATAAACTAACAGTGTTTGAAAATTATGGGAAAATGATAATTATAAGAGCTATGGAATTTAATGACTGATGCTGAGAAATATTTATGTCTTGGGAAAAGATAAGGAAAGGCTAAGGGTGATTCATCACCAAAGTCTAAGCATAGATCCCAGACAGCATCTTTGTCATGACAGCAGAAAAGCCTGAGAATCAGGCCTAAGACTTAATTATAAGCATAGAAGAGTTGAATTCTCAACTTAGTAGAAGTAGTATGTCCATGAGAAGAGGATGAGGATGTCTGAATTGAAGCAGACAAACATGAATCCACAGATTCCTTTGAATCTTCTTGGGTTTAGAAGCGGTCCACTCCTCTTTGTTAAAGGCTAACACTCCCCTCATACCTGACTGATAATGCAGAGGCTTCTGCCTTGATAGATGACAACTTCTTGCAACCTATTTAGGCAACTGTTGGGACTTCTCGAAGAGGAAAGGGATCTTACCTTGAAGGAGCTGAAGGACCTAATGTCCATGGACAGTCAAGAGTCAGGAAAGTATGTATGGAACAGATCCTGAGGATGATGACTGTGGGTGATGGAGCATAAAGTTGGATAAGTGAGACTTTATTGATATAGAAGCACTCTTCCATAATTTAGTATTTAA
Organism: Leopardus geoffroyi; assembly: GCF_018350155.1. Classification (NCBI taxonomy): domain Eukaryota; kingdom Metazoa; phylum Chordata; class Mammalia; order Carnivora; family Felidae; genus Leopardus; species Leopardus geoffroyi. Next base: position 60,582,327 of record NC_059339.1, read on the forward strand.
CATCTTAGAAAAGATCCCGGAGTACAATACTAACATATTGCTAGGATTGCCTTTGGAATCTTTGAAGAAGAAATGCCCATAGCAAATGACATAGGAATGACAAAACTAGCGTGTTGGGTGGGTGAAGAAGAGATAAATAGGTTCAGAGATTAGACATTCTACATAAAGCTAGACAGACTATAAAGTGTTCATGTTCTGCAGGAAGACCCAGAGAGAAATCCTGGTGAAGAATGCACTAATGAAAATGATCGGGCACCACTGAGAGGCTCAGTGGTGGCTGTCCTGTGTAGATCACAGATGATGGTAGGAGATGCTATTATGCAATGAGGCTTGCTGAACAATGAGGTTGGCAGGATCCCCATATAGTAAATGCCAAGCATCAGTGTTCAACAATAAGAAGACAAGTGGGTGCAATTATTATAATAAGCAACAAAGTCATAGTAACAGCCAGAAAATCTATACCCATAGAGAACTATGGAGATGTTTCCTAGAGCAAGACATCCCTATGGACAAGATAGGCTGCCAACAAAAATATTGCTTAATGCATACAAAAAGAGAAAATAAAGTATGGTTAATCAGAAGGGTAAGGGCTGCTGCCTCAATAAAAAATATCATGAGTCTCTTACCAAAATTCCAGACTTCATCCACTTTTTTTCTTCTGTAATCTGTTAACTGAAAGAGAAATTGGATCTCTGGGGGAAAACAACCCTACAACACCATGGGAAATATATATGGTAACGATGCCTTCAGTCTTCCTCCAAGGAGATCAGACCAAATGAACAAGAAGTGGTAAGGATGTGGAAAGCCTTTTGGGAGACAACTCTCCATGTCTCAAGCATTTCTGCTTGTTTACAAGCAGAGGCACTGGCTGCATTTGTTCTGGACTATCTTTCCAAGAATCTTTGCATACCAACGAGACTTAGAAAATATAATGTGTCTCTCCAGAGCAAAGGGTAGATTTGTTTATTCTCCAGGATGGTGAAGACAGTCCCCTCTGGGACATAGGTGTTGTCGGCTTACTACTCATTTTCAAAGATTTCAGTTCACTAACCTCAGGTAAATCAGCTATGATACAAATCTACTGTGTGTGAAGAATTTACTGGGTCTCTTGTCATAACCTCAATAAGTTTTGGTGGCAAGGAAAACAGAGTGAAAACATGATATTCATGCTTTGTGGTGAGTCACATGGTTCTTTATCTCTGATCCAGGGGTTTTGTGTCTTTATCCAGTATCTACTAACTGTCACAATTTAGCTTGTAAGTAGGATGAAATCTTGTATCCTTTACAGTTGTTAACTGTAGGCCTTCATAAGATTCAGAGACTTGCCACATAAAATCTTCAGGGTCCAACATTCTTGGGCATGAGACATCATTATATTCTTCACCTCCCCATACTAACAAGGAGGCATAATATCTTGTAGGTCTTTTGGGTTTTAGAGACAACATTTTATGCACTTGGGAATATTTCTTTGACATGTGTATCAGATGACATTAAAGGATGCCAGTTTTGATGCAGCCCAGAATTGGAAAGGATTCTGCAGCCTATGGTGTGAGCAATATTTCTGTTGGAAACAGATGCTGTATGGAATATACAGAAAGCCCTAGTAGGAGAATCACAATGTAGCTCACTAGGTTTCTGGAGCAAGACCACACTAACAAAGAATTTTATGCCTTTCAGAAAACTGGCTTGATATAAGGCAGGAGATAAACAGCTTGACCATGTGGTATGAGGTGGGCTTGGGACCAGAAAGGTCCATCAAGAGCTTGATTCTGTATACCACCAACTAGTGAGATTGAGCATTATCCACAGTGATCTATTTTAAGAGAAAAGTAGTACATCTAAGATAAATCATAGGCAGATGTGGAGGTCACAAGCAAGCTGCATTAGTAGGTGTCCCAGACGCCTGTATCATCCACTATGTTTGCACCAGTGCCTCTTCCCCAGCCCACACCCATGATGGTATGAGGCTGACCTCATATGACCAGCTACCATGGAAAGAAAAAGGCTCGCTGTGTATGGAAAAATGGGCAGTAGAAAATGACTTGGCTGGTTGGAGCCAGAGAACTGAAGGGGAAAGATTAGAAGATCAAGGAAAAGTCAGTCTGAGCAAAAGGCATGTGGAAATACCTAAGGGTGTGGTCACTAGTTGTGACTATCTTTGTGATACATATTAATGGCAGTCACAGAATATCCATCTCAGAAAAGTCACTATGAGACCAAGTAGACAGAGTAACCTAGCTGATGTCAGCCACTGTTGGTCAGTGGCCATCCTGATACACACAAAGATTAAGGGAGAAATTAGAACTATGCAAAACGAATCAGAATTTATCAGTTTCTTCAATCTATCCATTCTCTACCAATGTCTTAAGGTCATTCCTTTGATGAAGTTAACATTCACTTGGAGAAACAAAACCAGCTGTGCGATGGTATCCCCTCTCCTCAGCAGCCCCTGTCCACTCTGATCCTTAAGACAATCATAATGGAAAAACAAGTGATACCCAAGATGGGAAGGATGGAGAAGTTACAAAGATTATGGAATTTGATAAAATTCTTTTTCTTAATGTTTGTTTATTTATTTTATTTTATTTATTATTATTATTATTATTATTATTATTATTATTTATTTTTTGAGAGAGAGAGAGAGAGAATGAGAGAGAGTGAGCAGGGGATGGTCAGAGAGAGGGGGGTACTGAGGATCTGAAGCAGGTCTGTGATGACAGCAGAGAACCTGATGCAGGGTTCAGACTCATGAGCTGTGATATCATGACCTGAGCCGAAGTCAGACGCTTAACCAACTGAGACACACATGTGCCCCAGGAATTTGATAAAATTCTTATAATTATGCCTCTCAACTTTCTTACTGGATTCACTGTGTTTGCCCTTTAAACCATTTCCACACTTTTGTTTGGGAGAACAGAGTCCACTGAACACTCATTTTTGTTCCCCTGAAGACAGGATTAAAGAGTTAGTTATAGCATGGGCAATATATAGAGAACTAAAGAACACAGGGTCCAAATAACAATTATGAAATTGGTTGCATTGTATATTAGCTTTGAGCATAGACAAGTTACCTAGCCTTCTTGAATCTAAGTTTACTCATTTTAAAAATGGTTTAAATGAGGTAATTTAGAGGAAACATTAAAAGAGGGTCCTGTACATAAAAAGCATTTAACGAGTATAATCTAATAATCTTAGTAGTAATTTCTATGCTAAAATAGGAATAGTGGTTGTTAAAATAGACTTTTGTGAGATTAAACAATGATTAAATGATATAAACATTATTTCACATTTGATGCACTAAAATATCATTAGATCTTAACCATTCTCTGGTGATATTATTAAAAAATGAGTCTTATTTACATTATGGCCACACTTTGTATTAGCTCAATATTTACCTACATACCTTCCTCATTCCCTCACTCCACACTCACAAAAAATTAATTCAACATTTTAACTGTACGTAAAGTATAGTACTGTCAAACATATGAATTTAATCTCAGATTGAGTGGGATTTTGTGAATATTCAGGCAGCGGTCTATTAGAATATACCTCTTTACCCCAGCACAAACCTGTTTACTGAGAAAATGGATAATATAAGTAGTACGAAAAAGGAGAATTTAAGGTGCTTAAGAGAACAAACCCTTACAGTTCTTTAATTATTCATATCAAGAGGAATAATACTGACAGCTTACAATGTGTTGGGACTATACTCTACCATAATTTTTTTAGTTTAATTTTTATTTTATCAACATTACACATGCTTCTACTTTTTATTTTTAAAATCACAATAAATATTCCCAAAGGTTTTAAAGAATTCATTATAAAAAAAAAAGCAGTTTTATGACCCCTCCTCCATCCCCACATTTTCTGTTACCCAGAGAAAATGACATTTTGGTATTTTAATAGACTTGTTTGCAATTTTCTTTACATCTCTAAATAATATGCTTATATAGTTACTTTGTAATTCTTTAGAAAGATGAGATCTCAGCAATCTTTCTCATCCCATTTTGCTCTCAAATGTATGTACTCTTCTTAGCTGTCTTCCAAAAATAATTGTATCATAATTTAGATTAAATATATCTTTAATAATTTACATATTGAATCACTTTTTGTTTTCCCATAAGTTAATAATTGCTCAATTTCTTTTTTTATTATAGTTTTCTATTAATTTTCACTAATTTATTCCATGTTTTCATTCTTCTGTTGAAAGTGCATTTCTGTATATTAATATCCTTTAAACATTCTTTCTGTGTCACCTTCTGGAATTAACTTGCAGGCATCTTCTGACTTGTTTCAATCTGGGTTGATTAACCTCGAGAACTGGTGTCTTTTGGAATTTCCCTTTATCATCACCTAGGAGGTTTCTCTGGCATCTCTCTTGGGTCAGAACCTATGTTTCCTCTATGCTGTATCTTCATTTTTGGTTCATTTTCTTGTTTTTGGCAAAGCATGTCATGCTGTTGCTTCATAAGAAAGTGTGCATATGTGGGAAAGTTTTGTGATCTCACATGTCTAAAATGTCTTTATTCTACCTTCACTGTTGACTGATAGTGACAAGGTCTAGTATTTTAGGTTGGAAATAATTTTGAAAAAATTTCCCCATTTTCTTTTTTCCAGTTTTATGTATTTCATTGTAAGAAATAAGAAGTCATTTTGACTCCAGAAGCTTAAAAATAATCTGCTTGCCCCATCGTTCTAAACTTCAAGATGTTGTGTTTTTGTACAGATGTATTTTCTTCCATTTTCTTGGGCCCTTCATTGGCTTTCAATATGGCTACTCAATTTCCTTGGTTCTGAGAATTATTCTGGAGGGTTTTTTTGTTTTTTGTTTTTTGTTTATTTTTAACTTCTTTCTCTGTTTCCTCTCCTCATTCTCTCTTGAACTCTGTAATGCAGGTATTGGAACTCCTGTACCAGTCTTATAATTATTGTGTTGTTTCTCTATCCTTTTTCATCTCAGTGAGATGAAATCTCACCTTTCTGAGATTTTTTTTTCAAATTTATCTTTCAATTTTTTACTACATTTTTCATTTCTTCTATTATAAAATTTTTCATTCCCTAAAGCTCATATTTGTTCTATTAATACCTTTTTTATCACCCTCCTATTGCATAGATTATCTATATCTCTGCAGTTGCTTGGACACGGATCTTGTTTTTCCTCTATAAGGATTTTAAAGATTCTTTTTGAAATTTATTTTTCCTACTTTGTCTCTTTTTCCACCCATTTGTTCTTATTTGTTTATTTGTTCTGGCTTCTCTCCTGGTTATCATTTGCTGTGTACTTGCATTTATGAGTGTAAACTAAGACACTTACCGGAACCTCTGAATTCGTGGGTGGGAATCATCGACTGCAATGTTCACTCAGGGTAATCTAGTTTGGCTGTTTCACTGAGCAATCATCTATGTCAGCACATTTAGAACTTTTCCCATGAGCTAGTCATATTTTCCAGAGAAATCTCTTGATTTCTTCTGCCTACAGGATATAAAATAGGCTGAAATTCTGGTGGCTAGGTTGGAAAAAAAGACTAGGAGTTTTAATAGTCATTAACATCATGGTGTGCAAAATGGTGTGCACCCCTCCTCCCCCACAACTGTGACTGATACTGTCCTGTCTAAAGATCACTGCTTATTCTCTTCAGAGCATAAAATTCCAATCTTCTGATGGGGTGAGAGATGGTGGTTACTTGCTTATGCAAAGTAGGAGAAGGAATCTGGGAAGACTCTAAATCAATGTTTCTTAGTGGGAGAGGCTTAGTGATATTTTAGGCTGGACACTTCTTTGTTACGTGGGGTTGTCACATACAGTGCAGAAATAGATCGTTGCTGAGCCCAGCTCACTGAATGCCCGAATCCACCCCTCAGTCATTGTGATACCCAACACTGCAGTTCCATGTTTCCAGGACTCCCTGGAGATGAAACTGAGTAGATGGAGAAGTGGTTTCTTTTTTTTTTTTTTTCAACGTTTATTTATTTTTGGGACAGAGAGAGACAGAGCATGAACGGGGGAGGGGCAGAGAGAGAGGGAGACACAGAATCGAAAACAGGCTCCAGGCTCTGAGCTGTCAGCACAGAGCCCGACGCGGGGCTCGAACTCACGGACCGCGAGATCGTGACCTGGCTGAAGTCGGACGCTTAACCAACTGCGCCACCCAGGCGCCCCGAGAAGTGGTTTCTAAACACACCTTGATCCACTTTTCTTATTTTAAGTTCTATATAAGGCCCTCCCAGAGATACCACCAATTCTTGTGATTTTTAAAGTGCTCCCAGAGTGCCACAAATTCTGGAGGTTTTTAGGGTTTCTTCAGTGTAAATTGAATTTCTTCTTTGACTTAACCTGCTGCCAGTTTTGAATTCAACTTTTGGAGGCTCGATAAATTATTTAATATCTATCGACTTTCTAGCTTCCAAAACGTTATTGCTATTGTTTCTTTTTCTTTTTTCTCTTTGTGAGTTTCTGTATTTTCTAAAGATTCTCTTTTTTTTTTTGTCATTTTAGTGGGGTTTCAGCAGGGGATGGAAGCTAATAAGCACATTCTACCTACTGTCTTTAACTATTATGATGCATCCCTTTTGCATAGTATTTCATTTATGTCCACAATAACCATCTGAGGAAGAAACTCAAATTACCTCTATTTTTAACCAAGGAAACTGAGGCTTACAGAACTGATTTTCCTCACCTTAGTGGCCCAGCTATTAAGAAACAGAGCAATACAGTTAAGCCGATGCTCTGACATTCTGTGCTATGTTTTCAGAGGGGTTTTGGCTTTTTGTTTGTTTGTGTGTTTTTTTTTTTTTTTTTTTGAGTTATTCTTTCTATTTCACGTGGGTGCAGGGTGAGCATAATGTGGAGAGGATAGTGTGGACAAGAAGCCGTTTCAAGAATTGCAATATAGGTTCCCTCCTGGTGCCTCATAGACCACAAGTAGAGGCTCCAATGGACTTTGGCCCTTTAAATCTTGCTCACCTATGGGAATAGAGCCCAGATGGTCTCAAAAGTCAAGCTGATTTTAGAAAATCTCTTCTGATTGTGCCCTCTGTGAGTTACCATCATCACTCTGTTATCCACTATTCAGACACCATGTCCTCCTATTCTTCATTGTTGAATAGAAAATTTTAAATATTATTTTTTTGGGGGTGTAGCATACTCTCCTTAGAAAATATGACCAAAGTAATAAACTATCTCCTAAAAAGAATTCTTTTACACAAAAATTTCTGCATACGCTTTTTAGAGAATTTGCAGACCCCATGAATCTAATCTAACAGCCCCAGAAGTTAATGGATTCTTTTGTTTTAATAATAGTAGAACTATACTCTGAAAAACACCCACCTCAAATTTCACTTTTTTGTATATAAGAACTAGATAGATTAACATTTCCCCCCTGGACTTTTAAAATACGCTTTTGAAAAAGATCCTTTGAAGCTACTGTAGGCAAAGCTTATTTTAAGTCACGGTTACCATGTTTTTTTTTTTTTTTTTTTCCTTTCTGTTCTAATGAACAAGGGAACTTCTACAAATTTCAGCTTATAATAATGACTCTGAGAAGGAAGATAAAAATATAGGGTGTGGAGGCTTACTCTGTTTCTTGAAACTTTCAACAGTTTTCTCTGTTTACAGAGTAGGATGACTTAAACATCGATCAATTTTCCTCCTGACAGGTTATAGCCCAGGCAACACACAGTAGGCTTCCCTTAGTAAATATAGCTTGATGGCTAATTTTGTATTTTAACTTGACCAGGCCATGAGATGCCCTGGTATATGGTCAAACATTACTCTAGATGTTTCCTTGAGGGTATCTTTGGATGAGATTAACATTTAAATCACTAAACTGAGAAAAGTAGATTGTTCTCTCTTGTGTGGGTGGGTCTTATACAATCAGTTGAAGGTCTGACTCTTGACTCTTCCCTAAATAAGAGAGAATTCTTCCTGCTTGACTGTCTTTGAACTGGGACATCAGAATTCTTTTTTTCCCTTTGGACGTAAACTAATTCTCTGGCTCTCCCTGGGTTTCAAACCTGAATGCCTTCAGACTGGAACTACACCATTGGCTCTCTGACTTCTCAGATCTTTGTACTTGAAGTAGTACCACACAATCACTTCTCCTGGGTCTTCAACTTGCCAATTCACCCTGGAAGTTGTGGGACTTATCAGCCTCCATAACTGCATGAGCTAATCCTAATAATAAATTTCTCTATAGATTGATGATAGATAGATGATTGATAGATAAATAGATAATGATAGATAGATAGATGATAGAAGATAGATAGATAGATAGACAGACTATTGGTTCTGTTTCTCTGGAAACCCCTAACTAATACATATATGTTAGGGAGGAAGAGATTTAATGGGAAAAGAAGGAAAATGGTTTAAAATATAACGATGGTGTACATTCTGCTTTTTAGAATAAAAGATGCCATGCCATGATGCATGCTCCACTGGTAATCCCAGAATGCTGTGCAGAGCACCATTCTGTGGAATCTCATGATGAATTTATTGCTCACACAGAAACCACTTCCCTGGACTTTAACAAGCAAAATATTTAATTTATCTGCATGTCAAATCAGTAACCCAGGTTTTCTTGTACTTTGAAGGCTTTTTTTTTCTTAAATTTGAATGGGAAGAAAGCAGAATTTTTTTTTTCCTTCCATCACATCAAAATGATTTTGTAAATTTATGGAATCAGAGGAGATGCACTTTAAACATATAATTGTTCAGAAATTCTGTTTTACTTCTGCAACCTGATATATCAGTAAGTATAAGGAATCATATATCAGAAAGGGCTAGGTTCAAATTCCATATCTTCATCTTTGTAGTTGTATGAGTACCAGATAAATCACTTATCCTATCTGGGTTTTTGGTTTCGTCTTTTGTTAAATATAGAAAATATTATCTTACATTGTTTTCTTTATGGAGTCCTTATAAAAAGTAAATAGGATAATATATATGAAAGCATATGTACTATGTTTCTGATAATTAATACGAATAAATTTTAATAACAAAAAAAAGGAATGGAAAATAACATTCCTAAGAGGAAAACAACAGTTTTTTCAGCACAAAAAAAGACTACCATTCATCTCCAATCTCTAATGTTATATTTTCTTTCATATGAGTCTATGCATAATTACAATTAGACCTAATATTTGTGTCTACAGGCATGTCGATATCTATGCTACAGATTTGCACAAGCAGATTGAACTGCTTGCTTTCTTTTTTCTGAGCTTAGCTGGAATGGTTCCAGAATGAAAGGGATATTGATTAATCCCTCAACCCCCCTACAGGCCTAAACATCAATGGGATTATCTCGAAAAGCCTAAAAAAGAGACAGAAAGATCACAGAATGTTAAAGTTAGAAGAGATCATCAAATCCAACCCTTCCCTACCCCTGTTTTGCTAACTCCCCAGATACAGAGAGAAGCTCTGAATGAACTGCCCAAGTTCATTTGGGTAATCAGTGGAAACACAGGTGTGCCAAGTGAGTATCTTATCCATCCACCCTGTTGTGTCACTTTTCCTGTCATACCACACTGCTCTGACTTAGTTGTTCATGTCTCTGAGGGGAGCTTCCAGACCTTCTGCATGTGGTACCCTTGACTCCCTTTCAGCCCAGTTGGATTTGGGGGGGGGGATTTTTTTTTTTTTTGGCCTTGAGTTTAACAACTATTTGGAGAGAAGGCACACACACTGTTTCCTGGCCTGAGAAGAGAGGTAATAGTTGGAAACAGGGGAAAATATGTAAAGATATTTTCTGAAAACTCTTCTTGGGAAGGGAACTAACTCTCCAGGCCCCTTGCTGGGGCATGAGGGAAGTGTTTTCCGCAAATGGGTAACTGGATCTTCTCTTTGCACAATATTAAAGGTCTGGTCTTTGTGTAAGGGTCAAAGCATCTCATTGTAAATAAAGCTATTTTGGGTGGTGCTGAGTATGGGTGTTTCCAAGTGTTACTGAATCACACACTGACTTTAAGAAAAAGAATAGAAATGCTTCCCTTCCTTTCTTAACTCCTAGACCCCCTCACAAAGCTTAGGAAAAGCAATAGAAAAAAAAATGCATGAGCTGCCTTTTTTAAAAAAAAAACTATTTTTTACAGCACTTTTAGGTTCACAGCAAAATTGAGAGAAAGCTACAGAGATATTTCATGTACACTTGCATAAACTGCTCAATTATCAACATCTGCCACCACAGAGGTACATTAGCTACAATTGATGAACCTATGTTCACATATCATTACCACCCAAAGATCATAGTTTACATTAAGTTTCACTCTTGACATTATACATTTTGTGGGTTTTTTGACAAATGCATAATGATGTGTATCTATCATTATGATATCATATGGAGTAGTTTCACTGCCCTGTGCTATACCTAATCATCCCTCCCTCTCCCATAACTTCTGGACACAACAGGTTTTTTGTTTCTTTTGTTTTTTGTTTTTGTTTTTGTTTTAACTCTCTCCATAGTTTTGCCTTTTCCAGAATGTCATATTAGAATTATACTAGAGCGCCTGTGTGGCTCAGTTGGTTGAGCTTTCAACTTTGGCTCAGGTCATGATCTCATAGCTCTTGAGTTTGAGCCTCATGTCGGGCTCTGTGCTAACAGCTCAGAGCCTGGAGCCTGCTTCAGAGTCTGTGTCTCGCTCTCTCTCTGCCCCTCCCCTGTTCACACTCTCTTTCCCAAAAATAAATAAACATTAAAAAATAATTTTAAGAATTATACAGTATGTCACCTTTTCAGATTGGCTTCTTTCACTTAGTAACATGCATTTAAGTTTCCTCCATGACTTTTCCTGGATTGATAGCTCATTTCTTTCTAGTACAGAATAATATTTCATTGTCTGGATGTACCATAGTTTATTTATACATTCACCTATTGAAGGACTTCTTGGTTTCTTCCAAGTTTTGGCAATTATGGATAAAGCTTCTATAAACATCCATGTGAAGACTTTTGTGTGGACATAAGTTATCAGCTCCTCTGAGTAAATGCCAAAGAGCATCACTGCTGGATCATATGGTAAGAGTTATGTTTTGTTTTATAAGAAAGTGTAAAATTGCCTTCCAATATGGCTGTGCCATTTTGCATTTCCACCAGCAGTGAATGAGAGTTCCTGTTGGTCCATATCCTTACTAGCATTTGGTGTTGTCATTGTTCTGGATTTTGGCCATTTTAACAGGTGTGTACTGGTAGCTTGTTGTTGTTTTAGTTTGAATTTTCCTAGTGACATATGATGAGGAACATCTTTTCACATGCTTATTTGCCGTCTGTGTACATACTTTGGTGAGATATCTGTTAAGGTCTTGGACTTATTTTTCAATTAGTTGTTTTCTTGCTTAAAATTGATTTTTAATAATTCCTTGTTTATTTTGGATATCAGACCTTTATCCTTTGTGTCTTTTGTAAACACTTTCCCCAATCTGTGGCTTGTCTTCGCAATCTCTTGACAGTATCTTTTGCAGAACAGAATATTCTTGATTTTAGTGAAGTCCAGGCATTAATTCTTTCTTTCATAGACTGTGCCTTTGGCATCATATATAAAAGTCATTGCCATAGTGGTCATATCAGTTTTCTCCTGGGTCATTCTGTATCTGTCTATAGTATCTTACAAAACCAAATCTTACAGTTTTACATTGTACATTTAGGTCTGTGATTTACTCTTAGTTAGTTTTTGTAAAGAATGTGTGGTCTGTGTTTAGATTTATTTATTTATTTTTGTTTTTGCAAGTGGATATTCTCTTGTTCCAACACCATCTGTTCAATGGGGCTTCCTAACCAAACACTTTTGAGAGAGAAAACAAAACAAAACAAAACAAAACAAAACAAAACAAAACAAAACATTGAAATTGGCCCTGGGTAAAAGTGCAAAGTGCATTTCCAGTGTCCAATCACATTTTCTTTTTATGCTGTTTCCCCTAACTGTACTATTTGTAGGAATTCTCAGATTCCTGTGCTTCCTCAGCCCTTCTTCAGAGGGCAGGAAAAGGCTATTTAATCTACCAAGGTGTTCAGGAACTCAGATTATTGCTCTTTTAGGATTGTTATCACTTTAAGGATGTTTGAGAAAGATGACACTGTTTCCTTAAAGAGATTTTATTCTCTTTATTCCCGATTGCCTTTCCAGTGGAGCCATCTGGCTCTGCAAGCATTTGAGGTGACATGGTGGTGAGAGTTTGAATTCTGATATTGAAGCAAGAAAACATTTTTTTTTTTAACTTTGGCTTTGGTGTCAATCTTTTTTCCGTATATTCTCAATTAAAGGTTCATTGCCCAGAAGAGACTTGTATATTGTCAGTAGAGCCTGAAGTTTTCTGAAACTTTGAGTACTTGCTGAGTCCACAGTCCTGTGAATAACCCTGCATTCATACCTACATTACCCATTGCTATCACCAGTAATAACACTCACATACACAAAATTAGGCAAATATGTTAAAGAAGATGCAAGATAGAGCCTATTTGGTTTTGATCCTGGCATTTGTTAGACTAGTACCCCAACCCGTGAGTCCAGATACCCCTACATCTTGGCTGTCTCCAGCTGTCATTACTCTTCTCTTGACTTTGGCTGCCACCATCTATGCTATTTCTTGGCTCCTTCCTTCAATGAGAAATAGCTACGATCTGAGTTCTTCTTCCTCAGTCTGTGATCCAACACTCTCGACCTTTTGTTTTTCGGTAGACATCAAGCCATATAACATTTTGGTTAACATCAGCTGGCACACAGCTCTTGACTGTCTGCAATAACTTCTCTCAGAAGTTATTTTATTCAGTCAAATACTCTGGTGCCCTGAGATTAATTTTGGCTTGCTTAGCAGAAGATATTAAATCCTACTTACACATGATACTTAAATAAATCTTTTTCCGTCAGCTCCCCCAGCTCTTCTACCCACTTTTACATTTCTGCCATCTCAATACCAATGTTTCTCCATTGTTGTTCTCCCTAGTAGCATTTTTCCATAAGAGACTCTTAATAAATATTGAACAGGAATTATGGATTCACTTCCAACTTTGCAGTCATCTTTGAACAGTTCCTCCTAAATTTTCATGCGCTATAGGACGAAGATACATATTCTGGTGCAAGAGTAGAAGAAAAATTTCAAATAAGAACAACCCCAATTCCCTTTGCAGAATGCCAGCCCTCTCCATAAACAGACACTGAGCTGTATTCTACCAGAACCAAATTTATTTCCTACTTACATCCTAGAAGGATATTAGACAACTAGAGCAATGCCTCTAATGTTTGCCTCACATTCTGAAAATCCTGATATTCATTCTTCTTTAATACTCCCACTTCCAACAATTTCACCCCATTTCCCCAGAAGCTAATTTATTTACTACCTCATGACCTCAGCCCCCATTAACACACTCAAGACTTGTTTTTCTGTCTCTAATCCCTGTAACCTTAACTGCAGGCTTTCCTTCCATTGTGTTTAATGTCCTAAAGCACAGATTTTTCTCATTCCGGTTTCTTGTTCAGGACCCTGAAATGATTTCCAGTTGCCCAGGAAAGAACCTGTGTAGTCTTGAGTCAGTGGCATCCACAAGTGCTATCACCCCTGTCTTCTCATGCTCTCCTTCCATGTGAATCCCCTCTACTGGGAAGGTTGATTAGTCCATTACCCCATCACAGAATTCCTTGTGGGTTTCAGTTTGTGTATGTCATCCACAACCATATCACTTCTGTAGGCCTGAAAAGCTCTACTTTTTTTCCCAACTGAGATCTAATGCATTACCCAAGTCTTAATTCAAATTTTCAATTTTTATTTCTTTATCAAGACTTCCTTTGCAATCTAAAAGAATTTCTCTCCTCTTATCTTCAGCCACATTATTACTTGCATTAATCATGTTGGCACAACTTAATCATTAGTGGTTCTAGTTACTTTTTCATATGCATCTTTTTTGTTTACCCAGCTGTACGGTAAGTCCACAAAGCAATCAAAATAAGCTCCTGCTAAGACGTATCTGATTATATCATTCCCTGGTCTAATCTGATTATATCATTCCCTTGTCTAAAACTCTCCAATAGCTCTCTTTTGCAGTGAAGATAAAGCCCAAATGCTTGCAAGGTCCTTCATTACCTGACTCGTGCCCATCTCCCTAGCTTTGTCTATATCTGTGTTTACTATTTCCTCCTTCAAACTCTAAGGCAGATTTACTTTATGGATTTTATATTCTTGACTCTAGTCTTACATGTAATCAGCCATCAAATCCTTGAACACCCACCTGCTAAATATATTTAGAATCTGCCCATTTGTCCCCATCCCTGTTGCCCCTAATTTAGAATATAACAACATTTATTCTTTTTTTGGAACAGTGACTTACTCTTCCCATGTCCTGAGGGATTTTCTAAATCAAGTGCTGAGTTTGAAGTGACTCTGAGTTAGCCGAATAAGTATTTAGGAGTATGGATTTGGATATGTATATTTAAAGGTGAAAAATAAAATGGTAGTCATTGTCAAATTGTTAATCATAGGAATAGATAACAGGAACAAGGAAGAGAGTATAGCATGAGTGAAGCAAAAGGTATGTCAGAACACCAAAGAGACCTGACATTTAATAAATGGGATGTAAGAAGCAGCAGCCAGAGAAAGAGAGGAAAAACGAACTAGTGGGGGTGACATGAGAGACAAGAGGAGAACATGATATAAAATAAAGTTTATAGTGCTGAATCCTGAAAGCAGATTCAACGCAGATATGGATTGAGATGCAGTCTGTTACAACATCCAGGTAGAGGAAAAGGTCAAACTTATTGTGCATTTACTATATACCAAAATCTTGACCCATGTAAGTTTATTTAAATTTTCTAACACAGCAAGGTAGATTTTTGCTTCTTTGATACAGAGGCTGTGTGTGTGTGTGTGTGTGTGTGTGTGTGTGTTCTCCAAGTCAGAAGAGATCTGAAGAAACTTAAATGCTGACTGGTAAGACCCATAGAGAGTCAGGACTTGCAGGGGAGAGAAGAGAAGACAGAGGGAGGGAGTTTAGCCAAGGCAGGCAGGAGACTGGATGCCCAGCCCAGGTGGAGGGAGGAGTACGGGCCAATGATAGCAGGAGGACCACAGTACCTTCCTTTTTCACCTGAGCAGTGTCTGGTTGATGCAAGGACTGCCTGAAGTTAGCAGGAAGAAAAAGATTTTTAAAAAGATGCCATTTCTTTCTAATGGCTTCACTTTGAAGGGAATATAGGAGTGAGCTCATTTGCTGGCAGTCAGATACTAAAGGGAGGAAAGTGATCAATGCATTTGGAATCTGAGGATCTGGGTTCAAGTTTCCCAGCTTTGATGATTTTCCTACCTTATCTGAGCTGCCTTTTTCTCTGCTAAGTCAGGTTCACATCTCCCAACTTAGAGTGTTGTCATGGCAGCATGTAACCCAGGGCCTGCCACATAGTAGGCATTCCAAAAAATTATAGTTAAATCTGAATCTACATTGCCCTCACCCTCACCCTTTTAGCTTATTGAATTAGAAATCAGTAATGAGCTGTTTCAAAGCTTTCTGCCAGCAGCCGTTGTAAGGATAAAAAGGGGGAAAAAAAGAAAAAGCTTTAGTAAGTAGACAGAGCTATATTCTCTGTAGAAAGGAAGGGTGCTCTGACTTAGTGCCCACCATGCCCAGGACCATTAATGAAGCCTGGCTCCTTTTTCTCATCATTGCAGCCATTCAAAAGGAGAAAGTTCTTCTTGGCAAGGAAGTGCTATTTTCAGAGACAAGATTAGGCTCATTTTGGGCAGGAGCTGTGCTTCCTCAGTCCCAGCACCTCTGAAGATTAGGTTAAAAGGTAAGAAGGAATGACTCAGAATAATTGCATTGCTTTACTGTGAACTTTAAGATCTTTTAGTGGAGGAGTTTTACAAGCAGTGATAGATAGTCATGGAGAGAGGAAAAGTACAAACCCAGGGGACAAGAACAGTGATGCCTGACTGAATTTCTACACAAAAAGAAGGCTGGCCAGACTTGTTATTTTTTCTACCTCCCCCAGCTACACAGGAATACTTTTAATATGCCTTTGTTTTCCCAGGTTCTAAAAGCAGTTCCCCCCCCCCCATCCACCTTCACTACATAAATGCATGTTTCTATAAAGCAGATTTTAGAAATCCCATTCTGAGATCAGGTATATCAAAGTAAACACTGTATATACATGTGAAGTTCAGTTGTTGTTTTATAATTGGGGAAAATACGTCCCATAATGATAGCTCTCAGCCAGAAGGCAGTATCTTACTTCTCAGCATTAATCCAGAAAACTATTGAAAAATATTTATTGATCCATTATTGAGTTTTTAGCTTAACGCTGAGCTGTTTGAGAGACACAGAAGAAATAAACCTAGACAATCCCTGGACTTACGAGTTTATGATCTGCTTGGATGCAGAAGGCATGGTTTGACTGGACACCTGATGATAAAGGGTAGCACATAATAACAGCTAAAATTTAAGTACAGTCTGTACTAATTATTGTCACTTCCTTACCTGTCCTCCTCCTTCTTCCATCCACTCAGATCCCATAGTCAGAGACATGGGAGGAATCTTCAACTCCTCTCTTTGTATGATCCCTCATGTCTAATCAATTGTCAAGTCCCATGGTTTCTGTCCTTACATATCTCTGGAATGTGTCTACTTATCTCTGATCTCTGCTGCCATCACCCTGTTGAGGCCACCATGTATACTTACCTGGAATACTTCTACAGTTTGGCAAGTGGTTCCCTGACTTCCAGCCATTCCTTTTGCCAATCCATTCTAAACAGTGAGCTGGAGTGATCTTTCTAAGTGGTAAATGTAACAATGTCCTCAAGTTTACACACAGCCCCAATTCTTGGTTTCATCAGGCCAGTTTAAACCTTCCTGTTTGAAATCATCTGATCATTTGTCCTAGATCTTAAAACAGCCTGGGCTTCTTGTCATGGCTTTAAGGCACTTGCTACTCTGGTTCCAGCTTGACTCACACACCTCTCTGACCGCTGAACAGAAGGATGCACAAGCTGGGCCTACTGACTCCCTCTCTGCCTCTCCCCTGCCTGCCAGCCCTGCCCTCACCCCTTGTTGTCTCCATCTTTGAAAAAAGATGGCACCATTATCTGGCATTACTTCAGTGGTGTCCTCCCTTCAGCCATAACAATAATCAGTTTGTTGTGACTGTTTATTCTGGTCTTTATCCTCTTGTCTGTACTTCAATAAGAGTAGGACTCAGTTTGATTTATTCATTATCTTGCCATCTGAGACTGGATCAGTCCCTGGCATTAAGTAAATGGCCAATAATTAACAATGAAGTGAATAAATGTAATGACAAAGACAAAGTTCTGTAAGGGAAGGGTAACTCTGATCTATAAACCAGCAGCAAAGGATTGAGGTTGATTTGAGAAAGCCACAGAAACTGTTCCATTCTGGAAAACCATATTAGGAAAAGCATTAGGACAGAGATACCCACATGGTCATAGAGAGACCCCTTGTCTGAAAGAAATAGTCAGTAGAAGGGTGCCTGGGTGGCTCAATTGGTTAAGTGTCTGACTCTTGACTTCGGCTCAGGTCATGATCTCATGGTTTGTGTGTTCAAGCCCTGCTGGGACTCTGCACTGACAGCATGTAACCTGCTTGGGATTCTGTCCCCCTCTCTTTCTGCCCCTCCCCTGCTCACTCTCTTTCTCTCTATCTCTCAAAATAAATAAAAATCAACTTTAAAAAAAAGAAAGAAACAGTCAGTAGATATGGAAATACTAGGAAACTGAGAAGATGGCCTAGATTTAGGAGGAGGGGGGATAGTTAAGAATATAGAAGACCTTGCTCACAGGAAAAGACATTTATATTAGATGAGGTAGTAAACATGGAACATTTAAAACATTTGACCTGGCACCTGATACTTGCTGGGGAGAGAAGGAGGGAAGCTTCGGTGAGGGTACAAAAGCTCTCTTCTTTTCCCTGCTCACACACCAGATAGGAAAAAGATCTTCTTTCTATAATCTTTGAGTTAGAAAAGTAACAGGGACTTTTTAAACCTATAATTGGCAGGCCAGATACCACAAAGTATAAGCTCACCATTCCTGTAGTCTGTGGCTAAGGCTAGAGCAATGCGCTTCTATGGCTCATCTGTATAATACTAGGAAAGCTATTTAACCTCCTTAAACCTCAGTTTTCTCCTCTGAAATGGGGATAAAAATAATTGAACTTACCTCATAAGGCTGTCATGAGGAAAAAGTAATGTAATTCAGGTAAAGTGCTTGACTCATAATAAACATTCAATGAAAGCAGCTATTATTTTCATGACATATCGTACTTCTTTTTATTATTTTGTGTTTGCAGTTTCCATTCTAAGGTAAAAAGGTTCAGCGTGAGTTATGTACCCTTGTTAAATTAGTTTTCTGATTGTGGTTTTTGATTAAATGTCATGTAAGATTCAAAGTAGAAATAAATAATCATGCAGACAAGATGTTACACCACAAAAGAACCACAGAACACAAATGAGGGGAATTTTACCATTTGTGTCACTGTCTAATTCACCTGAAGGACTGCGAGACATTCAGAAGAACTTGATATTCTGTGAATTAGTAAGTGAGTTAACTCATTTGATCAAATATTCAAAGATGATAAGTCAACAAATGTTCTCTATTCATTTATGACAAATGTGATTCACAGAGCACACAATAGCATCGATGATGGCAGGCACACATTCAGAGCCTGTTTAGCCATCAAAGCAAAGCCACATATGGGGATGCATCAAGATGAATTAACAGAAGTGTGCTCTGGGATAAGCTATCGAGAAATTGGAGGATCTTTGGTGAGGAGGAGAAGTCTGGGAAGAGCAAGAGAAACATAGTTAACAGAAGGGATTGGTTCCGAAAAAGATGTTGGATTTTTCTAAGTCAAAGTTCCCAAAGGAAAGTAACAAACTTGGCCATAGGTCAGTATGCACCAGTATAAGAAAGTCCAGTGGTTATGTAGAGCAAAGCCCATGGCAACAATGTTTATTGTAATTAGGCAGAATACTACCTTTTTGTGGGAGAGCAATTCATTCATGGCAGATTCCCAGATAATGGCTGGGCATGTGAGGTGATAGATCTAGCAAGATAGATCTAGCAAGAACTAGATAGAGAAATATGATGTAGTCCAAGTTGATGGAGATCTGGGGCTATAGTCTGAAAATTCTTTTTATTACTACTCAGGATAAAAGAGAAGAGGAAGGTGTAGGAATTAAATGCGACTTAGTAGAAAGACAGATCATATATTCCAATAGAACACCGTCATAGAATCTAAAACTCATCCTTACTCCATCCAGTCTTGTAAATATTTGGTAGCTCAACTACCAAGGGCCATTATTATGTGAGGAATTGGCAATTTCAAAATTCCTAACTGATAAACTTTTCCTCCTTGTCGACATTAGCTCAGAAATTAGGGCCATGGATTTGTGGTTCTATCCATAAGAAAGCTCAACTTTGGAAAGCTGAAACACGGCACAGCTAAGAGAATCAAAACAGTGACTGCAAACCTCCATCATCCAAATCAGCATGGTCAGACCTAAGACAATATCATGTTATTCACTGAGACATAAGACAATATCATGTTATTCACTGAGGAGAGTGATGGAACCAACGAAGTCTACCCTCTAGTGTTCTGAGTACTGGGAGCCTTTTTGGTAAATTGTATGTTGGCCTGAAAATGAAATGAGAACTTCCACTGTTTCTGATTGAACTATTGTTTTTATGTTACGTAGTTCTTGGGAACATTATTCTAGTGATGCTTAATTATATATGAAGTTTTAGAAAAGAAAGTATGACAAAAACACCCCACAAAAAACCAAAGGACTCTTTTTCTCCTTGTTTCATTTGCAAATGAATATCTGTGTTCTAGGAATGACAAAATATATTTTAAAAATTTAAGGATTACTTTTCCTTCATTTGTTTAAGACTTTAAAGTAGCAATAGAGCTTTTGATTTCTTCTCCATGGTTATTATGTTTCTTGTAGCATTATGCATATGCAGAATATTAAGATATGTTCCTAAATAGTTGATAATTGCTATGTACTTTCACCGTTTATCCAGAGATGCATAACTGGAGAAGTTTTTATCTCAATGGCTTAATGTAGCCCCAAAAATGAAAATAAAATGCTATTGAACACTTGGGAGAAGCTAATAGGTGAAGCACGATGGTTCAATGTCAATAAAAATAAACTTTGATATGATCATTAGAAACTATCTTTAAAGGTCATCTGTCTTCATTAAAGGCCAAGACAATGGACTAAAAGACTATTTTTAACACTTTTTCCCCTTTAACTCAACTTTTCTTAGGTGATAATGTACTAAGATCACACTTCTTTAGCTATTTAAATATATAGGTTTGTAAAACAGAAGAAAAATACTCAAAGAAAATTATTTAAGTGCCATGTTCTTTGGGCCAAATGTGTCCTTGTATGTCTATGGGAAGAACTTTTTCTCTACTAACCAGAGACCCTGTGTTCCAGAAGATAGAATGGGCAGCTGAAAAATATTTTCAGTTGATTTAGGGAATAAACACTGTTTCACACTCATTTTTTAAACTACTTTCAATAATCTCCACTCTCCAAATAGGGAAGTTGAGACTGGCTGATCGAAAGGAAAAAGGGGATTATGAAAGCCCCACACGATGTGTCTTGTTTGGCACATCCACAGTTGAATGCTTAAGCTTTCCTGCCAGGATGGTTAAGTTAACACTTAATTAGTATGTGTACCAAATAAATCATGCTTCTGGGCAGCACATTCTTAAAAAAATTTCCCCCCACTGCCCCACAAATAAATAGCCTGGTTTCTGCCCAAAATATTCAAGGAAAAGGCTGTGTTTGCCTGGGGCAGAGGCCAGATGCCTTGACTTCCAGCTTCCTTCCATCAAAGCCGTGCAGTTTGGAAATTAAAATCTACAGCAATAATGAAACATATTAAAATGCATGCAAAGTCTTGAGGGCTTATAATATGCTAAAAACCGGCAATGCATGTTTACATCCATATATCAACTTGGATGTGCTGAAAAGATTTAAAGTGTAAAATATGCAAATATGTGTCATATTGTCACACTTGGTCTCTCTAATGGAACTCCCTTTCATCTCAAGTCGTCTTAATTTCATGAATATTACATGGCCCTCACACCTTTTACTCCTGCTGTTGCTAGGCTGAGAAGATTATGAAAATATGTTAATAGTAACTTTCATCAAATAAAAGTTGCAATATTCCAAATAAAGCATTTTTCCCCTCCTCTTAAAATACAAATGGTGAAGGGTTTCATGCTATTTTGTTTCCCTGTGGGAGACTAGATAACTATAGGCCAATTAAATTAATGAGAAAAGACCATGCAAATGGCAATATTTGTGCCTAATCCTGGCTGGCTGCACATATAGACAGGTATAGAGTAGTTTTTAAAATATTCTTGAGAAATGAAAATAGCCCCAGATCTGGAATACTGATAGTATATAGAAATGAGTTTTAAATTAGGCTGTCCTACACAAAAGCCCAGGCGTTTGTATTTAACTGTCAAAACACTACAGAAAGCAAAAGGAAGTGGGGAAGTTTGAGATATCCACCCTCATTTATGAAGGAAAAGAACAAAATACTATTGGCATCTCAGATAAGGAAAGAAAGAAAGAAAGAAAGAAAGAAAGAAAGAAAGAAAGAAAGAAAGAAAGAAAGAAAGAAAGAAAAAAGAAGGAGGATATGCTCTGTTCATCTTGGACACATTGTCCTGAAACTTTCAGAATGACAGCCTTATTTCTTTATCCTGACATCTGCTGAAAGGCTCATTTTAACTCGCCTTATTGACAACCTGAATGCATGGTGGATGGCCAAAAGAACAAGAAGCATACTTTTCTGGACCTAATTCTTACCAATGGGGAAGAACTGGTGGCTATGTAGAAATTGTAAGAAGCTTGAGTATTAACGTTGAACTCCGTAACAGGGACTGGGGGAGGGGGATGGATCCAATAGTGTGCGGTTTAATTAGAACTTTATTTTAGAGGAGCACTGGAATAAGTAAATTTGAAGAAAAGATTGTAACCCATGAACAGATATTCTAAACATGATTAGAGGATAGGAAAGTAAACAAGTCATATTCTGACAAGATCTCTGCCAACAACTGAAATAAGAAAATGAAATAATATTTGGAAGGAGCCAGTTCTTTGGCTCTAGAAGGGCCCAGGAAGCGTTCATATGGCTTCTCTCTCCCTCTCTCTCTCTTCCATTCTTTCTTAGATACCATGCACACACGCCTGCACATACCCGCATGCACATATGCACACACACAAGCAGGGGAGGGGCAGAGGGAGAAAGAGTCTTAAGCAGGCTCCATGCTCAGCACAGAGCCTGTCGCGGGGCTCAATCTCACGACAGTTAGATCATGACCTGAGCCAAAATCAAGAATCCATTGTTTGACTGACTGAGCCACCCAGGCACCCCATGGACCCTGACTCTTAAGTGAGTTTACGTAGATGACGGAAGGAAGGGCATTCCATCAAGAGGGATATAAATAAAAAGCCTGTACATGGGAGGCTCAAGTTGAGAAGGCAGTGCACAGTGTGCTGGGGTCCAAGATGCCAGGGTGAGTGGGGGAGCTGGGAGGATAGTGGAAACTGTTTCAAAAGAAAATTGCCAGGAGAATTAAGGTATGGCCAAAGACAGACGGAGGAATGCTGACAGATGACAAAGAGAAAAAGAACCTCCCTAGCTGTTGTTTCTGAATTGTTGCTGCTGTTACTGTTGTTTTTGTTTGTTTTCTTTTGTACTGTTGCTGTTCCCTAAAAGTAGAGTTTTCAGATTAGAATTATTAGACAAAAAATAAAAAAGGAACACATAGCCTTTCCTACATGAAGCCAGAGGAAAGAAGCACACATATACTTTCATTTGGTTTTACTTTATTTGTCTGAGATTTCTCCTTTTCTTAAGTAATATATAATCTTAGTGGAAAGCATGGAAATTTTCCCAATTTGTAGAGATAGCAGCATTCTATCCTTCTCTATCACTCAAAGGCAACTTATCTCTGTATCATGCAAAATTTGGATTACACTCTTTAAACAATTTTATATGCTACATTTTAAAACTAAATATCATCTCATGAATAGTTCCCTACTTCATTAAGAATGCTTTATAAATCTCAATCAATTGCTACGTAATGTTTCATATTATATGTTTTTTCATCAGTATTGGATATTTAGTTTGTTCTAAAATTTTGTCAAATAATATAAATGAAATATAAAATATTATTTATACATCTTTGCCCATATTTAAATATAGTTTTAGATAAATTCTTTTTAAGGGAATCAACACAGTTTACAAACAGCCATGTTACTAAATTGAAAGAAATACAATAAAAAAGAGATTAGATAAATCGTCCTCTAAAATACAGTGTTTCCTCTTTGATTACTTCGTTTTCTTTATTGGCTGAAATGCATCAAGTGAATTTTAACAGAGTTCCCTGACTGGTTCTGGTGAGTTAGGTTATTCAAAGCAAACTATTTTTGAAAAATAAGGAAATGGACTGGAAAAAAATTTTAAATGACATCAAAACTGATTCAAGAGGGTGTCAAGCATGCAGTTAAAAATAACATCACTCAAAAGAACAAAGTCATATGAGTAAAGAGTAAAAACTGTAGATGGCAGAGAGATATCTACTCATACTTCAGATACTGGGAATATCTAACACAGATTACAAAATGACCATGTTTAAAGAAACAACAACAAGCCGACGGACAATACCTACAAGACAAAGGAAAACATGTGAGGGAAGACTTGAAGAAAATAAAAGAGTACTAGAAATATAGAGTACAATAAAGCAAATTAAAAACTCAGTGGAAATCTTTACAGTAGAAATGACATAATCTAATTGAGAATTAGTATACTAAAGGATAGATAAGAAGATATTGTTCTTACCAAAGCCAGGGAGAAAACAAACTTAAAATTCAATAGACAGAATATGGTTTTGGGGATTGAAATGAGTCCCAGAAGAACAGTGGACACAGGACTAGGTAGAGGTAACATGAAGAAAGATAATGGCCAACAATTCTTCAGACCTGATAACAAACCATTCCACAGATTCAGCCCCAAGCAAGATAAATTAAGTAGAAATTCATACCTGGAGACATCATAGAGAGATTGTTGAAAATGAAAGAGGAAAACCAAAGCCAGCTAGCAAATAAAACACAGATTTCTTTTAAAGAGTGGCAGACTGACCACTGTTTTCACAAATGCAACAATTGAAAAAAAAACAAAAACAAAACAAAAACAACCCCCCCAAAAACAAACAAAAAACCTCAGAAACACCAAAAACAAAAACAAAACAAAACAAAACAAAAAAAACACATGGAATGATATCTTCAAAATACCAAAAGAAATCAACAGCACATTGATTTTATGTGCAAGGAAAATATCTGTAATGATAGAAATGAAAATCAGGCCATTTTAAAACAAAAGCTGAATTAATCACTAGAGATCCTTATTAAAGGACTATTACAGTATAAATTCCAGACAGAGAGAATGTGATTATTCATAAAAATTTCAGTGATATTTTACCTGTGGTGCAAAAAAAAAGAATGAAAGTAGTATACATATGGACAAATGTGAATAGATGCTGACTACATAAAACAGTAATAATCTCCAGGGTACATTTTTAACTAGAATGAAAATGCCAGGCATAATGCCATGGCACATAAATATCATGGGTGTAAATAGGGTTAATGATAATCCAAGAAAATATAAGATTTTTTTAATTTCAGACTTTGGTTAGTTATATATGTTGCTATTTTTTTCCAGACATAGCCATAAAAGAAAGAATGAGAGTGTGTGAATATAGGTAGAGTAGATAAAAATTACAAATTAGAATAAAAGATGTAAATGTGCATTGTATTAAATTTAAAAAAAATCAAGATAAAAGACAATCATGTCCGTGCCAGAATAAAAAAGCAAATGCTATTTATGAGAGATACATATAAAGCATAAGAAATAGAAGGGTTGAGATTCAAATGCTACATGTCAGACAAAATAGATTTTATAGAATAAAACACACTGGCACTTGAGATTAATTACTTCATGATAATAGGAGCTTCAAATGACCAAGACAGTATAAACATTTAATATGTATACCATTAAAACTATACTCTCAATTTATAGACCAAAGTTTACTAACTTACAAAAACAGAAAAATTTAAATACTTGTGAAATATGTACCTCAGTAATTGATATAGCAAGTCACAAAATTGATAAGGAAATAGAATTGATCTAATGAACATATATAGAATATTACCCAACTAATTCAAAGAAGACATTTTTTTCCCAAAGACACCAAATACATTTACAAAAATCGTCCAGAAACTTTATCATAAAATAAACTTTAACATATTTCAAGGCATCTAGAGACATCTAGAGAATGTCTTCTCTACTATGTAACTGTGGTCGATGACAAATGACAGAGAAAGAGAGAAAGATGTTTGAAAATTAAGAAACATTTCTCAGTAGCCCATAGATAGAAGAAATAGAACTAGAACTTAGGAAATATTTTACGTTAAATGATAACGGCAATACCAGTATTCAAAATTGTGGACAATACCTAATGCAGCCCTTGGTTTGACATTTAGATATGTCAATATGTGTATACACATATGTGAGTGTGTATGTGCATGTGTACCAGAAAAACCATATATATGTATGTATATATATATATATATATATATATATATACACTTTATATACATGTATGTACTTTATGTGCATATACATGCTTTAGAAAAATAAAGGCTGAAAATTAATGGGCTTTCCAGTTTCTTAGAATCTAAAAAAAAACAGCAAAAATAATCTAAAGATTTTATGAAAGAGGTAATAACAAAATCATAGTGATAGATTACAAAATAAAAAAATAAAAATTCTATATAGAAAACAAACAAACACACAATACACAGACTCAATAATGCTACCAGTTAGTTCTTTGAAAAAATCCGATTAAATTGATAAACTTCTGGCAGGTTTATTCAAGATCCAGACCAAAAAAAGAGAGAGAGAGAGAGAAGAGATAAAGTGGACGAGAGAGATGTCACAGATAAAATAATAAAAGCATAAAAAAGCACATCACTATAGATTGTTTAGACTTTATCTCATTTGCCAAAACAAGTTACACATCATTATTAACACTGATGTGGTAGGCAAATACAGTTGTCGCCTGAGGAGGGACAGCACGTATTTGTTAGCTATGACACAATCTACCACACGACATAAAATTATATATTTTTTTAACTTGTAAAGACCAGCTTTGCTCCTCTCTTGTACAGACAAGCTCCTTCCCTACAACCTATGTTTAAAGAAAAAGAGGCAGAGATCATTTATTGTTTCTCTTTCCTGAGTAAGGCCTTAGAGCCACTATTTATTTTCCTCACAGTTATATGTGGTTAATACATGCATTTCTTAAAATGAGTAGTCTTGGATGACTTGAAAATGTCCCCATCCACGATTATGGCCAACCTCTATATTTATGATCTAAATCCAGGAGTGTTGTCTTATCACAGTAGATGAACTCAATTCCAATTACAACATTGACTGCTAGGGAGGAGCCAACAATTACTGTTGCTGGGCCTCTCTGCTTCTTCAGTGTTTAGAACCAGTGTAAAAAAAGTAAACATGGACAGTCCCACTCTTTACCTTAACCAAAGTACTTGCTGAACCAACTAGGCCCCCAGGTCTTGATGATTAAACAGAGATGGTCAGAGAGGTCATGAGAGACCTTTCACTTATAATCATGTACTTTCTCAAAGTGTTTTCTTAAATTATGTGTTCTAAAACTCATGTATTTTTAACTGCTTAGATTTATTATGAATGGAGTAGCAAAGCGTATAAGGTCACGTACCCCCTGATTACAACTGCAGTAAATCAATGCAGATTCATTTTTTAATGAGATACCTAATTTCTTGCTGGGTTTTTTACTTTTTTTCTGTTTTTGTTTTTCTTTCCCCCCTGCCCTTTTTTTTTTTTCTTTTTGGTGAGGGCTCATCTTAGTGCAAGCTTTTAAAAAAACCAGGGTTCGGTAATTGGTCGGAAGATTCTCTTCTATGTCTCTTGACCCTGCTCCTTCTAATCTCTGCATGCATTAAAGTGAGAGCCATTCTAAGAAACTAGAACAGACAGATTCATAGTGAACACCCAGAATTAAAAATGCACCCAGAAAAAGCAGGTCATAGGTTCTCGGGTTTATTTTTCTTCTGTACAATCCATTGCTACAATGTGCACGCAAGAGTGTTGTACAGAGTCAAGAGATTTGCCGCTAACGATGGACAACGAGCAAATAGTTGTCTGATCATGTAAGCAAGAAGAACCACCACCAGCAAAATTAATCATGAGTTTTGTTTGAGATATACCAAACAACCTGTAGGAAGTTTTTTCGCCACTGTATTGATTTATCTGAAAAATTCATTTGGCTGTTTGTTGACACAGGCAATGTGAAAGAAAAAATAAATCATGATGCTTATGATTGCTCATAAGTTTTACATCTTCAGAATGCCAGATAGACAATTGGATGAGTGCACATATAATCATTAAAGCAATTCGTATGAGTGGGCTTCTGATAACTCTTTTCACCACGCTGCAACTGCATGTGATCCTAAGGAAAATTTGAACAAATAAGTATATGTCAATATATACAATTAGTCCCTTGATGAAAGGTTAAATTGTCTCAACCTTTCTGACCACCACAACACATGAAAAAATATGTCAAGACAAACTGAGCTTTACTTTTCAGTGGAGAGTCCCTCAAGCACAGTTTTGCTAACAAACCTTCCTTTTAACACCAGGCTACTTGTCACATAGCCCATATCTAAATAATAACTTCAATAATAATTATTATTAACATCTCTCATTATTCTTAAAGCAAGTGAGAACAAAAAATTAATGTCCAATCTTTCTTCTAATACTGCGTGATGGATGTTACTGAAGCAAAGTAAATTTAGCATTGGTGTTTTCTAATCTAAATACACATCACCTTTTACAGCATATTTATTATCAATAGCAGCAAGAAAATCTTCTATTCATTTTCCATTGATCACATTTGCTATAATTGTCTTTACATATTATTTAAATATTTTAGTGAGAAAATTTAAGTATCAAACATAATAGATATTAAATGCAAATAGTTGAATATATAAAGACTCTAACACCCCAAGGAGTGACACTGGTGGCAAAATAAAAAAATGGCACCTAACTCTCCTAAATTAAAATCTAGTATACTTTTGGGGCGCCTGGGTGGCGCAGTCGGTTAAGCGTCCGACTTCAGCCAGGTCACGATCTCGCGGTCCGTGAGTTCGAGCCCCGCGTCGGGCTCTGGGCTGATGGCTCAGAGCCTGGAGCCTGTTTCCGATTCTGTGTCTCCCTCTCTCTCTGCCCCTCCCCCGTTCATGCTCTGTCTCTCTCTGTCCCAAAAATAAATAAACGTTGAAAAAAAAATTAAAATCTAGTATACTTTCTACCAAACATTACTTTCAGTCATCAACCTAGAAAAGGGTTATACAAACAGAAAAAATATCCAGAACAGGAAATGTCATTCACACCCAAAATTAGGATATGGGGGTGAGTTTTACCTACTAAAGGATAAAATCTTAATTTTAAAGATCAAAAGTATATACCTGAAGGCAAAGACTAACACGGTCAAAGCAAAACTAAAACATAGAGCTATGTTTTTTTTACTCCATTCTAGAATGATACACATGAGAGCACTTTTAAAACATAAAATTACTTAATTGGAGGCAAGCATGACTTTACCTACTGACTAGTACACCTATCACTTTAATGGTAAAGGGTATCCATCAATCAGCAGTGATTTGAGAATATGATGCACTTAGCACTGTATTTTGTGGTGGCATGGGTATGTTCACAGGCTTAAAATAGATTGGTGGAGCCAAACTAAAATGAAAAAACAAACAAACAAACATTGTGAAAGAGTTCTAAATGAATGTCAATTCACATGACATTATTTTATTAGAGCCAAAGTGGTTCTAAAGAAGCTTCTTCAAACAGCTAAAATGAGCCTCACTAAAGGATGTGACCAGAGAAGTGTTGAGTGGGGACTGATAAGAAGATAGAGGAAGAGACAGAAGAGAATTCCAAGGAGGGAGGGAATGGGCAGGGTTGAGGAATCAGAGATACCCAAGACAGTGGGAGGGCACAAGGAAGGCAGCCCAGTTTGTAACAGTAAATACCTGCTGAAGACATTCAGAATGAGCAAAAGAAAGGCAGTTCGTAGGGCAACTCATGGAATCTAACAGGAACTGTTTGTATTTAATATATGGTAAATACCTAATAGATTACTAAAAGGACTAGAATTTTTATAGGAAATTGGTAAATTAGTGCGTTCAAATTGTTCCTTTGTGACTCTGTCAGAATCCTGAACTCTGTGGATTTTGATATTAAATTTAATGTCAAATAATATTTGACCAGCTTTTATATTATGATACCAATTGAGAGAATGTAATTAGCTAGTCACCCAAGGTTTTCCTTGATTGGACTATTTAAATATCTTAGAAGTACTCACTTTAAATTGGTAATTATTATTTCATTATATGTCAATATGTAAATACATATATATAATATATTCCAGAAGAAACAAGGTAATCTTGCAGACATTACACTACAGTGAGGTAGGTAATTAACCATTTTGACTGCCCAAATCTCAGAAAACTCAGGAATATTTTCTTATTTCCTATTTTAACACAAGATTTATCTTTTGAGTTAATATTCATAATTGATATATTTGCTCAGATATTCCATTCCTACATATTCATCCCACAGACATTAAAACATAGGTTCATGTTATCCTTGTGTAAGAAATTTCATTGCTTCATTCAAGATAGTGTGAAATAGGAAAGGACACAAATATGTATAATTAGGAAATGGTTGAAAAATTACTGATGTATTGGGGCGCCTGGGTGGCTCAGTCGGTTACGCGGCCAACTTCGGCTCAGGTCATGATGTCGCGGTCTGTGAGTTCGAGCCCCGCATCGGGCTCTGTGCTGACAGCTCAGAGCCTGGAGCCTGTTTCAGATTCTGTGTCTCCCTCTCTCTGACCCTCCCCCGTTTATGCTCTGTCCCTCTCTGTCTCAAAAATTAATAAACGTTAAAAAAAAATTACTGATGTATTAATACAACTGAATACTACTCCCTAATATAAAAGAACCAACTGTACCATGCACACAAAAAATTATTCTCAAAGAAACGGGACAAAAAAGAGTTAATAACGTATGGCTCTATTTATAAGATATTCTAGAATAAACAAAAGTAACCTACAGTGATAGAAATCAGGTCTGTGGCTCCTTCTGTAGTGATGGGGTCAACTGGGAAGGAGCAAAAGGGAGTGTTCTGGGGTGCTAGAAATGATCTGTGTCTTGATAGGCATTTGTGAGTGTACTTGACAGAGTTTGCTGAACGTAAATTTTACCCTAATAAAAATTAACATCCATGGCCGATTTTTTATGTGTACCTGGCTCACATTGGAACCTAGTTATTAGAAGGACTAGTTGGGACTAGTTATTAGAAGGGTTGCCATTTTATGTTGTCTTCACTCTCTGGTTAATAAATGGCTTGAAAGATTTTCTCCTTTTATTTTATTGTTAGAAGATATTTTGGGAAATTGCTCTGGGCTTCTTTATATAAAAGAATATTAAATTTGATTAGATGCATCTTACAAATTTCTGCCTAAAAATTTTAATAGGATTTGTTCTAAAACGTAATATTAATATTTCAATTAAAAAATGAGTTCTAAACAATGAAACCTCCTGACCAGCCTTGAACTTTTCCAATGTACCCAAATTTGTCTTAACTATTAAATATAACTTGACATGCCTTTTCTCTATTTCTCCTCTTCCTCCTCACCACGTGATGCTGTACAGCTCTGGGCTATCATCACCTGTAATTACTGGTACCCTTCCTCTTTTATTTTTTAATGTTTATTTATTTATTTTTATTTTTGAGAGAGAGAGGGGGGAGAGAATGCAAGGGGTGGGGGGTAGTGGGCAGGAGAGAGGAGGAGAGAAAATCTCAAGCAGGCTCCACACTAAAGGCACAGCTAGAACTCAGGAACCATGAGATCATGACAGGAGCCGAAATCAAGAGTCCAACACTTAACCCACCCAGGCTCCCCTACAGTTCCCCTTTTCAACATCTCAATCAACCACTTCAATACTTTCATCTATTCTTCTCTTGAATTTCTGTGAGTTCAACCCAGAAGACATTACCATCTTATACTCAAGTTGCTACATTTGGGAAATGAGTCCTGATAGTACTTTTTAAGTTTAAGAAATTCGAGAGTTCACAGTATACCCTGTAAAAGATTTCTCACTCATTTAAATGGTTCTGATTGTAGTGAGAATTAAATTGAATGGCTCTTAGTGCACTCTCTAGAAGTCCAGTGAGAACAATGCCCTGGAAATTAGGACACCAAAATTCTCTTTCCAGGTACATTACATATTCACTGCCCAGCAATTAATTTCATTCCTAGAACATGATTTACTCATATACAGAGAAATGGTTGTATTAAAATAAGGCTCATGTCCCTTCCAGCCCTAATTCTAAGAGTGAGCTTATTGTGTTTAGAGGTTAAAAGTAAGATAAAGCAATTTAATCTTTAGGCTTCCAAATGTGTATGCTGTATATACACACTTTATGATTAAAGGTAAAACATGTATTGAAAAATGTTTAATGAATTAGATTTTCCCTAGGGACTGAGTCACTGTTCCATATAAAGCTTGCTGATCAACTACAAGGGTCTAAAAAGTAGACGCTAACATTACTTTTCTTCAAGGAATCTTATAACATCAAATACTATTGATCAAAGATACATTAAAAACAGAACTTCTGACAGATATCTTTTTAAGATTTTATTTTATTTTATTTCTTAATTTTTTTAATGTTTATTTTTGAGAAGCGCAGGTGGAGGGGCAGAGAGAGAGGGAGACACAGAATCCAAAGCAGACTCCAGGCTCCGAGCTGTCAGCACAGAGCCTGATGTGGGGCTCAAACCCACAAAATGCAAGATCATGACCTGAGCCAAAGTTGGATGCTTACCTGACTGAGCCACCCAGGTGCCCCTTAAGATTTTATGTTTTAAGCAATGTCTAAACTTAACTTGGGGCTTGAACTTATAACCCTGAGATCAAGAGTTGTACACTCTACCAACTGAGCCAACAGGCACTCTTTGACAAATATTTTTAATTAGCCATAAAGCAATACATTAAATTAACACTAAGAGGAAGAATAAAAGTGAATTGTTATTCATGATGTCAAGAAAAAATTGAAAATAACAAATGAAAAAACAATGATTCTCATTGTTTTCTCTTGAACTATTTTCATTTACGTCTTTAAGATCTGATGCTGGAGAACACAGACCAGGATACTTGGTTTGTGTTCTCCAGCATTGGATCTTAAAACAAAGATTTAAATGAAAGTAGATTATTTTGGAGGTGACCTCAGGAGGGGACAGGGAACAGAGAAAGAATGGAAGTCAGTCACACCTTGCACAACTGAATCAGTTACTACTGTGGCAAATGGTGTCCCATCCCACTGGTGGATTCTGGGAACCAGTGTGAAACATACTTCCAAATTATTCCAGGTGCAAAGAGCAGCATATTTACACCTCTACTTTTATCAGTCATTGATCCCAGGGCTGATTCCCACATATTCATTCTTCAGGGGTCCTGGTTTGCCCTGTGCTTGGTCTGAGCATGCTCCTGTGGCCAGAGAGCAGCCCATGGACAGAGCATCAGGGCTTCACCACCATCTGCCTTCTGTGGGTAGAGTTGTGACTCCTGAGATATCGGTGCACACCAACGGCTACACGACAAATACACCTATGTAAGTTGAGGCCAAGTGGGGGCAACAATCTTCTGGGATCAGGTGAGATTTTAAGCACATGAACTCATGAAAAGGCAGGAACTGATTTTCAGTAAAGAGTGTAAATCTCGTTATAGACTAACTTTGAGATACCTCAATTCCCTAGTTACTGGAAAACTCCAACCCCAGCATACGAGACGGAATCAGCTTCAATTTTCTCCTCACAGTTGAAAAAATATTGGTCAAAAATCTAATTCTTTTTTTTTTTCTTGGAATTACATGCCTGGATACTTGGATACTGTCTGATTCAGAATTATAATCCAAATTTCCTCACTCCTGGGCTAGAATTTTTACACTTTACACCATAAAGACCAGTGGTTCTCAAAGTGTGATATCCAAAGGAGTAGCATCAGCATCATCTGGAAACATTTTGGGAAGTCCCTGGGTCCCACTCCAGACACACCAAATCAAGAATTCTGTGAACTGGCCCAGCTACGTGTTTTCACAAAATGCCAGTGTGACTCCCATGAGCACCAAGTTTTTAGAATCATTGATATCTGTTATTAAGATTTTATCTATACATAAATAGGAAATAACATTTCCCCCATTCTCCATCCCCAAAAAACATGCTAGGTAAGTTTAAAAAGTGCATCACAGGCTGCGGGTGCCTGGGTGGTTCAGTCGGTTAAGCATCTGACTCGATTTCAACTCAGGTTATGAGCTCACAGGTCGTGGGTTCGGGCCCTGTGTTGGGCTTTGTGCTGACTGCACGGAGCCTGCTTGGGATTCTCTCTCTTTCTTTCTCTCTCTCTTTTTCTCTCTCTTTCTCTCTCTCCCTCTTCCCCTCCCTCCCCTTCTCATGCTCTCTCTTGCTCTCTCAAAATAAATAAATAAAACCTTAAAAAACAAGTGCATCATATGCTATCTTTTTTTCCTTTCCGGCTGATTTGTTAAAAAAATATAGGTAATAACAATATATATTGTATCCAAGTGCTGTCATTTATAGACTAACATATTAAAATATTTCCCACGTAAGGGTGTCAGGGTAGCTTAGTCAATTGACTGTCCAGCTCTTGACTTCAGCTTAGGTCCTGATCTCACCATTTGTGGGTTCAAACCCCATGCGCTGTCTGTGCAGAGACTGCTTGGGATTTTCTCTCTCTCCCTCTCTCTCTCTTTCTGCTCCTCCCCACTCACATGCACATACTCTTTCTCTCTCAAAATAAATGAATAAACTTAAAAAAATATTTCCCATGAAAATAATCTGCTTTGGAAGCAATTTAGGGAACTAGATTAAATGATAGGAAAACTGTGTTCAAGTTTGTATGACTTTCTGGAGGAAATTTTTATCTTTAGGCCTAATTTTACTTAACTAACAAAAAAAAAAGTCTTGAACTAGATGATTTTTAAAATCTGCCTACTCCATATTTTTCTCCTTTAATAACTAGTTACAATTGAAGGATAATTCTAGCAGAGTGGTGAAGTGGTCCTGTGTAGATATAGCCCTCCATAATTCTGGGTTCATTGCTGGACAGTTGCTTTAAGGAAAAGAAAAAAAAATAGAAACTGATATAATCTGGGGTTTGAAAAACAGAAAACTTCTCCCTTTATGCCAAAGTCTTTAATCGAAGCTGATATATTAGCTTTTCCTGCTGATCGATGGGTCTGAAAAAGCACAATCTGTGACCCTGGCAATCCCTAAGACTCTTCAAGACTGAGTCCTCCTCTCAGAGCCAGAATGTCCTAGTAGACCAGCTTTAAGCATCAGTCAGCTGCAAAGACAGAGGCTTCTCTTGATTCATGGCTGACTCTGCACTGCCTGCCTTGGCAACTCCTTTTCTGGCCTATCAGAGCTTAGCTTTGCAGAGCTGTTGCTAATATGTAACTAACATTTTCCCTGATGCATCTTTAGTACGTTACACCATGTTCTCTTCTTAATAGTGTGAGTCACCCGCACCAGCTTAAGGAGGTGCCTTGCTTGTAAATAAGCCACAATCAGCGTAGTTTCCAATTGATGCACTGCAGCTCATTCCTCCCCCACAGTGAAGGAAGTAACTTTGAAGAGGACAGAATCACTCTTCTTCCCTCACAGTGCCGTGACTGCAGAGCTGCAGGGTAAGCGAGTGGTCACTACTGAGGCTTTGCACTAGCAATCAGACTCATCTGGTGATTCGTATGATTCATTTTAAGGTATCATCAGGACACTGAGAGATAAGACTGCACAAGCACACAAAAAGAGAGTATGCATCATGGCAATGGATAAATGTAACTAATTCTCTATTTTGACGCTATTGAAAAGAATGTCTCTTAACTAACCACTACATGTTCTCTAGTCAATAAGTGCCTGGCAGATTTTAAAAATGTAATAAATTGTTTTACTAAGTGATCAAAATGATCAAAACCTGAATCATAGCTGAATCCTGCTGAAATGCCAGAGTTCTTCTAAGAGTAAAGTCAGGGCTCAATGGGTGGAAATTCTCTATATCAGGTGGCAGGGACATTTCAGGCCACTCGGATCTCCTCTAATGTATTTGAAGAGTCATGTACCACCAGTCGAGATGAGAGGCAAAATATTTAAATTTTATTTTTGTTGCTAAAGCTGACAATGCTAATATGAGCTACAGTCTTTTTACTTAAACAGAAAGACAAGAGGTAAAGGAAGAAAACAATCACATCTTAACCAGAATAAATAATTTACACAGAGATATACACTTTACAGAAAAGTTTTCAAATTATTTAACCCCTCTCCATATGAGATAAGCATTACCTCCATTTGACAAATGAGGAAATGGAGAGATTAAATGTTTTTACAAAGCCTAGCGAGCAACAGTAACAGCACTGGTGCTTGAGGCTTCTGAAGCTGAGAAAGTGAGTATTCCACGCCACCATGTTTCTGAAATCAATTTGGATGGTTCTTATCTGCCCAGATCCAGTGTTTCTCTACTCAAAAAAAAAAAAAAAAAAAAAAAAAAAAAAAAAAAAAAAAAAAGGACCTGTAGTTTCCTTAGAAAGTCATCCCCATCTTGTTTTGGTACTAGAAGTTCAGCTGGGATTTACCCAACTACCAGCTCCATTGTTTTAGTGTATCAAAACAGTCCATCACAATGGCCCTGACGAATGGTGCCAAGGGGAGTTCATGATCTAAGCTGCTTCAAACAGAGTAACCTTCATAATTTGTTTCTGAACTAGAAACAAGGAAGTATATAGTCCTGGGAACTATTGAAAGCCATGTTGAAACAATAAACAGAAAGCCTTCAGAAAATGAAAGAAGACAAAGGAATTAGAGATGAGAAATGTAAAGAGGGAAACCAAGTACCCTTCTCCGTTGGTGTAGGGCAAGTTCGCCTTACGTGTTGTTGGACGCAGCTTACATTAAGTGCATTATTTTTGCTATGGCCTTTTTAAAATGTAATTTGCAATTCTCTCTGTTTACTTTTTTTGATTTCCATCTATGTGATGGTGACCTCTGAACACCTGAATACAAAAATCTAAAAGAAGCATGGAAGATGGTCTTGCTTATATAACAAAGAAATGTAGGTTTCATTTTTATAGAAGGAAAGCTCGAGAGAGGCCAGCTCGTTGACAATTCAAGTTGACCTTACCATCTAGCACAATTCCTGTTTTAAAGTCTTTCTCCAGATTACAGCTTCTTCCTCTTCAAGGATTGTTTCCTGGTTGATGCCAGTTTCAATGACCTGTGGGTCACACAGCCCCTATTACTGTCTGACCTAGTATGGGAGAAACTGACTTAAAGGCAAACCGAAGATGTTTCAGTCAGACACAGGAGGTTGCTGCTGTTTGGGAAGATAACTGACTATGCAGCAATATTTCTGAGTAGTTACAGTCAACACTCCTCTTATTTGACTAGATAAATGCTAGGGCCAAATTCAAAAATTAGGCTAATGCTGAAAGTAAGATGGTATATACATGAATGCATTGTATTGGTGTTCTATTTCTGTATGAAAGTAAATGCATTTGATAAATTGAAGACTGTATCCTGAATTACAATGCTTAGATAAAAGGTGCATTTGGGTATTAAGTGATCACGTCTCTCTCTGAACCCTTTATCATGGTCATTCGACGCTTTTTTGTATTATATTTTCTCTTGCAGGTTGTACGACTTGCATTATTTAAACTTGCAAAGTTCATCAGTTGGGAGTTTTTACTTCTTTTACATCTTCCACAGTGCTTTCTAGAGACTTAATGACCAGTACAGAGGGATAAAAGCATTAATGTTTGTGTTTGAACACTTGCATGTAAATTGTTTTCCTAATACTCCTTATTTATTCTGTTCGACCATCTCTGAAATGGGGATAATGACTATTTCCCATCTCTGAAATGGGGATAATGACCTGACTGAATAACTGAGGATCTCATAAAATAATACATGTGAACTTGATTGCAAAACTATGCATTGGCTATAGCATGTTCTCTGATTTCTCAGATTCTAGTTTTGTTCATTATTTTTGAGCTATTGTACACTTTTGTGTAAACTGTAAGTAACTCATAGGTAAACCACCTTTTCCGGTAGTGTTTCCAATGACTTCCTTCCCCACTGTAGAGAACGGTTTGACAACTATGTGCTTTTTCGGCTTTTTCTTTGAACAGGCTAGAACATCTGCCTGATTCTTTCATATGAGAAATATCAAATCTTGAACATAAATTTATTTTTTATATCTATAAGAAAGTCATGATCTTACTGTTTTCTGAAAATTATAACAGTTTCAGGAATTTGCCCCTCGAGATGCCTGATGTATTTACCTACCAGAGCCACGTAATCTCCCTCACCAGAGGAGAGCACCTTGGGTGTGATTTGGGCCCAGACACATCTTTTCTTAGTTCCTAGAGGTGACTCCAAAGAGGTAACAGAACTTTAATGACTCTCTATTTCTCAAATGTTAATTCTACTGTCTACTAATTTTGTGTTTGCTTTTTTCTTCCCCAGCCAATAAATTATTCTCCATTGCTAGGAGCAATGTTTGGGAATTTAGTTTGATTATTTGGTGATCTCAGTAAAAGGATTAATTATTTCTAGAAATCTATTCTAGGTTCAGAGAGTCTGGTTTGTTAACCTTTTTAATTAGGAGTTGAATTTCTTGATTTGATCATTTGGTGATTTTTAGTCTCTGTTAGAGGAGAGATGATGGAAAATTTAGTTTGTAAACTTTTCTTTATGTTTGGAGTTCCAACCAACTATAATTTTTCCACTGGGGAGGATATCAGTTCTATCAGATGAACTGGTAAGGTTTAGTGGTTCTTTATTTACTCTTGGTGCTTGTCTGAATTTTAAAATTGAAGCTCTCTCTCTCTTTTTTGTCTGTGTGTCTTTGTGTCTATAACTCAGATAGGTATTTATCTCCAATTGTATAAATGCATAATGTTTTCCTACCTCTAGATGATATTGATAAATTAGACTATAAAGCTTCTTAAAGGAACTTGTTCTGGTTGGTTTATAGAGATAAATAAGCAGTTATATAAACTGAATATTCCTAAAATTTCCAGACAATAAGGAAATTGAACTTTAATACTTTAAATGGGCAAAAAATGTATTTTTACAAAAGACAATTTAGAAATACTTTAAGAATTCAAGGGAACGTAATTTAGATAAGTCTGGCAAATAAAACTACTTAAATATTTTTGGTTTAATGAAAATGCTATGGGTTCTCTGATTTATCACTGTTAAATATAATGCAAGCATGTGTTTTTCTTCGGTGTCTGTTTTTCTTAAACTAATATGTTACTGATCAAATAAGCTAGCATTACTTCTACTTAATGTTCAAGATTATGAAAAATGTGAATCTGTGTTTTGAGTCCCTATTCAGATTAATTTTATTCCTTTACTGCTTTGTAGTTGTCAGCTTGAAGAAAATTTCCAAGAGCTGTAGGTGACTTAAATCCTTGAATTGATATTAACTTGAATTAATCAGTGCACATTCACTGGATACTTAGATCATTTCTAAGTAAGACAGAAAACTGAAACATTGATTACTAAGCACGATTTTAAGTTTATGTGCTTTCTCTTCTTATTTTTACATGCTACCCACCAGTGAAATCTTTGGGTCTGTTTAACGACCTTGTTCAATTCTTACCACTTTGAGAAGCTGTAGTCTAAGGGACATGTTGGCTATAGGCAACTAAGTTACAGGTAGGCATAATCTTTGCTAGTTTGCTGCAAAATGCTGGTGTCTGGCAGACACGTCATCCACGTCTATTTTTCCTGGTGAAATAGAAATTGCTTTAGTTAAAAGTTATAGTTACTGTAAGTAAATGTAAGTGAACTAGGAGCAATGGTGGCAGAAATGTCCCGCTCTTCGTGTGAGGTGACAAGATGTGTTCTTGTTCAGTAAGGGGAAAAGAGACTAGTTTTGTTCTAAAGTGGTTGTTCCAGAATAAGAAAGAGGGTAGCGAAGGACAAAACCTGGGTGTATATAGAAAGTTGTAGAAGGGTCACAAGACAGGAATTGTATTTGCTTTGGTTTATAGTATGTGCAAATAATGAATGTGGAAAATCTATGAGATACGATAAAATCTGAGCAAAGTTTTCTCAGTTTGGATGGGATTGTTTTCTTTCATTCACTGTTTATTCCGTTGCCGTATGGGATGTAATTCTGTGTAATCTGCACAGATTTTGTGTTTTACCATAATAATTTTCTGTGCTTTGTATTCACTTTGTTATGACCTTGATTATGAAACAACAAAACAAAGTCACGAAAGAGCTCGAGTTCTGTCTCCCTAGTTCTTTACAGTCTTGTTATGTTTTATGCTTATTTTTCAAATGAGGAGACAAACATTATTTCTATCTTGTATGTTCAAAACTCCTGTTTGTTTATGGGTTTGTTTGGCTTAGGTTTTGGTTTTATTATTTGGTTTTCCCAAAATGAATCCTAAATGTAAAAGGAAATAAAAGAAAATGAAACTGTCATGACATTTTTTGCACCAAAAATTATCTTTGAGATTTCCCAGTGGGCTCCCACCAATTTATAAAGATTGTTCTACACTATAAAAGAGAGGTGCCAGAAACAATTAGATTTATTTGATATGTTAACGTTAATGACTTTTACAGAAGGAGTTGTCAAATTTGAAGAGATGCTTTCTCTTTTCCTAGGTTAAATTTCACTGGTATATTGTTGTTAATATAAGGAGATTGCATGCCCTATGGGAAGTTTCTAGAGAGATGTTAGTGCCTGAGCTCTCCTGGGCATGTTTCTATGTATCAGAGTTTCAGTGCTACTTTGCCTTATGATATTGGGTAACAGTGTTTTCTTATACTTTGTCTGCATGCCTGATTGGAATCTTTTATTGAGTATTCTTACTCATGCAGTCTATTTATTTGCATAGATTTAATAAAAAATTGCCATCCTTTTCCAAGACATGATTGGAAACTTTAGTTACATGGGCCCACTTGTACCCTGGAACATCAGATTTGAGAATGATGTGCATATAATCAGCTGTGACTAGTCACTTTTAAGTAACTAAGTTTAACTTTATGGAATCAGTGTTTACAAAGAGCATTGGGAAAACTGGCCTGCAACCTGGCTTTTAGAGTTTCCGGCCTTAAAACTGAGTAAGGGAGCTTACTTTCAGGCAGGCCTAGGAGCTTAGAATACTATGGGGTTTTACAAAGTGAGGCATTTCCCCGATTTATTTCCCCATATACCCAATTTATGGGTAAAATCTAGTAGAGAGAATTACTTGGTTTAGCTTTCTAACATAAAGAGCCTATTAAAAATTTAATCTGAGATTCCTTGTGAAAATTTCCAACAAAGCGAATGTAAAAAGTTCTATGTGGCAAATTAATACTTTTGATGCACCTATGTCAATAATCAAGTTAAATCTAATGAGACCAGTCTTATTTTGCAATCAAGAAAAGTATTTCAGGTGTGGCTGGGTGGCTGAGTTGGCTGAGTGAGTGGTTGAGTTGGTGACTCTTGGTTTCAGCTCAGGTCATGATCTCATGGTTCCTGAGTTCGAGTCCCATGTTGGGCTCTGCTCTGCCAGCTCAGAGCCTGCTTGTGTGGGATTTTCTCTCTCTCCCTCTCTCTCTGTTCCTCTCTGCTCCTCCCCTCCTCGTGCTGTTTCTGTCTCTCTCAAAAATAAATAAACTTAAAAAAATTCTAAACAAAAATATTTCAGATTATTTTTGAGCAAAAAAGAAGAGACTAGGGAAATAAAACAACTTGTACTGTAAGAAAAAGTGTTCATTGCTCATATAACACTTTTCTGAACTGACTATAGTCTTACTCATTATATTGAACTACTTTGCATCTCTTTGTTAATTGTAAGTAACCAATAGGCAAACTCTGTCTTTTTGAAAGAGCTTCCATTGACCTTCTCTTTCCTGATGGAAAAGCCAATTTTGCATTCATTTGCAATTCAATCCCTTTATTCCATGTAAATTGTGTGTGTGTGTGTGTGTGTGTGTGTGGTGTGTGTGTGTGTGTTTTACTTTTCTTTTGAACTGGTTATATCTGCCTGGTTTCCTCATAGGAGAAAAGTCAAAACTTTAACATGTTTATTTTTATATCTGTATGACAGTCCCGATTTTATCTTTTTCTGAATATTATATAATAGTACTGTACAAATGTCAGAGCTACTGGTCATTATCAGCATTCTGGATCTGTTCTTAGTCATACTAACAGCAATGAAAAGTAATGCAAAAAAAATAATTGAGATTAAAGAAGTGTTCGTGATTTTTTACCTTAAATACAATTATAATAAATACAATACTAAATATTTTTTAGGTGTGATTTGCTGAGTAGGGACACAGTATTTGTTAGTTGCACCTTGTATTCACCATTGTCCTGCTGCCCAAGCCCTCATCTGAATGAATGGAGTGTCACATTGCCTTTCCCCACTTTTCCTGTGTGAGTTCCCAAAATTATTGCCAACAGTTCTGATA
Source organism: Leopardus geoffroyi (assembly GCF_018350155.1). Lineage (NCBI taxonomy): Eukaryota > Metazoa > Chordata > Mammalia > Carnivora > Felidae > Leopardus > Leopardus geoffroyi. The sequence goes on from NC_059339.1 coordinate 60,624,005, forward strand.
TTCCTCTGCCAGCTTTTTCTGTACTCTGGGATGCCTTGACTGGGGCTTGCTGATTTGAGTTTGTTCATGTGATCTTCGTATTCCTACTTTATGTCCACTTTCTAGTTTTTTCTCTTGGTAACCCTTGTTTCTGTGACTTTAGCAGCTTATCCTTTTTTTCAGTGACAGTCCCAGTTATGTTTTTCTGTCTCTGTTGCTGTGGTTGATAACATTTTACTATTGCTTTTGGAAAAATAAAGACTTCTAAAATATAAAGAGGGATACTGAGATCATTTCAACAAAAAGGTACATATTTTGTGAGGCATTTTGTTAGTATTTAATATATAGATCAAGTTTTGGCATTAGAATGCAGTATACATATAGACCATCTATAATTGTCTCATACCATGTGAAAGATATATATGAGTAGTTTACAGTCTTGGTGATGAGATAAATTATAATCCTTAAAGCAAGCAATAGATAATTTCAGATAGTGAAGTATATCTAGATCCTGATCTTGAGAGATAGATAGATGATAGATCGACAGATAGAGAGACACACAGAGAGACAAAGATAGAAACAGAGGTACAGAATTGCTGTCCTAGGGTTTAGGATGAGAGTGATGTTAGGTGTTTGGACAGGGCTAGGATGGTAAGGTAGTCAGACTAGTGTTACGGTCCCTGAGGTATTTGAATGACTGCTTATTAGTGTAGGGACCTGTGAATCACAGACAATAAAAATTAAAGAATGATTCAGTGTGAAGTTGCCAAAGGGGATGCAGATCTCTCCATGCAGGAGTTGCCTGGGAAGCCTCTTTGAGCTGTATTGTCACTTTCCTATAATGAAGATACAGCACCTTTGTGAAAGATTGTTTTAAGAATCAGAAATAAATCACATATATTTCTTATATCTAAATAGAACTTACAAAATAGTAGTGATTATTATTATTTTTGGAAATAACTGTCCTCAGCCTTCAGTCATTTGAAGGTGTGTGTGTGTGTGTGTGTGTGTGTTTGTGTGTCTGGGAGGGTCCTTTTCTGTAAAATAGAGCATTTCGTTACGTTGAATCACTTCCTGTTATCTATGGGGAGAAGTTCAGGTTATCCTCATCCAAGTTGCTTCCTTCTTTGTATCTGTGCTTTTCAGCCTTTGGCCATCATGCTGTCTCTGTGGCCACTTGGATAGAATTCAGTTCCCGAGGTTGGGACCATCCACCTTATGAGTGAAAGCTTGATTGAATGTGTATGATGTAAAAGCAAATGTTCTTCTTGTGGTCACTTAAGCAGATATGAGCCATGGGCATCAGAGCCAGGCAGGAGACAGAGCTACCTGAAGTTAGCTCCACTGTTGTCCAGGGCTAAGACTCAACAGGGTTGAGTGTTCCTCTAGCTTTCTTGGGGTACACATACCTAAAATCAGGGGACCTTCATGGAAATTTCGTTTGGACTATGATCTTTCAAAAAAGGAATGATCACGTATTTTATTTTGTTTTGCCCAGAGGAAAATTGTTTTTAGAAGCTAAGTACGGACACACTGCTGAATTTTTGTGGGTTCATTGTCAAGCATGGGTGTAAAACGGGATGACTTTTGTGCTGGCATATTTATTAGGAGGAGAATATGTAGAAACTTTAACATATACCTTTGTGGCCAGGCTCAAATTTGAGGGTTTTTTTTTTTCTTTTCCCAGGTAAGACACAGCAAGAATGAGTTTAGCAGAGCAGGTGTCTCAGATGCATAGAATATAACTTCCAATAGGGGGACTCAAATGGAGGTGTGCTCAGCCCTGGCCTAGTGTAATCTCCAAATCATTCAATATGTCTCTTAGCTACATTTCCAAAACCTATCCGACTATCCATTCACCTGTTAGTTAGCCTCTGATTAAAGAAACAAGATCACTACTGCTAAGCATTGGTTAGGTGATGTTTGATTAGTACAGAGTGCTATACTGGGTTCTGTGGGGGGGATGCTCAAAAGTATGGATATGGAAACTAAATTTCAAAGACTTTACAATCGGGCTATTTAAAAGGGCATGTACCCTCAAATAGAACCAGGTGTCAAATAAGGTTAGCTAATATCATTGGTTGTTTAATGGGTACTCTGAGCCAAGTTCTATTTGGTGTGAGTTAGAAGTATTACTTCATTTAATGTTTACCACAGCCCTGGAAGGTGGGTAATGTTATATCCCATTTTACGATGAAGAAACTGAAGCAGAGTTGGTATCAGTAACATGCCCAAGGTCATACAGCTCATGAACAGGCTTACTAGGGGATGAGGCCAGGACGTTTGATGAAAGAATGTATGCTTTTAGCTATTTTACACACAGAGGAGACAATGTCTGCTTCAGGAGCCAGGAGTCTGAGGTCCCAATGAACTGAGTCTCCCACAATGGCTTTGGAAAGGAAGAATTTATGCCAGACTTTTAAGGATGGATAAGTTATGTTGGAATTTAAACTGCCCCAGAGGGAGGGTGACAGGCAATTGACCAACTTAGAGGATAAACATTGTCAGGGATTTGGAGATCACGGTTTTGAAATCTGATCATGCATCATTCATTACCCCCATTCTGTATGTCCATCTCTCTTTAGTTCTGAGTCTGTATCTCACCACAGAAGCAGGAGGAAGTCTGAGGTATGAGAAGGGAAAGAAACTGGGGAGGAGAAGGGAGTATGAGAACGTCTATCCTCTCTCCAGTCCTCCATGGAAGGAACTGAGTCCTGAGGAATTGGAGTATGAAAGACCATGAGCTCTACAACTGTCACTTCTTCTTACACAATTTCAGTAGTAGGTGATTCATCTCACTAAAACTTTTAATTCCATATTTTTAAAATACAAAATAAGGAAAAATTCTCACAGAATTATGTTTGTCAAGTCTGGAAGGTGGGCTTGGAGCAGTGACTCTGTCTGTTAGAGTGTGCTTTGCATATTAAAATTTAAACTTCCCTACTTCAACCTCTTTGTTGAGAATGTAGCCATACCGCCAAGTAAGAATTGTAGAATCCCCTCTATCCCTAAAACTCCTGGTATATAAAACCATATCATAGAACCAAACACTTTGAAACCAAGTGGAACCCACAGGAATTTACTTATTGTAGCAACAAGGAAAAAGACTTCCCTAAATCACAGCTCTGGTTGGTGGCAGAGGCAGGATAGCAATGATCTCCTCTCAAGTATATTTCTCACTGTATGTAGAGCTCATGTGTCATTTAATCATGCATGCCTTGTTGATGGTCCTGATGCCCAGTTCAAACTGGCATGATAACATGGTTTTCAGTGGTTTTTCTATAAACTCCTAGAAAATTTGTACCCTGGTGTTTCCAAACCTCAAAATATCTAGTTGAGTCTCTTGCACCCAGTCAGTGCATTTGAAGAACAGACTGATGTTGGGAAGGAAGGGGTGTACCCTCCCCCAATTAGTTGCTTTTGGATGAAGATGTGAGAATAAGCAGATCCTTAATCTTGAGGCATTCAATGGCCACTCTAAACCTGAAGTTGGTGTGTGGAAGAGAGTAAATTTGAAAATATACTTGAAAATTTGAGTAAACGAGAGGGAGTGAATTTGAAAATTTAGTTTAGTCCTGACATCAAAAGGACATCTGCAGAATGAAGGCTTCTATTAAATAATGAAACTCAAAATAAAAATAAATAAAGTGGCGTGAATACTCTTGCCAACAGAAGCTGCTGAATCTTCCACACCTCTTACAGAGATTAATCCTTTCCTACAGGCCAAAATCTAATTATAAACCATTCTAATTAGTTAGGAAGTAGAACTGCTGTTCCTTTTTGAGGAAAAAAAAATCTAGGAAGAGATGCTACTACTGCATCAGAGCTCCAGCACAAGGCTGGAAGCATTCAGGTATGAATACGAGTCAGTTGTCTCCTACATGAAGCTTGTTTCCTTGTATCAGTTAGCTGCTGCCTGTATATTTTTATGGGGCTTCTGCAGTTTATTTTGCTGCTTCAAGTTCACTATAGGTCCATTTTCACTGTAGCAAGCCTTTAAACCTAAAATTAGCATTATGTAAAATATTATTTTGACTTTACATTAAATGGATCTTTAGAACTTTCAAGTGCTCCAGGGCAAAAAGAAGAAAATCTTCGAGGGAAAAGCCTTAATATTCCAGATATAATGAGTTTGTTTTACATCATCTTGCTTATTTTTTTTTTTTCCTCTGGACTATTTTCACTTGGGTTCTTTTCATATCCCAGTTAGCAAAGGAATTGACCAGAACTAAGAACAGCCCTACAGCAATCGCTAAAATTCCGCTGTGCTTGTCAGATACTGTCTGACCACTGATTACTGCCCGAGGGGAATTTGTTTCCTTTATAAACTTTTTGGTGGGTTCTCATCACCAGGGAAACAGCTTTTTTTCTCTCTTGAGAAAACTTATGAGGAAAGCATGAGCTTCTTAATTTTTGTCTTCTTATTTTAAATCTCGGGTTTGTATGCATTTTTAAAGCATGAGATGAAAGATAACAATATTTCCATAACACTGAAATCAGGAAAACATTATAATAATTGGTGAGACAAATGTCTTCTACCTGGAAACTCGCGAAGGTCTACATGAATCATGCTGGATAAGTACAACAAGAATCTGTCTCTTTCCTTACCTTTCACCTATGGAAAATATGCAAATTAATCAATTCTATACTATGGGGAAAGCTTGGGATTAAATAGATTGTATTAGTTAAAGTCTTATCAGGAAAAGGAATTCACCCTGGGTTCAAATGAAACTCACGTAGGGACTTTTTATAGAGGTATATGCAGGTTTGGAAGGATAAAGAGAAGACAGTAAGGCACTCAGATATCCTAGTCACATTGAATTTTTCCATTTCCTCCTCCTGAGCCTCAACTATTTTAGTTGCTTTCTTTTGAAGTCAGGCGCTTCCATGACTCCAGACTTGGACCTCTACTTTTTCTGCCAATCTAACCAGAATTTTCTCCATCCTGAGATTCCTACATCATCCTTGGAGGATCAGCTCAAATGCTTGTCCATAGCTGTGACTCTTCCCTCTAGGAAAATTAATCATTTTCTTAGCTCAAATTTCTTAGCTCTTTCTAGCTTTAGAGTAGGAGGATGATATACCTATATAGCTGAGTACCTATTATGCTGTATACAGAGTTAAATAACAAATATTCTGAATTGTGGCTTGAAATGTTGGTCATCATTTATGCTGATTACCGATATTTACAGTTCTCCTTAAGACACAGTAGGATTGCATTTCCCTGCCCTTTTAAAATTATGTATGGACATGGTATTTGCTCTGGCCAATAAACTGTGATACATGTGATAGCAAATGATACATTTCATGTGTAAATAGAAGTCTTTGGAAACCGGTACACAATGCCCCACATTTTCTTCCAACTTCCAAGATATTCTAGATGTTGGAGCTCCGTTGGTCTGTCTTCTGGAAGGAGTAAAATGTGCTGTAGAGACTCCCACTGAGCCAAGATGGATATAATAGGTAAGTGACTAGAGAAAAAAAATTATTTTAAGCCACTGTAGTTTTGGGTTGTTTGTTACTGTTACCTACCTTGTTATGATAAACACAGAAATTTTAAGAAATACCATTATTATAGACTGAATGTTTGTGCCCATGCAAACTTCATATTTGGGAATTCTAATCCCCCATGTGATGGTATTAGGACTTAGGGCCTTTGGGAGGTAAATAGGTAATGAGGGTAGAACCTTCGGAAATGGGATTAGTGCCTTATAAAAAGCAAACATGAAAGCTTGCTACCACTCTCTCCGTTCTCTGACATGTCAGGATATAACAAGACAGTCATCTACAGAATAGGAAAATGGTTCTCAACCAGAACCCAACTGTGCTGGCACCCTGGTTTCAGACGGCCAGTCTCCAGAACTGTGAGGAATGCATTTCTGTTGTTGATAAGCCACGCAGTCTATGGTAATTTGTTATAGCAGCCTAAACGCACTAAGACTACCACTATCTAGTCTGATGGAACACTTCAAATCCCACTGTCTGAAAAGGAAGAAAGAAACAAATCAAACCAAACCAACCATTATCAAACAACGCCAGCTAAAATTTTGAACGAAAGCACCAAATAAACGAATGTAGGAAAATCCTTAAAGGCTATTAGTAAGAACAAATATATCAGTATGGACAAAGATATAGCTGTACTTTAGTGCGTATGTGTAGAAAGAGGAGGACGGGACCATGAAGGAATCTGTTTGCCTCTAGTAGAAGTTTTGAGATGAAGAACTGTTCTGGAAATATAAACGCATAACTAAAGCTGGCCCAGATTATCAAGTGAGCAGAGTTCATAAAATTCTAGCATCAAAGGATTGAGGAAGATCTTCAAAGGTTACTTGGTTCATTCACCTCCTTTCAAGTAGGATCACACCAAAACCATCCCAGAAAAATGAGAAGCTATTCTATTTTTAAAGCTTTCTATAGAAAGAGATTTTCTCTGACAGAACTGTTTTTCAGCTAGTGTTAAAACCTCTATTCTGAATGATATGCCTCACTCGCATTCAGGACACTTAATATAACACTCACCATCTGTATTAGTGTCCTAGGGCTGCCATAACAAATTACCACAAACTGGGTGGCTTTAAATACAGAAGTTTATTCTCTTACAGTTTTGGAGGCTGGAAGTCTGAAATTAAAATGTCAGCAGGGCCATACTCCCTCTGAAGGCTCTAGTGAAGAATCTTTCTTTGCGTCTTCCTAGCATCTGGTAGCTCCCAGAAATCCTTGGCTTCCTTGTTTGTAGGTGCATCATTTTAATTTCTGCCTCCATCGCCACATGGTTTTCTTTCATTCATGTGTCTTAGTGTGTCATCTTCTCTTGTAAGGACACCCATCATTGGATTTAGGACCCACTGTATGGCAGTGAGTCCTATGAGTGTTTGAACTCATCATAAGTTAACTAACTATGACTGCAAAGACACTGAGGTTTTGAGAAGACAGAACTTTTTATAGAAACTATCTATTCAACACACTATGGCATCCTTTGTGCTGCTTGTCCTGAAGCTGAAAATATCAATGATGTTTTTAATTGCATCCATAGTTCATCTTTCTTGCAGTCAATATGAATTTTATAGTGTATCTAACATAGATGATTTTCATTTCATTATTTTTCTTGTTGGTTTAAATTAATGCAAGATCATTTTTAAATATTAGTTTGAACATGACCATTGTACCAGTTTTTGGTGGGAAGAGAGAAGTCAGCCAAAGCTTCAGAAACTGAATTTGCGATAGTAATAATTTAGTCACACTAGTTAATTGAATGCAATGAACATTGATACACACAATAAGTCAAGATGTATTATAGTGTGGGTGGGGTTCTCTTGGCCAAAATAATTCAAGAGAGGTACAGACAGGCAAAGTTGCACATGCTGAAGGGATTGGGAAGATTTTAGGGAGGAAAAGAAGACATAAAGGGTAGATACAAATTTATGAAAGAACATAGTTAGTCAGGGGAACTACATGGTAAAGCTATAGAACTGACCAAACAGCAACAGTCAATAGAACTCACTAGCCACAGAGGCCAGGCTGTAGAAGTACAATTGTGAAGAGAATAGCTGAGCTTTGGTTTGTAAAGGTGAATCAGGGCTTGCCTGTGGAATGTCAATGTCAAATTAACTTCAAGCTTCATCCTGTGGGTGCTGAAGAGTACCTGGAAGTATTTGAACCTTAGAGATATGTAGATGATGTTGGGAGAAGATGAACTTGGTAACAGAGTGGAGGTTATGTTTTAGGTATGGGAGTCTAAAGATTGTTGCAATACTACAGCAGAGTTATGAGGTTTGTTCCACAATGAATAATAACGAGAGCCAATAACATGCTGTTATTACATGGAAATTATTTGTTCCATGGAAAATATTTCACTGAGGGATTTGAGTTGTTTCCTAGTGATGGTCTACAGAGAAAACACACTTTTGTTTCTGTATATCCCTTCACTCCTCAGGATATAAGAACATCACTATCACCCCCAATGTGTGAAATTTTGGCTGCTCTCCACTTAACATGAGTTTCATTTAAATGAATAAAGAAAAGTACATTCTCAGCCTTCACTGTTGGGAAAAATCTCCTTATTCAGCAAAAGATAATGTAAGGTTGCCCTGTTAACTCAGCCTTGCAGAAAACATTCCTGTCAGTTGGCGTGAGCTTTGTTCCTTTCACCTCGGGCAGGTGGTAAAGGCATTTTGTAAAGGAGGATTCCAAATTAGGTTAAGCACCAAAAAAGGGAAATGGCCTGGCTCAGCCTGGTGGGGAGAAATTGAACTGTTGAAGTATATCCAAGTTCACCTCTTAAAGTCATGTTCCAGTGCAACTTTTGAGAGAACAAAAATGGAGAGAATGGTTGATTGTGAGGCCTTTCGACTTCTTTTCACTGGCCTTGCCCTAATGTTCTAGGGTCTGAACATCCCAATAAATGATTACCTGCCTTATTCCCACTAGACACTGCTCCCTCTCAGCTGTCATGAAGCCATTTCCTTCCAGAAGTGTTGGTTGCTCTTCATCCCAGGGGCATGTGCACATTAACAAGGTCTTCTAGGAGTTTGAAACTTTCATAAGACACACAAAGATGCTATTCCAGTGGTGAAATTCAAGATCCTAGAGTGTGGAGACACACACACACACACACACACACACACACACACACACGCACACAGCTAAGACTAAACATACCTAAATAATAAAGCTTAGTATTAGATACTTTCTTAACTTATTAATAGTGACTAAAATGTCAATATTCTTAAGTGGATTCACTCAAATTGCTGCATGTGACTGTAGTTCGTTTTCACAGCTGTATACTATTCCATAGTGTTATTATTCAACAAATTATATTGTTTTCCTCTTCTTAATGAGAATTTGCAGGTATTTTCCCCCCAGGTGTTTTTTCCCAGATTTGTGCTTATATAAATGGTGCTGCTATGAACATTCTGTTGTGTATCTTCTTGTGAATTTGTGCAAGTGTTTTCTCCTGGGTGTGTACAAAGGAGTCAAATTGCTGGGGTTATAGGTTATATGAATGGTCAATTCTACAGGGTAATATCAAACTGTGTTCCAGAGTGGTTGTGCCAGTTTATACTTCCACCAGCAGTGTTTAATTTTTTTTAATGTTTATTTATTTTTGAGAGAGAGAGAGACAGAGTGTGAACAGGGGAGGGGCAGAGAGAGAGGGGAACACAGAATCTGAATCAGGCTCCAGGCTCTGAGCTGTCAGCACAGAGCCCGATGTGGGGCTTGAACTCACAAACTGTGAAATCATGACCTGAGCCGAAGTCGAAACCTTAACCGACTGAGCGACCCAGGCGCCCCAGCACCAGCAGTGTTTAAAAGGTCCTATTGATAGTTCAACATTTGGTAATATAGATACTCATATTTGCCTATCAAATGACATTAAATATAATCCTACTTTGGGTTTCATTTGCATTACCCTCACTATGAAAACATTTGAGCCTCTCTTCATATGACCCAATGTGTTTTCCCATATGTACCTATTTTGTAATGGATGTACCAAATTGTCTTTATGTCTAATTCTCTACCTTAGTGTATTTTGTCTGGGTTACACAAAGCTGGGAACTCATTTTCATTTCTTTGGATTTTCCCAAATAGCATCCACAAAAGTCTTGCCAGCAGCAGTTTCCTCTATAAGACAAATAGCTTCTGTGACTTCCTGTGTCTTCTCATTTGGAAAGCCTATAGGAAGAGTTAGAGTTTATATGATGCTACACTGGGCACAAAACAAGACTAACTGCACATAGCCTAATTCCTACTTTTTAGGAACCTGAGATCTTGAACAGTCACAATGATTTAAGTCCTCACTATTTCTCCTACCGCTTGCCAGTCTACTTTCTACTTCCAAGTTTCATTTTATTCTGGCCAAAGTGGAGGTGTAGTATAATTTTCATTTATAACTTTCAAAAAATTGAGACAATGTTAACATGTATTTTAAACATGTTAATAATAATTTTGTTTTTAATAATTAAAAAATTGAGGAAACTATTAATCTGGCATATTAAAAGAGGTCAACTCCACAGGGCTAGCTTTTCAACCGCGCATTTGACTTTGTGCTTCTCAGATACAGCCTCTGTCTGACCACTTTTCACATCATAGTGACTGACGATGTATACCACATTCAAGATTCCCGAATTATAGTTCAATTTGAGGCTTTTCAGAATCTAACTTCAAAGCTATTCAGAAGAGCTTTGTAGGTTACCCAACTTCAAAGCATATTTGAGATTATTTAACATTATTAAACAGAGCAATCTAAGAGACAAAGACACAGGCTAAAGTCAAAGCTGTTTTAAAGACATTATATATCATTGTCTTTGCTATTACTTTTCCTCCCAACTTACTAAAGGCTGTCACCCATTCCAACTGTGTCCAAGAAGCATGCTATGGGGTGTGTTGTGTGTGTATGAGAGGACAAAGTATTTTGTACTCACAACTTGGCCTTATCATTTCCTTAGATTTCTTTGATTTTTCTTAAATGTTCCCTGATATATCTACCTCCAGGATATTGACTAAGCATATGCATTCCTCTTTAAACAAATACAATAGCCTATTTCCAAAAGTCATACCATAAGACACAGCTGTCACAACATCTGACAAATACCCATAGTCAAGGATATGACCTAGCAAATCTGAATGCTCTCTCTCATTTTTCTCATATTTTAACATTTATCTCTCCTTCATTCAGTAGCATTTGTCAACCTGCCTCTATCCATGGCAACCCTTCCTATTTTAATGCTCTCACTCTTATCCACAAACTAAATTTACATTTCTTGCTGTTATAAATTTTATGTTGTTGAAAAACATTACTTCAAGAGGACTAAAGCTCAATGAACCCCCAATGACAAGACTTTCAGAAGGAAAAATGCACTCCCTTTCTTTATAGACCAGAAAGATAAGAACAAATAAAAACAAAAAATAATTAAGGTAAATTCACATCAGTTGGTGAAGTTGCTCTGTCTATTCACATCTATCTATCAAAGAGCATTGGTAGAAGATTGGGGATGTCAGTGAGTTTTCTGAATTGAGTCTGACTCTAAAAATGTGTTTTCAGTATTGTGAATTTATTTATTACAGATGTAATATAAGCATGTGGTACTGTATGACATTCAAATATATATATAACTATATATGTATTTAATTGTGCCTCCTTTTAGATGTGTTTTCTTCAATTAGTTTAAGTTATAGAAATCTACAGGAGCAACAGATGTTATAGATGATTTGCCCACAAACCTTATTTGATAAGTAGGGTGACCTTGAATTTATTTGTCCAAACGTGGACACTTTCGAGGATGAAAAAGATGGCATTAATAATTAGAGTGACAACAGGCATAAACAGGGACTATGACAGGCAATGAGGGGCAAATGTTCACCTCAGTCTTGAAGCATACAGTAGTTAAGTAGCTTTGTCACATGCCTTGCAAGTGCCACACAACACCAGAAACCAGGTTTCTTACTGTCTCATTAGGAATGCATTTGAACAAATGAGTTAGCTACAATTTGAAAATGTGCGCTGATCATTTTGCCCAAGGTCTGAAGATGAATCATATTAAACCACTGACCTAAGATAATGGAATTAATCTTGCAACTGCACTCTCCCAACTTCTTACTGGACTTAGGATGGTAAAGAATTCTGACAGCATGGCTTCCCTTTGGGCAAACCAAACCAGGCTGACATGATCCACTTTGATTTGGCCAACTTGTCAATGAGAGGCAGGATGACCCTCCACCTTCTGTACATATTTACTCATCTCACCATCTCCCTGGGTACATGGTGGGTGTGTCCTGGGTCTGATACAGGGAGGAGTGATCAGTTTAGGTGTTTTTTCATCCATCCTTATTCCTGCTGCCCTATTTAGCACTATGGTATACGAAAAGCATACCTGCTATTCTTGCTCATTTTGTCTTTAGTTTACCATATGCTGAATATCTACTGGGTACCAGAAATATGCTAGGGGATTTCACATACATCACTGTAAGCTACTGTGTTTCAAGATTTGAATAATTTCTCCTACCAAGTGGGTCAGATGAATTCTGTCTTATAAGCCGCCTACTTCACTATGGGTCCCAAGGTTACATGGAAAGCCCTCTGCAGGATTCTTCCAGTTTTATCATGGTCATGAAAGGCTTACCAGGATTTCTATTTCAGAAATAACTCCTGTTAAATCCCCATATTTATGCACCAAAAAAAAAAAAAAAAGACAAAAGATGAAATTCCTGCCATATTTTCAGTACCCATGTTTTAGAACAGTGAAGACACATTTGGATTTTTATAGATATATTTTACCAAAGGAAATTTGTGGGGAAAGATTCTAAGATGATCTTTGGTTTATATTAACAAAATCTGTTAAAGAGTTATATGGCTGGAGGCTTTCCCTAATAAGTATCTTGTCCCCCCAAAGAGGAAAATTTTTGAGAAGGACATAAATGATTATATTCTAAGAAGGCAGGTTGTAGTATAACAAAATTCAAAGATTGTGTTTTCAAAGTATCAAGTAGCAAGAAGGAGACCAAAACTTTTTATGGAGAAAATAGTATTTAAGGTGGAATTTGAAGAGAGAGGCAAAGTTCTTACTGAGACAAATAGAAGGCAAACCAATTTTCCAGGCGGAAAAAAATACCATGAGTAATGACATGGAAATGGGAAAACATACAAAAAATTATGTTCAGGGAATAAGCAAAATCAACCCTTAGCTGGAATTGGGAGCAAGAAGTAAATTGTGCAAGATTAATGGTAACTCAGATTACTTATAAATCCCTTCTCAGGAGAAATAAAAAGACACATTCTAGTATATTCAAAACCAACACTGTTTTTTTATAAAAGACACTCTCTAAGATATTACACTTTCCTGTTTTTAAAACTGTGTCATGAACATTATTTCTTTTAATTTCCATAACATATCTGGTAAGGCCATTATTTCCATTCTGTAGGTTGGATCGCTGAAATAAACATAAGTTCATTGCTAACTTGGTGGGGCAGGCAATGCCCTATCCTTCGTTCTGTCTCCACTAGAAGCAAAGTGTTTGGTCAAAGAGCAATACCTTTCCACATGCAGGAGGCTTGCTTTCCTGTTGAGTGAGACTTTATTTGAGTTTTGAAAGTGGGACAATGTTTTCGTCAGGGAACTTCAGTGGATTAAGCCACTGCTTCAACCGTGTTAATAAGGCTGCCGGACTCAAACTGTGAGCAGAACCTTGCCAACTCCAAACTGCTGCTGCCCGGTAATCTCAACAATCCACCTGCTGTGCACCTAGCACTTGAGACCCAACTCCTGGGTCCAATAGACTGAATATTGGCTCTGGCTGCAGGCCTTGGCCTCTTACACACTGAGCTGCTGCCTGCAGTCCTCATCGCCATTTTCAGGCCCAGCATCCATTCCCCTGACGCAACTGACCAGTTTCTGGGCTGGCAGAGACCAGTGTGCAGATGGGGTCAGTATGAATGTCCAAGTGACAAATCAAAGCAAATGCAGATGGGAACACAAGGTGTAGACCAGACCCTGAATCCAAATAGGATGGGGGTTTAGAGAAATTAAACCTGCTTATTAGTGACCTTGGAACCATCTTCATCAGTTAAGTAATAAATAAAAATTTATCTGAGTTGGTTTTACTAATAAATCCAGTTCAGAGACTATGACAAAATGTAATGGATTCAGCTACTTTTAATCCCTGAGGGTCATATGCCGGTGTATGGAATAGTAGGGCCATGCATTATTTGCATATGTTTAGCATGTAATTTACATTCTCCTATTCAGACTTTGCACTTTGTTCTCAGCCTCTTTTTATTTTTTTCTTTTGAAATAATCTTGTTTACCTCTTCCAGGCCTTTGTTCCCTGCCCCCCTCCCAAATCTTAACAGAAATACTCTGGTGAGGGGCTTCTGAGGGGCTCAGTCCATTGAAACTCTAACTTCAACTTTGGCTCAGGTCAGGATCTTGCAGGTTTGTGAGTTTGAGCCCTGCATTGGGCTCCCTGCTGTCAGTGCAGAGCCAGCTTTAGATCCTTCATTTCCCTCTCTCTCTTCCCTTTCCCCACGAGCATGCTCTTTCTCCCTCCCTCTCTCTCTTTCTCTCTCTCTCTCTTTCAAAAATAAATACAAATTTTAAAAAATTAAAGAAAAATACTCTGGTAGAAGAATGTTTAAGGGAATCAGCATCATACACAGCAAACCTCCTAGGCTCACACTGGTATCTACTATGAGTGTTCTGAGCTCTCTCAGTTGTCCCTTCCCCAGTTCTATTCACACAGCATCCATAAAAGGACATGTCAGTCCCCCAGAGTGGGAAAACACTACTTTTGCTATAGGAATCTCTAGGCTTGAGTGGAAGTTCCCTGTATTTTAAGCAAGTGAGTGAACCTCTCTGAGTTTTACTTGCCTTGGTAATTTTGTGGGAGGAACACGTACTGTCTTATGGTCCTTACATGGTGGTTGTTAGGATCACATGAGATAGGGTGTGTGGATATACATGGTGAGTATTGAGCCTATCATTGTTTGATTTTTTGATATTTTGTACATATGGAATTTGGCACTGGTTTATATATTTATGAAAATATTATGTTAGAATACACACTTATCTTAATTACTGATTTTTTTCATGACTCATGCATTTTGCTCCTGACATGAATGCCTTGCTTGCCTCACTCCAGTTCTTAACCTGGACAGGCACTATATGGTGGTAGAGTAACAGAAGGTTTCAGCCAACCAGATACTACTGAAGAAAGCCACTGAGTGTGCTAGATACCTTCACCAGCAAGGAAGAAACACTAGCACCCCAGGACAGTTAGAAAAACCTGTTGTTCCTAAGATATTGTTAATGCCGAATCTCTTTACAGAAGAAAGGGACACTTCTGACATCTCATTGCCAATGAGAATGAAGCACCAGCTTCTTAGCCTAGCTTCCAAAATGTACTACAGGAACCCCCTTTGCTACCCATCCAGTGTTTTTAAATCCTCAACTGATCTGTTCATTCAGCTGATCATCCTTACTGCTCAGACATCCCACTCTCATTTCAGATTCCAAGTTCTTGACTCCTTGTTCTTCCTTCTAGAATTTCTTATTTCCTATTGAGTATAGAAAAAATACTCACCAGCTTATAAATTTCAACTGAATCTTTACTTCTGTGTTCAACCTTCCCAGCTGATTCTAGTCCAAAATGACCTCCCTTCCTGGTATCCACAGACAGTACTGCCCCATAGGATAGGAGCTAAGTACATCAGTTTTCTGTTGCTCCCTAACTGTTTATATGGCCTGCTTTATTCTTTGCCCAACCAGCTGGTAAAATCCCAAAGGGCAGAGAACACATCTTAGGTTTTACTTCCCCACTGTGAATTTTTACCTATGAATTTTTACACATACACTCACTCACACACACATTTTCTCTTTATGAGGGTCTATAATATTCTCATATATTTCAAACTATATAATTCATACCATATCATTTCTATCTTTAAGCATTTAATTTAGGATATGGCTATATCTTGTCCTAAAATATTTCTAGTAGTTTCTTGTGAATTAGTTTAGTTCCCTAACTTGATTATTAGTTCGTCTATGGCAGGAAATACGATTTTTTTTTCCTCTCTGGGGTCACCTTTAGTAACTTTCAAAGACCACTGGAATTCCTGGCAATGTACAGCTCAAACTCCTGAGGAATAAATAGATACCTCTGATTGCAGTAGAAAACCAAACCTAACCAAAAAGAAGGTATCATTAACTTTTCCGTGATCCAAAATTAATCCGTAATTGAGGAAGTTACTTTTCAACTTGATTGAGTGTTTGGGATATTTGTCTTCACTGTGAACTTTTCTGAATTGTGTAGATAGTCGCTAACTGAATTTTATAGGCTAAAACAATGTTCTTGAATAGAGATAAAAGAAAATGACAGAAAACTTTAGAAACTTATGTCTTTCCTTTTAATATTGTATTTACAAATTGTAAACTCACAGGAACTCTTCGGAAATTTGATTAACACTGCTAACAAAAGCCATCTCATAAACTGTGTCCATTTTTGCTATGAATTAGCCCAGGCAGAAAGGCATGGGATTGTAGGCTATTGCTAAAGTTCATCTGTAATTAAACTTCACAAAATAGAAGTTACTCTCAAACTAGAATAGGATCCCAACAACAGATCAATAGTGTTGCAGGGTTAGTGGTCAACTGATTAAGTCTAGCATGGTTGCCAGGCCTTATTTGTATCTGTTTATCTCCAAACTTCTAATAAGTAGTTTTTTTCTGACTCTATGACTTGCTGAGAAATCATTCTTTCAAAAAGGAAATACAATTCCTTAAATTTAGCTGGGTAACCTAACTTTAACATTATGTGAAGGGAAAAGAACCCTAAAAGAGAAATGCTTACACTGAAATTTAACCCCCAAAGTTGCGCTACATCATCTTATAGTTTGCAGCTTTTTTTTTTTTTTTTTTTTAAGTAGGCTTCAAGCCCAGCACAGAGCTTGAGTTCATGGGGCTTGAACAGAGTTCATGGGGCTTGAACTCACAACCCTGAGATCCAGACCTGAGCTGAGATCAAGAGTTGGATACTTAACCATGTGAGCCACCCAGGCACCCCTAATGTATGATGTTTAGTTGGAACATCACTTTTCTCTCTTAGTGGAATTCATCTCTCATATTAGTGTTCTCCCTTTTCTTTCCAGTTTCAGTATTAACTGAACCAGTGGTGTACTGGGCATAGTGCCTCATAAGCACCAATTTTTAAATTTCCAGAATATTTAAAAACCAGTCATTTTTTTTAAGAATTAAATTACATTCACCACACTTACATTCACCATATTACAACAAACAAACAAAAAAGAGAATACTCGACGCATACCTTCCTAAATAGCTATATGTTACCATTATCTATGCTTTTGAACATAGTTATGTTTATTCCGTCTTCATGGTGGAAATGTGGGAGCATGGAGCACAAAGACACAGCATCTCTTCCTGACCCCACATTCAATTACATCACATTGGTGGCTTGAAATTCACAGAAACCAGGAAACACTACAAATTAGAACTTGATTTATTGCTTTGTTGATTGTCTTGACTTACGAAAGCGGTGGAGCAAGTGTTATTAATGCAGATTAATCTTAAAAATGTGTGTGTCGGTAGCCCTGACATTGCGAATAGCACAAAAACTGAGGAAATATCTTTTTCAGTATTTGAAGACAATTATCCAATTAAGTAAAAAGAATTTCATTTTTGAATAAGTGAAGTTTCTGGAAGTCTTGGTTATTTTGCTTTATTCTTACTTGTAAACAGACACAACATCTCAACCATCATTAAGTCCAAACTGTACTCATCAGTCAAGTCATTTACAATCATAGATTGACCTGAGCTATAAGAGATGAGCAAAAATCAACAAAACATTCTAAGAATGTTAACAAAAAGCTAACATTCTTTTGGCTACATTGAATCTGTAGTAAGCATAGTATATTTTGTTGTTCCTTAGCAATTATATGCCATACAGTTTTTTTTTTACTTTTTAGAACTTATAATACAAACATGTATGTGTATATACACATGCCTGCACATGCAGGGATGGGCACATACACACACACACACACACACACACACACACACACACACAGTTTATGTTTTTGGAAGGTAGAGAAACCAAACCAGATAAACCAAATATTTAACATTTGCTGGCACAGCATTCTTATAACTAAAGTGTTATCAGATAATTAAAACTTTTATCTAATAAAGATATAACATGAGCCCTCCTCCCCACCCCCTCAGTGTATTTTGATTGGATTAGTGAATTCTTGAGGTCTCAGAGCCTTCATATCATTAAGGTTTATCAGTGAAATGATAGCTGGGAAAGTTTCTATTGTTGGGTGGTAAGATTAGAGACCTTCTCTTATTTCCTTTAATCAAATCTTGACTGTCCATATGATACTTATCTAATATCAGAGGATCAATAAACATATATATTTGGTATAATTTCTTACACAAAAAGAAAAAGACCTGAGCTTGTTTTCCAGCTCAGTTTATAGTCAAATGTTTACCGTTGACAACTCATTTTACTTTTCTGCAAATGCAAAGTAAAAGAATTACACTATTTTACTAGTTCCCAGACATCACCACATATCAAAATTACCTGCAAAACTGTTCCTATCAAATGATTTTTTCCTCTAACCAGACCTACTAAAACACAAACTCTAGTAATGGGACCAAGAAATTAGATCATTTTAATGGCTGCCAGATGGGTTCATGCCAGATATGGAACCCCTCTACTTCCAAAAGCTTTTCAGGTCATATAGTCCTAATGGTAAACTGACTAGTAAAGGTGTAGGCACCAGATATTTGTATGTGTGGATTGTCAATAATTTACCCATTTTCCTGACTTATGCATGTTTCTTATCATATATGCTTTTGTTATGTATGGCGTGCCCTTAAAGTAGTTTTCATATCTTAAAATTCCCCCCACCACAGGGTATATAATCAATATTGTTTATAAGTATTCAGCTACTTTTAAAGAAGCTAAATGTATATATGTCAATATTTCTAAAATTTCTTGTGTAATATGAGAAATTGTGGCAAATCCTTATTAAAAGCAAGATTTGCTGCTGCCAAAGCACTCACCTGATTGCTTGATAATAATATGAAAAAAAGAAAACTATTCTGAATAAATTTGTTAGTGTACCCTGGTTAGCTCCTAATATTCTTTTTTTGAATGTTCAGTACTGCAGTCATTCCAATCATTAAAAAAAATATTACTAACAGTGATTTCAAAAATATCTATTCCCTTAGGTCTTAGAACTCCTCATTTTTATGTATAATCATAATAACAAAGATTTAGAAATTACTTTAAAGTTTGCCCATATACCTCACATAAATTGTCATATATATTTAATTTTTATAACAATCTGTAGACAAAATTTTATCTCCTGTATGTTTGATGAAAGATAACTAAAGCTCAGAAAGCCATTATAGAGAATCAGTTATGGAGATAAACTCAAAGATAGGAAGGTATCTTCGTTCCATATCATATGCATTTTCATAATTAGGAAGTTATTCTTTTGGAATAAAAATAATAATGTTTGTAATATAGGTGAAATAATAGTTATTCTACCTAGTTGTTAACTGTTTCCATAGAGATTCAATTCCTATATGCTTAAATAGTCTGGAAAACTTTTGGATTTCTTCCATCTGAATTTATATATATATCTGGCTTGGGAATTCTCATTGATTTACATTTTTTTTCTGACATGGTTGTCCAAAAAGGTAAGGAGAAAGACAAGTACTATTGCTTTTTGCTGTCTCATTGGGTAAAATGCCTGTCGCTTCTTACAAATTGACTGAAATTCCTGCCATCTGCTGCTGTAAACCTCATCTAAATGTAAATTAAAATAAATACATTTCTTGAGGAAAAAAAAAAACTTTAGACACCATAAACCTTGGCTCATTTTGTAGTGGTTTAATGATTTTTCTGCCAACCAAGTTTCCCAGCTTCCAAAGAGATGTCTAATGACATCAGCACAAGTGCCCTGGAGATAACTCTATGAAGTCCAAGCTTCCATTCTCTTAGAAATAAAAGAGTCAGTGGAGAGATACAGGTGTCTACCATTCTAAGGGGAGAGTACCTGGGCTTGGAGTATTAAGACAAATAATAGTTGATTAGTTCATCAAACAAACAACAACGAACTTGTCTTACTGCATTCATAGTTTTTTAATAGACTTGACTCCACTTGTCTGATTTTTCATTCACTCCTTCATTGAATATATATGGAGCAGCAACTTTTGGTCAAGTGATTCCATACAGTTTTTAGAAGGATCTTGCTTCTGAAATGTCTTTGTCTCTCATCCCTGCTAAGGTATAGTTTCTGATGCACTTTGAAAGAGTCTAATGTCCTGCCCAATAACAAATCTGAGGACTAAATTAAAGGCCATGTTAGCAAATATAGTGAAAAAAATAATTGTAAACTGTATTAGTCCTGCCTCTTGAATGTTTGTTCTGCTTTGATCTTGAGTGTTGGGTGTGTCTTGGCTTCTGGAGCCTTTGCTATGCTGGCTCCTACCTGAATTTTCCAGTAGCTCACAGATTTCCATTGAAGTTGCTGACTTGTGTTGAAACCCAGTGAATTTGACTCATTCCCTGGCATCTGACTTGGCTTCCTACCACTCTACTCCTGTTGTATTGATTTAAACATAGATTTATACTCTAGAACTAGAACTTTGCCTACTCGTTTAAATATTGTCCCTAGTGATATTTCCCTTCAAGAGTATCAATATCTTGCCTCGAGACACACTCTTGTCAACATAAAGTAAATGTTGGCAGGGTTTATGATCCCTCCTTGGTTTGATTCAATTGGAACACAGTCCAAGTATAAACAGACCCAGAAATTAGGATTATATGACATTATTTAATATCTATTTCCCCAACAAGAATGTAATTTCCCTAGGGCCAAGTACCTATACTCTAGTTTTTTATTTGTCACTCTATATCAAAATTCTAACATAATGTCTGTATAAAATAGGTTTAAAAAATCTTAATGTTGATCAAAATTAGAAGAAAATTTTGTGATTATGTCATTAATTTAGACTGTGTAGACACGGCAAACTCTAAAATTTATATATTTTTAAATTTATATTTATAATAAATAAATATTTATTTTTCCTCTCCCAATTATAAAATAACTATAAGCTAAGTCTATATCTGTACTCAACAGGATTGTCTACATGTGACAACAGACAACTCTCAAATCTCAATGGGTACAAAGAACACAGATGTATTTTTTACTTATTCTTCATGTTCCTTAGGATGAGGCTCTTCAGAGTATTATTCCCACTTGGAACCAGACTTATGGAGATGCCACTGTTTGAAACATTGCTATCTTTGCGACAGAGCAGTGAGGGAAAGCTCTGTAGGGTCTCAGTATAACTGAGTGCTCTGACTTTCACTACTCAATGGCCAGAGCTAGTCATGTGGCCCAATGAAACATAAAGCCAGAAATGTTCATAGAAAGGAGAACTGAATGCTTTTGGAAAATATCCTAATGATTACAAAACATCTGTTCATGCAAAGTAGAGAAGATATGCAACAATTTAAAATATAACTTTGGCTTAAGAAATTTTGTCCTGGAATATGCTAATGATGGAAGACAAAATTTTAAACATCTCAAAATAATATTTACTTATGAATATCTCTACTCTGTGCATGTAGATATGAACTGAATCACAACTGAGAGAAATAGGAGATCATTCAAATAAAATTTACTTTCCTTCCATTTGGGTAAAATACAGTCCATAAAATAATCATGCAGAGGGCTAACCTTCCCACTTAGGTCAAATCTAATTCAGGAAATATGAGACTGGGTCTGAGGTAGAGGAGAAGGTATGAAATTATATGTATATGAAGTATAGGAATAAAAGCTTTTTGAAAGACAATGTTACACAGATATGTATGAAATTATTAATGGTTGTGGTTAGAAGCCAGTTAAACACTTATTGAAAAGAAGGCATTATCCTCCATAATCAGACTTCTTAATATGTTAGGTGTCAGTGTTAATCTCATATTATTTCATAATTCTCACCACCATTATCATAATTGAATAAAAAGAGAGGGCATTTTGCATGTCTGTGCAAATCAGCAAGAGCTTCTACTTGGTTAGTAGGGATGTTGGTTCCTACTAAGGAAATATGAAGGGGGATATCTACCCTTTTGTACAGAAGATCTTTCATGATTAAAGCACTAGATGTCCAAGATCATTCTGTTTACTCTTAGTTCTTTATAATAATAATAATAATAATAATAATAATAATTTATTGAGGTATGATTGACATAAAAAATACTATATATATTTAATGCATACAACTTGATGAGTTTGGAAACAAGGATATATCTGTAAAACCATCTCTATAATCTATGCCATAAACATATCCATCATCTCCAAAAGTTTTCTATTGCTCTCTTGATGGTGATGATGATCACACTTAACATAAGATCTAACTTCTTAGCAAAATGTTAAGTATCCAATATAATATTGTTAACTATAGACACGATGCTATAGAATAGATCCCTAGTTCTTATTCATCTTGTATACAGAAACTTTGTACTCTTTGCCCACACCCATTTCCTCTCTACCTAGCAACCACCATTCTACTCAGCACTTCTGAGTCTGACTATTTTAGATTACTCACATAAGTGGTATCATGTAGCACTTTTTCTTTCTGTATCCAGATTATTTCATTTAGCATAATTCCCTCCAGGTTCATTCATATTGTTACAAATGGCAGGATTTGCTTAATTTTTAAGGTTGAATAGTATTTGATTTATGTACATATTTTTTATCCATTAACCCATCGTTGGACATTCAAGTTATTCCACAGCTTGGTTATTGTACATAATGCTACAATAAGCATGAGAGTGTAAATATCTCTTTGAGATCCTGATTTCCCTTTTTTGTTTTTTAATATAATTTATTGTCAAATTGGCTAACATACAGTGTGTACAGTGCGCTCTTGGTTTTGGGGGTAGACTCCTGTGGTTCATTGCTTACATACAACACCCAGTGCTCATCCCAACCTGTGCACTCCTCAATGCCCATCACCCATTTTCCCCTCCCCCTCACGCCTCCCATCAGCCCTCAGTTTGTTCTCTGTATTTAAGAGTCTCTTATGGTTTTCTTCCCTCCCTCTCTGTTTGTAGCTATTTTTTCTCCTTCCCTTCCCCCATAGTCTTCTGTTAAGTTTCTCAAGTTCCACATATAAGTGAAAACATATGATATCTGTCCTTCTCTGACTGACACATATTTCACTTAGCATAATACCTTCCAGTTCCATCCATGTTGCTGCAAATGGAAGGATTTCATTCTTCCTCATTGCCAAGTAGTATTCTATTGTGTATATATGTATATATGATATATATATAATATATATATCATATATACATATATAATATATATACCATATATATGATATATATGATATATATCCACATCTTCTTTATCTATATAACCTATAACTGCATATATATATAAAAATATATACAAATATGCATGCATATATATATATATGTATATATACATATGACCACATCTTCTTTATCCATTCATCAGTTGATATACCGTTAGGCTCTTTCCATAATTTGGCTATTGTTGAAAGTGCTGCTATAAACATTGGGGTACATGTGCCCTTATGAATCAGTACTCCTGTATCCTTTGGATAAATTCCTAGTAGTGCTATTGCTGGGTTGTAGGGTAGTTCTATTTTTAATTTTTTGAGGAACCTCCACACTGTTTTCCAGAGCGACTGAAACAGTTTGCATTCCCACCAACAGTGCAAGAGGGTTCCTGTTTCTCCACATCTTCACCAGCATCTGTTGTTTCCTGAGTTGTTAATTTTAGCCACTCTGACCAGTGTGAGGTAGTATCTCAGTGTGGTTTTGATTTGTATTTCCCTGATGATGAGTGACATTGAGCATCTTTTCATGTGTCTGTGGGCCATCTGGATGTCTTCTTTGGAAAAGTGTCTGTATGTCTTCTGCCCATTTCTTCACTGGATTATTTGTTTTTTGGGTGTTGAGTTTGGTAAATTCTTTATAGATTTTGGATACTAACCTGATTTTAGTTTCTTTAGGTATAGACCCAGAAGTGGTATTTCTGGGTCATATGGTAGTTCTATTTTTAATTTTTTGAGGAACCTCCATAATGTTTTCTATAGCAAGCACACCATTTACATTTTCACCAGTAGTCTGTAAGTTTCTGTTTTCACCACGTATTTTTCAATGCTTATTATTTATTTATGATAGCCATCCTAACAGATGTGAGGTGATACCTCCTTGTATTTCTTATTTGCCTTTCCCTGATGATTAGTGATCTTAGAACCTTTTATGTACTTGCTGGCCATTGTATGACTTCTTTGGAGAAACATCTACTTAGTTCCTTTACCTGTTTTTTAATTAGATTTTGTTTTTAATTTTTTGTCTTTTTTATATTTTGGTTTTTGTTTTGATATTGTATGAGTTCCTTATATGTTTTGGATATTAACCTCAATCAGATATATGGTTTTCGAGAAGTTTTTCCTATTCTGTAGGTTGCTTTTCAATTTGGTGATTGTTTGCTTTGCTGTGCACAAGCCTTTTGGTTTGATGTAGTCCCACTTGTCTATTTTTGCTTTTGCTGCCTGTGCTTTTGATGCCATGTTCAAGAAATTATTGCCAAAGAGGCACCTGGGTGGCTCAATTAAGCATCTGACACCTGATACCCTTCCATGTCATGTTCTCACAGTTTGTGAGTTTGAGCTTTGCATCAGGCCACACTGTTAGCACGGAGCGTGCTTGAGATTCTCTCTCTCTCTCTCTCTCTCTCTCTCTCTCTCTCTCTCTGTCAGCAAATGACAATATAATTGTGAGCCTATTACTGAATTATCTGTTTTAGTATTTTTATCTGTCAGTCAATCTTTATGCAATATCACACTTTCTTGAATTCTGCAGCTTTATGTAAAGTCTTGAAAGCAGGCAGTGTAAGATCTGCTTCTCCTACTCTGGTTTGATTTTGAAAGAAAATCTGAAAAAGATTTCTGGGATGTTTTTCCACAAAAACTGTCTTGTATATAGATGGTTCCAGAGTTTGTATACTGACTCACCAATATCTTTACTAGGCTCTTAATCCATTTTATTATTTTGTCCTAATCAATGAGTAAGTGATATGTTCAGTGAGTAAGTGGTATGTTCTCTTGGTCACTAAACAGTTTCTGGTCACTAGACAGTTTCTACAACAACCTTCCAGTGGCTTTGTGAACATGTCCAAGGAAAGGAACATGGGGCAAGAGTTCTCTGTGTTTTATAATAGGGTTAAGCTTTTCCCAGAAGCTTCCAGCAGACATTCTTCCATGTCTTATTGGCTAGAATTGGGTTATATGACAAGTACTATAGAAATAAAGAGCTGAGGACATAAGTATCTGGCATTTTCAAGCCTCCATCTTGAGTGGCTTTGAGAAGAAGAGAGAAGGAATGGTGTCTATAACACAGGCTAATAGTAGAAGAACATGTCACTTTTCTTAGAACAAAAGGTATTATCTTATAGGAGTGAGGTAACTACTGGTAGAATTTAAAGTTCAAAGAGCAGGGATTTTTTTTTTTTATATGGAAGACTTCCTATCAATCCTAAAAGTATATGTTAGATTAATTCTTCTCTGGATCCTCTCTTTTCTATTACTGATTTTTATTTTATGAATTATTCTCAGAGCTCTTAAGTCCCGCCATAAAAATTATCAAGCAAAGGAGGTGAAATGTGATTACCAAACTACAGCAGACGGCTATAGGTAAATGCGGATTTAAAATTATGGCAAAAATTTTCCCATGCCTCCCTTAACAGAACAGTCTCTGCATTATGGCAACTTCGAGATCAAAAACTATAACTGATAAGTTTAACAAAGAGAAATAGAATATGTGAATTTTCTTCCTTTGAGTTGAGATGTGCCTCTCAGAAACATTCTGTGTTTCCTGAGAGAAATAAGAAAAAATTTAACTATATGAATGCAACCATATATATATGCATATATCCATAGAGACATAGTCCTATGTACATATATATCATCAAATGTCACTCCCTTGATGACAGCTTGGTGAATATTTCTTTCCTTTAGCAAAATTCTGATAAACTGACATTTCAAGTTCATGCAAACAAATTCCCTATGGAGTGAATTTATTATTTGTATCATTATTAATATTACTCAACTCTAAGTACGGTACCTTCAAAAGATTCCACTGCTCTTTGTTGTGTGAGAGTGTATGTGATTTTGATTAGCAAACCTGCACACCTCTAAGTTTCCTTCTGAGCTTGTGCAGTTAAAATAATTATAATAAAATCTATTAACTGCTTGTTACTGCAGGGGGAAAAGGCACTGCATCCAAGCCTCCATCTGCAACCATTGATTCTGAAGTGGTGAGTGACAGTTCCCCACTGCCTAAGTAGGTTATAACAAGCTAGCTTCGGGCTGCAACAGCCAGTAGAGTGCAGAGGAGAAACGACTGGCCTCCAAACTTGTCTTAAGCCTCAAGAAAGAAGGAAAGGGGGGGAAATCTCTGCCAATAACGGCAGTGCCTGCTTCACATTCAGCAGCAGGAGCTTTGTAATTGCCAACTCGCTTTAATTCCCACTCACACCTTGGGGGGACAAGGCAGAGAACTCTCTCTAACGGATAGTAATAAAACTATTATTCATCTAATCACCCACAAACATATGTGTTTCTTTTGTAACGACTCTGTTGCCCTTATCCCCATAAAACATGCACACACACGTAAGCCAACTCGTGCAAATGAAAACACAATAGTGAAGACAATGTAAACCAAAGAGCAGGCTGCTTTGCAGACATACAAAAATTGCACGTCACATTCATTCTTTACATACAGTATATAATTCTAATGAATTCCTATCAAACCCACACACCATGGTTAAGTCCCTGTATATGGTGATAAAGAGAATCCACACTATTGTTTATATCTTTGAAATGAAATCCTTTTGCCTCAGAGATTGACCTGAATAGATGAGGTAAAAGTATGTTTCAAATCAGAAGCTGGCCTCATTTCTCTTTGATTTTGTATATGGCTATATAGATGAGCTATAAGTCATGCATCATCACCACTGGATTGTAATCTTCTTGTTTCCTTGTGTGTATATATCATGGTACAAATTCAAATAATCTGATACCCTTCTGTCCATTTCTATCAAATACACACACACACACCCATCATTGTATCATGCTGTACAGGAATTATATTTGTGCTCATGTATTAGTGTCCCAATATTTCTTCTTAAAGAATAATATGTGAATTTTCTCAATTGTGTGTATCTATAAACTAATAAGATTATGACATGGTGGGGGCAGACACCAGGTATATCAATCAGATTAGTGTTGTCCTCTAGAAAATACTTCGGGAAGATTTGAATTTGCTACAAAACTAAAGTTCAATGTCTTTGATTTCATTTTTTATGTTTTTTTAAATCACATTGACAAAAAACTGACAAACTAAATTAAATTTGATTCAAAATGATATCCCATCTTAGTCTTAAAACTTGCCTCTTAATAAACGTTCACCATTTTTTTAATTTTAAATGAAATCTATATTTAAAAATTAATTTTCCACCGCTGTGTTATCCCGAAAATGTGCCATTGACTGCCATGCAAATTTAATTGTACACGACTGTAAGTATCCTCTGATTGAACATTTTAAGTAGGCACATATCTATAAGAAGAATATTCTGGAAAATTGGTGCAGTTACATGGATAATTGAAACAATTATAACAACAATCCAGTGACAATAATCAGTATTTCAGTATTTCAGGCAGGAGTTGGTTTCTAAGAGAAGTTTGACTGGGCCAGTTAACTTCTGTAAATGTATTATGGATTTTTCACAGGTAAACACACACACATACTTATATTCGGGTTATCCACACTAGCTAAAAGTTCTCACAATTTTTGAAAACTTTAACAACCTAATATTATTCACTTTTTTTGTGCTACTGCATTGTGTTGAATATAATTTTACAATAGACTGGTTGGCAGGATAAATTTACCAGAAGTGCAGCTTTTCCTTTATTCTCCTGAACTCCAGGAAGTATCATCAATTTGAACATATCCTGACCTGTGAATTTGGGAAAATAAGCTAGTACACAAAAGAAACTCATGGGCCTCTCAGTATTTTTGTTCACCCTTAACAATACTAGCATGATATCCCTATTTCTTACCAGAAGCATATAGAACTTTCCACCTTAGAGTTTGGTATACATTGCAGTGCCTGGTGCTTCCTATGCACCCTTTGAAAACTTTGGAGCACATAGAAAAAGTCTCATCTCAAACATGTTTACTGGACAATGAGTATAGATTATATGGATAACTACACCCTACAAAAACCTCTGGTTGTAGACAGTAGAATAGTGTCTACATTTTCACATGTGTGTATATTTTAAATGTACTTCTGAATACTGTCAGTAAGTTTGCTATGTCTCATTGCTGATCATGAGAGGAATATGGTAATAATTACCATCTAATCTAACATTCACTGAACTCTTAGCATGCATTTGCCATTCATTGTGCTAAGTGCTCTATAAGTGTTATTTTACTGAATCATCACAAAATAATCTATAAGGCAGGCTTATTGTTATTTCCATTTTAAAAATAAGGAAATGGAGGCTAAGAGAAAGTATGTAACTATCCTGAAACCTGGAAAATCCAGAATGTATGTCTTAGTTTGGTTTCCTAAGAAGGAGACCCTAGTTAAGGATTTGAGTAGAAGTGGTTAATTGGGAAGTGAAGGAAACAGCAGTAGAGAGAAGTACACTGAGAAGCTGAAAGGATGGTGGCCAGTATGGGGTGCATTACTTAATAGACTATCACTATCCTTGACCAGAGCTTTATCTTGTGGGGAAACTCTTGGAAACAGCAGACTACATCCCTCAGACTTATCCCAGTCCAGGTGTGTGGAAGCTGGGGTACGTATCCATCAATTCTGTTCGGTCATAGAGGGCCGGTAGGAGGATAATTTCCCATAACCAGATACTAACTTTCTTTGCTTCAGAGAAAGCCTCCAAGGAAATAATGGCAGTTGACAATCTTCTCATAGGCACAGCAATAGCAGGTATAGAGACAGGGCATTGCAGCCAGTTAGCACATAGGTTTTAAGAGGGGCTCGATAATTTTATATGGGATAGAGATGATCTGGTTGGAAGGCTATCTTGGTGCATGTGTCTTAAAACTCTGTTTGCATGAAAATCATACTTATTTTACTTAGTTTGTATTTTTATTTGGAATTGCTTTAATTATGAGAAAAGAACTGATAGAGATTTGGGGATTTTCAAAGCTCCAAGCTACCCCTTGAGCCATTGCTGCCTGGTTTGTATCCAGATCTGTCTACAAAGCTCACATACTTAACTACCCTACAAATATCTCTGATAAAAGCACATCTCTCAACTGGGGAAAGTTGACTCCAATATCTCCTTTCAGAGGCTCTCAGGCTTCTGAGAGCACCGTGCCCTTCAGTCTTCCCTGCATGCATTAAAGATCCTAAAGCACTTTAGGCAGTGACTACAGTAGAAATGTACCCATTTGATCTGTTGGGAGAAGAAGAGGTCAGTGGCCTCAGGGGAAGACACTTGTTAGCAAAACTATCTCCCCCACTGATCTGACATAATACTTGAAAATTCACCAGCTGGGACTGGGTTCTTAGGGAAATACATGTTATCTGCAGAATTCCCCTCTGCCTGGTTGGTAATACTTTGATAATAACTTCTCCCATGGAAATGTGCATTTTATCAGTTTGTCATAAATTAGATTTTTAGATTAGCAAGTTTCTAGAATTGTCCTTATGTCAAGAAATAAAAGATGGGGATATTATGATGGAGACCACTCATGAGGAAAACATGGGAAGTTACTCAGCAATGGTGAATCCTGCCTTGGTGGTAATATATGGGCCCTTGTTCAGGATTAAAAAGCAGGCAGGCATTGATTCCCTAACAATGATTTCAGAACAAAAGACAGGGACAGAAATGGGAAAGGTGTCCATAAATATAAATTCCACCTAGTTTTCAGGTTTTCCCAAGGGCACATCCTTCTTTAAGACCTATCCTAGAACAAAAAGGTAACTTAGACTCATGGACCATTAGAGATAAATATGACAGTAGAGACCATGAAATTCAATTATAATTACAGAAGAACTTGAAACTCTGACAAGGTAAGTTAACTGCTCATAGGGGCGGTATAGATAAGTATTTCAGAGAAAGGAGACACTAATGCTTCCAGTTCTACTCACCCCTTTTTAATATAGCTACAAGTATGTTTGTTGAATTTTTCAACATAAATATAGGGAATGTATAGAGAGAAAGAAAAAATAAGTAGGAACAATAAAAAGAAGAGAAATGGGCAGAAAAAGAAAAAGCGAAAAATAATGCATGACGGCATGGTGGCTGTTCTGTTTATTATTAGTTAATAATTAGTGTATAATGCATTTGAAGGAGTCTCAGATGAAAGGGATGTGAGTGAGCACCTTATGATCATAATTTGAAAAATCAGCTACCGAAAGCTTTCAAGAGCTAGAGTCTCCCTTTTGGTTTTCAGCTGCACTCAGGTTGAAAGATCAGAGGCCGCATATTGGGGAGATGGAGATCATCAAACAGGCATTGAATAACTGGCATCCAATAAAAGGTCATCTCAAGTCAGTATCAGAAAAATGAAAGGACAGACTAGCTGACTTCTATCTCATATACTACACAGATGTTTGAGGTAAAGGAGATTTTCTACTCAATGTAAATATTTTCTCATTTTGCTATATTCACTGGCTATGGATTTATCTAGGATCTTTGGTGTTTTGGTGAAAGAATCAATTGAAAAAAATCACTCATGGTATCAACTGGTTAGAAAATAGTGTAAGAAGCACTAGTACTCTAGAAAGCACAATCTGGAAAACACAAGTTGAAGAGTATTCTGAAAATTAAATCTGTTTTCATTTAATTCAACAATATTTCATTTGTGTTTCATTCACTTCATTTCCTCAACATGTGACCACATCTGTGTCAGAGGCTGTGAAGGACACAGAGCAATCCTCAGCACATACTTTTGAGGAGGCTCTAATATAATTAATGAGACCAGACACAGATACATCAAGCATCTGCCCAACAGTGTGATGTGAACACCACAGGCCAAGAGAGAGCATGTGCCAAGGACAGAGAAATAAGGCGGGGGGGGGAAGCATGGAGAAGGTGGACCTCAAGTTGCTTTTGAAAGATGGAGAAAGATCCTTCTGGATTTGAAAAACATGGCCAATGGTATATGAATCAGAAGGAGGAATAAGAGTGAGCTACAGTGAGGGGGAGTTATGTTAGGTAAGGTAAATTTACACACCAACACTACAGCATACCAGAATTCCATGTATTAATGAAAGCCAAATTGAGCACTTTTTGAAAGTTGCATGAAAAGAATGTAAAGACTTGAAAAGAAATTAGTTAAGCATATAGTGATTCAAGGGGACCTGAGTGACTCAGTCGATTAAGCGTCCGCCTTTGGCTCAGGTCATGATCTCACAGTTCATGGGTTCGAGCCCTGTGTTGGGCTCTGTGCTGACAGCTCAGAGCCTGGAGCCTGCCTTGGATTCTGTGTCTCCTTCTCTCTCTGCCCTTCCCCCACTCAAACTCTGTGTCTCTCTCTCCCTCTCAAAAAATAAATAAACATTAAAAAAAATGTTTTTTAAAATATAGTGATTCAATATGAAATATTGCTTAGAGATGTGCAATTAAACATGAGGTAGGAGCGGTGGATAATTATATCTTTGCAAATAGGGGCTGATGACGTGGGGTCTTCTCAGGGGATAGGAAGTGTCGCTTTTTTTTGTTTGTTTCACGTGCTTCACAATAAACCACTGAGAACTATGGCATGTTGATGCAGATTTTTAGAAACATCAGGATTAATTTCGAAATTCCACAGCTCCTGCTAACAATGGATAGGCATTAGTGAGATACAGATATTAGAATAAAAATGCCTTTCAGCATACCATCTACCTGTGTCAGAGGAAGAATATACTTCTCATTGTTTGGCTGTGCCTCTGTTTCAGAATTGCTCGGTGTTCCTGGGAGTCTGTTATCTGAGGCTGTGTATCTCTACACAGGTAATTGAGACAAAACAAAAGGAAGGAAAGCAAACTCAAAATAGAGTTTAAAATAAACATTTTTAAGTTTATTATCTAATCACTTTGGATGGTTTGCCTGTATCTCAACGGGCAAGTAAATTCTGTCTCTCCAGTTAGGCACAATTATTAGTCAATGGAGCACAGAGCCATTAAAATCTACTAAAATAAATCCTAAAGAAAAGCAGCCTCCAAGCACAAAGTTTATGAAAAATCTAAATGCAAAATTTCTTGCAAACCCTAGACTTTACTAATTCTACTTTTGCTCACAGGATGATCATCAACAAGGAAGATTTAACCCCTAAATCAGAAGAAGCCCACAGCTCAACAACACTGTGCTCTTCTTAATTTTGTTTGTTTGCTTTTCATTTCTTTCCATAAATTGTTTTTTTCTAATAACATTAATGAAAATGAAATTGGACACTGTGATTGAAAAATAGTCTCCCGCTTTGAAAATAAATGTGTCCATGTTGCCTTGATACTTATTTTCGCTAACCATAGGAGATCATTATCTGGCCCGAGCCTTCAATTCTGTCCATGTTACACAAGCTATTTCGGTCTTCATTTTTAAGAGAAATTATTTGTCAGAAAGTCTGTGTTGACCAGGTCTCAGCAGACCACTGAGGGAGGATCAAACATGCCATGGAGCTTAAGAATCAAGAATTAAGCCTTACACAAAGCCCATATTTTGCAACTGTTTTCTGAATTCAATTAAATAGACACTGTGAGGGCCTCTCACCAGTAATAAACCCTTATATTGTGTGATTAAACCTGTTGATTCTATATTGTCTGTGATTTGTTTCATTAAATACATTTCTAACTTTTATCAACACATTTGTGAGTCATGTTGAATTACACATTTTATCCACTCTGTAATATTTTTTGAGTAAATACATTCATCCATTTTCTTGCTTATCAGCACTTGGGTTGTTTTCACGTTTTGTATTATGTTCCTGTTATCACATCACAGAATGAATGTTCTTGTGTATATCTCTTGTGGGCACAGGGCTTGAAAGACTCTAGTATGGCCCTAAGAGAGGACCTGATGGGTAATGTTCATGAACATGTATGACTTACAGGACTGTGTCAAATGGTTTCCCAAAGGTTTTGTACTTCATTAACACTGACACCGGCAGTGAGGGAAGGTTGTTGTTATGCCACATTCTAATAAATTAATAGTTTCAAGTGAAATTTTTGTTGGTTTTGTGGGTAAAAAATGGTATCATTTTTTGTATTTTTCTGTTCCCTGAAACACTTGTGCATTTCTTTTTTGCCTATCCTAATTCGCAATTCTTTTACATTCTAGACACAAATTCTCTGTGGGTTGAAACCATATTCTGCAAGTTATGGCTTGTCTGTAATTTCTTTATGATGGTTTTCTGAGAAGTAAATTTGTTAATTTTAATATACCCAATTATACTGTTTCTGTTGTGTTTTGTGGAAATTATCGCAAGTGAAGAGATTCTTTCATAATGTGTTGTCATAAATCTATACTTCTATAACCTCTTCTTGGAGTTGTTTTTGACATTTACAGTAGCCTTTAATATATCTGAAAATAAGTATGATATAAACTAATGATTTATTTTGAAAACAACAACAAAATATTATACCCAGCAACTTTTTCTGAGCTGAACTTTTTTGTCAGTGATCTACAATGTTGTCTTTGTCACAAATCAAGCTTCCATCTATGTCTGGCTCTGTTTCTGGCCATTCAGCTCTGTTCCATTAGTTAGTATATCAGTTTATCAATTTGTCCAGTCCAGAATGAATAAGTTACCATAATCTCTCATGTCTGACTACATCTTTTCCTCAGGAGTATCTTGGCTATTGATGAAACTTTGTTCTTACACAAAGTAGAAAGAGCTTGGAAAGTGTATTATAAATTTCTTATATTTTGATTAGAATTATATTAACTTGATTTGAGAAGTGACATATGTTGATATTGCTTTCTTCACAACCATAATATCTCTCTCTATTTATTTAGGTCTTCTCTGATGATTTTCCCTTAAAATTTCTCCATAAAGGCCATGCACATCTTATGGTAAATGTATTCTAAGATTACTGACTCTATTGTTTTAAAATTCTAATTTAAATGATAGGAATATTTTAGGGCCACCTGGGTGGCTCAGTCGGTTGAGCTTCTGACTCAGGTCATGATCTTGCGGTTTGTGAGATTGAGCCCCACGTCAGGCTCTGTGCTAGCAGAACCTATCCCCCTCTCAAAATAAATAAATAAACATTAAAAAAATAAATGAGAGGAATATTCAGTAACTTGTGTAATTGACTTTATATCTAACCATCTTGCTAAATTCACTTCTTAATGCTATTTTTTTCTTAGATCAGTTGTAGTATATTATATAAATATATCATTTTTTAAATTTATGGCAGATTTCTTGCCTTTTTAAATTCTTATAGCTATTTTATTTGCTTATGTCTCTATGAATTGCAACTATAGCATGATGTAGAATAGATATAATACTAGTGGAATTTTTTATTTCACATTTTTTTCTTTTTTTAATGTTTATTTATATTTGAGAGAGATAGAGATAGTGTGCAAGCAGAGGAGGGGCTGAGAGAGAAGGAGACAGAGAATCCTAAGCAGGCTCCAGTCTATGAGCTGTCAGCACAGAGCCCCACATAGGGCTCAAACCCATGAACCGCGAGATCATGACCTGAGTCGAAGTCGTACACTTAACCAGCTGAGCCACTCAGGTAGCCCTCATGTTTTTTCTATAAACCTTCCATATATAATTAATTATAATTTATCCTAATATCTGTAATACATAAAGTCCTTTGAGTCTAAATCGGTTCTATTCTTCTCCTTCTCCTTCTTACTGCTGGTGACTTGTATGTTTGGTGATTTTGA
Source organism: Leopardus geoffroyi (assembly GCF_018350155.1). NCBI lineage: Eukaryota > Metazoa > Chordata > Mammalia > Carnivora > Felidae > Leopardus > Leopardus geoffroyi. The sequence goes on from NC_059339.1 coordinate 60,658,456, forward strand.
TTTGGCAATTATATTTAATGAAAATTAATCTGTGGAATGCTGTACATTTAACTCCAGAGAAGTATTGCTTTGGGTTCTGTTGGGAGCCAGGGTGTGACACTGGACCTGCCACTATCTGTATTCCCTTTTTGAGTAGACCAGCTTAATTTTTCATCCCAAATTCAGTTCCTTAATATCGCAGAAACCATAGACTTTCTGTAGATCCCAGAACTGGTCACTTACCCTAGGATTATGGTCTCCTTTGTCTATAATCCCCCTGTACTTGAAGTCACTATCATTTACTTATCTAGTTAATTTTTTCATTTATTTATTTTTCCTTAGAGATTCCCTTTACTCTTTTGTGAGCTCAGCAATACTTTTCAGAGTAATATTAGTGGGAATGTTTACAGAATGTTTCTTAAAATTTTTTAGTCCTCCATATTTCTGCCATACTTTTATACAGATTGTTTTTTCTAAAAAACACATTCTCTAAAAAATCAACTTAATCATCTAGTCCTTGAAAGATTTTGAGTCCCTTTTTGTGTGCTAAATTAGTGATGACTGGGGAAAATGTTTGTTTACTTTGAATTGAGGGCAACAGTGTACCTTCTATGTCTTAAGCCAAAAACTCAAAATTTATTTGCATACAAATAAAACAGAAAGTGTCTTTAAAATTCTGATTTTTTGAATACCAGTTAGAGACACTCTTGAGTACCAGAGAAAGAGAGAGAGCCACTCAACTTGAAAATGTACATTTTTCACCAATGCAGGTGGTTCTGATCCAAATTTGTTCACAGATCACACCTTGAGAGCCACCAACCTATACTTATCTTACACCAGTGTTTTCTTTTGCTGTCCCTGTGCCTAAACTATTCTCAATTCCATCTCCCTCTCTTCCTAATTCATCACCACTCGACTCTTCATAGTTAATTCTATTTACCTGGTACCTCACCTCAAATGACACCACTTCTAGTATGCTTTCCCTCAACCCCTTCTAAAAAGGGGTTGCACTTCTCCATTGTATATTTTGTTTATATGCTCACTAATTTGCTGCATCACCAGGCAAACTGTTTATAGAAAAACTAGATTTCTTTGTATTTAATGCCTTACACTGACTCAGCATGCTGCATGATGCATTGCAGGCACCCACCTAATAAGTGCATTTTGATCTGCAATACCTCTTCTGATAAAAAAGTAAAATGCACAGAACACAATTTTTTATTTGAAAACCTAATTCTCACAAATTGAAGCAATTTTAATATCATAGACACAGCTATAGGAGATCCTAATCCTACTTTGTATAGCCCACTACAAAGAGTACACTGTACCTGTCTTTGGTCATCTGATCTACACAATGAAAATATTTGCTTTGTTAAAGAGAATCACAATCAGAGAGTAGCTAAAGTGGTTTAAAAATAATTTTATTAGAAGCTACTCCAATAGGGAAAAAGGGCTCAATATAGAGTCAGGCTCAATTCTGAATGCAGCATGAACATGTAGGAATTTATCGCCCACAAGCAGAATGAGGGAGTCAGTGGATGGAAAATTATTAAGAGATGACATCAAAGGTAGGGTAATTCTTACAAAATAGATTTAATAACATTCTTGCTGAAGACAGGCCAGAGTCATCTGATATCCAGGATGGGAGATGAGGATTAGATCAGACATCAAGAACAATAAAATTCCAAGGGTGGGGGATTCTTTCCAAACTGACATAGGAGGATTCTTGCTAAAACTGAACTTAGCAGACTGAAGGCAGGGCCCAAGGACAAGACCTTGCCGAAAAAAAAAGAAAAGAAAAGAAAAGGAGTTGGAGGAGCCTTTCGAAAGTCTGGTCAAGAAGAGAGTCTTTTTCAGCTTTAGCAACTTTTTAAATGTTTATCATAGCTGCTATCATATTATAATAAGTATCTATGACCAAAGTTTACAGTTGGAACTATTACATGGGGAGAAAATATCTGTAAAGGTTGTATCTGTGTGCTCGCAAACACACTTTCAGAAGAACTATAACCAGAGGCCAATTTTCTATGTCAAAGGTGAATATTACCTCTTTAAATTAAAACATCGACAGTATATTCAGCATAGCTGAGGCACACTCTTTCATCTCTTTGCTGCTGCCGCATGTAGCAGCTTCCTTTGTGTAGAAGGATGAGTGTCTGACTTCAAAGGATGAGGATTCAGTAGGACTTCAAAGGTGATGTGACAGATGGTACATGAGGAAGCATGGCCCAATGCCTATTCTCACATTAAAAGGTGTTTTTTTAAACATGAACTCTGTTGACATTTACACATGATAATGAGTATGGCATTTCATCTGCCCATGCTTCTCTGTTGTAGTCCCACGTTAGTTATCCACTGAACAAGAAAGAATGCTGGGAGCCATCTTGAATAAATGGAAAGTTAGACAAAATGGCATTCAGCAACCTTTCAACAAATATCAGGCTTCATTTATCCCAGTGTCTTCTTGTCAATAAGGCAGACAATTCTAGGGTCTTAAATAGCAATTCTATTTAATTTATCCACTTCAGTATCTCTATTAAATGCTAGCTATGCATGCAACATTGTATTTACTATGAGAGATTTAAAAGAAAGATATTATGTAGTTCCTGTCTAAGAACATCTATGTGAGATTTTAAAGACATGAACATGTGAAGCAATTTGAGGACTATGGAAGATGCTTAAATCCTTGGTACACTCACTGAGACTTCACCAAGAGAAAGTATATGCAGAATATGTTTGTCAGAGCTTTCACAGAGAAGGACCCGCTGCCAGAAATTTAATGGCAGGGAGCTGCTGAGTTACTCCCTATCCCCGGCAGGTAAGATTCATGAGGGAAAGAGAACTGGGGCAGACCAGAGTAGAAGAAAAGAGATGCAAACAATGATACTTTAGTTTGTTGTGCAAATCATGAGAAGAGCAATTTTAGAATGGTTGATCTTGTTTTTACTTTACATGTTCTTGAAATCCAAGCTAAAAGTTTTCAAAAGGAAAGAAAACAAAGGAAAACAAAACTTTCTATAATTATACTTTTTTAAACATTAGAAATTTAAGTCACACTTCCAGTTGTGTATTCTTATTGTATTCCTGGCTCTGGTAGGTCTAATGAAACTCCTAGGGAAAAGGGTAGCTGTGAATTCCCAGTATGCAGTCATTTCTCCCCAATTCTGTACACAAAAACACAGCAATAGAAACTAACAAATTCTTCATTTTTTTCTAACCATGAAATGAAAAGATCATTCATGCCACAGAGCTTATGCATATGGACGATTTAAATTGTTTTCAGTTGATATAAAAAATATCATTCTTAATTCGTTTGGCATTTCATTATTTTGGTTCATCGAAATAAATGAATTCTGAAAGGTTACTGTGGAGATACCTATCAAGCATCTTATCTGGAAATGAATAGAAGAAAAAAATGGAGGCTGTGTACATTGCAAACTCTAAATGTGTCATTAGACAGAGAACAAGTTGTTAATGTCGCCCTTGAAGTCGACCTTGTCAGAAAGAAATGTAGATGGTGCTCCACAAGCTTCAGTCTGAACTATCTTCCAGACGTTCTCATCATCCTTCTCCCAACGTGGAAATACATCACTACTCTCAGCTGATGTTCAAAACATACCAAGCACACACAATTTTACATACCAATACACCTACTGGGCTACAGTGGTAGGGAGGTGACACTGTCTTTGGATGAGTGTTTTGTTAAAGACTAAAATAAAGTATCTCCATGTGTGGAAAACTTGAATATATACAGGATTACATTTTGAAGAAAAATAAACCTCACGTTTACACATAAAGTCAGACTGATGTCAAAGGGAAGGGCTATGACAGAAAAAAATTTTATTTTATTTTTTTTAAGTTTATTTATTTATTTTGAGAGAGACACAGATAGCATGAGTGGGGGAGGGGCAGAGAGAGAGAGAGAGAGAGAGAGAGAGAGAGAATCCCAAGCAAGCTCCGCGCTATCAGCACAGAGCCTGACATGGGGCTCAAACACACAAACCCATGAGATCACGGCCTAAACCAAAATCAAGAGTTGGATGCTTAACTGACTGAGCCAGTCAGACACCGTATGACCAAAAAAATTTTTAGATGGTTATCGTGCTTGGACTGAACAAGTGATACAACAGGGAAAGAAAATTTGGTGTAAATTGACTTTTTATGACTCGCATTTAAGTATTTGGGAAGAGCACATCCACATACATGCTAGAGAAAGCTGAATCTGAGGTACGTCTACCCAAACTGAAGACAAAATCCTTTGTAAACAGAATCCTGTGTTTTCTTAAAATGCTATTTTTATGTTGCTATTTTTTCATGTTGCTATTTCTCTAAAACCTAATGTGTACCAGAATACAATTACAAATTTAACCACTGAAAACTTACTGATGAATATTTATAAAATTACCTAGAACATCAGATGAGTAGCCTGCAGAGGTAGGTTTTCGAACCTTTTCTAAACTTTAAACCTACATGAAATGGGAAAGCAGATTACATTGTAGCCTCCATTTTCTTACCAGTAAAATAGTGTGATCATATTAAATCTTCTTAATTCTTTCACTCATTTCTTTAACAAATATTTTATTGAACACTAAGTACTGAGCATAATTACAAAACAAATATACTTAAAATTTGTCTTTATGGAGCTTATAATCCAGTGATGGAGAGAGACATTTAACAACCGTACCAATAAATTTATAACTGTGCTGTTGCAGAAACTAGCAAACTATTCACCAGTTTTCTACTCTGACTGGACCAATAGCTAGACTATGTTTTCCATATTCTCTTGCGGTTAGGTAGGCAGCATAACTGAAAGCAATATACACAATTTCCAGCCCAGGCCCATAAGTCTTCAGTGCATGATCGTGATTTTTGATGAACTCTTGATCTTAACTATATTGCTATAAATGCAATAGTGATTTTGGAAGTCGTATGTTGAAGGTAGTATGGTCACAAAATGGAATGAGCCTGGGTCCTAGAGTCACTGACTGGAGAAAAGCCATCTGCAGACAGGAACTTCCACTTTGAACTTCATATTAGTGAGAAATAATGTGTGATTATACATTTTTTAGTTAGATTGATTCAGTAGTTAAAACTGACTAACAAATACAGAAGTTTGTACCTTCAAACTTCCATAAAAGAAAAATAAGAATTAATAAAATGTGTGACATTGGCTTAGTAGTTAAGCATTTGAGTAGTGGGCAGTGAACATGTTTCACAAGCTAAAAACATGGAGATCCATGCTGCGCAGTGGCAACAGATTTGTTAAAACTGTCTTTGCAATAACTTGGAAGGAAGATAATGTGTGTATTGAGACTATAGCTATAAGGCAAGTGGTTAAAAAGAGCCAGACAGCTAATGTGGCATGGCTATTGCTGCCTGCCTTTAATAAGATGTTATAAGAAAGATGAGTCCAAGAAAAGATTCAGTGATTTTCAAACAGAATTGGGAAAGAATACAGAGATTAGCCTCTTTAAAGGGTGGAAAAGCCAATGACTTCTGGACTCCAAAGACAAAGAAGAAAGATTGAAAGAACATGACATTGTAAGAATTTTTAGCTGAAGTAAATGACTCGGCCATGCAACAGAGATCAAAGTAAGAGTATTATTTTCAAAATAAGCCTTTTATTTCAGATTGTCTGTCACCATTAAACAGAGAGACAAAGGTATGGAGATGAGGAAGCAAATAAATGAATAGGCATGAGAAATATGTAAAGGGAAATGTTGGGCATATGTACTGCCCATAACTGAAGAGTCTGAGGTCTTATCTTACTTCAAAGCTAACAATTTGGCCTGCCAGTTTTATGGATGCTGGAAGAAGATACAAAAATCCTGGGTCAAAGACAAAGAAATGTTTACTCATAGCAAAAGCTATAGCTGAAGATTTGGCATTTTTTTCCCCATCAGTTCCCTATGTCCCGGATCCCACAGAGAAATGGGAAGACATCTGCACACGAGGTAGGTTGCAGTACAGTACAAGTGCCCTGTGCTTTGGGAATCCAAATATTTTGTAATGGATAGTGAGCATGCCAGACCTCTGCCTGGAAGGAGACATGATCTCTGTCTTAAAACTGCAAACAAATCTTCTCTTTGATTCAAAACTAGATATTTACCGTAACTTCTAAGGCCCTTTACTATACAGACATCCTTGAGAACATAGTCCGGAGTAAGGCAGTCCATGCCTCTGGTTGCAAGATATACAGAATTGTGATGGTTTTATGGAGAATTATTTCCCAACACATAGTACTACATAAAACTCTCTAAAAGCAAATGGATCAGAAGTGTACAAATTATATTGATTACATTAATAAAGAAGCCATAACATCAGACTGAAGTTTTTTTTTAAAGTTTTTGAGTTATTAGGAAATAGAAACAAAACAAATCACAACAATAAACCTTAGGCCATCAAATCTGTGGAGTGTGAAAATTATGCACCCCCAAGGAAGACTTTTTGCAAAATGCCTACTTCTAATATTGCTATGGAAATTAGTGAACACAGGTTTGTCTCCCAAAGTATAGACATAAAAGCCATGAAGAATGATGAAAATAATTTCTCCCAAGAAACAAAATCAGAATATAATTAAGAAACATTTCTATTATTTGAGTTATTCTATTTTGAAGGTTTGTAATGAAACATTTTCTATTGCAATGTTAACTGATATGTATGCTATGATAAATATTATGTTATAAGCATAAAAGTTGAAATAAGATATTATAACTGAGGAAAATGATTGAGATTAGGGGGTCAAATGGTGTTTCTTTGAAAATTGGCCATGAGATGAAATTTGAAAAGTGAGTAAGAGTTAGCAAGAAGAAGGATAGAGATAAAAATACTTAGGGCGATTAAGTATGCTGTAGTAAAAATAATCAAAAATGAAATATTCAGAGAAAGAAACGATAAAAAACTGAAAAAAAGTGAGCTATATTATATTTTCAGTTGGCCTAATATATATGTATTTGGAGCTCCCTAAGGAGAGAAAAAGAGTGAGAAATAAAAGAAATATTTGAAGAAATAATGGCTAGTGTTTCACCCAGTTCGTTGAAAATTATAAAGCCACTAATTTAAGAAGCTCAATGAACCCCAAGCAACAGAAACATGAAGAAAACTACACCAAAACATATGGTGATCAAATTGTTCAAAAAAACTTTAAAAGAACAAATCTTAAAAAACAGCCAAACAGAAAGCCACTTTCCTTACAGAGGAAAAATGAAAAGGATGACAGAGATTTCTCTTCCAAAACAATGCAAGTGAGAAAACAGGGGAAAGCATCTTTAAACTACTGGGAGAAAAACTGCCAACCTAGAATTCCATAATCAGTAAAAGCATCTTTTAAAATGGAAGAAAATGTAGAGCGTTAAATGACAATATTAGAGAAAAATTATGGTCTCAAATTAGTGAAGTCATCTTCCCCTTATGAAACAAGAATGAGAACAAATTAAAAATAAACAAAACAAAGGAAACAAGGAAAATAAGACTGAAATAATAAATAGAAAGTAAGAAACAATAAAGAAAATCAGTGAAACCAAAATCTGATTGATTCTTTGGAAAGAAACAATAAAGATGATGCACTTTTTCTTATAATAATCAGAAAAAAAATTTAGAAAAGACACAGATTACCAGTGTCAGGGGTGAGAGATGGAAGGCCAGTAACTATTCTAGTGTTTCTTGTAGACACACACACAAAATCATTCTAAGCATTAAAAAAGATAAGCGATATGAAGAGAGTCTTTAAGTCACTCTATTCAGCATTGTAGATGAAATGAACAAATTCCTTGAAAGGCACAAGATACCAAAGCTCACCCCCCCAAAAAAAAAAAAAAAGAAAAAAGAAAGAAAGAAAACTAAACCTGACTAACTCTATTTCTATTAAATAAGTTCAATATGCATTTTATTTTTTCTTTATTTATTTTTGAGAGAGAGAGGGAGAAAGAGAGAGGGAGGGGCACAGAGAGACAGAGAGAAAAAGAGAGAGAGAATCTTAAGCGGACTCCACACCAAATGAGATGCCGGACATAGGGCTAAATGTCATGATTGTGAGATCGTGACCTAAGCCAAAATCAAGAGTCCGACGCTCAACCAACTGAGTCACTCAGGCATCCCTGAGTTTGCATTTTGAAACTATGGCACAAATATACTCCAAGTCCAGATTTCATCGGCAAACACCACCAATCATTTAAGGTAGATATAATATCAATTCTATACAAACTTAAAAAAAAACATAAAGAGAAAGAAATAATGTGCAACCATTTCTATGAGATTAGTATTACCCTGGTAGCAAAATCAGACAAATATATTACACCATAAAAATCCTGGAGGAACATAGGCATTGACCAAGAGACATTGACCATAGCAATATTTTTTTCTGAATATGTCTCCTAAGGCAAAGGAAACAAAAGCAAAAATAAGCTAATGAGATTACAGCCAAAAAAAGTTTCTGCACAGTGAAGGAAACATTTAACAAAACTAAAAGGAAACCTATGGAATGGAAGAAGATACTTGCAAATGATATATCCAATAAAGGGTTAGTATCCAAAATATATAAACAACTTATCAAACTCAACACCCAGAAAACAAATATTCCAATTAAAAAATAGACAGAAGATATAAACAGACATTTCTCCAAAGAAGACATACAGATGGCCAACAGACACATGAAAAGATGCCCAACATCATTCATCATCAGGGAAATGCAAATCAAAACCTAAATGAGATATGACCTCATACCTGTCAGAATGACTAAAATCAAAAACAAAAGAAACAACAAGTGTTGGTGAGGATGTGGAGAAAAAGGAACCCTCTTACACTGTTGGTGGGAATGCAAACTAGTGCAGCCACTTTGGAAAACAGTGTGGAGGTTTCTCTAAAAGTTAAAAATAGAACTACCTTATGATCCAGAAATCACACTGCTGGGTATTTACCCCCCAAATACAGAACACTAATTCAAAAGGATACCTGCACTTCAATGCTCATAGCAACATTATTTACAATAGCCAAGATATGGAAGCAGACCAAGTGCCCATCAAATGATGAGTGGATAAAAAATATGGTGTGTATATACACACACACACGCACACACACACACGCACAATGGAATATTATTCAACCATAAAAAGAATAAAATCTTGCCATTTGCAAGAATATAATGCTAGAATATAATGATAAGCAAAATAAGTCAGAGAAAGACACCATATGATTTCACTCATATGTGGAATTTAGGAAGCAAGACAAATGAACAAAGGGGGAAAAAAGAGAGAGAGGTAAACCAAGAAACAGACTCTTAACTATAAAGAACAAACTGATGGTTACCAGAAGGGAGGTGCGTGGGGGGATGGGTTAAATAGGTGATGAGGATTAAGGAGTATACTTGTTGTGACGTGTGCACAGGGTGATGTATGGAGTGTCGAATTACTGTATCGTACACCTGAAACTAATATAAGACTGTATGTTAACCACCTGGAATTAAAATAAAAACTTAAAAAATAATGAAACATAAAATGATAAAAAATAACTAGATGAGGTACCTGGGTGGCTCAGTCAGTTAAACCAAGTCTGACTCTTTGTTTCAGCTCAGGTCATGATCTCGCGATTTTGTGAGTTCGAGCCCTGCATCTGCTCGAACTGCTTGGGATTCTCTCTCTCTCCGTATCTCTCTGCCCCTCCATCACTCAAGCTGTCTCTGTCTCTCTCAAAATAAATAAACTTAAAAATATATATACTAAAAAAACGCAACTAGAATTAATATGTGAAATTAGACTATAAGAACTAAGTTTAATATACAAAATTCAATTGTATTTCTGCATACAAGCAATGAAGAAACAAACTGAAATTAAATTACCATTTAAAATAGCATAAATACATGAAATATTAGGAATAAATCTGATAAAAGATGTGCAAAACTGTACATGAAAAACTTCACGACTTTACTGCTAAGAATTGTAAATGCCCTAACTTAATGGAGACAGATTTGGTTCATGGGTTGCAAGGTTCAGTATCCTTTTGATATCAGTCTTCCCAAATCGATCCATAAATTCAACACAATTGCAATCAAAATCTCATCACCCTGTTTTTCTTTTTTTTTTTTTTTTTTTAATTTTTTTTTTCAACGTTTATTTTTATTTTTGGGACAGAGAGAGACAGAGCATGAACAGGGGAGGGGCAGAGAGAGAGGGAGACACAGAATCGGAAACAAGGCTCCAGGCTCTGAGCGGTCAGCACAGAGCCCGATGTGGGGCTCGAACTCACGGCTCACGGACCGCGAGATCGTGACCTGGCTGAAGTCGGACGCTTAACCGACTGCGCCACCCAGGCGCCCCGCATCACCCTGTTTTTCTATAGATTTTGATAAACTGTTTTAAAATACATATAAAAATTAAAAGAGTACAGGTAGCCAAAGCAAATTTGATAAGGAAGATTGGAGGGCTAACAGTACTCGATTTCAAGGCTTATCATAAAGGTGCAAAAATGAATGCAGTATGTTATTGGTAGCAGGATATAAAAATAGAACATTTGAATAAAGTGTAGAGCCCAGAAATAGACCCATACATATACAATATAAATTTTGGCCATGCTGCAAAAGCAGTCCAGTGAAGAATGGATAGTCCTTTCAACATACGATGTTGGAACTATTAGGTATTGACATACAAAATAATAAACTTCAATCCATATCTTATGGTTATCTATGACAACATCGGTCATAGACTTAAAAGTAAAACTAAAGTATAGAAGATGGCAGAACAGCATGGAAGTTGTGTGTGTCACGTCCATGAAATACAGCCAGATCAACACTAAACCATGCTGCACACCTGGAAAACTGATCTGAGAATTAACACAACAATCTGCACAACCTGAAGCACAGAATTCTGCAGGTACGCGGCGCGGAGAGGTGAACTGGGGGAGAGGGAAGCCGCGGAGGGCAGGGCAGGGCAGGGAGCCACTTTTGCGTGTGAAAGGAGGACGAAGACTGGGGAGAGAGTACCGGAAAAGCCCCCCTGACCCAAAAGCAGCTGGAGAGAAAGTGGAAAAGTGGAAATCGCCACAGGTACTGACCTAAAAAGGGAGACAGGAGAAAGGAGAGGGTTTAAATTCCGTTAAGACTATAAACGGGGAGCGCAGAGTCTGAAACTCCGCCGCTCAATACCTGGTAGTGCTCTGGTCAGAAGGGCAAATCCCGAGGAGCAGAGTGGAGTCTGGAGTTCTTCAGGCCACACGGGGAGAGGTAGTTCCCCTGCTGGGAGGACACCTGGTAGAGGCTGTGCAGCCCCCCCAAGGCAAGGCCCCAGTAGACCCAGGAGAATAACTGCATTCACTGGTGCTGGAACAAGGTCGCTGGGGGTGAAAACTGGTGCCAGATGCGTGTTGTGATTTTCCATAATCCCTGAGGCGCTGCTGCTACGCTGTCTCGCAAACTTTTTCCGGGGCGGGCTGGCATCCGGCTGCAGTCTCTGGGCGTCGGCAGCAGCACGGCACATGAATGTTCCTGGCTGCGGCCGGCACCCGGCCATTGCTCGATGAGTCCCTCCCGCAGAGGGGCGTAACAGGTCAAAGCCGCAGTCCGTCAGAAGTAAGGGGTTGGGAAAAACAGTCACATCTGAGACAAAACTCAGGAGGGAAGTGCTGCCTGGGGACAGTGAAGAAGCAGGGAGTGGAGGAAAGCTGAAGACAGAGGACGGGAACAAAGTTGCTGATCGGGAAGAACAGAGCAACGATACTAGAGACTCGGTACCTGGGTGACGCCATTCTCGCCATTCTCACCTCTCCCACGCATGCGCATACGCACCTATGCGCACCGAAACAATCCACCCCAGTAGAATGGCAGCGCCATCTAGTGGAGAATAGAGCTGTTACACTAAGCCCGGCCAACCCGGCCAACCTCACTCTTCAGGAACACAAGTCTTTCCACCTGCTTAGTTTATTACTATAAAGCGTTTGATAGTCTGACTTCTAGGGGAAAATAAAGTAATTTCAGTTGTATCAGTCTCTTCACTGGTCCATCTATTCAATTTTCTTTCATTTTTTTCTTTATTCTTTTTTCTCTTTTTCATTTCTTTTCTTTTTCTTGAATACAGAAAGAGAAAAAATTCTTTTTTTCAATTCTTATTAAAAACATTTTAAATTTTTTTCTACTATATGCTTTATTTTTGTGTAAATTTTTCACATTCTATTTTACTTCCATCATTTCATTTTAGGCTACTTCAGTGTATTCATTTTTTTCAAATTTTCAGATGATTTCCCTCTACTTCTCCTTTCCCCCTTTTTTTCTCTAATCTATCAATCCCCTTTCAACACCCAGACAAAAACACACCAAGGATCTAGCATCATTTATTTGATTTGTGTGTGTGTGTTTGTTTATAACTTTTTAATATTTTTTAATTTTAATTTTTTACCCCATTAGTTCCTTTTCTCCCTTCAAAATGATAAAACAAAGGAATTCACCCCAAAAGAAAGAATAGGAAGAAACGACATCCAGGAACTTAACCAACACAGATACAAGCAAGATGTCTGAACCAGAATTTAGAATCATGATAATAAGAATACTAGCTGGAGTCAAAAATAGATTGGAATCCCTTTCTGTGGAGATGAAAGAAGTAAAAGCTAGTCAGGGTGAAATAAAAAATGCTACAACTGAGCTGCAATCTCTAAAGGATGCCACGGTGGCAAGGATGGATGAGGCAGAACAGAACATTAGTGATATAGAGGACAAACTCATGGAGAATAAAGAAGCAGAAAAAAAGAGGGAGATTAAGGCAAAAGAGGACGATTTAAGAATTAGAGAAATCAGTGACTCATTAAAAAGGAATAACATCAGAATCATAGAGGTCCCAGAAAAGGAAGAGAGAGAAATAGGGGTAGAAGGGTTATGTGGCCAAATCATAGCAGAAAACTTTCCTAACCTGGGGAAAGACACAGACATCAAAATGCAGGAAGCACAGAGGCCTCCTGTTAGATTCAACCAAAACTGACCATCAACAAGGCATATCATAGTCAAATTCACAAAATATTCAGGAAAGGAGAGAATCATGAAAGCAGCAAGGGAGAAAAAAAAAAGTCCTTAACCTACAAGGGAAAACAGATCAGGTTTGCAGCAGACCCATCCACAGAAAACTGGCAGGCCAGAAAGGAGTGGCAGGATATATTCAATGTGCTGAATCAGAAAAAATATGCAGCCAAGAATTCTTTACCCAGCAAGGGCTGTCATTCAAAATAGAAGGAGAGATAAAAAGTTTCCCAAACAAAAATTAAAGGAGTTTGTGACCACTAAACCAGCCCTGCAAGAAATTCTAAGAGGGGACTCTCTAAGGGGAGAAATGAAAATAAATAAATAAATAAATAAATAAATAAATAAAGACCAAAAGCAACAAAGACTAAAAAGAACCAGAGAACACCACCAGAAACTCCAACTCTACAAGCAACATAGTGGCAATAAATTCATATCTTTCAGTACTCACTCTAAACATCAATGGACTAAGTGCTCCAATCAAAAGATGTAGAGTAACAGAATGGATAAGAAGACAAGATCCATTTATTTGCTGTTTACAAGAGACCCATTTTAGACCTAAAGACACCCTCAGATTGAAAGTAAGGGGATGAAGAACCATCTATCATGCTAATGGTCAACAAAAGAAAGCTGGAGTAGCCATACTTATACCAGACAATCTAGACTTTAAAATTAAGACTGTATCAAGAAATGCAGAAGGGCATTATATCATAATTAAGGGGTCTATCCACCAATAAGACCTAACAATTGTAAACATTTATGTACCGAATGTGAAAGTACCCAAATGTGTAAATCAGTTAATCACAAATGTAAAGAAACTCATTGATAGTAATACCATAATAGTAGGGGACTTCAACACCTCACTCAAAGCAATGGAAAGATCATCTAATCAAAAAATCAACAAGGACAATGGCATTGAATGACACACAGGACCAGATGGACTTAATAGATATATTCAGAACATTTCATCCTAAAGCAACGGAATTTACATTCTCTCCAGTGCACATGGAACGTTCTCCAGAATAGATCACATACTGGGAGACAAATCAGCCATAAGTAAGTACAAAAAGATCGAGATCATACCATGCATATTTTCAGACCACAACGCTATGAAATTTGACCACAAGAAAACATTTGGAAAGGTAACAAATACTTGGAGACTAAAGAACATCCTACTAAAGAATGAATGGCCTAACCAAGAAGTTAAAGAGGAAATTAAAAAGTTCATGGAAGCAATGAAAATGATAACACCACAACCCAAAACCTCTGGGACGTAGCAAAGGTGGTCATAAAAGGAAAGTATATAGCAATCCAGGCCTTCCTAAAGAAGGAAGAAAGATCTCAGATACACAACCTAACCTTAAGCCTTAAAGAGCTGGAAAAAAATAGCAAATAAAACCCAATACCAGCAGAAGACAGGAAATAATAAAGATTATAGCAGAAATTAATGCTATCAAAACCAAAAAACACCAGTAGAACAGATCAATGAAACCAGAAGCTGGTTCTTTGAAAGAATTAGCAAAATTGATAAACCACTAGCCAGTTTGATCAAAAAGAAAAAGGAAAGGACCCCAATAAATAAATTCAAGAATAAAAGAGGAGAGATCACAACCAATACAGCAGAAATAAAAACAATAATAAGAGAATATTATGGCAATTATATGCCAATAAAATGGGCAATCTTGAAGAAATGGACAAATTCCTAAAAACATATACTACCATACATATACATATACATATACATATACAAAACTACCAAAACTGAAACAGGAAGAAATAGAAAATTTGAACAGACCCATAACCAGTAAAGAATTGAATTAGTAATCAAAAATCTGCCAAAAAACAAGAGTCCAGGGCCATATGCCCTGGACTAATCAATGGATCAGAATAGAGAACCCAAAAATGGACTCACAAACGTATGGCCAACTAATCTTTGACAAAGCGGGGAAGAATATCCAATGGAATAAAGACAGTCTCTTCAGCAAGTGGTGCTGGGAAAACTGGACAGTGACATGCAGAAGAATGAACCTGGGCCACTTTCTTATGCCATACACAAAAATAAACTCAAAATGATCAAAAGACCTAAATGTAAGACAGGAAGCCATCAAAATCCTAGAGGAGCAAGCAGGCAGAAACCTCTTTGATCTTGGCCACAACAACTTCTTACTCAACACATCTCCAGAGGTAAGGGAAACAAAAGCAAAAATGAACTATTGGGACCTCATCAAAATAAAAAGCTTCTGCACAGTGAAGAAAACAATCAGCAAAACTAAAAGGCAACTGACAGAATGGGAGAAGATATTTGCAAACGACATATCAGAGAAAGGGTTAGTATCCAAAATCTATAAAGAACTGACCAAACTCAACATCCAAAAAACAAACAATCCAGTGAAGAAATGGGCAAAAGACATGAATAGATACTTCTCCAAAGAAGACATCCAGATGACCCACAGACACATGAAAAGATGCTCAACATCACTCATCATCAGGGAAATACAAATCAAAACCACAAATGAGATATCGCCTCACACCTGTCAGAATGGCTAACATTAACAACGCAGGCAACAACAGATGTTGGTGAGAATGCAGAGAAAAAGGATCTCTTTTGCTTTGCTGGTGGGAATGCAAGCTGGTGCAGCCGCTCTGGAAAACAGTATGGAGGTTCCTCAAAAAACTAAAAATAGAACTACCCTACAACCCAGCAATTGCACTACTAGGTATTTATCCAAGGGATGCAGGTATGCTGTTTCGAAGGGACACGTGCACTCCAATGTTTATAATAGCACTGTCAACAATAGCCAAAGTATGGAAAGAGCCCAAATGTCCATCGACGGATGACTGGATAAAGAAGAGGTGGTGTATATATATATATATATATATACCTATATATATATATAGGAGTATTACTCAGCAACCAAAAAGAATGAAATCTTGCCACTTGCAACTATGTGGATGGAACTAGAAGGTATTATGGTAAGTGAAATTAGTAAGTAAGAGAAAGACAAATATCACATGACTTCACTCATCTGAGGACTTTAAGACACAGAACAGATGAACATAAGGAAGGGGAAGCAAAAATAATATAAAAACAGGGAGGGGGACCAAACATAAGAGACTCTTAAATATGGAGAACAAACAGAGGGTTACGGGAGGGGTGGGGGAGGGGAGATGGGCTAAATGGGTGAGGGGCATTAAGGAATCTCCTCCTGAAATCATTGTTGCACTCTATGCTAACTAATTTGGATGTAAATTAAAAAATTAAATTAAAAAAAAAAGTAAAACTGAAGTATAAGACTTCTAGAGAACTTTTTTTTATTCTTCAGTAAAAACCTGGGAGGGGAATAGCTAAATCATGTGGTAGATACAAATTTACCCTGATAAGGAACCGTCAGACTCTATTTCAGAGTGGTTATAATGGTTGTACCATTTTATACTTCCTCCAATAGTATAAGAGAATGCTGTTTCCCTGATATTCTCTTGAATATTTGGTATGGTCAGTGTTTAATTTCAGGCATCCTGGTAAGTGTGTTGTTAAAATTTTCTTTTTTTTTAATTTTTTTTCTTTAAATGTTTATTTTTGAGACAGAGAGAGACAGAGCATGAACGGGGGAGGGGCAGAGAGGGAGACACAGAATCTGAAACGGGCTCCAGGCTCTGAGCTGTCAGCACAGAGCCCGGCGTAGGGCTCGAACTCACGGACCGTGAGATCATGACCTGAGCCGAAGTCGGACACTTAACCGACTGAGCCACCCAGGCGCCCCAAAATTTTCTTTACTTAATAACTAATGGTATTGATCATAGACATTTTTGGGAGCAGAGTTTATTCCATTTTTTGAAATTTATTTGTTGTATTTTTTGTTTTCTTGTTATTGAGCTTTGATATATCTTTATATATTCTAAATACAAGTCATTTTTTTCAGATATATGCTTTGCATATATTTTCTTCCAGTCTGAGATTTGTCTTTTCATTTTTCTAACAGTGGCTTCAAAGAATAGAAGTTATTAATTTTGATATATTCCAATTTATCAGTAGTTTCTTTTATGTATCATGCATTGGTGTCATAGCTAAGAAATCTTTGCCTCACCCGTTAGTACAAAGACTTTTTTTTCCTCCTCTAGGAGTTTGGTCCTAAAATCAGCAGGTGTTATAATAGCGTTATTTTAGAAAAGGAAGTTAAAATATATATATGAGAAATTGATTCGTAAAAAAGATGATTAGCACTTTTTGAGGTAATATTCTCTGATTAATCATTATCACAATATCACTTTTCTTGGATCTGGCATTATAATATTTGACTTGCTGCTATCTTAGAAATTCTAACACTTAGAAAATATCAATAGGAGTGCAATTAATGCACATTGGCATGCTGTTGTTTTTTCCCAGTGTTTTTCAGGGAACCTTAGAGATCAGTGTGAATCACTGAGCATCTGTTTCAATGGATTGACAGATATTAATTATAAAGATGACTGAAATTAGTATATTGATTAAGTGGAATACTTTTTCTTCTTTGATGCACATTTGGCATCTTGATTAGGTCAATCCTACAGAAATCTCTTGAGCATATTTAGGTTGGAATTTTTCCATTTCTTTGTCACTCGGTTGTCATATTTTTAAAAATAAAAGTAAAATATGAAACTAGTGCACCAGAAATAATCTGATTACCAAATAAAGAGTAACTAGAAATTTTCTTAGGGCAGGAGGTTTTGGATCTAATCAGGCAAACATGATACAAATTTGGTCCAAATTTGTACCTTACAAAAGGTATGAAAAAGGAGCACTAGTTTAAAAAAAATAATCCATAGATGTCAGGATAAAGTTACAAAATAACTTCTTTTTTTTTTCTTTAGAAAAGATAATTGAGAGAAAGAATAAAGTACCTGAGAGGAATCCATTGTATTTCATGACCAAGGAAACTTCAATTGTACTATTTATTAGTTTACACTGTGGCAGTTCTGCCCCTATTTAAAAGGACATAGAGCTCATTGTGTAGCACCCCCAGAAACATGGGAACACCAGGAGAAAGAGGCAGCCATCATCTAGAAAACAAACAGTGAAATGAATTGCTATTTGTCACCTTTCTAACTGTTCTGTTGACCCCTAGTCCCCATTTACTCTGAGTGGTTTCATGCACAATTCTTAATAGAGTACAAAAGAAAAAAAGCAATGCCTGCATTTTTAGAATGATAGTCATCCTCCAAAGGTTGCCCCTTTAAGCTAAAGAATTGTAACTCTGTCATCTTTGTGGTCAAATTCCTTTTCCTCTCGGAAATAAAAGAATCTCTTTGAGTGCAATTTTCTTTCTTTCTCATCAGCCGTGAGTGATGAAAGACAGATAGTAACAAATGGAATTAGACTCTCTCTCTGCCTATCTTTAGATCAAAAACTCCAGAGGTAAATCAGTTTGTCAGCCATTTTTCCCCATTAGGACAGAGAGCATAAGGTTTGCATAATTCCTAGCAAGCTCCCACCCCAACATAATTAGGAGTGTGAATAACCACCTGATCAGCTCTACCATGTGGACATGGTCTGTGGAAGATGTCAGTAACCCTGACTGCATGCTGTATCCAATGCGTTTATGTACTTCTTTTCGGGAAGGTAAGGACATGGTAACTGGTGGCAAGCTTTCTTTTTACCACCAAAATATGGTATCTTAAAAGGTCTATCAGAAACCAAAATGTTTAACACTTGTGTAAGTCATCAACCATATTCAGCAAACATTTTTGAAATCCTAATAAGGGGCAAATCATTAGGAGATTGAAAGAAAATCTTCCATGGGGGAGGGGAAGGGAAAAAAAAGAAGAAGAAAAAAGGAAAAAAAAGTTAGAGAGGGAGGGAAGCAAACCATAAGAGACTCTTAAAAACTGAGAATAAACTGAGGGTTGATGGGGGGTTGGAGGGAGGGGAAAGTGGGTGATGGGTATTGAGGAGGAGGACACCTGTTGGGATGAGCACTGGGTGTTGTGTGGAAATCAATTTGACAATAAATTTCATATTAAAAAAAATAAAGAAAGAAAATCTTTACGGATACTTTTTTGTTTCTACCAATTGTGCCAAAGTGTCCGACTTATACAGTAAGAACCTTAACAATGTACTCTAATGCAGTTTCAAATCTGTTCACACAACTGTACTGTGCTTTCTAAATACCCACAAGGAACTAAAGAGCACAGGAGGTGATATCTTCCACAAGCATAGTCACAGAAAATGTATCTCTTTATATTACATGTAGAATAAGTGGTGAGATTTTTTGTTTGTTTGATTTTTGTTTGTTTTGCTTTTGCTTTTTGATTGGAGAGATGACTGTAGACTAGTATCATACTTCCTTTTCTTGTTGACCTGTGCTTTTCTATGAGATTTTAGATTGGTTAAAAGCCAGCATTACAGGCACAATTTGTCTTTAACCTTATAGATATATTTTGGCTGAAATTATTGATGTAGTCTATTCAACGAATCACAGTAACTTGTACATATGTTAAACCCAAGATTCAGAACCCATTTATGCTCCTATAACCAAACCAAATGCTCAGTCATAAGGATACACAAAGAAGTCTTGTCAACTAGCACAGTGATTACTTAAAAAATATTCTAATGTTTATTTATTTTTGAGAGACAGAGACAGAGCACAAGTGGGGTAGGGGCAGAGAGAGAGAGAGAGAGAAAGAGAGAGACAGAGAGAGAAAAGCAGGCTCCAAGCTCCAAGCTGTCAACACAGAGCCCGACGTGGGGCTCAAACTCACCAACTATGACATCATGACTTGAGCTGAAGTCAGGATGCTTAACTGACTGGGCCACCCAGGGAACCCAGCACAGTGATCAGTTTTTAAGGTTCATTTGGCCTGGATGTTTTGCTTTAGGTGATTTTTTTTCTTTCTTCTTTTTTTTTTTCTTTTTCTTTCTTCTTTTTTTTATGAGTAACTTAAGATGAATATCCTCATCGCAAATTAATTTGCATTTAACAGGCAAATCAATTTGGCTGAACTTTTTCCTTTTAGTATAACCCACCATTTGTTTGACTACATTAGCTAAATCAATTTGCCATTCATTATGATGCCACATAACTAGGTTTTATTAATAGCTGACCCCATGGGATATGGAATTATAAAAGTTTTGAAAGGTAAAAAATCCTGAGATTTTATTGCAAAATGGTTCTGCAAAGGGGTAACTAGAGATGTTCCCTGTTCATTTGAAAAATGAAGATTCAGTGCTTCGTGCTTAGTGATGAATTCTCATCAATAGGATATGTTTTCATTTGCTTCTTTTTCTTGTATTGATTCTGTTTTTCAAATATGGCAAGGGTTTATATGAAGGAATTTATTTTTTCTGACTAACGAGCTTCTCTGAATTTAGGAATTATTCTGTCTGTGGGGGAATGGAAGGACAATAAATGGGATCACCCAGGAACCAAATAGGAATTGGCCTCATCAGCAGAGAATGGTCAATCAAATTAAAAATAGTTTAAAACAAAAACTATTCAGCACTAGACCGATAGCATTTTGATTATATTTTAGAGCAGTAGTTCTCAATAGAAATGCCTGTGGAAAGGATACCTGGTAAAGGAATAATTCAAATAATGGCCCTCATCTAATCCACAGAACATTTAATAAATGTACATAATTATCTTAAATTGGAGGTTTCTTCCAGAATTTCCTCCTTAAAACATTACAATGGCTACTACTGGTCTTCTAACAATAGCTACTTGAGTGGAGAAAAAAGTTACAAATGAATGTTGAGACAGAAACCCAGAAAACATCTGAACAATCTTCTTCAACATGTTGTATTTCCCTCTCCTGAGGGAAGCATGAGTATTTGGATGTGGTTATAAAGTACGTATACTTAATATATAGTCATGAATATCCTTTCTCTCCATATAAATATAATTTTAGTTCATAAAAATTATTGATTTTTTTGTTATAGTCAATAAAAATAATATGAATTCAAGGCTCTAAACATCTAAGTTTGAAAACACTTGTTCCACCTTTCCAGGTGTCTGCTTACCTAAAAAATGTTTTCCAGTTGCTCTTCTAAATTTTTTGGTAATGTTTATTTATTTTGAGAGAGAGAACATGCGCACAGGTGCACGTGCACAAGAAAGGAAGGGGCAGAGAGAGAGAGAGAGAGAGAGAGAGAATCCCAAGAAAGCTCCACACTGTCATTGAGTAGCTGGACATGGGCTCGATCTCACAAACCCTAAGATCATGACCTGAGCCGAATTAGGAGTCAGATGCTTAACCAACTGAGCCACCCAGGCACTCCCAATTGCTCCTCTTTTAAATGAGTGGTTCAGGGTAAAACTATCTGAGTATGTTATTATTTTTTATCATTTATTCATTTTTTGAGAGGCAGAGGGAGACAGTATGAGCGGAGAAAGGACAGAGAGAGAGGGAGACACAAAATCCAAAGCAGGCTTCAGGCTCTGAGCTGTCAGCACAGAGCCTGACACAGGGCTCGAACTCACGAACAGTGAGATCATGACCTGAGCCGAAGTCGGACACTTAACCGACTGAGCCACGCAGGTGCCCCTGAGTAGGTTATTTTTCAAGTGGCATTTTAAATAAAAGGGCTACATATAAAGATGAGCTTTGCCATATAACTTCTCTACAAAGGCTGAAATTTTCAAAAGACCCAACTGGCAGAATTAATTTAATCAAAATTATAATACATTTTGAATATTCATACTTACATTTTCTCTCATTAGAATAACAAACTATGGGCAATTGATTGACCACCCAGAAACTACTCTTAAAAACAAAGAGACAGAGACAGAGAGAGAAACTATTTACAAGCATGGTTCATTTATATTATCAAAAAATCTATTGCAAAAAAAAATCACAGTCATCGACCATAATATTTTTATTTTAAGAAAAATGAGTAACTTATATTAGTGTAGTTTTTATATTATTACAGTTGCAAAGGACATGAAAGTATATGATGTGATTACTTAAATATTGCCTAAAATAAGTAGACACAGCCCAGCATTTAAAATGATTCTTCTCCTTTTTGCCTTATAATTCCAAATGCCTTTTTGTGATTTTTATTAACATACATATTTTATATATATACACAAGAATATTAGGGTAGCTTCTATTTTTTTTTAAAGTGTCAAAAGGTGAAAATTAGACACTTTCACCTTGCTGGGACAAGTTGGCAGGAATTGATCTAAATCCTAGGAAGCATGTATCTGAAAAGGAAAAAAAGAAATTAACTAGTTGATGTGATCTGAAAATATGTACTGGCAGAACATCAATTTAACTGAGTAACTAGCCCAAACCCAGGGTCAATAAAAAGAAATACATTTATATTTTTATATCTTGTTAAGATTTTGATTAGATACTCTTCAAATTACACAATAGAAATAATAAAATATGATGGTGTGTCGCGCTTTGCTTATATTAAAAAGCTGGCAAAGTAGTTTGTGATCGCTGTAGTAAGTTTTTACAAAAACAGAACAAAAATTTAAAAGGATGCATAGTACGTAAGACACACGTTCGTATATATATCGCATACATGTTTATACACATAAAATCCAGAAGAAAAAAGTTTTACATACTGACATATATCATCCATGCATTTTTATCCTGACATAGAAAAAGGCTGGGCCAAAGCTTTCAGAAATCAAATGTGAACTCATTTTGAAATACCAGCAGTGTTTGAATTTTAAATTAACCTATTTACAATGAAACTATGCCTGCTGATTGCCATCATCTTCAGGAAAATTAACAGTAACGATCATTGGTGTCATAATGCAATTTCCCCGCAAAAATCACATAGGCTTCATTACTGTTTACATAAATTGTCATAAATACCAATTATGGCTGAACATAAAATGTAATGCTCTTTTTTTAATCATAATCAGACAATTGTTCTTCTAATTCATATGCTAGGGGAATAGGGTTTCGATTCAACCTTTGTTGTGAAAGAAGTGTTTGGTTTTGCGAGAAGTGCTTGTTGGCTTCTTGTCAAATCACTCACCCTCCATTTGGATCGTGTAGTCCTTGCCCCTGTTCGCTGTGTCCTCTAATATACTGGGAAGAACATGGAGTCGCGCTAATGGCAGATGAGGGATATATACACTGAAAGTGTCCTCTAGACTTCAGCTGAGAGGTGGCTTCCGGTGGGATTTATAACAACATTTGGTGTAATTACGTGGAAGCCCCCATAAAGGAATAATGCAATAACAGACCTGTTAGAGGAGCACATTTGCGGCACCAATTCCAGCTTCCCCCATAGGTCAGCAGAACAAATAGCCAGTAAAGGCAATGCCCTGTTAAATCGCTAATTTTCAAAACAAATAAGAGTTAAGTTGCTGGCAGGGGAGTAGAAAAAAAGGCCAGGAAGAAGAGATTCAGCATCCTTATCATTTTGGTCTCTAAGAAGGAGATAAATCAGCTCGAAAGGTTATTCAGACAGAAAGTCAGAGCAGGGGACAATTCTCTCTGAGGACAAAAGCCCTGTCTTTGCTTTCTGGCATCTGGCAAAGCCAACGTGAGAATTACGCCTTTTGGGGCCTATTTTCTCTTGCCATAGAACTCTTTGTACCTGTCTACTTGCTTATTCTTTGGTCTTTATTCTTCTTGACCTGCTTACTTCTAATATTTAAAAATCAAGTCTGCATGAAGTTCCCTCCCTGTTCTGATGCAGAGCAGCCCTTAAAAATTAGATTCAAAAGAAAAATCACTCCATTGATTCTTTACACAAAACTGTCCTTGTGTGTTGATGACCACACTCAACTGCATGTGACTGGGTACGATGGTGGCTTGACCCGCTGCTGTCCTTCCCCACACCTCAACACTGGGCAGTCTCGTGTTATTTTAATGAACCCTGGTGAATTAACCTAATTCTCTCTAATTGTATCCTAGTCGATTAAAGCAAGTGACAGTGATATGTTCAGTCAAGTTTAATGAAACAAAATTACGATTGTTGATCTAAGAAGAAAATAATTAATAAAACTAGTAGGTATTGCATCCGTCTGAGAAATGAAACTGGAATGAACAGAAATCCAGTAGAATTAGCTGCTGCTGTTTCACTGCCTAAGCTAGGGAAATGCAAAAGGTAAACAAACAGCACCAGCAGGGAAGGGAAAACGGAACTTTTACTTTTTTTTTCATCTTTCATAATCTCATGCATTATCGGTAACCGGGTGAGACATTTTAATACGGTGTGATCATCATTAAAAGGCAGATATTTATCTTATCACAGTGCATTAAACTCCCAGAAGGAAATGGGAAAAGAGAGAGAGTGAGTGAGAGACTCTCATGAACTATTTAATGAAACACTGTGGTTGTAGCTTTTCTTGATTGTTTTTCTAGACAGAAAGAAAGAAAGAAAGAAGAGAAATCTGATGTTGGACAAAACTGGTTCCAAACACGCCCAGACTATACCCAGAGCCTGTGCATTTTGAGAAATCTCTACTGTGTTCTGACTTTGTTTAATAATTTCTAATTATGTTCTACAACACAAAATTAAATATTTCTATCTCCATTGTGTGTACTTATTCATGAGCTGGGCATTAATCGTAAAACAATGTATCTTGTTGTTTATTTATACCAGATGTGAGTATTTATGTTGCTCTGTTCAGGGTTCCCAGCTAGGTCTTTATTTGTATACTGAGCCGCCTGGTTTTGCATGAAAATGGTTTCTGAGCTCTGGAGTTCATCTTCACTCTTGTGTTTAAAACAACAACAACAACTTTTTTTTAAGAGGAAGAATTTATGAATAACTAAGAGATTTCTGCTGTGGCTCCCCTGGTCTCTCACCAGCAGGGCAGCCAGAATACGTTTTGGGGACCAAGAAAATTCAATTTGGGATTTGCTTCACAGTTTACAATGCTGGCTTCTTGCAAACAAAAGCTGCCTGGGCCATGGAGAGCTTTTCTTCTGAAACACATTTGCATACTGTTAATTTTCTATTTATTTATTGACTTTTAAAAATGTATGAGTTTGTTGGGGTGGAGGGGAAAGTGCTTCTAGAATGTCTTTCTGTGTCTGCCTCCATGTTACCCAACTCAGTGAGTCACCATAAGAGTCCCCTGATAGATTTTTTTTTTAAAAGGAGATCTTGTCTTTGTCATTTTATTAGCATAATTGACAATATAACAAAACTAACTTTGGGGTTAAATTTATACAAAATATAAATTCTTCCTCCTATGCTGTCCCTTATTCTCTCAATTCTCCTGCCCGGGTCAATTTCTGTGTGTCAAGAGATTTTTTACTTCTACAAAAAACATAAATATGTATTTCTTCCCTCAATTCAAATTCTAGCATATTTACTGTCCTTCACTTTTTTTTTCCCATTTAATATTATATCTTGGAGATTGTTCCATGTCGGATATTTAAAAACACCCTTCTCATTCTTTTTTACTGCTCTTATATTCTACTGTATGGATATTCATAAAGGATTTCATAAAGGGCCATGTTTTATTTCTAATCATAAATCAGCTATATGTGGCACAGTGATTGCCCCATAGGGCTTTTTCAATAAACATTTGCAGATCTACACAGAACGAGCACCTAGTTAGTACACAACAATCTGGTGACACGGTTCTTTGTCCATCTGAGTTTGTGATCAAGTAAACAAGACTCCTTCTTCAGTACTGTATTCAAGAGTAAAGGGTAACTGATTGAAGTATTTTCAATATCTGGGAACCTATTAGTCTGGAAAGAGTATTTCCCTTGATAACATAGGTGAATGTCAAAGTGGGGAGAGCTCCTGCATCTTTGCTGTCATGCCTTAAGACACAGGATGCACAATGGGGGGCCTACCAAAGAACTCTAGTTTGTAGGCATGTTTTATTTTGATTAATTAAAATGTTGGAAGTAGTTGACATGATTAACTAATTTAGAGATTTAACATAAACATCTGTACTTGTAGTTCCTGTTGCCTGATGATCTCACTAGAGTTGGCCTGCCTTCCTGTCAGAACAGCAGCCCCTGGAGCTGAGTAGCACTGCCCTCTTCAGACAAGAGCTTGAGTGCCAGGATTTGCCCAGACTTATCCTGGCCAGCTTAAATCCTTACCAGTCTGCACCCACTAGGCATTTAAGTTTCCCACAGTGGACTCAAGTATATAAGCCTGCAGGCAGCTTTCAAGTTATAAATGTGTATCCAACACCATGTAGGATAAATGCTCCAATAATAGCAATGATTATTGTGGTAGTAATGTTAAGATACCTGGAGACTATAAATTCCTCAGGTTGGGCATTGGGCATCTTCTAACACTTTCAGATATGCTTGGCTTTAGTCAATCGTACAGATGCTTAGTATCATTCCAGATCACCTGTGAAAATTTCTGGAAGTGTTGATACACAAAGAGGTGAACAGCAGGCAAAAGTGCATTGCTATGAGGTGTCTGGTGCCACCTATCAATGGCAGAAATTTTTAACCATATTAGAGAAAATAATGTTGGAATGCTGGAGGATTCAGAGGACTAACATAAATGTTGAAAGAGGATGTTGCATGTCTAGTTTCCTGTTAAGTAAGTAAGGAGCTTGGAAGTTATCACTCCCTCCCAACAATAAGTAAAAAGCTAAACAAATTAAAAACAAGCAACTCTTCTTCAGTCTATCACAGCCTTGAAGTAAAGGCAAACGGCCGTCTCAAAAATCTTAGAAGCGGACATGCAGATACAGGGAATCACAACCTACCGGAGTAGAAACCCATGAGCTCCATGGGAACTAGTACCAAGGCAGGAAAACCTAAACTAATTGATGAATTGCTAGAGGCTCAGTGTAGACAAGTTTGGGAGTTAAAAACTTTGTGTGTGTGTGTGTGTGTGTGTGTGTGTGTAGTGGGGGGGGTGGATTTGGGGGAACGGTATTTGGGAGGTCTCCTGGAGGGCTTTTGTTTACCTCCAGGAACTCTATCAAGTTCTCATGGTAAAGATTGGAGAAAAAGCCCCTCATTGTTCCCACAGGAGCAAGGCGGGGGCGGGGGGGGGGAGGTAAAGTAACCATTTCGAAATTTGCCAAAGCATTCTGTGCTGTTCTTTTTAATAAGGACTGCCTTCAAGAGAAGGCCTTTATGACCCTGACATATTGTGGTTTTATCAAGGCCTAACCAACCAGAGAAGTATCCATCTCCAACCCATCCTGTCCCACCTAAAGGAGTGGAAACAAAATAGAATAAAACTGAGAAACATTTGTGAAGTTCACAGCCCAGGAGCAAAGGCTCACTAAACCCCTGAGACCTGATCATAAGGCTTTGAATGCTTTCCCTCCCCAACACCTCACCACCACATTACTAAAGGCCTATTTATCACAGTTCCTTTGACCCCTGAATCATGTTTAGCTTACAACAAAAAATTACAAGGCATACTAAAAGGCGAAAAACAGTTTGAAGAGACAAAGAAAATGTCAGAAACAGACTCAGATATGGCAGGGATGTTGGAATTATCAGACCAGGAATTTAAAATAATTATGATTAATATGCCAAAGACACTAATGAAAGAAGATATTGCTTAATAATCTGGAAATTTATTAATTGGGTAGGTATCCTATTGCCTTATACATGGTGCACTGTGCATTTTTGACTGACCTTGGACACCTTATGGAGGGAAAAAAAGGAAAGTTTACGTATGGAAGGAGAAAACCTATTCAAGGGTAGGCAAAGACAAAGTCAGCCTAGAATGTGAGAGTGTTGAGACAGAGGAGGCTTCCCAGACCAGACGCCTACTGACAAAAAGATCCTGTTAAATGCAGGACACCTGCCACCTGAGGGTCATGGAAGAGGAACCTGGGAGTCCAGGTGCCAGTCTGCCAGCCACAGGAATTATAATGTGTGCTGCGACACCCCTTCTGATCATTCCCTTCCTTTTGCTTCACTTAGGTTCCCCAGGTCTGTCTGAAGATCTACTGCTTAGACCCCACGGCGCTTGAACTCCACAGAAAGCCAGGCATTCTTCATCCACGGGAAGGCCCTAAATATTTACTTCCACATAACTCAAATGTTGTGATTTGTGTTCTGTAGAAGACAGGTCACCCAATTAAATGCTTCGTGTTCCTTGTCTCCTGCCAGTCATTTCTCAAAACAAAACAGAACAAAAACAAAACAAAACAAAACAAAACAAACAACAACAACAAAAATGGGTGCCAACCATTGTATGTTCACCATCTCTGCACTCTTCCAACTGCATCCTTCAGGGAGGAGGGCGAGGAAAGAGTGTACCTGACATCCACACCTTTGTTTGCTCAGAAAACAGGGAGACAGCTAAGTAAAAACACCACATTTTAAAAGATAGATCATAATGCAGAAACCACTTTCGAATCTGGCATCTTTTACTAGTAACAATGCCAGTAATAATCAGACTGTGAGGGCAGGAGCTATCAAAAAGCAACACTATTCACCCTACTCATTGAGTCAGTTCTAGAAGGGGGGTAGTACAGAGAGGGGCTTTTACCTCCAAGTCTCAAGTTTGATTCCAGATATAATGAGAATGACCAAATGTCACTCTAATTAGAAGGCAATAAAGTCCATAGCAAAATGAATTCCACAGTTTGAACTTGCTTCAAGGGAACATTTATCTTCATTATGGGATATGCGTTCTTGGGGCTTGGTGGACATTGCTGTTTTAAAAAGGCTTGTGCCATAATGAGTGTGAAGATGGAAATCTTTGCCCAATTCCAAGTGCTTGGGGCTTGCCTGGAACAGAGAACCTCAGCCTCCAGGTGCAGATCAGCCGAGTCTGGCCACCCTTCCAGACTGCTTTCCTGTAATTGTTCCTAGAGAAGAAAGGACAGAAAAATACCCCTAACATTGCAGAAATGATAAAGTTCCTGAAATTAGACCTGCTAAAAGGGTAAAAGTCTATTATTGCTTAAAATCTCCTAAAGTTGTATACTCCCTTTGCCCCTTTCTCTCTGTCTTTAATTGAAATATGAAATTTTGTGGGAGGTATAGCCAATTGATACAATAAGTCAAAAGCTTAGGCAAGCAGCTTATTTTGTCCAGAAGCAACAGTTGTTTTTTCTTCTCTTTTCTCTTCTTTTCCCCTGCAGGTTCCTACACGGTCTGTCTCCTTCCCAGTAGAATGGCTGTCAAGGGAGGCAGTGGCCTTACTCTTATAGGAGACTTTTAGGGCCACTGAATCACTCAGGTCGAACAGTGACTGGCAAATGAACCTTTTGGAAATTGGAGTTTCCTTTTTCCCAACCTTATCCCATTCTGCCTTGCTCAGAGTTGCAATTTAAGTGAATGCATCCTTGTCCTCCTTCAAACATGCAGCATGTTGGGAGGACCATATCTAGGAACCAGACATAGAGCCAGAAGAGAGAGTGGGAGGGAGCAGAGATGGTGACATCTCCCAGCAGACTGCGACAAAGCCAACTTGTAATGTGTGAGTAACATAAAAAAAAAGAAAAGAACAAAGTTGGCATTTCATGACCTGTAGATTTTTACTCTGTCTTTCCATTAAGATGGAAAGATTATCTGATTTGTCTCTCTTATAGGATTCTAGTAAGAAATAAATGCACTATTACATGTGAATGTGCTGGGTAAATGATTTAAAAAGTCAACCAATCACTTCCCTATATCTAAAACAGTGCAAGCACAGATAACTAAAAGTCACCAATAAATTCGGACTGCAAAAGTAAGCATATGTAAGCTGAGGCTGGTAGTCTAGATTTGTTTTCACATGTGTATATAGTCCACCTCACCAACTCTTGGAGAAGTTGTGGCGTGGCCGTAGTGACAAGTGCGCAGGTTCTGGAGCCAGCCTTCCTGAATTGAAACCTTTACTCTGCTGTGATACACAGAGTAAGTTATTGTTCCTTTGATCGTTTATCTGTCGAAAGGCAGTGACTTGGGGAGAATGTCTGGAATGGTGGTATCTGGACGGAGTAAGGGCTCCCTTAACATCGGGTATTCTTTCTTCCTCCAGTAAGCCTCCCGGATTCCTGCCCCAATATATTATACTCTCTTCCCTCTTTTTGATAAGTTCTTCTGCCCTGTATATTTGAAACTGATGTTTTATTTGATTTCCTCTGTGTTTGGGAGGTTTTCCCTGACTCTTCAAACCCGTAGTGGTGTCTCTCCTCTCTGAGCTCCTGGAGTACTTACTGATAGTCCCTCTGTGGGAGCTGAATTACAGACTGCCTGTTGGTATGATTTTGTTGTTGTTTATTATTTTCCAGGAAGCGGCATTAGCAGTAGAATTAATTTAAACATTGAAATCAATAGGCAAGGGATCGAGCTGTTGATCCATCAACCTCAAGACCGTCATTCAACCTCTTTGAGCTTTATTATATTAACCTTTAAACTGAAGATGATGATAATAATACCTACCTCACCATTGATAGGATCAACAGAGAGAAGGTTTGTGAAAGATCTTGATGAAATTGATTTACTGTTTATATGTGCTCGTTGTATCCAAATTAAATATAAGATCTTTAAGAAATGAAGTGTTATATGTCTCAGAGTCCTACAGAATCTGGCAGAATGTTTTGTGTCTAATAGATACTCAATAAATATCCACTGATGATTGAGTTGATGTATTGAATAAATACATTAATCAACATAGATGCAGATTGAAAGATTTCATGGCGTGATTTGGAATAATTAGAAGAGATATGTAATATGCAAGGCAGATAAATAATCCCAAAGAAAGAAATTGAGGCTTGAAAGTTAAAAGGTGTTTGTGTATCTATGGTATGTGTATGTGTATGTGTGGAAGGGGGGAAAGGAGAAGGAGAAAGCCTTAAAAACTGGGGGAATAACTTAATTTTTAAAAGGTGTTAAAATTTTTAAAAATCAAAAACTTAACTTTTAAGTTTCACTATACGAGAAAAAGGCTAAGAGTAGATGTTCTCTCCTCACCATACTGGGCACAAATTGGAAACAGAAGAGGAGAGGATGCATATACCCACCTTCTGCCACTGACCTTCCATGCTGATGAAGCCAAAGCCTTCTGTGCAATTTTAATCTCAACATGGACAGTGTTCTCTCCTTTCCTTTCCTCCTCTGTCTCTTCCTTTTCACTTCATTAACTAACCCTAAGCTCATCCTGGCTCAAATTGTGGAAGAAATGTTTTAGTTGGTGCTTCAGTTCTGGTTTTGAACCATTTTCCCCACTTCAGTATTACTCTTTTCCATAAATAAATAAATAAATAAATAAATAAGACCCACCTGAAGCTGAGACTTTAAATGTTGGGTCTCAGGCACGTTATGACCAGAAAATGAATGTATTGATTTTTTTAGTTGGGGATAGGATAGGATGGAATGTACTTTAGCTTGATTGCAGCACATAATTTCTCAAGGAGTATGTAAACAAATTGGAACGATCACATGGGCAAGGTATTAGTATAACTGGCCTTCCACAAATCAGTGTTCTAGGGATAACACCCATCATCATACAGATGCTTTGAAGACTGGAAAAAGTCTAGTACCTGGAATAAGAAACTCTTAAGAGCAGTGGTTTCAGTGCTAATAGACTCAAATTCCTCATGTTTATTATTTTCTAGCATCCAGTGTAGTACCCTTAAATAAAATTCATGAATGTATAACTTATAGCACACATAGGTTTTAAAAAATGTAACATTCAAACTTTAAAGATTAATAAGAGGAATATAATATACAATAAGATAATATTTATTATAATATTTAAATGCACAGGCAAACTACACTAGGAAACATAATAAAGTGGTTAGATGCTTCCACCTATACATAGAATCTTTATGAATGAATCAAGTACAAATCACGTTACTGCAGCGTGTGACATTGGTATTCAAATACCAGGCGTGGTATTGTCATCAGTGAAATGATTTTTTAAAATGCAAAAAAACTCTTGATATAGTTCAGAACAAAACAAAAATGATCTTTCTTTGATTTATTGGATCGTTGCACTTATGGAAAAACCAGTGCCTGTTAAAACTGATTTTGTTTATATAAAGCAGGTGTAGGATGTAGGCTTCTCTACACGAAAGACTGGCAAGGCATTCAAAAATTCTCTGGGACCTAAGATATGTTTTTGCATATGATTTTCCACACATGGCAATAGATGAGCCTCTTTTGGTTTCCAACAACTAAATTTCAGTAGCACTCACCAATACATTTAACAACAAAAATGCCCCCAGAGAGCTGTATTGCCTCTATTGAGAATCATTGTTTGGGGGAGTGAAGACCCATGGAAGGACAATGTACCACAATTTTTATGTGAGCAGGGGCCTTTCTAGGATCTCTAGGATCAGTAAGAAACATCAATGCTTCAGAGAGTTGGAAGAAGTAGAAACAGGGCAGATGAGTTCAACATAATATGGAAGATAGCTGTGAGACTCCTAGTCCCATTTATCATTGTGCTCAGTGCCCACACTCTCCCACAAAAGGGTTTACAAAAGCTACGTTCTCCAGAGGGGGATCTCAAACTACCACTGGGTAAATTTGGGACATTCAGCTGATTTAAATAATCCAGACAAAACCATAAGCAATGAATACGAATTTTTCTTAAGAGGAGGATTATATTTTTGGTTAACGTTTATGAGTTTTTGCCCCATCTCTATACTTCACTTTGTGATGAATGATAGTCATAAAAGATCCCACTAGGGTCACCACAAGTGAACTGAAAAATTAAGTGTTTCCTCAAGACACCTTCCATGCCTTTCCTCCGACTTAAAGACTAAAACAATCTCACTGAAATGCCTTCCAGCCCAGACTCTACTGGATTAGGATTTGCTTTATACCAACAATCCCAGTACCTCTCAGCTTGAATACCTTCAGGAGCAGAAAAGTCACAAAAAATGTATGTATGTATGTATGTATGTATGTATTTGTAGCTAGAGCGGTAGAGGGGGGGAGAGAGAGAGAATCTTCATTAGGCTCCAGGCCCAGCATGGAGCCCAATGTGGAGCTCGATTTCAGGACCCTGAAATCATGACCTGAGCTGAATTGAAGACTCGATGCTTAATTGACTGAGCCACCGAGGTGCCCCCAAAATTCACTTTTTGATTCAGATCAGTACGATACACATATGGGAAAACGATTTACTCTTTGATCACTTGCTAAACTGAAGTCAACTCTAGTCTTCTGTCTCATGATCTCAATCAGTAATGTTTTGCCATAAAATTTTCATTCTATTCCAAGTGTCACAATATTGTGTGCTGTTTCTCTTACCCTAGCCGTACCCATCAAGGTTCAATCTTTGCACTAGCCACGCAGGAATGAAGATGAATGAGTAATATCCTCTCCTTTATTTTCTAATGCCATATGTCAGAGAGCAAGCAAAAAAAATAATTTTTTTATGAAGCTAAAACAAAACAACAGTTTTCTCTAGTTTTCTTCTTCCCTGGCAAACCTAGGCACCTGACAGCATAGACATTGGGTTAGTAATAATTGGAGTCCTTGTGGAGCAAATTTTATACCTTTGATGCTTACCTCAGTTCTAATGTCTTTTTTTCCCTAGAAGAATCTTTTTTAAAAACATAGAACAGTCAAATGAAGGGTCTTCACAAAAGCCACTTGGTGCCTGTGGGGGCTTTTCCAAAAGATCCACTTGAGACAGGCTTTTTGCATATCCCAAATGTGTCTGAGCTCCACATGGTAGCAGGTGTCTGTTTATTATCCCTTGATTTACAGCATACATAGCATAATTCCATAATTATCAAAATGAATTTATGTTTTATTAATCATATGTTTTGCTATATTGAATACTATAAGCATGCAATGCATGCTATACATTCATCACAAAGATACACATTTGAAAAAGAATATGTATATATATAAGCCACCCGTTAGTCTCAGGAGGGTCATTTTGCCATGAAATTTATGAAACAAAGAAGGTTGAGAAGTCACCAGACATGTATTTCCTAGTGTTTTTCACTATACACACAGAAGCTTGGTTTTTGATTCACCATTCTCTAGCCTCAGGAAAGATTACAATACCACCACCACAAATGTTTATTGCAAAGTTACAGCATTCCTGGTACTGTGATACATTATTTACATAGTTTTTTTTTCAATTCTTATAACAACTCTATAGGATAAGTTTAATTAGTATTGCCAATAAATAAATTGAAGTGTAGGAAATGTAAATAATTTCCCAAAGTTTGGAGCCAAGGTTTGAAGGCTTGCTAATGCTGGAACCTTGTACTTGACCTTTTTCTATTGCTAATAGAATTCTCTAGCAAAGGAAAAGTTTTGCACTCATATTAGATATTTCATTGTGGAACTTCTGTAGGGATTTTCATTTTTCCTTGTTGATTCAACCAGGAAAAAGATACAAGAAGACGTCGAATTTAGGTTATCTTCCTAACCAGGAGAAGAGAGGAGGTCTGTAAAAGGTCTGGAACAATAATACATCTTTATTAACTAGCAACTCCAGCTTCCATAGGCAGCTGCCTAAAATTCTGGTAGATCCTGAGAACGAGCTTCCATGAGATTCTGACCAAAAAGGAACCATAGCATGTCTTCCAGGGCTAATCTGGAAGGCCTCACATAAGATGTCCCTAAATTAGGGAAGCTTCTGATTATAAGCAGTTTAACCTGGGATGGAATTGAAATCCTCAACAGGATTTAATTTTACATAGTTTTAAATTTACATAATTTTGTAATCAAGAGAGTTATTTTTTTTTAACAATAGGGATTACAATGATAAAAAGAATACCCTGTTTTACTCTATTGTGTGATTTCTAAAGTTTCAGTGCTTTATTGTTTCAAGTCATATCCCCAATCCTTTGTGTATGTATAAACTTTCACATTATGAAATAAGGCTAGACCTAACCATGATGTCCTTCAGTAAGTGAATGAATGAATAAATACATGGTGGGACATTCAGAAAATGGATACTATTCAGCACTAAAATTAGCTATTAAGGCATGAAAAGACATGGAGGGAACTGTAATGAATATTACTGAGTGAAAGAAGCCAATCTGAAAAGTCTACATACTATATTCTTCCAACTATATGACATTCTGGAAAAGGAAAAACAATGAGACCAATAAAAGATCAGCGGTTGCCCATGATGGGGTGAGGGAGAGATGAATAGGTAGAGTACAGAAGATTTTTAGGGGACTGAAAATACTCTGCACAATATTGTAATGATGAGTATATGTCGTTATACATTTGCCCAACCAATAGGATGCACGATACCAAGAACAAACCCTAAGGTAAACTACAGACTTTGAGCGATTATGATGTATCTAAGTCGGATTCTCCTTGGTAAACAATATACTTCTGGTTAGTAATATTGATAATGGGGAAGGCTATGTAGGGACAGGGCATTTTGGGGAAATCTCTGTACCTTTCTCTAAATTTTGTCATAAATCTAAAACTTTTCTTTTTTTAACTTCCTTTTTTTTAACATTTATTTATTTTCAGAGAGAGAGAGTGTGGAAGCGGAGCAGGAGCAGAGAGACAGGGAGAGAGAATCCCATGTGCTGTGAGCATGGAGCCGGACATGGGGCTTGATCTCGTGAAGTGTGAGTTCCTGATGTGAGCCAAAATCAAGTTGGATGCTTAACTAGCTGAGCCACCCAGGCACCCCTATATATAAATCTTCTAAACAATTAGGTCTGAAAAAATAAGGTCAGAAATATTGTTTCTAACCACTATGGCAAAATATAAATGACTATTAACGAGGCATGTGTTTTGGTGCAAGGTACACAGTAAGGGAAGAAAGAAAGAGAATAACTTTGTGGAAAAGTGAGACTCCAAGAAGAGATTGGGAATCTAAAAGATTAGAATCTTTTCTGCAAAGATTTCTAATGTGTTCATTGCTCTCTGGTAACCTCAAATGCTTGCTTATTATCCTACCTGGACTCATGCACAGGCCTTTGCTTATATATTTTGTGATTCCTGAGTTTATGTTTTATCTAATAAATTCAAGTGGAGTAAGGACAATGCCCTCTATCTTTTTATATTCTCCACATCATAAAGAACACTACTTAAGAAATTGATAAATGCTTGCTGAATGACTTCCTGATAAAATCGATAAACCAAAACACAGAATGTGAAAACAAAAAGTGGATTTGAAGGCTAACACAAACCCACCCCACATTTTGAAATTCAGAAAAGTTAAGCAACTTGCCCAAGGTCACACCAGTAGTTGGTAGCCATTCAGGACAAGAACTCAGGTGTTCTAACTCCCAATCTAGTATCCTCCATTATATTGCGAGCTGTCTCACAGAGCCTAACAAATTAGGCCTCAGGAATGTTATATGTTTTCTATTGTCTTCATTTTTCTTTTAAATTTGGCACACAATTTTTGTTCATTGGACCATCTAAAGTTCTACTTTTCATTGTTCAAGGGAATTGTCCCTAGAACTATCAACAAAAATGACAGGGATATCTATCCGTCTACTCATTCATCCATCACATATTCCAGTACAGTTATTTACATAGCACAGTGACACTGTGAGCAAACACATGTGGAGAAAAAGAGAAAGAGGAGAGGACAAAAAAGACATCTGGGATTTTTATGAGCCATTTTCCTTACAGTGTGCAATACCCAATAAGCATTATGTATACAGTAGGTGTATCTGTCACGGTCTGTATGATGCTTTGGTGATAGTGCATTAGCCATTATCAGTAGAGCCATTACAAAAGCCACTACCCCAACTTCTGCTGAGATGCATACATTGGTACATTGCCAAATAGTTGCATGTGAGATAGAAATCTGCAAGTTTATTAGACATTATTATACTTACAGAAAACCTTAGAAACTTCTTGCTAACAAGACAAATAGGTTCCCAGAACTAGTGCCTGTGATTCACACACTTAAACTGATGTCTTGCACCAAGTTGTTGACAAAAAGAATCCTATTGTGTGGTTCTGCATTTGTTTCATTAATACGGTCCTACATACACAAACATACTCACATGTACGGATACAATCACACCCAAACACATACACACATGCACACACACACACACACACACACACGCAAACTTTCAAAGTCTTAGGATTAGAATTTAAGATGGCTAAACTAGTATTGAACTCCAAACTCCAGGTCTCTTCTCCTGTATTTTCTCTGAACACCAATTAAATGACTGAGCACATAGTCGGTACTCAGCAAATAGACTGAACTATTGATTGTTTTTTTTAAAAAAACTGTCACAATCTCTTCACATTCTGTTTTATAACCAGGCAGAATTTCTATGGCCATCAAATGGTGATCAATTTCTTCAAGGAAGTGAGTTAGATCCTGAAGGAAAGGAAGGTGATTTGGCAGTTACAGAGTTTTAGATTGCTATTTTTTCTTTTTATTCAGACAGCGTATATGGTAGTAGTTGGAGGGAACGGGGCTTCTATTTCGTTAGTGATAATTGTGTTCCTGTCTCATAAATCTGAGAGGAAACAAGACAGCTCTCCCTCCACACTGCTCCTTCTAATCTCTTCCATAACACCATTCCTCTACCCAAACATGAACACACTGGGGTCCAAGCTGAACTTCAGTCAGAAAGACCAAGAAAAAAGCCTTTCAAGATCTTCCAACTCTGGATTCCTGTGAAGAGTCAGAACTGATGCCTGCTTCTCCCTCCAATCCAGCTGAAAAACAAACAAAATCTTTTCTTTACCTTCTCAGATCCCCTTCCTTTTTTCTTCCTTCTAAAAAGAATTTTTTACTGCTGGAAGGAGAGAGAAGCAGAGAGGGAAAATAAATGTCATATGTGGCTGGTCTGGAGCAGAAATGTCTATGGTTTAGGACATATGGGATATTTTTCACAGTTATGGGGTACAAAAGTACTGGAGAGAGGAGGAAGCGATTTTTACCGTATTTCCAGTGGGTCATAAATTAGATCTCCTTAATATCCTTCAAGACATGTTATCAAAGAATGAAATTCTTTTTAAACATTTCTCTGGCTGATGAACTGCTTCTTGAGTACAGTATTTTGGAGAGACTCAACCATGGTGATTCCCAAGTCCATAGTATTCAGACACCTAGACTTAGAGGTTGACCTTTATAGGTGCCTGGTCCTACCTCTTGCATAGGCGTCACATCTAAACTGCTTGATTATTAGAGGATTTTTGCCAGGTCTCCAGTTGAGTACTCCTGATGCTTATATTTCATATTTAACTGAGAAAAAATGCATTGCTACAACTTCTATGCATAAGTTGTGGTGTTCTCTGGAGATGCATGGAATAATACTACTTCTTTCTTCTCTGTCTCACTAACCTACATTATCAGTAAGTTTGTTCTTACATCCTTCAGTAAGTATGTTCTCCTCTACTCTGAATGTAACCGGTTCCTTTAATATCTCCTATGGCATATTTCCAGACCCTCTAAAATGACTTTCCTTCTCATCTGAACATATTTTATGTGAGTATCGTACCTAAGCTGTGATGCATAACTAAGTATAACACTCCAGAAGTAGTCTAAGTGTGATTGCAAGGGCTCAGGGAGACTATTATTTTATTTTATATTTTATTTATATTTTTCTTGGCATTGTACCTCATTTTTCCTCTCGCATGCTGTTAGGCCTGGTTGAATAACCTTCCATATTCTATGATAAAGCTTGCACACATGCACTAATCTGCACCTTTTCAGGGGTAGCTTGCTCAGTCAGTATGATAATGAACTCTGGAGTGGGATCTAAACCCATTTAGATCTAAACCCAGCTGGACCATTCACAGGCTAAAAGACCTTGAGGTAGTTTATCAGTCAGTCTTTTCACTTATGCATTGTTTTTAGCCAATGCACTACATATACCACTTTATGTATTCCACTCAATTAAATGTTATCTTTCCAGTTTGGGCACTTTATTGTAGATATTTAAGGTGTTTTAAAAATTTAATTAAGCCATTCAAAGCTTTCATAATTGAAATGGTTCAAGTGCTCATTCTTCTACCAGCTTTTCATCATCTGCCTGGAAGAATAATATGTCTTGTACATCCGCGGTACTTAGAGTGGTCTGTGGATCAGCAGGATCAGCATCACATGGAGGCTTATTAGACAGGCAGCCTCTCAAGCTTCACCTCAGACCTACAAATCAGAATTTGCTTTTAACAAATTACCCAGGCGACTCATTTAAAGTTTGAGAAGCTTTGTTCCTAAATCATTATCTCCCGAGTAGAGGAGAGTATTAACCAATAGAGCACACTGGACAATTGCTTCTACATCAGCAATAGCTCGTTAGTAAATTTGTATATGCTCAATAAATATGAGAACACCTGACGCTACTGTGATTTTAACCATGTTACGTCACTTCCCGAAAGCAGATGGTAAGAATTTCGAGTGGTGTCCCTATTTCCTCCCAGTTGGATTCCAGCTCTTAATCTGAATGAATGTGGGCCAAAGCTAGGGAGCATGAATGCCCCTGTGTTCTGAGGTTTGATGCTTGGATTCAAACCTTGCCTTGGATGCTTACTCTCAGTGTGACTTGGGCTACTTGCTCATTACCTTCTAAGTCTCAGTCTCTACATTTGTAAAAGGAGGATAATAATAATACCTTTCTCTTAGCTTTATTGAGAAGATTAAACAAGGTAAGCCATGTAAATAATTGAACAAAATGCTTAAAATGTAGTATGTGTTCTCTTCCTTTTCTGAATTCTCACAATGCTTGTTATTTAAAGTGTTTGTTTTGGTTCATAACTGAATTTTCCATACATTGTCTCAATATTTATACTCTAAGTGGCTTGATGATAAGGATATTATCTTATGCAGGTGCTCCTTAAGCCATGAACAGGCTGGTTGCCTAATGTTCATAGGTGAGGCATTTGGGGAGTTGCAATGCATTTTTCAGTAGAATCTTACCCCAATCCACAAATGCACATCTAAACAATGAAAGGGCTGATAATAGTTATACTATTGTATGACTACTACCAGCAATAGTCACACTGTATTGTCTAACCACCCCCATAACAATATATCTATTGGAAAACCCATTTACTGTTCTTATGTGGACTCCTTTTGCCTATAGAGATAAATACCTACATAGATAAATAGCCCCAGCTTTGGACTTAAGTCTTGGGTTTGAGTCTCAGCTTGCATATTTACTAAACTCTGAACTTTATTCAATTTAAATTATATGGGCCTTCATTTCCTGAGAATTGTCAACATCCTCAGCAGGTGACTAAAAAAATAAATATTGATTAGAAGTATCTTTGTAAACCCTTAATACCTGGGAAAACCATGAAGAAATAACAAGTGATGCTGATGATACTTTGACTATGGTGCCCTCTCTACTTTTACAGAGATATTATGCACAATCTATGCTTTGTATAAGCTTTATGATTCTTCATGGAAATTCCTGAGACAGGTATTAGAAGTAATTAGTGAAATTGATTTCTGTCAACACCACATTGCTATTTATTTCCACCACTGACCAAATATGGAGATGGCCATATGATATCAAGGATGCTAAAAGCTGCCCTTAAGTAACTCCCCCACTAGCCTGCTATGGGGTTAAGTTGCTCTAATGGTATTATTCCTTAAGGGTTTCTAGTGAAACTATAGTTCTTTTTTTTATAATCTGGGTCAAGGCTAATGTGTTATCCTAGGAGGGTTCATATATTAGGTAGTTGACATATTAGCAGGGGTTATTGTCTCTGATTAAGCCATTACCACCCACTGTCCTCTAGCAAAGAAAAGGATCCTGGGGGAATGGGGTACATGATGTGCTCATTTTGATGAAAAAGAGGCAAAATTAAAAGCTTGAGACTAAGTTCGGGGCTAGTTAAATTCTTGGTACCATGGCTTCCAGGAACTAAATCATTGAGATTGGGTTTTTAGAAGAGGCTTCAAGAAAAGTAAATCCTGTTAGGTGCCTGAGTGGCTCATTCGGTTAAGCATTTGACTCTTGATTTCGGCTCAGATCATGATTCATGGTACGTGGATTCGAGCCCCACCTTGTGCTCTGTACTGACAGTGCAGAGCCTGCTTGGGATTGTCTCTCTTTCCTTCTCTCTGCCCCTCTCCCATGCATGCTCACGCGTGAGGGCTCTCTCTCTCAAAATAAATAAACTTAAAAAAAAAAAACTCTGCAAAAAAGAGTAAAACCCAATTTATTATCTTTTTCAAGGGCCAGAATTTGCTTACATGCTGGATTTAATATGCAGTTAAGCATAGGATTTATATCAAAATATTAAATATTAAGGCCTTTCAGATTCCTTTAAGACTTAAAATTAGTGGTTAAACTTCCTATCAAAGAGATTGCTTCCTTTATCATCATACATGGAACTCATTTTGTGAAATTTGTTTCAGTTTTCATTTAATTTCATATATATACATCCACATTCACATACATCTATTGTAGAATAATTTTCAATTTAAAACAAAACATCACTTCTTCATATTTTCTAATATTTTTGGGCCCTGGAAAAATTTCATCTCATAGACCTAAAGCTGTAAGATGATAATATTGAAATGCAAGTCACAAGCTTCAATTAGGTACAATCAGAAATCATGCGGTGACTTCATTAAGTATCATTAAGAATGATCAAAATATTGCTCTTAGGAAAAATACATCAAAAGCATTGCATTTACACATTGATTAAACAGGATCTGCAATTTCTAAAATCTGGTACGAGAAAAAAGAATGGAGTAAATTAAGTGCTCATATCCCACTTAGCAACAAGGGAGTGCTTAGCAACTGGAAAAGGAAGAAATAAAGGGAGATGGTGGAAAACAAAGTATGATCAGCCTGGAAACTGGGGGAGGAATCGAAAAATGACAATGAAACTAATTGGGGCTGGAAGAGAGGTTGCTGTCCCAGGAGCAGTGGGCAAGTTGACGTCAGCCTGTTCTGTATAAGATCTTTATTTTCATTTTTAGCTTCAGGAAATTAAGCTCATGATTAGGAAGCAGGAGCACCAGGAGGACTCTGGCCAAAATGGTGAGTGTGGCCAGAGTCATCTTTCGTGACATGCATGTGACCGTTTATAAACCTTTTCCCTTTTACTCAGACACAGGTACATAGCCCAGGTCTCAGTTCCACAAGGTCTTAAGGAGGCTTAAGGTAGATTTGATATTGAATCCCTTTGAGAACTCTTTAATGGTATTATTGTTCTGATTACTCTCCCTGATCCCTTTGCCCTGCATTTGATACGCCCTCCCTGGGAAGCCCCATGCACCCCATGGCTTCAACTCCCATTGTACACTCATAATTCTCAACCCTTCTTGTTCTCTCAGAGACTTCCCTGTGCTTAAATCTGTGCCCATGATTCTTCCACAAAGTACATAACCTAATAGGACAAACTTCATTCTCCCCACACTCTTGCTCCCTACCTACATTTACCATTTTAGGAAGACTTCATCCATGCAGGCACCCCATCCAGAAACCTCCCTATATCTATCTCTTTACCACCCAACTCCAGTTGTTAGCGAATTTCATTGGTTCTTTTTCTGAAATAGATGCCAGATCCTCTCTTCTTCACAATCAATTTGAGATTAAAAAAACAAACAAACAAAAAACCAAAGAACAAATTCATCCTCCTTCACCATGAGCAAAATCCAAATACTTAGCCTCACATGAAAGTTCTTCATCATCTGGCCAAACTGATGCTTCCTTTTAACCTTGGTACATCCACTTCCTACTTGCACTTAGACCATGTTCAGTCCATTTCAAGTGTGTCCTCGGTCCTGGAATGTATCATGTTTCCTGACAATTCTTGTGTAAAACTCATGGCGTGTTCTTCTTTAGCATGTCCTTCCCTTTCTTTGAAACTAAAAAACTTTCACAGGGTCTTAGTGCTTCCCACTCCATATCATTCCTAGACTGGACATATGGTAAAATCCCATACTGATTTTTGCCTATCACAGAAATCTCAAAGGAACAGACATTTGCAATCTAACTTCAGACATTTCAGTACCACCAAAAATAGCAGGCACTCAACAAATACCTGCTTAATTAAATTCAATATATGGACAAGGATCCAGAATCCCCCAAATCAGAACTTAGGGAGGAGGAGTAGGAAATGTTTTCGGCAAACATTTTAGGCTTTGCAGGCTATGAAGTCGCTGTGGCAACAACTAAACTCTTCCACTGAAAGTAGCCATAGGCCAATACAAATTGAGCATGGCTGTGATCCAAGAAAACTTTATTTGTGGACACTAAAATTAGAATTTCATATAATTTTCAGTTGTCACCTAATAGGATTCTTTTGATTGCTTTCCAACCATTTAAAACTGTGGAAGCAATTAGCTCAAGAACCATATAAAAACACTCAGCCAGCTGGATTTAACCCACAGGCTGTGGTTTCTGATACCTGCCATGACGTATCACCTGTTTCATCTCC
Organism: Leopardus geoffroyi; assembly: GCF_018350155.1. Lineage (NCBI taxonomy): Eukaryota > Metazoa > Chordata > Mammalia > Carnivora > Felidae > Leopardus > Leopardus geoffroyi. The sequence goes on from NC_059339.1 coordinate 60,701,576, forward strand.
TTATTTGGTTAACACTTTATATGAACTCTCATTTCAGGTTTTGCCATCTACAGTTTGTCTAGTGCATATATCATTTAACATAATTCGTATTCATGTCATTGCCTTATCTAGCCATCATTTTGGCTATGTCCCAACCAGAAAGTCCCCCAAGCCACTCATTCAGATATACCTTCTTTGCTAGTAGTGTAACTGTTGACCTCCAACACTTGTTAAGGTTATGTACATTGAACATGCAAAGATCTTGGCCCATGCGTTCTAGCAATTTTAGAATAAACACAGAGCTTCTGTGTGAGCCAGTGTTTCACAATCATTTACTACTTAGGCATATCCCATATTGTCACAATTAATTTTTCAGTAACTACTAGCTTCCTGAGAATCTGAATTTTTTCCTGAATTGCCATCTTCTCATCTGTCAAAGCAATTTCTTCCCCCGTCTAAAGCATTTTAATTTTTTTAAACAGAGAATCGCTTCTAATCTTATTAATATTACTAAATTGATCTTACTAACCTTGCCTCCCCCTCTCCCCAGTATGAAATTATGAACTCCCATAACTTCTGTGGTAACTCCCTTTCTGCCACCTTCAGTATGGCCAACACACCAAGACACATTATGATTCTGACTTAGTCTCTGTTCAGGCTACTGTAACAAAATGCCATCGACTGGGTCCTTATGAACAATAGAAATTTATTTTTGAAATGTACTTCTGTTGCCTGAGAAGTCTAAGATCAGCATTCTGGAAGATTCAGTGTCTGGAGGGGACCCATTTCCCGGCTCACAGACAGCCATCTTCTCTCTGTTCTTACATGTGTTTTCACAAGGAGTGAAAGAACTCTCTGGGAACTCTTAGAAAGGCACTAATGCCATTCATGAGGGTTCCACCCTCATGACCTCATCATTTCCCAAAAGCCCAATTCCAAACATTGCCATGTTGTGACTTAGGTTTCAACATATGAATTTTGGGGGCACACAAATATTCAATTCATAACAAATACATGTAATTATACTTGAAGGATGACTACAAAAGGAAGAAGAAGAGGGGAAATAAGAAGATTAAAAGAATACAGAAAGGAGGAAGCAGTAAGAGGGAAAGGAGATCAAAAAAGAAACAAATAGGATGGTTATATAATACAATATATATTTAAAAATTATAATCTATAAGCCTCTTTCACAAATATTATCTTCTACGAGCTGGGAAATGAGAAAAAAAAGTAGTTTTAAAATGACCTGGAGAATTTAATCAGTCAAAAAGAGAAAGTAGGCTCAAATCACATTTTTTTTAACTCTTTTGCTTGAATCATACTCTGTTCGAAAGTCTGATAGAAGATATTTCAGGCTGACAGTTTCTCTTCCTCAAGTTCCATCTGTGTTCAGACTCTGGGCATCCTGGGTCTTTTTATCTGGATAGAAATCAAATCCTAGTACAGCATCAGAATGTTCTACCCTCTTGCAATGGCATTTAGATTCCTCTGCTGCTATTTCAAAAGACGTCCAAACCTATAAATATTAAGCTATGTTTTGGGTCCCTAACCTTGAGGGAGGGCAGATGCCATTTAATTTTGCCAAGGGAAGAGAAAAGGTGCCAGTGTAGGCAAGGGGAAGAAACAAAATAAAACAAAACAAAACCAAAAATGTCAAATCTGATTGATTAAAAACCAGGTAGGCAAATCAGCAAGGGCTGGTCCAACGTCACTGGAGAGTGAGGTCAGACAGGGCTGTTTTAAAATTATTTGGTATTTTCAGAAATTGATTACTTAGGGAGAGCATTAAGAAGTAGCTGTGCGCCTTCATTTAATGGGCCAGTGCCTCTCGTACAGGGCTGGAGTCGTCACATTCAATCTCATCTACTCCTTGTTAAGTTGTGCTTTCTTCTGGAGCGTGTTTATTTATTACAGATGCTATAAGCATAAACGACAAACTAGAATAATAAATAATTCCCTAAATGGGATTTTGTGAGCAACACCTCCCCGCCCATCTCTCTACTCCCAACACCCAATGTGACAGACACCATTGCTTATAAGCCTGTGAATGTCTGTGGGCCTGAGACACAAGTTCTTTTCTGTCCGAGCATACATTGCTGTAGGTAGACAGCAACTGATGTGGAGAGAACTGAGGGACACTGGGATGTCCTCCTATTCCCCAAAAGTGCTCCTCAGTCATCCACTCCTTGAAGGGACATCCCATTGTTTCTTTGAGTTGGGAACACCCTTTGCAAATATAAACAGTCTTGGGAGAAGCATCATTCGTTATTGCAGTCATATGTATACAACCTAGGGTAAATTCATTTTGTTGATCATTCTCCCACCCTGTCAGCTGGAAACAGGCCCTGAAAGGAAAGGTTGCTGAGAAGGAAAAAAGCGAGGAAAATTTTGGAGTATGGGTCATGGACCAAGGAGCTGTAGTTGGGTACCACCTCATCATGTGAGAAGAGAGCAAGTTTAGTGAAAATGCACACACACACACACACACACACACACTCCACTCAAAATCAAAAGTCGACATTCACCTTTAATTTCAAATCTGATAACTGACTAAAGATGCCTTCATTTATCCAGAGATCATTTCAAAACTCCTACTATGACATGGTGAGAGTCCTCACTAGAAACTCAGCTGGCTTACTCCTACACACATTTTCTTTTTTACTTCATCGACAGTAAGAACACACCATCCACATCCCTCTTTTCATAGCTCTACAACTTTTAAAGTTGATCTCTAACTGCAATTCCATGAGCCCAGTCACCTATTTCTTTGACTAAAATTTTCTTAGTCTGATTTCCCATTGATATTTGTGATGTTCAATTCTATGTTTGTACTTGTGTTCCCGGATGATTTCGTTTCCCACATATAGATCACAAACTCTTTATGACAATAACTGCGTTATGTTTCTTGTATCTCCAGCACATGGCTGCATCCAGGACCCAATACCTGTATAAAATAAAAAAATCACTTATCCCCTATTCTTTAAAAACGCACTCCATGGTGGAATTTGGATGAGGCGCATGTATTAGAATCACTGACAATTTCCACACTCGTCGTGTAGAACTGAATACTCCTCCCGATACCATAACTTTATGGATTTTATATATCCCTCCAAAGTGAATTTCACAAGTATCTTTCTAAAAAGGCAAGAGAATTCCTTTATGATGTTTACTTCCTAAGAGTAAAGATATAAAATATACCAATGCATGTAGCATCCACTGGTGAAAAATGCAATACTACTTAGGCTTGTATTTTTCAGCTATCCAGCAATGCACTTACTTTCCTTCTAATTAGGCATTCTAAGAGTCTAATGTCCTCTTGTGTTTACCCTGCAACAACTGTAACCCAGTAGCCTGACATCACAGTATGTCTCCCCAGAAATAATTACTCCATGGCAAAGGCAGCAATGTGAGTGTATCCTAAGACAAAACAGCAAGGAGGGGGGGCCCAAAGGCAGCACTTCCTATTCAGATACAAACAGGGTTCACAATTAACACATCACCAATTTTAATAAACCTGATGAAAGGTAAGTAGATTTGATATGAAAGTCAAATATACTTGAGATTCCCCCTTCTCCAAGAGTCCCTCTTTAAATTAAGACTTTGCCAGGTGATTAAGAAGAATGCCAGCGCTTCAAAGGGAAGCAGAGCCTTGTTCTTTGCTGCTCCACGGGCGACCAGCTCCCTTTCCCTTCGGTCCAGATGGAGGCTTTGTTCTCCCGAAGTTGGTCAGGTGCTGTGCCTGTCCAAAAAAGGGAAGCGAGCGAAGCTTTAGGAGCCCGCACCTGTTTAAAAAGCAATGCCGCTCCCTCAGCTCCAAAGCCCCGAACATCAAATGCCTCCCTTTGCCAGGCAGCTTGGCTATTCCCCAGGCGTTTTCAATCTAGTTGGGTAAAACAAAAATTGCATAATTTGTCATTATTTTCAAGGAATGAGATGTGCCTTCCACAATCCCTTTCGAGTTAAATACAATGACGCTGAGCTTCCCGTGAATGCCAATGCCTTCTTTCTCAGAAAGAATAGACATAAAGAATGGGAAAAGAAACAGCCAATTGATTGCCTGTAATTTGCTCTGGTATTTGTTATTGATGTATTCTTTGTATGCATTTTAGGGATAGGTAGCAAAAAAATTATTTTTCCAGGTCTTCCATAAAGAGAAGCCAACCCCTCTGAAAAAAGCTGGGACAGGAAGCCAGGACTTCTGAGTCAACTTCAAGATTCAAAACAAATAAATCACATCAATTTAGGCAAGTCACAAGTCCTAATCATTCAATTTCCTCATCTTTAAAATATGGATTAAAATTATCTCCTCTAAATAGATCCCATTTAATTATGAAGCTAAAGTGAAAAAAAATTGATAAGAAAGTGCTTTAAAACATTTAATATTCTCTATAAATGTAAAGTAGTTTGAATGAAAAATAAGGAGTGGGACAGGACTTATAGACAGGGATCCTATCGCTCTTTCTAAGGTGAAAAGCTTCAAATCCAGGTGGAAAGGGGAGTGAGGAGCAAAGAAAACAACTCAGAACCCTCTTTGGAAAGCAAGGGCATCCTAAATCTCATCTATTAAGAGCAGAGAAAAACACCTAAAAACCGCCATCATATTTTTTTGTGTACAGTGCCTTTCTGTTGCCACTTGGTTACAACAATAGTGGAGAAAAGTAGGCCCATAAAGCAAGATTGATTGCTGGGAAGATGATCAATTGCTTCTGTGAAAGGGGAAAAAACTGATAAATGTTTTTTTTTCCCTCTCTTCACAACCTTTTGCGAAAGCTGTGCAAAATGTGTCATGCATAAAAAGTATGCAATTTTCATGTAATTAGAGGAACACAAGATGAAAATGAGTTCCATCAGAGCAATCAAGGATGGTAATGTGGTATGTATTTGTCAGTGCCTATTTGTCATGAAAGCAAAACCCAACAAGTTATATATTTTATTTCATTTTAACTCTGAAAAACATAAATGCCATTTTGCCATGGCCAAATCTATAAATTTCAATAATCCCCCCCTTTTTTGGAACTGCAGATTAGATCATTTTGCTCTTTTAAAGAATAGAATACTATCTTATGAAAAACACTGAGATTACAGGACAGATTTATTCCACGGAGGGTCAGATTTACGACAGGAGGTGATAGGTTTACAGTTTGCTATACAAGAAACACACTATAATTTATTTTCTCTAAAAATACACTTGCATCTTACACTAGCATGTGCTTCTGATCCCATCCCCATACCTCCAAAACCAACAGTATTAGGTTTTTACGTTCTTGTTGGGCAAAAGGACATAAATTTTTCTTCTTTACTCTTACTTTTCCTTCCCTCCCTTCCTCCCTTTCTCTCTTCCTCGCTTCCTCCCTCCCTGACTTCCTTTCTTTCTTCCTGCCTTCCTTTCTTCCTTCGCTTCATCCTTCTTCCCCATTCATCCAGTTATTTATTCACTTATTATGCTATTTGAAACCATTTACTGGACATCAAAATTGTACCAAGCATGCTAAATTCTGGTAATATAAAAGGAAAAAAAGACCCGCCCCATGTTTTCAAGCTGCTTTCACTTGGTGGGGACAGAGACAACCGAGCAATCCATGCAGTAGGATAGCGTCACATGAGGATTAGATTCAGGAGTGTATGGGGTTAGTTTTTGCTCTGATTGGCAAAGCTAGTAGGAAGATTGCACTGGAATAGCTCAGTCCTGCTGTAGGAAGTAGTTAGGCCAGATGTGGGAAAAGGCTGTCCAGGCAGAGGAACGAGTAAAGGCAAAAGCTGCGAGGAAAGCTTTGTGAAAGTGCAGCTACTCAATTATTTCTGTGGTGGAAATTGTGAGAAGGCAAGTAATAAGGCCAATGAAGTGAATTAGAAAAGGACAAATGGGGAAGATCCTTACAGGCCAGGCTGATGTCTGTCTCAGTGCAACAGGAAGGCTTTTAATGTTTAAAGCAGAAAGATGGTATAATCAAATCCGCATGTAGAAGATGCTCCAGTGGCAGCGGGGAGATGGATGTGAGTGGGTAAAACCAGTTAGACGTCTATTACAATAGCCCAGCTGAGAGCTAGTGACAGTTGGAGCCAAGGTAAGCAATAGCCAAATCTGAGATACCTCCCAGAAGAATTTACGTGATTTAGAAATGGATTCTAAATAGGGATGGGGCAAACGGAGGTCTTCAAGTATTGAACACAGGCAACTGGGTGGATAGTCATACTCTTCAGTAACTTGAGGAACACAGGAAATGGAGCAAATATTACTTGGAAGATAATGAGTTACAATTTGGACCTGGTTAATTTGAGATAATGGTGGAATGCTAGATAATCATTGTATACACAATCTGGAGAATAGGAATCCAGACACTTTTCCCTTCCTGAAATATTGTGAGCTTGTAAGGTTGTTAGACTGAAGGTTGTCCAGAAAACACTCATTCATTCATTCAAAAATATATATTGAGGGGCACCTGGCTGGCTCAGTCAGTTAAGCGTCTGACTTCCGGCTCAGGTCATGATCTCACGGTTCACGGGTTTGAGCCCTACTTCAGGCTCTGAGCTGACAGCTCGGAGACTGGAGCCTGCTTCAGATTCTGTGTCCCTCTCTTGCTCTGCTCCTCCCCCACTCATGCTCTGTCTCTCCCTCTCTCAAGAATAAATAAACATTAAAAAATAAAAAAAATAAATTTATATATAGCACCTATAATGTATAAAGAAACAGTAAAGCACAAGAGCTATCTCTGAAATTAGACATTTTTAAACTCAAACCCTACCTCTGCCCGTTATGAACTCTGACACAGGGCATTTACAATACCCCGTTAAGTCTCAGGTTCCTTCTCTGTGAAATGAAAGTGATCACATCTACACTACAGAATGAATTATGAGGTTTAAGGGAGAGGAAGCACACCGAGTAACTAGCTCAGGGCCTCACATATGGTTGTATAATTAGCATTATTGAGACCCAAGTCACTGAAATGTATGTGAAGTCAACAAATATAAAAATATTTCCAGGAAATTTGAGCCTTCAAATTATTACTATTATTATTATTATTATTCCTTCTATATAGTGGCTACTAAAGTTAAATAGGTCATCTAAAAACGCTTAGAAAAATTACAATTTGGTAGCTCAATATAGCAAATAACTCTTATTGTATACCCACTACTGAGAAAATATGAGCTATATTTACAATTATGTCAATGCTAGTAATAATGATAATAATAATAACAGCTAATGTTTATGTAGTGTTTTCCCATTTACTGAACACTTTAACATATATTTGCCTCTAATATTCTTTTCATATAGTGTCCTTTTCTGACTTGGATATCAAGGTATTGTAAACTCAGTTTGGAAGTATTCCACCTCCTATTTTTTTAAAGAGTTTGAGAAGTTTGGTATTAATTCTTCTTTCTTTATTTATTTATTTTTTTAATGTTTATTTTTAACAGAGAGAGAGAGCAGAGCATGAGCAGGGAAGGGGCAGAGAGAGAGGGAGACACAGACTCCGAAGCAGCCTCCAGGCTCTGAGCCGTCAGCACAGAGCCCGATGCGGGGCTCGAACTCACGCTGTGAGATCATGACCTGAGCCGAGGTCGGACACTCAACCGACTGAGCCACCCAGGTGCCCCAATTCTTCTTTAAATGTTGGGTAGAATTCACCTGTTAAGCCACCTGGTCCTGTACTTTCGTTTTTGGGGAGTTTTTGGATTACTGATTCAATCTCTTTACTACTAATCAGTGATCTATTTCTTCATGATTCAGTCTATGTAGGTTGTATGTTTCTAGGAATTTAATTTTGTAGATTGTCAAATTTGTTCATATAATATTGTTTGTAATAGTTTCTTATGATCCTTTTTATTTGTGTGGTATCAGCTATAATGTTTCCTCTTTTATTTATAATTTTATTTATTTGAATCCTCTTTCTTCTGGGTTTGTCTATTTTATCTTTTTTTTTTAATTTTTTTTTAACGTTTATTTATTTTTGAGACAGAGAGAGACAGAGCATGAACAGGGGAGGGGCAGAGAGAGAGGGAGACACAGAATCTGAAACAGGCTCCAGGCTCTGAGCTGTCAGCACAGAGCCCGACGCGGGGCTTGAACTCACGGACAGTGAGATCATGACCTGAGCCGAAGTCCGACGCTTAACCGACCAAGCCACCCAGGCGCCCCTATTTTATCTTTTTTTAAAAAAAAACTGCCCTTGGTTTCATCAGCCTTTCTTACTGTTTTTTTTTTTTTCTTGTCTCTGAATCATTTATTTCTTTTCTGATACAACTAACTTTGGGTATAGTTTGTTCTTTTTCTAGACCCTAAGATGTAGTGAGGTTGCTTATCTGCGATCTCTCTTTTTTCTTAATGGAAAACATTTATTGCTATAAGCTGCTCTTTAGAACCATTTTTGCTGCAGCCCATAAGTCTTGGCATGTTACGTTTCCAAGTTCACTTGTCTGAAGATGTTTTTTGGATTCTTCTTTTGACTTCTTCTTTAACCCATGGATTATTCGGGAGCATTTTTTTTAATCACCACACACTTGTGACTTTTCCAGTTTTCATCTTGTAATGAATTGGTACTTTCATACCATTGAGATCAGAAAAAATGCTTGATATGATTTCAATTTTCTTAAATTTAGGAAGATGTGTTTTGTGGCCTAACATATGACCTAGTCTGGAAAATGTTCCATGTGCACTTGAGAAGAACGTGTATTCTGCTGCTATTCAATAGAATGTTCTATGTATGTCGGTTAGATACATTTGGTCTGATACATGGTTGAAATCCAGTGTTTCCCTATTGATTTTCTGCCTGAATGATCTATCCATTGTTGAAAATGGGGTATTGAAATCCCCTGCTCCTATTGTATTATTTCTCCCTTCAGATATGTTAATATTTGCTTTATATACTCAGGCACTCCTTTGTTCGGTGCACAAATATTTACAAATATTATATCCTCTTGATAGATTGATCCCTCTATCATTATATAATGACCTTATTTGTCTTTTGTTACAATTTTTGGCTTATAGTCTATTTTGTCTAATGTAAGTATATCCACTTATATGATTTTGTTAAAAGTAGGACGATGATACAATTCTGGCCAATAAGATTGAAAATGATGTCTGGTAGACAGCTTCTGGAAAGTTTTTCTTGGATTAAAAGGGAAAAAAATGTATAAGAAAAGGAAGATGGAAAAGGAAAAATCCCTCATTAAAAACCCAATATAGATTTTTGATGGGCAGGTACCCCCAGTGTGTTACTACTAGCAGAGGAAATCCCATTTGCCCAAACTTGCCACCTGCTCATTATATGAGCATCTCTAGGCTGGGACATCCAAATGACCATCCTTTCAGTAATATGATACCCTGTGCTTTCTATAATACTTTCTGGCAAGTGCTTATTTCTTGCTCATTATTTATTTGTTTACTATGGAGGAAGGATTTGGGGTGTGGTTATTTTTTATTTTTTTTTTCAACGTTTATTTATTTTTGGGACAGAGAGAGACAGAGCATGAACGGGGGAGGGGCAGAGAGAGAGGGAGACACAGAATCGGAAACAGGCTCCAGGCTCCGAGCCATCAGCCCAGAGCCCGACGCGGGGCTCGAACTCACGGACCGCGAGATCGTGACCTGGCTGAAGTCGGATGCTTAACCGACTGCGCCACCCAGGCGCCCCGGGTGTGGTTGTTTAAAACTGTTTTCTCACTATCCAACAATCCAATGAGTATTTGACAATTATCAATTTAATATGCTAGAGTAACATCTCTAATTTACATTTCTTTCTTATTTCCTGTTTTATTTCTTCCTTTCTATAATGTGTGCAACATTGGTGTTCTATTCCTCATGAATATACTTCTAATCACTCTCAAGGTAATTTTTTTTTATTTTGCCAATTGCTTACTCCTCTAAAAAATTTCTCTCTCTCTCTCTCTCTCTCTCTCTCTCTCTTTGACTAAGTTGCATTTTCTTTCATTTTTGTAAACTGGGACAAATGGTTTCCGAATTTTATAATGTTGGAGCATCCTGAAACTAAGGGTTTTGGTGTTACTTCTTCTCTTCTTCGAGGTTAATTTAGTATTTTTTAAAATTACTTATTGTTTTCATTGGTACTTGTTCCATAAAACAATATGCACAATAATTTTTATTTTGCTTTGTTTGTCATTTGTCCTTATTTTGTACAGTCATTTAAAGTATGCTTAGAGAACACTTTCTGATATCAATAACTTAGATGTCAGTAAGCTTTTTCTGTCAAGGCCCAAGGAAAAATCATTTAGGCCACATGTCTCAACTATTCCACTCTGCAACTGTAGCCCAGAAGCAGCCATAGACAATACATAAAAAGATGAGTGTGGCTGGGCCTTACTACTACTTTATTTACCAAAGCAGGAGATGGGCTACATTCCACGGACTGTAGTTTGCTAATGCCTGTAAATCTAATCCATTAGTTTTCTTCTTCTTTTTTTTAATCCATTAGTTTTCTATATTCTGGGTGGACAGAGAATCCCTTCAGGTTCCCCCAGGTGATTTAACTATTAGAAGTTCTGCAGTTCTAACAGTTTTGGAAAGAAGATCTTGAGGCTCTGAGTACCCCAGCTGTGGTACCTACATCATCTACCCATTCCTAATGTCAAACACGTTACCTAAAATAAAGACTAGATAATGTAAAGTTTTAAGTCTGTAGGTTTATTATAATCAAGGTTTTAATAGGTAGGATTCCATTTCAAGTAATATATATCATCGTGTCTCTTTTCCTCATCCTGTTAAATCAGAATTTTTTCCCTCTAATTTATTTTTACCCACAGGTATATGGAAGTCACAACTTTATGGTCATAACTAGGTCCCTGGCTTCTCACTGCAAAAAAAGAAAATATCACCAAAGAGCATTTTTTTTACACAATAATGTGGTATGAACTGAAGGATGTACTGCACCTGACTGCATTTTTTTGGTCAAAAATTATTTGGCTATGTTTATGTGCATCTATTTCAGGACACTCTATTCTGATTGAGTAATCAAGACAGTGTGGTAGTAGTGATGGAATATATATGTAGATCAATGCCTCTGAAGGCGGGTCACAGGGGAACCCTGTTCATGGTGTTCACCCTTGGTGCGATCCATTGATCTACATTGATCTGCATATATATTCCATCACTACTACCACACTGTCTTGATTACGGTAGCTTTATAGTAAGTACCAAAGTCAGGTCATGTCTGTCCTGTAATTTGACTCTTTTTCCTCGATAATCTGTTGGTTTTTGTGGGTCTTTTGCTTCCCCCTATAAACTTTAGTATTGGTTGTCAATGTCCACAAAATAACATCCCCAAATCTGAATTAGAATTGCATTCAATCTATTGATTAAGTTGGGAAGAATTGACATGTTGGCAATACTGAGTCTTCCCATCTAGGAGCATGAAATGTCTCTCCATTTATTTAATTCTTCTTTACTTTTGTTCATAAGAGTTTTATAGTTTTCTTTAAATAGAGTTTGGACATATTTTATTAGAATTATACATTAGTATTTGATTTTGGTGGTGCTAATGTAAATGATATTGTATCTTTAATTTCACATTCCCTTTGTTAATTGCTGATAAATAGGAAAGTGATTAACTGTTGTATATAAACCATGTATCCTGCAGTCTTGTTATAATTGCTTATTAGTTCCCGGAGTTGTTGGTGGTGGTGGTAGTGGTGTTTCTTTTAGTTTTTCTACATATATGGTCATGTTATCTGTGAACAAAGATAGTTTTATTTCTTCCCTCCTAATTTATATACATGTTATTTCCTTTTCTTGTCTTATTGAATTAGCTAGTACTTCCAGTATGAAAGGGGGTGGTGAGAAGGGACTTCTTTACCTTGTTCCTAATCTTAGTGGGAAAGCTTTGAGTTCCTTACAGTTTAGTATAATGTTAGATATAGATTTTTAAAAGAAAATCTTTATCAAGTTAAGGAAGTTCTCCTTTATTCTTTGTTTATTGAGACTGACTGCATTCTTCTGCCTGAATTGTAGATACAACAGTAGGAAAAATGACTATTCTTTTTTTTAATGTTTATTTATTTATTTTGAGAGAGAGAGAGAAGGAGAAGGTGAGCGGGAGAGGGGCAGAGAGAGAGGGAGAGAGAGAGTATCCCAAGCAGGCTCCACAATGTCAGTTTGATGTGAGGCTTGAACCCATGAACCATGAAATGATGACCTGAGCTGAAATCAAGGGTCAGACGTTTAACCAGCCGAACCACCCAGGCACCCTGAAAAGTGACTAGATTATTCTTTTTTTTTAATTTTTTTTTCAACGTTTATTTATTTTTGGGACAGAGAGAGACAGAGCATGAACGGGGGAGGGGCAGAGAGAGAGGGAGACACAGAATCAGAAACAGGCTCCAGGCTCTGAGCCATCAGCCCAGAGCCTGACGCGGGGCTCGAACTCACGGACCGCGAGATCGTGACCTGGCTGAAGTCGGACGCTCAACTGACTGCGCCACCCAGGCGCCCCATGACTAGATTATTCTTAAAGCTAAAACAGTTTCATGAACTCAGAAACTCCCAGTGATTTCAGACATGTGACAGTCATCCCTTATTTCTAACTTTACGACAAGTTAATGATGTACCCTGCTATGACCCCTTTACCCCCCTTTCATTATCACAGGATAGGGCTTTGATTACTGACTTTTTGCTTATTCTGAAACACAACAATCTCTTGCTCCTTAGAAACCCATCTGCTCACATAGTTAGTGGCCATTTGCTCTTTTCCTGTTTCTCCTGAGTTACCTTGACTCTTTGCTCATGCCTGTTTATAACCTCTAGCAATGCAAAGTTTCCTAACCTTAGTTTATAGACCCTGAGCCCCAGTTTATTGAAGCTCAATCCTTACCTGGAATTCTCTTGCTAATGTTATATGAAGAAAGTAGACTGAATCTGAACTGTTCATATTTCCACTTCTAAAATGTAAAGAGAGAGCAAATGTTAATGCAAGTAGAGAAGTTTAAAGTAATGAAAGATGACTTAACAAAAAGCAACCAGAAAAAATGAAGAATAGACTCCATGGGATGTATGCATATGCAGTGTGTGTGCATGTATGTGTGTGTACATATGAGTATTTGAACTTGAATTTCAAGGATTGAAAACTCAGTAAATATAACAGCCTTAATTTTTATGGTAAATTATTGGTGAATAATTTCTCTTGATGAGTCTTGGAAAATATCTTCCCAAAAGGGAAATGAGAAGGATTCCGAATAACCTAAGACAAAGAATGGAAACTAAGACAAAGAATTGTAGGTAAAATTTGGGCTTCTGCCAGTAAGTCTTGAGTAGGATAATTCTATCTCTCTTGATATAAATTACAATCAAATGCATATTATTTCTTATTTATTTTTTTATTTTTTTAAATTTTTTTTTAACGTTCATTTATTTTTGAGACAGAGAGAGACAGAGCATGAACGGGGGAGGGTCAGACAGAGAGGGAGACAAGAATCCGAAACAGGCTCCAGGCTCTGAGCTGTCAGCACAGACCCCGACGCGGGGCTCAAACTCACAGACCGCGAGATCATGACCCGAGCCGAAGTCGGCCGCTTTACCGAGTGAGCCACCCAGGCGCCCCGAAATGCATATTATTTCTGATTTAATTGTTAGATAAAACTAGATGAGTTAGATTTGACCTGAAGAGGAGATGAAATGGAATAGTGTAAAGTATAATTTGAGATTTGGGAGGCTATAGGTATACACCTAGATACAGACAAAAATCATTAGAGAGCCCTTGTTAACTCAGCATCACTACTCTAAGTTCTGGTTTCTGGTCCATGCAAAGGTTTCAGGACCATGAAAAGCATATTTTTAAGAAAAATATTACAATCTTCAGTTAGCAGGGGTTTTTGTCCAAGACCCAGATGGAAGGTGTCAACAAAATAAACTTGTCCCCCACCTCTATCTTTACCCCCTATTGATAAACAAACCTATACCACTGGGTTTGTTTATTCCAAAGTGAATAAGCATGTGCTCACCACCAACAAAACATTGCTGGTTTCACACTCCAGTGACTCTAAGGCCATCTGTCCAGGTATTAAGTGTTTTGATTCTTCCTTGACCATAAAATGGTTATCAAGTATGATATTCTGCAAGCTCCATCCACAGACTCCTGACTGAGGTAATGAAGATAGGCTCAAGGCTCTCTACACAGGAGAATCTGAGAACCAGGAATGACATAAAGCAATATGAACACTTAGGAGATAGGAGGCAGAAAATCTGAGTTCTCGTAGGATTATGCTCCAAAATATGTAAACGAAGGTACTTCTGTTAGCTTTAATATTGGTTAAAAGAGGGTGTTGAATATGTGTGTAAACACAGTCCCTGATTGTTCAGTGCACTGTGCTAGGCATCACAGTACACATAAGGATGGGTAAAAGTCCTCACTTTGGAGGGTGTTCAATAAAATTGGGGGTCTCCAACAAGTACACAGGGTGGGATACAAAGCCAGTCTGTACAAAAAGAGAAACTATGCAGAGAGGATGAGAGAGAGGGGACGAAAAAATCTGACATTCTTGAAGAGGGGTTCAAAAACTGGTTGCACTTACTAGAGCAGATCCACAATTCTCGGGCTTTTGCCAGGACTTGATACATAATTTCATATGGGTTCCACACTGCTACGGGCTATGACACAAGTAAAGAGGCTTTGAATTTTACTGGAAAACAATATGAACTCTATCCCTTTCTTTCCTACCCAAAATTCATTGAGAATTGCAAGTGAGTAAAATCTATAACATATTTTCAACAGAGGTAAATAATTTAACATTTTGAGTAGTTATTCTTATTAGCACTTGTACTTCACCTCAAAGTCAAAGAATCCACACCAATTGAAAAAGAGACAGAATTTTGAATCTTTGAGGTTTTTTTTTGCTTAGAAATGAAGAGTAAAACACTAAATAATCATGAAAAATATTACTAGCATTTTTTATTTAAAAAAAGAGGGTAGAAGATATAATCAGCCATAAATATTCAGCAATTGATTATCAAAAATGTGTACTAGGCTTCTGGATATAATCTGAAATGTAGTTTTAAGTATTCATATAAAAATGGATTTATAATATAATGGAATAAGCAGTTTGCAATCTATCTGATGTGATTACATATCGATATTTATTCTCTCTCCTATCTTCTTTATCTTCTTGATGACATTGTCTCAGCAAGACATTAGGAAAATAGAAAACAAGTGAATTCTAGGTCAATGCTGGCACCTCAAGACACAGATAGTCAATATCACAACTTGAATATACTGAGCCATATTGGGGCAGTTGGACGAGGCTGAGATTCTCTCTACTGAATCCAACTCACCTGCCCCAATTTGGTCTCAGTGCCTGGGAAGCAACTTGGATGAAAAGGGCATGCATTTGTAAAGCAGATAGAACTGAGATAAAACATGTTTCATCCCTGGGTCATCTTGAAACATTAATTATCCTCCCTAAGCCACACCTTTTGCTTAAAAGGATACTAGCATCTACCTTTTCGTGAATATTATACATTTTGCCTTGCATTTGCCTACTGGAGCTTTAGACCTGCTAACTCACTGCATCCAGACAACCCTGTTTGGAAATCAAATGATATAATGTATATACATCTACGTAATAAACACTCAATGCATTTTTCTTATCTTAATTTTACACTCACATGATATTAACCCATCAATTTGATATGTTCCGCTTAGAGAGCTATGGGAGTTTATGTAGAAGAGAAACTTCTGTCCAGGATGGAAATAGTAACTTCACCTTATGATCAATGTATCTATAGGGCAATAGCAAATGTTTTGATTCACTTCGCCTTTACTTTGCTTAATGCACTTAAAACTCTCTTCACCCATACCTTCTATGATAAACAGGCCTACAGTGCCGTTCATAGAAAAATAAATACGTAAATAAATAAATAAATAGATTCCCAGAGCCAGCTTGGAAGAACGTTTGATAATCTGAACCATTACGGAGGTGAAATTTCATTACACAGATGGTGACATCCCGATGTCTATCATCAAAACACAGCAGGTAGAAACTATCAGCCAGGCCCATTCCCTTCTATAAAATTACACTTATATTAATGTCACTCCAGATTTCATTATGCGGAAAATGATATTGCACAGATCTCCAGCACTAGGAGGGCAGCAGGGGGTGGGGGGTAGGGGTGGTGAGGGAAGAATAAGGGGGTAGTGATGGGAGGGTGGCAAAAGAAACTGTCTGTAGAAAGGCCATAGAAACAAATTCAGATGAGAGCTGCCCGGGACTGGCAGATAGAATAAAAGTATATAAATGTATATATATATTTTAAAAATTCTCATTGATTCTGCTGCCAGTTCCTGCTGCCTCTTGATTGACTAGCGGCCAGATGTCCTCTGCAAGCCCCCAATGGAATGTTTAAAAGGCCCTCCTGTGGGAAGCAAGGAGATTTGCAGTTAATTTTTATTAATGAAGGATGACAGGTATCTCTGTTTAGCCAACAAGATGTTACACCTGTCCAAGACAAACGCCCCTGTGTTTGGAGCAGGCATCCGCACCCCCATTGAATGTCTCTCTATCTCTGTCTGTCTCTCTCTCTCTCACACACACACACACACACACACACACACACGCACACACACACACACACACTTAAACATACACATGGGCAGTAGGGAATTGATTAAGAAACAAAGGAAAACATCTCTGTATTTATATGTGTGTATTATGCTATCGAAAGAGGGAGGAATGAGGATTGCATGAGAGCCTCCTGCGTGGAATGGAGGTGGATGATAGCAAACCCTACTCATTTCTGCTGCTGTCTCCCATTATTCCTTTCCGACCCCACACCTTCTCCTTTCTGTTCACTCCCCCTAGAGAAATTGTTACCCTTTCTGATAGGAATTAGGGTGCCATATTACTTTTCTAATTGGCCCAGCTACCTCCACTTGGGCCTTTCTGTTTTACCTTCCATGCTGTGGCAAGATTGGTCATTCCATAATACAAGCCTATTGAGTTAAGTTTCTGATGAGGCCTTCCAGGCCTCTTCTGATTTATCAGATAAGTGAAAATTTCTCACTATGACCCTTGGGACACATTATATTACAGAACCTGACTACATCTCCAGGTTTGGTTTCTTTCTGTGCCTATTTGGTTTGCCCTCCTTATTTTTTTGTTTGTTTGTTTTATTCTTCCTATTCACATGGATTTCTCATCTTTCTAAACTTGGCTATAGACTTGATAATGTGAGGATTTCCTCCCTAAGATGTACCCTTCCTTCTGCAAATGATCATTGATTATTCACCAGTGTTAGGGATGTATAAAATAATACTAAAATAATACTGTTGGCAATTTGATTTCATGTCCTATTTTAACCCCATTATGCTGCTCCTTTGATGTGCACTACCTTTCCTGCTCTAAACCCATGGAGGAAGTATGGTATCCTGCACTTGATGACTTGCTTATATCATCCCTTCTTCCTAGGAAATAGTCATCACACATATCTTGGCTTGAATCCTACCCAACCTTAAAGAACAGCTAATCCTATCTTCTCTATGAAAATTTCAAGTATTTTGACCTCTATTCATCTCTTCTCTAATTATATAATATTTATGTAAAGTATACTTTTGCATGTAACTTTTATTGCTTTCTAAGAGATGTCTAATAGTCTGGTCTCATCAAATGGAGTATAATCTCCACTGGTTATAGCATCTTTTAAAAAACTTCTCACAGTACTAATCTTAGAGTGTCAGTAGTGCCTTAGAGTAGACAGTGAATATATAACAAAGAATGGCTGAAACAAGGAATGAATTAACGAGTAGTGCTGCTCATGAAGGAATTGTTGGATGAGTTTTATTTTTAATCTTTAATTTTTTTATGTTTATTTATTTTGAGAGAGAGCAAGAGCAGGAAAGGGGCAAAGAGAGAAGGGGGGAGGGAGAGAGAGAGAGAGAGAGAGGGAGAGAATCCCAAGCAGGATCCACACTATCAGCACAGATTCTAATGCTGGGCTCAATCTCAAGAACTCAAGGTCATTACCTGAGCCAAAATCAAGAGTCACAGACTCAACCAACTGATTCACCCAGGCACCCCTATTTCTTTTATTTTAATGAGCATTTATGTATTGTATTTAAAATACATACATTATATTTTATATTTGTATATATATTATACTTTTACCGTATTATATATTAACTTCTATTTATAAGTATTATGTTATATTATATTTTTGTGATATTTGTATTCCTAGTTCCCCATTCACATTGTTTTGCAGCTTCAGGAACCATAATACTCTCAGTTACCCTTTCCTGAGGTCATTTCATGCCTCAAGATTAAACAATTATAATGTCATTCTTTTGCCATGTAGACTCCTCAGGTATTCTTCCTGGGGTTCCTTTATCTTTTTTTCACACTTCTTTTTACAGGAAATTGTATGAATTAAAAGACCAAAACTAGGATTTGACTTATGGGATGCAGAACTTTACAAAATACCCTCAGTATTTAAATGTTGCAGTCTTAACCAGGGTTTTCCAAACTTTCGGGTACCCACCAATCAGTTACTGGGGCTTGTTGACTTTCAGCCAGAAAACTCACAGAGGTTTCAGCACAATATGCTTTAGGGACTGTCTGGAATCATAATAGTTTTACTCCACATGTGATTCTCTGCAGGTGCAATACAGAGAGCATTTTGAGAAATATTAGTTAGAGATCAATTAAATGGAAATGTATGAGTATGTATGTAAAGTTATTAGTAGGCAAAATTGAACACCAGCAACCTGATAATCTATCTTCTTCTACTACCGTCCAAAACATATTTTTTTTACCTTCACTCAACAAGAAATTCCGAGTTCCACAGCATGTATCATTCCATTCATATCTGCATTCTCCACCAAAAACTACAGTTACAAAATTACCCCCACTCCAATCAGACTTTTCATTTACCAAGTCAAATAACACCCAGGGATTGATTTCATTAGTTAGAACATTAATAATACAATGCAAATGGCTATAGAATGGAAGAAATTAGGCTCTTCAAATTGCCCTCTTTAATCCAAATTAATCTTCAATTGGTGCAGGATACTTCCATCTTTTTTTGTGGTTTTCTTTCTCTAGCACTAGCCCATTTCCAGTCTGTAATTTGCCTAAGTCCCCTCCCATTACCCAATTCCTGATATGACTAGAAAACACACAGACACATATGCATGCACGCACACACACACACACACACACCTGAATTTCAATGACAAATTTATTGTACTATTCCTTAGCCTTAAGTCTCATTAAACTGTTTGTTCTTGACTAAATTCATAAATAGTTTTAAACTTTCCTTAAGGCCAGTATGGTACAGTCATCCCTAAGTAGAAGATTGAATCGACACAGTGTATGCTTTATATAAAAGAACAAAAAGGGGCATCTGTGTGGCTCAGTCAGTTAAGGGTCCAACTTCAACTCAGGTCATGATATCACGGTATCATGAGTTCGAGTCCCGCATTGGGCATGGAGTCTGCTTCGGATCCTCTGTCTCCCTCTCTCTCTGCCCCTCCCTGACTTGTACTCTCTTTCTCTCCCTCTCTGTCTCTCTCAAAAATAAACATTTAAAAAAAATTGACTTGGACTTATAGTCAATCAACTCAATCAGTTTGAATACTACTTCTCTATCACAGGAAATCCAATTTAACTTATTTGAGGTAAAATGTAGACACAATAAAATCCATGTTAAGTGTACATTTTGGTAACTTTTAAAAACTATACACACATATTTAACTACCAATACAATTAATTTATAGAACATTTCCAAACACTCCCAAATATTCCCAGGCTCCTTCAAACTCATTCACTCCTCCCCCTTCACGCCCTGCACCGGGCAAATACAAATCTACTTGCACTCAATTTTCATTTTCTAAAAATTCATATAAATGTAAACATATAAATAGCATATACATTTTCATACCTGACTTCTTTAACTCAGCATGCTATTTTTAAGATACAGCCATGTTGTTTTATGTATTAGTGGTTTGCTGTATCATTGCTATATTCCATTATGTGGAGGTACAACATTTTGTTTATGTGTTTACCTACGGATGGAAGTTTAGGTTGGAGGCTTATTACAAATAAAACTACCAGGAAAATTTGAGAACAAGTCTTTGTTTGGAGATGTTTTTATTTCTCTCAGGTAGATACCTCATACTGAGTTACATGTCAAGTGTGTATTTTAAATTTATGAAAAATTGCCAGTTTTCCTTAGTGCTTGTGCCTTCTTAAATTCCCACCAAAAATATAAAAGTTCATTTGCTGCACACCCTGACCATCATATAGGCAGTCTTTTTAATTTTAGTAATTCTAGTGCTTGTGTAGTGGTATCTCATTACGGTTTAATTTGTATTTCTCTGATTTGATTAGTAATGATGAGATTACCATGCTTGTTGGTTATTCACAACACCTCTTTTGAAGTATCTATTCACATATCCTGCACAATATTTTAAGGGTTTGTCTTCTTTTTTTGGAGGTCAGAAAAATGTAACTGACACAATTTTATAGCTTTTTCTTTCATTTTAATGATTGGGTTTTTCAAAGAATAGAAGTCTTTAATTTGTATGAAGTCCGATTTATTCACTTTTTCTTTTATGGTTCATGGTTTTTGCATCCTAAGAAATCTTTGCTTATCCAATGATTGCAATTATTTTCTCTTATGTTTCATATGAGGAAATTTAGAGTTTTAACTTTTATATTTAGACCTCTCATCCATTTTAAGTTAAATTTTTAATGTCCTGTGAGGTAGGGGTCAAGATTTAGTTTCTTCCTTATGGGTAACCCAACTGTTCCAGCACAATTTGTTGAATAAAGCTTTCATTTACCTATTGCATTACTCTGTCAGCTATGTCAAAAATAATTTGATCCTACATGGGTTGACCCACCTCTGGACTTTTAATTCTGATCTGTTGATTTATATGTCTAGCTTTATATCAATCACATTGTCTTAATAGTTTGCTTGAATCAACATGCAAAGTAGGTCAATAATTGTATTGGGTGTTACATCTTTTTTAAGTCTATTTGATAGGATCTCCTAGTGTTGTGGAATGCATTCCTCTATCCTGCCTATGTCCAGTAAATTAATAGCAATACATGGTTTCAAGTTCAACTTTATTTAGACCACAGGAAGTACTGGGTGATACTATAAACTCTGATAATTAATCTTCAAAAGAGGAACTTGGAAATTAATTTTTTAATTTCCTTCTTTATTTGTATAATCCCATATTTGATAATTTGAGTTGAGGAGTTTATAGTTATTTTGACTTTAGGAGTCCCGGGGAATAAAAAAGTTCTTGAAATCACAAAGCAGATATAAGTAATTATCAGTCTAATGATGAGTACAAGAAAACCATCCTAAAGGCAGGGACTAGACAACCGCATTGACTCTGGATCCTAGAGAACTTGAACCACAGATAAATGTGTTTAGTCACCTCAGAGGAGGCAGAACTGCCTCGGGTTAATATTGGAAAGCTCTGAGTGTGAATATTCGTAATCACTCAGCATTTTCCTTCTCTGAACATCCATAAAGTGACATTCTCAAATAAGGGCTGGTTCCACCTAACAAGATCCAAGTCAGAATATGGAGACATGCAAGAATGACAAGAACAACTAAGGATGTGTAGAAATTATTTCAACATTGCCTAATTATCTCATTCAATATATACAGTATCAGCTACACTTATATGCAAGGCTCAGTGCAAAATTAAAATGCAAGACTCCTTGTTCAAATATCACTATGAACTTTAAGGCTGCAAAACACAAGCATTAAACAAGGTATGAACCCTTCTACGTGGGAGGTCATGTGTGACTGCAGAGGTTGCTTCCGTGAAGCGGGCCCTAAATTCATGTGGTGACCTAAAGTATCTCCACGTTACACAAGGAAGCTGCAGAATAGAAATGTAAACTGGCTTCCATAAGGTTATGAAGCTAAGTCATGATGGAGAAGATAGGGTTTCTGATTCTAAAGAATGTCTACACTAAAATATCCAAACACCATACCAAGTGATATAATAAAATAACTTGAGGAAAGTAAGGAAAGCATAGGGAGCAAAAGAGGGTGGGAAATTGGTCTGAACCCCTTTGGCACAGTTTGAAATTTTGAGAACTAGCCTTGCATTCAACAGTCAATTGTGAAGGACCTTGGGTCACTTACTAAGGAATTTGAAGCATTTTTGATGTATGCATCACCTATATCAGAATCATTTAGGGTACATGTTAGAAATCAGATTCCTGAGCTTCCAAATACACATACAGGACCAGAATCCGATTCGGATTTGTCCTCAAAACATGTATACTTAGCACAACTCCTGAGTGACAATATGCAGTTTATTCATCATTTTCAGATCTAGACTCAAAATCAACCTCCATGATCACAGACAACCAGAGTTCTACCTTATAGATCCAACCTCCTTCCAGTTCATAAAAGGAACTCAGAGTGCAGAAAACAGTAAGGACCCTGGCACTTTTAGGAATGGTTAATATTTCAAATATAGAGAACAAAAATAGACATGGAGGGGAAAGCAAAAACGGTAGAAAGAATTGTAAGAGAGAATTGAACCAGTAAGAGAGAATTGAAAATTTCCTGAGACCATATCTGGTCAAAGATCACAGTAGGATAACCAAGTTTTAGTAGAAAACTTAGAGTAAAGTGAAAGGATCAAAATTCTACTAAAAGTGATGTCAGCGGGGGCAAATTTCACTCCACTGAATATTGCAGAATTTCCTCTGCAACAATGCTTCAAGCACTAAATAATTCTTTTATCATTTTCTTCAAAACATTCATTTTACATTCAGTTTTCTCATAAAGGAAAATAAAAGTAGAGAAGGAAAAACAAAATAAAGTAAGAAAATACAATCAGGACAGAACCTTTTGCTTCGTTGCTGCAGAACCTTTTGCGCCTGCCTTTGGAGTTTCCTCCACTTACTGGAGAGAACACAGGGGAGCATGTTTTTCTGCCCAATGTGGAATCAAACACCCAGCCTCTCCTCTGAGAGGCTTTGTTGGCAGTCACACATGGATCCGCTCCAGGACCGGCAGATTTCAGGCCCCTGGAGAGTTGTGAGATTGCAAAGGGCAGGGAAGATTGGCAAAAATATTGACTTTGATATTTCATCACTTCACATTTCCAAAGAGTCAAAATGCACTGACAACTGCACCTTTCTAACCAGATGCTACCAGAGGTTCCCCAGCATAGCACGTACACGAGAGACTGAAATACCAACAAAGCCCCGAACCAAATGATTTATATCACAGTAAAGTCAAGAGCAGCATTTCTGCTTCTCACTCTGCTTGATTTCTCTGTTCTAGTTTGGGTAGCACTTTACAGCTTCCTGTTACAGGACTTCTCAACTTCCTGTTTTCTCATGCTCTTTTGACTTCATTTATCCTTCCAGGGTATGTATAGCTTCCCTGACTCTTAAGGTCTGAATGGTGACAAGCAGCACCCCAATTTTTTTCCCACTACTTGTTCTGATATCAGAGATGTCATCTGAGCAGAAATAGTGAACATTATTCAGTGCTTGAGATGTATTCATCTGGGAATGACATCATCTTACGTGGTGTTGTATATTCTAAGGGAAGAGGGTCTGAAGAATGAAGAAAAGGATATTTAAAGGAGTAGTTGGAGGAAATCAAACTTCTGTTTCATATGTTCTTTTTATAATTTTAACAGTCTTTGACTCATAAAATACTATAGCTGATAGAATGAAGAATAAACATCTTATTCTATTAAAAAATAATTTTGCCAATAAGATATGTAAGAATGAGGTAATTTTGGTCTAATCATTTTCTTTTTTAAAAAAGTTTTATTTTTAAGTAATCTCTACACCCAATGTGGGGCCTGAACTCAGAAAACTAAGATCAAGAGTCACACACTTCACCTACTGAGTCAGCCAGGCACCCCTAATCATTTTCTTTTTTTTTTTAAGCTCATGTATTTATTTTTGAGAGAGAGAGAGAGAAAGAGAGAAAGAGAGAGAGCGCACGCGTGCATTAGAGGGGCAGAAAAGAGGAAGAGAGAGGATCCCAAACAGGCTTGGCACAGAGCCCAATGCTGGACTCAAACTCACGAACCTCAGCCGAAATCAAGAGTCAGACACTTAAACGACTGAGCCACCCAGGCGCCCCAAATCTTCTTTTAAATGTAGCTTATGCCACAAATAATTTCTGTGACTACCTTTCTATGATGTGTGACTATTATCCTATGTACCCCTCAAAATCCAGATCCATTGTCATGTCTCCTATGAAGCCATCTCCAGCCCCGTTACTCAGCCCCTTCCTTGCACATCCCACTATTAGGCACTTACTACACCTTATTACAATATGTGTTTGAACATCTGCCTTTCATATCAGAAGCTTAAATTGTGTTTATTTTATATTTTGACCTCATATAAAGATTGTTGGCTTTGTCTTGGCACATATAGGTGTTCAATGTTTTGTTGTTTCTGTTGCTGCTGTTTTTTCACTTGCAAATATGACTCTTGGTTAGAATCGAAATAGCACGCTTTGGCTCCGGCAGTTTGCTTTGCTGACATCTTTCCAAACAGCATCCCCAGCTACTTAGTCCTCATTTAGGCATTACCTCTAAATGCATTTCCTCCTTCCACATTAAAATCATTCTTTCATGGGATCTGTTTTCTTGCCTGATCCTTACTAATATATAAGCATAGAAATTTTACCTAACTCCTGGTATGGTTATGAAGCCAAAAGAGGATGATGTTTTGTTTAATACATGCCTGGCACACGCTAAGTGCTCAATATGTGCTACCTATTATGTACAGAATAAGCAGTCAACTGTGATACTTATTATAAGCAGTATTTGGAAAATTATCTGATTTTAGAATCATTTTTAATTAGACAAAGCAGAGCCTTAAAAAGCACCTTATGGGTGACACCCCTTATCTTCCAACCATCTCAAAGTGACATCCCACCCCCAAATTTTCTCTGGCCCTGAAACCATCCATTGCCTTAGGGCTCTATCTAACCTCCAGCTTGTCAGGGAAGTAGGATTAGGGAATTGGCTTTTGATAAACTCTTTTAATTCTGTTCCTGTGCACTATCCACTTAGGAATGGTGGAAGTAGGTGGCCCAAGTTGTCCCTCCTTGAGTCAAACCACAGCAGTTACTGCAACTTGAACCCATTGGTTTGTAGTGCTCCTGTTGCATTCTGTCTTTAGTGGGATTAGAAATCCAAAGTTACTTCATCTGCACATACATGAAAGAAACACATACACACACACACTCATACACACAAACTCTACAATAATAAGGAAAGCAAGGCAAAACCAGGCACAAAATAAGGTTAACAGTCTATTCGTATACAATGCATTTTCTTTTATAGAACTCTTTAGATTCATTCTTATCTAAGTTTCACAAAAACAAAAGAAATCAAACAAACAAAAAACAGGTCAAACCAATCAGAAAATACTTTCTGAGTGAGGCTTGTCAGGAAATGTTATCTCCATCATAGGAGAAAAGGAGATGGAGGCAGAGTTATATTTCTAAGGCCATGACACCTGCGAGGATCAGAGATGGCCCTGAGTGCAGCACTCCCTGACCCATCTGCTTTACCTTGCCATGAATCCAAGAAAAGCACTAGCTCCTGACCAAGCCACAGCAGAATATGACAAAGTGCACATGAAACTCAGTGGCTGGGGATGGTGATCTGATGGAGTTGAACTTCACAAGCCTGTGGGAACCAGCCCTTTAGGAAGCTCACTAAACTGTGCATGGTCACTCTGTGTGTTCCCTTGATCAACTCTTCCTTTATAGTTTCCCCAAGTTTATCTCAGACCCACATGGTTGTTGTCTATATCCACAGCATTTCCATCTTCCACTTACTAAAATTTGTTCTTCAAACCTACCATCTGGAGAGAATTTGGAAACGCCAAGCCCACAGAAGTGATCCCCTCAAGTGAACTTGCATTTGAATAAGGAACAATGATGGTTGGATTTAAGTCACAGCAACTGGCTGTAGAGGAATATTTTCAAACAAGGAAGCTAGCAAGGATCCATCAACTCATACCTCATAATCTGTTCTTCCTAATGTGTGCAGCTCCTGGGGCAACAGTACAAATGGAGATCCACATGACATATGTTTAAAGATTTAAATTCCAAAAAGTCAAGTCAACAAATCATTAAATTTTATTTGAACTTCCTACTTTAAAATACATACTTTCATTACAACCTGGAAGGGCACTTTTGAATTTAGAATTCTTTGACTCTTCAATGTCCTGGACCAGAAACATGGCAATTTGGGGAGAGGCGACCATCCTTTTCCCTTCCTATCACTGGCTCTGTCCAGCAATGCAAGTATACACACATGTTGAGACTGCACATCAAACTCCATCTACACCGGTTGTAAAGAATTTCCTTGTAGCTTTCCCTTGACCCTAGGAATGAGTACATGGGCTACTTCCTCAGAGGTAAGACTTGGGAAGAACGCTTGCACAGCCCTTAGAAGTGAGCTTGGGACTGATTTGGCAAAGGACTCCAAGGTCCCAGATACATACAGCATGGTCTAGAAGAGGAATACGGGGTCTAAGTGAAGCTTCATCTGCACAGCTTCATGGGTGCCTCCCACTGAATGGAGGCACAGGAGAGAGGAGGGTCAGAAAGGTATTCTCTAACACCAGGGTCCAGGCTCAGGGTTCCTCTTGCCTGAGACTGATATAGGCACTGTCATCAACACCCACTGGATCAGCCTATGTGGCGAGTGAATTTCATGCAAGGTTCGGGATAAAGAAGACAGGATGTATATTTTGAGAATCTAAGAGACTAAGTTATGCCAAATTTGAAAGAAATATTGATGTGATGAGATGTCCTTTCCATCTACCAGCCCTAAATCTCATTCATGTTTTAAAGAGTGAGACCACAAAGGTTGGGGAAGAGTTTGAGATTATCTCAAAGACTCTATTGGGGGAATTTAGAAGCAACATTGACTGCTAGTGAGGGAGAAAAATGTGTTAGCAGTCTGTAGGGAAGGTGGCACTTCTACAACAGATGGGCCGACTGGATTTTTTTCTAATGATGATTTTATGCCTTTGGCAGAAGTTTTCCATGTAATTTAGGAAAGAGGGAAAACAACATAAAGAAAATTGATGCTGTTCTTTAAGACTGGGGAAAGGACATCAAAATTAGAGTTGTTAGTGGTGCTAGGTTGAAAACATAAAATACTTGTGCACATTTTATGAAAAGACTTGCCTTGGAAATTGGTGAAATGAAGCCAGGTTTCAAATGTAGGGTGTGAAGTTCCCTGAAAGGAAAGGGTCAGTCAATTAAGTGAAACCAATGTCTTTTATTAGCTCCGTCACATCTCTCACCTGTTTTACTACTTTGCCTGCTGATGGTTTTCCGTGCTACATAAATCTACACTTTTCTATCCATCCTCCCAAAAAACTTTCCAAAAGTGAAAGTGAATGGGTAATCTTTAAGCACTTTTAGCTGTTCCTTATCAGTTGCATTTGAATTTCATACTCTTTAAAGCAACTTGGAAAATGACCCCCACTATCTGGCCGTGATCAACTTTTTCTAGCTTCATTTCCTGACTATCTCCCCTGAATAACCTATGGAAAGTTTCCCTCTACTGACATGCCTTGTGCCTCTGCATATTCTATTTATTCTACCTTGATCACCTCTTTCTGCCATACTTGCTCTTGATGAACTACTATTTATCTATGAATCCTTATTTTTAAAAACCACCTTTTCTTGAAAATTTTACAGCTCCCCAAGGGAAAGTTAGTTATTTCTTTCTCTGTGTTTGCCCACATTTTGGGCACATCCCCAGTAGGGCAGTGTACTTGTCCTCTAGGTCTGCTGGCACAACTTTGGCATTTTCTTCTAAGGGAAGCCAGCTACCTCCCTTTAAATTTCAAAGGCCTGCTGAAGTTACATATATCAAATGACGAGAAAATAACATCTAGCAGAAGGAAACCTCATCTGTTTCTTATCTTTTTTTTTTTTTAAGAGTAAGGGAATTTTATTTTTCGTCAGAAGCTGCTCAATAGAGCTACCTATTAGGTCATATGTTCACCCCTAAACCAATCACTAGCAAGTGTAATCAAATTACCATGCTTAAAGAACTCGTAATAGTGTAATCTTCCTTAAGGGGCAGGTAGTTGCACAAACATGGAATTCTTTTGAGAAAGTGAGATAGGAAAATGAGCATTGGCATTGGCAAACAACAGTATTTGCTCCAGATGTAAAGTGGCTTGATCTAAATGGGATTCACTAGTCATGTAGCCTATCATACACAGGTACTATCATTATAAAACATAAAATTTAAAACAAAACACAACAAAAACTGTTGGGGGATTACTTACTGAGTAGATGAGCACTTCTTCCCAGATGAGCTTGTCTTCCAACTTGTGATCTGATCTCTGAAACACCATCTAATATTTGGTGTTACATGGTAACAACATGAAACCTGAGACCATGGTTTGGAGCTGTCCACTTGAATCTCTCATGATTATTCTTATTTTTTTTTAGTATATTTATTTATTTTGAGGAAGAGCATACATGCAAGCAGGGAAGCAGCAAGGAGAGAGGAAGAGAGAGAATCCCAAGCAGGTTCTGCACTGTCAGCACTGAGCCTGATGCAGAGCTTGATCGCATGAAGTATGAGATCGTGAGCTGAGCAGAAATCAAGAGTCAGATGCTTAACCGACTGACCCACCCAGGTGCCCCTCATGGTCATTCTTAAAAGAATAACTCAAAATCTTTGTTTTATGGTTTTCTATAGTGATAAAAGCCAAAAGAAAAATAATTCAACCCTGGGAAAAGACAAATATTTCAGTGAGTTGGAAATTGAAACTTCATATTAGCCATCTCAAAACTCATTAATTTTACAGAAACAGATTTTTAAAAAAGTGCTATGGTGCTATGCAGAAATATTAGAAATGAATCTTGGTACCTGGCAAATTTGGGACTTACTGAATCTCCTTTGGAGGCTCTTATATAATCATTATCAATGATGAAAATTAATAGCAGTCTACCACTACATTCACAGGCAAGACCACATAGGCCTTGATTCCTGATGACCAAGTGTTCATCTCATACCATTAGACTAAGAGGTCTGGCCAACTGGAATTCTGGACTAAGACCAAAGACTATACTATGCCTTGGGAAAAATAATACCAGCTAAGGTAATTTGATATGCAGTATAACTGACAAATAATGCTTTTATCTGTGATTGTTCATATGTGTTTGCATGTGTTCTAATTATTCTCTTTTTACTACACAAAAGATGTATTGGTAGCTAGATTTACTATATAGTCTACAGCTTATAGATGATCTGGTAACATCTGGGTGGGATTATGATGGAATTAGAGGAGAAATGTACAACATATGGAGACTGTGGATTCCAACACAAACAGCATTTAAAGGAGCCTGTGATATTCCCTGTGGATAAAGTAAACCAAGATGTCTTCGAATTGCATCCCTGCTGGAAGGTGATGATTGCGTTTGTGTTTCTTCTCATGGATCATGTTAGACAGAAATATCCTTGAAACTGTACATGTAGCAAGATGGCAGCCATGGCATGAAGGAGAGAATACCTACATTACCACTCTAGAGAAAGAATCAGGGAGCTAGAAGGCTGGGATAGCAGAAGAGCAGAGGCAAGCTGGAGCTGTCTTAGGAAATTAGCACCTATGGTCAGCACACTATACCCACTATCTCTTTCTTTCTGAACATGCCATATCCACAGACCAGTGCTTGGGAAAATAGGTACTGAAGTGTTCTTCAAGCACTACTGATTGAATCAGGATCAGATGTCCCTGTGAGTCAAAGGAACTGGGTAGATACTACATGGTGAAGAATAGTGTATTCAGTCATAAATGACTCTACCCAATAAGGTTAATACTAATTAAATAGGCCAATCAGATTAGCTTCTTCTGTAATTTATACTGAAGTATGGAGAGTTTTTAATAGGCAGGAAATGGACACAAACACAACAGAAATGAATGCACAATGAATAAAGTAAAGTTCCTTTGCCCACTTTGCCTTTGGGATGGGCATTGTGTTGGAACTGAGATCAAGAATGGATTGTTAATCAGAGACTTCATTTACATACCTTCGTTAGTAAATACAAACAAAGAGATACAGAGGACAGTGAATTTACATTTTGATGGGGACAAAAAAAAGCTCTGCAAATAAATCCCCTGTATAAAAATGGTCACATTAGAACAGCTATATTAAACTGTATTATTAAACTGTATATATCAAAATGCCCTGGATGATACTTCATTCTGTCATTTAGCAAGAGATTGCTATGGATAAGTAACTGAATCTAGGACAAAATACAAAATATTGGTGAGAGACTGACCCTTCATTTAGTGGACACATATATTTACATATATCTGTTTGTGTATGTTTATGTACATATTTATACTTATCTCATTTCGCAAGTAGTTAACCAGAGAAAATTACCTACTCTCATAACATGTTGCCAAGAGTTTTAGGGGATATAGAAAGAAAAATTATGTCCTCTAACCTCTTTCCTTAAGGCTATTTAGATCACACGTATCACAAAAAAAAAAGAAAAAAAATCAAGGCAAACCTAGGTCAGTGCATGGATTTGAAGTCATCAAACTATATGATCAGAGATGCTTAGATTTAGAAGAAAATGTAGAGGTCATATTAATACATATACATGGAATGAATAATGGGTTTAATGCATGAAAGAACCAAAGAATCTAATAAGAACCCTCCTGAATTGCCTAATATATTGCCTTGAATTGTTATTTACTTTTCATGTGTATTAATTAACACATCTGTACCCTTCTCTCAGTGTTTGCATCATGACTTGTGTGTGGGACATTGTTAAGAAGTCCTTGGTACATCTTTATTGAATTTATACTGTCAGAAGATAACTGTGCTAAATGGGGAGGGATGGATATTCATTTTGTTTTCATCAATCAGTCAAAACGCCTTGTTGAATATTTAATGATCAATAAATGTGCAAGATAGTATAGGATAAAATGTATATTCATGAATAAACACCAAGTAATTCAGAAAAGCAAATCTGTAAATTCATAAAAAAATAACCTATACTATAAATATCTTTTGGAGAATGGTGATTTCTTACCATTTTTGTTGTGGATAGGGTTCTCCCATTGTAGACAAAAAAAATGAATCCACAAAATAAAAGATTTCTTCCTAATTTCACTGACTTCAATACTTCCTTTTAATATTCACCTTCCTAAAATGCCCTATCCAAGTTGGATACACTTGGAAAATTGTTCATCATACTCTTTTCTATGGATTCCATGTCAGTTTTCTCTCTGTCTCTCTCTGTCTCTGTCTCTGTCTCTCTCTCTTTTTCCTGTCTCTATGACTCCTCCTCCAGCTCGCTTCACAGGGATTGCTTAAAATTCTCTTACCTGTGTCAAACTCCCTGAGGTCAAGAACTGTTTCTTGGTTTTGGTTTTTGTTGTTTTTATTTTTGGGTTTTTTTTTTTTTTTTTGGTTTGTTTTTATTGTTTTTGTTTTTGTTTTTTACTACTGTGTCCCAGGGGCCCACCACAAGGTGGCCCTCATTTAGGAGCTCGATGCATATATTTTAGTAAAATGTAGGGAAAGACTATGCTTTTGGTCTTGATCTCCTTCTTGAGCTCCAGACTTGATGCATGGACCAATGCCCAGCATGGACATCATCAGGCTCCTCAATCAAGATTTCCAAAACTCAAAATTCATCTTCCATTCAAAATAAATCCACATATTTTTCATCACTATAGATATCCCAATAACTGAGTCTCTAGACTATTGATACTTCTGACCAGAAAAGACTAAAATTATACAGAGGACTCCCAGTGACCTATCATATAATACCTCAGAGTTTTCTAAGTAGAGACTTAACAATGAGTATCCCCCCTTAGAGTCAGTATATTTACATGATCTACCTAGGTTGATTCTAGGTCCTTCTCTCCACTTCACAAGAGGCATCTGAAAATTGTTCTTACAAAAATACTCTATAAACTCTTTAATGTCAAAATCTGTTGCTACTTAATGCAGTTCTTACTGACCTGGAGATGAAAATCATTTAAAAATCATTTGGAGAGTTTTCAAGATTTCCAGCAACAAAGCATGCACTATTTTTCTGATGTGGCACAGGACATTAGAAAATACTTTTGCACAAAACTTTGAATTTTTTGGCCCAAAGAAAAGAAAATACCCCAGAAACAAATAAGATGCGTCACAATAATCCATGATTTACAAGCCCTTTCCCGGATCGCCTGTTGCCCTTAGCAATCCCTAAAGCAGAAACAAACAAAACAAATCCTTTCAGCATATCTTCATGAAACTGTCTGGGATGTGACAAAACTTTGAGAAACAGTTTTGTGATAATGGTTTTGCACTTTATTGGTACTTCTCCAGAGGAGGTGGTGAATGGCTGCTTTCAAATACATAGAGCTATCAAAGGCTAAAGTCAATAAAAACCTCTGTAGAATAATTGGAGAAGGAAGAAAAAGGGGGGGGGGAAGAGCATCAAAGGAATGAAAAGGAAAGAAGGACCTATAAATATAAAAGCCTAAGGAGTATATTTTGGGAAAATAGATGATGCAAAACAAAATTGGGAATAGTTATTGGAGGACCAAGGAAGGCAAATAAAACAATGAGATATATGAGGCCTGTCCTCCTGCCTCAAGTCTAGCTCATCAAACAGTTTTTCATTCCATTTCGTATAGATGAGTTTCATCTGACTACTGCCAACAGAAAGTGCTTGGATTTTCTGACTTTTTTTTTTCACTGTCAAAGAAAATAATAGATTGATAAGATTCAAAAGCAACTAATATAACATCCTCTTCAAGAATGAGAAAAAATACAAATTGAGTTGTGTTAATGAATGAACCTACTTTTCATGTTCTCGAAACTAAGAGTAACACCAGTGGTAATAATAAAGTACAATATTACATTTTTAAAAATCTTGTCTGGGTTACAGAAGGTCAGAATTTTTTGAAAGAATTGTACTTAATTTTACCATGGATGGTATTACGCAATTAAAAGAACTTGGGACTAATCTTCCACCTCTGGGAATACCTGAGTGACAAATTACCAAAGAATGTCCCCGGAGAATTATCTTTGTTGTACAAATGTGCACAGAGGTGGGAGAAACCCTCCATCTGGAAAGAATAACTCACGTGAAGTGAGAGGGCAAGTTTTCAAATCAGAAAAATCAAGGAGTCTGTGTATGATCTTCAAAGCAGATTGGCTTAGTAGGGACAGGCTAGAAGATGCCAGCCAATGTGAACACATAGCCAGTCAGAGACCTGGCTAGGACTCCAGTTTGAAGTCAAATTTTAGAAGCCTAGAATTATAGAAGGATAAAAGAGCCTACATAAATGTGAAACACAGTGATTCTGACCTCTTCAAGGAATCAGAAAAAATAATCTTGAACCATGGAAAGTGAATGCATTGGGGATAGAGGAAAGAAACGATTTGATAATCTAGAGAGATCAGGTGAGCTGGAAATCTGGGAGTAGAATTTCAACAGAAATAAAAATGATGAATGATTCAATCCTTAGGTTCATTTTTGGCTCTGGCATCAACCAGTTTTGTGACTTTGAACAAGTTCTATAACCTCCTGGTATTCAGTTTACTCAACACTAACAGAAGAGGACAGGACTAAATGTTTTCAAAGCCCTGCCCTACTCAGAGACACTATTATTTTCTATTCATGATAGTGTTTGCAATTATATGGTGCTCTGCACCTCCAAAATGTATTTATGTGATAGTGTTTGTTCTTTGAAACAATCCTATGTAGTAGCTCATATAGAAAACACTATAGCTCATTTTAAAGATAAGGAAATGAAGCTTTAGAAAGGTAAGATGACTTTCTCAAGGTTGCTTAGCTAATTAGCCTCAGTGCAAAGACTAGAAATGTTGGCCTGCTGTACTTGTAACTACTTCACGTTATGCCTTTCAGCAACATTGTTAAAGCTTTATGTAAGGAAAACAATTTTCTTACTGGCATTTTCTTCAATTGCCTTATGTCAAAAGGGGTTAAGAACTTCCTGAGAAAATAGGGGGAAAAAGGTCAGGTTTGGAAAAAGAAAGCCTGTAGGTTTGTATATTGAAAGAAAATATAAACAAAGTTAAACAAACAATTATTCAGCAAAATTGTACTGAGAATCAGCAATGTGCAAGGTCCTGTGTAGGATGCTTTGAGAGATACAAAGAGTTTTAAAAGGCAACATATCTGGGGCACCTGGGTGGCTCAGCCAGTTAAGCATTCGGCTCAGGTCATGATCTCATGGTTTGTAAGTTAGAGCCTAGCATCAGCCACTGTGCTGACAGTGTGGAGCCTGCTTGGGATTCTCGCTCTCCCGCTCTCTCTCTGGCCCTCTCCGCTCACTCCTTCTGTCTCTCTCTCAAAAATAAATAAATAAATAAATAAATAAATAAATAAACTTAAAAAATTTTTAATAAAAAGAAAAGGCAACATATTTGTCCAGATAGGGTTTCTATAATCTAGTAGAAACATCAGACGTGTCTAAAGGAAATCCTGTTATAAAACAAGGAGCATAATGTACGGTTGAAGTCATATATTTCTTAGAAATTTCAGAATAGGTTCAATTGAAGTCCAGTTATGGACAAATCAGGGGAAATCTGAAAATTTGGTATTTGAATTTGGAAATAAAGTGGTTCATCTTGAGAAAATTTGAAGATTAGAAATCTGCCAAATTAAGCAATGCATGTTGGTTAATGTAGGAAACTAGAAATGAGTAAAAAAGGTAGAGTTTAGTTTGCAGCTGATTATACAGTGGTGGCCTCATAAGAACACATCACATTACACTGCTTCCATCTTTCCTTGCCTCCCTTCCTCTTTCCTTCACCTTTATTCTTTGTCTTAAGTTCTGCTTTCAATGGACCCAAGATAAGATAATAACCTGTGTTTAATGATCCAGAACATCATAAAGGAAAAAGTGTGAGAGTAGAATGTTTAGTGAAATAAGGTACACTCCACTATAAGAGATTCTCAAAAAATTCTTATATTAATATAAAATATTATGGGTTCATCGAACTAGGTATATTCGTCAGCGTAGTATAATTCTTCCTCAGTTGATAATATGTAGGAAGTCTCAACAAAACTATAGATGTTTTAGGCATGCACAAACCTCTTAACAAACATTTGTAACACTAGTTATACCTAAATATTACATGAGAAAAATACACGAAGAGCATAGCATAGTTATTCTTATGTCAATGTGTATATATTTTTAAAGAAATAATTGAGTGAAATAGAAATGCTTGCAATGTAGGGATGCCCTGGGATTGATACATGATTTTATTATCTGACATGTATTGAAAAGAACAACGAATTAGGGTCAGCACTCCTAGCTTCAGATTCCAGCACTGTCAAGATTTAGCCCTTTAAACTGGAATCAGTCATTTCACTTTCTGGACCTCAGTCAAATGAGCAAGTTGGAGGAGTCACAATTTGCAAATTATGTGCTACAAAGCAAAGTCCAAAAACATGATCTTTGGGAAAAACGTTCTGTGATAAAATATATTGAAGAAACGCTCATATGTTGTCTCCAATTTGTAGATTCTCAAGACATAATGCATATTAAATGCCCAGAAAAGCCCTATAGTAATCATTTTAATTCCATTATAGAATTTTCCAAATATAACATATTTGGAAATTTGTTGGTCCATTGAATATGAACATTCTTCTGACATAGTTTTCCATGGATCTAATTTTTGGAAATGCAGGAATGTCAGTGGAGACTTAAAATCCTAAGATGCTACTGAATACTATGATCTCATTAGAAGGATTGAACTAGGATTTGAAATCCCACACACCAACCCCTACCCTGAATCACAGAAAGTGTCTAGACATAAGCAGGGAACCCCTGAGACTGAGGACTTGGGAAGAAAGAAACAAAAAAAAAAAAAATTACTTCCTCCTGTGGAAGAGGTGAAATCGAGTTTTGATTAACCAAAAGACGAAGTATGGCAGGAGGTCCCAGATTCAGATGTGAAAAAAAGCTAGTGATGCATCTTCTGATCATATGGAGCAGGGTTTTTCCAAGTCAGCACTATTGACACATGGGCTGGATTATTTTCTCATTGTGGGGAGGAGGTCCTGTGCACTTTGACATACTTACTAGCATCCTTGGCCTCTCCCACTGGGGTTAGCAATGCAGAGGCAATCTTGAGGAAAATCCCACATCCCCTACATGGGCACACACACACACAAAATGCACAATAGATATCCGGAGAAAATGAGAAGGCAGGAATTAGGAGACAAGAAATGGGGTAAAAGAGGAAAGAATTCAAGGACCAGAGAGGATGAAGAGATAAAATGACAAAACGGGGCAGGGAAGATAAGAAGGGAAGAAGGAGAAAAGGAAAGATGCTTGTAATTATTTCAACTCCATAGTGGAGGGAGTTGAAGTATGCTGCTGGCTGAGGTCCCGTCTATAGGCAGTGTGAGTTTTGAAGACAGAAAAGACCTGACTTTATTCATAGTTCTGTATCTCTTATGTCATCTTAAGTAGTTCAGTGAACCCAAGCTTCTGCTTCTTGTCCATAAAATGTGGATTACAGTGTTGTAGGTTTGTTTCATGAACTAGAGAGAATGTATGTAATGAGCTTAGCACCTTGCTAAGAATTTAATAAATGGTAGCTGCTTTTATTATTGCTATTTTTTCCTTAGGACCTAATCATGTGGTATCTTTTTTGTCAATTAACTTCATACATCTCTTGTTCTTACTCTTACGTTTCATTAGCCAGTCTGTGCTAGATTATGCTGCCATAATAAACAACTTTAAAACCTCAGCGGCTTACATGACACCCTACTTCATGTCTATTTTATATCAGTGACGTCCCTGCTCTCATTCGTCCTTGCTCACAGACTAGGCTGATGGAGTCTCCATCATGTGGAAGGTCAATGGGTACCATGGCAGCAGAGGAATTGTGTGGCAGCTTTTAAACACTTCCCCAAGTAGTGACACACATCACTGCTGCTCGCGTTCCTTTGACTAAAGCAAGACACATGGCCATATGGCCAACTCCAAGGCAGCAGTGAATGTAACTCTGCCGTATGCTCAAAAAGGGAGACATTATGAAAGCTAGCAAAACTACCAATCAAGTGTCCTCATTGATCAAACAGATCACAGCACGTATCTCATAGAGTTGTTACAAACATTACAGTGGTTGCAATGCCTGAGTGGCTCAGTTGGTTAAGCTCCCAATTCCTGATATCGGCTCAGGACATGATCTCATGGTTCATGAGATAGAGCCCAGTATTAGGCTCTGCTGACAGCACAGAGCCTGCTTGGAATTCTCTCTCTCTCTCTCTCTCTCTCTGTCTCTGCACCTCTGCAACTCACATATGCTCGCTCTCCCTCCCTTTCAAAATAAATAAGTAAACATTAAAAAATAAAATGAAAATTACAGTGGCCAATACATGTTGAACTTTTAGAACAATGTTTAGCATATGGTAATCATGCCATCGTTGCTAGATATTGAGATCTATTGTTGTTGGAAACCCTTCGGAGACCGGAGCCATGGTTTGTGCTGCCTTGCCACCCCATCTGCACTGTCTCTGGTGCCTTGCACCATCTTGTTAATAAATATCTGTTGAAATGAATTGGATAGTGTTCCAGCAACAAGGCTGGGACCACCCACCAGCTGGCAGACCAACCACATGTAGGTTTATCAATTCCATTCCCCCTGCCAAACACCAGTGCACTTCACTAAGCATCCCTCAGCTGTGATTCTCCATTTTGGCAACTTAATGGACCTTAATGTAAATGTTCCCAGCCACATAAAACATGTTGAGAAGTATACAGTTTTCTCACTATTGACTGCCAGCCGCCATCACACTATGCACATACAGTGTACTCCTCCCCAACACCTTTCTTAGAAACATCACAATGGTCAGCACACAGGATATCAGTGGTACATTTTAATGACGATTGGAAAAGAAAAATAAAACAATAAACAAACTTTAAAAGCAAGGGTCTGCATCCTGATATATAAATACTCTTTGGCTTGAGCTCGGTAGAAGGTCTCTACCTATCTGGAGACTAAATGAATTCTGTTTCTTTGCATTACCTGCACAATTAAATATAAGGCCATTGGAGGGGCGCCTGGGTGGCTCAGTCGGTTAAGCGGCCGACTTCGGCTCAGGTCATGATCTCACGGTCCGTAGGTTCAAGCCCCGCGTTGGGCTCTGTGCTGAAAGCTCAGAGCCTGGAGCCTGTTTCAGATTCTGTGTCTCCCTCTCTCTGACCCTCCCCCATTCATGCTCTGTCTCTCTCTGTCTCAAAAATAAATGTTAAAAAAAAATCAAAAAAAATATAAGGCCATTGGAGAGAAAAATGCAGTAGAAAAAAAATGTAACTGAGTTGAAGTCTTCTCTTGGCCACCCTCATGAGCAGTTGAAGTTACATTCTTGGACATTCTTCTCTTGGCCACCCTCATGAGAAACCCTGAGCATTCTACTTAATTTTTTTTGGTTATT
Source organism: Leopardus geoffroyi (assembly GCF_018350155.1). NCBI lineage: Eukaryota > Metazoa > Chordata > Mammalia > Carnivora > Felidae > Leopardus > Leopardus geoffroyi. Next base: position 60,739,978 of record NC_059339.1, read on the forward strand.
AGTTTATGTACCTATGAAACAGGGAAAATAGTTTGTAGGATCTCCTTCTAAGTGCTGATAAAAGAAATTGACAATAAGAAATATGAAAATTCTGTGAATACATAAAAATGATTATGCAAATATCAGATACCATCCATAAAAATATTTTATTTTGATTTTTGGTATTCTCTTTATTTCTTGACCTTTCTGTATCTGATTTCAGTCAATGTTCTCTGACTGGGCTGCCCACTCTTCCCTGTAAGTCCTGTGTAATGAGTAGCAAGTTAAGGCAGAAGAAGAGCAAGCTGACCTCAGCCATGTCCTGAACAGATGCTGCTCAGTGAGTTTGTGCTTAACCCTGAAATCTTGATAATGACAGAGAGGATGTTTCAATCTGTTTAGATTTCTCTAACCTGATAGAAATTGATTGTGAACCACCAAATCCAATAGGTAAATGGAGAACTAAATGGAATGTATGCAGCATGAAGAAGTATGTGCATGTAAATGCAGAGGCTGTGAGAGGGGTTGGGAGACAGGAGGCAGTTATGCTTTACTAGACTTTCACATAAAACCCCCATTTAGAACAATGCACTTCAGGAAGTGACAGATATAACAATATTCCTTATTAAGGTTATTGTCTACTTGCTGCTTTTTTTTTGGGGGGGGGGGTCCTTTTTTCTTATCTAATAAATGAAGGAAAGAAAGGATAAAAGAAAGGAGGGAGAGACAAGTAAAATGCAAAAATATTGATTAAAGACCTAAGAGGTCAAATAATTTATATATTGTGCATTTAACAACCCAACAATACTGGAAGAACCATTATTATTGGCATCTGCCAGATGGAAAAATGGTTAACAGGTGAACCATTTTAACTCATGTGGCTATCATATGGCTTTTAAGCAACAGGTGTCTATTTGATTTCAGACTATCTTTGTTAATGTATTGACATATTAACAACATGAATGATTTGAATGATGCTGTTGGAACCACTCAGGTGGTTATTTAAATTTGAACTAGTTAAAATTAAGTAAAATTAAGAATGCAGTCTCACATTTCTTAAATTAATTTCTTAAATTAGCCACATTTCAAGGGCTCAGTCACCACATAGGCCAAAGGGCTACTGAAATGGACAGCAGAAATATAGAACATTTCTATCATTTCAAAAATTTCCATTGGCCAGAGCTGTTTTAAAATGTGGGCTTTTCATGGGTCAGAAATAACCTATTTCTGTTGATTTTCATGAGGCTTATTACTCTACATGCATGGTGATTTCTGACTCTTCTTTGAGGAAAATATTTCACGAGACAAAAATGCCAATCAATCTTTGATTATTTTAACACAGAAGAAAATAAATTCCATGAGGTTCAAGTCTAAATTCTCGGTAGACCTCTGCAAAGTGATTGGTGAAATTTATGGGCACAGCTGGTTTGCAGTTGTAAAACCCTATATTTTTTAATGCAAAATGGCATCTGTGCCTACTAATTGGATACTTAGGCATACACACAATAAATTGCCTGGGAATTAGAAAGGTGTATTTCTTAAGTCCTGCCCACATCTTGCCATTTTGAGAATCATTGCAGGGATTCATTTTTCCTCCTTGTTATTCTTGTAGGGGAGGTGGAAAAAAGCCTTCTCCTTGTTATAAATATCGCCCGTTGGGAATACATCCTTCCTCCTCCTAATCCAGCTTTAATCCTTCCACGCTCTGAACTAAGAAACCACTGTCTGTTGTGGTAGCTGCCATTCTAAATAAGTTTGAGCTCTGTGATCATTGCCACCTGTCTGGTGAGAAAGGAAAAATCAAACTTGTAAATGCTACAGGCATCCCTGTCTTAGGAGTTGGATTCAAATGTTACACTGAGGCCATAGAAAAGCAGTCAAGATAAAACCTTGCCTAGCCTGTATTTGAACATTTTAGTTCTAATGCGAGTATTCTCAAGTTTGCAATGCAATGGCAGCAATAGAATCTAGGGATATTCTGTTACAAGTTTCATGCAAAAGTTTATTAAATTTGCTCTCATAATTATTGTAAGCCCTAGAAAAGATGACTTGAGCTCCGGAGCCTATACTTCTCTCACCTGAGCAGATTGCTTTATCATTCTTCCGTGCACTGGTAATTTCCATTAGAAAGCTTGCTAACCTGGTATTGACAATTACAAGCCATAATCAGAAGGTGAAAAAGGCTCACCCACTCTGATCTGTGGTAAAGCCGATACCAGCTATCTGGGAAGAAAAGAAACACAAGAAAGTAAACACCGAATGGCTGGTATATCTGCCCTTTTTATGTGAGCACGACAAAGTGTGAAACATGAATGCAGAGAAAGAGAATGATTTTCAGAGATTTAATCCCTTTAGAATAGAAAGCTTTGGTTGCCGTTTAAGGAGCCTTTTCACCTCAAGGTCACAGCTTGAATCTCATCTGGATTTATGTATAGTGTTCGCATTCAATTATTTTTGAGCTCTTTCTGCAGTATTGCCTCCTTGCGTTGCATATATTGTTTATGCCCATTGGCCCTTTTGCACATTTGTCCTGCTCATTCTTGTCTGGTTAATATGCCCTGATCTTTTAAATTGGCTGATTGGGCTGTGATGGATGGGTTATCCTCCTTCCTCCTTTCTTCACCTAGATATAATCAAGTTGAAATCAGACTTCCTGGCCCTCAATGCTCAATGGGGGGAAAAAGCGGGCAGCTCTGGTAATTGGATAGTGCTTGGTGGACCTCCGCCCTTGGAAATATAAGTTCTGTTCTGCTATTTCTAGCCAGTGTAGAAGTATCAAAATAAAAAAAAATCAATTGACTATGGAGAAAATTACTCACTTAGAAAAATCACTATATATATATATATATATATATATATATATATATATACACACACACACAAACACATATTACTATATATATGTGTATATGTATATATGTGTGTGTATATATATATATGTATATATGTATTTGTGTGTGTGCATATGAAGAGATGACCTACATATACTTATTTTAAGGATAACAGTAATTTTAATTAATAAACATTAATTAGGAACTTATTATGTAAAAGGTATTATGTAAAACTTATTATGTAAAAGGTACTACCAGGAACTATAGCTGATAAAAAGATTAAGTGCCATACCTTCCCTTAATTAACTTATTTAATAGAAAGAAATATATATTTGTGCAAAATAAAAATTAGGGCACAGAGCAACATGATGACAAACAAGAAATATATAATAAATCTTTCAGACTCACGGTGACAGAGGAATATTGTGGTCTGGGTTGATTAAGGAAGACTTCATACTGGAGGTAGGTCACAGAGAATATATAGCACAAGAATTAGATAGGCAGAAAAATTAAATTGTAGGGCATTCTAGAAAGTTAGAAGCTGAGAGTATGTATAGTGTGAGCTGTGGACAAGGTGAAATGATTGGCATGGAGCATGATCCCTTAGAAGACATATTGGAGAGATTTGGAGAAAAAGTGAAGCACCACTTTTTTCTTTCACACATGCCTAATCAATTCTTCCTTTCTTTGTCCTCATTTCCGTGCTCCTCCTACTAATGAGAGGCAGCAGACCTAGGGCTGTAGGCCTGTCCTACAGAATCTACAATCCCTTAGCCCTGAAATGCAGGGATGACCATTGAAGGCTGCAAGATGAGGAGCCCAGCTTAGAATTCCAGCAGGAGAAGAAAACCTAGCTTAACAGTGCTCAAATTGTGGTTTGGGGCTTTAACATTTTTCTTTCCTTTTCTTTTAGAGCCATCAATTGCCTTCTACAGACATTGAATTCACTTACAAAGTTAGAACAGAGAAATAAAGTGGAATGCAATGATCAGGAAATTCCATTTGTTTTTTTCTCCCTTTCATCATTTTGTTGAATGTGTGCAGAACTATATGAGGTTATTCATTTGTACCCAAGCAGGAATATAGGATTTGCCATATTGGATCAGCCCATTGGTCCATCAATGTTGTATTCTCACAGCCTCTGGCACCAGATGATACATGAAGCACCAGAGGAGAGCAAACTCCCCCCTCCCCCACATACACACAACAAGGCAGAGTCAATTGTGCAGTGCAATATATGGGGTAGAAGTCTTAGCTGCTTGGGATTGGACTATATAAATGGAATATGGATTTAAAGATGTCTACATAGGGCAGACGCTGCATCAGTTGAGGACCAATGTAGGCAGTTCTTACCTTTAGAAACTGTGTGCAATGTCTTCCTGCTCACTTTCAATTATAAGAACTATTATTTATCTCACAATAATAAATTGGAATAGTGGAATCAAACAGCCTCATTCCAGAAAGATGAAGGCAACACTGTATGATAACTGACACATGGCTGCTTTCTCTCTGGTGAAAGCATAAATGCAGTCAAAACTGGAATTTAACATAATACCTCAGAATCTGACCCCTCTTCCTTTGGTAATTATTCAAATGGGTTCATGGTCTTTTCAATTACTTAGCCTATTCACTCATTCACTCATCAGGATAGGACTGTGTTGTGTGGAAATCTTCTAGCTCCAGTGTGAAGGGAGCTACAAGGAAGGCCTCCAAGGCTCAGTATAGTTGGGGAGTTGAGGTATGATGTGTCATCATAATGCAGGTGAGAGTATGGGCTATGTCACAGGTGTGGGCAGCTGAAATAACACATGCATTCAGAGAAGAAAGGGACCGATTCTAGATGATACAAGAAGGAACAAGCTTTATGCTGATATTTTCTTCCTGAAGGAGAATCTGCACACAACATAAAACAATCAGACATTCCTCAGAATACAATATTTGTGCAAAGTAAAAAATATTCTTAGTTTTATCAGTAAATTGTAGGGTGGGAATTGTGTTCAACTATAGATAGATTTCCCGATCTATATAATTTTGCAAAATTATTTCTAGTTTTATTTAGGATTTTCAACCTGAAGCCCCACCCAGACCTGTTGATAGTGATTCTAATAATGATGGCAGAGTCAGCTACAGAATCTCTGGGGCTCAGTATAAAATGAAACTAGAGGGACCCCAGTTCAAAAAGCAGAGCAAAAAGTATCCATTAAAGATATTCAAATATAAAGCTTTTCTCTTTACTCCATGGTCTCTCCTTCAACCTGTCATGGTATGTTTAATTTGCTATTTAATGTCATCCTAATTAGTGAAAAATTAAATTTAAATTATTTGCATGACTTTTACTGTTCATCTTTCTATTGCAGAATGCCAGTTTTAAATGCATGTACATGGGGCGCCTGGGTGGCTCAGTCAGTTGAGCGTCCAACTTTGGCTCAGGTCATGATCTCGCAGTTCGTGAGTCCAAGCCCCGCGTTGGGCTGTGTGCTCACAGCTCAGAGCCTGGAGCCTGCTTCGGATTCTGCATCTTCCTCTCTCTCTGCCCTTCCCCCACTCATGCTCTGTCTCTCTCTGTCTCAGAAATAAATAAACATCAAAAAAAATTAAATGCATGTACAAAGGCACTTGGGTATGGAATCACCAAACTTGCACAATTCATAATCTAAGCTCATATACCCATCTATATTTTGGTCTTACCAGAACAGTGGGTCCTACACAAAACTAAATTATTTGCATTTCACTTTCTTTTTTCAGGAAACTAGCTTTTTTATTACAAGAGGCTTATGATGCGGTAACAGTGCTTGCTGAGACCCATATGGAAATTTTTGCTTCTTTGGTGCAATAATGCCTTCCCCCGTGGACCTTCAGCTGGGGATTTGTCTGCTTAGCTTGAAGGATGGAATCTCCTCTTTGTGCTTCTTCACCTGTTTACTTTCGCTCTCCCGCTTCTCAGTGGCCTTACACTTGGCCTTCTGCTCCTTCGTTTGCTTCTCCAAACTTCTCTTTTCCGTTTCTAAGTCTGCACCTTTCCTCTCCATGTCTGACCTCCCCTGTCGGCCCTGCGGCTCCTTCCTCGTGCCACACGCCACACTGCTCTCCTACAAGACTTTGGTAGGCGGCCATGGTCATGCAGATGTCATCCTGGACTCACAGCGAAGGCAGTCCCCTCTCTGCACAGTTGACTATGACCGCCTGGATCAGCTCTTCAAAACACTGCGAGCAGAGCTCCCTGCGCACCGGGGTAGATGCTGGTCCCCCTTGCCTGCCGCTGCTGCAGCTTCAGGTCCGGCCGCTCCTAGAGGTGCACCTTTCCTCTCCATGCCTTGATACCTGCTGGACTCATGGCTGCAGCCACCCACTCCCTTGGGGACAGGACGCTATTCAAGATTTCTTCTGCTCACTTGGTAGGATCTGGGACACAGGAAGCTTGTCTTTGTTGACTGTGAGATTGGATCCGAGGGTCCAGGCTGCTGGGGGGCTGCCTTTCAGTGGCCGTGCTTTGGGGCTCCTTTTCTCTGTGTTCGGCTCCCGACACTCTCTGCTCTCAAACTTGAGCAGAGAGTCCGCAGGGGGGATTGCGGGCGGCGATGCATTTCACTTTTTGATATTCATATGTTCTACCCATTCAATACTCTACCTTCAGCTTAATGATAAGTAAGAAATAATTGAAAAGAAAAGAACTGTGGGTTGCCTTATCTTTTCCTTTCCTTCTAAGGTGTATTTTCAGTGTAAGTGGTTAGCTAACACACAGGGAAGTAACTTGAGTAAGAAAGGATATAATAGAGATCCTGGAATGTTCATGATTCTTAGGCTGCAATTGTCTTCATTTCTCATTCAAAGCAAGTTCTGGTTCAAATGGAAAGCATGATCTCTTGGGGAAAGTGTGGCCTTACTTAGCCATAGATGTAACAAATTTACCTTGTACTTTTGAGTCTTACTGAATTCAAATTCACTTTGAGTCCATCAGAATTCTGAGCTCCTGGTAACTTGTAAATTTTAAATGTAAATGGTTGGCAAGTGATGTTGGTAATAATGCATATTTCAAGTATATACTCTGCTCACATGCATGCCCTAATGCCCCACTGAACTTCACTTATAAAATACAGTTCAAAGATAAAATTATTAAGAAATTCAAGATGGTGACAGGAGCATTAAACCAAATACAGAGCCCCTTTAAGACAGAGCTCTGTGCAACTGCACAGGCCCAAGCCCATGAAGTTGGCCTTAATAATAATACTATTAAATGTCTAACATTTACTGTACAGGGCTATGTGATAAAGCTACCTTGTATATCTTATATCTTTAATTTTTATAACAGCTCTATTTGATGTAGGAGAAAATTGACATTTCGATATATTAAGCAATGATGTTCTAGGTTCTTTATATTGAAAGCGTCATTCTCTGGACCATCATAAGATGAGGTTTGTTGGGAATGAAAAATCCTGGGCCCTATCACAGACCTGCTGAATCAGAATCCGCACTTTCAAGAGCATCTCTGGTGATTAGTGTACACATTAAAGTTTGACAAGCACTGTCTGAGTCACTCTGATGACAAACAGAAGGGGCCATGATATGTATCAAATCCTATCTGACTTCAGACCTTAAATATGAAACCAATACCCTACTGTCTTATATAATCCAAATTTCTGATGATAGGCCCCATTCATGTGTATTAAAAGACAAATCTAAATTCCAAGTGGACTGTGATCTGCACCATTGGCAATAACCACTGGCCTGGAAACTTCTACCATGCCTTCCAGTTTTATAAACTATGGTAACTTTATAAATCATATTCTTATGGAACACTAGAATAGTGTTGAGGAATACAGAGTAAGGGATATGTTTCTGAGGTTAATGTAAAAGGCCCTAAGAGAAGATAAGTTTTGAGCTGGGTTATTTAGCTTGGACAAGAGAAGTTGGGAAAGATACTTGCAAAAGACCTTTGGAAAATGTGCAGTGCTATGCTCAATGAGCACTGATCAGTTAGGTTCCTAACTCCATAGAGCTCTGCAAACCTCTAGAGGGACAGATATACCTCTTCTCCCTAACTCAAATCAATCCATATGTAGGGAGAGGAATTTTGCTAGAGGAAGTTAATTCACCTCAATTCAATTATATTTTATTCAAATAGATATTGGGTTGCATATATATTAAATGCAGAGCACTGTGTTTAGTGCCCTAGAGAATAATAGAGATGCAAGACACAGAACCATCATCAACGAGCCTCTGCTCTAGCAGACATTTAGTTATTCAACAAATACTCTATAATGCATAAGAGCTTTAGTGATATTAACTCATTTAATCCTCATAATATTCTTATAAAGAATGTACTCTTTTCACCATCCACACCTTGTAAATAAGGAAACTAAGGCACAAAGAGGTCAAGTACTTGACCCAAATTCACACACTGGTGGGGACTGGATTTGAATTCCATCCACCTGTTTCCAGAATCAATCCGAAAATGTTTATAACTGCTTAATTGCTATTCTAGGCTGCCTCTAAGCCATATTCACAATTTATTATGAAACAAAATAAAACTACAAGAGCATTGTAGGGTGGGAGGAAGGATAAGTTTGATACAAAATTTTAACTTGATTGACTAAAAATATGCGATGACAAGAATTGAGATGTAAAGGACTAAGAGTGACCATGTTTGTTTTTTAAACAGGTATAAAACTATGTAATTTGAATATAAAATATTTTCTCTTGAAATAAAATAATATGAACTATGAAGATGACCCTATTTCCTGGTGTGTGTGTGTGTAACATCTATGCTTTTATATTTGTCGACTGACTTTGTCACCAATTTCAACTGATATGCCTCATTTTTAACTCCTAGCTCTTTATTTACTAAATAGAATAAGATAAGAGATACTCAACTCTCTAAAGTTCATTTTAGATGTTGTTCAGTCTAGTTACATAAATTACAAATACACAATTATAAATCAAAACAAAGAGTACATTTTATTGTCAGAACCCCAGGCACTGGGCATGTGACTCTGACTTCTTGTGCTGATTTTCAAGGAAGGAACTGGATATGGTAAAGTAGCTGTCAATGATGTGACTTGTGTCACCCTAAAAGTACAAGTAAACGTCACTCTTCTCCAGAAGAGTAAAATATAGACTAAGTAGATAGTGGAATAAAATATTCAAGAACACCATTTTGTTTTAGTTTGCCTTTCAAGTAAGTAGAAGGGCCCTTGATTACCATCTGTTGTGGATTGAATAGTGTACCAGCAAATTCATGTCAGCCTGAAACCACAGAATGTGACCTTATTTGGAAATAGGCTCTTCACAGATGTAATTAGTTAGGATGAGGTCATACTGGATTAAAGTGGGTCCTAAATCCAATATGATGTGTTCTTCCTAATGTGACAAACATGCATAGAGGAAACACCATGGTCTAATGTGTGCTAATGCAACATTTGTGCAACATGGCAAAGACACACATAGAGAAAACATCAGGTGAAGACAGAGGCAAAGATTGGAGTGATGCATCTATAAACCAAAGAATGCTGAGGGTTGTCAGAAACCCCAAGAAACTAGGATGCAGGCACGGTAAAGGTTCTCCATCTCATCCCCCAAGAAGAAACAGACATGCTGACACTTTGATTTCAAATGTCTAGCCTCCAGAAATGTGAGAGAATCAATTTCTCTTGTTTTAATTCAGCCATCCAGTTTGTAGTGTTTGGTCACAGCAATCCTAGGAAATTAAGAGAGTATCTCTTAGTTGGTTAGTATTGAGCATTGATGAGATTGCTGAATTTGATTTGCCTGCAGTCCAAGGAAGGTATGTTTCATGAAGTCAGTGGTTTATTTTATACTACTCAGTCTATTTCTTATGGAAAAATATATTGTGCTTGGTTATAATTAAAAAGACAAGCAAACAAAACAAAACAAGATTCTAAATAATGGACTGATATATTAATTGAATATGGAGCCCAACATTAAGAAAATATTTATGAGAAAATCAAAGGGATTCCACTAGGACCATGACACATTTTATAGAAATGGTATGTAAGGGTATCATTTAGTTGCATCAGTGGATGAATTACAGAGAATTATAAAATGCACATTAGAAGTTTGATCATCCTGGGGCACCTGGGTGGCTCAGTTGGTTAAGAGTCCGACTTCGGCTCAGGTCATGATCTCGCAGTTTGTGGGTTCAAGCCCTGCATCCGGCTCTGTGCTGACAGCTCAGAGCCAGGAGCCTGCTTCAGATTCTGTGTCTCCCTCTTTCTATGCCCCTCGCCTGCTCATACTCTGTCTCTCTGTCTCTCTCTGTCTCTCTCTCTCTCAAAAATAAATAAACATTGAAAAAAATATTTAAAAAAAAGAAAGTTTGATCATACATAAAATCCAGAAATGTTTGTAATTGTGTCTAGTTTATCATTGTTATTGTTTATTTTCCTATGCTGGTTAGCACAGAAATTCTCTAAAGGTAAAGTACCTGTATGCTTTTTTCAGGAAGAGTAGGACAAGGGGACAGAAGGAAGGCAGGTATGTGTGTGTGTGTGTGCGTGTGTGTGTGTGTGTGTGTGTGAGAGAGAGAGAGAGAGAGAGAGAAAGAGAGAGAGAGAGAGAGAGAGTTGTGAGCCTGACAAAGGACTCAAGGTCTTAATATTAAATTCCACTGGGATTCTCTCATCCCCAGGTCACCAGATGGCATGTTGCTTGCCTAGGAGTAACTAATTTTTCTATCTACCTTGTCTTCATCTTCTGTGCTTTCCTCACTTCCTTTCCCATTCACCATACTATTGCCAAAAAAATTTTTTTTCTAATTCACTTTTCTGTATAGCTCTTTTTTTTAATGTTTATATATTTTTGAGACAGAGAAAGACAGAGTGCAAGCAGGGTAGGGGCAGAGAGAGAGAGGGAGACACAGAATCCGAAGCAGGCTCCAGGCTTTGAGCTGTCAGCACAAAGCCTGACACAGGGCTCAAACTCATGAACTGTGGAGATCATGACCTGAGCCAAAGTCAGAGGCTCAACCAACTGAGCCACACAGGAGCCTCTCTGTCTAGCTCTGTATTGACTCCTAGTAAGATCATAAATCTTATCTTTGGCAAAAATTTAAAATAAAAAAAAAACAGAGTTTCCAGAACAGAGACTAAGATGATTGCTGAATTTTGAAGGAAAGATATGGACTTTATTTCTCTTCCAAAAGTTCACCTTCATGTAGTATGTGTGTTGTGTGTGTGTGTGTGTGTGTGTGTGTGTAGATAGAGAGAGAAGTGTGGAGAGAATGAGGGAGGAAGAGAGAGGAGGGGTGGGGAGAGAGAATCCAGGAGCTAGGAAAAGTTGGAGTCAAATGTACAGAACAAGCCATATATGTTCAGAGCCATATTACAGAACTAACCATGCTGGGAATCACCATCTAGTGGATATCTTTGCAAATATCTTTGTAACATTTCTCTCCTTTAAACTGATCTACTGAAACATTTTTATCTTCTTATTCCTATGAGGAAAGAAAAGAAAAACTCAATCATCAAGTCTCTTTTTTGGCAAAAATAACTGTAAATGAATAAAGAAATGTCTAACTATTGTAGGACAATCATGAAACTCCACCACACAACAGAAAATCTGCCTGTGAAAACAATGTTCTTCTCTCCTCTCGTTACACAAAGGTCTGCGGTCAGCTTTCCAGCTGTAATTCTCTCTGACACTGAGGATATTAAGAGTGTGAAGAAAATGCTCGAGTAGATTATAAATAATAGTGTGAGACACAGCAAATTATATTTTCTAATAATTGGCATTATGTTTTTGGATGTAAAGGGGAAACAAAGAATGAAAGCAAAGAGAATGTGAATGTAGGGAATCTGGAATTTCACATCACTTCTTAGTAGTGGGAGTGGGTACAAAGAAATAGAAAATAGAGACAGGGACAAGGAGAGAGAAGGAGAAGAAGGAAAGAGAGAGGGAGGAAAGGAAGGAGGTAGAGAGAAAGAGAATAGAGGAAAGAAAGAAAGAAGAAAGAGAGGAATGAAAAAAGTAAACCAATGCTCATGTCCTGATACCACATCAAGCATCTGAATAAAATGGACTAAAGGACAGAGAAATGCAGCTGAACCTGTAGAGATAAGGGTGTGTCTGTCACCCAGGGGAAGTAATTCCAGTTTCCATGGAATGAGTAATTGCAAATATTACTTCTCCTTGAAAATAAAGAGAAGACAATCATATGTGTTTATTGCATATTCACTGTCTTTGTAGCTTTGTACTTTATATAAAATTATTCTAATGCAAATTCATAACTATCAGTCCTGTAAAGACTGAGAGAGATCTAGGTTCTGTCCTTAATTGGCCTATTACATTGTTGACCAAACTTCTCTGAAGCAGCTTTGCCTCCCTGCCTACTTCACTTGATTTGGAGGATTATCTAACAAGATATTACATGAGAAAGCAATTTTTTAAATGTAAAACATGATTCCTCTTGGGATTTCAACACATCTTGAGAGATAGCTGTTTGGGAGGATATTCCTCTTTTAACAAAAGAGAAAAGGCATTACTTTTTTATGGAGGCATTGTGAAGTGAAGTGTTAAAGCAGGAACATAAAAAATTTAAAGCCTGAAAACACACTACAAAGGAGAAAAAGGGTGTTTTTGTGAGCCGAGGTTGAGAATTATTTATCTAGATTGTTTGTCTACATAGTCAAACCTGACCAAACAAGGACTTTGCTTATTGCAGTTTACCTTGATTCTACCAGAAGCTGAAATGCACACTAAACAGGGATGGACCCCTAATCATATAAATATGTCCAATAGGGATAAATATTCACTCCAGTTGACTCCTAAGGTTAAAGGAAAAAGGAAGAGAAGAAGCAAAGGATAGATCAGGAGTCAAGAAAGAAAGAATGATGCAGAAAAAGGAAGTCCAGATAATAAGGAAAAGGAGGGACACAAGAAAAAAATGAGTGGAAAGGCCAAGGGAGAGAAGGAAGATGAGGTTATGCCAGAATAAGAACTAAGAATAAAGACTGAGAGAAAAAGTGAGAGATTATTTAGCAAACCTATGTAAACATGTTCTCAGAATAGTTAAGTATCAAACTTGACTTATTTGTAAATTTGCCTCCAGCAGAGCCTACCATTCACTGTGAGACCCTCTTAAGTTTTCTAATAGTCCATAATATCATTGAAAAGTCATTATAAGTCCTTAGCCTGAGGGACCATAGGTATAAATAGAAAGCCATCTCTGTACTTTGTTGAAATTGTTTGTAGTCACAGCTGTGTATAAATCGAAAGCACTATGAGTTACAGTAATACTGAATGCTTATTCCAGCCTGAATTCCAACCTGATCCTTTGTTCTAGTTTCTTCTATTTCTGGACCAACAGACATATGGTTATTCAAATAGCAGATTTCCTAACAAGAATAAGAAGGATCAAGCGCTATAAACAAGAATTCAGTTCAGAAACACAGTCATGCATTTATGAATTGTATTGGATTTTCTCTACTCTCCTCAGTTCACTTCTCTACCTGCAAACATACACATACCAATACCTACTTATTTTCTCTTTAATCCAAAGACCAACTAACAAAAAATAATGAAATGTCCTATTGGAGACTTCAACAGAATCAAGGCTGTATGAGCAGCACAAGCAAAACTGCACCCAACAACAATGCTCAAGTCTGGCATTCTAATTGACTGAATGTGTGGTTTAAAGAATACTTTGGCACTCACCCTCCACCCCTGCCTTTTCTTGCTTACAGAACTCTAATTTATTAATTTTAGATATCAAGTGATCATAAACTTTAGGGGCTCTGGGCCCATACTCAGCCCCAGGGATGAATCTTGTACAGTGGTGATCCTGACACCAATGAGATGTGAGGGGAAACATGCTGTGGACTTCTATGAAATTTTTAAGTGAGAGATATAGAAAGGGTCATGCTCTCTCCTCATCTTCTAGCCTTTGGATGGAGTCATCAAAGGCTATGATTTCTGGAGCTGTAGCAGCTATCCTGTAACCAGGAGGGCAAGTCTGAGGATAAAAGCTGACATCTTGAAAATGGAAGAGAGAATTTATACTCTTGGTTATTAGCCCTGGAACTTCCAACTTCCACATGTCCAGAATTTTGGGCATGTAAAATAATAAAACACCTTTATCTCTCCATTCTAATCCTAGTTGTGTTTCGGTTATTGCATCTAAAAATACTGGTACAAACATCTTCCATAGAATTTAACACACACACACACACACACACGCAACTTTAATTGATGCGTAAGTGAACTTATTAGGAGGAAACACGGAGTCAAATGCAGAATGAAGATGGAATATTCTTGAAGACACGTATAGATGGAAAAGATTGAGAATCATGGGAGTGAAGTAAATTTTTGATTGAGTGACGCCTTACAGAAAATTGGTGAGGATGAGATTAAGTGTGATGAGAGGAAGTGGCATTGAAGAAGAGGAGAGATATTTTATCTTCTGAAACTGAAAGAGAGCAGATAAGAATTGATACTGAGCTATATTCACAATTGTGGAGGAAGAAAGTTGATAGGTTTTATCAATAACCACTTGAATTTTCTGATTAGTGTATAAAGGTTTTGATGACAGGGTTTGAGGTCATGTTTGATAGTCAGTGTACCTGCCAGGCTGGTGACTTTTCAGGAAATTTCTGAAAGAAATGAGAGAAGCTGATGAGGATTGGCAGGGTAGAGCCAAAGTTCCAGTTAGAGAACATTGCTTGTTGGTGTCCCTCAAAGTTACAGGAATGGTATTTCTCAAAGACTGTTCCCTAGTTTGAGCAGAGGGATTGAGAAGATGAACTCTGATTGGTTCAGTTTTGAGGATTTCCTGGGAAGACTTAGTAAAAATTTATGAGTAGAACATGTTTGGCTTAAGTACTGGTATCTTTTTTACCCGGAAAGGAAGGTACACTCACCCATCAAGGCTTTTCAGTCCAACTGTTAAAGTCTTAAAGGTCTTGAGCTAAAGATTGATGTGCCTGGAAGAGACCTTTAGTAGTCACCAAGTTCACTTCTGTGTTTATAAAGAACATTAAGAACTCTCCCATGTATAAACTCTGCACTCTTTTTCTCTAGATGAAAAACTTCCATATTGGCAAGATAGCAATATTTTAAGTAAGGATAATATGAAAAATGCTGTTATCCAAAACAAATGAAAGTCAAGCTACTTTGAATAAAGAAGGCAGAGGCCATGTGCCCCACCCCACCTGATTACCAGTTCTATTTCTTTTCCTTAAGTCTGTATTAGCCCCTAGGCATCTCCTTTGAACACCAGTGCTCCTATGAATACGTTTCAAATAAAACTAAAGAATAAACTTAAATTCATTTGTTTGGTCTTAGTTGATGATTTGAGATTTTTTTTTAATTTTAACTTTTTTAAAGTTTATGTATTTATTTTGACAGAGAGAGAGAGAGAGAGAGAGAGAGAGAGAATATCAGCAGAGGGTAGGGGATAGGGCAGAAACAGAGAGGGGAATAGAGGATCCAAAACAGGCTCTGTACTGTAAGCAGACAGCCCAATGCAGAGCTCAAACTCACAAATCTTGAGATCATGACTTGAGCTAAAGTAGGACACTTAACCGACTGAGCCACCCATGTACCTCTGAGATCTTTTTTCAACAAGATCAGCCATATAAATAGAATGGCTGACTGCTTACTTGTTATAAATCAGGAACTTCCATACACTGAATGTGCTACTGCATCTTATAACATCATTTCTAACCTAGGAATGGCAGATACTAGCCACTATTCACTATTCGCTAGTGGTGAATAGTAGCCACTATTCACCATCTATACTGACCTTGAATTATGACTTTTCATTTTTCATTCTTTAATGGAAAAATCTCCTTGAAAAACTTGTAAAAATGGGTATCTTACTAAATATTTCAAGTGAAAATATGGAGGAATTTAGACTGCCCATGGCATAAAACTTATCAGAATGGAGGAATCTTCTATTAAGAGTGATTTGTATTTTGTCAAAATAGATTTTTCAGATATTAGGTCAATTAAAAAAATTCGGAAGTATTGCATTGGATCTACTTTATTTGCAACAATCACTTTCATTGCCAGTTGAGAGCAAGATAGGTACCAAGAAATGAAGACTCCATCTAGGTATGCCCTAGTTTAAATATTCTGATGGTTAGTGTTGGACCGTGTGTTCCAATTAGAGGTTGGAAAACATTATCACAAACATAATGAGTATATTATAGATCCAAAGATCTAGAGGAGAGGCCAAGATTGAAAATGTCGTAATTTAACCTTCCCCCATAAAACCACAACAAAAACATTGTGTAAATTCTAATGTTTCTCAGGCTCTCCTTTACAAACTGCTGACTTACACACCTACCTATACATTCTCATAACTCAAAGTCACTTTGGGTCACTACTCCATGATTTTTTCATTATCTGTGACTATTATTAACTATAGTTTATCTCCATTTCCTTTCCATTTCTTTGTCTTTTGCTAAAACTCTCTTTTTCAAGGTTCAAGAATTAGGCAAAAGCAGAGCTATTGTTTGATACGTTCAAATGTGCTCAGCAAAGCTTTCTAATAACTTCTGTTAATGCTAAGTATTCTGTGGAAAGAAAGCACTAACTCCCAAAGAGACACACGACATTTTCCTGAAGTTCTATTATTATCATTTAACACAACACCATGCAACTGGGCTTCCACAAGTCCTCCCTAACTTTACTGGAACCTCTGAAACCTGACTCAATCTATGTTTCAGTTTCAAGTCTCAACATTATCCAGACTGACATGAATACAAACCATCAACCAGCATCATCCTACCTTCACCTGTCCTCAATCTCCTCAAGAATTTGACCTGAACTCCATGTAAATTTCCCACATCTATGTGTACCCAGAATATTTTCCCAACCTGGAATTTTACACATTAGAACATAAAAATACCAATGACCCCTCCTCTGACCTAGTCTTCAGAGAAGGCCTGTAATTCTGAGGCTGCTTCCTGAAAGGTCTAAAGAAGGAGAGAAGGGACTCCTATCTGAGACCCTCTAACAAAAGCAAATACCACAGAAAGTCATTCTTTCCCTGAGGATGAAGACAAAGGGCATCTCTTGCAGATTCTGCCAATCATCTCCTAATAAGGGAAGTAGTAATGACCTGTCATCAAAGATAGCTGGTTAACAACAGCCAAGTCTTCCTCTGCTGGTTGTGAGACTTCAGTGGCACAGACTTAAGTGTTATCAGTATCAGAGATAGCAGCATCCAGAAAATGGCAGAAGATATAGAATGTGGTGATGAGGCTCAATTGGACCATAGTTTTTCCTAGCTGATGAAATCAATAGAGATTCCAAGGTTGAAGGAATTTTTATTGAGAAACTTGTGGTTCTGGCAGGACACCAAAGATGCCTTTTTCTGCTGGTAATTTGGAAGAAACATCTGTCAAGTGGTTTTCCTTTGTGTCCCAAAGTTCCAAAAAAAGGGGGATCGAAATCATTTCTCAGTTCCTCTATAGTTCTGCATTGGTGTCAATTCCCCACTTCTGTTTAATCTTGGGCTCTGAACTTGATCCAGTTTTTAGGTGGGGGGAATCTAAGAAATCTAGTCAGTAACTTAGAAGCACAGCAGCTCAAAACCAAGTACATCTTATTGATGATCCTTCTATCCATAAAAACTAAATTCTTACAATCTAATTATAATTAAATTATTTCATTATACCTTAGTTCCACTAGCACAAACCATTGCCTAATTCTTTGCAGAGCCATTCTGTTTGTGAACCTCAGTCTTCCCAATTGGGTACACAGGTTATTTGCAACTGTATGTTTTATATGTAAATGCTAGTCTGCTAAAGCATCCTTCTGTTGTTTACTGCCTGCATGCATTCACTTATTGATTCAAAAATATCATTTGAAAAAAGATATCAACTGAGCTTCCATTAAGGGGTTGGGGAGAAGACAAGAGCAGAACAGAAATCAGCCAGATCTCACAGAATCTTCACCTGTCCACCAACCGTTTCTTGATCACCAATCCCTATTAGGTCAGCTGACATGCTTTTGATGACAAACTCTCCCTGGAGTCTCTGACCCAACTTCCGACAACACTGCCCTAAACCTAATGGATCATAAAATGAACCTAACAGCACCAACCCTGCTGCTCATCTCCCTGCATCCTCACTGATTTTGTCAGCCCACAGAATCATTTCCTCCACTGCCTCTCGCCCATACACAATTGTTTTGTTTTTGCTTTCCAATCTAACAAAGCCACAGTCAAACCTCTGCCTTATTCAAAACAAGCCATTCGTGAGGAAGCTGATGCTAAATCATTTGCCATCATTTTCCTTACAGATTTTGGCATTTAACAGAGAGGGCAAAAATAAGAAAACAAAAAAACAAAAAAAAAAAAACTTTGTTACTAGGCAGTAAAACTCTCCACAATTGAGTATTCACATTGTTCATGGATCAGCAAACACCCCAGTTTGTCTGTAATTGAAAAAAAAAAAAAACATTTGGCACATTTCTATTAAAAAACCTTCCCCTTCATGAATGTTTAAACAAATTAACTTGAACAAGAGGCAGTGATATGCATATCAAAAACAATTCTTAAACCTGAAGTCAACTAAAGCATGGGGAAATCAGTGTGCTGGCAGGTGCTCTTTCTAAATTTCACACTAACAATTTTCTTAACACCCTTTTTCTCCTATCAGGCAAGGGCTTTTGCTTTTATCTTGGATGCTCTTAGAATTCTGGTCATTGCTAAAGCATTCTTGGTTTACTAAAACCAAGAGTGACTTAGCATGACCAGAGTCAAATTAAGCTGGTACATTCTGTCCACTAATGTTCTAAGGCTCTCTCACTGGTAATTAATGGTGTTCCACAGATGTCTATTAGTGGACTCATCTGAAGTGTATATCCAGTGAGGTCAGTTCCACTTACATAACTATAGTGGTACTCATCTTAGCATGCAGACAGAAAGATTCTAGTGTTAGTTCTGCATCCAACTAAGTCTGTGGCATTGGGCAAGTTGACTTACTCTCCTCATCTGTAAAATGGAGCAAGATGGCATCTAAATTCAATGATTCTAACAAGCAGTCAGTTATTTTGTTTTTAACCCCACTCTCTAACTTGGCAAGTGTGCACATAGTCTAAAAGACTCGGAGATTACACATCAAAGTGAAATATATGTGCAAAGGTTGGGTTTCCTCAGAACCTCTGCTAAGAGAAGAAATCTATATAATCTCAGTTCCAGGGTATGCACTTCCTCTGGGATCATAGTTAGAGCCTTTCCATTCTTATTTTCTTTAAAAACAGGGAACTATTCAGATAGACTTATTCACCCCTCCCCTGAGAGTTGAATGCTGGAGAAAGCATCTCACCATATTGCATCCTGGATCTCATTAGTCTAGGACCTCCATACTCAAAGGGGTCTTTTTCTCCAGGAAATGTATGCTGAGGTCACTGGCCTTTCATGGGGCTTATCAAATCTAGTTTAGATAAAGAAAAAGAAAAGAGAAAAAAAGGAAAGAAAAGAAGGACAGAAGGAAGGAGAGAAAGGTAAGGAAATAAAGGGAGAGTGAGAGAGAGAGACAGAGGCAGAAAGGAATAGACAGAGAGAGAAAGAAAAGGCTGACTCCCTCTCTCTCTACACCTCCCTCCCCCCTCAAAATAAATAAACTTAAAAAAAGGGGAGGTGTGCCTGGTGGCTCGGTTGGTTAAGGTTTGGACTTTTGATTTCTGTTCCTGTCATGATCTCAATGTTGATGGTGAGAAGGAGCCCCCTGTGGAGCACTGCCCTGCCTTCACACAGAGCTTGCTTGGGATTCTCTCCCTCTCTTTCTGCCCCTCCCCTCTGCACAGGAATGTGTGAATGCTTTCTTTGTTTCTCAAAATAAATAAATAAACTTAAAGAACAAAAAACGAAAGGAAAGAATGAGGTAAGGAAAGGAAGATGGGGAAAATGGTAGAAAGAAAGATGGAAAAAAAAGAAAAAAAGAAAAAATCCTGATCTCTGGGGCTTTGGGGAAGGTGTAGGAGTTAATAATATACAACCACAATTACAGCAGAAGTTATCCTTGCCCTATAAACAGAAAAAAACAACTTTGGACACCTTCTAACTTTCTCTATTTGTCCTCCTTGCCCTGATTTCCCATTAGTTATGATTTTGTCTTGTTATTAATTACATTTATTTCCCCTAATACCTCTTGAGTACCTTCTTACTAAGTAGGGGAGAGAATTTTGACTCATTTTGATCCTCCAAATAATCCTTAGAGACAGGAAGATAGATGAGGACACGGAAGTACTTGGTATCTGGCAGGGTCAGGACTCCACACACATACCACTACTCCTACCCCACACCATTGGAACACCTTCCCATCTTTGAATGCTTGCTGGGTTCTATAAAATTGTAAACGGAAGTCAAGTCACAAGGGATGTTCTATAAAAAAGAATGGTGTTCAGTTGAAAAGAAGAACTAATCAACCTTATGTTGACCTAGAGCCAGAAGCCAACAGGAAGAGCCATGTTAAAAAGTTGGAGCAGAGGCAAAGAATGGAGAACAGATATTGCCATAAACATTTGAAGCCTACAGGAAATCATCTATAAGGGCCTTTCCCATAAATTTATCACAACTCAATGCCTTTAAATTAGCTGACTACCGAAACTTTTGTATTAGTGCAGACATTTTTGGATAAAGTTGCCCTGTCTCTGCAACATTCCATGTCTGCTTTGAAATTTCCACACCTCTCACCCTCCCTCTGTCCCTGCATCCCTCCCTCCTTCTCTTTCTCTTTCCTGTCTTCTCTCTCTCCCTTCCCCCATATTGTACAAAGTACACAATTTCAGAGAGAACAATTACATCAACTAGTCTGATTTCATTAAAATCATGAAAAATGAAGAGCAAATTCTCATACTGCTACCTTTAAAAAGTTACAAAAATTGATTGCTTGTTTTTCTCCTCATTCCTGTTTGATTACCCCCCTCCCCGAGATAAGTATTATAAATAAATACAGATTTAATCTCCGTAATTCACCACCAAGGGGAAATGTGTAGTTCACATGAATGGTAGAAAAGATAGACATAAAAAAAGACCCCTCTGCCGATCAAACCTTTCATTTCCAAGCAGAAATAATTACAGTGATGGTCAGTGGGGAGATTTGAGCAATTTACAGAGGTATAACAGCGGTTCCTATCAACACGGTTTTATATTCAGGGCAAGGCATAGAACTCTAGGTCCTGAAGCATTGCCTATAATCTTTATTTCATTTTTAGATGTTATGCTGTAATAAAATGTAAAAAGGGAATACATAAAAAGTTATAGAGGTGGGAAAAAACATGGTTTGAAGTTGTATGGCATTTCTTGACAGGGCATGTTCCTAAGGATATGCAGAGAATAACAAATGCCATTTGAAATAAGTACACTAGAGATCTGAAACTAGATTGAAAACCCAAGTCAATTTTCCTGAGTGTCATTTGATTAGCTTTCTTATATAGAATGGAGGTTTAAACAATGCTGGGATTCTGAGTGCAGAGGTGCTTGGGAACACAGTGAGAAATGGGTTCCTCCCACCAATTTCATTCCGATGGCTTTACAACATTATCTTTTCACATTCTTCCTGTGTTTTTGCAATAATCCACAAATGAAGCAATGTCAGAGAAAATGTGATTGATTGTGGCGAAGCACGCGCGCACACTCACGTGCAGCGAGTTATTTTTCTATTCCCTTTCCAATTTGTCCCATAGTTGCTCCAGGCAAATACCTGTAGCCTATTGCCGGTTTTTGGTAGGAAGATAGAAACAAAGTTCTCAAGCTTGAGGGGGAATTTTTGCACAGGTTACAAACAACTCGATTGTGCCTAGTGGCTGTTTTCATATAGAAGGGAATTTCTCATGTTTTTGCCATGATGTTTATTCCGGTTCCCTGAGACAGATTAGATACTACCTAAATAGTATCTAACAATTATGTTTAGGATACAATTCCTATATCATTCCCCAACCCTCTCTGTTCCTTTTGTTCTGTCTACACCCAACAGGGCAGACAGTTTGTGCATGATAATGACCATACTAGCCTTTAATCCAACTATAAACTTTTGGTTTCATCATTAATTTAGTAGATCCTACCTTGTATAGTATAAACCTTGAAAGTATTATTCCTATTACCCTGTTTTCTTCCCCAAGAAAAAATCTACCTCTACTTACATGTAATCTTTTGCTCCCTAAAGTTATTTGTGTATCTTTGCCTTGTAGCAATTACATTGCTCTCCTGCCTTCAAAACCTCTTGCACCTTTTGTAAATTTCGTCAGCTTTTGATTAATTTGTTCCTGTACCTAGGAATCCTGTTCTGACCAGACTGCTCTAGGTTTTCTAATCTTGTAGAATGCATAAACTGATGGTGTGTGTCCAAATCTCAATACTTGAGTTCTGACCGTCTAGGGATGTATAAGGTAGACCAACTTTAACTGTTTAATGATCAAATGGCTATTTGCTATCTCAGTCTTCTGCAATGCATTTCAACTGCCAGCCATTGTGGGGATAAGATTTTTAGTGGGACAAGATGCATTCTGAAACATCTGGTGTTAGTCCAATGAATGGCTAGACTTTCATCTTTGTTCTAGTGTCACTGCCCCACTTGGAAGCATCTGATGAAGCCTGAGAATGTCATGCATGTATTTAGAATACCCAAGTCTTTCTTAGACTGTCTCAAATCTTAGGCACTTCTTACCCTTTCTTCCCTTTTACTGCAGTATGTATGGCAGATGCCCTTGAACTCTAACTAGTAACAGAACTGTTGACTGAAATGCTATCACCTCACTAAAACTGAATGAACATTTCAAAGGGATGAGGGATGGCTACTTTAGCCCAGTGAGTAGAGCGGAATCCAGTGATATGATATGAACAGAGATGGGTCTAGTGGAAAATGAATGAGCTAGGAACTCAAATGCAGCCTTTCTGGGGTGGGTGAATTTCTGGAGTGGGTGAGCTTACAGCAGCAAATTGAAGTGTCTTTGGATTATTTTGGAGAAAAACCTCTACAGCAAAATAATTTATTTGATGAATTTGGCTACTTCTACTGAATAGATTCCAAAATAATCTTTCAGTTTTCCATTTTATTTTGATTATGTATAAAACCAAAATGTAATGAGAGGGCATTTATCCAACTATCCAATAAAGTTGCCATGAACATTCTTTATAATTAGCACAACCTGCCTTATTCATGAGGATCATGCCATGATTCCCAAATAAACCCTAAAGATACTGAAATCAAGTGTCCATATTGCTTGTTTAAGTCTATTGACATTTCTTTTAAATACAATGTCTGCATTTCCTTGTTTTCTTTCTTGTGATACCTGATTTTCATTTCATTGATACAATTCCTAGATTAATCTCTCTATTACTATCATCAGATTAAACTTTATGAAAACCTGGGGGGGAAATAAACCCTTTCCTAAAAACACATACACACAGTTGTCTAACATCCACTGATAGCATTTCAGACAGGGAGGATTTTTTATTGAAAATCAGTGTCAGGCTGCTCTCCCTAAGCTACCCTTCAGCTGACACCTCTCAGTCTATTGTCCAATATAGATCGTAAAACCCTGGGGAAGTGAATGTTGCTGAGTTCAAGAGATTTCTGGAGCTTGGTTAAGCTATCGATAAACTCTTCATGGATTATCTCTAGTTCATAGACAACCCCTTTTGCTTCTGTTGTTTTATTTATAACAAATGATGCCACTTCCTTCGACTCTTGTCCTAGCAAGTCAGAAGGATAAGAATTGTTAAGGATTTCTTCACTGATCACTCTGCCTTTTGACAACAATTCTGAATTGTTCTTCTGGACTTCAGATCCACTGGGCTGGCCCCTGACCCATTGCCTAAGAGTGTGCAATGAAACCAGAATCAGAGGTGGTGCTAGATGGCAGCTTGGAGGGGAAACGACACGTCTAATAACCAACAGGAATGGCTAGTAATTAGCTGAAATGACAATAATTAACAGAAATGACAAGTCTAATACATTTTTACGTAAGTGTTGTCACATGGCACTTTAGGTTTTTAGTTTTCCATTTTAAATATTAATCTTTATGGAGTTTACTTTAGATGAAAAGTCACATCAAGTATGGAGATAGAAGTAATTCTATACACACACTTCATCAAATTCTGTTTTATCAATGTCATTTATGCTATGATCAGTAGAGAATGGATTAAGACCTCATATTGTTCCCTTAAATATATATTCTTTTTGTGTGTACTTCATTTATGCAGCTCAAAAACATTCAGCCACAGGGATCAGAGGGAAAGTGGTTATTTTTAATTTTCTTTGATATCTTCAAAGATGAGAAGGTCTCACTCCTCCCCTCTTCCCCCCTGTTCAGTAACAGACAAAGAAGGTTAAATCTTATTAGCATGTCCTATATAGCTAGTTGTAACCTAAGTGACCTGTCATGGCACTAAATGCCTACTAGAACTTTCTCTGTACTTGCAAGATGGAAATTTTATGCATCAATGCTTTTATGCATGCATCTGATTTGGGAAGTTCACTGCTTTATGGATATGAACATTGTGATCATGTAAATTGATCTACATAATGGGATTTTGTGTGTGTGCGTGCATATATCTATATGGATATGGATGTATGCAAGTGTATTCTAAAAGGAAATATAATACATGAAATGTTAACTTTAATGATATGAAATGCATTAAATTCAAACTACCTTGCATGTGTATGCAGATGCATTATGTCTCTATCATTGTGCTCTGCAGGGATTTAAGGCAGAAAAAAAAATTCATCATATACTCTGATGTGCCATGCTAAATGAGAGTGCAACATGGCACTATTCTAGGCAATAAATAAGATCCAAGGAAACCAAGACTTACGAAGCTTTTAAGGACAGCCCTTAGGAAAACTGCCATAAAAATGAAATTTTATTCCAGGGCATATAGCTCATCCTCTCAGGTACCCTGACTAAGCTCCTTTTGTCTCTAAACTATCATCTACTGGAAACTAAGGGTTCTAAATTGCAGAATTCTGATAACCAAAAAGTACATTAAATTCCCAACTTTCTTCTCACCAAAATTCATTCACCATTGAGTCTCATTACTTCAAGGTCTAATAGATTTAGTCAGATAAACTAAATGAGCTAAAGCATTAATTCCTTAAAGACTTACTTTTCTCAGACAACATAATGCCTTAACCCAGGTCCTAATTCAAATTATCTTTAATGAAGCTTGTTTTGGTAAACCTAATCCTTGAAATTAATTCCAGGTCTGTGATGCTCTAAGAGAGTTGTATTCTGGATACTTATCACCCTCAAAACTGTGTCTTGTGTACTTCGAAATGGCCTAAAGCAATCTGGTCATGAATTTTTCAAAACTGGGTTCAAATTGCCCGCCTTCCATTTGTCATCATTGACACTGGGTAGATAGTTCATATTTAGTAATGATGCTATTGGAAGGGATAATGACTATTTTCAAATACGGCACTGTAGATTCATCTGAACTTACCACATAAAGAAAAAAATAACACAGCATAGGGCAATATAAAAAAAATCAGACTTATTACAGATCTTCTAATTATCCAGATAGCAGCAGATTTATAAAACCAGTAACTCTGTGGATTCAGTCTCAGAAATATAATTGTCATTTGATCAGGAACAATTTTATGTATCAAATCAATTTGCTCATTTGGCAAATATTTATTTCATATCTATTAATTATGGAGAAGACAAGGACAAGTAATAATTGGTCTTTTTCCTCAATTTTCTTTTCTAAGCTATGTAGAGTATCAGCAATGAAAAAGAATAGATGCTAAATCCAATAGCATAATCGTCTTTTGTTTGTGACACTGACCTGGTAATTATATAGACAATATTTGAAACTCAGAACTATATTTAGAGCAGTGCTGGTGCATTGAGCCCGATAATGTTCTCCACCTGCCACCATCATTCTTGTCTACCTAGAATCTCAGAATGTGGTTGGCCCTAAATCCAATGACTAGTGTCATTATAAAAAAGGCCATGTAAGGCCCACAAAAAGAAGACCATTTTAAGATGCAGGCAGAGATTGGAGAGATGTGGCTACATGCCAAGGAACACCAAGGATTGTCAAGAGACAAGAGAAGTTAGGGAGAGTCAAGGAGGGATTCTGCCCTACAGGCTTCATAGGGAGCATGACCCTGCTGATGCCTTAATTTTAGAATTCTAGCCTCCAGACCTGTGAGGGAATAAATTCCAGTTGTCTAAAGCCACCCACTTTGTGACAATTAATTACAGCAGTCCTAGGAAATTAATACAGTTGATATGTTTGTTTTTGATAAATGAAGATTACATCTTCTTGTCCACCAAACACCTGGCCCAGAAATTAGGATAGGCAGGGTTTTAATTTAAGCCTAACTGTTGATCAACTTAGGAAACATATTTACTGAACCATGTATATATTTAAATATACTACATATAGTATATAAATATATATATATATGCCTAACCATAAACATAAATATGCCATATACATATGCCATATATATATGTGTGTACATATATATACATATGAATGTATATGTAATACATTTATTACAAATACAATTAGCTTTTTTTCTGTTTAGAGTTCTTTAGATGTTGATTATTGGTCTATTCAGCAGATGTTAGGTTACACTGCCATAACAAAAATCTCAGTGTTTCAAAAAAAATATTATTTCCTACTCATGATACATATCCATTGTGTGAGGACAGGATACTCTGCTTTATCCTCACACTAAATGAGGAAATAAAAGGTCTGGAGGGACTAGAATAGGCACTCAAATATCTTCTTTCCATTGACAGCTTGTTGGAAAGAACTGGACACATTACTCAACTAACAAGAGACCAAGAAGAACAATCTCACCATGAGCCCAAGGGTACAGGGCAAGAAGAACATGGCAAACAGCATCCATGGTTTGAGACTATCTCTTTTATTCTTCATGCTTCTATACTATAAGATAGTATGGTACTCAAATTTTGTTGGTTGATGCACTGATGAATTGAATTTGTTAAGCTGACTAGTCAAAGATCATATTTTAAATGACTGGATTAGATAGGTTTCTATTTTGCACTTGGTCTTGTGATTCTCAGTGCCTTAAAGCTGAATTACATGATATAAAACATGATATACAACATGATATACAACATAATAAACCTGGTATTTTCCCCATTCTCTGCATTTATTACTTCACATTTAGAATTTCTGCAATTACAGTTATTTAAAGACAGTATGAGGAAATTAGATGCATTTCTGAAAACAGAAACAATATTATTATGGAGATACATGAGAAAATTAAATAAATTGAGTTCTAATAGCCAAGAATGTGTTAGAAGCTGACTTGGTAGCCTTCCTTAATTTATAACTGTCCATGAAGAGCGTTTTCCTGAAGACAATCTTGTCTGGTAGGTTTTCTTTAATTATTCTGTTTTGTTTTAACTATACCACAGCATGGAGAAATGTCTTTAAATGAGTGCTTCCAAGTAGACTCAAAAATAACCATTCAGGTGAATATCTTAGTAAGAAAGCTATTGCATCATCACAAATAGAGCCCTTCAGAGAGAGGACAACTTGACTCCTTCTTCATAGGAACTCACCAACCGCTTGGTAGGAACTCTTTCCCTCCACTTACTGACATGTGTACCAGAACTTCCACTTGTTAGTGTTCTTTCACTGAGACATATAAGTTTTTTTCCTATCGCCAAGTCCCTTTCCATTCTATCACATGAGCTAACTGCTTGTGAGCTGAGTGTGAACTGGGTAGGCATATTTCCCTAAATTTATGTCAAATTCTCATTTTTATTTGACCAATGAATTCCCAGTTAAGGTGCTAGCTATTTTAAAAAAGGAATATGTTTAAGTTTAAAATATGACCCCTTTTAGAAAAAGAAAATAGCCAAATTGAGGCCTGAAGGCATCAAAGAAATATGAGTATAACTCAAAGTATAATATGAGAATGATTAACAGAAAGAAAGCAGATTCTATGTATGTTTCCCTCTTGCATCATACTGCATGACTGTCACCTTTTGTATTTCTAGGTAAGATCTGGCCTTTTATTCTCCTTATGGAATATGCTTTGAGGACTTCACAGATTCATCACATAGTAAGATAAAGTTGAAAATGCTTTTTATCTTGATTTTTACTGTTTGGCAATGAATGGTCAGAACAGTTTAGAGCTAAAAACATTTTTGAAAACACAAATTGTATATTGACTCATTTAGCCTATGTTCCTAACTGAAGAAAAGGAATATTGTAAGCATTTTTCTTCCTTCCTTCCTTTCTTCCTTCCCTTCTTTCTTCCCTTCTTCCTTCCCTTCCTCCCTCCCTCCCTCCCTCCCTTCCTCCCTCCCTTTCTTTCTTTCTTTCTTTCTTTCTTTCTTTCTTTCTTTCTTTCTTTCCTTCTCTTCTCCTCCCTTCCTGCATTCCTCCCTTCCTCCCTTTCTTCTCCCCAACTTTTTAAATGGGACCTCTACCTAAACCCTTATAGCTTTGTTAAGAAGCAAAAATCTGAGTTAAGTAGAGCACATCAAGAGTACAGCTTTTTATGTGGAATATAAAAAGCAAAACAAATGAACAAGCAAACAAACAAAAACAGAAACAGACCCACAAATACAGAGAACAAACTAGTGGTTGCCAGAGTGAAGAGGGGTGGGGAGATGGGCAAAATGGGTGGATCAGAGTGACAGGTACAGGCTTCCAGTTATGGAATGAAAAATTCAAGGGGATGAAAGGTACAATATAGGCAGTATAGTCAATGACATTGTAATAGTGTTGTATGAAGACAGATGGTGGCTGTGTTTGTGGCAAGCATAGCATAATGTATAGATTTGTCTAATCATTATGTTGCACATCTGAAACTAATGTAACTTTGTGTCAACTATACTTCAATTATAAAAAAAAGTCTTATTCCTATATTACAGAAAAAAAATAGTACAGCCATTTAGGCTACTATGTATATTTCTATAAGGACAGGTACCTCTCTCAAATACTTGTGTTTCTGAGGTATTGCCATATCTCTTTATTTGAGTAAAGAAAAACATCATTTTCAATATAAAATAAGAAGTATTTCTATTGCTTTGTCACCATCAAAATAACATATTCATTTATGGCACTATCAGGGGAAAGGAGAATGGTGAGGCAGAGTTTAGAGGTCAGGTCTCTGGGAACCACTCTTTTCTATGTCATTTACTGCTAAAATGACCTTTGTCAAGTCATTACAGTTCCCTGGGGCTCACTTTCCACCTTTTTCAATGGCTAGATGTAATGAAACTGCTATTAAAATAACTTAACTAAATATCACTTACAGGATATTCTATCCTCTTCACTCATTCCTCTATCAGGGAGTAGGGACCAGGGACAATATCAAGTACATTTAGAATTGTATTTAGGAAATATATTAGACCAGAAATTTTCACTTGTCTTCTTTATTCTGAATTAGTCTCTTTAGATACTTAGATATATTCAACCCTTACATTCCTATGTAATTCCTGATGCTTTCTTTACTCTATTTCAGGTGGATGAAAATACTGTTGTTCCCATTCAATTTTATGATCAATATGGTAAAAGCATATATTTCTAGAGATATAAATCCCACAAACTCTGAGTGTCCCATTTAACTTAACACAAATTCTACAAATTGTAGTTCCCTGCTTTTCTAGCTTGGAGGAAATTAAAATGAGAAAATCCTAAGAAAATTTTCAGAAATATTGAATGAGACACAACTAATCTCAATCCAGGAAAAAAAAAAAAGTGTGTGTGTAGTGGGGATGGAGGTGGGGCTGACGTTTTAAAAAAATGCAGCCATGAAGGACTGTGAATTTAATACAATTTTGTTTTGTGAATTTATTCATTAATATACATGGATTTTCCACTATATCTAAAGCATATACAAGTCATCAAAGCAGAAATAGTGGTAAGACATAATCCATTTACCCAAAGAAATGCAGTTGGGAAATAAACCTGGACACAATGCAATGAAGCACTTGTGGCTATGCTGAGTGTAGACATACTCTTGGAACTGCCAATGGATGCAATCAGACATGAGGTTCCTAATTCAAACATAAGTTTTATGCTTTGGGCCATTTTTATAATCAGGTCTACAGTGACCCTTACCTGGATGTGGCCGTAGGAAAGTCAATGGCATGTACAGGATAGGATATGGAGGTGTCAAGAGTTTCATTGGCCTTAGTGACAAGGACTACTCAAACATGACATGTAGGCTCAATGCAAGCAGAATGCAGAAGGCAATCATGTTGTTAGTAGGTAGGGGTGCCATGCAAGACTTCTCAGAGATTGTTGCTCACTCTTCTGGACAAATAAATGATGAGGAGGTCAAAGGGTGCTAGTCTGATGTCATTCCTTCAGTGGAATTGTTTCCAGGACCTTACCTCTGGGCATCAGTGAGCAGAACTGTTGTCTGCAGAGTTCCTGGCTCCTATAGATGAAGAACTCATGTTTGACGGGCATGTGGAAGACAGCTATGCACATGCTGGATGCTCAGTTAAATGAGTAAGGTTTCTAGAAGCAAAACCTCACTGCAGTAGCTTTTGTCCATCATTTTAATTTTTTTTTTCAACGTTTATTTATTTTTGGGACAGAGAGAGACACAGCATGAACGGGGGAGGGGCAGAGAGAGAGGGAGACACAGAATCGGAAACAGGCTCCAGGCTCTGAGCCATCAGCCCAGAGCCCGACGCGGGGCTCGAACTCACGGACCGCGAGATCGTGACCTGGCTGAAGTCGGACGCTTAACCGACTGTGCCACCCAGGCGCCCCTTGTCCATCATTTTAAAACTGTGAAAACAATAGTTGAACCTTAAATTCATAAACATGTTGAAGAGGACTTTTTCAAAATAGAAAAATGTACATCTATGAAGAGGCTTATTTTGGTTCAGATTTCTACTTATTTGGCCCATTTAGGGGGTGCCAAACTTATGGAATAAAAGAGTGTCTAGAGAACAAGAAATGAACCAAGGAAACATGAGCAATGAGTCAGTTTATCTTGTCTAGGTTTCCCATGGTTCAAAGGTCACGAGCAGCTAAAAAGCCATTTAATGAGTGGTTAGCAATGAGAAAGGAGGTGCCATTGTGTGTGGGATCCCACCACAAAGTATGGATTCAGTATTTAGAAAAGGTCTTTTAATTGATAGATTATAAGATTTGAATTTTTTAAAACAAAGAGAAAACAAGAAAATAAAATCTCTCTCAAAATGATTCTCAATCTTCTTTCTTTAGATTTTATAATATCGTTACTAAAATAGATGGTATCGTTCAGACCCTACAGAGTCCATGTGCGGTGTCTCAAAATGCAAGGGATTAATAATAATAAGTAAAAGATCTGGGAGAAAAACATCTGTTAGTTTTGGATGAAGGAAAAATCAGTGCTATCGTGGTTGTAAGTCACCGCACACCTTGGAAGGAGTGATTTCAATATAAAGGAGATATTTTATTTGTTGTCTTGTTTTTTGCTTGTGTGCATGTACACACATACATATTCATGCAAATTTATGGCATAAAACCCCAGATAATTCTATCCTTGTTTAGAATGTTCACTATTGAGCCAGGCTGGAACCAGTTTTAGTTCCTACTCACCGTGATGCCAATAAAATCTAGTATCTAGCTAGTCAGATAAATCCTCGTCTTTTTTTGCATTAACTTAGAACTCTAAAAGGATCACACTATAGACAAGAAAGATACAGGTAATATAGGATTGCTTAATTAGAATGTAATTAACGAATCTTCTATTACTGGGCTTTGTTAGACTTCTTCACAATCTTTTGACTTACATCTGAGACCTGAGTGACTGTTTCTTTTTGTTTGGCCAATTTCCCACAAAGAAGAGGAAGCAAAGTGCTATTTTGGCTTGCTTTTGTTTGTTGGCTTTTATTTGCAAAATTTTGTTGTTTGCTTTATAAAAGTCAGTGTGTGTGCAAGCCCAAATAGAGTAAAACCAGGCTGTCCGGAGGAGCAGAAGCTGAGTGGCAGACTAGCCTCCTTCACCAACTGAATCACTTACTCCAAGCACAAGCAATTCAATTTTGTGCCTCAGCAAAACTGCAGATTACTACATGCTGTAGACCAGTGGGTTTCAACCCTGGCTGCAAATTAGAATTCCATAGGGAGGCATTTTCAAATACCAATGTTTAGCCCCCACCTGTGGAACGAAAACAGATTTTTTTCAAGTTGTGTCCCTGGGGTGTGTGTGTGTGTGTGTGTGTGTGTGTGTGTGTTCATGTGGGCATCTGTGAACATATGTGTATAGGTGTGTTTACACGTATATGTAGCAGATATATGTCTGTACAGGGCATGGGTGCTTGGATCCCAGATGATTCTAACATGCATGAGGGAATCAGTGCTGAGAATCAGAGGTGCAAACATCTTCAAAGGTAGTCACCAAACATAAAATCTGAAACTACCAAATTTATGAATAAGGGTGTACTGTAACTTAATAAATGAGGAATGCAGAGTTAATAGTCTCTGAGAAAATAAAGTTAGATAATAAATATTTGTAATGACTAAATGACATTTTTATTTCTGTACAGAGATAGACCAACTGGGGACTTGAAGCAAGGCCAAAGTTTTTCTGAAAATGTTCAACTGTGCCCATGCTAATACATGAACACATGAGTAATCAGCACCCCCATGTTCTGCACAAATACCATGCCACAAATAATTTTATCCTGAAAATTTTTCAAAATTGGAATTATAAGTCGTCATCACCTTAGCCTGAGAAATATTTTAATGATATATCCCAAATCACATACATTTAAAGCACAGTTTTTCACAGAACACTTACTTTTGCTACATATTTGTCTTGTATTTATACTTACACATACAACATATGTGCAAAGCCTCTGATATAATGTTGTTTTTCTTACTAAAGAGCTAAGAGAGAATCTTTACCTGCATGGTAACAGGGAATGAGCCCCGGCTAAATTTGGATACCTTGCCTTCTAGGATCTTCTAATTCTTCCTATATCCTATGCAGCTTCTGTTCCATTCAGCTAGCACCTTGCTTCAAGGTCACCATTACCTCTCACTAGTTACCAGACTAAATTACGCAACTCACGACTCCTTAATTTATTTATCTACGTACAGCATTTCTCCTCATACCTGGGAGTCCTTGTGTGGCTTTTTTTTTTTTATCACATCTGATACTCTCTGCTGTACCATAGCCTCAAGGAGAATTATATTTGTCAGAGACAATCATCCCTCAGTTCCATCTCAGCTGAACATTGGTTCCTCCCATGGAACACACCTCATCACCTACTTTGCAAATTTTACATCCTTCTGGGAGCAGTGGTAGTCCACTTGCCCACAGTGGACACTGCAAAGGTTCCAGTTTCACCTGGAAGTCTATTTTAAGATCATCAAGCAATTGACCAACCACTTTAATATTTAGAAACATTATTTCCACATCACTAGGTAAGTGAAGGAGTAACAGGTCACTAAATAGTAAATACTTTGCAAATTACCCTTGTGGTTCCTTTGCTTTAAATACAAATGATCTTGTACATGCAGACTCCATTCTGTGGAAAAGTCACCTCTCCCTGTATCACCATCCCTCCAAAAAAAAGCAAATTTGAGACAGAGTGCAGGCTGCCAGACGGCCACTTCTATTACTGTCTCCTCAGGCCACCGGCGCAATATATCTATATAACCAGTTCACGTGTTTATATAAACACTTCAAAACACCCAATCAATCACTTCTTTCTAGCCAGCACTTTTCTTAGGGAAGTATATGCCCCTGACCTAGTACAGACTAGATGTAACTCCTTTCTTTCATGAGCTCAGGGTTTAATGGGCCAAACACAACAATGGCACAGATGAGCAATTTCAAGGAGTTCTCATTATAACCAGGATCTGTGTTACAGAGATTCAGAGGACACGTGTCAGAACATACCTCCTGCCTTCAAAGGTATTTTTTTTATACAAAGTATTACAAACAATGAAGCACACAAGGCTGACAGCTTTCTAAAGGTCAAAAAAGGTTATGATTCTCCTTCTAACTGGAAAACTCTGTATAAGTAGAAATTTACAAGTTTCTATCTTCCAGAAAGTTAACTTCAGTAACAGTATGTTCTATTAAAATCTATGCAATAAGCCAGATCATAATCTATGGTCTGGGAGAAAAAAAGATCAGAGACTTTCAGGAGATATATATCTCCTTTTAACTAAATTGATACATACATATATTTTATACTATGTAGTGCTTTTAAATGCTTCCATTTTTCAGTTGCTGTCTGCACATATACCCCCTCTATCCCCCTCCCTCATTTCTCCTGATTCTTTTATAATCAGTTTCCTTGTTTTATACTGAAAATCACAAATGAGAGCTGGGATTAGTGAAGTGTGCTTTAAAACCAGGAAGCTCTATCAGGAAATACAATCTGTCCTCCGCAGACACAATATCTGTGGAAACGAAACAAAAATTTCTTTACTGAATCAACACTAACCACAGCATAGCCTGCATGGGGGAAGCAGACACACATTATCACAAAGGCTAAGGAGCATAAAACCACTGAGCCTGCAGTTGCAGGGTCATAAAATCCTGTTTTCTATTTGAAAAGCATTTAATGCTGGACATTTTGAATGCCTCATCTCAGAGAAAGCCTGGGTACAAGGGACTGAATAATTACGACTTGCAAAAGATGGGGAGTCATCATGTCAGAGAAAGCAGATGGTCTCCCCACCACTCCAATACCCCAAATCCAAACAAACTCAGTGCATTTTGACAATCTGACAGTCGGTAGAGAAAAAATCATTCCACTCTTAATTCTAAACAGAAGCAAGGACCTTAAGATGAACACAGGGCTCTTGCATGAACCAAAGTGTAAATTCCCATCCCCACTGGGTTGAGGGGATGGGACCAGACTGGCCACCCAGAGTGTGCCGTATCTATTGGTACTAAATAGAGCTTAACGAAATATTCTAAATGATCGCAGAGTTCAGGCTCATTAGAGGCAGTATATCACTTTCCTGAGGAGAGTAGTTGCAGGATGATATTTAGAATGCCTGTGAATTCTTCGGTGCATGGGAAAGGTGTCCTAAAATATTATTAAAATTACCACCTGGAATATGTGTCAAATCAACAAGATGATTCCATGTTTAAGTTGGTTAAATACATGAGGACAGCATATGTGAGAGCATCAATTATACCCAAGTTGGTAGATTTTTAAAATTTCTCCTTTTGACAATTAGTCAACTTCTTAGAGATATTTCTCAACATTCAAATAGAGAATTAGGGCTATTATCCAGAGAATTTGGGTTCAAATTCTTGTTCCACATGGGGAAACATTACGAATTAATTGAGCTGTACTGGAAAAGAATGAGGATGAGAAAACATGGTGCCCAATTTGTCCTTCTGGAACTGCCTGCCACTTCAGATTTAAAGATGTGCGCTTCCATTTTCTAACATGGAAAGGAAATAATAATATTTGTTTCACCTACAGTTATTAAAATAATGCATATAAAACAAGGAAGTAAAACTTTTGGTAAAAGAACAAAATTGCTGTACATTGTCAAATGTACTCAGACCTACTATTAGGCTCCTTTTTCTTATCTCTCACCTGCTTCCTAGGCAAAGTCACCCATGTCTGCAGCCTCAGCTGCCGTAAAGGTGCTGAGAAATTCTGAGGCCTTTTCTAAGAAAGACCTCTTTTTAAATACAAATATTCTCCAGAGCCTCCCCTCAATTTTAGCATCCTCACCCCTACACGTGCACAGGTGTCTCAACTTGCCAGGCCACTGCCACTCTTACCCATGATAAGAGGGAGAGGGGGAAGGGAAAAAGTCATCACTGTAAACACTAAATACAGTTTCATTGTATTTTACTTTTGTTCACTTTTTTATTTTATTTTATTATTTTGTTTTATTTTATTTTATTGTTCTCTAGAAGCAAACATTTTACATCACCTTTCAAGATAAAGGTAAAACAAACATCATATTCTCAAATGAAGAATGAAGCAAAATTTGTTCTGCATTTATTGTAAAATAGTGCCTTCATTCTGGGCCGAATTGTATCACTGAACATTTGTTTTTTACCTTGAGAAGGGTGTTCATTTCCTGGGCCCAGATGCTATTCAGGAAAGACCTCAAAAATCTCTCTCTCTTGAAAGTAAGTTGACAGGAGACTGTGGCAAGGTCGTGGGGGTGGAGAGTCTGGCCTGGGGATCAGGGCAGCAGCCACTGAACTCTATCCAACCTGTTTACCAAGGCATCTCTTTCCACTTGAGTCTAAGATGGAATGTTTTCATTTCTTCCAAGCATTGCCTCAAAGTGTGCTAAGTTGAATCCCCTCCTCCTCTTTTCTACCTTTTAACAACATCCTGGGAAGATTCTAACACTTTACAGTGATTTCAAATATTAAAATTGGTCAGTCCATATGAAAAGCTCCATCTCTTATCTGATTCTAAATGTTTTCGTCTGCTACTACTGACTCGAGGACTGGCTGGCACTTTTCAATTCTTTGCCATTGTCCTTCTTTTAATGACTACCTCCTCAAGAATTAGGGACAAGGACAAAGCAATGGAGGGTAAGGGCAAATGTTCCTTATCATCCTGGGCCTAATTTTAATCCTTTTCTGCTGATGTCCTCTGCTTTTCTGCCTAACTTTGACCCATCATTGATGATGGCCTCTGTGTAGTTGGTGTCCATGCTGTTCAGACTCCTGGGACCCATCTGTTCAAAGCAAGTGCCCACAGATCAATCAGGACACTAGTAGCCAAGCTGAATGCTGTACCTGACCCAGGTTCCCACTTGCTTCTTGAAACTTAGGAGTGTCCGTTCAGAGGACAGCTCTGCTGAATGGGCTTCAAGCCAGACACCTCAACGCTTGCTTCCACAGTGTTCTACACTGTCCACTTGACCAGAGCTAACTCACCTTTGCCAAGCCAACTGGTATGAGTCAAGGTTGCTAAATTCACCCTCTGCCTGCCTGCCTCCCCTCTCCAGTTTACTTTTCTTTTACTGAGGTGGATAGATTAGCAATTTGACTACCTATAAAGACATCCAACGCAGAAGTGGGATCCAGTCCCCCTTTTTCACCAGTATCTCTCATGTCTTCGTTAGAAATTTTCTTGGGCCTCCATGCACACACTCCTCATAAAAACAGTGACTCTCTCCTCATCACAGAGCTCCCTTCCACAGTCTGGGCTTCATCCTTAGTTGTTAGTGGCTTTTTTTAGTCTGTGGTTTTCTTAGTACATTTTTGTTTTCATGTGTATAAAGTACTTACATCCCACATCAATTCTTTGGAGCCTGCACTCTGATATCCCTTACTTCCTCCATAATCCAATATCCATAAAGCAGTCAGAGAAGGCCCCTTAAATTACACCATAACATCCAGCAAAATCGGGGGGTTCCACCACTACTCAGAGGAATGCCACTTTAATTCTTCAGTTTTTATATTCTAATTATGTCTATATCTACATCTCTCTATATAGTCTTTATCTACATTATTTTTCAATTTGTTTATTCTGCGCAGTTTGCTTTCTCACCTCAAGTTCTCCCTCCTGGACTGTACTCTTCCCAGAACATCTGCCCACCATTATCACAATTATTACCATTTCCCCTTAGCCATGCCATCTAGCTCCAGCCAGGGGAAAGCGCTCATTGGCAGCTAGGGATTAATGACCAATGCCTGCCTTTGTCCCATTCATTGGGAAGTTTTCAGGTGAAACGACATTCTTTAAGGTTCTTCTCTGTCTCTGTGATTAAGTTAGTTTGCCCCCTTTGCCCTTTTATAACTCTCATCATACTTGAAATTACTTGCTCACTGACTATGTTCTCTGTTAAATTATATGGTTCTTGAGGACAGGGGTCAATCTCATGTATCTATCTTGTTCACTGATATATCCTTAGTACCTAACGCATTTCCCTAACAGCTACTTATTTATTAAGTAAATTGATAAATGTATGGAGAATGGAAACACTGTCATTAATTTTTATTAGATTTAGCAAATGATTGTTCAACCCTTCATTTGAATCTGCCCTTAGAGCTGTGAGGAACCTTATCGACTCTATCCTTCTCCACCTCTATTGATTCGTCTGCATTTTCTTGGTTTGTATCTAGTCAGAGTTTGTTTGAGATTGCCACTGTATCCTCATTTCTATCTGTACTAAAGAGGTCTGTGAAAACACGTATTTTTTAAATCAACAAAAAGGTGCATATGTTTTTAAACTAGGTAACTTTGAAATCAACATTTTTAAAATGAAACAGTGCTTCAAGCTCCAAATGTCTTGTACATCTTAATTTCAACACTGCCTACATTGCATTCTTTTGTTTTAATGTTTATTTACTTATTTTGAGAGAGTTGCAGGAGGAGCAGAGAGAAAGGGAGAGAGAGAATCCTGAGAAGGCTCCACACTCAGTGCAGAGCCCAACCAGGGCTCAATCTAACAAACTGGAGATTATGATCTGAGCCGAAATCAAGAGTCAGATGCTCAAATGACTGAGCCAACAGCCAGCTCTATGGGGCATTCTTAAGTGCTGTTTCCAGGAGCATTAAGTGGCCAAATCTAAAATCAATCATTGCCTCTAAGAAAAATCTTAGGTATTAAGATTTCTTCATATGCGTGCCTGTTCAGTTTTTAATGTCTACTTATAATGAAACAGCATTTTTCTAATTGCTTCTCACTTAAAACAATGAGAGGTTAGAGAATGCTGACCCTCAGCATACTTATGCAGAAGAAACATTGGCAATGCTCAACCACCTTCCACCTGATTCCCCATCACATTAGGCTTACATCTAGACCCCACCACTGACATAACCTCTGGCATAGTTAGTGCATCCTTCCACATCCTGTCATATTTCTTTGCTTTCTATTTTCCTTTGGCATTCTTACTTAGCTAACCTGTCTGTTAATGGTACAACGCCAAATCCTACTACTGAGGAGACTCTCAGAGGCCAGATACATCATTCTCCTTATTTTATAGATTAGAGACCCAAGATCCGAGGACAATGTGATTCTCCTGTAGATCACAACTAGTCAAGGTAAGAGTCCAGGCTAGAATTATGAGGACTCTTTCTACTATAAAATATGTGCATATTAAGCAAAGTATTCTGGAAGTAATCTACCATATTTGTTATCTAACTAAAGTGCAGATTAAAATGGAAGGATTTGGAGGTGCCTGGGTGACTCAGCCAGTTAAGCATCAGACTCTTAATTCTGGCTCAGGTGATGATCTCACAGTGGTGAGACCAAGTCTTGTGTCCGGCTCTGTGCTGAGAGCTCAGAGTCTGTTTCAGATTCTGTCTGTCTCTCTTTCTCTCTCTCAAAATAAATAAACAAACATTTAAAATGGAAGGATTTGAACCATTTTAGCTTGGATACTCAAATCTTTAAACGCAGTAAATCGTGTGTGTGTGTGTGTGTGTGTGTGTGTGTGTGTGTGTGTGTGTATGCAAACTGAGGACCAGAAATGGGGAAAACACCCAATTATAAAAATATTTGTAGGGGCACCTGGCTGGCTCAGTCAGTGGAGCATGGAACTGTTGATCTCAGCCTCCTGAATTCAAGCCCCATGTTGGGTGTAGAGCTTACTTTAAGAAAAAAAAAAATCTTAGTACAACAATTTCAGGTAAATCAGACAGATTTTCAAAAAAATAAAATAAATCTTTCACCCCACTCAATTTTGTTTCTGTCTGTTGTGTTTTCGGTTTAACTTCAAAGTGTTCAATCCCCCTGCCCTCACGTGGTCTTCAGAGAAGCCACGAGAAGGCAGCAGCAGCTTCTCCCTGCCTCGTCTCGTGTGCAGCTGCGGTCCTGCAATAGTAATCATCCCCTAACTGTCAGACAAATCCCTCCTCCCAGAAATGGTAGCTGGGAGTATTTCTCTGAAGTTTTCTGGTAGTGGTCAGCTGCTGTCACTAAGGATTAACTGGTCTCCGAATAACCAGAAGCATAAATCAAAGTAGGAGCAGAGAAGACAGATCCTCCTCACCAAGTCTAGGAAGGAAAGGAAAGGCATCCTGGCGTCCCTTTCATCTTCTCAGCCACACCCACACGTGGAGAGTCGGCTGCATTAGCACAGTCATCTTCAAAGGCAAAGGACAGCAAAGCAAGAGGGGAGAAAAAAAAAAGAAAAAAAAATCTTAATGACTAATTGGCAAACCATCTGTCTGTATGTGTTATCTCCCTATGTTACCTTCACAATTTTCCTTTTTAAGTTCTCATTGATCTAAGCCTGAAGACATTAATGTGTGTAATATATTCTGGTCTGCTCATCAGCAAAGTCATCCTA
Source organism: Leopardus geoffroyi (assembly GCF_018350155.1). Classification (NCBI taxonomy): domain Eukaryota; kingdom Metazoa; phylum Chordata; class Mammalia; order Carnivora; family Felidae; genus Leopardus; species Leopardus geoffroyi. Next base: position 60,779,948 of record NC_059339.1, read on the forward strand.
GTGTGTCAGGGTGGGGCAAGCCCGTAGTCCCAAACCCTAGCTTATCAATAAAGAAGACTAAGGCCCAAAAGTGTAGGTGACTTGGCCAGAATCCTGTACCTCTTTGGAGAGAGAGCCAGGGCTAGAAATTCCATATTCTGTTTCCTTCTCCCTACAGACTTCTTGCCAGGATAATGTCTTCTTAAAGAATTATCTTCCCTTTGCTATATGCTATTTTGTGTGCCTTTCCCACCTTCTTCAGAGCGGGAGCCTTTGTTTCTATCTTCTTCCAACAAAACTTGCAATTAGAAATTGTTTTACATCTGTCTTTCACCACTTAAGATGAATGAGAATCCCCACACCACCCTCCCTGAGGGCGTGTTCATGTTCAGCCACATATTCTGAGTTCTGGAAATGGAAAAATTTTGTTCTTGTTAAAGGATTTGACATCAGGGCAGATTGTGGCAAGGAGCGGGCTGTTTTTTGCCACTCTCGTCTCTGAGCTACGAACATCTACTATTAGTAATAACAAAGTGCACACGTCACTTCCCCTTTCAGGAAACCATGTGGGGAATTGATTAATAATTGTAAGATGGGGAAATTCCATTCCATAAGGTGATAACATGGAAAAACCCCTCTAGTTTAGAGGAGCGTTCACCAATGTCACGTAGAGTATTCCTACTTTTCCAGAGGAGACAATGAAAGGTTTCTCTATTTCTCTGTCTCTTTTTTAAAATCTGAATAAATGCATCTTCAGTGTCATTGCTGTTGTCTGCATTTCAGGGTCTCTCTACTCTGCCTCAGACCTCCTGGGGACTCAGAAGAGGGAACATCTGTTTGTCTGTTTTACTCCCTTTTGCAGAACCTGCTAAATAGGGAAGAAGCTAAATTTTTAATGTTCCCGAAGCTCTGTGTGTGAAACGATGATATTGGGTTGCAATTGAAGAAGAGTTTTAAGACAGGCAATTTTATACCAACTTACATAATGCATGCCAAAGTGTGAGGCTGTTATGGAATCGCATCTGCAATTGTGAGCTGCATAATACAGCAATAGTATTTGAATATTATCAGATTGTAAATGGCGGAAATGCGGTATTAAGTGTTTGTGAGGAGTGAATTATGCCCTATTATATCACAGAGACCCTGGGAGCAGTGCAAGCAGCCGGTGAATGGCGGGTTTCTCTGATTTATTAACAGGGTTAGTTGACTGGGATTATGCTTATTTTTATGTGAGGCACCATTATCAGTTCTGAGGCTCTCCTCTAAAGAGGACACACACAGCGAGGAGGGATAATAGTCGCATGCCTCCCCTCCTGCATGCCACAGCACCTGGAACATCAGCAATATTTGACTTTCTTTGGAAGGAAGTAAGAAACCTAGAGAAATACATAAAGGATGAAAACAAATCTCCACAAACTAGCAAGAGAGTTTGGGGAAAGCTGGAGATGTGGAGAAGGAAGGCTCAGGAGGGACATGATCACAGACTGCAAATACCTTTGAGGTAGCATTATAAATGAAGGGTTGAAATTATTCACAGTCTCAGATGATGGCAGGAGTAGGTGCAATGGCCTGAAGCTAAGGAAGAAGCAGCTTGGACCAGATAATAAGAAAAGTTTATAGCAGTTAGAATGACAGAGCAGAGAAATAGTTTCCCAAGAGTCACAGCAGATATTCAAGGAATGAGTTAGGTAAGACATAGCAGGACTGATGGGGTAAAGAGAGTCGAATGGATGCAACAAGTGGGGTTGGGTGCTCCTATTTCTGGAGATATTGGTGAAATAGAAAATGCAAAAAATTTCCCCACTGAATGCTGTTTTATCAATATTCCTAACAAAATCTTTATTCTTATGTGCCAATGTCACGTTGAAGAGGCAAAACCTACAACCCAAGTATTGCCAGCTGGAAAGTCTCGATTAACAAACATGATGACCTTTCATTCCCCTACAAGCATTCCCATCCTTGACTTTGAAACTCTTCCAGGAAGCTGGAGGAGTTAAAGTAGTCTGATGGGTTAGAGAAAGCTTATTGAAAGAGATGAGCTCTAAAGGACAGGGGATTTAAGGTACATTTTTTATTATTTATTCATTATTTGTAACATGATCACTCAAAACAGGATTTATGTTTGTAGTTGAGGATTTAAATAAGGAGGAGGAAGGAAGATTATTGTTCTAGCTGGGCACGCCTCCTGATTTTCCAATGGTCTCCCAGTGAATTCAGCGATAAATAGCAATAATTGTATCCAAGAAGCCACTATTAGGTTGATTAGGTTGTAGGGTTGAAACATCAATCCTTAAGGGTTGGTGGTTGTTTTCAATTGACAATTAGAAGGAATCATTATATCAACAAGTGATATGAACAAGAAAGTTTTAGAAATGTCTCCTTATCACTATGTACAGTGTTACATCTAATCGCTACTCTGCAAATCCAAGAGGGCAGATGGTGCCAATAGCACGGCCTCCTTTTCTGTCACCAATTCATAGCATCATTAGAAAATGAATCCACAGCTATACTGGCGGGGTAACTTCATGGGATGAGGAACCACGAATAATACATAAAATATGGAAAGCAACCTGAGCCAGACTATAGACTGCTACAAAAAAATTGAAGTAGCTTTAAAAATGTGGTGTCAGGATCAGATCGGGACCAAAACAATTGCAGAGGAATTCATTTGGGTGGCGCTGTTCAGAACTTCTGCATCTCTCCTTACCCTCAAACTTTTGGCCAGGCAGTCAACACCAGTGGTGCCTGGGCCCAGGCAACCACAATAAACGTGAGCTCACAGGGCAGAAAGCAAGACAATAGCTGAGTGGCTGCTAAAGCTCTGGGTGAATAGGGTAATCCCACACCTAGACCACCTTTCTTCACTGTAACTCTATTCAGACATCAGGATAAACCACAGGGCTGTGACCTGGCCCATAGCCCACACCTTCCATGCAAACAGACACAGCATTAGTGGAAAAATAACAGCGGATCCTAAGACAAAGATAAACATACAGCCAAGCATAACCTGGGGAGAGCCACATCAAGAAAGAAAGGCAGAAAACACAGCAAATGGAAGAATATATGCTAACAGAAATAGTGCATAAAACAAACAAGATAGTAAAGGAGATACTATATATATCTCTGAGAAACACAAGCGGATATTATGACTACTTTTTAAAGAAAGATTTAATTTGAAAACTTGGAAACTGAAAATTTAATTCTTGAAGAAAAAATGTGAAAAGTTGAAAAGTGGACTATTCATATGCTAGAAAGGAAAATATTTTGCAGCAAGGTGGAATTGAGTTTTCCCCACTCCAATGGAGTATAAAAGGACCAACACATAAAAGCACATAGGAAGAAATTTGGACATGTGTTCAATACTGTTCCAGGAAAAGATCAAAGGAAAATGGAGGGGAAATAGGCAAAGACAAACATTTTTTAATTTCACAGGACTGAAGAAAAGATGTGTTTCCAGATTGAAAGAGCCCACCACATACTGTGCGACCAAAACAAAAACAAAGAAAAGACTGCACATAGAAATATTGTGAAATCCTAAACATCCAAAGATAAACAGAATGCCCCTGAGGTGTCTTAAGAAAAAGAAAAAATATAAATGGGATTTCAAACAAAGCAACATAGCTTGACCTCAGAATCTCATCAGTAACACTGGATGCATGAAGTCCATTTTCCACAAGATTCTTAGAGAAAATTATGTTGAACACTATTATTAATTTTTTAGCACAGAATAAAGACATTTTCAGATTTTTTTAGGACATGGATATTCCAGTGTGCATAATTCAAGTCTGAAAGAATTACCAGAGCATACATTCCAACAAGTAAAATAGATGAATCCTAGAGAAAAAAATGGAGCTTAAGCAACAGCAGTGAGCAAAGAAATCAATAAAATGTATTGCTAAGTGTAAATGAGAACTAATTATAAAATATTAACCTAAAAATGGCATATGATATTGATGTTAGATAACATACATCACTATATATGTAGCAGAAAGTGCAGCAGAAAGTGACACACTAAGGAACAGTATTTCAGGGTTTTTTTTTTTCTTTTTTCTTTTTTAAGGGCCTAAATATGGTCTCATTTCTCCTGTTCTGAGCATGAGCTAATAGGGAGACCCTTACTTCTCTGACACCTGTTGCCAGTATCATTCCATTTCACTTTTTTTAGGTATTTCATTTGTTTCTCTTTATATGCACTGTAGCACAAGATTGATTGATTATAAGCTCCTTCAGGAAGATAATAAATCAATTTATTAATTTAATGGGCAACAGCCAGCATTACTATATATACAGATAATAAGTATAATAGTAATAATAATTATTATTATTATATAATAGGTAATAACTAGCTTTTTGGAGGTACTAGTTATATAAAGGATATAGTACAATTTTCTGTGTTGGCTGGTGCTGGAGAATCAGAAAGCACAGATGATTTTACCAAACCAAGAACCATATGAACAAGTTGGGGTTTTATAAAATAATTTGGTGCAGAGGAAAAGAGATTACTTAACGGTACAACCACCCCCCCCCGCAACACACACACACACACACACAAAACAAACAAACAAAAAAACAGCTGCCTGTCCCCATTAGCTGGGAGAATTGTCTGTCACAAAGACTCGCACACAAAAACCTAGGCCTTATGAAAAATCCCAACTCTACCAGAAAATGCTCTCAACTTTCAACTGCCACAAGAGCCCCTTGAAAATATCTGATGCAGAATAAATTCACTTCCTTCAGTAAAGGTAATAAAGAGAAACAAACACAAGACTGACAGAAAGACATGACAAGGAAAATAGGAAAAGGTAACTAGCAAAAAACACAGTTGCCAAGTGTAGTTAAAAAGGAAAACCAAACATTTCACCGTCAATGAAGAAAGACACTATGTCCAACTCTGCTTTGAAACAAATAATGAAAATAATAACACATTAAGGAACGGATGGGGAAAGAGTACGGGATGGATATTATGAGCTAAAATAGTTCAGGAAGTAAGTAGAATTCAAAAAAAATCACAGAAATGTAGGGCACCTGGGTGGCTCAACAGTTGAGCATTCGACTTCAGCTCCAGTTATGATCTTGTGTTTTGTGAGTTTGAGCCCTTCATTGGGCTCTGTGCTGACAGCTTGGAGCCTGGGGCCTACTTTGGATTCTGTGTTTCCCTCTCTCTCTGCCCCTCCCCCACTCATGCTCTCTCTCACTCTCTCCCTCTCTTTCCCTCTCTCCCTCTCTCTCTCAAAAATAAACATTAAAAAATGAAAAAAAAATGAAAAATTACATAATGTAGGCAAATAGAAAGGAACACAAATGTAGTAATATCCACAGGATATAGAGATGGAAAATACAAGCAAAATAAAATAGAAATTAAAAAAAAAAGAATTTATAAGGAAAAAAGACATTAAATGGAGATTCAACCTACATACATTTGGAGTCCTTAGAAGAAAAATAAAAAACAAAAAAATTCATAAAAATAAAATATGTAAATATGTAACCCAAGAAAATTATCATTTAGTTGAAAAATAATAATTTCTTAAGCCATACAGAGAAAGACAGATACCATATGTTTTCACTCTTATGTGGATCCTGAGAAACTTAACAGAAACCCATGGGGGAGGGGAAAGAAAAAAAAAAGGTTAGAGTAGGAGAGAGCCAAAGCATAAGAGACTCTTAAAAACTGAGAACAAACTGAGGGTTGATGGGGGGTGGGAGGGAGGGGGGGGTGGGTGATGGGTATTGAGGAGGGCACCTTTTGGGATGAGCACTGGGTGTTGTATGGAAACCAATTTGACGATACATTTCATATATTGAAAAAAATAATAATAATTATTTCTACTTCTTAAAAGATATAGCCTGCATCAGTGAGTAATCAGAATGACCAAGTTTGAAACACATCATAGTAAAGGCACACAACTTAGACTATGGAAAAAGAATCCTAGGGAATCATGAGAAATAAGCAATTGACTTATGATAAGTAGAAACAAAGAAGCAAGAAAGGCGGGCCATAAGTTTTCCACAGTTACTGTCGATACAAGAAGACAGTGGGACCAAACATACCAATTCTTTGAAGCTAGAAAGTAACCTAAGGATTTCATACCTAGATCAAAGGTCAATCAATTATAACATCAAGAAACAAATGGTTTGTAACATGCAAGAATTAAGGAAAGATCATCTAATGTGAACTTCAGGATTCTACTTCAATAACAGAGTCAATTAAGATATCACTAGGAAGCCTGTAGCAAAAGTATTGGCCATGTAGGAAGCCTATGGTTAACTGGGGACCTACAACTGAAGCAAATCTGAGAATGGGGTGATGGAACAAAAAACAAAGCTTTATGTGTGAGAATACCACAACTACACAAAAACACAAATTAAAAAAAAAAAGCTAGTAGTTGGGAGACAGAATCATATCAATTGAAGTAAAAAGCTTATCTAAAATACAAAAATAGATGCTAATCAAGAAAATAGAATTAGAGAGATTTGCAGATGAGGAGAGATGCCCATAGTGAATATTTAATAGACTGGTACTTTGAAGTTAATATAAAGATAACAAGAAAAAAATACAATTTTTCTTAAATTCTATAATTCCTTAAATATCTGAATCATGAACACATTTTTTAAAATAGCATGGGAGGGATGCCTGGGTTGCTTTCAGTTAAGTGACCCACTCTTGGTTTCAGCTCTCGCAATTTGTGGAGTTCAAGCCCTGCATTGGGCTCTGTGCTGATAGTGTGGAGACTGCTTGGTATCCTCTCTCTCCCTCTCTCTCTGCCCCTCCCCTGCTCACACTACCTCACACTCTCTCTTTCTCTCTTAAAATACATAAACTTTAAAAAATAAAATAGCATAAGAAACTACACAAAAGGGTTATATAAAGATAAATATTAAGGCCATAAATGTATATCTTGTCAATAAATTCAAATTAGTTAAACTTACCTCTCATTTTTTTTAAGTTTATTTATGTTTGAGAGAGAGAGGGAGAGAGGGAGAGAATGAGCAGATCAGGGCAGTGGCAGAGAGAGAGAGGGAGAGAGAGGATCCCAAGAAGGCTCCATGCTGTCTGCATGGAGCCCAACACTGGGCTCAAAATCACAAACTGTGAGATCACGACATGAGCTGAGATCAAGAGTCAGACGATTAACCAATTGAGCCACCCAGGCTCCCCTAAATTCACCTTTAAAAAGAAAATGATTTTTATCTGTGATCATTTGATTACAAAGCAAAATCCCAGCACCATTAAATCCATAATATAGATGCAGACACAGAGAGACACAGAACATGAATGGGGGAGGAGCAGAGAGGGAGACACAGAATCCAAAGCAGGCTCCAGTCTCTGAGCTGTCAGCACAGAGGCTGATTTGGGGCTCAAACCCACAAACTGTGAGATCATGACCTGAGCCGAAGTAGGATGCTTAACCAACTGAGCCACCCAGACGCCCTGAAAATTTTTAAATTGACAAAAACCTTCTAGAAAAACTAAGAAAGCAAAAGGTCATGATCTTAATATCAGACAAGTTTAAACTGTGACCAAAGAACCCTCAAAAGATAAAAAAAATCACTTTTAACTGCTAAAGAGTAAAATTCACAATAAAAAAATACAAGCAATAGAAGTATCTATACTCCAAATAATATAATATGAACACTCTCAAACATTACACCAGAACTTGCTAGGAAAAATGAGTAAAACCCCATTAATAGTAGACTTTGCCACTACTATTTTTTCAACATATTCAAAGAGGTAATTTGGGGAAAGTTTACTAAAGGACATGTTTACAAGGTCAAGGTATAGTGAAACCTCTAGAATCCCAGGACTTGTCAGATCTCAGGGCTGATAACAAACTTTGACCAACACAAGGCCTAAAGTAGCAAGCGGTGTAAGACATTTTCAATATATGAATGCAAGGACTTCTGGGTAACTAACCCAAAGTCAGTAGTCCACTACCTTCCTCCTAATATTTTCCTCCCAAACAATACAAAACATGATGATGTTGGCAACTAATGTACAAATGCTGTGTACTGTGGAAAATGTTATATATTATTGTAAAAGTCCTAAATGTTGTGACAAAGTAGGAATAAAGCACTTAATAATGGGAAAAGATGGGAAGGAAAAACAAAACAAAAAATAGAATAAGTTCATTGTTGAATAGGCTAGGCTATAGATAGGTATTAAAGAATGCTGAAAAAAAACTGAGAAATCAGATAGGAAAATATTAAATAAGAAAATATGAGAACATATATATAAGATATATATATATATATTGATATATATATATACATATATATAAGAACATTTAAAAGTAGAAATACAAAGGTTATCATTTGAACAAACATACAAACCTTCCTAAATACAACATAATATTTTAGAAGTAATGGGAAAATATAGACACCAACCAAAAAAAGAAAACCCAGTAAGTATAAAAAATGTAATAACAAAATATTATGGTAGGGTTGAAATCAAACCCAAAAAGTCATTTTGGTGAATTTGAATGGACTCAAATGATCTAATAAAAGGTAAAAATTTCCTATTTGGCTCACAAAACAAGACCCTACTATAGGCACGATAGAAGAAAGACACCTAAACTAAAGAAGGTCAGAAATACAGAAAATAAAGGAGTAGACAGAGGTGTACCAGGGAAGCAGAAACAGAGCAGTAGTAGCAATCCTGATATCAAAAAAAGTAGAATTCAAACCCCAAGCCATAAAATGTGAAAAAGAACACTTTTAAGTGTTAAAAGTCACAATTAACAGTGAAGATATAACATATATGGATATATATGCACCAAGAACACAATGACCACCTTTATGAAATAAAAAGTATGGAGATCCAAGGAGACAAGTAGAAACACTAATAATAAAATGCATTTGTATATCACTCTAGAATAAGAGAGATGAAGTAGACAGTCAGGGTACAGAGGTTTTTAAAAATGTAATCAATAAGATAGATCTTATAAATAAATATTAAACTTTATACCCCAATAAAGGAATACAGTTTCTGCTTATGCACCCATGGCACATTCACAAAAACCGGTCATAAACTGAGTTAAGGAGGAAATGTTTGTCATTTCCATAAAGTGGAAATATAAACAACATTCTGATAGTAATGAAATAAAATTAGAAATTATCAACAATGAAACCAAAAACAAAAGACCCTTCACACAGAAAAATTTTAAAGCTTTCTGTGAATCAACTCTTTGGTAAAACAGGTAATACAAACCAAAATTACAAATTTTTATGAAAAAGAATGGCAATGAAAATACTACACACCAGAACATATGGGGTGCATTTAGAGCAGAGATCAGAGGAAAATTCATAGCATTAAACCCTACTATCAGTAAAAATGAAAGAAAGATCATAAATGACATGAATTCCCAGTTCAAACAACTAGAAAAAGAACAAAGCAAACACAAAGAAAGGACAAGGAAGGAAAGAATAAAAATGAAAGAAGAAATTATGGAAGAGAATAGATAAATAGATCTAACAAATAAATAAAAATCTTGGGTTTTTTTTTTTGAAAAATTTAACAAAATAGACGAACCACTAGCTCATTTATGAAATGAAGGAAGAAAACGAAAACATACAAGATAAGACAGGAGAAAGGGTACACAACCATTGAAACAAATAGATTTTTAAAAATCACAAGAGACTGTATTACAGACTTTTATGCAAATAAATTTGAAAGCCTAGATGAAATAGTGATCAAGGAAAAATATACATGATGCATGAAGGATATGGGAGCATTATGATCAAGAAAGATGCCGTTAAATACAACAAATATGCATGAGGAAATAAACTTAAGGCAGATTACTGTCCTCTAGAATTGTTTTTCTGAAATATGAATATAGAAATGTATGTTAATCAGAGAAATTGTCACACACTCATACCTATCACGCTTCTTCCTACCTCCCACCCCAATCAAACACTATAATCAACATGTAGCCCATAATCCAATCTGAGTTCTGAATATCTATCTATTTGACCCTCTGTGTGCTGCACAGTACCCCTACATTCCCCCTTCACCTTTTGTACTGTGGGATGGATCAGTGAACACAGGGTCTGTTGTGGTAAAGTCCTATTGAAGAATGGGATGGATTCACCTTGCAAATATGCAAAACATTAATGACCACTTATGTGAAATTCCCCAAAGGCTGTTCATTAAGCCCAAATCAGGCTTCCTGTGGTGGCTCCTCTGAAAGAGATGACAGGCCACTGTGTCCTCCAAATGGTACTCCCACTGGGAGGGAAGGACATTCAAACTGACTCTGTGCCCTCAGGGTAGATGTCCCATGAAAGGCCCCATGAGGGGGCTTGACTTTCACATCTGAGTGGTATGAATATATTTGCCTGTCATTTCCATGTTAGCGTACAGCAGCCTAATTACCACTTTCTAAAGCCACCGTATAATAGTGAAGGTCATTAATAATTGATGAAAAGCTATTGACCAAAATGAAGCGAGTCCTTGAATATAACTAATAATTATTAAACCATTACTAATATTTACTGAGCACTTACTGTGTGCCAGACATTCTAAATGTTTTATTTCTATTGTCTCATTCAATCTTCACAATTTTACGAGGAAACTGAAACACAATTTGTGTTTGTCCATTTTGTGTCTTTACGTAGATGACAGATTTTTATCTTGTAGGATAAGCAGAGCCATTCTATGTTTAATTTGTGATTCAATTTACCGTCCTGATGATGATTTTTTTTTCTAACGTTTTATGTCATCATTATTTAAAGGCATTCCATGGAACTTGGAAACAGGTTGTAGAGACCTGTGGTTATACTGGCATACATTGTAGGACATGGCACAGCTGATACATTTTCTAAAGGGGTAGATATTTGGCAATGCAATCCACATTGAACAGAATAATGATGACTTTGTTTTCTTATTCTCATATTTATAATACCATGCTTTAGGGAAGACAAATGCTTACTGCATAAGAAGCAAGAAAAGATACAAGGGTCTTCCTAGCTCTAATTCGTAGGATAGCATGAGAATGGAGGTTCCTTAACCACAAAATTTGTTAATTTTCATGATTCAGGGTAAGAGTGAAAGAGTGAGGGAGTCATTCATTTCTGATCTTTATAAGAATCACATAGAGAAGATAGGTTGAAACTTTTAGCCCAATCTAGTATTGAAAAAAAACTTTTTAAAAATAAAGTTTATTTATTTATTTATTTATTTATTTATTTATTTATTTATTTATTGAGAGAGAGAGAGAGAGAGAGAGAGTATGAGCAGGGGAGGGGCAGAGAGAGGAGAGGCACCTGGGTGGCTCAGTCGGTTAAGCATCCGCCTCTTGATTTCGGCTCAGATCATGATCTGATGGGGCTCGAATTCATAAGCCATGAGATCATGATCTGAACCAAAATCAAGAGGCGATGCTTAACCGACTGAGCCACACAGGTGCCCCCAAAAATCCATTTTATTACTGCCCATGCAACGTTTTTATCTCCCACAGTGTTTATCGTCATGCATCTTATGTTAGTCAAAACTGCAACAGAGTAAGCCTTATATGTAATTGATTGTTTTTGTATGTGTTTTCACCCAATATTCAGTAAGTCTTTGTTTTGACCTTATACACACCTAAACATTTTGTAAGCGAAGGTCTATTACTTATAGTCTAGAAGAAGGAGGTAAATGATGCATGTCAACCTTAGGTGTACATAAGCAAGGCAGACAAGAACTTCCCACTGTTAATTTGGTGTTAAGATTCTGTTTTAGTTAGCTCCAAAATGATCATGGTGCTTGGAGAGGTCCCAAAATTGAAGAAGTTTTTGTACAAGTTGACTACAAACAATGGGGAGACCAGAGGTGAAGCATCTCTTGATATTTCAGTGACATCTCTGTTTGGAGACCCACCAGTTTTGCTGTATAATGAGACAGAAAGAGTGTGGTGTTACAGCCTGGCTCTTTTCCTAATACCCATGTGACTTGAGCAAATTATTGAATCTTTCTGAGCTCAGTCACTTCCTCTCTATAATAGAGCAATGATGCCTACCTTACCTGGCATTATGTTATAGGAATTAAATGAGTTAAGGTCTATAATGTATTCAGCACAGCGCCCAATGTAAATATGGGTTTAAGTAGGTCTGTACTTAAAAATCAATAGCAAGATGATACTAGTTTCTTTCTAAAGGACTAGTGAAACTGGGGGAAAACTCAGAAATCCTAACCATCAGGAACATTTGTCATTACAGTGAACATTTACCACAGAGTTAATGTGTGCGATTTTTTGTCTCTGTTAAATCAAGCAGTTCCATATATCCTGCTGCATGGATTTGTTCACCCATAGCAGCAAACACAAGACATATGCAGTAGTGTATGATGTACACCTAGAGTCCAAATTCCAGTGTACAAATTTCTTTCCTTGCTTTTGATGGATCTCAGTCTATATACATAACACCTGTCTTCTTTGGTTGGCTCTCTCCTAAAATAGCACATCTCATTTTTGTTATCCTTTTTATGATTACAGCTAATAAAAATGATTTTTCCCATTTTTCTTTCCACACAAAATATAAGTCAGAAGGAATTATAGTGAGTGTTCAAATTAACCACAGGCTCTGTGTGTGTGTGTGTGTGTGTGTGTGTGTGCATGCGCACATGTATGTCTGTGAATGTGTTTGTTGGGATTGAAGAGAACACTAACATGAAAAAGAAACAAGGGGTGCCTGAGTGGCTCAGTCAGTTATGTGTCCGACTTTGGCTCAGGTCATGATCTCTCAGGTTTGAGCCCTGCGTCTGGCTCTGTGCTCACAGCTCAAAGGCTGGAGCCTGCTTCAGATTCTGTGTCTCCTTCTCTTTCTGTCCCTCCACCCCTCTCGCTCTCTCAAAAATAAACATAAAAAAATTTTTTAAAAAAGAAGGAAGAAATAAATTTGGTGCTCTCTTGAGCACAGAACTCAAGAGTCTATGTAATACTGAATCTGTATAATAGATCCTATATAATACTTAACTCTCTTTGGTCGATGTCTGACTAGTAAGAGTTCAGACACTCTTCATCACAGCTGTATTCTAGCATAAACAGCTTCATTGGAGCTATAATTCCAGGATACTCTGGGATCCTGAGTGGTCTCACAGCATCCTATTCCAGTGAAGGAGTGTCTTGGGAGAACAAAATCCTGTTTTAGAACAATCATTTCTGTCTTGATATCTGCTGTTCATGTTATATGCTCTTGGTTTAATCAAAACACTTTTCTCTGGGCAAAAAAGTGACTCTGGAGTTTATTTTCATTTTCAGCAACCATGGGGAGTATTAGCTTGTGTAGTCCTGGTCTAAGATTCGCTTCTCCTCCATTATTCTCTAGCCAATTGGAGCTTCAAGGAGCACATACCTCTTCAAGGTCTTTGTGACCTGGGCTGGTGATTCCAAAATTTATTGTGCATAGGAATCAATAATGAAACTTGTCAAGATTCCAGATATGGTTTAGGATGGGTGGGATCATGCCTGAGATTCTACATTTCCAATAATATCCCAGATGGTACTGATGCTGTTGGTCCTAGGACTACACATTAAGTTAAAACACTCTAATACAAAAATTGACAAACAGTTAGGTATTTTAGGCTATAGCTATTCAACCCTGGCTGTTGTAGCACAAAGGAAACAAAAGATAACACAGAACCAAATGGGTGTGGCTATATTCCAATAAAACATTGACTCTGAAATTTGAATTTCATGTAACTTTCACATGTGAAGAAATAATATTTTTCTTTGGAATTTTTTTCAACTATTTAAAAATGTAAAAACCACTCTTAGCTTGGGGGCCATATAAAAATAGTCAGTGGGTCAGATATGACCTGTGGGGCCAAGTTTGCCAATATCTGATCTAGACAGAATTATTGTCCTGTATAACTAGGACTTGACACCTTATCTATTAAAAGAAATAGACATTCTCTTTACCTCCTGGTTTAGAAAGTAACAAAGTCTTAGGTAAGTCTGTACTCTTCCTGAAAGAGAATCCTTTAAATCACAGCCCTTGACCTGAGTCTGCTGCCTCAAAGCTGGAATGGCCTAGGCCTATTTCACAGGCAGAGTGGACAGGTATACCTCTTTCCTCAGGTACTTTAGGTTTATTAGTGGTTTAGTGGCACACCAAGATTGGGGTTTATTTTGCCATCAATTTGGGGAGAAGATAGAAATGTCAAATCTTATGCTAAGTCTCCAGGAACATTATTAGACATTATTAGAAATCTCACTAATAAGATAATCCAACCCAATGGTAGAATTTAATTTTCCCCCTCCAAATGCCAATGGGCTCAGAAAGAATCCATAAAACAAACCTATTTTGCAGAACAGATTCTCCAACTTTTTCAATGGTGCATCCCTATCAGCACAAAGAAAGTGATATGTGTGCCCAGGGCTCTGGAATCTAAACTTAAGTGGCCCATAGCAAGTGTGAAATTTCTTTGAAGTCTCCGTTTTATCTTATAAATTCATGCATATCTTCCATTTTATTCCATAAAATATATTGGTGTCTGTTGTAATATAAAAATGTTTAAAATTACTTCTCAGTTCACTTAAATTTTTATGCTAAAAATTGAGAGCCCCAGGAAGCTGGCCAATGTTTATTCTATTGATTCTCATAGTCTCTCTGACATATACACTGGTTTGAGAGATCTAAAGTTAGCAGGGGTCCCTGCTTCTCCCTGAAAGGGTATTAGACCCCATGTGCCTAACCCTTCCAGCCTCTATCTACCTTATCCCCCACCCTACCCCAAACCAAGCCTCCTGCCATGTGATATGAGGACACTTGCATCACAAAGTTTATCTAAGGATTTGCTAGTTAATTAGTTGACACTGAATAAGGTTGATTTAGAATGAGTGCCATTTGATCTTCATTCTTTTCTGTTCATATTCTGTTCACAGGCTTATTTTTCGTCTTCAAATCAAATTAGCAATACAGTATCTTCAATATGTTTAATAAGCTTGCATGAATAATTCAAGGCATCAGAATGACATGCTTGTGTCAACAACCCTAACCCCAGTCCATTCTTTGTCTCTACATGTCTTTAACTTCTCTTGTACTGTATCTCATAGTAACTATGTGCTAATGTCTATGTTTAACTGATGCATCCTATCAAGTAGATAAAGTTGAAAATCAGTGATATGATGATATTTTCATGTTTCTCATCATCTTCTTCATGGAAATCCCTCAATCAAAGCACTGAAGTCCTAAAAACATGAAAATTAAGAACAAATCTACCACTACAAATGTTGGCTTATTTTTCAAGTTTCACATTTTTTTACAGAATGAGATATTGGAGAATGCATAGAAGAAGGTTGCTTTCTATCAGGTATTATTTAACACAATTTCTAGAAACGTTTTTAGTATTCTTAATTGGCATGAAGATACCTATCATTACTATGCTGGCCCTAGTAGAGCTCAAAGGATGTTCTTTGCATGACTATTGGAAATAGCAATAAGGGAACAAGAAGCGGAAAAGAAGATGACATCCCATTACTAATGGTGACAATATCCCTAGATTATGTGATCTAGGAAATATTTATTTTATTTTTTTATAATTTTTAAAAATCTTTATTTTTGAGAGACAGAGAGAGAAAGAGAGACAGAACATGAGCAGGGGAGGGGCAGAGAAAGAAAGGGAGACACAGAATCTGAAGCAGGCTCCAGGCTCTGAGCTGTCAGCACAGAGCCCAACGTGGGGCTCAAACTCACGAAACGTGAGATCATGACCTGAGCCAAAGTCGGTTCAGTATATATATATATATATATACTCAACAGACTGAGCCACCTGGGTGCCCCTGTGATCTAGGAAATATTAACTGAGTGATTTAGATAGAAGAAGTAATAATCCCCTTTCCACCTTCTGTAGGAAGCATGATCGTTCCAACTAATGGATTGCTAGACCCAAAGGAATTTGAAGGAAAGGCAAGGCAACATTTGATAAAAAGCCTGGTGATCTCAGTGGTGTCGATAGAGTGAGTCACATTTGTAAATTTATGCACCAGACTGTTGAGTTTGAGAGTGAGTGCCTCCTTAAATTTTGCACTTTAGGTGGCTCATTTGCCTCACCCTTGTTCTAGTCCTGATCTCAAGATACCTGCCAACTAGGTTATAAACCTCTGTATGAGAAAAGAGACACACTGTATGCTTTAAACTGTTTAGTCTGGCCTCTGTGTATGGACATATGAAGAGTCTCAATTTTCACAACTGCAATTACATTGTCTTATCATGGTTCTACCCCATGAATGGGCCACTTGCCAGTCCTCTTATATGATTTCTTGTCTCTTGACTTTTGTTCTTGAGCTCTCTTCTTCCTGATATTTGAAACCCTATCTGTTTACATGACAAAGATCTTCATTACTACTTCTTCCAGAATTACTCACCTGTACTGGACAGTGTGTTGTACCACCAGGCTTTCATCCCCTACCCCAAATTTCAGGACTTATTGCCCCAGCTGCTGAGACAGTTGATGATTTACAGAGTCTGTCTGAGACCTCCCAGAAATTACTCTAGGCCAAAGAGAGCCATTTCAACCAAAGTCTCATCCTCTTCCCAGGAACATCTTACATCCAATCACTGGTCAGTGGAGGAGTTTAAGTCTGGCATCTTGCTCCATGTCAAGACAATTCTGAAAGGCCATCCCAGCCTTAGACTCCTCTATAGCCTGAGACCTATGATATGAATTAACTATGGCCCTCATTATCCTTCTGCTTAATCCCACTTTCTATAATGCCTTTACTGTATGGATCTGAGAGTGCTTATAATAAGCACTCAATTTTCCATCACAGAGTCTGTCTCCTAAGGAATCTTCACCTGTAATGGTTGGTGTAAGAGTAGTCCAAGAAAGTAGATTTAAAATGGAATTTTAGTGTAGAATCGCACACTAGCTGTTTAGCAATGAGGATCCAGTTTCTGATTAGAGACAGAGCATCGATAGTCTCTGTATGCAGTAGCATTGAAATTTACAATAATTTCATTGGTGCTGGGGCACCTGGGTGGCTCAGCTGGTTAAGCATCCCACTTCGAAACTTTGGCTCAAGTCATTTACCTCATGGATCATGAGTTAGAGCCCTGAATTGAGTTCTCTGCTGTCAGCGCAGAGCCTGCTTCAGATTCTCTGTCTTCTACTCTCTCTGCCCTCCACTCTCTCCCTCTAAAAATAAATAAACATTTAAAAAATTATCTCATTGGTGCTAAGATTGAATAGCATAGTGATAGAAAAAAATGCATAGGCTATATATAGTAATGCATCATCCTGTTAATAATTTGGGGGAGATAATAATTCTAAGAAAAATAGAATTTGAAGGCTGCTGTTGGGGGGAACATATGATTTGATGAAAATCAGTGAAAAGTGGAAGGTAATTAATTATCTATTAAAGGCTAAGGATGAAAGTCAGAGGACCTCTGTGGTAGTTAATAAAAGGGCTCATTTCCTGCAGAAAGCGGGTCAAGAAAGCTGAGAATAAGGCCCAGGTCTTAAGCAGAATTGTGAAAGAACTCCAGAGGAAGATAATTTTTCAAACCTTGAAAATCAGATATGCCAGGTCAGGGTCCTATTTGGGAAAGAGAGATGAGAAGAGGACATCTGTTCATTTGCATTAACATACTCTTAAGTTGTAAATATCCAGATTCCCCTGAATTCTCTGGGTCTAAAAAAGTGGTTTAGACCCCCTCATTAATAGTTTGTGTCCTCTTCCCTGCCCTCCAACCTCTAGTTGAAGAAAAATAAAAGACTCTTCATTGAAAAACCAACACATGGAGCATACAAACCATCGGGATTTACCTCCCATTCCTCATGGTCAGTAGACCAAGAATTGGAAAACTATAACTGATGGACAATATCAGCCTGACACCTGTTTTTGTATATAGAATTTTATAAAAATTATTTTATTTAATTTTATAAAATTTATTTTATAAATTTATTTATACTTATACGTTTTATAAAACTTTTTTTTATTTTTTAGGTTTATTTATTTACTTATAGAGAGAGAGTGCAAGCAGGGTAGGGGCAGAGAGAGAGAGAGAGGGAGAGAGAGAGAGAGAGAGAGAGAGAATCCCAAGCAGGCCCCACACCATCAGTGCAGAGCATGATGTGGAGCTTGAACTCATGAACTGTGAGATCAATGACCTGAGCTGAGACCAAGAGTCTGTTGTTTAATCAACTGAACCACCCAGGAGCCCATATAAAACTTAATTTTATTAAAATGTAAACTATCTCTGTCCCATAGGAATGCCAAATATTTCTGATCCATCTTTCTAGTAGGAATAGAAAATAATGCATGCACCAGTTAAATGACAGAATACCACCTACAGTAAAACCTTGGACTGAAAATAACTTATTCTGTGAGTGTTCAGCAAGACAAGCAAACATTTCTAATAAATTTTAACTTGATAAATGAGCAATGTCTTGTAATACGAGTAGTACGGGAGGCCAAATGTTGCATGATCACAACTGAGCCAATGGTTCTTGAAATTTGTTTTAATATACAAGTGCCTTGGATTACAATCATGTTTCCAGAATGAATTATGCTTGCAAACCAAGGATTTACTATACCTGATCAAAGATAAGTGCAGCAGCTGCATTGGGGAATACTACATGATTGAGTTTGACTTTAGAATACTCCTCTACAATCTTTCTGGCCTCTGTAAGGTCCAGACTGTGCAATAAAGAGAGATATAAGAGGACCACTACTTGGCACACTTTAGATCATTAAGGGTGGCAATTATCTCCCACAATGATGTAATCTATCCTTGATTTACTGTCTTGCTTTAGGGAAGGGCAGTGTAAAAGGTTGTCACATGACCTCCACTACCTTGATAGTCTTTATCCTGCAAACCAAGTATGTAATATGAGTGTTCTCCCAACAACCAAGTTGGAATATACATTTCAAGTATACATTTGAGAACCAGAGAAATGACCACTGGTGGGTCCATGTACACAATGGAGCCCCTATGAGCCAAATCTAGTCCAGTATTCTATTTATTACCAGGCCTTCATTCAATTCAACTATAACAGTGCAGTGGGGGCATGATGAAGTGTCTGGGTATTTATGACAAATAATATCTTTTGATCAACAATCTCAAAAATGTTTGTGTTTGTGCTTTCCATTAGTGTCCCTTCTAACATTTACTTGAGTAAATGACCATAGATCCTTTTTGGTAAGAACTCCAGAATCATTACCACATACATTTGCTGTGGTATTACAATGTCCTTTCTAGGAATCCTGTCTCCCTTTCAATCAAGGTACTAGGTCTAAAAACTGAGTTAAAATTAGAAATTAGCAAAATTATGATTTTTTAGTTGGGTAATTGCTGTTAGCTTCCTGATTATACATTCTTGATTTCTTGAGAAATACCCTTGTTAATCGCTTGTTTATCTTGCTGCTGGGTATGTTCTATTAACCAACTGTAGCTTTTTGCAGATAGATCAGCAATACCTTCCCCAGTTGCCACACCTACTTTGCCTACATCGCATTTTTGCCTACATCAACCTGTCTCTTTTTCCTGTGGAAACACCACAACCACTAAAGTGTGCTTCAGTTTGATTTCAGAGGCAACTTTGAGAAATATATCAATTTTATCACACCAACTATGGACCATTTCCATGTTTTTTCAAAATCAACTTTTAAGGTAATATTGGTATTATTCCTTTTATTTCCATCAACATTGCTCTCTTTACCTACTGCTGATATGCAAATTATATGTTAATTTTATTCTTGCCTTTAGATCTGACACAGAGTTTAAATGTTTTATGGCCTGTTTTGTTCTTCAAAATGCCCATCTGTACCTATACAGATTTTTCATAACAGGTGAGGTGATACCCTCAGAATTAGGCACCAATAGCAAATAATTTATCACACAGAGCCTGATCATCTTGGCTACTGTCCTAATTACAATCACTTTCCTGACAGCTTATAGGAGCTTTAAAGATACAACTCCTTTCAACTGTTTCTGGTTACTTTTAGAAATGCACATCAATATTTCCATTCATTGATAGAAACTATAACTTTTTGTTATAATTCTTTGCTTTTTAGCTTCCTAAGAGATTAAAATGTATGGACAATAGGGCAATTTTAAAATTTCATAAAAACATCTACTGAAGAATAATATATATATACAAATGTAGACACATACACTTACAAAAAACTATATATTAAAATACTGAGCAATGATATCTAGTATAAACATCATTGCAAATAGTTGACACAAAATTATGTAATTTACCAATTTTCTTTTTCCTTCCCTGGAATTAGAGGCATAACCTTCAGAAGCTCAGCTAACCCTTCCAAGTCCCCGTAACTAAAAGGTATAACATTTTGCATCTTCCAATAACAGGGTTTCTTTTGAATTCAATTTCAGAACTAAGTGCCACTTCTGGAGTCAGTTCATATCAGCTCAAAAGAACCAATTGTTACATTTTCAGGAATTTCACAAGCTAATTTAAATACTGCCATTATTAGAAATTAAATTATATTAACTTACAATGAAATAAATGACACTAAGAACAAGGGTAATAAATACTTAAAATGTATTACTTTCTAATTATTTTGTTACATTTTATGTTACCCATGTTCTATGTCTATTATATCTGTACCTGGAAATACTATACGGTGGTGTGTTAATGGCCAATTATCTCTTCAGTCTCTAGTTTCAGAAATGTCACACTGATGGATTGCAATAAACCATGGTGGGAGTATTTGCACCACAGAAATACGCAAATGCTACAAATCAAGGTTCTCTCTCCTCTCTCTCAATCTTTTTTTTTTTTTTTTTTTTTGGTGGAAACCTAATTGTTAAACATTTACCAGCACATTACTGACTAAGCCCCTCCTTAATAAAGCTGCAAAGTAGGAGCTGATAAGAAATTTCATAATATCGCTAAGGGAATGAATAGAGATTGCGTAAGTATATATAGATGAACAAAACTGGTTAAATTTGTCAACAACAAGGAAAGAATTGAGAAGGAGCCCGTAGTGAAAAAGGAAAGGTCACATATCATTAAATTATAGAATAATAAAACTACAAAGAACCTAAGGGAACTTCTTGTTCAACATTTCATTTTAACAGATGATGAAACAGAAGCTTTGTTAGTTGCTCAATGGTTGAGCCAAACAAGATTCTAGCTTTAAATATTGCCAATACTGCCTGTTCTTTACCATATGGTTCATTGAGAAGGTCAAGTGTTCATTTTTTTTTCCTTCACCCATGCTGGTTTACCCAAATTATCTTTGGAAAACATAAGCTGATGCTAGAACAAATGTATGCTGAAATGATACTTATATTTTGCCAATTAATCATGACTATTTCCAAATTTTTTATTATTTATATAGCTCATACAGTCTGATTTTCTCATCTGTTTCTCACAATCTCTGACCCCAGAATAACAATTTATCCAATTTATCTTTAAAAGAAAATATCTGCTTTCTACTTAAAAACTAAAATTTAAATTTAGTCAACACCTGCTATGTGCTAGGTTGAACCACTTGGTAAGTATACATCATTATACCTATTTTATAGAGTAAACTAAAGTCCATAGAATTTATGTAGTTTTTTTAAGGTGATGCAGTTAGGTAGCAGCAGTGCTGGGTTTCAAAACCAGTCCTGCTTCACTCTAAAGCCTGTTTTTGTTGTTGTTGTTGTTTCTTTTTTTCTGTCTCCTCTACTATGCTACTTTATCTCTTAGACATCTGTCCATAGAAAAAAAAAACAATAAAAAATTTTCCATGGTTGTGTGAAATTTCCAGATCATATTTGTGCCTTTTGGCATTTCAGATCATATCCAAGCAAAATTAAAATGTCAGTCATTTTCAAGGTCACCCATCATTGTACATATTTGTCACTGTCATGAACTATTTAACCTGAAGTAGGTCCACAACTGAAACTTAAAGTGATCTTCCAAAAGATAGATATCCTGTACTAAAACAAGGAAACGGGGGACAGGGTGTGAGAACACTTAAGGTCATGAAATATGGAGTCATTAGCACTATAGCAAAGTAACATAAGCAAACTGACAGCACAGGAGGAAGGAAAATTCTATTGTACTTTGGTACAGCAGGAAAATAAGGTACTAGGGGCAATGCAGAAGGGCTGGCAAATTTGAAACAAATTAAAGGCAATAACCTTAAATATAGTGATAATAGGTCTGTGGGATTCACAACTGTAGGACATCTTTAAATCAAATAACAGTGTTGGACTACAGGGTGGGTAATTTAATGACCAATAACCTTGCTGGTGTTTTGGCTGAAAAAGATACACAACATGTCATGGGCCTGATCTGATCAGCCCAAGGGCAAGGAGAATTTAATTTTCCCATGAACCAGATAAAGTATTCATCAGTAACTAGAGCTTGCTTTCTCATATTACTAGGATCTACTTGTGAACTGGATTCCCGGCTCAGGTATTAAATACTACTTTGCAATGGGCCTCATAAGAAAGTGATAGAACAGTGTCAGTGTAAATGACAACTTTAATTTCCTTCTTCAGTAGTGGGGGTAAATTGCATTGTACCGTTCTAATACCCTCTTCTGGTTGAAAAATTTTACTAAATAACTGGCCCAAAGCAAGATTTCAGTCTGTGACCTTAGGAAAATAAAGAACGCTAACCAATATGATTGTTTCATGCATTAAAAGCATACAAAGGTACAGGTGTAGTACACAAACGTTGCTCACTGTTTTTCTTAATGTATCTTGTGGATCCTTCTATCTTAGCACATGAACTTCCACTTTTATAGTCTTCTTAGTATTTTATTATATAAAGAAGATGTTCATATTATGAAAAACAACTAGCTCTAGGGAGCTCCTTGGTGAAAATATAGGGTATTTCATGTTTGTTAAAAAATGTTTACCATTGATGACAAACATTATTACATATGCATCCCTGTGCACCTGTGCAAATATATTTGTATAATAAAGTCCTTTGCATGGAATTTGCAGGACATTGGGTATTGGTAGAAGCTGCAAAACTGCACAGCAAATTGGTGACACCAAATTGTACTCCTACCAACAGGAGATGATGTTTCCCCACTTCCAGACCAACTTTTTGTTATTTGTTATTCTGAATATTGAAAGTTGAAGGGAATTATTTTTCTTTTCTGCTGATGTCTAATAGTTTGTGAGGTTGAATGCCATTCCATATTATTAAATCCATTTCTTTTTCTGTGAGATCACTATTTAAGTCCTTTCATTTCCTATTTGGTAAAGGCCTTTCCTGTCATAAATTTGTAAGTTTTTATGTGTTTGTTTGTTTGTTTTTTACATATTAGACCTTGCCTAGCTTTTCTAGGCATTAATTTTTATCTATGTATCTATAAGATCTCTTAATATGGTGATTATATCCAATAAATTAAACTTTCCAATCTACCAAGATATTAAAGACTTAAAAATAAATAATATTTCACTGATGTGAGCCTTTCTCTTTCTTTGCTATTCGATAGAGAGATGAAATGCAAAGGTGTCAACGCCAAACATCAGAGATTAGACGGATGAAATTAATCACACTGGGACTGAGTAAATAACAAATTTATTAATTTATTGACCTATCTACAGATATATTCATCAAATATTTCCTAAATACTTACTGAGTTTCAGTTGTTTGTCTGATCTAAAAACAAGATCATTTTTACTTTAGTATATTTAATCTATTTCTAAGCAGTGTTTTAAAATTCCAATATAAATAATATGCAGTGTTATATTAGTTTCAGGTGTCAAATACAGTGATTCAACACTTGTATTTATTAGTGCTCACTGTGACAAGTATACTCTTAATCCCCTTCACCTATTTCACCCACCCCCCTCCAGCTCCTCTTTGGTAACCATCTGTTTGTTCTCCATAGTTAAGAGTGTTTTTTGGTTTCTCTCTTTGTGTGTTTTGTTTCTCAAATTCACATATGAGTGAAACAATATGGTATTTGTTTTTCTCTGACTGACTTATTTCACTTAGCATTATACCCTTAGGTCCATCCATGTTGTTGCAAATGGCAAGATTTCTTTCTTTTTTATAGCTGAGTAATATCGCTCTGTGTGTGTGTGTGTGTGTGTGTGTGTGTGTGTGTGTGTGTGTGTTTGTACACCACATCTTCTTTATCCATTCATTTATGGATGAATATTTGGACTTCTTCCATAATTTGGCTATTGTAAATAATGCTGCTATAAACATACAGGTGCATATCTCTTTTCAAATTAGTGTTTTCATATTTATAGTGGAATTACTAGTAGTAATTAGTGCTAATTCTATATTTATTGAAGAACCTCCATACTGTTTTCCACAGTGCCTATACCAATTTGCATTCCCACCAAGGGTACACAAGGGCTCCTTTTTCATGCATCTACACTAACACTTACTGTTTCTTGTGGTTTTGATTTTAGCCATTCTGAGATGATATCTCATTGTGGTTTTGGTTTGCATTTCCCTGATGATGAGTGGTATTGAATATCTTTTCATGTGTCTGTGGCCATCTATATGTCTTCTTTAGAGAAATGTCTGTTGATGTCTTTTGCCCATTTTTGAATTGGATTATTTGTTTGTGTGTGTGTGTGTGTTCAGTTTGTAAGTTCTTTATACATTTTGGATACTAACCCTTTATCCATTATGTCACTTGCAAATATTTTCTCCCGTTCAGTAAGTTGCCTTTTAGTTTTGTTGATTGTTTGTTGTGCAGAAGCTTTCTATTTTGATGTAGTCCCAATAGTGTATTTTCACTTTTGTTTCCCTTGCTTCAGGAGACATTTCTAGAAAAATGTTGTTACAGCTAATGTCACAAACATTGCTGCCAGTCCTCTCTTTTAGGATTTTTATGGTTCCGGGTCTCACGTTTAGCTCCTTAATCCATTTTGAGTTCATTTTTGTGTATGGTGTAAGAAAGTGGTCCAGTTTCTTTCTTTTCCAGGTTTCAGTTCAGTTTTCCCAACACCATTTGTTGAATAGACTGCCCTTTTCCAATTGCATATTCTTGCCTCTTTTGTCAAAGATTAAGTGACAATATAAACATGGGTTTATTTCTGGTCTCTCAATTCTGTCCCACTGATCTATGTATCTACCGTATTTTTCTTCTTTTTTCTTTCTTCCTTCTTTCCTTCCTTTTTTTAAAATACCATACCTTTTTGATTACTAATATTTGTAGTATATCTTGAAATCTGGGATTATGATACCTCTAGTTTTATTCTTCTTCTTGAATATTTCCTTGGCTATTTGGGTTCATTGGTGGTTCCATACAAATTTTAGGATCGTTTGTTCTTGTTCTGTGAAAAATGCTATCGGTATTTTGATAGGGATTGTGTTAAATCTGTAGATTGCTTTGGGTAGTATATACATGTTAACAATATTTATTCTTCCAGTCCATGAGCATGGAATGTCTTTCCATTGGTTTGTGTCACCTCCAAATTTTTAATTTTAATTCCTCTTTCTGCTACATCATTATTAGAGTACATAAATGCAATGGATTTCTGTACATTGATTTTTTTATCCTATGAACTTACTGAATTCATTTATCAATTCTAGTAGTTTTTTGGTGGAGTCTTAAAGGTTTTCTAAAAAGAGTATCATGCCATCTGAAAATAGTGTAAGTTTTTATTCTTCCTTACCAGTTTCGATGTCTTTTATTTCTTTTTCTTGTCTGACTGATATGGCTAGGACTTCCAGTACTATTCTGAATAAAGGTGTAAGAGTGGACATCCTTGTCTTGTTCCTAACCTTAAGGAAAAAGCTCTCCATTCCTCATAATTGACTATGATGTTGGCTGTGGGATTTTCCACATGTGGCCTTTAATAATTTGAGATATGTTGCCTCTACACTACTTTCTTGAAAGTTTTTTGTAAAGAATGGATGTTGTACTTTGTCAATGGCTTTTTTTGCATCTGTTAAAATGATCATATGGTTTTCATCCTTTCTGTTGTTGATGTGATGTATCATGTTGATTGATTTGCAGATATTGAACCATCCCAGTAATAAAATCCACTTGATTGTGGTGAATGATTTTTTAAATGTATTGTTGAATTCAGTTTGCTAATATTTTAAGGAATTTTGCATCTATGCTCACCACAAATATTGGCCTATAGTTGTCTCTCTCTCTCTCTCTCTCTCTCTCTCTCTCTCTCTCTCTCTCTTTTTTGGTAGTGTCTTTATTTGGTTTTTGTTTCAACATAATGCTGGCTTCATAGAATAAATTTGCAAGGTTTCTTTCCTCTTCTATTTTTTGAAATACTTTGAGACGAATAGGTATTAACTGTTCTTCAAATGTTTGTTATAATTCAGTTGTAAAGCCATCTGGTCTTGGACTTCTGTTTGTTGGGAGTTTTGTTTTGTTTTGTTTTGTTTTGTTTTGTTTTGTTTGTTTTCTGATTCAATTTCATTGCTGGTAATAAATCTGTTAAATTTTCTATTTCTTCCTGATTCAGTTTTGGGAGGGTGTATGTTTGTAGGAATTTATTTATTTTTTTGTATGTTGTCTAATTTTTTGGCATATAATTTTCACAATATTCTCTTATAATCCTTTGTCTTTCTGTGGTGTTGGTTGTTATTTCTCTTCTTTTATTTCTAAATTTGTTTATTTGAGTTCTCTCTCCCTCTCTCTTATTGATGAGTCTGGCTAAATGTTTATCAATTTTGTTAATCTTTGATGATCTTTCATTGATCTGCTCTATTGTTTTTTAGTTTCTATTTCATTTATTTCTACTCTAATATTTAAAGTTTACTTCCTTCTAATGGTTTTAGGTTTTGTTTGTTCTTCTTTTCCTAGCTCCATTAGGTGTAAGGTTAGCTTGTTTATTTGACATTTTTCTTCCTTCTTGAGGTAGACCCATATTCTATAAACTTTCCTCTTAAAATAGCTTTTGCTGCATTCTAAAGATTTTGGAACATTGTGTATTAATTTTCATTTGTCTCCATGTATCTTTTTGTTTCCTCTTTGATTTCTTGGCTGACCCATTCATTGTTTAGTAGCATGTTATTTAACATAATGTATTTGTGTTCTTTCTATATTTTCTTGTGGTTTATTTCTAGCTTCACAGTGTTGTAATCAGGCAAGGTGGATGGTATGATTTCAATTGTGAGTTTGTTGAGCTTGTTTTGTGACCTAATATGTGATCTATTCTTAGAGAATGTTTCATGTGCACTTGAGAAGAATGTGTATTCTGCATTTTCAGGATGAAAAGTTCTAAATATATCTGTTAGATCCATCTGCTCCATTGTGTCATTCAAAGCAACTATTTTCTTATGGAAATTCTATTTGGATGATCTATCCATTGATGTAAGTGGTGTATTAAAGTCCCTTACTAATATGGTACTACTATTGATTATTTCCTTTATGTTTTGTTATTAACTGTTCTATACATTTGGGTTCTTTCAAGTTGGGTGCATAAATATTTACAATTGTTACATCTTCTTGTTGGATTGTTCCCTTTGTTATTATACAATGTCTTACTTTGTCTCTTGTTACTGTCTATTTTGTACAATGTAAGTATTGGTACCCTGGCTTTCTTTTCACTACCATTTGCATGATAAGTGCTTTCTGTCCCTTTCATTTTTTTTAAACTGCATGTGTCTTTAGGTTTGTAATGAGTCTCTTCTAGGCAGCATATAGATGGATCTTGCTTTTTTATCTATATTGTCACCTTATGTCTTTTGATTGGAGTGTGTAGTCTATTTACATTCAAAGTAATTATGGATAGGTATGTACTTACTGCCATCCTGTTACTTGTTTCATGATAGTTTTGTAGTTCTTTCCTGTTACCTTCTTCTCTTGCTCTCTTCACTCATAGTTTTCTGCCTTTCTTTAGTGATATGCTTAGATTCCTTTATCTTTGATTTGTGGTTACCATTAGTTTTATATATAAATCTTGTGCAATTAGAAGTCTACATTAAGTTGATGGTCACTTAAGTTTGAACCCATTTTTTACTCTTCTCCCCTCTCCTTTTCATATTTTACATCCTTTTATTTTTTTAAACCCTAGACTGATTTTTATAGATATATTTAATTTTACTGCTTTTGTGTTTCCTATTTTTCTTACTCCCATTTATGGTCTTTTCATTCCTCTCAGAGTCCCCTTTAACATTTCTCATAGGGCTGATTTAGTGGTCATAAATTCTTCAACTTATTTTTGTCTAGGAAACTATCTTTCCTTTTCGTCTGGCTGGATAGAGTATTTTTAGTTGCATATGTGGTTTTTGTTGTGTGTGTGGTTTTTTTTTTCCTTTTTTTTTTTTTTTTTCTTATAGCACTTTGATTATATCATGCCACTCCCTTCTGGCCTGCAAAGTTTCTGCTGAAAATTCAGCTAATAGCCTTAAGGGGTTTCCCTTGTATGTAACTGTTTTCATCCTGCTGCCTTTAAATTTCTCTTTTTTACTACATTTTTTACCATTTCCATTATTGTGTATATTAGAGTGGATCTCCTTAGGTTTATTTTGTTGTGGGCTCTCTGTGCCTTCTGGATCTGGATTTCTGTCTCCTTCCCTAGATTCAGTTAGTTTTCAGCTATTATTTCTTCAAAATATATTTTATGCCCCCCTTTTTTCTCTGTTCTTCCTTTGGGATCCCTATAATGCAAACGTTATTACACTTGATAGTGTCACTGAGTTCCCTGAGTCTATTTTCACTTTATATGGTTTTTGTTCTTTCATGTTCAATTTGATTACTTTCCATTACTCTGTCCTCTAGGTCACTAGTTTAATCTTCTGCTTCTTCTAGTCTACTACTTATTCCATCTTGTGTATTGTAAGTTTCATTTATTGAGTTCTCCATCTCTGTTTTTTTTAAGTCTACTATCTCTTTGTGAAGTGTCTCACTGAGGTAGGTCCTCCATTCTTTTCTCAAGTCCAGTGAGTATCTTTATGAACATTACTTTAAATTCTCTATAAAACATATTACTCATCTCCATTTTGTTTAGCTCTCTTACTTTGATTTTGTTCTGTTCTTTCATTTGTGACATATTCCTCTGCCTCTTCATTTTGGCCAACTGTCTGTGTCTCTTTCTATGTGTTAGGAAAGCCAGTTATGTTTCCTACTCTTGAAAGTAGTGGCCTTATGAAGAAGAGGTCCTATAATGCCCTACAGTGCAATGTGCCCTGTTCACCAGAACCTGGTGTTGCATGTTCTCTGCTCTTATGGCTGAGCAGGTTTTGTTTTTATCCAGTTATCTTCAGTGGCTCTCTTTGCCTATTGTGGGCAGGATTTGGTCCCTGTGCTATTAGTGGGTCAGTCTGCGGTCACTTTGGGCTTGAGTTGAGACAAGCTTCTTTGCTGTATCTCCTCAGGGCTGTCTCTTTCAGGTCAGGGACTCAATTTCTTCTCCCCATCCCAGCTTTCCCAGGATACTGCTGATTTTTAAAGTCCCAGATGGTAAGCCCTGCTGATTGAAAGAACTCACAAAATTCAGCTCCTCTGGTTTTCAAAGCCAAATATTATGGGGATTCATCTCTGCCACGTGGACTCCCTGGTATGAAAGCCTGTTTCTCTTCCTTCTCAATACCTATGGCATCCTTCCTTCCCTTGGACCCTGTTTAGCTCTGGAACAGTTCTCTGCCCTTCCTACCCTCTGCAGTGTGACCTCTTCTCTACATTTAGCTGTGGAGAGTTTGTTCTGCCAGTCTTCAGGGTCAGTTTCTAGGTTATTTACACTGATGTGTAAATATCCTGGGGACAAGGTGAGTTTAGGCTTCTCTTACTCCTCCTCAACAGTTCTTAATCATAGCACATCTAATCAAGAAAGTTATACATCTTCAAGATTTCTATTCTTTTTACAAAAAAATTAATGTTTGTTTATTTTTGAGAGACAGAGCATGAGTGGGGGAGAGGCAGAGAGAGAGGGAAACACAGAATCTGAAGCAGGCTCCAGGCTCTGAGCTGTCAGCACAGAGCCCGAGGTGGGGCTTGAACTCAGGAACTGCGAACCATGAGATCATGACCCGAACTGAAGTCAGATGTTTTGCCGACTGAACCACCCAGGTGCCCCTCAAGATTTCTATCTGGTCTTAATGAATGTTTGTCCATTAGGAATGTATGAGATGCTGGTAATAACTCAAATATGACAGGAGGGATTTCTTTTCCTTGAAGGAGATTATCACACAAAACCCAGAGTTAGGCAACACAGTACTGGTATAGTGGGTTTTGAGTTATAGAGAGTCTTCTATATTTCTGCTTTGTCATCCTTATGCTTAGCTTCCACTTCCAATCCTCTTTAATGACATAACATTGCTTCTGGATCTCCAGCCACCATACCTCTGTTCAAGGCAACAAGCTGGAAGAAGCAGATGTGAGGAAAGGATCACTTGCTTTCAAGGAAGTCAACTCCTTTTAAATAGCTTTCCTTAAATCTTACCCAATGGTTCCAATTTAAATTTCACTGGATGTGTTAATGAACTTGATAGCGGTTCATTTCAGCAATGTGTTCATATATCAAACTACCACACCTTAAATATATACAATTGTATTTGTCAATTATACCTCAAATAGGCTGGGGAAAAATCATCTCACTGGCCTCATTATTAGCAAAGGAATTTAAGAAAATAAGTTGTTAATATTGATATTGTTGTTTTTACTGTTTGTTCTTAACCTGGGCACATTCATAGTAAAGAAAAAGAGAATGGAAATTAAGTACCAAATTCAACTGCACCATAAATTGCTTAATTATTTAGGAGGCAGTCTTCCAGGATCCGTATGCTTGAAAACACAGCAAGAATGAGGACATATACTCTGCCCCTAACATACATTACTATGCTAAAGTTTCTGTGCCTGAAGAGACCTCCCACCTGAGGTTCCAGAGAGAAGAACCCTAGCTTAAAGCCATTGCCTTTAGGGCACTATGCTCCTTGGCATTTTTTATATTTTGCCTCTTATTCCTTTATATTCTTCCTCCCATTCCTCACACAAAACAAGACACTGAGTTCAAGTTAGTTTTTTCTTCTTTTCTGATAACCACAAAAGTTTGGATCCTTATTAACTGATGTACTTTTCTGCCTCCCTTTCTCCAGGCTTAAACTCCATTTTTCCTAGTTACTAAAATCATCTGGTTCTTCTAAATCATTCTAAGTATCCCTTCATTCAAAAAACCTTCATTTATTTTGTAAGCCTTATTAAAAATAAACAAACAGGGGTGCCTGGGTGGCTCAGTCAGTTAAGTGTCCAACTCTATATTTTGGCTCAGATCATGGTCCCAGGGTTGTGGGATTCAAACTCACATTGAGCTCCAACTCCACACTGAGCATAGAGCCTGGCTAAGATTCTCTCCCCCTCTCTGCTCTTCCCTCGCTCACAAGCAAGCATACAGGCTCTTGCGCACTCTCTCTCTCTCTCTCTCTCTCTCTCTCTCTCTCTCTCAAATAAACAAACAAGCAAGCAAACAAACAATAAGCTTTATTCTTGCATATAAGACTCTCTGCAGTCTAGCCCTTATGGTCTTGCCAATATGATCCTCTAAAAGTGCCTGGTTCATTCTCACTCTGTATCTCTCCTCATGCAGTTCACCTTCCTCTCTTTGCCAAATCCTCCAGAGGCTAGTTCAAGTTCCCCTTGCTGCACAAAGACAGAAAGATATCAGGGAGTCTCCTCACCCCATGGCATCTTTTCCACAGTAAAAGTGAGTCCTTCTGTTCCTGGATACTTGTCTGCAGCACTCCCTGACATGTTCTGGTTTCTAGCCATCTTTTTCCTGTTTGCATTCATTATTTGTATTGTTTGCATCTAACACAATATGGATGCCCACTCTCTGAAGAAGCATCTTGTCAGTTTTTTGAACACACAGTAGGCTGTCAACATGTCTATTGGTTGAAAGTAATTTTTTTCCTCCTGTATATTTCTTTTGTGATCAAAATTCCTCTTTCTCATTATGCCTGCCTCTCAATTTCTAACCAAAATTGTATCTGGGCCCAAACTCCCAATCTGATGTTCCACAGAGTCAGAATGCATCATCCTCAGAGGTCAAGACATTCTACAATTGGCTGAATATTATCATAAGGCCTGGGATGGAACTGAATTATAGGCTCCTTTTTAACCACATGATTTCCACTGGGTTTTATTTTCTGTTTGCTTGTTAATAGAAATGCCCATAGGCAGTGGCCCCAGATCAAAAGTATGGACCTAATAGAATCTAAAAGTTCACGTTTAATTTTAAAATCAGACTCCCTTCAGATTCCCAGCATTGCCAAAATTCATCTGAAAAGCAGAAAATGTCATTTTCCTTCCACCTTCAAAAGCAGCTGAACAAAATTTAAATACATCTGGTTATAACAAACAAGCTAGAAAGTGCACCACAATTGGGACAAGTTTGAACCCAGATCCAATTTTTATGACTGAGTTAGAAAGCCCTTGAAAAATGGGGCTCGTGGTGCAATCCCTGCTGAGGCATTAACTGAAGCCTCTTTGGCAAGAAAGACTGAAGTAATAAGTATGAGTGGCATTTTCCCAAAGCAGGTTAAATACCCCAATAGAAACCTAGAAGAAATTATACATAAAGGTTCTCCCAGGCAGCTTGAGTCAATTTGACACCTCTTCTTTGCATGTAAATTCCCTTCATGACAAATCACATTCTACAATTTGTGGGATAAATTAGATGCTTTTATGAGTGTTAATGCCACAGCTTTTGGAGCTAAATAAATGTGACAAAAATAATAGAATTTTGTTTGTTTCTTTGCTTGTTTAAAATTTTCCCTTGAAAATGTAAGCTGAGATTATTTGAAGGAAAGACCCTCATTGGCCATTCTCTTCCTTATGACTTCAATTTGGTAATAGCTAGTGAAACAAAGATGATGTACCCATTTTTAAGGAGGGTGACTGAATGAGGCTCAGGTCCTCTTTTGAGATGGATTTCTGTTCCTGAGGTAATGGGATGAGTTAATTTTACCTTTCTGATCTTTCAGAGGATCCACTCTTGCTTGATCCCTACCAGAGTGCACTAGCCAGGCAGGCAAGGGTATGCAAGGCTTTTCACTGAAGAAATATTTACTCACTGGGTCATGAATAACTTCTACCATATTCCTATTGATCTAGAAAACTTGTTAAAGTTAGACTGTAGATTTGAAACTCTACCTAATGAATATGAAGATTTTGTATAACACAGCGGTTAAGAGATGAATTTGGGGGGCACCTGGGTGGCTCAGTCAGTTAAGCATCCGACTTAGCTCAGGTCATGATCTCGCGGTTCGCAGTTCCTGAGTTCAAGCCCCACCTCGGGCTCCTTGCTGCCAGCTCAGAGCCTGGAGCCTGCTTCAGATTCTGTGTCTCCCTCTCTCTCTGGCCCTCACCTACTCACACTCTGTCTCTCTCTGTCTTTCAAAATTAAATAAACATGATAAAATTTTTTTTTAAAAAGAGATAAATTTCGGAACCAGTTTGTGGTAAACTCTGAATTCCACTACTTATTAGCTACATGACCTTGGGAAAATTATTTAAAGTCTTTGTGTTTTATATAAAAGGGGCTTAGAATAACACCTGGATTATGTTATTTTTTGTCCCTATTTTCCAGTAAAAACCTTCTACTGCAGATCTGTGAGGTCTCCTGTCAGACCTCCCAAGAGTTCACATTTGGAATATATTGCTTCTGGAGTGTAAGCCTCTGTTTATGCTATTTCTCTTGTCAGAAATGCCTTTCTCCTGCCCTTCCCTGCCCTTTTTTAAAAATTCTTGGATTTGGGGATTAAGCCTGTTTATTGACTTTTTCCCTGGCACTTTCCCTTACATCTGGCAGGTTGTTTTCTGGGTTTTTTTGTTTTGTTTTGTTTTGTTTTGTTTTGTTTTGTTTTGTTTTAAGATCTCTTTACTACCTGTGATCTCTTTACCTTTCAGCCACATATCATATATTACATTCATGTACTGTGGTGAATATTTATCTAATAATGCCCTTAGAGTAAGGTATCTGATTTTTTTTTTTTTACTTAATTTTATACCTTCTTTAGTATCTAGCAATATTAGCCTATGATTTAATCACACCTCATGAAGAAGTTTTCCATGGCCATTCAAATGTATTCAGGATATAGAGTTACTTCCGCAACCATGAAGATACTGTTTGGCAAAAACATCTGAAGTCCTATCTTTCTATGATGATACATATTAGAAATGGTCTCAAGGCATCTATCTTAGGGATTACTTATTCAAATTTTTTTCTATCCCTATCTAGAGAAAGCTAGGGCATCTACTGTGTGCTATTCTTTGTGGTCTCTTCAGCACTTGGGCTTTTCTACCCTTTTCCAACAATTTGACATTCATAATTGGCAGAATAGTTTCCTTATCTTCATTTCAATAACTAGCTGGAGGCTATTGACCAGAATTAGTCTTTTCAGTCCCTTTGTGAGATCAATCCATGTTTTAGTTCTTCACCTTGTATTGGATGCAATTCCCTTGGATGAACTTCCACTAATCCATTGCCTCCATGACAATCCCATACTTGGAAGCTTTGCTGTACCACGTTTCCTTTGACAAGACACTTTGTAGTTCTGTGCTTATTCATTGCACTTGATCAACCTTCATTGAATTCTTACCGAAGAGGATTCTTCTGCCCCTGATAATTGCTGTTTTCCTGAAATTCTTTTATCCCTTTGACTCAGACCCTTTGTTGTGTGGCTATCTCCACATGGCTTAGAGTTCTGTCCCTATAGCTAACATTATTTAGGACAGTTCTATGGATATCTTAAACACTCATTACATCCTTGGTAAGAAAATAAATGCAGCAAGTTCTCAGTTGCTGGACATTCTATTAACAGAAACTGTTGATTAAATGGCACTTTGCACTCCTCCAGGAACTTATATTTAAAGTTATTGGTGATATTTTCTTATATAAATAGCAATATATACATTTGGGATCTGTAAAGAGAAACTATTATTTTCATAATAATTTTAATTATAGTTGCAGTATACTAACCCTCAGTGAATTACTATTCCATGTTTGTACTGTATAATAAACATCTTAATCTGGATATAATAAAAACTAAAACCCTATATAAGCAAGCTCTGTTCAGAACCCTGTGGAATATATTTGTAGCTTGCCTTGGATTTTTTAAGTCTCAAAAGTCTTTATCTTACATTAAAACACGTGTTTATAAAATACAGTAGGTATAGATCATGATGTGTAAAAATTAAGTCATGGAGTTCATCAGAATTCTAAAAGATGCCACTCTCAAATTTTATACCATATTTTCATTATTATAAGCCTGTATTAATATGTCCTTAACATCGCCACATAGCATTCAATTCAGGGGGAAAAACTCTTAAAGGGAAACAGCAGGCATGGGTAAGTTAAGGAATACCATTATGCACATAGCTCACAGATGGCTCTATGTGTCTGTTTTAGAGACCTTGGTTAAGTCGCATTTCCTCTTTACCTTTCAGTCTTACCTTCATTCCTTACCTACCCTCTTCATTTGCTTCCTCCTCTTGTCTCCTTTCATTTAATTTTTTCCCCTTAAATAGGGACTTAAAATTTTAAAGAGAATGGAAACTAAATGACAGGAAGGTGTATCTGTAGCACTCATGTAAAGATAAGAGATTTGGAGTTCAACACAACAGTTGTTTCATATGAACAAAAATGTGAACAAATGTAAGGACACTTGAGTAACAAATAGAGTGACAAGTAATCATAAATGAAATTTGGGTAAATAGTATTATTTTTAGAATGATAACCAGGAGAACATTTTATCCTGACTATAGAAAGAGTTCATTCTTTTTTTTTTCTTTTTTTGAGGATTTTAAATAGGACAAGGAAGGAGAGAATGTCTGCATGTATTCAGATCAAGAAACAAAGGAAGGTGAGATTTGGAAGTAAAGTTCCCTATTTAAAAGTTCGCTTGGCAATGAGTCATCCTACACAGTCACAATGAGCCTTTGTACTTACTCAGTGGCTTTTGTACAAAGATCTCACCAGGCAAAAAGCTGCAAAGAGCACCCATTCTCATTTCAGATGGACGACAACTAAATCAGAAACAAGAGGGCAGAATAAAGATAGGTTTTGAATACTTCATTATTGCCTCTCAGTTACTGCACATTTTTCATTAAAAAACGAAGTGTATTTTACATATCATTAAATGCACAGGTTTTAAGTGCACAATTCAATGAGTTTTGAAAAATGATCACATATCATCCTGACCCCTGTCAAGATATAGAACATTTTTTTTTACCCCAGAAAGTTTCCTTGACTGGAAGGTTAATCTATACCCCTCCTGCCACAGGGCAATCAGTACTCTGATTCCTTCTTTCATCATAGATTAGTGTTGTCAGTTCTACAATGTAATATAAATTAAATCATACAGCATGTGCATTCATGTTTCTGGCTTTTTCATTTATCACAATATTTTTAGTGACTTTTTTAAAAAAGCAGTATTATATTTAAAGAAAAACTATTAGGATAATACAGAAAATTCTCATGTATCCCATACCCAGTTTCCTCTCCGATTAACATCTAACATTAATATGGTAAATTTGTTACAATTAAACAACCAATACTGATACTCTTTTTAAATATTTTTTAATGTTTTATTCATTTTTTTTTGAGAGGGAAAGAGGCAGAGTGCGAGTGGGGAAGGGGCAGAGATAGAAGGAGACACAAAATCTGAAGCAGGCTCCAGGCTTTGAGATGTCAGCACAGAGCCCAACGGAGGACTCCAACCCCCCAACCACGAGATCATGACCTGAGCCAATGTCAGACGCTTAACCAACTGAGCCACCAGGTGCCCCCTGATACATTATTATTAAGGGAAATCCATTC
This sequence comes from Leopardus geoffroyi, assembly GCF_018350155.1. Lineage (NCBI taxonomy): Eukaryota > Metazoa > Chordata > Mammalia > Carnivora > Felidae > Leopardus > Leopardus geoffroyi. The sequence goes on from NC_059339.1 coordinate 60,816,569, forward strand.
TTTATTCAGATTTCCTTAGTTTTTATCTAATATCCCACCCAGGATGCCACATTAACTTAGTCATCATGTCTTCTTAGGCTTCTGGTTATGTCGGTTTCTCAGACTTTCCTTGTTTTTGATGACCTTGGCATTTTTTAAGGTTAGTGGTAAGATAGTCTGTACACTGTTCTGCAATTGAAATTTGTCTGATGTTTTTCTCATGCATAGACTAGAATTATAAGTTTTCGGGAGGAAGACCACAGAGGTAAAGTGACATTTTTGGTATATCATATCAAGGGTGCAAACTATCAAATGGTTAATCATGATGTCAAATTGATCAGCTGTCTCAGGTGGTGGTTGTTTGGTTTCTCCACTGTAAACATACCCTTTTCCCTGTCTGCATAATAACTTGAAGTTCATCCATTTTGTTTTATGGACCAGCAGTTTGTTTCTTTGTATTGCCGAGTAGTGTTCCATTCTATGGTTATACTGTACTTTATTCAGCAATCCTATGGTCAAAAAATATTTGTGCTTTTTCCATTTGGAGCTATTTCTGAACAAGGCTGCTATGTACATTCTTGTACACATTGTGTGTGTGTGTGTGTGTGTGTGTGTGTGTGCATATGGTTTTATCTCTCTTGAGTAAATGACTATAAATAAAATGGTTGGATTATAAGTTTAACGTACATCTAACTTTGTAAGAAAATACTTGACCAATTCACAAAATAATTACACCATTTTACACTCCTATCAGCCAGATCTGAAAGTTCTAATTGCTTCACATCTTCCCTAACTCTTGGTATTGTGACGCTTTAATTTTAGCCCTTCTAGTGGGTATATAGAGATATTTAATTGTGTTAAATTTTTATTTCCTTTGTGACTAATGTATTGAGAATATTTTCATGTACTCATGGCCATTTATATTCCTTCTCTTTTAACTACTCAGTTACCACAGAAGTGCTTTTTCTACTCTCCATAGAATTTCAGTGATATCCTTGTCGAGAATCATTTGAATGTCTAAGTATGGATCAATTTCTGTGTTCTTTATTTTATTCTATTGATTTGTTTTATTATCTAGCAAATATCACACTCTCCTGATTACTATTATATTCTAATAATTCCTTATATCAGGTACTGTAAATCCATCATATTTGTTTTTTTTATTTTAATTTTTTAACTTTTAAAAATATTTATTTTGAGAGAGAGAGAGAGCACTTGTGGGAGAGGGGCAGCCAGAGAGAGAGAGAGAGAGAGAGGGAATCTCAAGTAGGCTCTGTGATGTCAATGCAGAGACTGATGAGGAGCTCAATCTTACAAACCATGAGATCATGACTTGAGCCAAAAACTGAGTCAGAAGTTTAACCAACTGAGCCACCCAGGTGCCCCAAGATACTCTTCTTAAAATATAAGAAACAGTACATGACAATAATATGAGATGGGTGACAAATTTGTATGACTTGCAATAGCAATCAGATTTCATAAAAGTTTAATTTATTGACTGGATTGTTCTGAGGCACAAGGTTAGTGTGAGATTTGGTAAATACCTGTGGGATTCTATTCATGGAATTATTTTAGGTAGTTGATAAACTTCTAGTTAGAATAAAGCTAAGAGATAGTTAAAATAACTATGAGACATTATTAATAAGTTATTAAACTGATTCTCACAATGTATTTATCTGTGAAAGGAAAGGTATTTATTGGAAGAGAATTTTGATTCAGTAAAACAACCAAGATTCATTATAGGTTTCTTATTTTTGGAATTTGAAATTTTCATAATGCAGAAAATTAACTAAAAAGTACAGCTACAGAAGAACTAATAGAAATCCAACAGCAAGATGACAAAGCCATATTGATTATTACATTAAAAACAATTAGACTAAATATAAAAATAAAAGGAAGAAATTCTCAGACTGCATAAAAAAGTAATGCTAAAATGTGTGTTATTTTCAAGATATATATTTTAAATTTGAAAACACAGTTAGCTTGAAAGTAATAGTATGGAGTGCCAATCATGAAAATCATAATCATAAGAAAGTGAGAAAGCTCAAATAATGAATTATAAAGTCATCTTTGAAACAAGGAAAATAACCAATAAAAAGATGTATAGCCAAAGGTGCCTGGGTGGCTCAGTTGGTTAAGTGTCTGACTGCTGTCCAAGTTATGATCTCATTGTTTGGTTCTTGAGTTTGAGCCTGGCATCAGACTTTCTGCTGTCAGGGCAGAGCCCGGTTCAAAGATCCTCTGTCCTTTTTTCTCTCTGCCCCTCCCCCATTCTCATTCTCATTCTCTCTCTTTCTCTCTCTAAAATATAAATAAACATTTAAAAAACATTTAATAAAAAGTGTATAATGATAAGTGCATTAATTAATCAAGGTAACATAATAATCCTAAATGTCTATGCATTTAATAATAGAATTTCAAATTAAATGAATCTGAAATAATTTAAAGGAGAAATATAAAATACATAATTATACTTGAAGATTTTAACATGTGTCTCTTGTCTCTTGATAATTGATAGAAAAAGAGGCAAAATGAGTAAGAATATAGAAGACTTGAACAACACTAATAAACAATTTGACCTAAGTGGACATTTATAGTGGACCAAAAAAAAAAAAAAGCCAAAGTCAGACTTTTCAAATATACATGGAGTATTCTATAAGATAAACTATATTCTTAGTCAAAAGAACAGATAGCAAAAAACAAGGAAATACAAATTGTGTTCTGACCAAAACATAATGATGTTGCAAACATTTTTTTAATGCTTAGAGAATCCCTAGTGTGTGAAAATTATAAAAAGTTTAAGTCAAAGAAGAAGTGCAAAATAAATCAGAAAATATTCTGAAATAATTATAACAAAATGAATGAAAACAAAATACCAGTTTGTGTGATTCAGTTAAAATAATGTTTAGGTTAACATTTTTATATGCAAATATTTATATTAGAAAAGAATAAAGCACTGAAATCAGTGATGTAAACTTCTATATTAAGAGGCTAGAAAAAGAAGAGCAAATTAAATCCAGAGTAAGTAGAAGATAAAAACTAATTAGAAGAAAGCGGAAATCAATGATGTAGAAAGCAAAGCACAGCAGAGAAATGAATAAAATTATACTGCCTATTGAGATTGGTTAGAAAACAAAGAGAGAAAACATAAATGAACAATGGTAGGAATGAAAGAACAGACACGTATCATTAAAGGTTCTGTAGGTATTAAAATTATAATAAAGAAATTTATGGTTAATTTTATGCCGATAAATTCCACCACTTGGAAGAAATGGATTAAAAAGAAACAAAGTACCAAAGAGAGTCAAGGAGAAATAGAAAATCTAAACAGCTCTGTGTATTAAAGAAAATGAATTCATAATAAAAAAAAAGTTTCCATAAAGAAAAACTAGGTTTCTGATGGCTTGTCTGTTGAAATTTAACATGTATCTAAGGACAAAATAATATTATTTTATAGGAAGTCTTTCAGCAAACATAAAGGAAGAGGAAATTCTTACTCATTTTTTGAGGTCAGCACAATCTGGAAGCCACAACCAGACAAAAACATTACAATAAAAATACAGACCAAAAATAATATAAGCATGTTTTGCAAATATTAGAAAATGGAATGAAATATAAAGAGATAACTCATGACTAGGTGAAATTTCTCAGAGGAATGCAAGGTTGGTTGGTTTAATACTTGAAAATCATTCAATGTAATTCAAAACATTAACAGAATAAATGATTAAATTTATATGATCTTCTCAATATATGCAGAAAAAGTATCTGGCAAGATTTCCCACATTTATAATGAAAATTCTCAGCAAGCTAGGCATAAAAGGAAATTCAACAATCTAATCAACAGCATTTACAAATAACTTATGCTTTGCATCATACTTAATGATAAAAATTTGTATACATTGTCCCTAATATTTGGAAAAACACAAAGATGTACCCTTCATACCTCTATTTAACATTACAGTGGAGGTTCTACTTTGAAAAATAAGTGGGTAAGGAAAAAATTATAAGTAAAACTATCTTTAAACAGTGATGTTTATTATTTTGGTTAAAAATATTAAGGATTCTATCAGTCTAGCAAAATATTTACAAAGATGAATATAAAAAATCAATTGTATTTCTATATTTTAGCAGAAAAAACAGGGAAATAATTTTTTAAATCTACAAACATTCAAAATACCTAAAAATTAAAAAACATACACGTGCATAACTTATCTAATAAAAGGTACAAATCATTGCTAAATGAGAGTAAATAATAACTTAACAAATAGAGAATTAAATCCTATCCTTGTTTTGAAACTCAATATGTGTATAATATTGATTCTTACCAAATTTATCAATAGATTCAATGAAATTCTAAACAGAGGCCCAACATACTCTTTGTAGAAATTAACAAGTAGATCCTAAAACATGCATGGAAATATGAACTGATTTTAACTCACAGTTCCTGAGATGGAGCCCTAAGTCACTTGGGCTCAAGCTGACAGTGAGGAGCATACTTTGGATTCTCTCTCTCTCTCTCTCTCTCTATCTTACTTTGAGTAAAGGACTTTTGTGCAAGTAGTTTATTTAGGAGATGATCAAGGGAATAGGAGTGAGGGATCAAGGACTGTTAATTAGGAAAAGTGGGAAAGTCAATCTAAGCGTAAGCCTCTGAAGTGACCACTGTGGACCATAAGGGTTGGGAATACCTATAAAACATATAAAATGTCACACAAACTTTGGCTCTCTAAAGGATGGGAAGTGAGAGCTTTTATATACTCACTGCTTGAAGGTTACCCTAGAAGAAATATCCTTGCACTTCCAGGCTACACTAGTGAGAGACGAGTGGGCTCCCACATCATGGGACAAACCTCAAGGCAGGAACACCTCAGGTATGAACGTTTATAGCACAATGTGAATTCGAACTGGCATAATTACAACTTAGAGCAGAGGGGCAATAGCATACCTAATTGTAGGTCAACATAAAATTCTGATTCAAAAGCTTGGAAAAAGAAGTTAACTTAAAAAAATAGAAAGACAAGTGGTTACAAAAGCCAGTATTAGATTATCCTAAACTAATAAATTTAGAAAGTTTCTACAAGCACCTGAGATTAGAATGAGAAAGAAAATCTTCCTTGGGGAGTCCTTGCTCCTAAGCAGGAGAGATTACATCTCTGGCTGTGAGGAAGTTCACCCTTTGCCAGAACTAGCTGAATTTAGTAAATTCAAATTTTGGAAAAACAAGAGGAGGCTAAGGAAGTGAGAGTCTAGAATGGAATCATTGTAAACCATTTAAACAACAACAACAACAACAACATACACATGGTAAGGAAACTGGAGAATTCAGGTGCAAATGGTCAAAACCTTGATCATAGGGTTTGACATCTCAAAGAGAAAAGAAAATAATTTGGAAAGTAATGAAAAGTCACTGGGAGTGGGAAAGGAGAATACAAACAGGAAAAAACTAAGGTAGTTCTTTCCAGAGTAAAGCTAACTAGGATTGTGTTGTCACTTACACTATTATTAAACTTAGGTGTTATTTCCAAATACATACCAGAGTGTGGTATATAGATTTCAATCAATCACTAGTGACATTGATTTCATCATACAGATTTGAGACTTGGGAAAGCATTTAGATAGATCATAGCTTTTTTCATTAGGTATTGATTACAAAAGTATTTTGGGGCACCTGGCTGGCTCAGTCAGTGGAGTGTGTGACTCTTGATCTTGGGGTTGTAAGTTTGAGCCCCATGTTGTTTGTAGAGATTACTTAAAATAAAATATTTTCAAAAAAAGTATTTTGTAAGTCTATCACATAATTAATAAGATCTTTATGAATGTTAAGATATTTAGAACATACCATATATTGACTATATGTCATAATTAGTAAACACAGTACATATATATTCATACATACATACATAACATACACAGCCATGTGGGGCACCTGGCTGGCTCAGTCCATAAAGTATATGACTCTTGTTCTTGGGGTTGTGAGTTTGAGTCCCACATTGGGTATAGCGAACCCTTAAAAATAAAGTGTTTAATATATATACATACACACACACACACACAGATCCATGTACTTTGTGTTATTCTAAATTCAAATTTTGTTTAGTTTAAAGATAAACAGACTAAAGTACCCTAGATTCTGTTTGGAACTAGACATTTCCTAATTTATGCACAAATAATTTATTCAATTTTAAAAGACATTGTTCACGATTACCTTAAGCTACTTAGTAATGTTTGACATTGATGATAAAACACACAAATTATAATAATGAGATGTGATTTTAGTTTTTTGGGTGTGTGACTGGAATTTGTAAATTAAAACTTCCATACTAAAAATAGTCCTAATTTCTTATTAGATCACCATCAAGCATTGACTATTTGAATCAGTCCTTTGACTAGAGTTGATATTAACAAAATACTGAGTATGAATCCTAACAAGGACACCATGAACACACATACTTTGTTTCCATATGGCTTGAATTATAGCCACTTGTCTATGCACATTGCACCTTTATGCATTCGGAATACATTGTTAGGTAAATATTTTAACCAGAAAACATTCATATGATGAAGTATACCTCTCTGACTCTAAACATAAGTACAATTTTAATAGGAGAAAAATGGTATCCTTGGGTAATTTGGCTGTTTTTGTTTTTTTTTTTTTTGTCCTGGTTTCCAGTGAGTACCAAAACTCAGAAAAATGAGTAGTTCTGAATTTAACCCTTATGAAGGGTAAAACCATTGTAACATGTCACTGCCCTCTACAGGATGCAAATATAAGTTGTTTGGGTGGAACTTTCTTTTCTGCGCATAATTTCAAAATGAAACTCTCAAGCAAGGATCCAGAATTTAAAACAGCAGTGGCAAAGCAAAGGAGGGTGCAAGAGATGCAAACTGAGGTTTCTGTAAAATTAATGAATTTGTGAAGACATATGGTACCCAGCAAGATTTCCCCAAAACGAAAATATGCAACGACAAAAATTCCACAGTATGATAAGGTGGCAATAACACATAAGAGGTTTTATGAATTGTTAGAATGAGAAAGGAAACGGGGGAGAGGGAGAGAGAGAGAAGGGCAGGAGAAAGGGAAGGAAAGTGTTATTGAAAATAAGTGGGTGTTATTCTTTGATCTCGTTTTTTCTTTTTGTTTGTTTAATTTCACTTGATTGCTAAAATGAAAAGTGTCTGCAAAATGATGGATTAATTAGAAGAACATGGAACCATTATTTTTCTTACAAAGAAAAAAAAAGTTTTATCCTTATAAGATCCCATCCAAAGCCTTCACTCGGCACCATAGTGGGTTTTGAAAGTCATTTACATAATAGCTAACAAAAATGTACTCAGCAAAACACTGGGCTTTCTAAACACAGGAGATAATTATGTTGGAAGAATGATATTCCATTGCCATCTCCATTTTCAAGATACATTTATTCTCCCCGTACACAGCATAGAACAACCAAACACATATTAACATATATTGCGTAGGTGTGCGCCATTAGAGTGACAAGGTACAGGCAGTTGGGGCTGATGGGGGCTAAGGCAGAGCAAAAGCCAGGAAGGAAAGAAATACTGCATTCTATTCCTGGCATATATGTACCACCTGAATGGTATTTTTCATTATCTCCTGCACTGGGAACATTCTATTATTCCACTGGGAAGTCATAGCAGAAGAGATATAATTATCAGCAGAGTAATGGGGATGCTCTAGCTAATGGCCAGCTATTCAAATATCTCAATATAATCGTCTTGCCCAATCTCTCCCCATTGCATACTCTTCTGGAGAAACTCATCATTTTTTCCACTTACTCCAGCATAATGAATTCATTTTGCATTTTCTTTGTGAGAAATTAAGAGGAATCGCAATATAATGTGTTGACATTTGAAATTCTGCACAGAAAAGTTTAGGCTGGCAATTTAGTTTAATCGCAAGCTAGCAGGGAGAGACTGCTTATTAAATTAGTTCCCTGTGTACAGAATGTGTATTTTCTTTATAAACCTTTGCCTTTGTACCTGAGTTTAGATTTTCTGCCCCTTTTTTGTAAGTTCAGTTTTCTCAAAAGAAAAAATAATGTCCCAAACTAAAGGAGTGTGTTCTTTGAGCCTTTTTCTCCCGCCATGGTCAAAATTGTTGACATCAGAGATGAGCATTGAGTAAGAGGCCCTTGGGAAAAGTGAAAAATAAATAAGAAGTTGCCTTTAAGCAAAGCCTTCAAAGTGTATTTTCTTTTTCTGCAATATTAAACCACTCATTTTGGTCACTCTTGGGAAAGATTCTTTCTCCCTATTAGATTGAAGTTCTTCTGTTTGTTCAGAAGCTTGAGTAACCATTTCCATATTTTTTTCCTCTTTTTTTTTTAGAGTTTCAACTCATTTTCTCTAATAAGACTTGTAAACTGCTAATTAAAGAGCCTCTCCACTTTCTCTAGGGAATGCCAGATATCCGAGCAGGTGGTAGCATGAACAAGTGATAAAAAACTGCTATTGAAATCATTGCATTGGAAGAGAATTTGGCTTTCCTCTCATCCCAACCTTGAAGCTTTGCTAAGATCCAGCATTTCAGGGGTGAGAGGCAAGGTTAGGTGTGAAACGTGTGTCATCAGTTGACGGGGAGCAAGATTTTTTTTATTTTTTTTTAATTTTTTTAAGAAGATTTAAAAAAAAAGGGTGTCTCATTTTGATTACCTTCTTATCATGTCTCACAGTCTTTCCATTTGCTTCTTATAAAGTATTTTTTATATCCAAACAGATATTGTGTTCACATAGCACCTTAAAATTTTGTAAAGAAGACACACATTTGGGAAAATATAGTCAGAGGGAGTATCCATTCCTGTAATTGCCTCTAGTCCTTTTGGAACAGCACAAACATTAGAACTCCCTGAGTTCATCAGAGGCTGCTGGGAAGTGGTATGAGGGAAAGACAACATGGCCTTCACCTCAGCACGGGGAATAAAAGGCCACCCTAGAAACTAACATGCAGCCTGCAGAATTACTCTGGAGTCTGTGAGTTAGTCTCACTACACTCTCTGGATCTGTCACCATCCCGTCCATACCTACTCTTCATCTTGCAAAAGGTATCTGGTTTCCCTCTACTTCATGAACCATACTTGGCAGCTAAGGCTATGCCTAGCCACTGCAAGTCCTTCAATATTAGTCTAAAATTTTACATTCTTACTTCAATTACAAGTCTCTTGCAATCTTTTTACATTAATGTTCTGTTGAATGTCATTCTTCTTTTTTTCCTTTATTCTGTATATTATCATCATCAATAAAATTCACTGCTATTTCTTTAACTGTCAAATAGTTCTATGCCCTAACTGTTATAATATGGGATTTGTCACTTTGTTTGGAAGATGGTCTCTTGGTATAAAATGTGGTATTTTCCTTAAGAAAGATGGTTAGGGGGCGCCTGGGTGGCTCCGTCGGTTAGGCGTCTGACTTCGGCTCAGGTCACGATCTCATGGTCCGTGAGTTCGAGCCCCGCATCGGGCTCTGGGCTGATGGCTCAGAGCCTGGAGCCTACTTCCCATTCTGTGTCTCCCTCTCTCTCTGACCTTCCCCGTTCATGCTCTGTCCCTCTCTGTCTCAAAAATAAATAAACATTAAAAAAAAAAAAGAAAGATAGTTAGATCTTTCATAATAAAGACATTACATAAAAGGACACTGTCTCAATTTATGTTTGGAGGTCTTCCATAAGCTAAAGGAAATTGAAAAGGAAGTAAAGGGAAGGAAGCTCACCACAACTCTCAAGGTATGACAGTGAACTTGCTCCATATGTGTGTTACTTAAAACTGATTATGATGCCGTGAGGTTTTCAAATCCACAATTTGTTTTTCATTACTAACAGAGAAGCCAAAATTAGCGGGGGGTATATGAGCGACTGCAAAGGTATATATATATGTTCAAGAACACAGTCATGAAAAAAGCAGCTCTGGTTTATAATATAAAAGACAATAAGTTATTACAGCAAGAACACTTGATCTCGAGTCAGCAGCCTGAGTTCTAGTCTTAAATCTAGTTCTTGCTAACCAGCTATGTGACCTTGGGGCTATGAATCATAAAGCCTCCAATTCATCCAGAAAATGAGGAAGTTAGATTTGATTTTGTGCAATACTACTTCCAATTTGAAGCATCTCTAATTACATTATTTGGATTTAAAGTATCTTTCTGAAAACCCGGCTATTAATGGACAGCAGACATAAATTATAATCCATAGTAGTTTAATTTTAAATGATTCATTTTAAGAAGTTTCTGATAGGTAAAGAGGAAGTGATGTAATTAACTACAGGGAGGTTCAGTGAAGGAATATGGCAAATTGGATCAAGCAATGCATCATTAGGGATTTATTGAATGTCTCCTGCCTTAAATATTATGAAAGATAAAAAATATTTTAAAATATTTGAAATGACCTCTTTCTTTAATTTCCCCCTCTTTAGGGGGAGGGTGAAGTACAACCCTTTATAAAATTATAAAGCAAAGAAGTGACAAACAGTATAGTTCTATGAAGAGATACAGTAGAATTTTAGATAATGATGTAAATGAAGCAGCCTTATGGGAACAATTAGGGTCTGATAAAGTTTTAGAATTATTGGTGGTACTAAAATGAATAAAGAACAGAGTCTGCTCGGTTCAGTCAGGGAAAAGAGACTCTGTTAAACTTCACCTAGAGGTTATAGAGAGGTTCTTTAATATAGTGTTCAGCAACAATGGGTAGGGAGGAAAAAGCCCTAGACATAACTAGGAACCTTAAATAGTTCGAACATATTTTGGAAGAATTGATGACAATGAATATTAAAATTCCATAAATGTATAGTTCACCAAAACAGAGGACCTACCAAGACACAAAACTAGTAGATTTTCTTTTCCTACAGACTTTACTCTGGAGCTGCTCTTTGGCATGACCTAGAATATATTTCCTTGTATTAACAGACATGAGGGGGTGCCTGGGTGGCTTAGTCAGCTAAGTGTCTGACTTCGGCTCATGAGTTCAAGCCCCACATCAGGCACTGTGCTAACAGCTCAGAGCCTGGACCCTGCTTCAGATTCTATGTCTCCCTCTCTCTCTGCTCCTCCCACACACACGTTCTGTCTCTCAAAAATAAATAAACATTAATTTTTTTTTTTAAAACAGACATGGGTACCTGACCAAGGGAATTACAGAGAAATATAGAGATTGCTCTTATGCTGTTCCTTATAACTTCTCAGGTTACAGTGACGCTATGATAATTTCATCATGTACTCAATTTTACCGACATTTTTTTCCTATTATGAAAAGATGTGTTGATGTTATTTTAAATAGCTGCAGCTAGAAAAAAAATACAAACTTTTCTATATAAGTCTAAAGAAAAAAATTAAATGAAAAAAGAAATAGATGTATAAAGCCATGTTTGATTCTATTGAAGCAAGCAGGAGGGAGAGTGCAAAGAATTTTCTGTGGCCCTATAGGATTCTTAGTAAATAATTAACAGCAGTTGTCTTCAAACATTTTTGCTCATGTACCACTAAGACTTTTGAAAAACTAATTTACTCTGTCACGTACTTTTAAGTTGACATTAAAATTTTCATCATAAGCTCATACTTATGATACAGATTACAAAATAAATACATTATAAATGTTGACATTTAAATATAAAATTGTTAAATCATTCTATTAAATATATCTAATGGAATCTGAATACTGGATAGGATTTGAAAGCTGCCATCATTATGAAAACAGTAGATGACATGAATTTCCTTTGCAATATTGAATTTTCAGTTTCTTTTTTCCTCCATGAATTTGTTTCTGTTCTATATCCCCCAAAGAATTTTAACCTTTAATACATTTTTATGTTTAAAAGTTTTTTATTGATTATCCTATCATCTTTGTCTGAAACACAATTATGCATGTAAAATGTATTTAATATTTTACTCCTCTGACTATAAAGCTCTAAGAATCAAAAATTTCTTCTCAATCAAGTTACAATAATTATCATTAATACACAATTGATAAAAATAATATAAATAAATCACAAACTTTAATAATATTTAACATAAAATACAAAAGTTCATTAGAATAGCATCTCTTAATGAGATAGATGGATCTAGGTATTTTTTTCCCTGCTATTTCATGGATGAATTCTACTCATTGCTACCATGAGATAGTGCTTATCATCAATTTCCCTGATTACTATCCTTTAAAAAAGATGTGAGTACTATTTAACCTAATGGGCAATGCAGGACTTAATATATAAAAAGGTCAATGTCAAAACAATTAGCCCATTAGAACCATCCTTTTGTTAGAAAAAGTTTAACTTTATTTTTAAATTTAAAACAAAGTGTTCATACATACCTCAACCTCACAACATCACATTCTGGATTTTCACTGATATAGATAAATTAATGGATGACAGATATATAAAAGATAAAGTCATAAAGTTTTGACTTGAGTTTTTGGTCTGAATGAAATAAGGCCCACTGCATTCAGTTCTTCACTTAAATTTTCTTTGCTTGATTCTCAGGACCTGCCTTTTAGCAGCCAGGTGCTCTTTTAGATAGACTGGGGACGGAAGAGTGAAGGTCAAAGTATGAAAATTATGTCACACCCCCCATCCTATAACATATCAAAATTTAGAACATTTCAACTCAAGTCAAAATACCCTTTCCAATGCCATACTCTGTCCTTTTCATGTTTATTTTTGGGGGAGAGAGACAGAGACAGAGACAGAGCATGAGTGGGCAAGGGGGAGAAAGAGAGGTAGACACAGAATCTGAAGCAGGCTCTAGGCTCTGGGCTGTCAGCACAGAATCTGATGCAGGGCTCGAATTCATGGAAGGACGAGATCATGACCTGAGCAGAAGTCGGACGCTTAACTGTATGAGCCACCCAGGAGCCCTGCTATATTCTAACAGAGTATATATAAGACAGAAATATATATAAGACAGTGATAATGAGAAAAGTCTATTTTTGTACTTTAGGGATGACAATATTTTGAATATGTCTAGAAGTTTTTATGTTCTGTGTGATGATCCATTGAGATGTATAGTTTTCCAGCAGGAGAAGAACAGCGAGCAAATAGGTGAATTGCCCTCAGATACTTTCTTGGGAAGATCAATTTTAGAATAAAGAAGGCATACATAAAGATGAGGATATGGAAATGTATTCCTTAAAATTATTGGTGCCCAATTATCCCAAGAAAGACTGTGTACTCCCACAAAGGTATTCACCAGTATGAAACCTACTCCAGAAGAGAAGACTCCACTTCTACCCCTAAGAATACTTTAGTTCCATGATGACAGTCTTTATTTCCTCATCTCAGCATAAACCCATCTCTGATTACCAACCTTAACAATGTGTCATGTGCTCTAAATCTATTGTATAATTTAACCCTTCCATTTCTCCTAGATCTTTAAATTGGGATTATTATTCACAATGTATAGCTATATAAAACTGAGGCTCGGGGCACCTGGGTGCTCGGTCTGTTAAGCGACCAACTCTTGGTTTCTACTCAGGTCATGATATGGTTTGTGACTTTGAGCCTTGCATCAGGCTCTGCAATGACAGTGCAGAACCAGCTTGGGAGCCTTTCTCTCCTCTGTCTCTCTGTTCCTCCCCTGCTTTTTCTCTCTCTCCAAATAAACATGTAAAAAAAAAATGAGGCTCAAGGAGATCAAGTAAGTTGTTCATGATTTCATTAAAAAGAAAAGGAGACCAAATCTTCCTAACCCCAACAATACGCACCCCAATCCTCTGTCACTTCAAACAATGAAAAAGTTGTGCTTTGTAAGTTTTGAAGAATCTACAGCTGTAATATCCTGGACCCTAGGATGGCAGCTGGGATAGAGCTTTTAATGACAGTGGCATTTTAGCCTGAAAATAAAGCCAACACTTGACTTTATTTGAAAAGGTTATCTCATCTTTCTGAAACTTCTTCCTCAAAGTGGCCATCAAATTTTGAGTAACATTAACTTTTTTTTTTACTTTAAGGAGTTAAAAAAATAGTAACATAGTCCCCAGATTTTTCCCACCTGGGCCTCTCCAGTTATGCTAGTCAACATAACATTTTGTCAAGTGGAATTTTATGATTTCTCATTGTGTAATTCCTATAGCTATTGATTTCTTTGAACAGTGAAGAATGTGCTGCTGGGAAATCCTCCCTGTTGTGTGTGTGTGTGTGTGTGTGTGTGTGTGTGTGTGTGTGTGTAAGTATGTTGATGGAATTTGGGTAGTAAGGTGGGGAAGAAAACATTTGTTTAATTTTTGTCCTCTCACCTAAAACATATATTTTGCCTTGAGAGATTCTCATAACAGAGCAGTCAGTTCTGTGCTCTGCTTTTTTCATAAAGATGACACACTAATTTTCACTTCAAAGCCTGGCAGTTTGTAAGCTTGTCTTACAACATTAATTTTGGGAGCCATCTTCCAATGTCTTTCAGGGAGACATTAACAGTCAACTGTGTTTGGCTTGTGAAAATAGAGAAAATGCTTCTAAAACACAGAAAATAGAGAGAAAGAGAAATGAAGCTTTAAGCAGTTAAAAATCAAATGCTTAATTCTGGTGCATTACATATCAATAAAGAGTAAAAGGAGAACTTGGTGGAAAACAGAAACATAATGCCATGCAGTTAAAAGCTTTTTGTTTTGTTTTTAACAAATACTATTAGTGTGGAGTTGGCACATAGAAGTGGGATTGTTACACACACACACACACACACACACACACACACACACACGGGATGTCTACTGTTTCTTTGCAGAATGGAAAGCAACCTGAACTTTTATAGGCTATTTTTAACACATTCTATTTAAAGTTTTGGCAGAATTACAAACTTCATAACTTCATTACTGTATGTAATTTTCTAAATAGAAAAGTAAACTCATTTTTAAAAAGAGTAAGGAACACAATCTTATATAAAAGTCCCTTGCTCCTGTTCTCTGGGATCCTTTTCTTCTTCATGATGTATCTTAAGCATGTTTCTCCCCAGCTGAAACTGGTACTGGGCTTCTGCATGGGCCAAGAAGAAAATCACTAGGTTTTCAAATTGCACCCACCTCTAACTTACGTTCTTTTTCTTTCACACCTTTTCATAATCTTTGGGTCCAAAGAGTCCTCTCTTTCCCTTTCAGTAGTTTTGGCCCCTTGTATGTGTCATGACTTGACCCCTGGTTTTTATGGACTGTGCCGTGTAAAACCCAAACAAGCCTATGAAGTAGGTAAGGGTAAGAAATAGGCTAAAAATGTGAAGTAAATTATATGCAGCCCCACATTTATATGTGTTGGAAGCAGGATTTAACTTTACAAGTTGTGGACTACAAGGGTTGTACTCTATCTATTGTGGGTTACTACCTCTCAAACTGATAATCCAGGAACATGGAATTAGAGGTCCAAGTATGTTAATTCTAGTTTCAGCTCCATTGCTACCTTTGGTCACGGTAAAATTAACATTGTGAGCCTCGGGATACTTAGTTAAAAAACATACCCAATGATGTTTAAGTTCTCCTCCATTTCTTGCTATTGTCATCATTACTATAATTTATGGAGTAGTATTTACTTATATTAGCTAAAATTGAGGCTATATGCACACTGATTTGCAAACATGTTATTTACTCCTTGTAGCATTACTTTGAGAAATTATTGATTTTAGAAATGATGAATCTGGCAGTATGTTACTTATCAAAGTGGTATAACTTTGAGAATTAGAACCAGAATTCAAACTGAGGCCTAACTGCTTGAGTATCCAGACTCTTATTCATAGTTTCCCCCCTGTCCTGTTCTCAGATTCCTTCAGACACAAGGGTTCAGAAAACAAAAAAGGGTTGGATATCCTGGAAGGCCCATAGTGGGATAGAAATTGAATAGTACCTCAATGACAAGTTGTCTCATCAGCAAGGGGGAAAAGCAAGGGGAAACCAATTTGAAAAATGCCTTATTCTCAGAAACAAACCTAACACGTGTAAGTACAAATATAAAGCGCATGCAGAATGGAGAAGAAAAGAATAAACCAACTTCATTTAAAAAGACTTAATATAAAATCCCAATCTCACTTTTTTTTGGTCTTCCCCTTTTCAGCACACTTGTAACAAAAATGTCTCTGTATCCTTCCCCACACCTAAGATTGTATGTACATCAGAAATTATAGCAGAAGTCTGTGCAATATTTACAGAACCAAGAGGTAACACTGAAATATACAGAGGAAAAAAATATACAACTAAAGAGAATGCTGAACAGGAAGCAATCTTGAGATTCACATAGTCCAATCTTGCTCAGAGAATGTTATCTTCATGATCTGCAAGGTTTCATCAGAAAGAGAAAACTAAAAATAGAAAGTGTGGGTTAAGTGAGTGGGATATATAGCTTAAAAAAAAAGGAAGAAAACTACTCACAGCTTAAAGGTTTAGAAAACTCTCTGCCACAAGATCTGAAAGAATAAATTACATCAAGAGCTGTTTTAGTGTTTTCCTTATTTTGGGAGAGTGCAGGGTGGATTGATTTGGAGTGACCTATGTTTAAAAGCCTTGGTATTCTTGAAAACAGAGCAGTTCTATTGCACAACCCTTCTCCTCCTTCCTCTCCCCCTCCCCCTCCTCCTCCCCACAGTACAAAGCAGCAACTTTTATACAATCTGACTTCTCAACTCCTGTCTTATTTTCTCAACACAACAGGACAGCCATCTATCCTGTTCTTGCTCCATATGACCTTCCTGCCGTTCCCATATTTCCTGTTTTTCTGACTTCTTTCTTCTCTACTCACAGAGGTTTAAGTACATGGAGGTAGGGCTGGGGAAATGGAGGTTAAGGTTGAGAGAGAAGCTGTGAAATCATGCAGCCATTCACTATGAATTTTGAGTTCATGCCTATAACATGATCTGCTAATAACAGGCTACCATGTCTCCATAGCACACATTGCATTGTTTGTTTAAACAACCTCCCTTCACACCTCCCTGCCAAAAAAAAAAAAAAAAAACCCAAAAAACAAAAAAACAAAAAAAAAAACTACCAATGACAAAATAAGACATTTTGCCCAATTCAAATTGAAGCAATGCCCCAGTGCATTGTGAAAAGCCAGCTGTTGAATTCAAAGAATACTGGCTAGCAGATAAAAAGAAAAGGAGTGAGGAGGAGATTACAGGCAGGCTTCAATGTCCTCTCAACATCTCAGGTGAAGGACTATACAGAGGAATTCTGACAGGGTCAACTTGTACCATTAATCTGGCCCCTTGTATTAAGTACTGATTCCATTCATGAAGTTGCAGTAGGCAATATTCTAGAAAGTTCTCTGAACAGGTTACCATATCATCATCTCACTCAGTTAATGACTTTGCAACATATTTCAAGAAGACAATAGAATATTTTGTGAATTACACTCTAGTATTTCCATGAAAAAATCAATTCTATCAGCGTCTGCATCCTTTTTTTAAAAATTTTCTGTTACATTTAAGGGAGTGCCAATCCTTCAAAGATTAACCCCCTTTTATGCCCTATATCTAAGTATCATAGGTATCCTTGCTCCTTGAGAGATACAATTGTTTTAGAGGAGGTATTTCCTTTATCCCATGTTTCTCTGTACCAGATCATTCTTAGAAAGCATTCAAGCCCCTGATATCTAGTCTTGTATCCAGGAACCATATGTGATTATAGAGCACTTGAAATGTAGCTACTATATATTGAAATGTATGGAAGTGTAAAATACACAGCAGATTTCAAAGACTTTTTACCAAATACAAAAAAGTAAAGTGTTAATAATTGTTTTATATCTTTTACATTTTAAAATGATAATTTTACTATAGTGAATTAGTAAAATATAGTATTAAGTTAATTTCACCAGTTTCTTTTACTTCTCAATATGCCTACTACAGTGTTTAAAATTGTGCATGTGCCTTTTGCTTTTCTTTTGTACTTTTTGGTCATGTTCTTGTTTTGTTTTTTTTTTTTGCTTTTGGTGCAGCATATCCTCCAATAGTTTCCTATAAGAACTCTCATTAGAAATTTCCTGAGTCCTTTCATGTCCAGCCACATGTGTACATAACAGGTTTTGTCTTAGTTTCTATTTCCCTCACTATTTAAAGAAAAGTTCTCCAAAAGATAGCTTCAGCATCCTTGCCTTCAAAAGTAGTCTATGTGCTAAGGACTTCCAAAGTTAAATCTTTAGGACATAACGTGTCAAAAATTTGAGACTATTGTATCATGCTTCTTATTGGACATATTTACTTGAAAGATATTTCATGGACATCTTAAATATAACTATAATCCTTGATATACACACATAAGCCCACTTACATAAACACAGACTTGTTTGCCATGCAAACTTACAGCAAACCATACCATGCAATACCTTGTTTCTCAAGTCAGAAACCTAAGAGACTTCCTTGATGCCTTTCTTCAGGACAATCTGTATGCAAGTCCTATTTTTCTGCCTCAAAATGTTTTCCTAACCTGACCATTCATTTCCATTTCTAGTGGAATCACTTTTGTCCAAGCCTCCACAATTGCATTCCAGGACGATTTCTTAATTGGACTTCAGGGTTTTACTCTTGTTCTCTACCAACCCATTCCCTACAACCAGAAGAGAAAAGAGGTCATTTCAAGCATAAAATGTTGAAAATCTTTAACCTCACTCAAAATTAAGTACAGACTCATGAACATGACTTATATGATTTCTCCTGTTACGATATCATTTAGCCTCTCCAATCTTTTCTCATACCACTTTCCACCTTGCACACTCTGCTTTAGCTCCTCCTAGAAATCAGTCATTCTTTGATCTCCTCTCAAAATTACCAAATTCTTTCCTGCCTCTGGGTTTTTACCATGCCATTCTCTAGAATCTTCCCTATATTTTGCATGACTCCTTTCCAACACTGAGGCTTCACTTGGATACCTCTCTTTGTTGACCACCCAGTCTAAAAATGGCCTCTGTTACTGCAACATTATTTCTTTATTTTCTACCACAGAGCTCTGTTTTTCCTTTATAGCAGTTTTCCAAAATTATTTTATAGAAGTTACTTGCCTATTATATGACTCCTTATGTGCATAATATTAGCTCTAAAATGGCAAAGACCATGACTGTCTTATAGACTGCTATCTCCACGTGCAATGTCTGACATATGAAAGATACTCGATAAATATAGACTGAATAAATAAATGAATGGCTGTTTGCTCCTAGGAGATTACTTCATCACATAAATTCAAGTTTTATAATTATTGGCTCAATATGTCAGATGTCAACATATTTTAAAGCTTCTCTTGAATAGTAGGAAAGATGGAGGAGGATATAAGCTTGCATTTATCATTAGTATATTCAAAGAAGTAGAGAAAATTGGGGCAGAGGCATGAGTATATAAGTCTAGAACTTCAAGAGTCATGGGTTGTTTTTTTTAATTATGGAAACAGTTTTTTTTTCAATAATGGAACCACAAATTCACCATCAATGGCAATTATCATCTAATCCTCAGGCCGTGATATGACAAATATGGAGGAGAATAATGGTATCCCACTGTAACCTGTCCCTGTATCACTACGGACACCACTCATACTATGATTATCAGTCATTTATTTCTGCATTCCTTCTCGTTCAACCATTAAAAGAATGCAAAGAAACAATGAAAGTTGAATGAAAGAGGACTTTTAATTAGAGAATTGAATGCTTGTTATTCCAGTAGTCTTTAGAGATTCAATTTTGAGAAATGAATAATCCAACTTGAAGAATTTGGCTAGATAAGAGAAAAGGAGAAGAAAAATGAGTCTTTGGTGGCATATGAAAGCTGTATGTCATAGCTTCAACTTATATCAAAGACAAGAAAGTGATTAATCAAGAGTAAGTTATAGAAATAAAATGGATGTGTGCTCAACTTATATAAATGTCAGTTTTGCTTGATGGCACTGTCCATTAAGAAGGAGAAATTTGGAATTTGAAATACTATATTATAAATTCTGTATAATAGCTCCATTTTTATATAAAAATTTCAACCAGTCAGTTTTATTCAGAAGTTGAACTTTTCTGTAGCTAATTTAAAGGAATCGCAGATCTCAATGAATTGCTAAAGCATTAGTACAGCTATTGTTAAAATGGGCAAAATGTCTTCAAACTACAGAACTTGCTGTTTGAGCCTAATTCTAAGCTCTTTTAAAAATGTTCTTTCTTCCTTGTAAGTTGAAACTTGAATGGAGGTGGGAGGAGAAAGACATGCCAGGAATTAAGATTCTGATTTTGCAAATTCCTTTAAGAATTGTGATTTGGTTCTTCAGAAAATCAGCACAAACGAGGTAATTTCTTTAAAATAAAAGTTATATGGTTGCAATTTGCATTCCATTAATCTGGTCTTTGAAAGTTTCCTTTCTCCCCTCTTTCCAAACTGTCATATCACACTATCATGTTAGAAAAATGTTATTTCTTGCTAAGTATTGCAGAACTTTAGAAATAAAAGGGAAATTAGAGCTACCGTAGTCAAACACCCTCATTTTCCAAATGTGAATCTAGAGGCCAGAGAGTTTACGTGGGCAGCAAGGATCTCACTCACACAATGGCAGAGCCAGTTCTAATCAGGGATTATACGTGGAAGTGACCTCTTGGGTCATAAAGGCAACAGTAATGAGTTCAGTGGGAAGGATGTGAGACAATTAGGTAGTGATGGAGCTGACACAAGGTACATGCCCATATCTGAGTTGACCAGTGACTACATATATTTCATGCATTAGAAGTTGAGTTCTCAACTTTAAGACCTGTGGTGGTGATATACTCAATTCACCGTCCATTTTAGTTCCTTTGGTATTTATGCTGAAGAACAATTAGAAGAGGTTCTTCATAAAACCATTGTCAAATTGTTTATTTCTATTTCTTTTTATGCCAACTCACTTTGGCTCGGTGAAAATATGGACCTTTATCCTGGACTAAAATAAGCAGCTTAATGACATTAGTGAAAAGACATTTTAATCTGGTCTGGGAACTTATTTTTTTAGCAAGTTTTTTTTTTTCCTTCTTATTATATATGTCATTATTATGTAAAAGCAAATGTAATTGAACTTGAGTTAGTTCTGTATGTTACTCAACAGAATATTTCTGTAATAATGTTTTTCAAAATATTCCCAAATCCAAAGTGTTTCCCCTTGCTCCTCCAAGTCTTCCCTGCTTATCATTTCAGACTATCCACAATTTGGCGCCTGCTAAGAAAACTATTTAGAGTATACCCCATTAACTGGTCTCTCCTTCAGTCTGATCAATCTCTTTATTGCACCACCTCTCCCCATAGGTTTATTATCAATCCTGAGCCATACTTCACACCATTCCACCAACTTAGAAAGCTATGTTGGCTATCACCTCAAAGCCTGCTCTTCAGAAGGCTCATCTCATCACCTTCTTTGTTAAATTTGCACTGCTCAGTGGGTGACCACATCCCCATACTGAAGGTCTTCACATCCCTAGAAGGTCTTCACATCCATCTGTAGCACTCCTATGATTTTTTTGTGTGAAGACAGGAAACATGCCTTCTACTCTGGGTGTATTTCTGTATTGCCTAGTCTGTTTTTAGGCACTTGGTCAAAATTTAATACAGAAAACTAATCACTTTTTAAAATAAAAAAAAAAAAAACCTTAGGACTCAAAAAGATTCTGAATAGAAACACGGAAATCTCATTCTGTGTATAGCCTGGAAGGCAGTGAAGACTTGGGGGGCAGGGTGAACGGCTCAAGCTGATGCTATTGACTGCACACTTGGGATTAGGCTCATCTTCTGTGTACTAGGCCAACACTTATTTCACTATTTACCATCACTCACAATACCCAGAGATCATTAAGAACAGAAAAAAGAGTAACGTGCCTTGAAAAGTTGACACACATTCTTGTCTGGATGCAAGACACCCAGGCTAGGCATCCAGAATGTCAGCTCTTAGCTCGTTCAAAACAATACCACCTGAAATAAAGCAACAGGCGGCAAGAAAAGCTGTCAAGTCCCAATTTGCAGTTTCTAGTAAAGATCACAGCAAAAAATAGACTCCAGATTCAACCTGTCTTTATTTCAACTTCTCAAGGGCTCGGCACTAGCTAACTGCTGGAATTCTACACAAGCACGTTGACCAGCTTTGTGCTTCCTTCTCCTCCTTCCTGGTTACCCAATTAGTTCCTTGTTAACCACACACCTGCAGTGTCTTTCCCCTCAGGCTCTGCTCCTCTCTGTGTAGCTTGTAACCCCTTCTGTACACATTGTTTAAAACACCATTAAGGTGCCCCCATGGATGCCTGACAGAATCATTGGTGCCCCCTTGGTTGCCAAAGTAATTAGCTTACAGGGACATCTCATCTAATATAACCGCAAAATCAGGAATAGATCAAACTCCCCTGCCTGTGAAAGCTGCTGGGGCACTGGGAATGCAAACGCTATTCGTCCAGGTAATCAGGTAGCACAGCAACACAGACGATGTCAGAAGCAAGATAGCCAGAGATTTCAGTCAAAGGAACCTTAGGAAAACCGTTGTCTTATCAAACCTTTCTGAGCTCCAGAAAGAAAATCACCTGGGAAGGCAAAAGGAGAATGATGAGTCAAGGGAAAATATCTTGGTGTTGTGCCGAAGACTTTTGCACGGCTGTTCATACCTCAGTGAACTCCCACGCTTGGAAAGGACAGATGCTTTCAAATGAGAAAGGTGCAAGACTGTGCTCCGAGGAAGTGAAGGGAGCTATTTGTAGGGATGAAAGCCACTTGTAGGAATGCCAGTAGGTCATCAAACCGTATGTCTGCTCACAGGCAGGTCCTGACTTACAAATCAGAATTAATTAGGATTAGCCCTCTTTTTTCAGATCTTCCAAAAAATCGAATGACATTAGGTAACTGTTAAAATGCAAACCACAAGCCCAAAATGGTGTCACTGAGGCCAAGTCCCCAAACCAGGGCTTAATACCTAATCTAATCGTGGGTTCCAACTCCCCCCAAAATGCAGTCTTAACCAGTCAGTCAGGAATTTTCCTGTTCAGTGCCAAAGGATCTGCCACAGGGGCCCTCTCCATCCCCCTAATGGAAGATGAGGAAATCTGTAGACTCCCTGCTCTTTCACCTAAGGTCAAGCACCCTTGCCTGGAATAATCTTTTTCTTTTGCTAATAAGTTTCTTGTCCCACCTCTCTTCCTATAAAAACTTACTGTTTTGTATAACTCAGGACGCTGCCCTCATGAATTCTTTCGTGAAGGCAATTAGATCTTCAAATTCACATGGTTGAATTTTGTTTCTTAGCAAAACCTTTCTTAGTGACACATTCTATGTTCTAAAAATCTTTACTTCCAAGAAGAACGTCTCTTTCCATCTTCATTACTAAAGAAGAAAAACAGATTCAAACTCTAAAGGACAAAATAATCAGACTTAAAAAAATTGCAACCTACTGAAGACCAAAAAATTATAAGAATAAACCTGGTTATTTTAAATAAGAAAAGCCTGCAAATATAATTTCAGAGCCCTGCAGCAATTATAATCAGGGGGGAATGGAAAAGAGAAGTGCTAGAAAGCAAGCACAGAAATCTCACCAGCTCTCAAAAAGGAGAAAAAGGTGGATTGTGAAAATTACAGCTCAAGGGCTTGGCATCGATAACTAATAAAACTGTCAAATTAATTATTAAATCACTGATTTGCTCATATTCAAAAAACGAAAAGTGGTAAGTGCAATGTATTTTCACCAAAAAAAATAACTCATGCTAAAGTAATCTTATTTCTTTTTTTTTTTTTTTCTTTTTTTGATCCTGTTGTCAGACTGGAAAATCAGAAGTTTCAATAACAGTATTGCTACATCTCAACGAAGTTTTTCTCTTTTTAAGAAGATGGTTGGGAGGGAGGGAATGATATGATTTCACTCATATGTGGAATTTAAGAAAGAAAACAAATGGGCAAAGGGGAAAAAAGAAAGAGGCAAACCAAAAAAAAAAAAAAAAGACTCTTAACTATAGAGAACACACTGATGGTTATCAGAGGGGAGGTGGACAGGATGGGTGAAACAGGTGATGGGGATTAAGGATGCACTTGTTGTGATAAGCATCGGAGAGGAATGGAAGTGCTGAATCACTATGCCTTACACCAGAAACTAGTATTACACAGTATGTTAACTAACTGAAATTTAAATAAAGACATTAAAAATAAAAGAAGATGGGGGAAATGAACATGTATTGAACATTTAAATGAAGTCAATGTTGGTTGAAACCGGCTTCTTAAAGGATGAATGCCAATCCAGAGAGAAGTCTTAGAGCTGTGTTGTTTTTTTTCTTCACATACATGTCAAGTGCCTGATGTGTCCTAAAATTTGAAGAAACAGCAGTGAGCAAGGTTGAGATTGGCAAAGACAAACTCTCCGTTGCCTTCAAGGAGATTATGTAAGTTTGACTTAATTCAGTAAAAAGTGGGTGGAAAAATAGAAGGTTATTATTAAATCCGTAGACTTTACAAAGTCAGACGTATAACTACATCATCATATCAGAGACTTCAAATTTAAAAGTTAGGCTAAAATGAAGCGTCACACCTGAGAGCAAAATAGTTAATAGGGATAAATGTAAATTTGAAATCTATTTAAAACTGAATACAGCAGATTTCTCTTGAGGTCTTGAAGTTTTGGGTGACTCCAAGATTAGAGGAGGTTAGAATGTGATTTTTTTTAACTTTCAAATTAGCCAATCAAATCCTAAACTGTATAAATAACGGTAAAGTTCAGTGTCCAAAACAAGGGAAAATGAACTACATCGTTTAGATCAATTTGGAAGTTTTCATTTTGTTTGGGGCACCACAGTTTAAAAAAAAACAATAACAAGTTAGAAAAATGTAGGGGAGGTAAAGTATGGTAGTAAAGTGTTTGAAAATCCTGTTGTATGAGACCGTAGAAATTTCGAACATTTAAGTAAGAAAATGAAAAAGAGTAGAACATGTGCACTAAGAGAGTAATGTATTTTTTTTTAATACATCCTTAGGACAAAACTAGAATGTGGTGATAGAAATTACAAAGACACAAATGGTACTAATAAGAATATATATATATATATATATATATATATATATATATATATATATATACATATATATATATGTATATAGTATTTACCAACGACATAAGAGAAGGCTGATGTATAATATGGTGGACACCCATGAGGGACCATAAGGCAAGCTGAGGGCAAAGCACAAGCTAGCATATCCTTCCCCCACCCCCAGGTGGGATATGTGTGACATTCCTCAGGCACTCCTGGCTGCCCAAGAACAAAGGAAAGGGAAAAACAAATGATTAACTGATAGAGAGCACAGTCATGCAACATAGGAGTCTCCATCAGTTTACAAATATCTTAGTAAATTATAAGAAAAAGGCAATTTAATCAAAAACCTAATCTCCAGAAACCTATAGACTCAGTTTCCTGGAGCCCCTAATATCACTCTCCCCTCCATAGTGATGTGGGGAACAAAGGCAAGAAGGAAATAGCAGGTAAAATTAAATTTTTCTATAACCTGAAGCCCATTGACATTTCTCCAGGAACTCCCTACTGTCCTAATGTTAATGTCTTACTAGAGGGAAAACAACCTTACCTTGACAATAGCAAGGCCTCAGTTATTTTAGGAGTTCTCTTTAGCATATCAAAGTCCCTCTGGAGGCCTTTTGTCTTTATCTCCCCCAATTCCATAGGTATAACCAGTCACTCTTCACAACCACAGCTGAGATCTTTCTGCCCAGAGGTCCAGTCTCTGTGCTTTAATAAAATCACCTGTTTGTACCAAAAACATTTTCAAGAATTCTTTCTGGGCTGTCAGCTCCAAACTCCATGAACCGGCACCAACACCCGAAACCTCGTCAGACTAAAAATGACCAAATACACTCTGAATGGCAAGCTGTAAGGAATATTTTAGAAAGGACTTCTCAATTAGAAAGGATTTTGGTGTAAATTATATCTAAGATCCTTTCTCATTTTCTAAATCTAAATCTATGAGACTATGTAATAGAAGTATTTTGTTCTGTATATTTCACTTCAGATGAATGTTTCCTCCTGAATTACTATTCTATAACCACAAGAGATGAGCAGTTATTAAGTAGGAATGGTTTCTCCAATTTCTCTTGCCTTGATCTATGGATGTTATCATCTTAGAGTTTAAATCCAATAACAAGCGAGCCTAGCATCTCAATCAAGCTATATTTTACCTCATTTATTGTACTTTGCTCAAACAAAATATTAACTTATTTCTCCTATTATGAATCTTGAACCTGCTTTTGTCTCTATTTTTTTTTTCTAAAAACAAAATCATCTCATTCCAGCTACATTTTAGGTTTTTAGTCAAATAACCTTGTAGTCTCTTTTAATCTTTAATTTACATTATTCTCAGAATCATTCCAAAGATGCCATGGTTTACCATAGAGTACTGTAGTTCCAGGGATGTCATGACACTAATTCTCTGCTTTCCTAGTGTCTAAATCCCAGAGATTCTGTGGGATTTCTCCAGACCTTGGCTTCCATTCTCTTGCTGCAGAATAGCAGAGGCTGTATCCTAACTGTGTTGGGTAGAGGGATCCTTCTAGCCTTTCTCTACCCTCGCCTTTAAAAGTACTTGGTATCTTCAAACCCTGAGTTTCTCCAGTCTCGTGGAGTCCAAATATGCTTGATTTTTCCTAAATTAATCCCTCAGCAGTACTGCAGGTTTGTTCCTCCCCCACCACCCCGTTCTACTTAGTCAATCACCACTTGTCCATCTGTTTCTCATTTTCCAACATTTTGTTGACATCATTTGTCTGGAGTCATTTCTTATCTTGTTCTGGTTGTCCTCATGGATTTACCTTTATTTTATTGTGATGTGATTTAGAAAGAGGCAGATATAAACATTTGATCTAACAGGTTAAATGAGAAGTCTCATCTTTGTTTTTGCATTTTGAATGCTTTTAAATTATTGCTGCTGTTGTTAGTTCAACCACATATTGCCTCTTATTATTTAAAAAATATTAATGTTAAAACCAAGGAAATGATGGACAAACAAATTCAATTTCTAATAGCATATGTGTCCGTTCACAGGAAATTATAATAGTTTGGGGTTTTTTTTCTATTTTTAAATATCTTCTAGATATTACAGCTGTACTATTTTCATAATAACAAAATTTAATTAAAGTAACCAAAATAATTTATTTCATATTTTTCTTTATTGTGCATTTTATAATATGAAGAAAGTACTTAGCCCAACAAAATTGCCTTAGAGTTCATATTAAAAAAATTTACAGTACACATTTAAATTCAAAGTATTAAGAAGAATGGGTTATAAAATAAAACAACATGAGTATTATGAAATGAAAATTTGTCAGGAATAAGGTGCTTAAACAATATATGTTAGAGTGATTTGAATTTAGGACTTGGGTGTTGTGAAGGTCATAGAGATGTGACATTAAAGCTGGGCAATCTGCACTCAAATGATTTGGATTTTGAAAAATTAATATTCACATTTTAACTTCCAGATTTTGGTGGAAGGGTCTCCCTTGAGGAGTTATGGGCACTGAGCTCCACAAGTGTGTTCTCCATAGTAATCCCTGGATTTGTTGTAGGTGGGGGCTGAAGGCAGTTGGACCCCAGGGGAGGATTATTGTTAGCATTGTTATTTAAAAACAGAGTAAACAAATAACAAGGAATTCACTATAGAGAAAGTACTGCCTTGAGCTTTGAGATAGGGGGATTCAAATAGATTTTCAAAATTATACTGCTGGTTTTGCTAACAGAAAGAATGTGGATTAAAAAGAAAATGATATGAACCTCTGAATGGTGTTCTCTAAAGCAGCTTTCCCCACCCACCACAACCACCGAAAGTGAGTAGCTCAATTCATAGGATAAATTATTGTGACATTTTTACCACTTTTTGCCAGTGCAAGTGCATTTCACCTTATCTGATTCCATATATTTTATTCCATTGTATCTCAGGACAGGTAGTTCAGATTTTCCTTAGTCTAGGTCATTAACCCACTAGGTATACATTTTTAGTATGTACTAGCAATAATTAATATATTTAAAATTGGAGATTGAATTTTTGCAACTAAATTTATCTTCTGCTATGTAGGTACAGTTATGTCTCAAACAGCCTTAAGCTTTCCTTTCTAACTTTCTCAGAGATGGCCTATGTTTCATTAAGCAGTTTTTAAAAGGATATTTGTTGATATTTTGCTGTCGTTGCCTATATATATATTTTTTTTTTTTAAGAGAGAGAGAGAGAGAGAAAGAGAGAGAGAGAGAGAAAAAACAAGCACAAGCAAAGGAGGGGCAGAGAGAGGGGGAGAGAGAGGTTTGACCCAACGTGGGGCTCAACCCTATGACCCTGGGATCATGATCTGAGCCAAAATCAATAGTTGGACACTTGCCCAACTGAGCCACTGAGGCGCCCCTTGCTGTTATAATATAAATTTATAATACAAATTTATAGTTATGTTACATTTGAGTCTATGAAAATAAACATTACCTATAATATTACTACTTTCAAAAATCTAGTGTTACTATATTGCTATAATCTTATTGGCTTTTATTTTCACAAGCAAACAACTTATTGCTGTTGCTTTATAAATTTGGGCTGATAATCTATGCACTTTTGTATCTTGCTTTTTAAAAATATATACTGCTTTATTTGTTTATTTTTAGAAAACTCCTTTCCATTATATTGGGAAAGAACATCTTCATTATCTTATGCTTGGACAGCACAATTTTTAATGGAAGCACCTAATTATTTATTGTACAGATGGCTCATATTTCATTTTTAAACTATCTTCCCATTTCCGAGCATTTGAATTGTTTCTGGTTATGCAATATATGTGTGGGTTTGTGTGTGTATGACTATATATATTGTAGGGGTGGCAAAAGAGTTTCCCCTCTACTCTTCTAGATTCTTGGTAGAGAACCCCCTGCACTATCATAAAAAAAATTAACAAGAGAAAACAAAACAGAAGTTTTAATAACACGTTTACTTCCTATATACATGGATACCCAGGAAAAACTGAGTAACTCCCTGAACTGGCCCAAGACATTACCTTAAATATCATCTTCAGCTGAAGACAAAAGAAGATACTGGGGGGTGGGGTAAGCCAGTCTGGGAGGTTATTAGACTAAACAGTAAACAAGGGTATGGTTGTTATGCAGATTTAAGTCCCTGTCATCTCCATTGATAAATCTCTAGAAATTTAGTCATCCTTCTTTTCCTGGTACAAAGATGAAGACAGCCTTATAAATGGAGATTTCCTTTATAAATTAAGTGTCTCTTACAGAAGGGTAACTTCTACTTAGTTTCCAGAGCTTTTCCTATTTCTGTTGTTTCTATATATTTTTTTCTTTTTTTTTATATATGTATATACATAGGGAGAGAGACAGAGACAGAGACAGAGACAGAGACACAGGGACAGAACCAGAGAAAGGCACAGAGAGATAAAGACCTCAGATAAGATATTGTGAACTAAACAAAGACTAACCAAATAAGTAAAGCAAAAGTTACTCATTCAGAGCCTGTGATAGCAAAGGAATCAGCCACCATCACTTGTGTTTTGGCAGAGACTCAAAGGCAAGCAGAGAAGTGGAAAACCATTAGTGTGGGGGAAAAAAAGACAGATGTTAAGACCTGACTGGAAGTAGTTGACATGAGGAAGCCATAGGTGAACTAACTAGAAGAGGGGCATCTTATGTGATTAGTTAGGAGCACATGTATTGGTTTTCTCTGGTTGGTCCTAAGTTGGAAGTAGAGAAGAAAATTAGAAAAGCTATCAATTATTAATCAAGTCTTGACTGACATTTTGGGCCAAGTACTTTAGAAATTATTGTTTGGATTGTTCCTAGAGATAGCAGTCTGACTTCCTGCAATTCTGACTAATGGCTGGCTTCCAGGTGGGTTACTGTAGATAAGGAGTTGGTTTCCTGGATAGGTTGCTGCAGATTGTGGATCAGAATTTTATTTTTATATCTGATCTGGCCATTGTTTGTTTGTATGTTCAGTCTCTCAGTATACACACTCCTTTAAAATACTTCAAATACACATGGAGCATTTGCATAAGTTGATTACATCCTAGGTGACCATAAAAGTCTCAATAATTTCTAATTGATATTCTATAGACCTCATCAAGTGATCAATCTGCAGTAAATTAGAAATCAACATTAAAACAGTAAAGAAAAAAAAAGGAGAGAAAAAATGAGGAGAAAAGGAGGAGCAGAAGCAGGCTGTTAGGAAAAGGAAAGAAAACTAGCATCCACACTAACAACCACAAAAACTTCACACCTGTGGAAAGTAATTAACACTCCTCAATAGGACAAAATCAAAATGGAAATTTCAATTATTTAGACAGAATAGAAGTGCCACTTATCAACATCCATGGAATCCAGATAAAGTAGTACTTGGGGGCATCTTTATGCCTTTTCATGTACATATTAAACAAGGCTTCAATGAAAGTCTGCATGTGACTTTTTTTTCAAACTTACTTAGATATTTTCAAATGCACAGATATATTTCAAGAACAGCTTCCAGAACAGTACAAAAAAAGTATTGAAGAGTGTTCATCCGGATTCACCATTTTTTAAAATTTTGCCACATTTACTTTATCACTCTCTTTATGTACATATATTTATTTCTTCTATACATTGCAAAGAAAGTTGCAAAAAGTATGCTGTTGAATCCTAAATTCTTTAGAGTATGTTTTCTGCAAACAAGGAAATAACTGTAGTACAGGTAATAGATTCAGGAATTTTAATGTTGATAAAAGAATATCATCTAATTTATAGTCCATTTCAAATTTCACAAATGGTCCCAATAATACACTAACTTTATTTTTTGGATCCAATTCAAATTAGGCATTGAATTTAGTAACCATGGAATGATTCACACAGTTTTTAACCTGAAAGTTTTGCAAATCTTTTATGTCTTTTATGAAATAGTCTGAAAAATACAGACTAGTTTGTAGACTGTCCCTCACTTGCATTTCCTTACCATTAGACTCAGGTTATTCATTCTAGGCAAGAATACAGTCCTTCACTCAGAATGTTGGTTTATTCCATCATTAGTGGTATTAACTTGGATCATTTGCTAAGGTGTGTCTACCATGTTTACTGCACTTTAAAGTTACTGTTTTTCTTTCTGAATAAATGCTTTTCTAAGGAGATACTTTGAATCTATCTAAATATCCTGTTTTTCATGAAATGTTTGCATTTGTTGATAATTCTCAGCTGAATCTAGGATAATTACAAAATGATTTTTCTACCTCCACTGTCCCTTCTACATTGATTAGTAGGCATTTCCCTGTAAGGAAGTTTCCCTTTCACTGTATTTACTTATTTATGCATCGGTTTATGTGTTCCTTATTAGTAAGGAATCACAGACTTTTACTTCATAGATACATGTTTTTGACAATGCACTTTGTGCGTTCTTACGGTAACCTTGCAAGCAGAGATTCTTGAAGTAAGTGTGTGAAATTCAGCCAAGTTGTTTTCCAGAAAAGCAAGGTTTGGAACTCCTTTTTCTAGTATATTAAAATGCTTACCTCACCACTAGCTATATTTTCAAGTATTTAAGATTGATTATTGCGATGGGTAAAACATGGAAACTGATGTTTTATTTCACCATGTGTGTTCACTGATGATCTTGCAAGTTTATTTCATATTTATATTGGTATGCTCACTTATATCTTTTGTTTTTCTTTTGGACTATTGGTATTTTTCTTACTGATTTTTTTAAAGGATACATATTTGACATACATTTGTCCTTAAAATACCTTTTCTGCCAATCATATCTGTGCTGCCAATACTTACAAGAGTTCCTGCAGCTCTGCCTTACCAGCTCAGGAAATTCCTCTAACCCTCTTTTCCAAAATTATCAGGAGGATGGCCAGTCTCCAACTCACCTGTCTGATACCCAGGTCCCTGGCATCCTATTCATTGTTTGCCACCTGATGTCTCAAGCAGACTGATGCATCTGTAGGACCGTCACCTGGCTGCTGATTTCTGTTTTACCCCTGGACCCTGTAACTCAAATTAGTTTCAACTGTATGTTTCATAGCCTGAGGATAAGTCTTGTTTTAAGCCCCATATTCCCTCCTGGTGCAATAGCCTTGGGTTCTGCTTGTGTTGGAGGGAAATTTTGACAAGTAGAAGATACCTTTGGAAGAATACAGATCATGGAGCCCTTTGCATTCAGCTAAATCTGTGAGTGATTCATTGAGATTAATGGTTGCATTGTGTGGCCCTGGGAGCCCCAAGACCCTTTCAGGTGATCATCAAGAACAAAACCATTTTCACATTAAAACTATCTTTCTTTTTCTTTTTTCACTCTCATTGTCTTATAAATGTACGGTGGAATTTTCCAGAGGCTACATGATTTCTGATATTGTGACAGACTGAAGGTAGAAACATATGAGAATCCAGCCATCTTCTATTCAATCAGCCACTAAATATTTTTGCAAAAATGTAAGACAATAATACACTTCTCAGTAGATTCGTTTTTTAATGTAGTAACTTTTCACTAAAATATGCTATTCACATTAGGATATACTTGATATTTTACTTTTTATGTAAATAAATTAATTTTTGAGTATAATTTAAGTATAATTTTTTAAATATAAAAGCCACATAAACAAAATCAGCACTGTCATGTTTTAAAATAATAAAAAAAGAACCAATTATGTGAAAAAGCCATCACTGACTACAATGCACACATAAACTACTAATGATGGTTAGAACTCAATGTTGCATGGACTGACTCAAGCCTGCATGACCAGCCTCTACACAGTCCACTTTCTTTTACTCTGGAGGTGTTATTTACACTGGTTTTCTTTCAGATCCTCCAAGGAGTCAATTTCCTTCCAACCAGATGGATTTCACAGATGTTCCTTTGCCAGGAACACTGCCCCTCCTGTCTGACATGGCTGCCTCATCTCGTCTCTCAGGTCTCCTTTCCAGTAACTTCCTTAGAGATACCTTCCCAGATGACTGCTCATCCAAAATTTAATCACTCTTTCATTGTCCTTTTGAGCAGTTTGTCCTTTGCTATATTGGCCTTGTTAATTTAATAAACACACCAAAGAGCAAAAGGACTTGAACCAAATAAGTTCTTGGGCATGGCTAATGCTCACCAAGAGACAATCTGCTACCTTGCTCACTTTTCTCTCTCATTTCCCATTGTCTTCCCAAACACTGAGGGACCCTCATTTTCTTGTCAGTTCCAGGATAGGTTCAACATTTCACATTTTAAATAAATTTTTCTATAATATTAGTTATCTTTAATGGAAGAGTTTTAAGATTCTGCCCGAGTTGAATTGAACCCTCTGTACAAGCTTCCCAAGTATATTTAAATATTTTTATACTAGGTTGTAAGCATCTAAAGACAGGTAGAAAAATATAAAATTATACATCATATACTCTCTCTCTCTCTCTCTCTCACACACACACACACACACACAAACACACACACACCCACACACACATATTACACCTAGCCCACAAATATACTGAAATACACCAAGTTATCTGACCAAATATATTAAATGATGATTTGTAAGTATTTATGTATAAATATCTGAATATTGTTATTGCCTGAACTGTTTTTAGCCCTCTCACCCTCATCATTGAGCATTTGCCAATTGATAACTGAACCTAATGAAAATTTGGTAGAGAATGAACCTGGGATGTTATGGTAAGGAAAGAACTACCAGATGTGATACCATTCTTGCTGAATCTTGTAGATTTCTGGGATGGTGGAAGGTTTAAATGGAAAAAGAGTTGGCTTAGAAAATTGAAGAGATAGAGGAAATCCACTCAAGGAAAATTGTTTAAGGGCATGATTAAAGATGGAGAAATGTCCCTGACTTGTCTGTAGTTTGCTGAATTACTCAGGGTGCTCAAAACTGATTAGATTTTTTTATATTTCAAAGCAACATTGGGCAATCAGA
Organism: Leopardus geoffroyi; assembly: GCF_018350155.1. Taxonomy (NCBI): domain Eukaryota; kingdom Metazoa; phylum Chordata; class Mammalia; order Carnivora; family Felidae; genus Leopardus; species Leopardus geoffroyi. The sequence continues at coordinate 60,850,389 of NC_059339.1, forward strand.
AAAAGTAGATCACCATCACCAGAATAGGTCACACACAGACCCACTCTGAAGAAGAGAAGGTATATACATCTAGGAATGTCAATGCTTCATGCTACTTGAAGTCATGCTGGTCATGGAGAAAAAGGACTTGACAAACACATTCCCATTAAGGTGTATTTACTTTTGGTGTTGGCTTTTCCTAGAGAAAAATTTATTTTAAGATATGGATTTGATAACAGAAATTACTGTTAGCCTGCAGTCATAGAGAAAGAAAGATACCTAAAGGCAAGTGGCCTGCCCTGTTCCCTTAAGACACAATGCTGGTACTTAGTTATTTTTCACCTTTTCTTTTCTATGATATAAAACTCCAGCCAATTCTCATGCAAGCACACTACTTGTGAACAGAATATGATTCATGCATCTCTCTCAATGTTTTTTCTCAAAACTGCTTTCTCTATTTGACAGGCCTATCTGGGTAACACAGTGGTAGGAGAAAGTCAAAGTTTTTGAGCCCAGCAGAAGAAAGAATCCTGCCACACTCCCTTTCTACCTGGAGGTTTCTGAGCAGCCACGCTGATACTGTTTCCTCATCTGGGAATGAGAATTATAAGCACTGTTCTGAAAATCAAAGATAACATAAGTATGCATAATGGGCACACAATAAATGAGCTAGTTTGGTGCATATTATAGTTGTATAATAGATAAGTACAGTTATATGAATATGACTGATAGATATAGATCTTTATACATAGTATCTGATTCTTCCTCTGCATATAACATATTAGATATACATAGTACACATGCTGTTCCTGCTTTCTTTTCTATGTGTGCAAATCTAAGCTGTCTACCCAGTTACAACACTATCCAATCAGAAGGAAACTGGCCATAAACAACTGGGGAGGCCATATTTGTGCCTCCCAGCTGTTATCAGCCCAGTATTTATTTAAATTCAATGTCTATATTAAAAAACACTTCCTCTTTGATGTCTTTATTGATACCATCCACTGTTCATAATGTCTCCCACCCTGGATTCTCATAGTACCTTTTTATATGTCTATTTTATTTTGATAATGGAACATTCTTTAATTAATCTATTTCCCATAGTACAATTCCCATACACCATCCTCCAAGTAGATTGTAATCATTTTGAGAACAGGGACTATGTCACATTTCTTTCATAACTGGTAATCTCATGGGCAATACCTATATATTAAAGATGCTTGAATATACTAGTTGAATTTTATTACAATGAATCTGTTAGGAATGGGGAATGACATATACATTGCTCTCTAACCATTGTTGAGCCCTCTTTTCATTCCCAGCTATGCCATATCTGCACCCCACCAGTGACCCATCACTGCAAATACATTTGCCATTGGTCTGGTGATTGTGCCACTTTGCCAGAATAGAAAGAATTTTTTTTATTCACATGTTCAGTACAATAGGCTCTCCTATTCTGAAGTGGAATAAGTTTCCGAGTATGATTGCTTTTGAAGAGCAAAGTTTCTGTAAGAAGAAGCTGGAAAGAATTTGCTCTTGCTCTGACTGCATTTTTTAATCATCACTGTTTGCCCCTCCAGTGTGTCTGCCCATATCCGAAGCCAGGATCATGATTTTGATGCACCATCATGGCTAAATACAGTATATCATTTCAGCAGGCTCTTCACATTGTGTTATTGTTAATGATGCTTTTTATTTACCAGAACCATAGGCAATATGATATTACTCTCATTCAGTGAGCCCGGCAGGAGACTTTTTAAAAGTGTAATGCATTTGCTCTAATGTCTCTGATCAGGTGGATCCGGCCTGGAAAAACTCCAAGTTGGATAATTACATTTTCGCTACCTATAATTTCCACCACCCCTTCGAGAGCTTGTAGCATTCTTCTCCTTTCATACTCCACACATGTGTGGTGTTTACTGAACTCTATTTTAAAAAGCAAAGAAAATCAGCCTCCAGTCTTAATCTCTGAGAGGTGAGGGAAGAACAACCAAAATTGGAGAGTTCAGAATGAACACTTCTAAATTTGTGATGTCACTGAAGTTTGTTTTTAGAATTCCTCATCCCTTCAAAATCCATGTCCTGTCTTACACCTCTCCCATGACCCATCTTCTCTCACTTTGGATAAGCAGTATTCTGTCAGTATCATGATTTTTTCAATAATGAGAGGAAGGGATCTAGTAAAATCATTCTTACGAAAGTATACATATTATGTTTGAGAACATGTCTGGAGACATTTGAACCTTTAAAAAGATAGCATAACATCTATATTAAAAACATAACATAGAGGGACAGATTTCGAAGGGCAGAATTTTAGAGCCCATATCCTATGAGAAAAAAGATATTCTCAAGTTGTGAGTACAGCACATGTACCTTAATTCCCTCCTGTGCCTACACACAAGAACTGCACCATTTACCTCTTTTTAAGATAAAAAGAAATACTAGAGTCTACATTTTATTTTCTCTAATAGGTTACATTAGCATACAATGCTCTTTGCACATAAGGTATGACAGGGTCAAGAGGAATGTTTTAATTTTTTTAATATAAGAGGTCCCAGGATTAATCTTTTTTTTAAAAGTAAAATCACCTGAAGTTAAGTGAGGAAGGTGAATGACTAAGCTGCGTAATAATATCTGAGTATAAAAAAAGGTTATGACTTTCAGATCCGTGAAATAACAAGACAAAATTTCAATCCTGACTGGTAGAATAAGAAGGGTTGCCATGGCAGGGTATCAATCCATGTATCATAATTACATGAAGAGATACGTTTTAAAGGGAAATGTTTCCTCAAGTGAGTAATGCCCACTTCAGTGGTGTTTCCCATTGGTTCTTTAATGAACATACATGATATGCTCTTATTTCTTTCATACGTCTCCCTCCTGTCTGGGGACCTGGATGCTCAGTGTCCCTATGGTCCATGTCAGCCCATCCAAACACCTCTTTAAAAGCGCTACCTCAGAGTCACATGCAGTTTACTGCCTAGGCAATTGCTCAACTGGGAATGAGAGCTGACATCACTGTAATGGAGAAGCCTGGCATGTATTTATGGAACATTAATTCAGTCTGTAGTATTATAGCTGTCAAAGTCAACTAATGCAGATTTTAATTTATATATTTTCCCTTTCTCTTTCTGATATGCCTTGATTTTGTTGATTCTGTGCGGGTTTATGGGGGCGGGGGGATTTGCTGTGTATCACACTAGGTCACCTTTCTTTGCTTTCCTAATGTTGCAGATAGGAAGGTGCCATTTTTACTTAGAATGATTTGAGGCAGGGCTGAGCAGAATGGCGGCTGTTCGGTTGTGCTGGACTCAGGACAGGGTCAAGGTGACTCTGCAGGGAGTCGGCCACATACCAATTTACATCTGGAAGTGGTGGTGGTAGTGGACAGCAGGAATTTTGCCTCTGAAGGTCTAGAAGAAGTTAATAATTTAAATTTTGAAGTGTTGCATTTTAGATGTTGGCAGGCCATAAATGGAAACATTCCAAATGAGCATAGTCAATGGGGAGTGATGCTATTTAAGGTAAGAAAAAGAGATGGAATTAGGAGTCTCGGCCTTTTCTTTTGAGTTCCTTTTAAATGCAATCAGTGGGCCCATGTTTAACTTTGGGGCTTATATTCAAAGTCACCAATTCTCTTGGTCTCCTTATTTGACAGCCCTGACTCGTGGGTTTCCCTGGTCTTTGGCCCATTTTGGCAGTGAATTTGGCTCAGATTCTCAGTCCAGCATCCTGTGCTTAGGGTAGAGGTTTGGGTTAGTGTGTCCTTTGAACACTATCATCTCACAACTTCTGGTATTTTCCCATTGGTTTCAGGACCACAAACACAGGTCATTAACGATACGACTGAAATCATTGTTTTGTAGTGTCTTCCTGTTCCATGACTCTCTGAGAACCAGAGTCCTCCTGTATTCATTTCTGCTTTCTTTTCTAAAGCAATGGGTGACAAACTTCTAAAAGAGGCCAGATAAGAAATACTTTGTGCTTTGTGGGTTCATGGGCTACACTTTTTTCTTTAATTTTGTCAGTCCTTCGCCTAGTATCTTTGGGGTTTTTCTTTTGGTTTGCTTGATTTACAACACTCAGAAAATGTAAAAGAAAAATAAAAAAAAAAAAAGAAAAGAAAATCTTAGCTGGAGTCATTCAGAAAACTTACTGATCCCTGTACTAGAGACCAAAGAGAGGAACAAGAATGTATTCTCATTCTGCAAAAAAGTCAAGAAGACTGAGGAGAGATGATGAATCATCACTCCTAAAAATTAAGGAGGTAAAATTGGTGATCTTCGAATAATTTTACCAGAACATTGCTTTTTGGAGGCAATCACTTTCTAACTGTTCTGTTTTGTAAGTGTGACTTTTATCTTCTACTTCAAATAGGGTCAGTATATCCCTGGCCTTTTACAAAGACTTAACTCATCCCAAGTGTCTGTTACTTTTCTTTCAAATCAAGTAGAGTGTGTTTATAGTTCCCCTTTAGAGAATAAATCCATCTTGAGTTGACTTGGAATTGGACTGGACTTCATGAGTGAGTAACGTATGAGTAAGTCTGTGTACTTAAAAAGTTGTGTCATGAGATGACCTTTCAAAGTGCTTTTCCACCTCTTGCACTCCATTCTTCTCAAGTGACTATTTTGGATCCTGAAAGATTTTGTTTTGTCTTTGCAAATTCATATCAGTGGAAGGTATTAACACCATAACCCACGTATCTGTGGCTTGGCTTAGTCATATGAGCTGGCAAATATTTTAAACAAGATGTGCAGAAGATACAATGTAACAAAGTAAAAGAGAAGAGAGGGGGACAGGAATGCCAGAAAAAAGAGTGGGAAAAACTAACAAAAAATCTCTTACTAAAAGTTTGCTTGATTGGGCTTCCTTCAAGGATCTTCATTTCTTAGTACAGAATTATTGACTACTAAGTACCATAAATCTATACTGATACCCAGGAAGGTCAAGCCCAGGAGGGGCCATGATGTTTAAGGGATACTTTTTTTTTTTTTTTGCCTATACAGCTATTGAAATAGCTGGGTCAAAGATAATATGCAATCATTCTACTACCTGGGAAAATGTGCTGTTTTCTGTGAAATTCAGAAAAAAAAAAAAGAATGATCTGGTAAGAACAATTTTCCTTCCTAATTTATTGAATAAACAAACCTGCCACATAGATCCAACCAGCGAGGACAATTTTCTTGGCTTGATGAAACATATCCACACAGAAAAAAACTATAAATTCATATTACTGAACCTCAAAGGGCATGATGAAATAATGGTGGTCATGTGTGACTCAAGGGATTCTTATTCTTGCAATATGGGATAGGTAATTTGACAAAAGTTCATTTGAGACTTGTGATACTGTATATTCAGGGTCTCTTTCAGGACTTTGAGTTGCAATCATTTAAAAAAATTCAACCCATGCTTCATGCAGTCCCTTAGCCCTCTGGTATTCCTTTGGTGCCTAGCACAGGGCTTGTCTGTGCTAGGGGATCCAATGGAGATATGTTGACCAAGTGATTAAATTTTATCCCCAAAGTACCCTTGAGCCTCATAAATCTTTTCCATCTCAAGTTTGTCACTCTGAATACATGAGAAAGGGAAAGGACCATGCACCCCTCTGTGCCCTGCCTGAGTCACTCACTGTCCTTGCATCAAGTTACCAAGATTTATTTCTTTTAATCAGCCTTGATCTAACACTCCCTCTAACCAGTTAACCTTTTGGGTTGTTTTCCCCTTATTTCTGAAAATTCGTCTTCAGCTGTCTTCTTGTAAGGTGTTCAGGAAGAGCCAAAGCAATACAATAGGATAGTCCAGTAAATAGACCAAAAAAAGTGGTAACTTCATTAGTATAAATATGAGGAATACTATCTATCCTTCCCCTCCCACACTCTGACCACACACACACACACACACACACACACACACACACACACAGTCTTCTTCATGGTCATCCATTATGAAATTCTGACCAATAGATGGATATTCATGCATTTGGAACGCTCACCTCCTGGCTCTGATCAAGTGATTAGTACCTTAAGAATGCCTTGCCAAAACAGGTGGATGTTGAGGGCAGAGTTGCTGGAGGAATTTCCCAGGGGATAGGAAAGAGGACAGGAAGTAGGGGTATGGAATATAGGAGAACATTCCTTTTGTTGGTGATCCCTAGTGTCTTATGACAATACATTTTAAATTATTAATCATTTAAAGTGTGTTCTCGTATTTATTTATCACAAATGCCATTAAATTTTACATGCTAATATGTTTAAATTTTTTTAATTAAAAAAAAAGCAGTGTGAAGGCCCTAGAAGCAAACTTTCTGATTCCACAACTGTTTTTTGTGGGTGTTTTAAATTTACTTCTGAAAGAGAGAGAGAGAGAGAGAGAGAATGTAAATGGGTAAGGTACAGAGATGGAGGAGGACAGAGATCCAAAACAGGCTCCATGCCCACAGCAGAGAGCCTGTTGTGGGGCCTGAACTCACAAACCGTGAGATCATGACCTCAGCCAAAGTCAGATGCTGAACTGACAGAGCCACCCAGGACCCCCTCCGCAACTATTTCAAGGAAAGAGTACAATATGTATTTTTTAGAGATCTAATAAAATGGCATTTCTCTGAGTTTGCTCATTTTGGTCATTTTGCTTCATCATTTAAAGCTAACCATTTTAGGTGTCTTTGCTGTAGGTCTAAATTTACCTAATTTTCCAGACATTCAAATTCTTGTCTATGTTGACAACCTCTTCACTCCAAGACATTCCAGGCTAGTTTTCCCATGTTTTAAGGGCATGTGTCTTCTTGGGAATCCTGAGCCCTTAGGGAATATAAGAATGACAGGCAAACCAGGGAGATTTTCTTTCTTAACAACAGCTGAACTTCAAGAAGATGCTCATCAAATAATTGTGAGGTTTCAAAACATTCAAAAGTCATCGTCTTCTGTGATGTGTAGAATAATTAAATGCAACACCAGCATGACACCAGTGGTAGATCATTTCCAGCCGTAAAATGCCATTGTCTCACATTAACTTGAGGGTTGGTGGGGGTTTTGTCTCCATTTCACCAGACAGAGTACAAAACATTGTGACATGCTTAATATTTCTTCCGCCAAGATGTCCACTCCGATTCCTCACCCTTTACAGAGTTGTTGATTTCATTCTGCATTTAGCTGCCAAAAAAGCGATTGCGTGTGCAGCACCAGTAACAAAGTGAAAATGAATTATGCATCAGAAGAAACTGCATTTGAGTCAAAAAACTTAGACTTCAGCATCTTCAAATTACAATATGATTTAAGAAGGAATACATTTAAGGAGATAGCAATGGACTGAGGTGAAGGGGTCAGCGTTGGCCCGGTTTAATATAATTTAGCTTTCAATTATTTATTTTTTAAAGAGCTACTAAGCACACTGAATCTCTTTAATGGCAATGTCAAAAGTATGGAGACTGGAGAAAAGCCATGAATAATAGTGACAGATTGTTATGCATGGTAATGTTATAGGGCCTGCTGCAAACCGAAGCATTCACCAGAGCAGGGAGAGCAAACAAGGAGCTGCCGGCGATGAAACGGAGGGACATGGCTCCCTTCCCTGAGCAGTGAAGGCGGCTGACCTCCATTTCCTCTGAGATCGAACTGGCTTTGTCAAAAAGGTCCTTAAGCCAACTGTCCCCGAGAATTCTGCACCCCTCTCTTCACAACTGAAACATAATTGTTTGTTTAAATTGTCCACCCTTAATTTCATTGACGGTAAAATTAATTCTGGAAAATATCTTCACGCATTCTCTGAGCACCCATGTAGTGACAAGAACTGTGAGAAGTGCCCCAGAAGACAGGAGGTGACAATTTGCCCCTCCTTCAGGACAAGGGTCATCAAGTGACTAAATTTGAATAGGGCAATGTAGGAGCCAAAATATACTATATATACATGTGTTAAAGAATCTGATATAAATGGAAAGTGTTTATTAATACAGAGAAGAAGGGAAAGATCATGGTGAGGGAGAATCTGGACGAAGATTAGGAATCCCCATGTTTATCCATCAGCTTGCCACGGGTCCTACTCCCTTCTGCTCGCCATTCACATTTGCTCTCTTGCAACAACACTGACTGAGAAGAAACCCTCCCTGTGTGCTCTGTTTCTCACCTATGCAACAGTAATTCATTCCTTCTGTGGCCACTGCTCACCTGGGTGAGGCAAATGTCTCTCCGTCAGATGGTCGTTCTGCCACACTTAACAGTGTTCTGGATGCTGTAAGTATTAGGATCCTCATTCCCTGCCATTACCATTCCATTTTACCCCCGCTCCTTGTCTTAGAATGGCTAGCCCAGCAGCCCACTCTTTGCTGGCTTAGTGGCAAGTGACAAAGGCAGTGTCATATGGGAAAACAAACAAAAATTAGGAATCAGGAGGGCAGATTTCTAGTTTTGGCTTTTACATGCTTATTTAGACCTTATTGGGGCGTTGTTTCTTCAACTTTTAAGTGAACAGATTGGTTAAAAAATGTATATATATATTATATATATATATAATATATTACATATATATTATATATATAATATATTACATATATATTATATATATTTTATATATATTACATAATATATTATATATATATATACACACACATATATATGTATACACACACATACATACATATATATGTTTATAGCTTATACCTTTAGTGGTAGAATATTTTTCTTTTCAAAGTAATTATCTCTCACACATCCCCAGGTGTTGAACAGACAGAAGCAGAGGTGTGTAGGTTGGGGCAAGATGAGGAGCCCACATTACTCAGCATCCTGCCCTCTCCTAGCTGAGCTCCTGAGCTCTGCAGAAACCCATCCTAAAATTGACGTGATAGCATAATTTCTGAAGTTCCTTTAAGTTCTAAATTTCGTGGATTTCCTGTCATTCTACAAAACATTTTGCTCTAAAGTGTTACTATCTTAAAATGCATTCTACTACCATCTGTGCCTTAAAAAAAAACAAAAAACAAAAAACAAAAAAACACCAAAACAAAACATGGGGAGAAAAAAGCTAAAACTAAAGGAATATTTAAGGACACAATTTCTGCGAAAGAGAAGTTAATTGTTCCCAATTACACATCAAAGTGGTCTCAGTCATTCACTAGGCTTGTACCAGTTAGCAGCTCTATAGAAACTTCAAGCACAAGAGGAAGATGTGGGTAAGGAATGTGCCCATTTACTATTTTACTGACAGATCAAGGGGGAAGGATCTGTCCTACTTCGAGACAAGTACCAGGTCACTGTTAGTTTTTACTCAATTTCATTTTGCACACTTGTGTCCAAGGAAGGCGGTGCTTTCATGACTATACAGTCTGTGCACTTCTGTCCTGTGGTAAAGACTGCAGGGCACATCATTCTGAGAAAACATTGCTGCTTAAATATGAAAACACAGAACAGCAAGCTGCCAATGGAAGAAACAGTGTGTCAAGTGAGTGAGCCAGAGTTTCCTAGAGCCTAAACTAGTTGTAATTTTGAAAATATATTATGAAAACAAAGTAACTAAAAATAAATAACAGAAACCTTGGAGAGAGATCATTCTTGTTTGATACCTACATGAAAACGAAGTATTTTACTGATTAAATTTCCAAGGTGGTTACCTGCTCTACAATAGCGGGCCCCACCCTTTGATTAGCCACATTCAAAGGAGGTCTTTAATATTTTTCAAGTGGGAAAGTAGAATTTTTAAAGCAAAATTACATTTAATCTATTCAATGAAAACAAACACTAAAATATGTGAGATTTGTGAATAAGAAGAATGTTTTACTTTAGAGAAAGTGTTAGAAAAAAATGGGGCTGAAAGCAAAACTAAGTATTTTATCTTCAAGAAAGAAAGATGGGGATCTGCTGATTTCAAGGTTTGCAATTTAGCTTTCTCCAGTATGTTGTATAGGGGTTGAATTTTAATATTTTATTAAAAAAATTTTTTTAATGTTTTTATTTATTTTTGAGACAGAGAGACAGAGCATGAGCAGGGGAGGGGCAGAGAGAGGGGGAGACACAGAATCTGCAGCAGGCTCCAGGCTCCGAGCTGTCAGCACAGAGCCCGACACGGGGCTCGAACTCACGGACTGTGAGATCATGACCTGAGCTGAAGTTGGATGCTCAACCGACTGAGCCACCAGGCACCCCAATATTTTATTTTTTATAATCATGTAGCCCCATCTCTCCACCCAATAGTGCAACCCTGTCCTTTCCTGGGATAAAAGGAAAGAGAATATGAGCAGAACTAGTCTGTCACAAGCCAGGCCAGCACTCTGATGCCCTGGGATCCACTTTTCTATAGATCTGAGGACTTGGAAAAGACTAGAAGCTTTATTTTTATTTGTTTTGTTTGTTCATTTATTTATTTATCTATTTATTTTAAGACTAGAGGCATTATTTTCCACTAACAATCAAACAGTCAGCTAACTGCTAAACTATTTAAAGTCTCCCTCTTTAAAGAGCAAGTGAAAAAGAAAAGTTAATAGTGACTGAAGAAAAGAAAAACAATAAATGGGAGTAAGTAAAAAGAGAGGCAGTAGTCCTGCCCTATCTGTATTTTACCCAAGGTCAACCGTGTTCCAGACACAGATGATCCTCCTGACATAACAGGAGAAAGTCAATATTAGACTCGTAGCACTATGTCACAATGCCTACATGATTCACTTATCCCACCACATAGTCATTTTGTCATCTCACATCATCACAAGGAAAAGAAGGGTCAGTACAGGACAATAAGATATTTTGAGGGAGAAAAAGCGGGGAACAGAGAGAGATCATACTCACTTAACTTTTATTAAAGTGTATTTTATAATTGGTCTAATTTATTATTGTACTGTTGGTCTCTTTCAGTGCCTAATTTCTAAATTAAATTTTATTATAGGTAATTATGTATAGGATAAAAAAAAAAACACCAGTATATCTAGGGCCTAGTACTATCTGTGGTTTCAGGAATTCACTGGGGATCTTGGAAAGTAACTCCAAAAGGTAAGGGGGGACAGTTGTATGTATGTTTGGGGGGATGCGTATGAGGCAGTGAGAGAGAGAACGCTTTCATCTTAATCAACTAATTAATTCTTAGAATTCAATGCTACCTGTTAGCTTCAATCACAGTCAGGGGTAATTTGAGCTCTTCACTGGGTTTGTGGGGTCTAGATAATATTATCCATGATTCTCCTGAATGCCACACTGCTTTTTCTATTAAACAGAGCAACCAACTCTACATAATCATGACAGGCATCTGATTGATCTTGACATGTGGGAGAGATGCCACTACTCCCACTGAGTGATTATCATGTAATACAAAAGTCAGAAGAAGAATATAAGGCAGGATATCAAATGACCAATCTGGTTTCTCTGGTCTCTTTTAGTAACACATTTCCCACTCCCTGGACTAGGACCAAGGAAACAGTTATGAAGGAGGAAGAAGTTATGAGAGAGAAGAAGTCCATCTTGTTTTGCTTTCTTCATTTGTTTTTATTTTTGAGAGAGAGAGAGTGAGTGCGTGCCTACAGGTACACACAGTGAGCCAGAGGAAGGGCAGAGGGAGAGAGAGAATCTCAAGCAGATTCCATGCTCAGCGTGGAGCTGGATACGGAGCTCCATCCCATGACTCTGGGATCGTGATGTGAGCTGAAATCAACAGTTATTTGCTCAACTGACTGAGCCACCCAGGTGCACCGGCTTTCTTTCATTTTTATATAAGCCTTGTTCAGAAAGTTTTGTTGTGTTTTGTAGCATGGGTGGCGATGCCTCTTCCTAAGTCATGTTGACATTCAGTCTGACATGTAGAAAGCACTTAATCATTCCCAAGAATCTATTTGTTAGTTGGGGCTCCTGGGTGCCTCAGTCAGTTAAGCTCCAACCCTTTGTTTCGGCTCAGGTCATGATCTCACAGTTCTTGAGTTCAAGCCCTGCATCCGGCTCTGTGCTGATAACACAAAGCCTGCCTGGGATTCTCTGTCTGCCTCTCTCTGTGGCTTCCTCCCACTTGTGCGCTCTCTCTCTCTCTCTCTCTCTCTCTCTCTCTCTCAAAGTAAATAAATAAATAAATAAATAAATAAATAAATAAATAAGCTTAAAAAAAAGAAAAGAAAAATAAGAGAATCTACTTCTTAGAGAAACTTTGTTGTGTCAGAGAATCACAACAGGAAGACAGTTTCTTGGTATTATTATGAAATTCCTAAACATCACCACATAATTTAGGAAGACATTGTGTCATCATATTCAAAATAGAAAGCTTATCCTGAAGCATAAATCTGCCCTCTAAATGTGGCAGACCCCTACAAAAGCAACTAAAACATTTGTTTGATTTGGGGATATTGGTTGTCTTTTTATTGTGAGTGTATGAATGTAAGGTGTTTGATCACTTAAGGACATAATGTAGAATTCTTTCACATACAGATATAAAAAAAATGAGTCCTAAAAAAACTATAGAATTTTCTTTTTTAAATATTTTTTAAAAGTTTATTTATTTATTTTGAGAGACAGAGACTGAGACAGCCAGCTGGGGAGGAGCAGAGAGAAAGGAAGAGAGAGAATCCCAAACAGGCTTCTCCCTGTCAGCATGGAGCCTGATGCAGGGCTCAACCCCAGGAACCATGAGATCATGACCTGAGCCGAAATCAAGAGTCAGATGCTTAACTGACTGGGCCACCCAGGTGCCCCTATAGGATTTTCTAAAACAAAATCAAATGTCATTTCTTTTAAGAAAATAAGAAGAGAGACAATAATACAAGTGAAGGAGCTTCTCCTAAGGTCACATGAGCTTTTGGGTAAACATGCAGCCCTGACCTTATTGAGGGTTTTTTGTTGTTTTCCTCCTCTCTTACGGAAATTCTCCATGAAGTAATTTATTCACACGGTCACAGACTGCCAGATTTGTATCTCCACTCCATATTCAAAATCTCGCCTCTTCAGATTAGAGACTTTTTATTCTCCAATAGCTAATTTTCCGTAAACACAAGGAGAGACTTCACCTATTTGTATGGTGCATTTCATATGCAAATCTACCCAGTCAACAGCAGAGTGGACACTGATTACACACAGGAGATGCTAATCATGAGGACTTTTAAAGTCACTGAGGCAGACAATATCCTTGCCAATGTCCTAAGGGTGTCAGAGGTAGAGTCTGTCCCTGTGATACCACGGATCTAAGTGGGATGGACCATAGGTGCTGAAGCCCTGGAAACCAAACTCTGGAAATGGATTACCATGAGATGGCAACATTGAACATTAAAAAGTTTTGTTCTTTTTGGTCCTTGGGAAATTGATGGGGGTCGGCAGGGGGTGTGTGACAATTGTACCTTTTCTCTTTTGCTCTAACTTTCTAGGGCTTTTGTTTCATTAGCATATTTTTTTAAAGTGCCTTGAATGTAGATGGCTCCTTCCTGCTGAGCTAGTCAAAGTGCTTTACATACATTATCTCTCATTTGTCCTCCTCTAATCCTCCGTGTTTGATAGGTGTCAAAGGAATCAAAGGAAGGTCTTTTTTTTTTTTTTTAATTTGAGGAGGAAACCAGGGTTACAAGATTGAAAGTATAGAAGAGCAATTTTCCAAGATGGCATCCAGCTTTGGAATTCCTGTATAACCCAGGGGGGGTGGGGAGAAAAATATTTTCTTTGATTACTACCGTTTGCCAGAAGCCTACCATTCTTTCTTTCCTAAAGCAAAAAGGCTATACTTCTTATTTTCCTTGCTGTGACCTAAGCCTTGTGGATTGTCCTGGGTTATGAAAAGTGAGCAAAAGTGGGTACTATGGAGTAGAGCCATCCCTGCCCTGAGAGAAAAACATACACATACACATGCACACTCACATGTGCACACACACACCAGATATGTGCAAAGGAAAAATATGGAGTCCTGAAGATTTGGGGTTATTTATTGCATCAGTTTAAACTTAGCCTATTCTCACTAATACATCTTATTTGGGTAATACTTAAAAACAATGAAATGATAACAATCTGCCACTTAAAATTTCATTGGAATCACAATGTATACAAATGGACAAAAATGCACATTACCATCAGGCAAATAATTTAATTCCTATAATGTAGATTTCAACAAATCAGTGAAGTAAGTATATGTTGCTACAGGGTATTATTATTCCTAGTACTTTTCTATATTAAATTAATAAATTGTACTGATTTTTCTTAACGTGAAAATAATGCACGTAAATAAAAAATAATTATGGAATACAAGAAAGCACAAAGAGGAAAATAAAAATAATAATCTATCGTCCTGCATCCAGACATAACCACTGTTATTATTCGAAGACATTTATAGTCATTTTTAACAAAATGAACATTGGTGGCTGTCGTTGTTACACCTCTTTCTGGTTCCTGTAACAAGGACTACAGAGGCGAAAAGACAGACGAAGAGAAAGCTGTCTGCCTGAATACTAGCTCTGGCTTGAACACTAACTAGCTGGGAGACCTTGGAAACCTTTTAATAGGCGCTAACTCCTTTTCCTTTCCATGAGATTCCAATTTCAACTCTGTTCCTTTCCATGAGATTCCAATTTCATTACCTTTGTTTAAGCTTTTATTATTTGACTCAGAGTCAATTCACTAAAAAAAAATTAGCTGAAAGTTGATTCGTCAAAAATGATTAAATTCCCAAATTTAACCCATTCGCCAAATTTTTAACGGATTAAAAATGAATCTGTAAAAATTTTACTAGTTATATTCAATAATAGACACAGTCAAAAAAGTATATTTTGTCATCAGTAATAAAAATGTTGTCATTTTCGTTGTGTTTTTCTTCCTTTCAATTTTTTTAGCTTACAATAGTATCTAGTAATCTTTTAATTCATTTTTTTTTTGCCAATCTATCTCATTTAGCATGACAATTATCGTTTTTAAAGAGCCCAATACTTTAAAAAATTGAATTTATATTTAAAATATTTCAAATTTGTGGTTGTAATCATGTAGGGGGATATAGTAATTATTTCTGAATATATTTGCTTCCTCTTTTGAATGATTGAAATGTCTTATGTTGGAGCTTAATGTGAACTAATACCAAATGAAATTAGTCCAACTGTCTTTGCTGGCATCCAAAACTTAGTACCTTCTAACTTGTGAGAGTTTTCCTGGTTATTTCTTTCAAATACTTTTGAAATTGAAAGTAATTAAATTTAACATTTAATATAAAGCAAAATGAATTTTAAATTTAATATAATTAAATTCAGGTAAAATTTTAAGTTTGAATTTATTTTCACATAATTTAAAATTCAGTTGTTCAAATTTTTATATTTAAGGAAAATCTTAATTTAGCTGTGCATCAACATTAATTTTACTTTATTTTAATCCAATACTTAAATTTAAATACTAAATTAAATTTAGTATTATTCTGATCATTAGAAATATAACAGCTAGGCTAATAGGCTATTTTAAGAATAAGAGAACAAAATCTAAAAGTGTTTAACCTTTAAAAATTTCAAAAACTATTCAAAACTTCTCAAAACAAAAAGAAATAGCTAAGACAATCCAAGTAAAATGTGAAAATCTTAATTGAGAAGATATTTTATGGATTTTTCAATGTGAACTGCTAACAGATGAGTTGAGACATATTACAAATTTTAAGAATTTATTTGAACAAAAATCAACCAGGCAGCACCAAACTGGAACAGGTTAGGTGCCCTCCACTGACAGGAGCTCAGGGAAAGACATTTGGATACTTTTAGAGAGAAAAGGTGGAAGGCAAGTAAGGAAATTCTTGATTGGCTATATCTGAAAGCCTAGTTATTTGTGATTGGTTGTCTTCAGCGTTTTGATTTTGTAAACTTCAGGCATGTACAGACTTAGATTTTGTTTTGCCTATGTAGGCCCCAAGGACATTAGAGTCACCTCGGTCTAATGGCCTCCATATTTAATTAATTTAACATGCCGATCTGTTTTATATTCTTTATTGTGTATAAGTTTATTTCACTACTTTTTTGTTAACATTTCAACTTTAGTTAGTATTTAGAAAAAGTGGATTTAATTATTATTAATCTGAATTGAAATTCCTATTAAAACTTGGGGAAACAGCAATTAAAATCATTAACACATTATACATTGGGTTAATGGATTCTTTGCTGAATTATTTCTTTGTTCCTTCCATAATTACCAACACCCTTAAAGCCAAAATATACCACCAGTGACCAACCATCAAACAAAATAAAAAAGAATAGCAGCAACAGTGCAACTAGATTGGATTGTTTTCAGTTCCTATGTCATAAAACACAATATGGAACAAAACGTTTTGGACTATTTTGATAATCTATCACTTAATTGTACAGAACTGCTCCTTACCTCAAGTGACTTGCCTCATGTATATATTTTTCTTACCTGGTTCGGAAATTTTACCCATCACATTGACTCAACAGATTTTTGAGTAAGACTCTATATCGGGTATATTTCCTGGTGGCTGGAGACATGGGCTCTGTTTACCAGGGGCTTGTGGTCAAGTGTGGAGATGAAAAACTAAACAAATAACAAAATTGCTATATAATGGATTTTCTGCTTTAACTGAAGTTGGTTACAAAGCACTGCAGTTAAACGGTGAAGAAGAAGCAAATATTATTGCCCAGCAAACCCTTCCACCTCCCACGTTCCTCAAATCCTTTCAGGACACCTTCCTTACCACATCCACGCATTTTGGACATCTTGCTCCTCTAGTTTGCTCCTTCCTTGATCTCTTTGTATTTCCCTTTGCCTCTCTCTTGTGTGGGGATGCTCTCCCTGCTATCCTTCCAATTTGGACTTTAACATCACTACTGTACAGAAGACTTCCCTGAAGACCCCCTCTAAATCAGCCAACATCCTACTCTAGTTAATCTCTATTAGGTCACTGTGCTTCTTCCCTTTATAATATAGATAATGCTTACCACTACCTATATAACTTGTTTTATTCACTTGTGTACTTATTTATTACCTGTCTTCCCCAGCTAGAATTTAAGCTCCAATAGGAGAGTGATATTTCCTTGCTTTTATCTATTATTTCCAGAGATATTGGCCCATAATTGGCATTTTATACTTGTTGAATAGTTAATTTTTTATGCATCTATTCATTCATCTATATATTCACTCATTCATTAATAAACATTTAATGAGCATTTATTATATGTCAGGCTTTTTTTTTTAAGGCATGGGGAACAGGAGTAAACACAAAGGCAAAAATCTCTGCTCTTATTAACGCTGCAGTCCAGAGATGGAGACAAACATAAAACTAAGAGACACGATAACATTTAAGATAGTGATAAGTGCTGTGGAGAAAATATAGGTCACAGATGAATGGGTTTCATTTGGAAAGGGATTGCCATGCTATTTATACTAATATAGGAAGACCTTAAGTAGAACATCACACTTGAGCAAAACCCTGAGGAAATGAAGTTTTTATGGTGATTAAAATGTGAAGTACATTGGAAGTTTTAAACAGGAGTGGATGGGCGCCTGGGTGGCGCAGTCGGTTAAGCCCGACTTCAGCCAGGTCACGATCTCGCGGTCCGTGAGTTCGAGCCCCGCGTCGGGCTCTGGGCTGATGGCTCAGAGCCTGGAGCCTGTTTCCAATTCTGTGTCTCCCTCTCTCTCTGCCCCTCCCCCGTTCATGCTCTGTCTCTCTCTGTCCCAAAAAAAATAAATAAACGTTGAAAAAAAAAATTAAAAAAAAAATAAATAAAAAAAAAATAAAATAAACAGGAGTGGGGTGATCTGACTCTTATTGTACAAAAATCATTCAGGTTATCATATTGAATGTACTCAGTAGGGAGACAGGATCAGGTAGAAGTAAGGAGATCAAGGTAGGAAGTATGTAATACAAGTAAAACCTTGAATTGTGAGTAACTTGTTCTGGGAGTGTTCCACAAGACACGCAAACATTTCTAATACATTTTAAATTGATAAACGAGCGATGTCTTGCAATACAAGTAGGATGTGACACCAAATGTCACATGATCACAACCAAGACAATGGTTCTTGAAATTTGCTTTGATATAAAAGTGCTTTCCATTACAAGCACGTTTCTGGAATAAATTAGGATCACAAACCAAGTTTTTACTGCTTCCTAGGTGTCATTGTTTTGGATCAGGATATTAGCAGTATAGGTTAGGAGAAGCAGTCAGATTCTAGATATATTTTGAAGTTGCAGCAAATGGACTTTGTTGATGGCATAAATGTACAATGTGAAAAAAGAAAGGGCTTAGGATAACTTTTAGATTTTTGACATGATCCCTTAGGAGGATGGAATTGCCAATTATAGAGACTGACTAAAGTCTATGGGAAAAAGAGGTTTGGGGTAAAGGAGGATAATTGGAAATAAGTTTGGGGCATGTTAAGCTTAAAATGCCTGTAAGACATCCAGGTAGAAAAACAAATAGGCATTTGGATATAGAAATTTGGAATTCAGGGAATTCATCTATCCATCCAAATAAATATTTGCTGAATACCTATGCTATGTCAGAAACAGTGATACACGCGGTAGTTACCTATTTGAAAAAGACACACCTCTGGGGCACCTAGGTGGCTCATTCGGTTAAGTGTCCAACTTTGGCTCACGTCATGATCTCATGGTCTGTGGGTTCGAGCCACGCGTTGGGCTCTGTGCTGACAGCTCAGAGCCTGGAGCCTGCTTTGGATTCTGTGTATCCCTCTCTCTCTGCCTCTTCTCCACTCACATTCTTGTCTGTCTCTCTCTCTCAAAAATAAACAAACATTAAAAAAATTTTTTAAAAGAAAAAGAAAAAGACACACTCCCTATCTTTTAGGAATTTTCAGTTAAAGGGGAAAAGAGAAACATAAACAGGTATTTCCAAAAATGTGGGATAATGGTTTTCCTGATGCTGCAAGAATATGCAGAGGTGACATGTGATGTCTCATATTTGGTGTTGGATTAAGAAATAATTCCTGGAAATATTGAATTGCAGAGCCCTAAAGATATGTAAGAGTTAGTTAGCTTAAAGATGTGTAAGAGAGAGATCTAGAATGTTCCTTGCTGTTTTTCATAATCTCATATCATTTTATTTCTGAGATTCAGGTACTTAATTCTTATTTTCAAATGGGCAACAAATTTTCAAATCCATTAAAGTAAGATTTTAAGTTTGTCACATCAAGTAAGTATATCTTTTTTCTTGAGGCCAGTATCATTCCTTTTCACACTGTCTCTCCCATCCCCATGATACATTCACATAAATTCATTCCAGAATAATGTGTTCCTTTGAAACAAAGCAAAACAAAGAGAAACAAGATTTGACTTTGAGAGTTGTGTTTACAAAGGAAATTCTTTAAGACAGGATGTTTTATACATATCATGGAATAACTTGCATACATTTACAGAAAGTTATCTTTACACTGCTTTTGACTTCATAATTTTCTAAAAATGTTTATTTTTTAGTCTATTTTTATTTTATATGTATTGTTATATGTAAAAAAAAAAAACATTATAGCAAATGAGTGCAGTGGTGTGCCAGACCCACGTCTCATTTTCCTGGCTCCCAGAAGCATTTTCTTCTCTGAAGTTTCCCTGCAATGAAGGGAATCTAACACTCAAAATTAGCACCGCTCCTGGGGTCAGCACACATCCAATGACTATTCAATGTCAGAGGACAGAGGCCTGTCTGTGCACCTTGAGTCAAGACACCTCTGAAGACTCATCTCAGCTCCAGAACTCTCCATGAGGTTGGCTGAAGACTCTGTTAAAACCACATCAGAGTTTAACTTCTCCTTGAACTCAATTCTTCTTCCCTCACTCCCTTAAAATTGTTGTTCCTAAAGATGCTATGTAATAAACTTTCTGTAAACAAATTTCTGGTTCAGAGTCTAGTTCCCGGTAACTGTCTGTGATAAAACAGTATGAATGAGTAGATGAATGTATAATGACTGATGGGAGAGAACGACCTATATCATCCAGATCAAAGGCCCTGCCGAATATTGCCATTGGTTTTTGAGCTGCTCGGCTGTCTTCTGAAATTTTGGACCTAGATTTGAGCATCTTCTTTAAGGACAGCTAGAGAGATTCCAAAATAGGAGAAAGATGATTTAGATTATGGAGGACCAAGCAGCCAATCTCATATACATAAAATATTTAAAGAAGAAGTAGATTTAGCACTAAGAAAACGAAGTCACATTGGACATATAAAGATACAAGGAATGGATATTATCAAGCTGCATTTCCTGCTCATTAGCAACAGAGCTGTCTCACAATTAGAAAAATATATCCTGTGAGGTTTTGAATGCACAGGACAAACTGGAATGAAGGTGACCAGAAGAAGTCAGGGATATTGTGGAAGAGATACTTGCATTGTGCTGAGGTTCAGAGAGCTGACAGCCAAGGACTTGTCCTGCTCTGATTTTGCAACATTATAGTGGTAGACAAGGGAGAGTCTCAATTTGAAGTTCATAGCTAAACAGCATGGTTACCTACACAGAAAGAGAAACATGTGCACCAAAATATATTCCTGTGAAATAAATGGATAGATAAATTTGTATGCTAGTTTGGTAGTTGTTGATACAGATACAGATGTTCTATCTATGATAAAACAGCACCATACCTTTAATTCTTTTATTTTCACTGTTTTGGAGAACTACATTGTATTCATGTAGGACAATGTAGTTATCATTTTCTTTGAGGAAAGGCCAAACATTTTTTGTGATTAGTACACACATTGCTGCTATATATATTTTTGTGGATGTCCCTAAGTGCACATGCGTAAGAATTTCTCTAGGATACATAACTAAGAATGGCATGGCTAGGTCTCAAAGTGTGAGGATCATCTTATAATAGAAAATACCAAATATTTGCCAAAGTTATTGTATCAATATTCACTCCCACCAGCAATATGTAAAAGTCAGTTGCCTGAGTTCTGATTTTTTTTCCAGGTTCCATTCATCCAGCAAAAGTTTATTTTATTTTATTTTATTTTATTTTATTTTATTTTATTTTATTTTATTTTACTTTATTTTATTTTATTTTATTTTTTCGATATATGAAGCTTATTGTCAAATTGGTTTCCATACAACACACAGTGCTCATCCCCAAAGGTGCCCTCCTCAATACCCATCACCCACCCTCCCCTCCCTCCCACCCCCATCAGCCCTCAGTTTGTTCTCAGTTTTTAACAGTCTCTTATGCTTTGGCTCTCTTCCACTCTAACCTCTTTTTTTTTTTTTTTACTTCCCCTCCCCCATGGGTTTCTGTTAAGTTTCTCAGGATCCACCTAAGAGTGAAACCATATGGTATCTGTCTTTCTCCGTTTGCTTATTTCACTTAGCATCACACTCTCCAGTTCCATCCATGTTGCTACAAAGGGCTATATTTCATTCTTTCTCATTGCCACGTAGTACTCCATTGTGTATATAAACCACAATTCTTTATCCATTCATTAGTTGATGGACATTTAGGCTATTTCCATAATCTGGCTATTGTTGAGAGTGCTGCTATAAACATTGGGGTACAAGTGCCCCTATGCCTCAGTACTCCTGTGTCCCTTGGGTAAATTCCTGGCAGTGCTATTGCTGGGTCATAGAGTAGGTCTATTTTTAATTTTTTGAGGAACCTCCACACTGTTTTCCAGAGTGGCTGCACCAATTTGCATTCCCACCAACAGTGCAAGAGGGTTCCCGTTTCTCCACATCCTCTCCAGCATCTATACTCTCCTGATTTGTTCATTTTGGCCACTCTGACTGGCGTGAGGTGATATCAGAGTGTGGTTTTGATTTGTATTTCCCTGATAAGGAGCGACGTTGAGCATCTGTTCATGTGCCTGTTGGCCATCTGGATGTCTTCTTTACAGAAGTGTCTATTCATGTTTTCTGCCCATTTCTTCACTGGGTTATTTGTTTTTCGGGTGTGGAGTTTGGTGAGCTCTTTATAGATTTTGGATACTAGCCCTTTGTCCGATATGTCATTTGCAAATATCTTTTCCCATTCCGTTGGTTGCCTTTTAGTTTTGTTGGTTGTTTCCTTTGCTGTGTAGAAGCTTTTTATCTTCATAAGGTCCCAGTAGTTCATTTTTGCTTTTAATTCCCTTGCCTTTGGGGATGTGTCAAGTAAGAAATTGCTATGGCTGAGGTCAGAGAGGCCTTTTCCTGTGTTCTCCTCTAGGGTTTTGATGGTTTCCTGTCTCACATTCAGGTCCTTTATCCATTTTGAGTTTATTTTTGTGAATTGTGTGAGAAAGTGGTCTAGTTTCAATCTTCTGCATGTTGCTGTCCAGTTCTCCCAGCACCATTTGTTAAAGAGACTGTCTTTTTTCCATTGGAAATTCTCTCCTGCTTTGTCAAAGATTAGTTGGCCATACGTTTGTGGGTCTAGTTCTGGGGTTTCTATTCTATTCTGTTGGTCTATGTGTCTGTTTTTGTGCCAATACCATGCTGTCTTCATGATTACAGCTTTGTAGTAGAGGCCAAAGTCTGGGATTGTGATGCCTCCTGCTTTGGTCTTCTTCTTCAAAATTACTTTGGCTATTCGGGGCCTTTTGTGGTTCCATATGAATTTTAGGATTGCTTCTTCTAGTTTCAAGAAGAATGCTGGTGCAATTTTGATTGGTATTGCATTGAATGTGTAGATAGCTTTGGGTAGTATTGGCATTTTGACAATATTTATTCTTCCAATCCATGAGCATGGAATGTTTTTCCATTTCTTTAAATCTTCTTCAATTTCCTTCATAAGCTTTCTATAGTTTTCAGCATACAGATCTTTTACATCTTTGGTTAGATTTATTCCTAGGTATTTTATGCTTCTTGGTGCAATTGTGAGTGGGATCAGTTTCTTTACTTGTCTTTCTGTTGCTTCATTATTAGTGTATAAGAATGCAACTGGTTTCTGTACATTGATTTTGTATCCTGCAACTTTGCTAAATCCATGTATCAGTTCTAGCAGACTTCTGGTGGAGTCTATCGGATTTTCCATGTATAATATCATGTCATCTGCAAAAAGTGAAAGCTTAACTTCATCTTTGCCAATTTTGATGCCTTTGATTTCCTTTTGTTGTCTGATTGCTGATGCTAGAACTTCCAACCCTATGTTAAACAACAGCGGTGAGAGTGGACATCCCTGTCGTGTTCCTGATCTCAGGCAAAAAGCTCTTAGTTTTTCCCCATTGAGGATGATGTTAGCTGTGGGCTTTTCATAAATGGCTTTTATGATATTTAATTATGTTCCTTCTATCCCGACTTTCTCGAGGGTTTTTATCTTAATAAAAGGTTGCTGAATTTTGTCAAAGCCCTTTTCTGCATCGATTGACAGGATCATATGGTTCTTATCTTTTCTTTTATTAATGTGATGTATCACATTGATTGATTTGCGAATGTTGAACCAGCCCTGCATCCCAGGAATGAATCCCACTTCATCATGGTGAATAATTCTTTTTATATGCTGTTGAATTCAATTTGCTAGTATCTTATTGAGAATTTTTGCATCCATATTTATCAGGGATATTGGCCTGTAGTTCTCTTTTTTTACTGGGTCTCTGTCTGGTTTAGGAATCAAAGTAATACTGGCTTTATAGAATGAGTCTGGAAGTTGTCCTTCCCTTTCTATTTTTTGGAATAGCTTGAGAAGGATAGGTATTATCTCTGCTTTAAACGTCTGGTAGAACTCCCCTGGGAAGCCATCTGGTCCTGGACTCTTACTTGTTGGGAGATTTTTGATGACTGATTCAATTTCTTCGCTGGTTATGGGTCTGTTCAAGCTTTCTATTTCCTTCTGATTGAGTTTTGGAAGCGTGTGGGTGTTTAGGAATTTGTCCATTTCTTCCAGGTTGCCCAGTTTGTTGGCATATAATTTTTCATAGTATTCCCTGATAATTGCTTGTATCTCTGAGGGATTGGTTGTAATAATTCCATTTTCATTCATGATTTTATCTATTTGGGTCATCTCCCTTTTCTTTTTGAGAAGCCTGGCTAGAGGTTTATCCATTTTGTTTATTTTTTCAAAAAACCAACTCTTGGTTTCGTTGACCTGCTCTACAGTTTTTTTTAGATTCTATATTGTTTATTTCTGCTCTGATCTTTGTTATTTCTCTTCTTTTGCTGGGTTTAGGCTGTCTTTGCTGTTCTGCTTCTATTTCCTTTAGGTGTGCTGTTAGATTTTGTATTTGGAATTTTTCTTGTTTCTTGAGATAGGCCTGGATTGCAATGTATTTTCCTCTCGGGACTGCCTTCGCTGCATCCCAAAGCGTTTGGATTGTTGTATTTTCATTTTCATTTGTTTCCATATATTTTTAAATTTCTTCTCTAAATGCCTGGTTGACCCATTCATTCTTTAGTAGGGTGTTCTTTAACCTCCATGTTTTTGGAGGTTTTCCAGAGTTTTTCCTGTGATTGATTTCAAGCTTCATAGCATTGTGGTCTGAAAGTATGCATGGTATGATTTCAATTCTTTATACTTATGAAGGGCTGTTTTGTGACCCAGTATGTGATCTATCTTGGAGAATGTTCCATGTGCACTCAAGAAGAAAGTATATTCTGTTGCTTTGGGATGCAGAGTTCTAAATATATCTGTCAAGTCCATCTGATCCAATGTCTCATTCAGGGCCCTTGTTTCTTTATTGACCGTGTGTCTAGATGATCTATCCATTTCTGTAAGTGGAGTGTTAAAGTCCCCTGCAATTACCACATTCTTATCCATAAGGTTGCTTATGTTTGTGAGTAATTGTTTTATATATTTGGGGGCTCCTGTATTTGGTGTATAGACATTTATAATTGTTAGCTCTTCCTGATGGATAGACCCTGTGATTACTGAATTCTGATTTTCTACCAGTGTGTTGGGCATATAATACACCTCAACAGAGATTTTACATTTCAGTGTGCCGATTATTGACAAATTGAGGGTCTCTTCATATGATTATGCAATATCTCTCCTTCCTCTTCTGAGAAATGCCAATTAGTTGGCGATAGTGTGTGTGTGTGTGTGTGTGTGTGTGTGTGTTGCAAAAATCTTCTTCTCTAAACAAACAAGCAAACAAAGAAAAACTCCTAAAATCATCTTCTTATTAAAAGGAGTTCTTTACATATTATATATCTAATCTTCACTAGTTATATGTGTATACAATATCTTCCTCTAGTTTGTAGTATGTCTATATTTGCTTAATAACCTTTTGGAGGATTGAAATGTTAATTTTCAGATATTTATATTTATTTATCTTTCATGGGTTGCATTTATTAAGTCTTGTTTCAGAAATTATTTTTTATGCCAAGGTCTTTACAATATCTTTTTACATTATTTTGTAATTTTGTCTTTATAACTTAGACATTTACATTTACATTTTTAACCTAGCTCAATGATTCCTATGAATAGTGTGAGGTAGAGATTCAAATACATTTTTTTTTTATGAACAAGTGATTGTTGTGGAAAACATTATTGCAGATGTGTTTTCCCCTACTACGCAACAGTGTACCTGGTCATTACCAACTTCCCCCTAGACCTGGGTCTGTTTCTAACTTTACAGTGTTTTTTCTCTCTTCAGTAGCTCACTTCCATTGACTCTCTAGACTAATTACTATAACTTTACAATAATTCTTTTTTTTTTTCAACGTTTATTTATTTTTGGGACAGAGAGAGACAGAGCATGAACGGGGGAGGGGCAGAGAGAGAGGGAGACACAGAATCGGAAACAGGCTCCAGGCTCTGAGCCATCAGCCCAGAGCCCGCCGCGGGGCTCAAACCCATGGACCGCGAGATCGTGACCTGGCTGAAGTCGGACGCTTAACCGACTGCGCCACCCAGGCGCCCCTAACTTTACAATAATTCTTGATATTTGGTAATGTCTTGACCATTCTTGATGTCTGAAATGTACTGTATGTTGTTTATTCTTATACTTTGCTCTTGCATATCTGTTTTAGAATCAACTTGTCATTAAAGAAAAAAAAAAGCCCAGTGAGAATTTTTATCATAATTATGTTTAAGCTATAATATATTTGGGTGAAATTACATTTTTTCAACAATTGCATCCTCTTATCTATAAGCATTGTATATGACTCCATTTATTTAAATATTTTCTAATATCTTCTAATAAAGATCTCTCTATATATATTTTCATAAGGGAAGGGTCTTACAAATTCTGTATTTTTTAAAAGAATCATACTTAATTATTTCAGTTTTGGTCACATAGGTTTTTTTTTCTATTTTATATTTTTAATATACCTATTCTACAGAAATGCAATTTATTGCATATATTTATTTTATATCCAGCAATTTCCTAAATTATCTTATTGGTATTTTCACATCTAAATGTTCTTAGAAATGGTAATCTGGCCATTTTAAAGGAAAGTTTAAAAGCCTATGAAAAATGGAGGCAAAAAGAAAAAAGCCTGAAGATATATAAGCTCTCCAGCCAACATCATTCCAGTGATGGGAAAAATTTACAATAAAATCCTTGTGAATGGATTTTTACAAATCCAGCTTTTGTATTTTTCACTGGGATGTGTCTACTGCTAAGAAATTGTGTTCTGCCTTGTTCAGATACCAGGTTCTTTTCTTGCTGGAATGATGCTTTGGGGTTTATGATAGATAGAAAAGTAAAATCTAACACCTTTCCCCCCACATCCATCCCTACTTCAAAAGAAACTGCTCTGTTTGATCCTCTTCCTGAAGTTCCTATTGACAGGACATCAATCATTTTATTTGTATACCACTTTTCACAGCACTAAAAGTGCTTCACAGAACTAGTAACATCCCAGTTCCCAACACAGACTGACAAATTATTTGTTCAAAAGGCAAGCTTATCAAGCCTGCACTGCTTACCTTTCTGTGTGCAGAGCTGTACTGCTGAATGTGAAATAAGTGTGGAATCTGGTGCCCATGTCATTAGGCAAACAGAGCTGTGGAAGTCTCTGCAGTGGCCTCTTGGAAATGCAGGCTGCAGGCTCCTGGGGTCTGGGAGGCCATATGTACCTGCAGGTAAAGAAGGGGACATGCCAGTTTCTCCAACAGCCTTTCATAGATAACACACTGCCAGGAAACCCAAATCGGGGGGATGAAAATTGACATGTAGTATTAACCATCCAAGGGGCAGCATTTGGTAACCAAGTTTCAGTGGTTAAAGTAATTTTAAACAAAATTGATACAAATGTCATGTATTAGAAAAATGTATAATCATGCTTTTTTAAACCATTCTTCAACGTGGCTCCTCTGCTTGGGTAAGGTTTATCTTCTCGCTCTTTCTCTACGAATTTCATCTTCTTTTCTCTTCTATCCTCTTCTTTCCATGGGACCATTCTTCCCAATTGTTATTAGCATACTTTACTTGAGTTTCTGGTAATCAGATTACATGGCATGATTCCTTTCTCTAATCCAAATAATCCAAACTAAATTTATGTTTCCCTTATACTTTTTCTTTAGTAGTACTTATAGAGATAAATTAATATTCACACATGTGTACCTATGCTGTAACAGATGTGTATGAGTTTCAATATTAGGCTAGAATAACTTGATCATGTGAATTTCTATTTGAGTTCTACAGGCTGGCCATGTAATCACAGTGTAATAAAAGTAGCGTCTCTCTCACACACACACACACACATACAAACACACACACACACTTAATAAAGTACATATGAAATTATTATATTACTGATTATATGTTGCTTTGGAAAATTTCCTTGCTTCATTTGCTTATGTTCTTCTGATTAAACACATGAAAGGAGAGGATGTATATCTTTGTTCTGTAATTTTTTCTGGGTACATAATAAAGATATAAATACAGATGGATATATACAACCATTTTTGAGTGACAGAAATTACTAAAAGGTGTGATAATTTTAGTTTGTAATTTCCAAATGGTAAAGGAATGTGACAACTTTAAGTTTGTATATGCTTGTGTATAATATACGTGATGTGTATACATTTATAGTTATTTGGCAAATGATTATGAACACCTAAGGCACACACAAATTGATAACATACAATCTGTACAATTATTTTACAATAATCAAGAAATTAGGCACTTATACTATAAAAACATAGTTTCTAAAAGTTACACATGGATTTTGTCTTATAATAATATAAAGCTAATTACAAGATTAAGAATTTATCTCAGTAGCTATTAAGAAAAAAAAGTGTATAATTTATATTTGATTTCAGTGGGATTACTCTTTAGGAAAACAAAATCCAATGGTTTTCACTAAAGAAACATGTTATAGTCTGGAAAAAATATATTTATGATATCTAACTTGTGCAAATATTTTCTTTTCAACAAATTCTTCTATTAGCACGTACATTTATAGTCATAAAACAACCTTTAAGCCACACTTTACTAAGCCCTAAAGCAGACAAAAATCAAATGCAGATGTGGAATGGGAGCCAAACAGATGCTGAAAAACCCTGTCAATATCCTAAAGGAATCCATTCTCTATCCAAAAGAAACTTAATTTCTACTATAAAGAATTTGATTATGTATTGTTATACAAAATGTGATTAATGTTTTGTGGTGATTAATCAACTGCAAAATATATAATTATGCCATCTGTATTTTTCCAGCTTCTTGTCACTTAAAAATTCTGCAGGGGAGTTGGGAGGTGGGGGTATTGAGAACTTGTGGCATTTGGAGGGCTTTAAAGCCACAGGAGACTAGTCTGGGGAACAGAATAACTTACAGGCCTGATGCTTATTGTACTGGAAAAGGACTAAGATAGTAAACAAAGAGACTCCCAAGGCCCACTAGCTCCCCTCAGAACAGAAGATCCTGATAAGAGAGGCCACATTCTCCCGGACACCACAAGAATTACCTCCCCTAGATAAATTGCCATTTGCTCCTCACTCCAAGAACAGGTTACAAACTTCATCTTGACTAGTAGAAGTAATGGCCTCAGTGCCAGGTAAGGGATTTATCATTTATTCAGGTACATCAGTAAAGTAAATATTTTTTTGTATTTCTACTCCACCACAACCCAAGATCTAAGACTGTGATTAAGGTTTATGACACGACCCATATTCATGTCTTCCTAAAAAATGAAAACTGTTAAGAGTTGTATTTACACATATGTCCCAGTTGGAAAAAGTTTCAATATAGTTGAGAGTTGCTTATTAAGTTGAATTCTGCAAAATACCTAGGGTTTTAATATATTATTTTGATCTAGATAATGCTAGATAATATGTTTCATTGATTTTTTTTTTCATTTTACTATTGCTTTCGGGGGAGCATTATGTAGAAACAACTTAAAATAAGTTCTGCTTCAAATTCCCAGTGGTTTTTAGGAAGGATAGCATTCTACTTGTGTGTTAAAGGGTAGCACAGGGAGATGGAATGATTTTCTTAAAGCATGCTTCCTTAACCTTGGATATACATCAGAATTACATGGAATGCATTTTTTAAATGCAAAGTCTGGGCACACATGCAGAGATTCTGCTTTAATTGTTCTGGGGTAGAGTCCAAACACTGGTGGTTTTAGATGCTTGCAGATAATTTTTTTTAATTTTTTTAAATATTTTTATTTATTTTTGAGACAGAGAGAGACAGAGCATGAGTGGGGGAGGGGCAGAGAGAGAGGGAGACACAGAATCCGAAGCAGGCTCCAGGCTCCAAGCTCTCAGCACAGAGCCCGACGCGGGGCTCAAACTCACAGACTGCAAGATCATGACCTGAGCCAAAGTCGGATGCTCAACCGACTGAGCCACCCAGGCGCCCCAGATAATTTTCATGTAATGTTCATCCAGGATGCATATCCAATAAGCTAGTTGTTCTTCAAGTGTGGTCCTCATACCACCAGCTCAGCATCACCAAGAAACTTGTTAAAAATGTAAATTATCGAACTCCACTGTAGTCCTACTGAATCTGAACCTCTGGGTGTGAGGTTCAATGGTCTGTAACAAGGTAAATCTGCAGGTGACTTTGATATACACTAATTGTTCCTCTAATTTTAGCCTGCATTGGAATCCAAATTTCTGATATAGTAGGTTTGGGGTGAGGCTCAAGAATCTGTATTTCTAACTGGTTTCCATGTGCTGTTGATGCTGCTGGTTTGGGTCCCACATGTCGGGTCTACAGGGTTAACGTGTTGCACCCAAAGTAAGCTGAGACTAACAAGACAATATATTTATAGATGCTTTAAATAAGTTCTGTATTACCCTTCTTAAACTAAGAATTACTCAATTTTTAAAAGTCAGCCATTGTACAACCTTTAGTTTAAAAATCTAACAGGTGATATTCCACATTATCTCTTCAGCTTCTAGAACAAAAGCTATGTGTGTGCAGAAGCTCATCTGTCTTGTTCATTACTGAGTGTGAATTTAGCAGGTTAGCTCTCAATAAACATTTATGGGATGAAAGAGAAAATGAAAGAATATTTTTATTGAGCTCAAGTAAATTCAGTCTAGCAAAAGATTTGATATAGTCTTTTCAGTATTGTTTTATTTAATTGACAGGCTGTTTTGAAATAATATTGACTAGACGCATTTTGGTCAAAAGATGGAATCTGTCCACTTTGGCAACTGGCAACAAGCAGATGTCTATTGAGTAGATTTTTCTGTTCCGAACCAGTTATCATGAAGTTTAGCAGACATCAGTTTATTTCATCATTGCAGTTACTTTCTGTTCATATGGCCACTAACCTTTAATCCTCTCAGTCACATAATTATGAATCTGCCATCAGCAACTAACAGAGAGCATTTCACTAACAAAGGAGAAACCACCTCTCCCCTCAATCTTTCATACCCATATTCTGATCATTATAACAATGTGAATGGAAATACGGAAGACTACCTGTGACAGTTAATTAGTCTGGGGAAGAGATTGTTCCCCTAATTTTTAAGACTGTGGATATAAGACACCTAAACATCAGCAGAAAATGAGAAGTAATAATTAATTTTGGCACATGGTTTGTGGAAGAATACTTTCCTTCTTTTTCTCCTTTACCAAGAGAAAAGGAAGAAAATAACTTGAAGGAATAAAGATGTAGATGGAAAGGAGGGGAGCTCCTTTGTGGGAAAGGTGCTCATGGATTCAATCTCAAAAACACTCTTCTTGCTACAGTGCAACTCCTTGTATTGTATGTTGCTTTCAGTGGGATTTACACGATAGCTTCAACTAAACTATTTCATGGAGTTGAGAGCAAGGAGCTGATTGTTTAAGATGTCATCTCCACCTGTGTATAAAAACAGAACATATTTAGCATATGTTACCATGTTCTCAAAAGATGTCAGATTCTGTCAAATTTAGCATATTTCATCAAGATCTCAAAAAAAAGACTTTAGATTTCATCAAATTAGTGAGGGACCATGTGTTCCAGTTACCAGTTGGCTATCAAAAACAAACAAACAAAAAAAGTCAACAAAAAGCAATATTGCTAAATGTTGATAAACAGCTTAATCACCCATCAAGATGACTCAAAAAGAAAACATATTCCTTATTTGGTATTTGGAGATGACTCCTAAAAGAAGACAGAAAGATGTGGTTAAGAGAAAAAGAACTAGAATTCATTGATCTAGGAAAAAACACTTAATGATGACAAAAATAGTTAAATAGAACTACCACCACACAATCCAAATGCATGCTCAGTTATCTCAATGATTATGAAATCTAAGATGGCACTTGATACAAAACAAAGGCAGACATGTTTAGAAATTTAAAAAGAAAAGAAAAAGATACAAAAACAGGCTTTATCAATCATAAATTGGGATGGACTTGACTTTGTGCACAAATTTAGTCACTGACCTTTAGAAGCACAACTGTGCAAAGGGCTATAAAGGATATGAAAGTCAAGAGTTATCACACACTGTTGGCATAGTGCTTCCAGTTTCCACGACACGAGAAAAGTAAATGTCTTTGCAATACCAAAAGCTTGAAAATGTCATTGAGAGAAGAATTTAAAATTTTCACATATTAAGTGGCACCTGGCTGGCTCAGTCAGAAGAACATCTGACTCCTGATCTTGGGTTTGAGTTTGAGCCCCACATTGGGTGTAGAGATTACTAAAAAAATAAATAAAAATATTTTTTCACGTGTTGATAAATGAATGAACATGTACTGTATAAATACAGATTTACTTTGAAAATTTTAATGTTGGGTGAAAAAAGAAAGTTGCAGAATAGTAAGAACAGAATGAGAATATTTATATAAAGCTTAAAGCAAACAATTTATGGCTTATGAATACGTTAGCATAGGAAGTTCTCTAGGCAATGGTGGAGAATGTATTGAGAAGGGAGTACAAAGGTGATTTCTATAAAAATTAACTTGACTGAAATCACATGTGATTTAAATATTCAAATTATTATTTTTTAATGCTTAATTTCCAGAGGTCCATCAGATCATTTTATTTTTGGAATATTATAATGTTTAAGAAGTTGAAGGAACAGAGGCACCTGAGTGGCTCAGTTGGTTGAGCTTCTAACTCTTGGTTTTGGCTCAGATCTCCATCTCATGGCTCCTGGGTTCAAGGCCTGCATGTTGCTCTGGGCTGACAGAGTAGAACCTACTTGGGATTCTCTGTTTTCCCTCTCTCTCTGCCCCTCTGCTGCTTTTCTCTCTCTCACAAAATTAATAAATAAACTTTAAAAAATGTTGAAGAAACAAAGAAAGTGATGCCATATAGGTCTGTCTCTGAGCCAAGCAGAAGAGAATGCTATGCTAATTTCGTCATTTATTTGGGCAAGCGTTTCCTGACCCCTGTGAGTTGAGCACTAGGTTGAATGTGCATTATAGATAACTGATACATTCTGTCTTCAAAGAGTTTGCAGTTTTTTCTTTTAAAGATGTTCATTTATTTATTTTGAGAGAGAAAGCACAAGTTGGAGAGGGGCAGAGAGAGAAGGAGAGAGAGATTCCCAAACAGGTTGACAGCGCAGAGCCTGATGTGGGCCTCAAACTCACAAACCGCAAAATCATGACCTGGGCCAAGATTCAGACTCTCAACCAGCTCAGTCACCCAGGTGCCCCAAAGAGTTTGCAGTTCCAAAGCCCCACCTTATCAAAGAAAATTGAAAGAGGGTAAAATTCTAGGCAAAGTCTTCTGTTTTTTATGGCATTTTTAAATAGCTTCAGACTGCTTCAGCCATGTTCTTTTTGCTATAAATTTTAATATCATTGTAAAAACAAATTCAACCTGAGGAAAATCAAAGTATATTAATTTTCACTTAATGGTTAGATATTGAAGAAATGGCACCAAAATAATAAGATACTTATGAGTAAACCTAACAAAAGTGGTAAAAGACCTCTACAAACTATAAGACACAGATGAAAGAAATTGGAGATGACACAAAGAATTGGGAAGACATTCCATGCTCATGGACTGGAAGAACAAATATTGTTAAATGTCTAAATGTTGAAGAAATGTTATTTTGATGTGCTCCGATCATTATAAGCTTCTCCGTGAGAACTAACCACTAATGCTTTGTTACAGAACTTCAACTTTCCAAAGATACCATAGCAGGGTAACCAATTAAAGGAGACCATTAAGGAAATATATTGCAATTAAGTTTACATTCAGCAGATAGGGCTTGTTGGTAGATAAGAGGAATCTCTTAAATGTGGGCTATTTATTTATTTTTACATTTTATCATGTTGATTATCACAGCATGAGGCATTCTTTTAGATTAAAAACATTGTGAAACGTTAAATTTAAAAAATGAAAAAGCCAATATGCACAATTAAACAATTATCACTCTCAACCTAGACTCACAAATGAAAATAAATAGGTAAGACAAGAGCACATAAACACTTAGGGGGTCTCAGTTATACTCACTGCCTCTGTGGCAGCTCCATTAACTTGAAACCTTGGGTTGTTATTAAGAAATTACAGTCTTGCCTCAGGAAGGGATGGAGTTATGCTTGTTCATAAGCCTGGGATCTCGCTTCCTCATCACAGGTATAGTGTACATACATATTAATGTGTGGCATTTACCAAATGCTCAATCCACTTCCTATTTCTCAAAATGTGTATGCAAATTCTACTAGAGGGTGTAAGTTTGCAACTTGAGGTGAAGCTCATGGTTCAAATACATAGCATGATAATGTAAAAGAGTAAACAGCAATGGCAACAACAGAAGCACTTTAAGCAGGCTCAAAAACCAGATGATATACTTTCACGGACCAGAAATGGAATAGATGCAGAGAACAGTGAGCACAGCTATGGTGTCAGGCCTGCTGGTTCCAAGACTGTGAACAGATAATGGCAATGATATTCAGTAATGGATCATCTGCTTAAAGCCACCTGCAGCTCAGTGGTCTACTCTGAGTCTACTCTGAGATGGCTTGAAAAAGCAGAAACTTAAGAATCTAGGGAAGAATGAAGGAAAGGTCAAAGCTATATGATCAGAAACGGCAACAGACTATAGCTGGCTGGATGACAGGAAGTGCAAAATCCTGGGTAGTTCAGCAGGAAAGACACCTGACCCACAACTGTAAGGACTGAGGTTCAGTGAGCAGGGGTCAAAGCCAAAATCATGAGACAAAAACAGGTAAGAAAAGGGATAATGGGGAAAAGGAGAAACAACACAAAACTTCCCACACAAAATTAGCATTTCCTCCAAAAGAGCAAAAATAAATGAAAAACCAAAGATATATAGATATATTATAAAGTCCTGGGGGGAAAAAAAAAGATTTATCCCAGATAGCATTAATTTTGTGTAACAGTCTCAGAATAGTGTAAACATGCTAAGTTATAATACAGTAAAATTTAAACTTCTCTATAGAAAAGGCATAATAAGCAAAGTTAAAGGACAACACATGGCACGGAAATATTTATAACGCATCCAAGTGACAAATGCTTATTGTATAGTATATGTTAAGGATCAGCAGGGCACCTGGCTGGCTCAGTCAGTAGAGCATGTGACTCTTGATCATGAGGTCTCAAGTTCGAGCCCCACCTTAGGTGTAGTGATTACTTAAAAATAAAATATTTTAGGGCTCCCTGGGGGTTGAGGATCCGACTTCAGCTCAGGTCATGATCTCCTGCTTAAAGTGCTTCTGTTGTTCTGTCATTCTGACAGCACAGAGCCTGCTTCGGATTCTCTGTCTCCCTCTCTCTCTCTCTACCTACCCCTCACCCACCCTCTCTCTTCAAAAATAAACATCAAAAAATTTTTTTTAAATAAATAAAATAAAATCTTTAAAAAATCTAGCAAATCAGTATGGAAAATACAAAAAAATTCAAAGGTTATGAATAGGATACGTAAAAGACAAAAAGTAGCTCCTTCAGGATATGAAAAGGTGTTCAACCCAAATATTATAAGGAAAATGAAAAATAAAATATTTTACCTGCATCTGACTGACAAAACCTAAAATATCTGCCAATACCATATGTTGGGCATAATGTCTCATTTACTAGCCTACTATAAAACTCATAGGTAATATTGCCTACCTATACATATACTTTGAAAAACCCAATAATATATCATAGTATCATAATATACAATATTATAAATAAAATATGAAAGAAGGACTAAAAGGAAGTAGTGTACAATATAATTATATAGTTTAATACATAAATACTTGGGCATGACAGCATAATGTTAGGCATTTGCACCAATATCATGGTGAAAAGGACAGCGAAGAGTATAGACCAAAACCTGGCTTTTTTAGTAGAGAATTTCCTGATCATGGGAATTGTTGTCATTAGTAATGTGCCTTGTAAAGCTTTTTAAGTACCAATTTTTATACATATCAGGATCTCCCAGCAAAACCAAACCAAACAAAACAAAACAAAAGAAACAACAACCCAGTATACCTTTGTACAATTTATACAGTGATTCTGGTCACTGAAAATTCAACATAAGTTAAAACTAAGCAAAAAATTCTTTGGACTTATATGAAGCTAATTTATAGCTCTGATAGTTACACAAAAGTTTGGATTTTTGTTTTGTTTTGTTCTGTTTTGCTGATCTTCATAAATGTCCAGTTACATTTTCAAAAGGTCTTTGAGGAGCAGGACAACTCTTGTCATGAGTCTGTCACCTGCATTGTTAGTCATCACACATTCCTGACCCCTTACCCCCACCCCACTCTTGCCCAGTTAATGCCAGTAGCACTTTCAAATCATTATGACACCCAAAACTTCCCCAGAAATTCCAATGACTCTCAGAATGTACCACCCCACCTAGGAGAAGCTCTGACTATGGCAAGGACTCTTTCAGTGCATTGATTGTGATATAAATCAGTACAACTTACAAGGGCAGTTTGTTAATTTATAATAAATTTAAAGGCTTCATCCTCTAAGACCAAGTAATTCCACTCACAAGCATATACTCCAGAGAAACCGTAACTCATGACTTGGTGAAGAATGTACGTGAGTGATTATTGCAGCCCAGAGAAAAAATTGAAACTACCTAAATGTCTATAAACAGGAGAAGGGATAAATAAATTGTGATATATTCTTGCAATGGAATTCTTGATAGATATACATATAAAATGATGGAGGTACATATATGAAATGATAAATTTCAAAAACACAAAATTGAAAAAAAGTTGTAGAAGGAGCTGTATGATGTCAATTACATAATTTTAAATATATGAGACCAATACTTTACATTGTTCCATATACGTACATATGTAGTAAAAAACAATAACTCACATCAGTGTTGAGACAGGCTTTTCCTCTTTTCTAGAGGAATCTAGTATGTTGCTTCCCTAAGCAAAAGTTTCAAAGTGGATATGTCAAAATGTTTATGTCATTAACCTGGTATCTACCAAAGTGTTTCTTAATATCATCCTCTATATCAAGTATAGTTATTTGTTCAACTATATTGTTTTAGCTAACCAGAGCCAGGATCTCTTTCAAGGCATGGGCATTTGTTGGTTCCAGAAAGGGTTATTTTCTTTTTCTTTTTCTCTTTCTTTCTTTTTTTCTTTTTCTTTCTTTCTCTCTTTCTTTCTTTCTTTCTTTCTTTCTTTCTTTCTTTCTTTCTTTCTTTCTTTCTTTCTTCAAATCTTATATTTGAAATATGTCCCTAAAAATAACTTTTTTCAGTTTATTTATTTTGAGAGAGAGAGAGAGAGAGAGAGAGAGAGAGAGAGAGAGAGAGAGAATGAGAATGAACAGGGGAGGGACAGAGAGAGAATCCCCAGCCAACTCTGCACTGTCAGTGAGGAGCCTGATGCAGGGCCCCGAACTCACAAACAATGAGATCATGGCCTGAGCCAAAACCAAGAGTCAGCAGCTTAACCAACTGAGCCACCCAGGAGCCCTCACAAATAACTTTTGCCACAGGTGTCTTGACAGCCTAGATTCTCCCAAGTTATAAGAAACCCACACTCTTTGCATGAAACAATGTATCACTCATCTTTTCCTTAGCCTCAGCAGCCTATCTACCTTGTATATCATGTACTAGAAACAAATAGCTGGAATGTGGAGGTAGATGTTCTATGAAAATAAACACAAGAAATGTGTGTTACTGGTGAAATGATTTTGCCCTGTGCCAGGAACTTTAGTTCATAGTGTCCTCGAAAAAAAATAGTTATATATTAAATAGATGTGTTTCCTATACTCTCTCAAACTTTAAAAAAGGAAAACCATTTCCTAGATTATTTCTAAGTATTGCAGACATTCTGTAACATACATTAAAGGACAGAGTACCTACTCATATTTCTTTTCTCTTTTTTCTTTCTTTTTTAATAGTAAAGATTTATCCAGAAAGAAATACAGATAGGATATTAGTTAAAGTTATGCCACGACTGTTGACAAAGTTTATTTTATTTTTCAACTTTGGACACTTAAAGATCAGCAGAGACTTCATAGCAAGTAGCATAAAAGCCTTAAGGCAGTGACCTTTCAAACTCAAACTTGTGTGTAATGTCGATCTAGTGGAATAAAAGACAGTATCTGAGAATGACATAGCATCAATGTGATAAAAACAGATGAGGGTCCATTCATGTTATCTTCCTTGTGACTGTGGACTCCAGTTTAAGTTATGATTTGTATTATATTTATTTTGTTTTCACAAACCCTTAAGATCTCAAGAGGCTAAATGTTTACTCCAAGGAGGACCTGCTGAGAACTAAAGTCAAATTTTGGAACTCAGAATATGCAGGTCACTTCAGAAGCACCTCTTGATACAGTAACTCCTACTGTTGCCTAGGAATGCTATTTATTAAAAGTAGTCAATCAATGTTGTTGAATAAATAGATTAAGTGGATTTGTCACAGTGGGGCATCATGCTTCATTTAGCCCAAGAATTGGCTTCCATCAGTAGTATCAGATGTTGTTTTAGAGTTACAGGAATATCTATCATGGTGACAATTCAGAGATTAGCTTTATGAAAAATACTCATTTCTGGCCCATTATGCATTGTCCTCATTGATTTATCTAAAATTTTATTAAGGTACTTTCACATAGACCTTGTTCTAGTGTATAATAAAAACTCTTTACTAACCCCATATATACTACTTTAAAAATGTTAGAGAAGGGTTCTCTGGGTAGGGTAATCCATGACACTGGCACATATATTTTCTTCCCACCCCATATAGCAGTTGCAGACTTCAAGCCCTGTTCCTAATTTCCAGTCTTCAGTCAATCACTAATTAATTCATTTGGTTAGTCAGTCAATCAATCAATGTTTATTAAGTAGCATTATATGCCATGCATCATTTTAGATGCTGGGATTGAGCAGTGACAAAACATGCAAGTCTCTGCCCTCAAAAGCTATTCTGAAGGGGAGACAGACAATAAGCTGAAATATAAATTTATCTATCTACCTACCCACCTACCTACCTATCTACCGATCTCTCTGTCTACCATCTATTCATCTAATTATGCCAGAGCACATAAAAATGTTAAGGGGAAACTAAGGCAGGGACAGAAAATAGCAAGTATGTATGGGCTCCGGAGGAAGAGGGAGCATGCTGGTGTGCGGATTGCAGTTTTAGGTAGGGTGACCAGGCTTTTTGGACTAGGTGGATAATTGGTTGAAGATGGGAAGGAAGTGAGAATGTAAACCCATGAGAAGAGTTTTCCAGGTAGCAGGAGCAGCAAGTGCAAAGATCCCAAGGCTGGGGTGTGCCTGATATGTTCAAAAATCAGAGACAAGGCCAGGATGCAAACCTCAGATGTTTGCCTGAAACTCGGAAGTCAATTTCTCTTTCTTTCTTTGTCTGTCACCTTGACCACCCTGTCAGCTTTCTTCACCATGATTCTTTCTTGAGTTACAAAAGCCAGGACCATGAGAATGCATTCAGGTTTCCAAAGAGGAATAATAACACTGGGAATTTAGTTCCTTTCCCCTTGAAGCCCAGTACTCTTTTAGTCATCTGCCTTCTCAATCCCCTCCCAGCAAGTTTATAAGACAAGTCTTCCTGAAAGTTTGCATGGTTCAAAATGTTTGGACCTCTTTGGCAATATTATACTACTGCCAATATTAAAGGGAGCTCTATATCTAAATTTAAAAAGGTAAGTGAGCTTCCCTAAAGGAAAACTGGGATATATGAATTTCACTTGTTATAGAAATATGTTTTGATACACCATAGTATCAGAGTAAGAGAACTGTTTAAATAGAGGTAAAATAAGAATTTAATTCTTATTAATTAAATAAGATTTAATGTGCCAATTTAATATTGGCACATTATACAGCTAGAATTTTTTTTAAT
Source organism: Leopardus geoffroyi (assembly GCF_018350155.1). Lineage (NCBI taxonomy): Eukaryota > Metazoa > Chordata > Mammalia > Carnivora > Felidae > Leopardus > Leopardus geoffroyi. Next base: position 60,889,837 of record NC_059339.1, read on the forward strand.
GCTGTTTGACTATCATGTGCAACTAATTCCTGATTTTTATGGATTTGTTCTTCAGCAAGCACAAATGCACCCTGGGTATATCCCCTAGTTTTTAAAAACTTTTTGAGGTACCTGTAACATTGTCAAATTTGCTTTACCCTGAACAATGCAAGAAAACTCAAAACCTAATTCTGAAGTCAAGTGCATACAGTATTATTTGTAACATTTACACACTCATTCAATTAATTATAATGACAGGAGTGAAAGGCCTCTCCATTCTGATCCATTCATACATACTTTCAAACTGTTGTAATCACTATCACCGTGTATCCCGTACTATTAGTTACCTCTCATCTTTTCATTTTTTGCATTTTCAACTGCTTTGCTAGCTACAAACCATCCGCTTCTGGCCCCAGGCAACTGCTGCTCTGCCTTCTATCACTTCAGAATAAATTTGTCTTTGCTAGAGTTTCACATAAATAGAATGATACAGCATGACCTCATTTGTGTCTGGATTCTTTGGCATGATTATAGATTGATCACGTGATCGTCTACCAATAGTTTGTTTCCTTTTATTTCTGAATTCTATTTCATTGCATGATATATCACAATTTGTTTATTCACTCATATATTGGTGGGCAATATTAGGGTTTCCAATTTGGGGCCATTAGGAATAAAGCTTCTCTAAGTAAACATATATAAGTCTTTATAAGGACACATTATTTCTTTTCTACTTAGTTGTATAATTGCTCTATTCATAAAATTATTTTCAAAATTGGTTAAACCATTTTACATTTTCACCAGCATTATATGAGGTGTAGTTACTATACATCCCCACCAACACGGAAGTGTGTGTGTGTGTGTGTGTGTCTTAATTTCACTCATTCTAACAAGGGTGTAGGTCTATATTAATTTTATTTGCATTTCCCTTAAGGTTAATGTTGTTGAGTATCATTTCATTTGCTTATGGCCATTTGAATATCTATTTCTGAAGTGTCTGTTTAACTCTTCCTCATTTAAAAAATTGGGTTTGTGTCATTAGTATGGGGTTATAGAAGATTTTAAAAATATATTTTCTGGGAACTAGTTCTTTGTCATGTATATGAGTTGCACACATTTCCCCCTAGTCTGTGATTTAACTTTTCATTTTCTTAATAATGTCTTTGAAAGAGCAGAATTTTCAATTTGAATAAAGGTCAATTTATCATGTTTTTATTTTATGATTAGTTCTTTCTGAGTTCTATGTAAGAAATTCTTTCTTTCTACAAGGACACAGCAGTTTATTGTTTTCTTCTAAAAGTTTTATAATAGTAGTTTTTACATTTAAGAACTAAGATTTATTTTGACTTAACTTTCTTTCATTTATGTGAGGAGGTAAAGCTTGAGATTCCTTATTTTTCATACGTATATCCAGAAATCCTAGCACTCTTTGTTGTAAAGATGCTCTTCCTTATTTAAATTACTTTGGCACTTTTATTGAAAATCAATTGATCATGTATTGAGTGTGGACTCATACATACATGGTGGGTGGATTTCTGGAGTCTCTATTCTGTTACCTTGATAAATGTATGTGTTCTTACTTCGATAATACATTGTCTTATTTACTCTTGACTTATTTAAGTCTTCAGGGAAGGCAAAATTACCAACTTTGTTCCTTTCCAATATTGTTTTGGCTATTTTGGACCATTATCATTTCCATATGATTCTAAAGCAGCTTGTCAATTTCTAAAGAAATACTGTTGAGTTTTATTTGGGATTAATTCGAATGTATGAATAACTTTGGGAAAAAATTTTAAAGATGGCTAATAATCCATGAAAATACTATATCTGTCATTTTATGTATGCAAATCTTTGCTTTGTCAGGGTTTTGTACTCATCAGTACATATCTTGCAAATATTTTGTTAAATTTATTCTTAGGTGTTTCTTTTGTAATTTAAGTTTCAATAACTTATTCTGATTGAAATGCAATTGATTTCAGTATATTGGTCTTGACTGTGCAAAACTCCCTCTGATAATATAGAAATTATCTCTTAGGAAACTGAGCCAATTCTGGACATACTTGATTGGTTATTCTTTCCTCATAGATCACAATTTTGCTTTCCCATTGTCCAAGACATGAAACAATGCTTTTTACATATTTCATCCAGTTTCCTGGTTGTTTACGGTGGAAATGTAATTCCAGACTCTGTTGTTACTTCATGGCCATAAGTAAGCCCACAGTGATCTTTGTTTTTTTCTTTTAATTGTTAATATTAAAAGTTTATAATGTAATTCAAGGAGCTTATATCCCTTAAAATACTAAGCTTCTAATCCAGGCACATGAAATAATTTTTTTTTCATTTTTTCAAGTGTTTCTATGTTTCTCAGCAGAATTTTAAAATGTGCTTAATATTTGCTTGATATTCATCAATTACATTGCTATGCAATTTTTTGGGTAGCATATGTTAAACCTTTTTTTTACCAAAGCATTCTTTTTCTCTTTTAAAGTTTAAACTTTTTGACATTTCTGTTAGTAATCAGAAGTGAATGTATTATAAGGATCTTTTTTAAAAATTTTTTTATGTTCATTTATTTTTGAGAGAGGGAGAAAGAGAGAGACAGAGCATGAGTGGGGGAGAGGCAGAGAGCAAGAGAGACACAGAACCCGAAACAGGCTCCAGGCTCTGAGCTGTCAGCAGAGAGCCAGACATGGGGCTTGAACTCACAAACTAGGTGCCAGATAATGACTTGAGCCGAAGTCAGACACTTAACTGACTGAGCCATCCAGGAGCCCCATCAGGATCTATTTGTTTGTTTTGTCTGGAAGGAGTAGTAGCTCCTTTTGTCTTCCCTCCCTGCTTCCCTTCCTTCTTTCTTTAAACAATTTTTAAATTTTAAATGGCAATTGTTAGTTGAGATTCTGTGTTTTCTTTGATTAATTTTGGTCAGTTATATTTCATTACAAAATGATTCATTTTCATTATAGATTTTAAAGTTTTGCATATTATTGATTAAAATATTCTCCATATTGAATAATGTATGTCTGAGTTTATTCCCCTATCAGCATAGCGGGTAGTGTGTGTTTACTTTCCCCCCTTTTTTTTTTCATTAAATTAACCATTATTTTATACTTTATGATTTAATTTAAAAACGTTTTAAAATACAATACTATTAATAAATGTTTATTCTCTATTTCATTAATTTTGACTTTTTGTTTATTCCCCTTTTCTCCTTTCTTTACTTCAAAAAAATTCTTTTCTATCTTTCCAAGTTTACAGCCTAATCAATTTATATTCATTAATATTTTAGTGATGAAGTAGTTTAAAGTCACTCATTCTCTGAGAAGATTTGTCTGATTGTATCCAGTCTTCAGTACCAACCCTTTATGGCAACAATCAATTTATTTTTCTTCTTCTCCACCCCACCAGTATCAGGAACCCCTCTCAGAAGAAAAATCAGAATCACTCCATTAAAACAGGTTACACTGGAACATGCTATGAACTGGATTTGAATTTAATTAACCATATGAGTCATTCCTCAAATTGGATAAGGCGATGGAGACAGTGGGGGGAGTATATAGAACTCACTATGTCCAGTGCTTTTATAAGTCGAAAATTAAATGATTGAAAATAATTTTCCCTCCTCATATTTGATAAATTCAAAATGAGCAAGCTGAGAGGAATTATGTATGTTTTGATGGGCACTAACCTTTAGAGCTCAGCATCAGGCTTACCAATCATATTTTCTCCAGTTGATTTCTTATTGCCTGTCGTGACGACTTAGAGCTCAGTATAACTCCTAATATTCTTACGCAGAGGGATGCTCCAGGTATGACCCATCTATTCTCCTGAACCATGGCTAGTTAGCATATTTCAACTTGAACAATGACACAATAAAATTGTAACACACTGAAAAGTAGTATAAAAATAATGAAAGGATATGGGACGCCAGGGTGGCTCAGTCACTTAAGCAACTGACTCTTGGTTTTGGCTCAGGTCTTGGTCTCACAGTTCGTGGGTTCGAGGCCTGAGTCAGGCTCTGTGCTGACTGCACAGAGCCTGCTTGGGATCCCCTGTTTTCCTCTCTCTCTGCTCCTCTCCTGCTTGTGTGCGCTCTCTCTCTCTCTCTCTCTCTCTCAAAATAAATAAACTTAAAAATAAATAATGACAGGATAACTGTATCTATTTCAGAAAGAAAAAGAATGGCTTGGGGTAAGGAAAAGAATGTCTAAAGGCCTAAAAGAGAGTTGTTTTTGTAAGCAGTAAAAGAAAAATCATAATGCACACACACACACACACACACACACACGGAGAAGATGTCATTGTTCATGGTAAGCAACAGTCAAAACATGAATTCTTGTCTACCTGATTTTTAAACTCTCCTGGAGATAATTAACAAATATAAGTCTCTCTCCAAAGCAACATTCTGTTTGGCCTCTGACCAATAGGTAACTCCATTCCCAAAGATACTGGTCTAATTCCTTCTCCCTGGTGAAAGAACTCAGGGGGAAAAGTATAGCTCAGTCTCTCTTTTTCAATTACATCTACCTACTCCCAACAGGCTTCACCCAAACAACAAGTCCAAGGATTCTAAACAAGATGTTTTTCTTTTGAACATGTCCAACCTGGCGCAGCCTCCCTGAAGTGCAGTTCCAATATGATTCAATATGATTCTGGAATAAAATCAAATGATGTTAGTTTCCTTTTTTCCTCTACTGTAAAGAAGTTTCTAATCTCACAAGGCAAATTTCTGATTTCTCTGGGATTCACATTAAAAAATCATGTCTACACCTAAAAGTATAATAGATGAGAGAGTTTTGCACCCATTAAATTCACCCACTAAGTTGAAAATGGAGATAGTGTCTGATGAGATCATCTCTGATTTGTGTATATTAATGAAATAATATTGTACTCAGTTACTCCATGCTAAGTAGGCTAAATATTTATATTGACAATCTGTGTATGCAACACAATTACTGAAGGATGATATTTTTTTTAATTTATTTAATGTTTACTTATTCTTGAGAGAGAGAGAAAGACACAGAGTATGAGAAGGGGAGGGGCAGAGAGAGGGAGACACAACATCCGAAGCAGGCTCCAGGCTCTGAGCTGTCAGCACAGAGCCCAGCGCAGGGTTCGAACCCATGAATGGTGCAATCATAACCTGAGCCTAAGTCAGATGCTTAACTGACTGAGCCACTCAGGCACCCCTGAAGGATGATATTAAAACAATTGCCTACTAATAATTACATTTTAAACAATTCATAACTTCCATTAAAATTCTCAGTCTCTTCATGTCTTTAGTAACTCAGATGATTACTAAAAGATCAGAGCAGAAAGGTTTAACTTAGGTCACACCATCTCACAATGTGAGACTCTAACCAACAAGTCAATAGATTATCAAGTTGCTGGGTTACTAGTAAAGTCAAATCATTTGAGGCCAAGCAAAAGAAGAATAACTTCAGAATTCAGCAGAACATAGTGTTTTCCACTTTCTTCTTGACTAGGATATTACAAAAATATGTACACCAAAACATGACACAAATAGAATTTTTATTTTATTGCATTGTTAGCAAGATAGCAAAGATGCATCCTTCTTTTGCAATGCCTATGTTACTACTGTAATTAATAGACAATAATATATTTTCGTGTGCACAAATGTCTTTCCTTCTCTTGTGTGCTCATTATCACTATAATAGGCAAGATATTAAAATAAAATTGCTATGGATTGAGAAGTATGTCATATAGTGTGCAATATATAGAAACAATTTAACTCACAATGGGTAAGCTTGCTACCATTTCTAAGTCACCCTAATAGCATCCCCAAGAGATAGTAAATAAGTTTGCTATATTAAAACCTTGACTTTTAAAGTAAAGAATGTTCTATACAGATGGCTAAGCTCCCACACAATGCTTCTATTTCCCCCAGCTTTATTGAGAGATAACTGACATATAACATTGCAGAATTTTTAAGGTGTCAAATGTGATGATTAGATACAAGTATATCTTGTAAAATAATAACCACAACAAAGTTAATTAATACCTCCATCATCACACATAATTACGTGTGTGTGTGTGTGTGTGTGTGTGTGTGTATGCATGTGATGAGAATATTTAAGATCTACTGTCTTTGTAACTTTCAAGTATATGATTCAGTATAGTTAATTATAGTCACCCCTGCTACATACTATATACCCAGAACTTATTCATCTTATAACTAGAAGTTTGTATCCTTTGATCAGCATTTCTTCATTTTCCCCACGTCCTAGCTCCTGGTAACCACTGTTCCACACTGTCTCTGTGAATTCAGGTTTTTTAGATTCCCTATATAAGTGAGATCAAACAGTACATGTCTTTCTCTGTTTGATTTATTTTACTTATCATATGCCCTCAAGGTCCATCCATAGTGTCATGAATGGCAGTATTTCTTTCATTTTTATGGCTGAATAATATTCCACTGTGTGTGTGTGTGTCTGTATACACAACCCACACATTTTCTTTATCCATTAATCTTTCTTCTTTTTAATATTTTTAATGTTTATTTACTTTTGAGAGAGAGAGAGTAGTGGAGGGGCAGAGAGAGAGGGAGACACATAATCCAAAGCAGATTCCAGGCTCTGAGCTCTCAGCACAGAGCCCAGCATGGGGCTCAAACTCATGAACCATGAGATCATGACCTGAACCAAAGTTGGACGCTTAACTGACTGAGCCACCCAAGTGCCCCATATCCATTCATCTTTCAATGAAAATACTTATGTTGTTTCCATGTTTTGACTGTTGTGAATAATGTTGCAATAAGCATGAGGTACAGATATTTCAAATTAGTGATTTTCTTTCCATTGAATATATACCCAGAAGTAGGACTGCTGATTGATATAATAGTTGTATTTTTAATTTTTGAGGAATCTTCATAGTGTCCATACATGGCTACATCAATTTACACTCCCATTAATAGTGTAGAAGAATTTGCTTTTCTCTGCATCCTCATGAGCATGTGTTACCTTTTGTCTTTTTGATACTAACAGGTGTACGGTGTTATCTCCTGGTTTTGATGTACACTTCCTTGATGATTAGTGATGTTGAGTGTCTTCATGTACCTGTTGGCCATGTGTGTTGAATTTGGTTTTTCTAGTATTTTTGTTTAGAATTTTTGCACCTATATTCATCAGGAATATTGGCCTGTAGTTTTCTTTTCTTGCAGTGTCTTATTCTGGCACAATAATGCTTTCCTTGTAGAATGAGTTTGGGAATGTTCCCTCCTCTTCAAATTTCTGGAAGAGTTTGAAAATTATTGGAGTTAGTTCTTTAAATATTTGTGTGAATTCACCAGTGAAACCACCTGGTAATGAGCTTTTCCTTGTTGGATGGTTTTTGATTACTGAGTCAATCTCCTTACTCAATATTGGTGTGTTCAGATTTTCTATTTCTTCATGAGTCAGCCTTGGAAAGTTCTATGTTTCTAGGAATTTGTCTATTTTTTCTAGGTTATACATTTTGGGAGACCACACCATTGCCCATAGTAGTTTGTTAGGATGCTTTCTGTTTCTGTGGTATCGGTTGTAATGTCTTCTCTTTCATTGCTGATTTTAATTATTTGAGTCATCTCTATTTTTTCAGGTCTATTTCCCTGTCCCCCACACCCACAGCTGAAGGAGCTCACTCAAATACTCTTACTTTTCCCTGTATGAGAAATTGTAGGCCAAGAAAGTTCCTCTTGGCACTGAACTGTGCCACCCTAAGTAGTGATGCTGTGGGTAAAATAAAACTATTCTTCTTACTGAAATCAATGCATCCAATTCGATTTTTTTTCTCCAACTCTGTGCTGTATCTTCTCTGCTAGAATCCTGGAATTCCACAGGACACTCTTGTCTGTGGGTCATTGTCAAGATCAGTATTCTTGGGCGAAAGATGGTAGAAAGCCCTTCCCCTGCCATGATGAGGATGTAATTCTCTCCCATACAATGCTTTTTTGTGGAAAGGGTGGATCCAGGGGCAAGAGAATATATGACTTATCACTGTGGTAGCAACGCTAGTAGGCAACGAGTAGAACTTTGCCTGTGGTCCTCTTTCTCCCCTTCTCTTTCTCACATAATCTCTAACAATGAGATGACTTTATCCTGTAACTTCTTGTGCAGGTACTTGGGATGAGCTTTCTATCAAAGCAAGAAACACACGCGATCTTCTTTAACTCACTCTACCTACACTAAAATGTTCATAAAATATGGATTATATTCTTCTAGAAATGTGGAATCTAATTAGGATTTATTACCATAAATCAATAACTCAAAAGAATTATTCTTGAAAGGCTGACTTTTAGTCACTGTGATGAGAAGACTGTGGGCAATGCCTTTCCAACCTTCTCAGTATTTCTATGATTACACATTATTGGAGGTTTGTATATTTGTAGATAATGTTGGATCTAACTTCATTACGTAAATGATGCGGTTGAGAAAAAAAAATCTTTTTTTTTAATTTGAAAGCTGAAAAGTATCTTAGAAGTTCATTTTACTCCTTTAGTTTCTTCCTCTCTGCCTTGATGAAAAGGTTGTTAGATAATCCTAGAGATACAAATACCCCCTGATTGCTTTATAAACAATGTACAAATGATTTTACTTCATGTATTAACAAAAAGACACTACTACCAGGCCATCTGTTGTCTTTTTTTTTTTTTTTTTGCTTGTACCAGATTATATCATTTTTCAGTTGGTCCACATCACTCTCTTAATCAGTTAAAACACTGTTGAGAAGTTCTTGAGTGTTCTTGTCAATCCACTAAAACTCTTCAGAATGGTCCACTGAATGAAACATTGGTTACTTTTAAGTTAGTCAACAGATTTCCTTCACTGGTCTCTGTATTGAACATAATGATTCTAAGCCATGAAGTATAATACTGTAGGAACAAGGAAATTCAACAACATGCATGTTCTTATTGCCATTCATCATCCAACTATGGGACTGTATTTTAAAGAAGAAGTTAAGTCAACTTCATATACTTGGACTAGGTATGTGAAGTCATATTAAAGAGTCATTTTTTACTAACTGGTGTGATTTTATATAGCCTGTTCTTTAGAGTCAGAAACTAAGTTATGCCATTATATAGTTAGAGTTCTGAAATACATGCACAAGTAGCCTAGCATTAATTTGGACACAAATGTTTATACATCCATGCTATTCTATCAATAATTTTAATTATGAAGAGTGAAAAATAAAATATTATTGTTTCAAAAAGATCTTATTAGATTATTTTGTATTAATATCCCAGATCTTTTCATCTTATTTTTAATAAAAGAGAAAATTGAAATAAAGTGATGCGTCAAAGACAATAAAAGAAAGTAGCTCATCTGCAACCAGAATTCATGTTTAGTTTGTTCAATCCCTGTACCTTTTCCTGTCAATCGGATTCAATTTAACATGACATAATATATTTTCTTTCATTGCTTTCTACTTCCCATGATTGAGTCATAAATAATACATCTAGATTTATATTTCCAACTCTAAACTGTGTTTGCATCCCTCACGGAGCCTAGCATATAGCCCAAAAAACTGTATGCTACTACATAATTGTTTCTGGAATTTTCCATGAAAAACCTGATTAGTGATTGGCAACGTAAGTGGAATCACATAATAATTTATGCCTCATGGTCTTTCTACTTGCTTTCAAGACACCATGATTGAGATTTGACCCACTGCTCACCTCTAAGGAGCCAGCCACTGTCTCCTGACCATTTTTCTTCACCCTATCCACCTAATGATAATTTACGGTTTTATGAATTCTATGCAATTGGCAGCCTACATGAATATCTGAGAAACTATAACACAGCAGTATTGTAATGTCCCACCAACTCTATCTTGACATTTGGATTTTTTTTTCCTAGAACACCAGGGTTACTTTCATTACAAATCTTATGAGTTTTATAGGTTTCATTATAATGTGAATCCACAGAAATTTGAGGATTAGGAAGTAAAATCATTAGTTATATCTTCAGGGGATGACTATGGTCACCTAGGAAAACCTTGTAAAGTTGTCATAAAATGATACCTAAGACATTTTAAATGACTTATAAAAAGAAATGCTGCCAGGCAGCAACCCCTTTGGTAGTTATGGGTATAAAGCATGCTGTGTTTAGCAAAGAAGAACTTAAATGACCACACAAACACAGTGTAGTGTTCCCTACTAAACTGGAGAGTCACCATTAAAAGCTGCAATAAAAAGGGCAGGTCACCAGCAGACCAAGGATGATGGCAGAAGGGATTTAATCAGCCTTTAGCAATGGGTTCATTTTTCTTCCTGTGCTTTTTATAAATAGTGTGATCTTGGAACAAAAAACATCCATTCTTTCTTTTCAGTCTCTACAACAAAACCTATAATTCAGGTCCTGTTAATTCTTCTATGACATTAATTTAATTATTTTCATCCCAAGTCCTAGTGGTCCCCTGGTCAAAATTTCCCTTCTTCCAAACACCGGCAAATACAAAGCCATCTCATAATCAGGTGGACACAGTAGACCCCTTGTTGTTTTCAGAGCTACGCTACTGTCCACCAGGAGAATATCCATCTTCAGCCACAGCCCCTCCCTTAGAGGCAGTCTTAGCTTCCAGAGATTTCTTTCTGTAGCTCACCGAGACTGAACAATTCAGCCCTCTCCTCTATTACCTTATCTACCTCTCTTTCCCTCTTACTCTGAAGACCTTCTTTTTTCTTTTCTATTCTGTGCCTGACATACATATCTTCTTATTCCCAGGTTTATCTGATCACCTTTTTCCTGCTTAGAAAACTACTGGAAATGGTGGGTAGTATTGGTTTGATCACCAAAATCCATATTCAGTGTAGTAAACATTTGCGTGTTTCAGTACAATGCTAAATAGTGGACAAGATACAGGCTTTGGAAAATTAAGAGCTTCGTTGAAACTTAATTTTCTGTGCTTCAAAGAAAGAAAATTCCAGGGGTGCCTGGGTGGCTTAGTGGGTTAGGAGTCTGACTCTTGATTTTTGGCTCAGGTCATGATCTCAGGGTTCGTGTGATTGAGCCCTGCATTGGGTTCTGTGCTGACAGCACACACACAGAGCCTGTTTGAAATTCTCTCTCCCTCTCTCTCGCTCTGCCCTTCCCCCCTTGCATGCACACTCCCTCCCTCTCTCTCAGAATAAACAAATATCAAAAAAACCCATAAAATTCCAGAGAGCTAGTATTAACATCAATAAAAGACAATTAAGGGGTACAGATGGCCTATGTGTTCGGAAGTATGGACTATCCCATGTCACAACAAGCAGAGGGAGTATTGAGAGGAATATAAATAATGTATGCTATAATTTAAAGACTTTTGTATTAGAGGAGGGTGTCTTTTTCAAACTGTACATTACTGTCTGCTTCCAAACAGTAAGGGATTTTTACCATCTGTTCTAAAATTAACTGATGTTCTATAGAGCAAAGGTGGGGAAAAGTGGGAAGAGAAAGATAAGTGAAAACACAGAGAAGCAGGAAAAATTAACCATCTATCTATCTATCTATCTATCTATCTATCTATCAGCTTGTGAGAGAGAAGTACAGCATCGCAGAAAGGGAGCACAGAGCAAGTTCCAGAACCACAGAGAAAGTTCTATAAATGCTTCTCAAAAATAAAACAAGCATTTGTCTTTTTTGCAATTAAAATATTAATGAGCGGCCAATTCTAAACTCTGGCATTTCATACATAAGTGTGGTTGGTAAAGCTAGAGAAACAGAAGTTAGCAATACACTAAGCAAAGAATAAGCACAGAGAACTGCAAACAGAATTAACTGACAGTTCTCTATAATTGCTACACTAAGTGCTCTTTCCAGCCCAGATCAACATAGATATCTTAAAGAGCATCAGCTATTGGTACCCAAACAGAATAATAAAAGAACAAAATCTTTTGGATTAAGTCTACTTAGCTAAATATTTTCCCAATTTTTTGATGAAGAATGGTACATATTTATAATTGAAATTCATTGTATCTGATACGGCTCATTATATTTTTACTTAAGCTAACTGTATAGAAATTTGCATAGACATTTCACTCTGTCGTTAAAAGAATGCCAGTGTTGTTATGGTAAAATTCTGAAAGAAAGAATGCTCACAGATTTAGTTTCATAAAAATGTATGAACTTAGTGTTTTTATTTGGCAGTAGTAACGCAAACCTACTAAGGGCTGTCCACATGAGGTTTTCTAAGATGATGACTTAATGTGGTCCATAACTACCTTAGTATGCTGCACATTATCCAAATGTAATTTTGACACCTGGCACATTTATATTAAGCATTTTGGTTATATCTATAATTTTAAAGTGTTTATATAACACCTAATTTATCTGTTGCCTTTATAAACACCAAGGGAGATTAGTGATAAGTAGAAATTTGATTCTATGTCTCCTAGTACCATAGACCAAGAAGCTGATTAGAATTAGTTTGAGGTTTGTGCAAGATCTAGGGCACCAAGATATAAATTGGGAAGACAGGCTGCCTCATATGACAAAGCTAAGGTAGTATTGGGGTCACTACTGATTAAAACCACTAACCCAGAATGACCTCTAGAACTTGTCTAAGTCTACATTTCCCTCCTCTACCATATATTTTTTTAGTTTTTTACAGTCACTAAACATCATTGACACCAAGAAGTTAGGAAGAAGATCCTGGAATTTAGAGTTGGATGAGTTATTAAAGATCTATTCTAATGGTTTGCAACTTGTATCTCCCACAGAGTGCCTTTCACCCCAACCTGTTTCTTGGGAAATATCTTCCTCCACATCCACTGAGGAACAGTTTTCTAAAAAAGGTAAAGCAGCTAGGCTTCCCCTTTATTTTCAAAATTAAGTATGAATAATTTTGCTTTTACGTATTTTATATGATAAATTACTGAGTAAGATATTGTGAAGAAAATCTTTCTGAAATTTCTTCAGAAAACCACTGATCTAGTGCAATATTTCAACTCATGTAGGAATGCCCTTTCAAGTAACTTTGGCTATTAGTTAGTGAGAGAGCAGATTAAAGTTTTAACTAGCATTGCAAAGAGGACTGATTATTTTTTAATTTTTTTTTAACGTTTATTTATTTTTGAGATAGAGAGAGACAGAGCATGAATGGAGGAGGGTCAGAGAGAGGGAGACACAGAATCCGAAACAGGCTCCAGGCTCTGAGCTGTCAGCACAGAGCCCGATGCGGGGCTCGAACTCACGGACCGCGAGATCATGACCTGAGCCGAAGTCGGCCGCCCAACCGACTGAGCCACCCAGGAGTCCCGAGGACTGATTATTTTTACTGGACATTATATTGACACTAGCTGAGGACACAAACACAGGGAACACCTGAGGAGGAAACATTATCCTACCATATTCTATGACCTTTTTTTTTCCATGAAATGAGAATAATGGCTAAGCAAACTTATGAATAAGAAATAAGCATGTGTAAAAATGTGTGTATAGTTTCAATGTATATTGTTTTAAATTTTGTTTTCCTTTTATATATTCCATATATTTAAGACTTTTACTGTGTAATCTCACAGCAAGGTGGACTTAAGTGATCTATCAAAGTTTTCCACCTAAATGAAGATATTTATTCAAAAGGCCAAGGATAAATAAGACAAGGCACTTTTTTTAAATGTTTATTTATTTTGAGAGAGAGAGAGAGAGAGAGAGAGAGAACACACGTGAAAGCAGGGGAGGGGCAGAGAGAGAGAGAGAGAGAGAGAGAGAGAGTGTCCAAAGCAGGTTCCAAGCTGTCAGCACAGAGCCCAGTGTGGGGCCCAGTCTCACAAACCATAAGATCATGACATGAGCCAAAATTAAGAGCCGGATGCTTAACACCCTGAGCTACCCAGGAGCCCCATGGACACTGGGTTTTGATATGAGAAGTTTACAGCACAGTGGAGGTTGGAAATGGAAATACTAAGCATGACTTATATTTTCCATACTCTGATACTTTGATGTCTAGATTCTTACTGACTCTGAAGGGACTATCCTTCCCAGGGTCTTAGATATTCCTTGAAATTATAAACAACTCTCCTAGGAGAATGAATTTCAAGTGAAAACCAGCCAATTTAGAGCCCATATGCCACCACTTTCTTTACCAGACTGTCACATCTCAGGCCACCATCCACCTGCCTCAATTATCCAGAGGCCTGACACCAGACATATGGAAAACCCCTGTTGTGTAGGGAGTGATGAAATAATTCAAACTAGACAATCTTAAACTGGCTTGCCCTGCTTCATCTATTCCTTCCCAAAGAAACTACAATATAGGCTGTTGCCCACATTTTCCCTTGCTTTTCCTGCCCTCTGACTAACTCTGGTGCTTCTGGGCCATGTGGTCCCCTTGCATGGAGTTCCATGTCTCTTGTTTCCAGGGCACTATAGGGAAACTTCTTCATTCATGGCAGTCACTTCTATACTTGTGTGTCTTACCATACTTCATTAAAACAAATCCTGGATATCCTTAAAACAGGAAAAGAATTAAATTGTTTCAAAATTTACCTTCTTAAATTCCAAAATGTGTGAGATTGAACAAATTACTAAATCTAGGATCCTATGTTTCCTCAACTATATATAGTGAAAATAATAGTATTTACCCTAAAGTATTGGGAATTAAATTTAAATACCTGTCATAAAATTAAATTTTCAGTCCATATGAGCTGTTATTATGAAATATAAGAAGCCTGGTGCATTAACTATGATGTGCAGGTCTCCCAATTTCTAAAATCATTTAACATATCATAATTTGTACTCATGAACTATAACTTTAAATTGTCACTCAATATGTCTGTCTTCTATATAACTACTTAATTATTATTTCTCAGCTAGTAAATATTCTCATTCATTTAAAGAAGATAACATATTACCCCATTATCAGTGATCAAAGCATCACTGCCTTCTGACTTGTTGGTGAATAACTAGAGAAGTAAAGAGATTAACTAATTTGGCCAAATCACTGCACAGTGCTTTCCTCCCTCATTTCTTAGAGATTGACATTCAGGGATAAAAGCCTCCATTCTCTGAACACAGTCTGAGAATTCTTTATACAAATCCAACCCAGTATTCACCCAAGAGCTTACCAGACTTGTGTCCTCTTAGCTAATTTACTGAAAATGAAGGTCTGAGCTAGTCTAAGCTCCCTCTCATAAGTATTCATTACTGTTTCCATAGGTTGAAAGAAGCAAAAAAATTGTGGAAACATGAGAAGCAAAGAAGATCAAAGAAGAGAGCAGAAAGAGGCAGAGAAAAAAAAGGTTTTTTTTTTAAAGTACACTGTAGATTTTCTTCCATAAAAGGATTCTTGTCAAAGTCCTCAAATAAAGTAGCTGCAGGGTAATATGTGTGGCTTGTAGATGAATATTCTCTGAACCCTCTGCCTGGCATGTTCTTTGAGGGATCATTTGCCAAAGGTGCCAAGCTCAACGAATCCAGTGGTAACTTTAGACTAAAAGGGCACGGTCCTTGCTAAGGTGGATCAGAGAATAATCTGGTAATTATGATTCAAAAGTTTCTGGAAGTCACCAAAATCATCTTCAGGAGTCAGCCTTCATCAAATTTGTTTTGTGGAAATTCTTTCTGGGTAGTTCACTCTCCATAATAATAACAATTATTATTTTGGCAAAAGTAAGAATGATAGAACTGACAATAAATATTGGGAAAATGGTTCAAAATAACATATACCAAAATTTTTGTATGATATCATGTATTGAACACTAGAATGGGAAGGCACCACCTATAAAAGTGGGAATTTAGATAAGAAGACAAAATGCTAACAGCAAAGAAAGGTAACAGCAAATAACACCAAACAAAGAACTTTTCTCTTTTTACAAATTGCCCAAGACTAGTTTTCTCATTAATAAAATCTAAAGGACAGTCACAACGATGAGATTTAAACAAATGAGGAAAATCTCATTCTTGTGACATCTCTTTAAGTCAGTGTGTAATTATTAATCAGCTGCTATGTCTTCCAGTCCACATTATAGTCAGCAGAAGATGCAAGTATAACCAAAAGATTAAAACTAAATGGAAAATTAAACAAAGGCATTTCACTCTGAATATAATCTAAAGCAATGGGCATTAATAGGTATATCACTCAGTAATGAAAGCCTTTCATCATTTTCAATGGACCTAAAGATACATACCTCAAGAGAAGTGAAATAAAGTATTTGAACTAAATATATGTTTGCACAACTATAGGGCTCTGTGGAGAGGATAGCCAGATGATAACTATGTTGGAAAAATACCTTCTGAGGTTTTGATTTTGATGTTTCTGATGATTCATATTTGTTTTTTGGACTAAATATCCAAAACTCAGACACAAAATATCTGAAAAAATAAGCAAACCATCCTGACCATTTTAGCCAACAGGAATCAGACTCAGAGAGACCATAACTATCCTCAGTCATCTTGTAAGATTAAACAATAAACCTAGACAAACTCAAAATATTATGAAGAATATAGCTTGTCAAAATCTAGTTGCATTTTTTCTTTTGAGAGCTCCTTGCCACATCCTTAGATGATTCAGAACTCAGGGAGTTTACTGTTGTATAGAGGGCAAGAATCATGGGGTGACAATGTCACTGTGTATATATGATAGTATTTTCTGAATAGTCTATAGAGATTCACATAAGATGGTTAAAAATAGGGGCATTTTTGGAAGAGGTGAAAACTTTGGGCAAGTAAAGCAAGTTGGAGACTAGGATCAGGCAAACAAAGGTCCCTTTGTGAAGTTTTAACTTAATCAAGACTTTTCTATATGGCAATACATATTATAATTATATGTTTTTAAATATAAATATATGTACATGTATAAAATATCTGAATCAATGAAAATATTTGGAAATACTGATAAGAGATTTATACACAGGATATATAGAGGACTTACAGTTCAATATTAAAAAGACAGACAATCTAGTGAAAACTCAGAAAACTGGCAAAAGATTTTAACATATAGTTCTCTAAAGAAAATATATAAATGTCCGATAAACACATGAAAATAGACTCAATATTATTAATCATTATTGAAATGCAAATTGAAGCCAAAATGAGATACCACTTCACATCACTAGGATGTCTACCATGTAAAAACATGGACAAGTTTTTGTGAGGATATTAAGTTGGAATTCTTTAAAAAAAATTTTTTTAACGTTTATTTATTTTTGAGACGGAGAGAGACAGAGCATGAACAGGGGAGGGGCAGAGAGAAAGGGAGACACAGAATCTGAAACGGGCTCCAGGCTCTGAGCTGTCAGCACAGAGCCCGACGTGGGGCTCGAACTCACGGACCGTGAGATCATGACCTGAGCCGAAGTCGGACGCTTAACCGACAGAGCCACCCAGGTGCCCCGTGAAGTTGGAATTCTTAAACATCATTGGCATCAATGCAAAATAGTACAGCAATTAAAAAAAAAAAGTTTGGCTACTGCTCAAAATGTTAAATGAAGAGCTACCCTATAATCCAGAAATTATATTCCTAGTTATATATCCAAAGGAAAGGAAAATGTATGTCTACACAAGAGATTATACACAAATGTTCGTGTAGCATTATTCATAATAGCCAAAAAAGTAAAGACAACACCAATGTACATCAACTCATGAAGGGGTGAACAAATGTGGTATATCGTACAATGGAATGTTATTTGGCCATTTAAGGAATGAAATACTAACACATGCTACATCAATGGATGAACCCTAAAAAATATTATATTAAGTAAAAGAAGCTGGACGTGAAAGGCCACATATTGCATGACCCCAGTTATACGAAAAGTCCAGAATAAGCAAATCCATAAAGACACAGAGTAAATAATTAGTTTTCAGGAGCTGAGCAAAGAGGGATGAAATGTACCTGGTAAAGTATACAGGATTTATTTTAGGGATGTTGAAATTGTGCTAAAATTAGAAAACTCGATAGTGATGGTCATTATAAAACTCTGTGAATACACTAAAAACCACTGCAGTGTATACTTTAAGAGAGTGGATGTATGATATATCAAGTATATCTTAATAAAACTGTTACAAATAAGCACACTTGCTACCTAAAAAGAGGGTAGTGTATCACTGGATACACACAAATAAGATTTTAGTTCAACTTGAATTTGATAAACACTTTTTCATTTTTTTAATGTTTATTTTTGAAAGAGAAACAGAGCATGAGTGGGGGAGGGGCTGAGAGAGAGGGAGACAGAATCTGAAGTAAGTTCCAGGCTCTTAGCTGTCAGCACAAAGCCCAATGCGGGGCTCAAACTCAGGAACCCAGAGATCGTGACCTGAGCCAAAGTCCAATGCTCAACTGCCTGAGCCACTCAGGCACTCCTTAATTTGATAAACACTTTTAAATTGCTGTCCATATGCCAGGCAATTACTGGCAACCAATGGGTGCAAGGATGAATTTGAAATTTTTGCCTTTCATGAGCCCACAATCATGTAGAAGATAGCGACAAATACACCTGTTATTATTTATTAATTTTCATTAAAGAATATATACTATGTTGAAATGTACTGAGAAGTAATTGGAATGAAGGACAAATCAGAGTCAAGCACAGGGATTTGACCTTTCAACTTGACACTTGAGTTAGTTTGAGTTTTTCAGGATAACAGACCTGAGAATGACATGGGGGTAACATGTCCAGTGAATGATACATGTAATATGTAACAATACAGAATAGGCTATGATTAAAATCTACATCCTAAGATATTATTGACTCAAGGTGTGATCAGAAAGGCTGGACTAGTCCCTTAGAAAAAGCAACATTTATAGAAATTTAAAAATTGTATCATCTCATGTGTGCTTTCTGTTTGCTCAAAATGAGAAAGCTTTTCTATTTTACCATGGAGTTCAGGGAATTATCTGACTCTAAAGATGCATAAAAGTCATTCATACAGACATGAAAAGATTTTTTTCCAAATTGTTCTTAAAACATTAAGTTGTATATTATTTGGACATTGACGTGGAGTAAGTGCTATTTGCCTTAGGAATCAGCCCTCAATCCAGGGTGTTAACCCTGTCCAAGTATACTTCGTGTCCTTCAGTGACTGCTGCTTCCCCTGTAAATGGCTTGTTCCTGAGCCACGCCTTTAAAAAATACAGATATTATTAAATGTCCAAGCCAAACTTCTATTGACTATAAATTTTATCCCTGAGATAGTGAGAAGAATTAGAAAACCTTAAGAAAGGCAGTCTACTGAGACAGATAAATGTATAGAAGAGAAACCTGATCTAGCTTTAGAGAATTAGGGAAAGATCTCTAGTAAAAGTGATACTAGAGTTAGGAAAGAAAGGTTGGCCGGGGCGGGGAGGGGTAAGAGGAGGTAAAGATCAGCTTGTGAAAAACCACAGCATAAAGGGAACAGGGTGGAACATATTATGTGGGGTTGATAGGAGTGTTAGGTAAGTCTTATAGTATCAATTATGAAGTTTAACTTTGTACTTTAAGTATATGGGGGTAGTTATTGGGGAAATGGCCTTTGAGAAATGTCACCTTGGTTATAGGGTAGAAAATGGATCAGAGAGGTGCAAAACTCTAAGCAGGGAGAACGGATTTGAGGTTTTGAAGGAATCCACTTGAGCTGGTAGTTACAATAGGTATTAAGTAAAATGTAGAAGACATGGTGATTGGTTGCATTGTGGTTATAACTGCGTGGGAGTTCCAAGGTGGATGAGGTTTCAGGCTTAGGCAACTGACAGAGTAGCACATATCCTAAAATAGGGAAGGCAGGAGGACATACAGCCTATGAGACAAAATAAAAGACAAATGGCCTGGGGTGCCTGGGTGGCTCAGTCAGTTTGAGGAACTGACTCTTGATTTCAGCTCAGGTCATGATCTTGTGGTTTTGTGAGTTTGCTCTGCACTAGGCTGCTTGGGATTCATTCTCTCTCTCTCTCTCTCTCTCTCTCTCTCTCTCCCTCCCTCCCTCCCTCTCTCCCTCTCTCTCCCTTTCCCTGCTCATGCTCTCTCTCTCAAAATAAATTAATAAACTTAAAAAAAGAGACAGAGAGAAATGGCCTTCAACCCTCCATTAGATGTCCAGGAGAAATTGCCCAGTAGAAAGTTAGACATGTGGGTCTGAATCTGTAAGCTAGTGAATCAAATGTGGAAATCAAAGTCATGATGATGGATGATAAAAACATTGGCTAGGAGGAGCTAGTCTTAGAAGAGTATGTTAGGAGAAAGTAATAAGGGCAACAGAAAGAGACATTTAAACTACTGTATAAGAGAATTTGAAGATGGGGAAAAAGAAAAAAGGTGCTATTAATGGCATTATGTACATGATGTTTCCTCACAATTAGACTTATATTATGATTTTGGCATCAGTGTTACAGAAGTGATGTACTTCATCAGATTTTCATATCTCTGATTACTTATGAAATAAATGTTTTAAATTGAGGTATATTTGGTATATATTAGTTTTAGATGTACACCATAATAATTTGCTATTTGTATATATTGCAAAATGATCACCACAATAAGTCTAGTTAACATCTGTCAAGAATTTCCTTCTGATGACAATTTTTAAGATCTATTCTCTCAGCAACCTTCAAATATACAATACAGTAATATAGTTGCCATGCTGTGCATTACATACTGATGGCTTATTTATTATATAGTGAACATTTGATCCTCTTGACTTCTTTCATCTATTTTGCTCATGCCCTACTCCCCAACTCTAGCAACCACCAATCCGTTTTCTATATCTATGAGCTTGGTTTTTGTTGTTCTTACTAGATTCCACATATAAGTAAGATCGTATGGTATTTGTCTTCCTCTGGTTTATTTCACTCAGCAATAGTATCCCCAAGTTTCATCTATGTTGTAGCAAATGGCAAGATTTCATTCTTTTTTATGGACAAATAATATTCCGCTGCACATGTATGCCACATTTTTTTTATCCATTCACGTGTTGGTAGACACTTAGGTTGTTTCCACATCTGACTATCATAAATAATGCTACAGTGAACATGGGAATGCATGTGTACTTTTGCATTAATGTTTTCATTTTCTTTGGATAAATACCCAGAAATGGAATTGCTGGATCATATGGTAGCTCTGTTTTTAATTAAAATTTTTTAAATGTTTATTCATTTTTGAGAGAAAGACAGAGACAAAGCACGAGTGGTGGAGGGGCAGAGAGAGAGGGAGACACAGAATCTGAAGCAGGCTCCAGGCTCTGAGCCATCAGCACAGAACCTGACATGCGGTTCAAACCGATGAACCGTGAGATCATGGCCTGAACCTGAGCCACCCAGGTGCCCCACTATTTTTAATTTTTAAAAGAACCTCCATACTGTTTTCCACAGTAGCTGCAACAATTTACATTGCCACCAACAGTACACAAAGTTTCCTTTTCTCCACATCTTCACCAAAGTTTGTTATTTCTTGTCTTTCTCATAATAGCCATTCTGACAGGTTTTAAGGTGATATCTCACTGTGGTTTTGATTTGCATTTCCCTGATGATTAGTGATGTTGAGCATCTCTTCATGTAACTGTTATCTATCTGTATATCTTCTTTATAAAAATGGCCACTCAGATCCTCTGCCCATTTTTTAATCAAATTGTTCATTTTGATATTCATTTGTATGAGTTCATTGCATATTTTGGATATTAACCCCTTATCAAATATATGATTTAAGAATATTTTCTCCCATTCAGTGGGTTGCCTTTAATTTTGTTGATGGCTTCCTTTGCTACACAGAAACTTTTTAGTTTGATGTTGTCCCACTTGTTTATTTTTGCTTTTGTGGCCTTTACCATTGGTGTCAAATTCAAAAAATTACTGCCAAGACCAATGCCAAGAAGCTTACTGCCTATGACTTCTTCTGAGTTTTATGCTTTCAGGTCTGACACTCATCTTCAATCCATTTTTAATTATTTTTTGTATATGTTGCAAAATAGTGGTCCAGTTTTATTCCTACATATGTGGTTGTTCAGTTTTTACAACACCATTTATTGAAGAGACTGTCACTTCCCCATTGTACATTCTTGGCTCCACTGTCATAGACTAATTGACCATATATGTGTGGGTTTATTTCTGGGTTCTTATTCTGTTCTATTGATCTATGTGTCTGTTTTTCTGTCAATACCATACTATTTTCATTACTATAGATTTGTAATATATTTTGACGTCAAGGAGCATCATAAGTCCTGCTTTGTTCTTCATTCTCAAGATTTGATTTAATTGTT
The DNA here is from genome assembly GCF_018350155.1 of Leopardus geoffroyi. NCBI lineage: Eukaryota > Metazoa > Chordata > Mammalia > Carnivora > Felidae > Leopardus > Leopardus geoffroyi. The sequence goes on from NC_059339.1 coordinate 60,911,958, forward strand.
TGTGGGTTTATACAAATTTTAGGATTGTTTGTTCTCTCTGTGTAAAAATGCCTTTGGAATTTTGATAGATATTGCAATGAATCTATAGATCACTTTGGGTGCTGTGACATTTTAACAATATTAACTCTTCCAATCCATGAGCACAAAATATCTTTCCATTTATTGGTGTCTTCTTCAACTTCTTTTTATCAGTGTAGAGGTAAACTTTTTGCAGTTTTCAGTGTAGAGGTCTTTCAGCTCCTTGGTTTAATTTATTCCTAGTAGTTTCTTCTTTTTGATGCAATTGGGATTGTTCTTTTCTTTCTTTGATCACTTTTTATTAGTGTACAGAAACAAAACAAATATCTGCATATTGATTTTGTATCCTGCAACTTTACTGAATTTATTTATTAACTCTAACATTTTTTGGTGAAGTGTTAACAATTTTCTATATATAATACCATGTCATCTGTAAATACTGACAGTTTTACTTCTTTTCCAATTTGGGCATCTTTTACTCGCCAATTTGCTGTGGCTAGGACTTTCAATGCTATGTTGAATAAAATATTCAACAAAAAAATAGGTATCTTTGTCTTTTTCCTTGAGTATGATGTTATCTGTTGGCTTGTCATGAAAGGTCTTGACTATGTTGAGTTACATTCTCACTAATACTCACTTTGTTGAGAGTTTTGATAATGAATTGATGTTGGCTTTGATTAAATGCTCTTGCTACATCTGTTGAGATGATCGTATGATTTTTGTTCTTCATTTTGTTAATGCAGAAATTGATTTGCAGGTGTTGAACCATCCTTGCATCTCTGGAATATGTCCCACTTGGTCACAGTATATGAGTCTTTAAAGTATTGTTGAATTTGTTTCATTGAGAATTTTTGCATCTATGTTCATCAGGGATATCGGTCTGTGATTTTTTTCTCGTGGCACCCCTGTCTGATTTTGTCATCAGGGTAATGCTGGCCTTGTAAAATGAGTTTGGCAGCATTCCCCTCTTTATATTTTTTGAAAGAGTTTGAAAAGGATTGGTATTAATTCTTTTCTGAATATTTGGTAGAATTCACCAGTGAAGCCACCTGGTCCTTGACTTTTGTTTGTTAGAAGTTTTTTGCTTACTGATTCAATATTCTTACCAGTAATTGGTCTGTTTAGATTTTCTATATTTTCATGCTTCAGTCTTAGAAGGTTGTATGTTTCTAGGAATTTGTGCATTTCCTCTAGGTTGTAAAATTTTTAGTGTATAATTTTTCATAGTAGTCTGTTATGATCCTTTGTGTTTCTGTGGTTTTAGTTGTAAAGTCTCCTCTTTCATTTCTGGTTTATTTAATTGAGTCCTCTCTCTCTTTTGGTGTGTCTAGTTAAATGTTTGTCAACTTTGTTCTTCTTTTTGAAGAACGAGCTCTTTGTTTTATTCATCTTTTCTACGTCTTTTTACTATTTCATTTATTTCCACTCTGATATTTTTATTTCCTTACTTCTACTAATCTTCAGCTTTGTTTACTCCTACTTTTCTAGTTCCTTCAGGTGTAAATTTAGACTGTTTATTTGAGGTTTCTTCTTATGTCTTGAGGTAGGCAATAATTCCTATGAACTTCCCTCTTAGAACTGCTTTTGGTGCATCCCATAAGTTTTGGTATACTTTGTTTCTATTTTCATTTGTCAAGGTGCTTTTTGATTTCCCTTTTGATTCATTCACTGGCTTATTATTTATTCCATAGCATGTTGTTTAACTTCAAACATTTGTGATTTTTTCAGTTTTCATCTTATAATTGTTTTCTAGTTTCATAGCTTTGTGTTTGGAAACAATGCTTAATGTCATTTCAATATTATTAAATTTGTTAAGACTTGTTTTGTAGTCTAACACGCAACTTTTCCTGGAGAATGTTCCATGTTCACTTGAAAAGAATGTGTATTCTGTTGCTTTTAGATGGAAGATTCTGTATATATCTTAAGTCCATCTGGTCTAATGTATAGTTCAAGGCCAAAATTTCCTCAATGATTTGCTGTCTGATGATCTATCCACTGATGTAAGTGGGACATTAAAGTCCCCTACTATTAGTGTATTGCGGTTTCTCCCTTTAGGTATGTTAATATTTGTTTTTATATTTAGAGGTTTCTATGTTGGGTGCATAAATATTTACAGTCTATTTTAAAGGATAGCAGCTTGAATTTATTCAAAATTTCCACATTTTTATTCTCTTCCCATGTTTGACCTTTTTGATATCACATTTCACATCTTTTTATCCTGTGTATTTCTTAACTAATTAGTATAATTACAGTTATTTTTTACTATTTTCATCTTTTAACCTTCATAATAATTTATGTGATTAATTCATTACCTTTATTATATATTTACCTTTACTAGTGACTTTAATACTTTCATGTTTTCTTGTTATAACTGCCAAGTTTTATATACATTTTTAATGTTATTTATTTTTGAGAGACAGACAGACAGACAGAGTGCAAGCAAAGGAGGGGCAGAGAGAGAGGGAGACAAAGAATCCAAAGCTGGCTCCAGGCTTTGAGCTATCAGCACAGAACCCGACATGGGGCTCAAACTCACAAACTGCGAGATCATGACCTGAGCCAAAGTCAGACACTTAACTGACTGAGCCACCCAGGTACCCCACCTTTTATCTTTTTCTTAAAGAAGACTCTTTAATGTTTCATGTAAGGCTGGCTTAATGGTAATGAATAATTTCATCTTTTGCTTGTCTGTAAAACTCCTTATCTTTCCTTCAGTTCTAAATGGTAATTTTACCAGTTAAGGTACACTTGGTTGGAGATTCCAGGAAGATGGCGGCGTAGGAGGACGCTGGGCTCACCGCGCGTCCTGCTGATCAATTAGATTCCACCTACACCTGCCTAAATAACCCAGAAAACCGCCAGAGGATTAGCAGAACGGAGTCGCCGGAGCCAAGCGCAGACGAGAGGCCCACGGAAGAGGGTAGGAAGGGCGGCGAGGCGGTGCGCACTCCACGGACTGGCGGGAGGGAGCCGGGGCGGAGGGGCGGCTCGCCGGCCAAGCAGAGCCCCGGAGTCTGGCTGGCAAAAGCGGAGGGGCCTGACGGACTGTGTTCCGACAGCAAGGGCGACTTAGCGTCTGGGAGGTCATAAGTTAACAGCTCTGCTCAGAAAGCGGGAAGGCTGGAGGACAAAGGGAGGGAGAGCTGCTGAGCCCGCGGACGACAGAGCTCAGTTTGGTGGGGAACAAAGGCGCTCGCCAGCGCCATCTCCCCCGCCCATCCCCCAGCCAAAATCCCAAAGAGAACCAGTTCCTGCCAGGGAACTTCCTCGCTCCGCGCAAACACCCAACTCTGTGCTTCTGCGGAGCCAAACCTCCGGCAGCGGATCTGACTCCCTCCCGCTGCCACAGGGCCCCTCCTGAAGTGGATCACCTAAGGAGAAGCGAGCTAAGCCTGCCCCTCCTGCCCCTGTGCACCTTGCCTACCCACCCCAGCTAATACACCAGATCCCCAGCATCACAAGCCTGGCAGTGTGCAAGTAGCCCAAACGGGCCACGCCACCCCACAGTGAATCCCGCCCCTAGGAGAGGGGAAGAGAAGGCACACACCAGTCGGACTGTGGCCCCAGCGGTGGGCCGGGGGCAGACATCAGGTCGGAGTGCGGCCCCGCCCACCAACTCCAGTTATACACCACAGCACAGGGGAAGTGCCCTGCAGGTCCTCACCACGCCAGGGACTATCCAAAATGACCAAGCAGAAGAATTCCCCTCAGAAGAATCTCCAGGAAATAACAACAGCTAATGAGCTGATCAAAAAGGATTTAAATAATATAACAGAAAGTGAATTTAGAATAATAGTCATAAAATTAATCGCCGGGCTTGAAAACAGTATACAGGACAGCAGAGAATCCCTTGCTACAGAGATCAAGGGACTAAGGAACAGTCATGAGGAGCTGAAAAACGCTTTAAATGAAATGCAAAACAAAATGGAGACCACCACAGCTCGGATTGAAGAGGCAGAGGAGAGAATAGGTGAACTAGAAGATAAAGTTATGGAAAAAGAGGAAGCTGAGAGAAAGAGAGATAAAAAAATCCAGGAGTATGAGGGGAAAATTAGAGAACTAAGTGATACACTAAAAAGAAATAATATACGCATAATTGGTATCCCAGAGGAGGAAGAGAGAGGGAAAGGTGCTGAAGGGGTACTTGAAGAAATAATAGCTGAGAACTTCCCTGAACTGGGGAAGGAAAAAGCCATTGAAATCCAAGAGGCACAGAGAACTCCCTTCAGACGGAACCTGAATCGATCTTCTGCACGACATATCATAGTGAAACTGGCAAAATACAAGGATAAAGAGAAAATTCTGAAAGCAGCAAGGGGTAAACGTGCCCTCACATATAAAGGGAGACCTATAAGACTCGTGACTGATCTCTCTTTTGAAACTTGGCAGGCCAGAAAGAATTGGCACGAGATTTTCAGTGTGCTAGACAGAAAAAATATGCAGCCGAGAATCCTTTATCCAGCAAGTCTGTCATTTAGAATAGAAGGAGAGATAAAGGTCTTCCCAAACAAACAAAAACTGAAGGAATTTGTCACCACTAAACCAGCCCTACAAGAGATCCTAAGGGGGACCCTGTGAGACAAAATACCAGAGACATCACTACAAGCATAAAACATACAGACATCACAATGACTCTAAACCCATATCTTTCTATAATAACACTGAATGTAAATGGATTAAATGCGCCAACCAAAAGACATAGGGTATCAGAATGGATAAAAAAACAAGACCCATCTATTTGCTGTCTACAAGAGACTCATTTTAGACCTGAGGACACCTTTAGATTGAGAGTGAGGGGATGGAGAACTATTTATCATGCTACTGGAAGCCAAAAGAAAGCTGGAGTAGCCATACTTATATCAGACAAACTAGACTTTAAATTAAAGGCTGTAACAAGAGATGAAGAAGGACATTATATAATAGTTACAGGGTCTATCCATCAGGAAGAGCTAACAATTATAAATGTCTATGCACCGAATACCGGAGCCCCCAAATATATAAAACAACTACTCATAAACATAAGCAACCTTATTGATAAGAATGTGGTAATTGCAGGGGACTTTAACACCCCACTTACAGAAATGGATAGATCATCTAGACACACGGTCAATAAAGAAACAAGGGCCCTGAATGAGACATTGGATCAGATGGACTTGACAGATATATTTAGAACTCTGCATCCCAAAGCAACAGAATATACTTTCTTCTCGAGTGCACATGGAACATTCTCCAAGATAGATCATATACTGGGTCACAAAACAGCCCTCCATAAGTTTACCAGAATTGAAATTATACCATGCATACTTTCAGACCACAATGCTATGAAGCTTGAAATCAACCACAGAAAAAAGTCTGGAAAACCTCCAAAAGCATGGAGGTTAAAGAGCACCCTACTAACGAATGAGTGGGTCAACCAGGCAATTAGAGAAGAAATAAAAAAATATATGGAAACAAACGAAAATGAAAATACAACAATCCAAACGCTTTGGGACGCAGCGAAGGCAGTCCTGAGAGGAAAATACATTGCAATCCAGGCCTATCTCAAGAAACAAGAAAAATCCCAAATACAAAATCTAACAGCACACCTAAAGGAAATGGAAGCAGAACAGCAAAGGCAGCCTAAACCCAGCAGAAGAAGAGAAATAATAAAGATCAGAGCAGAAATAAACAATATAGAGTCTAAAAAAACTGTAGAGCAGATCAACGAAACCAAGAGTTGGTTTTTTGAAAAAATAAACAAAATTGACAAACCTCTAGCCAGGCTTCTCAAAAAGAAAAGGGAGATGACCCAAATAGATAAAATCATGAATGAAAATGGAATTATTACAACCAATCCCTCAGAGATACAAACAATTATCAGGGAATACTATGAAAAATTATATGCCAACAAATTGGACAACCTGGAAGAAATGGACAAATTCCTGAACACCCACACTCTTCCAAAACTCAACCATGAGGAAATAGAAAGCTTGAACAGACCCATAACCAGCGAAGAAATTGAATCGGTTATTAAAAATCTCCCAACAAATAAGAGTCCGGGACCAGATGGCTTCCCAGGGGAGTTCTACCAGACGTTTAAAGCAGAGATAATACCTATCCTTCTCAAGCTATTCCAAGAAATAGAAAGGGAAGAAAAACTTCCAGACTCATTCTATGAAGCCAGTATTACTTTGATTCCTAAACCAGATAGAGACCCAGTAAAAAAAGAGAACTACCGGCCAATATCCCTGATGAATACGGATGCAAAAATTCTCAATAAGATACTAGCAAATCGAATTCAACGGCATATAAAAAGAATTATTCACCATGATCAAGTGGGATTCATTCCTGGGATGCAGGGCTGGTTCAACATTCGCAAATCAATCAACGTGATACATCACATTAACAAAAAAAAAGAGAAGAACCATATGATCCTGTCAATCGATGCAGAAAAGGCCTTTGACAAAATCCAGCACCCTTTCTTAATAAAAACCCTTGAGAAAGTCGGGATAGAAGGAACATACTTAAAGATCATAAAAGCCATTTATGAAAAGCCCACAGCTAACATCATCCTCAACGGGGAAAAACTGAGAGCTTTTTCCCTGAGATCAGGAACACGACAGGGATGCCCACTCTCACCGCTGTTGTTTAACATAGTGCTGGAAGTTCTAGCATCAGCAATCAGACAACAAAAGGAAATCAAAGGCATCAAAATTGGCAAAGATGAAGTCAAGCTTTCGCTCTTTGCAGATGACATGATATTATACATGGAAAATCCGATAGACTCCACCAAAAGTCTGCTAGAATTGATACATGAATTCAGCAAAGTTGCAGGATACAAAATCAATGTACAGAAATCAGTTGCATTCTTATACACTAACAATGAAGCAACAGAAAGACAAATAAAGAAACTGATCCCATTCACAATTGCACCAAGAAGCATAAAATACCTAGGAATAAATCTAACCAAAGATGTAAAGGATCTGTATGCTGAAAACTATAGAAAGCTTACGAAGGAAATTGAAGAAGATTTAAAGAAATGGAAAGACATTCCCTGCTCATGGATTGGAAAAATAAATATTGTCAAAATGTCAATACTACCCAAAGCTATCTACACATTCAATGCAATCCCAATCAAAATTGCACCAGCATTCTTCTCGAAACTAGAACAAGCAATCCTAAAATTCATATGGAACCACAAAAGGCCCCGAATAGCCAAAGGAATTTTGAAGAAGAAGACCAAAGCAGGAGGCATCACAATCCCAGACTTTAGCCTCTACTACAAAGCTGTCATCATCAAGACAGCATGGTATTGGCACAAAAACAGACACATAGACCAATGGAATAGAATAGAAACCCCAGAACTAGACCCACAAACGTATGGTCAACTCATCTTTGACAAAGCAGGAAAGAACATCCAATGGAAAAAAGACAGCCTCTTTAACAAATGGTGCTGGGAGAACTGGACAGCAACATGCAGAAGGTTGAAACTAGACCACTTTCTCACACCATTCACAAAAATAAACTCAAAATGGATAAAGGACCTGAATGTGAGACAGGAAACCATCAAAACCTTAGAGGAGAAAGCAGGAAAAGACCTCTCTGACCTCAGCCGTAGCAATCTCTTACTCGACACATCCCCAAAGGCAAGGGAATTAAAAGCAAAAGTGAATTACTGGGACCTTATGAAGATAAAAAGCTTCTGCACAGCAAAGGAAACAACCAACAAAACTAAAAGGCAACCAACGGAATGGGAAAAGATATTTGCAAATGACATATCGGACAAAGGGCTAGTATCCAGAATCTATAAAGAGCTCACCAAACTCCACACCCGAAAAACAAATAACCCAGTGAAGAAATGGGCAGAAAACATGAATAGACACTTCTCTAAAGAAGACATCCGGATGGCCAACAGGCACATGAAAAGATGTTCAGCGTCGCTCCTTATCAGGGAAATACAAATCAAAACCACACTCAGGTATCACCTCACGCCAGTCAGAGTGGCCAAAATGAACAAATCAGGAGACTATAGATGCTGGCGAGGATGTGGAGAAACGGGAACCCTCTTGCACTGTTGGTGGGAATGCAAATTGGTGCAGCCGCTCTGGAAAACAGTGTGGAGGTTCCTCAGAAAATTAAAAATAGACCTACCCTATGACCCAGCAATAGCACTGCTGGGAATTTATCCAAGGGATACAGGAGTACTGATGCATAGGGGCACTTGTACCCCAATGTTCATAGCAGCACTCTCAACAATAGCCAAATTATGGAAAGAGCCTAAATGTCCATCAACTGATGAATGGATAAAGAAATTGTGGTTTATATACACAATGGAATACTACGTGGCAATGAGAAAAAATGAAATATGGCCTTTTGTAGCAACGTGGATGGAACTGGAGAGTGTGATGCTAAGTGAAATAAGCCATACAGAGAAAGACAGATACCATATGGTTTCACTCTTATGTGGATCCTGAGAAACAACAGAAACCCATGGGGGAGGGGAAGGAAAAAAAAAAAAAAAGAGGTTAGAGTGGGAGAGAGCCAAAGCATAAGAGACTGTTAAAAACTGAGAACAAACTGAGGGTTGATGGGGGGTGGGAGGGAGGAGAGGGTGGGTGATGGGTATTGAGGAGGGCACCTTTTGGGATGAGCACTGGGTGTTTTATGGAAACCAATTTGGACAATAAATTTCATATATTATAAAAAATAAAAAAAAATACAAAAAAAAAAAATGAAAAAAAAAAAAAAAAAAGGTACACTTGGTTGGAAGTTTTGTCTTTTTTTTCACCCCCTTATTTCAGCACTTTGAATATATCATGTTGTTCCCTTCTGGCCTGCAAAGTTTCCACTGAAAAATCTACTGGTAGTCTTATGGGAGTTCCCTTAAATGTAACAAGTTGCTTTTCTCCTATCTCTTTGTCTTTAACTTTTGACATTTTATTTATAATGTATTTTGGCATTGGCCTGTTTACATTCATGTTATTTGGAACTCTCTGGGCTTCCTAGATCCGGATGTCTGTTTTTTTCCCCAGGTTAGAAACATTTTCAGCCATTATTTTTTCAAATAAGTTTTCTACTCATTTCTTTCTCTCTCTCTCTCTCTCTCTCTCTCCCCCCCCCTCCTTCTGGGACTCCTGTAGTGCAAATCTTAATCTGTTTCATGTTGTCTCATAAGTCAGCTATCTTCATTTTTTTTCATTATTTTTTCTCTATGATGCTCTGTTTGGCTGAGTTCCTCTGCTCTTTCTTCAAGTTCAATTATCATTTATTCTGCTTTGCCTCATTTGTTGTTGAACCCCTCTACAGTATTTCTCAATCCACTTATTCCTTTTCATCCTATTATTTAAAATAAAAATTAAGAAGATTCTCAAATTGCTTTAATTGGTAATACACTCTTCAGGATAGCTTCTTCTTCCTTTTAACTTACCTCTTTTATTTTTTGAGCATGTTTTTTCTGACTGAGCAAAATTTTCCAGGCTTATTTTGTAGTTTTCCTCTCCTCCCCTTGGTTTCTTTCACTGGGAATGGTATATGGAAACCAAGATCTGAACATTCATTGTTCTCAGTGCTACTGAAATGTAATTATTTCCAGTGATTTCAGTGAAGAGAGCTAGGAAATAAGCATACACACACACACACACACACACACACACACACACAAACCTATACTTATTTGTAAACCCATCCTCATATCCATATTTAAACAGAAGAATATGGATATATTTTTTAAAGCATGACATTACACCATTATCTTTAATTCTAATCCAATATCCTGGGTTCATTCTAATTGTCCCCTTTCCATTTTTGTAACTCCCAAATTAAACAATGAGGTACTTGATTCCCATTAACCACAATCTACCAACCAGTTTAGAAATGGGGTTAATTGCATCAGGGTCTTATCTTCCTGTGGGCCCCACTGATGCCAATTTGACAGGAAAGAAAAAAGAAAGGAAAGGAAGGAAGAAAGAAAGGAGTTCTGTATTTTTTATGGTATATTTCTATGTATGCCCTTTTTGTCTCTGGGGAGAGATTTTTATTACAAAAATTAAGTATTAAAAATTTTTTTTTTAATCTTTGAGAGAGAGACAGATGTGAGCAGGGATGGAGCAGAGAGAGATGGAGACGCAGAATCTGAAGTAGGCTCCAGGCCCTGAGCTATCAGTGCAGAGCTCAATGCGGGGCTCAAACTCACAAACCATAAGATCATGACCTGAGATGGAGTCAGACGCTCAACCAACTGAGCCACCCAGGTGCCCCCCAAATTAAATCTTATACTTCATTGTGTCTCTCCAAAATATCTACCACAGTGCCTTACCCAAAATTTGCAAGTGGAAAACTATGGGCTAATTCTACCAATACACCTGGTTTATTTAACTGATGCATATTTAAGGGCGCCTGGGTGGCTCAATCGGTTAAGCATCCAACTTCGGCTCAGGTCACGATCTCGCAGTTCATGAATTTGAGCCTCACATTGGCTCTGCACTGACAGTGTGAAACCTGCCTGAGATTCTCTCACGCTCCTCTCTCTCTGCCCCTCCCCAACTCACTCACATGCTAGAAATAAATAAATAAATAAACTTTAAAAAATAAATTTATTTCCAAAATTTATTTTAATGGATATTTGACACATATTTTTTCAATTTCTTACTTCTTTTAAAACTCAGACATTATAACATCAGTGGACCTATATCTACTCCTACATGAGGGGGGAGAAAAACCAGTTGATTGACTGCTGCTATCTGTCTATGGAACACTTACTAAGACTTCAGTAGAAATACCTGCCATACTTCATCTCATTGACTACTTAGCACCCAAAGGAGTATGAGTTTATATGCTCACACATAAGAGGCCCTGGCTGAAAATTTGAATATTTGCTAGTTGATTGATTACCCAAGGTCAAGTTTAGAGCCCCAAATCAACTGAATCAACCTTTTCTAATAAAGCTCTCACCGTTTATCTTTGCTATTTACTTCTCTACATCTCCCAGCTTAGCCTAAATTCAGAAACCTGGTCACTGCCATCTATGAATTATAGTAATTTGACCAGAGAATATTACTTGCAATCCCTGAGAAGAGGAGGAGAGAGTGCCAGAACCATTAGTTTCAGGGGAATAAAAATTGCTCATTCATAATTTTGTGTGTGTGGTCTATGAGCTGTAAAGACCACTTAAGGTCACTGCTTCATACAGTATTAGGTAAACATTTAAGAGGTAAATACTTTTATCCATCTTTGCTTCCAGCAAAGAAATAGACCATGAAAACTCCAGAGGGCTGACTTGATATATGTTTTCACTCTATTATTTTTCCTGAGCTAAGTTCTCAGTAATGTTCTCTGTAGATGCAGGTAACTGGACCATGCTCAGTGTGAGGGAAGAAAGGCAGATGTATCTGTGAAGCTATTTTATATATAATTTTTATTTATATGTTTTATACATATAAATGATTATATATATAATGAAATCTATAATTACATATATATAGAGAGAGAGAGAGAGAGACAGAAAAAGAGACAGAGAAGACAAATCTCTGTCCATGAGAAGAATTTCATCCCTTGGAAAATAAATATGTCTGTTAAATTTGTGAATTTATAGGGCAGTTGGAAATAAGTGAGAAAACAGTTATCAAAATAGTTATTAAAGGGCACCTGGGTGGCTCAGTCAGTTAAGCGTCCCACTTTGGCTCAGGTCATGATCTTGTGGTTCATGGGTTCAGGCCCTGCATCGGGCTCTGTGCTGACATCTCAGAGCCTGGAGCCTGCTTCAGATTGTATCTCCCTCTCTCTCTGCCCCTCCCCCTACTCACACTCTGTCTCTCTCTCTGTCTCAAAAATAAACATTAAATTTTTTTTAAATATTATAATCGCTTATATTAATATATGATAATTGACATTGTTTTGTGGCTATATACCATATCTAATACCTATAGTTATTTCTTTGCAAATTGTAGATAATTGTCACAGTTTTTACTTATATTTGCCCATATGTTAGTGGGATGTCAGTCGATGGTATGTTAACTTGATATATCTCAATTGATGGTAACTCTACCTTGAAAAATGAAAATGACACTCTATTGATAGTGAGGCTGAGGATTTTTTATGTTTATTTTTATCTCCCCTGTGATTATTCATTCATATCACAGAGATGTTAATGAGTTTTGTGGATCCATTATATATTAAGATGATAAAACATTTGTCTTATTGTTGTAATTATTGCTCCTAGGTTATTCTTTATTTTCTTTCTTTATCTTTTTTAATGTTTATTTGTTTTTGAGAGACAGACAAAGCACGAGAAGGGAAGGGGCAGAGGGAGAGGGAGACACAGAATCCAAAGCAGGATTCAGGCTCTGAGCTGTCAGCACAGAGCCCGATGCAGGGCCTGAACCCATGAACTGCAAGATCATGACCTGAGCCTAAGTCAGATGCTCAACCGACTGAGCCACCCAGGGGCCCCATTATTCTTTATTTTATTTACAGTTTTCATGTACAAAATTTTGAGTCAAATTGTTAACTTTTCTCCTTTTGATTTATTCCTTCACTTCTATAGTTTGAACACTTTTTCTTCTTCCTGAATTGGGAGTAGTAAAACATGTTTCTATCAAGTATCTACTAGACAGTGGGAATTATGATAGCTTTTGGTTATTCATGGGCAACCAAGGCAAGAACCTTCTATCAAGAGGCTCCCATCAATATAACATTGATAGACATGTCAACAATTAACTTTATTTTCCTTTTTCCTCTGTCCTCTGCCATGTAGGCCACAGAGGACTTATATATAAGCAGGGTTTGAGAGGTTAGTTATGGATGACAATGAAAAAAAAAACAAAATACTGTTTTCCCCATCACTCACTCAAAGACTGATTCCAAATTGAAATTAATAAAGAATGTTTTCTTACTAATTTAATAAAGAGTCTTAGTATAGATCTCAGAAGAGCAAACGCTTCAACGTGCTTCTTACACAGATGGACACACAGACACAAAAACACACACCCTCACATTGTGTCTTACAACTGTCAGGAAAGTGTTGAAGGTGAAAAAGAGGAAACCAGGGACATGTCTCTGCCCATTAATGAAATTAGAGGCTTTACTTTTCCTGAGAGAGTGTGATTTAAGGGCTAATCAGCACCATGGTCCTTGCACATTATCTAAGAAAGTAGAAATTACTGGCTACTGAATCTGTGCTTGGAAGCTCCAGGGGGAATCTCTGCAGGCCCTCTGATAACTTTTTATGCCGTGCTCGAATATTCCTCCCCATGTAATTGGGTTTGTTTGCTATATATAAAAAGCAGCCGCTGGCTAATCGTCTGATTCTTTCTGTACGTGTTTGAGTAGGACAGTTTACTTGTGCAGATTAAGCATCGTGTGTTCAGTTTTTCTCCACTCCGCTGGCAAGGACTCTAACTGCTCTATTTGCTTTGCACATTCGCATTAAATTATTCAATGGCACTCACATTCATATGTCTTTAGAACATTGGCTCCAAATGAGTCATATTCACAAGAAAGGTTTTATTTTTAGGCTATTGAAATCAGAAACAGTATCATGGAGAAAATGATTCTAAAAGTAGATTTTGGTTCATTCATGTAGGGCACAACAAACTCTTCTCTAAGTTCTGTAAGTTGATTTCTCTTCAATATCAAGGCAACCTTTTCTGAGGAATAAAAAAGCCATTTCTCACTTTCATTGAGGCCAAAGATGAGGGCAGAAAAAAGAACACGAGGGGCAAGGATATCTGAATGCCCTCAATGTTTCTTTCCTTTGGGAATATCTACATGAAATTGCCAGTGTAACCTCTGTCCCTCTTGAGGCAGGCACAGAGAACTCTGAATGAGAATCTTATAAATATCCCATTTGTTCGTGCATATTATACTGGGGAATATCCATCACATTAATCCATGTGGGAAGGAGAGTATTACATAAGTCTTATGGACACTATGGATAAAGAATTAAATTAGAAAATGTAATCAAATGTGTGTGTATGTGCATGCACACATGTAACTGACATGAATACAATGGCTGTTACGGGAATCTGGCAAATATTTTTTGTTGCTTGTTGTTGTGCCATGGGACATGTCCCTGATTTTACATGTGTTGCCCACTGGCGTGCAAGGAATGAGCATGAAAGAAGTTCTTCCATTTAAGGTCTCCCAATAGGTAGTTGCCTTTTTGAGCCAAAAGTAATTAAGTTACTTTGTCCACCTGTGGAAATCTTTGGTCCACATGGCCAAATGAGTTTTCTCATTCACATACATTCTTCATTCTCAAAACAAAACAAAATTAAAAAAGAAAAAAAATGCATTGGTGAAAACATGTAGAGCCTCTCCAAATTTCAGAAAGGTAAGAGAGGGAAATTTTACAATTTTTTTTCATCATCACTTCCACGTCTTTCCAAGTATTTCTTTTTTCCCAAACCAGTCATTGTCTTCTTTTCTAGTCAGTTTTCTGATCTGTATTTCTTTTTTTTTTAATGAGATGTTTATTTTTTTTAATGTTTGTTTTTTTGAGAGACAGAGTGCAAGTGGGGGAGGAACAGAGAGAGAGGGAGACACAGAATCTGAAGCAGGTTCCAGGCTCTGAGCTGTCAGCACAGAGTCTGACGTGGGGCTCGAACTCACAAACCATGAGATCATTATCTGAGCAGGAGCCGAATGCTTAACCAACTGAGCCACCCAGGTGCCCCTGATTTGCATTTCTATTTTATAATCAAATTACCCAGTATTGAATAATAGAGTGTAAGGATAGCTCTGCTATCCTAGACTCAGTGATAGGAAATCAGTTCTTTTTTCTCCTTTCATGTCCTGAAATCATCTTCACCCACCAGCCATAGTACATTAGCAGTATACACAGTGATGATCTGGTTGTAAGAAAACTATAATATAATAAAAAATAAACAAGGGTTTGGATTGAGAAATACTAAATTCTTAGTCCCAGACCCAGTCCTATATTTAGAAGTTCTATTATTGTGGTTAGTCATTTGACCTACCTAGTTAATCATTTGATCTTCCTGAATCTTAATTTTCATTTTCATAAACTATTCTAGCCATTTGACAATGAATGAAATGGTATAAATAAAACCACCTTTTAAGTTGCAGTTTTGTTTCAAATCTGAAATCTGAATTCTTATGTGTACATGGCTATTGCTACCTGGTAAGAGGTGAAGAATTAGAAGGCAGCCCGAAGTAATGAACCTTAAAGTGACTGAAATGGGAAGAATTTAAGTCTAGGAGAGCATTGAACAAACAGCATGAGGAGAGTTGAATAAAAACTCAGACCAAAAAGGACTTAGGAGCTAACCTGGACTAAGCCAAAAACTAGAAACATTATGGAAAATAGAGGTAGAATGAGTAGAAATAATTTTAGTATTATTATCTTAAGAAAGAGTCATGTCTTACTGGATTTAACTTAGCCCCTCCCCCCTTTTTTTGCAAGCATACTTCCATATAGTGCAGGAGGTGAAATATAAATGTTTGTAATGCTCAATTTATCATTTTAATTTAGAGGTGCCTGGGGGGGCACAGTTGGTTGTAACTCTTGATTTTAGGTCAGGTCATGATCTCACAGATGTGAGATTGAGCCCCTCATTGGGCTCTGCACTAAGCGTGGAGCCTGCTGGGGTATCTTCTTTGTCTCCTCTCTCTTGCTCATGTGTGCTTTCTCTCTCTCAAAATAAATTTTAAAAAATTAAATTAAATTAAAATATGACTTTAATTTAAAGCACTTCCAAGACTCAAAAGCTCAAACTAAAAGAAAAAATACCAAGACAATAGAAACCCAATTACAAATGAAAAATAACATAATAAGTTCATTCAGCTCAACTCAAAGCCATAAGACTTATGCCTACATTATCTAAATAAGTGTCTTGATTCTAAGTTTGAGAGCAAAGAGCAGACATAAGGAAAAACTCACCTTTCCTCTACAGGTGAATTTTATTTCAAATGTACCATTTCACATCCATCAACGTGTATTTAAATCAACTAGTTTTCACACAGGTAAAAGAGCAACTAATGAGTTAATGTCAAGGAAGGTGGTTACAATTTAAAAGGCATTAAGGAAACTGAATGAATTTTTCCAATTTTCAGGAAAAATAAAGTGATTGAATATCCATGTGTTTGTTACAGTTATTTTGAACAATGACCTAATCTCTCTTTGTTCAAAAGTGTGGAACATTAAACAGTGGTTGGATTTATTAAATAGAAAGAGTAGATACTATATAGCTGAAGCAATTCATTGTATATCCACAGGGCAGTTTTTCTTTGAGAATGTGAGAGAGAAAGAGAAGGGGGGAGGGGCGAGAAGGGA
This sequence comes from Leopardus geoffroyi, assembly GCF_018350155.1. Classification (NCBI taxonomy): domain Eukaryota; kingdom Metazoa; phylum Chordata; class Mammalia; order Carnivora; family Felidae; genus Leopardus; species Leopardus geoffroyi. The sequence continues at coordinate 60,928,246 of NC_059339.1, forward strand.
GAGAGAATGCACTGTGTAATACTCTTTCATTCTAATGCCAAAGCCATTAAAGTAGGGAAACAATGTGTTAACTCACTGACATTCTTAGTTTATTTGCAAATTAGGTTTCCCAGGAGACTTTATTGAGAAGGATATATTTATTATATTGTTGGGGTAAAAATCATTCTGCAGAAAATATGGGTAGTATTGTTGATGAAGAAACTACAGAGTACATTCTTTTTACCCTTTATTTTTCTTTTCTGTGGTTTTCACTTTTCTCTCTTATTGTCATCATTGATATCAAAGTATATGGAAGAGTATTAAAACTCTGCTAACATTTGAAGCTGTGATGCTTTTGGAAATGGTGTTAAAGCTGGTGAGTGATGAGGATTGTAATTTCTAATATCAATTGACACTTTCTCCTCCACCTTTCATGCATTCAAAGAGCTCTGGGCTCTAATCTGCTCTTAGCTATTGTTGAAGGCTGTCATTAAAAATAGCAGCTGATACTCATATAGCCCTCAGCAGGGTTTGGCCTTCATTGGGTAACAAGTGGAAATAGACCAATAGGCCCTAAGCAAGAAGAAGCACAGTTTAGGTTTTAGAAAACCATTTGAAAGTGACTCAGGTTAGTTAAAGAGGATTCATCCTCTAAAAAAAGAACTGTTCACTGAACACATGATAATTCAAAGTATGGTATAGTTAGGACACTGTTCTGAGTCCTGTGAAATTGTGTTTACAAAAGGGACATGGATCCTTCATTCATAGGGAGAATAAAAGTGATCAAATGTATTAAGAAATTAATCCCAATGATTTCTTTCCCACTGTGGTGATATTTTCTATGGAGAAGCACAGAACATTAGGCTTTGACCTAATTGAGAATGATGGCAGTTATCAGAGTGGTCTTCCCTTGGGAAGTAAAGTAGACATCACATGAAAGAAAACGAACAGTGATAGTTCAGAAACACACCTGTTAGGGGTAAATTGTATCTCCAAAAGGGTATGCTGAAATTCCATGTTTTAGTACCTGAGAATGTGACTTTTATTTGGAAATAGAGTTGTTGATGTAATAGTTAATAGGAAGTGATATGGGAGGTTTGACCCCTAATCCAATATGACTGGTGTCTGTATGAGAAGAAGGAAATATGGACACAGATATGCACAAAAGCAAAACAATGTGGAGACACACAGGGAGAATATGACCATGAGAAGATGAAGGCAAAGATTACAATTATGCTGCCATATACTATGGAATCCCTAATGTTAATAGAAGCTGGAAGAGGCAAGGACAGATCCTCCCTTGGAGGTTTCAAAGCGAACATGACTCTACCAACACCTTGATTTCAGAATTGTAGGCTCCAAAACTATAAAAGAATAAATTTATCATGTTTTAAGCCACACAGTTTGTGGTACTCTATTATGGCAGTCTCAGGAAACTAAGGACACTTTATAGTACAACATTAGCTTTCTGATATCAAATTCCTGTCCTGGATCCTGAGAATATATAAATGATAAAAAAATAAACAAACAAAACAAAACAAAACTCCTGAGTTCATATTAGAGAAAATAAACATGCTATTGCAGGAAACAGATATTTTACATAAAAATTTTCACAAAGTATTCATTTGTGGCAAGTGCTAATATAGATTATTATTGAGCCCCTCAAAACATATACTTGGAGGTATAACCTCGTTCATGAAAAAATGGATGATTTTACCTGAAGAAGTGACTTTTAGGGGTGCCTGGGTGGCTCATTTAGTTGAGTGTCCAACTTGTGATTTCAGCTCAGGTCAGGATCCCAGGGTGGTGGTAGGAGCCCTGCATCAGGCTCTATGCTGAGTGTGGAACCTGCTTGAGATTCTCCCTCTCTCTCTTTCTCTGCCCCTCTCCCCGGCTAAGGTGCTCTTTCTTTCTTAAAAAAAAATTGGAAAAGTGACTTTTATTTTTTTTTACATATTTATTTATTTTTGAGAGAGAGAATGTGAGTGGAAGAAAGGCAAAGAGAGAGGGAGACAGAGAATCCCAAGCAGGCTCCATGCTACCAGCATAGAGCCCAACGCAAAGCTCAAACTCACAAACTGTGGGATCATGACTTGAGCCACCCAGCACCCCAGAAGATGTGTCTTTTAAATTGACACCTTAAAAGCCCCACTAGAGGCTTTATTCTTTGCATTATTGAGCCTTGTCTGAGTAGAATTACAAGAATAGAAACGAGATCCTGATATCTATGTTTTCTCAATAAGTATTCATGGAGAAAATTAGGAAGGAAAGAAGGAAGGAAGGAAGGAAGGAAGGAAGGAAGGAAGGAAGGAAGGAAAGAAGGAAAGAAGCAAAGAAGAAGAGAAAGACAAACTGCTAAGGCAATAAATGTGTGTGCCAAACTAAAACAAAAGAAAGATACTTTCTCATTGGCACAGGAACAATATTGAATTTTATTTTACATATGTATTTATATCACATATATTTACATATCAGAGATAGAAAGGTTAAACACTTTCATTCCAATAAATGTTGAAGATATAGTAATTTCCATTAGGACTTTCTTGAATTCTCACTGTAGCTTTCCAGGCACATATATATTGTATTGACTTTGTGGGATGAGTTACTCATTAGTCAGAAGAAATTTTCTTTTTCATGTAAATGGTGTCAGAAATTTTCTCTTTATCAATGACCAAATTGTGTTTTGATACATCTTTCAAATTAGGTTGTTAATCTTAATAGTCTAATAGTCCAGGGTTAGCTCCCAGGAGCAAACTAATAAAATTGAATTTTTGAAACTTACACAACAAAAAGAATTAGAGCCTGTTGAATAGTTATTCCATTTGTATCTGTTTAGTAATTCAGCAAAAATTATGAAGAGTCTTTCTGTATCACTTTATTTTATTAGGCATATTTGAAGGTATTAAAGATATAAAAATGATAGAGGAGATTAAAAAACAGGCTCACAACACAATGTGCAGATTACATGGCTAATAATATATAGATGAAGAAAGTACTTGGGAATTACAGTGGAAACATGCCAACTACCTGGGAAATGCAGGAAAAGCATCATCTCAGGGTGACATTTAAACTGGTCTGAAGAGTGAGAAGGTGCTGAACAAAAAAATAAATAAATGGGTAAACTTACTATAGCAAAAGGAAAAACTATTCTAGGCTTAGGCATATTTTCAGATCACTAGTGTGGTAGGTTTTAATTCATCAATAGAGATAATAATTCCACTCTAATGAATTTTACAATGCATGAAAATTTTTCTATTCTGATACAATGGTTCTTAAACTGAATATGTATGGAGCAGTTATCTTCTACTCCAGGAAAGGAAGGTTTTATGTCCATTCTGTCCATACCCCTTCAAAAGTAGATATTGAGTACTGACCATGTTTTTAGTTCTGGGCTTGAAAATGTGAATGATTTCAGAGTATGACTGACAGTCTTTCAGGAACCTTTCTTTTTTCAAATATAATACTCTGAATGAAGCCATATATATAATAGCAGATAGAGACAGTATTATTTTATACATTCAGCCATTTAACAGTATGCATATGGTGACATTTTCTGTATCTCAGAGTAAAATACTGACTATTTAGTGGAAGATGGCTAAGTAGAAAAGGTCAGATTATTAAGTAAAAATTAGGGAGTCAAGAAGGCTGAAAATCACAAGAGGACAACTTTAGGAAATCATGTCAAGCTATAATGAACTAATATAGGAAAATCATGTAATGCCAAGAATCCATGAGACTGATACCTTCTATGCATCATAAATGAGTTTCTGGAGAACAATAATATGATTATAAAATATCCAACTTTTAAGACAGCATATTTTTAATCTATATTCTTATTTCCTATATTTTTTATTATTACTGTTTCATGATTAACAGAATTTATATATGGTCTTACATTGTCTTGGCATTTCTTACATATATATGAGGTGTGGCAAGTAGTACCAGGGTATTTATATATTGGTATAGTATACATTATACAAAACGTAGTAATATCAGTAATTCTTAATTTAATTGATTTAGTTGTTGATTTAATTTCTGCTCCTGAATAGCCCTAGTAGAATAAACACTTAAAATACAAAATACAAAATAAAGAAAACTTTTAATAGTACTCTTATATATCCCTGGATAAACATATAATATTAAATATATATCTCTGGATAAACATAAATTAGACCTCAGTTTTCCTGTTTTAACATATAGAATTGGATTTGAAAGTGTAAAATTTTTATTTTGCTACCGTTATTAATCTGCCAATTTACAATACAACTGAAAGGTAACAGCGGCAACATCTACCTTTTGAATATATGTTGCAACCTTTAGTAGATAGAAGCATTCAATAATTGAAGATTACCTGTTTTTCAAAACATAAAGCTTCCAGGACCGTAAGAGTTCTGCTGTACCAGACTTCAGAAGTATTTATCTATTCCGTAATTATCTACTATATTCAGAACACAATAATGATGTTGCAAGAGTATGGAGGGAACACTGTATGTGTTCTATTAAAAATATCCTACTTTAGGGGTGCCTGGGTGGCCCAGTGGGTTAGGGGCTCCACTCTTGATTTTGGCTCAAGTCATGATCTCCTGGTGTGTGAATTTGAGCCCCACGTTAGGCTCCGTGCTAATGGCACAGAGCCTGTTTGAGATTCTCTCTCTCCCTCTCTCTGCCCCTCCCCTGCTCATGCTCTCTCTCTCTCAAAATAAGTAAATCAATTTAAAATTTTTTAAGTATCCTACTTTATAATCACTTTGAACTTGTTCAGTAAAAATGACATGAACATACAAAATGATAGGTTTTTTTAAGTTTATTTATTTATTTTGAGAGAGCAAGAGCATGCACAGTGGAGGGGCAGAAGGACAGGGAAAGAGAGAATCCCAAGCAGGCTCCATGCTGTCAGTGCAGAGCCCGACCTGGGGCTCAATCTCATGCATAGTGAGATCATGACCTGAGCTGAAATCAAGAGTCAGATGCTTAACCAACTATGCCACCTAGGCATCCCCCAAAATGAGAGTTTTTATGGTATGTGTTTATGAACTATAAGTATTTACCTAAATATTTTTTCTACAAGTATGTGACTACAGATTTCCTAGGTTTAGATGTTGCATATTATGTATCAATGTACCAAAAGTATTTAACATGAACTTGACATGGAAGAAGAACTTAATAAACTTGAATGATTAAGTAAATACATGTATATATTTATTGGCAGGCAAAGATTACATTAAGGAACTAGTTATGGAATTAGAGGGAAGAGAGAATATTCTGATAAATGCTTATAAAGATGATTGCAAATGACTTATATGTAGGAAAGTTGAAGGAGTTGTACACAATATTCAGGTAAACTTTCAGGTATTTAGAATCAGTACAAGATAGTAACAATCTGTGAGGAGTGGGGATGGTGATAAGAGAGAACCACCTCTGTCACCATGCGCTAAATAGCAGGTACTCCAGGGTACTAAACAGAGCCTGGGAGAAGAGCATGAGGACAGAGAAAATCACTCCAGGCACTCTCTAACTTACACTAAGTCCTAGCCCATGGAAGCCCAGGGTTGAGAAGAGTTGGCAGAGTTTAGAGAACAGCCTGAGGTACAGGGTACACAGGGTCAACTGAATGCCGAAGGTAGAGAACGTGAAAGGAGACAAAACCTCTAAGCACTCAGATGCCAACCCCTGCTAAATGGAAGGTTGAGATTCTACCCTCAAATCATTTGAATTTTTTGTTGAATTGAACCTAATTAATGAGAGAACAGAGACTAGATCAAGCCAACCATACAGTAACTCAAAGACCAGACCAAGCTCAACAATAGACTAGATCGACTCAGTAGCCTCTTCTCAGGGTGAGTAGTCTCTATAACAGGGTGAACAAAAGAGCTCTGAACTTGTATAGACACAATATTATTTACTTAGTTCTTTCCAATTCTTTTCCACGTAATGCCTCTATGCAATCAAATTATGAGATAATTAAAAAAAAAAGATGTGAACCATCATCAAAGTAGAAACAGCCCAAATGTTGAAATTATCCAAGAGAACATTAAAATGATAATAATATAATAAAAGATCTAACAAAAATATGTACAACATGAATGATAAAATGAGTAATTTCAGCTAAAAATGTAAAACTAAAAAATGGCAAAAGAGATAAAGAATAATTTTAATGGGCTTGAATGTATATAGCACTTGAAAGAATCAATAAATGCAAAGATAAAGCAGTGAAAAGTATCCAAAAAAAAGGAAAAAGGAAAACAGATATAATATTTTTGATAAACAAATTGGCCTAAAATTTTCATAACTAAAGACCCAGAATGAGAAGGAGAGGCAATAGGATGAAAAAAATATCACAGGAAATATTGGTTGAAAAACAAACAACACACACCCACACCCACACACACTGAAGAGAAAATCTTGGAGGTGGTCAGAGAAAAAGACATATATACAAGAAACAAAATAAATGTCTGAGTTGTCACAAGAGGTAAAAAAAAACATAAGGACAGAAGACAAATGAAAAGCATCTTGAAGTGGTGCAAAAAATTAAGGAGGAGAAGAAGGAGGATAGAGGAGGAGGAAGAAGAAGAAGAGGTGGAGAATTTACATATCTGGTTTCAAAACTTACAATTGTTAAAATAAAATAAAATGGAGGCCAGGCTTGAAAATCCCCAAGCAGACAAAATTAAGTAAGCCCTACAAGCAAACTAAGCCTATCATATTTCATGAACATAACTGAGACTTAGGTTAGTTTATTTTTGGAAATAGCTCTGATAATTACAAAACAAGTCCTCTTCCTAAAATGGTGCAAGATAATCGCTTTAACCAATCTGTTGCCATCTGGAAAACCCTACTGTAATAACCAATCATTGTAAAGGTTAAACAACTTTCTCATTTTCATTTTATAAGCCATCCTGTAACATCAGGCTCTGATCTTCATACCAGTTTTGGATTTGAAGACTCAGTTTGCACAGTGTTTTTTGCATACAACAAACTCTTACTAAATACTATTTTACTGATCTGGTTTTAATTTTTACTATTCTTGTATTTTTTACCCTATAAAGACAATGTGATATTGGCATAAAGGTAGATACATAAATCAATGAAACAGAATTGGGAGACCAGAATAAAGTATTTATATTTAGGGTCAATTGATTTTTGACAAAGATCTTAAGACAATTTAATGGAAGACAAGTCTTTTCAACAAAAAATACTTACCCAAATGTATATCTATATGCAAAAAGATGAAATTAAACCCTTACCTTACATTACACATAAATATTATTTCAAAGTGGACCACTGACTAAATGAAGAGTTAATAAGATAAAATGTCCAAAAGAATACAAAAGAGAAAATCTTTAGTAGCTTGGATTTGATGGCGTTTTTAAGTACAATTCCAAAAGAAAATCCATAAAAGAATAAATTCATAAAAGATTTTATCAGAAGATACCATTAGGAAAAGAAAGGCAAGCCACAAATTGGGAGAGATTATTTGCAAATCATATATCTGATAAAGGACTTGCATTGAGAATACATAAATATTTTTTTAAAGTCTAATAATATGACAAAAATTCAAATTCAAAATAGGCAAAGATTTGTCTAATTCCAACAATAAAATCATAGGAATATATATTAAGCACATTAACAGGTATGCAATATTTTAGTAACATGGAAATGGAAGTTAAAGCAACAATGAGATGCCACCTCACACCCAACTAGAATAGATATACTCAAAAATATAGACAAGAAGAAGAATTGGGGAGAATGTAGAAAAACTACAACCCTCACAGATTGATGGTTAAATGTTTAAATGGGAATGCTAAATGTGGAACCTGGCATCCTTAAAAAAATTAAACACAAACATATTATATGACCCAGTAATTCCACACCTGGGAATCTACTCAAGATAAATTAAATATATACCCACACAAAGATATTTATAGGAGTGTTATTCATAATAGCCCCAAATTAGAACGAATCCAAATGTCAATCAAATGATGAATGCATAAACAAAATGTTTTATATTAATATAATTGAATACAATATACCAAAAAGAGGACCAAGCTACTGACATGTACAACAGGGATGTACTGCAAAGTCATTATGCCAATTGAAAAAAAGCCAGGGGTAGAAGACCACAGATTACATCATCTCATTTTTATGGAATGAACAGAAAAAGCAAATTTGTATGTAGAGAGTAAGCAGATAGGTGGTTTTCTACAGCTAGAGATGGAGACAAGGATTAACTGCAAATGAGCACTAAACATTTTTTTGATGTTGTATCTGCCATGTTTATTGGAGTGGGAGTGGCAGAATATGTGTTGGCTTTTGTGATTTTTTTTCCTATATGCAATATGAAGCATTTGAAGTAAATGGCTTTTACTTCTAGAAATGGCACTCTATTTCTGAAGCATGATTCCCACATTTTTCAGGCTAAGGATTATTAGAATTGCATTTGTGTGATTCCTTGGCTTTCTACTACCTTCCAGATCTCTCTTTCCATGCTGAAATTCTTTTAAAAAGCATCCAATAGTATACTCACTGCACCATATATCAGTATGAGGTCATTTGCATTTTTTTCAAAAACATCTCATCTTATTTGTGAAGCAGATTTCTTTCAACATATCAAAGCATATACTCTCTCTGAATCCATCTGAGCCCTTTTTAAATCATCCTTCTAAGCAAAATACTTTCATTTAAAAAAAATGAACATTTCCTGTACCCAAGTTAACTTCTTGTGTTGAGCCGAAGCAATATAAAATATCAGCTCAAGTGAGAAATGCGGGGAGGAATTATAAGGAAAAGCTAGGAAGATTGAATGGGAAATGACTCTAAAGTCTGATGTGTGGCATTAATGATGTAGCTCACTGAAGTTGAGAGGAGAAGCTAGTTCTTTGCCTCTTGCATCAGGGAAACTAGTGATGCCTTCTATGTTTAAGCTGTGAAAAATTTAAACACAGCCTCTAAATTTTGCTATGAAAATTACCTTTTAATTACTTAAATGAAACATATATAATTTTATTGCCGACATGAAAACTGCAATTCATCCTCATGATATCCATTACCGCCACCATCACCACCAACTACTATGCTCATGCTTTTACCATGTTTATTGGAAAGGTTAAGCTCTTTGTTATTACTTTATGTAGATGACAGATAGTGACAACAGTTTTTTTTTAATATTGCTTGTCCAATGAACAAAGAAAATCAATCTGATCTCAAAGTCTGATTAGTCTGCAATGTATAGACAGCATTTTTATACACGATTGGCAATAATCAATCTTAATTGATTGGCAATTAATTGGCAATAATCAAGATCTTAGACATGGTATGAGGTTTTGAAGAAGCAGAACTTCCTCTGGGTTGAAATAGTAAAAAACAAAACAACAAAACAACAACAACAACAACAAAAACCCACAACAACAAAAACCCATGTGGTAGAATACCTAGGCAAGCAAAGAAATATGAAATGGAGAGAGACCTAGGTAGGGATGTGTAAGGAATATTACAATATCCATGCAGTGATTAAACAGCACACTAATGATAGCGTTCTACACTGTCACCCGTAACCTACCCGACTCTGAAAGTAGTGAGGAGAGAGAAGTGTTGGAGAGATAATTAGAATCACAAAGATGTGGAATGTGTGGGAAAGGAGACATGTTGGTCAAAGGGCACAAACCTTCAGTTATAACAAATTCTGGGAACCAAACATACAGCATGGTTGATGAAGTTTTGGGTGGTGGTGGGGTTCAGTGCTTATGGGCAAGAAAGAATTCTTGAAGATGTCTTTGGTGCAAAAAGGTGATTTTATTAAAGCAAGGGACAGGACCCGTGGACAGAAAGAGCTGCACTGGGGTTGTGAAGTGTGTCTAGTTATATACCGTGGGACTGGGGGAGGTAAAGTCAAGAGGAAGTTTCTTAAAGGGATTTTCCATATGCTAACTACTCACAGATTACTGGAGGCCTAGCTATTGTCAAGCTAAAGTTGTTTTTTCCCTCTAGCAAAGTATTAACATTAAGACAGTAGGGAGTTCCTGGAGAAATGTTTTACTCTGCCAGCCTCAAGTATTTGTCAATGGGCTGCAGGTTATCAGAAAATTCAATTTTATCTGTCATTTCTTTCTTGCCTTTGTTCCCACATCACTATGGAGGGGAGGGTGATGTTGGGGCTCTAGGAAACCAAGTCTATAGGTTTCTGGAGATTAGGCTATTAATAAGATTGCCTTTTTCTTATAATTTACTAAGATATTTGTAAACTGATGGAGACTCTAATCAGTTTAACCATTAGTTTTCTGTCCTGTCCTTTATCCTTGGGCAGCCTGGAGTTCCTGATGACTATCACACATATCCCACCTGGAAGCAGGGAGAGGGAGGTTGCTAGACTGTACTTTGCTGTCAGCCTGCCTTATGCTCCCTCATCATGGTAACTATAGGTAATAGCAATGTACTGTGTACTTAAAATTTGCTGAGAGTAGATCTCAAGTATTCTCACCACACATACAAGAAAAGGCAATTATGGGAAGTGACAGGTATATTAATTAGCCTGATTTCATAATAAATACAGCAAAATATCACATTTCACACCTTAAATATGTATAATTTTTGTCAATTACACCCCAATAAGTCTAGGGAAAAAAAGAATCACAAGTAAATGTATTCAAAAATAATTACTTTGGGAATGTCTTCACACAATTTTGTTGGGAAAATAAGTAAAGTTCTGCACCATAAGATGGCCCATGGGACTAAAACAAGCTCTAGTTTCTAGCTTAGAGACCCCTCTTTCAGGTTCTTTTTCCTGCCCTGCTTGCCAGTGCACCAAATTACTACTAATGAGGAATGCGGAAGTAACAGACTATAAATTGTCTCCCTTGCTTGTGCTCTTGGCTCAGATCTTTGGAGAAATGGTCTCCTCTGAGCCTGTGGGTGTTAAATAAATCTCCGATCCACCAAGACCTCCGAGTGCTGCTTGGTTTTTCAGTCAGCGCTCCAGCCTGGTTCCGTAACAATTTAACTAAAATTCATAGTTGGTCATAATGATTTACTGGCAGTTTATTACAAATTCCAAAATAAGCTACTTTTATTTTTAAAATATTTTACAAACAAGAAGCAACCTGAATCTTTGACGACATCCCCATTATGTAAATTCTAGTAATATCAGCAGTAGTTATCACTGAAAATATGTCACATGAAAATCTTATGTTAACAAGTTCTATTACTTATATTCCAGGAATTTCATCTGTCAGTTTCCTCATCTTTCAAATGAGAATCATGATCTAAATTATATTGTGAATGTTGTATGTTGTAGGGGGGAAAACATAAACCTTTCTCTTCTACCCATTTTGGGTTCTTTCCTTGGGGTCCTATAAATTAAAGTGCAAAAGGCAGATTAACAAGGGAAAAAAGAAGTTAACATGTTCATCATGCATATATATATATATATATATACACACACACACATACACACACATCCCCCACACACACACACACACGCACACAGACATATGAGAGCACTCAGTGATGAGTAGCCCAAAAATTTCTTAGAGTTGGGCTTATCTACCACTTTACGGTAAACAAAAGAAAAGAGGTTTGGGCTTCTGGACTGGGGATGAAACCTAAGGAAAGAAGACAAGAATAGTATGGTAATCTATGGTCGTTTAGTAAGGTTTGTTATGCAAATTTACATCATTGCCTTTTCCATTGATGATTGTTATTAAGAGTCTTCCTCTTCTAGGTAAGGGTGAAAGAGATGCTTTTACAAATGGAAATTTCTTTTATGAATGGAAATTTCCTTTACAAAAGGAAAACTTGCTGCTGTTTTTTAGTTTTTCCTGCCTCTGCTGATTCTCAATGGCCATTAGCTCAAAATAATCCCTATGCCAAAGAGGCATATTTTGAGGTGGCATATTCTGGATTCATTATACTAGAACTCTACATAAAGGGCCAGTGAGTATTTGGAAATTTTAATTCATTTTGCATTATCTCATCCTCTTTGGGGAACAGAGATTTCAAACCACAGTTTGAAAGCATATCTTTGGTCTGTATACTTTTGAATTTTGAATAAAAAAGAGAATAAGAAAGCAGCTAATATGTATGTGCATATAACATGGATAGTCATCCTTAAAAAACTACATCTACTTCCTTTATAACCGCTTCCTTTCCTTTTTTCTCCACCCCCTTTTGTTCTTACTCCTTTTTTCCTCTCTTCCTTCCTTTCCTTTTTCTTATTTTTCTTCCTGTCCTCCTTATCAGAAAACTTTAAAAATCAGAAAAGTTCAGACTTTGCTTATTTAGACTGTGTGTTAATTTAGGAATGGGGTGAACTGGATTTATCTTAAATATAGGAATTTTTAAAAAATGTTTGTAAAGTGGAATATTTATCTACTTAAAAGAACAAACACTTTTGGAAAACTCTAGAAATAGCTATTTCCATATGAAAAATACACAGTGGAAACAGTAAAAATGGTACATTCTTGTGCTTATTAACAATATTTTTTATTCTTCTTTAATGTGAAAGCTAGGCTAACATTATCTAGCATTAACCAAGTTATGAAACCGAGACCAGAGAACTTGCTCCATAATTTACTGATTGCATGATCTAAGGGAAGTCACAACTGGCAATTTTTATCTCCCCAATAAGCCAGATAGATTTGACTATATTTTAGCTTTCCTTTATGTCTTATAATACAGAAATGCCCATAACATAGATGAGGTTTAGCCACCCTTCGTGATTGTATCAAACTCAAAAATTCTATGATTAGGATTTGCTTTTGTTTTTTTTTTTTTTCAACAAATAACAGATGATTAGTTTTCTGTATTTTTATTTGCCTACTTTCCTGCCTCAATTGCTCTATCTTCTTTAAAAGTATTTTTCTTATGCTAATACATTTGTATGAAATTTCTAAGAATGTATCTGCTCATTTGATTTTGTATTGCTTAATAAGAGTTTGTCCTTTCCGTGACTTCCTTAGACAGAGGGCCCCTGCATTCCAAAAAGGATTTGCTTTTCAGAGACTAAGTCAAATACAGATCCCTTTGCTTTTTCAGCCCTGCCAAGCTGAGAGCCTCCCTGAATTCAGGGCAAGTGGCATAGGGCTCCTTACTTACAGGAGAATATGAGAGAGCACAACTATCTGGGTCTGAAGGAAGAAATCTGCCTGTCCTATTTGGATTCTTTTTTAGGTCAAATTACTCTTAACCTCCTAAAATTCTTTATCACTCACTCTCATCTGGTGCTATTTTGACCAATCAGAAAATAGCCATGCTTTTCTCTATTCTTTTGCTAGTTTTTAAATCTTGTCCTTTTCTGATACTGGTCAAGATGTTAGCCTATCTGTGAAGCTGCAAATATCCCATCCAAAATCAAGTCAACAATGTATTTTGGGACTTTCAGATACCCCATATAGCATCTGCTCCTTCTGCAGATGTGGAGCCAGAAGTAATGGACTTAATTTTGGTTGCTTTCAGTTGAGACATTAGTAAGAGCACTGGGTTTTCGGCTCATTCAGAATGTGTTACATGAGATAAAAGATGATGTTTTGGGGTTTTTTTACTTTCCATTTTAAAATTTTAGACTCACAGAAGAGTTGCAACAATAGTATAGAGCTTCACCGTATATCTTTCACCTAGCCTCTTGGGATGTTACCAAAAGCATGGTACAATGGTAAAACCTAAAAAATAATAATATTGGTACAATACTATTAATTTACAATAGACTTTATTTGCATTTTACTTTTTTTTTTCCTACTAATGTCTTTTTTCTGTTTCAGGATCAAATCAAAGCCAGGAACTCAAATTACATTCAGTTGCTAGTGATGTGAAAATGTTGGGGTTCAGTGCAACTGGTCAAGAAAGAATTCTTGAGGTGTCTTCAATGCAAATAGGTGGTTTTATTAAAGCATGGGACAGGACCTGTAAGCGGAAAGGTGCATGGGGGTTGTGAGGGGTAGTGATTATGTATTTTCAAGTTGGGAGGGGGTTATAGATAATATAAGTCTCTAAGGAATTTTGGAAGCATAGTTTCCAGGACCTTGAGGGGGCTAGTTAGCTATTGTTAGGAAAAGGTCATTTATTATTGTTTAATAAAACCTTAGTCATGAGACCCTTCAGATGTAATAGGTGGGCCATATGCTTGGAGGATGATTGCTAATATATATCTTCGGGGTGTGGAGATAAAGGAAGTTTCCAAGGGAATTTTTTTTATGTTAAAGAAGACTTACAGGATCCCGGAGGTTGGGTTAATATTAAGATAAGGTTTCCTTTTGCCCTTAGCAAAGTACTAACATTGAGGCAGTTGGAGTTCCTGGAGGAAGGTCACTCTGCTTGTCTCAAGGACTTGTCAGTGGGCTGTTAGTTGCAAGGAAATTTAATATTTTTTCTTTTGCCTTTGTTCCCCATGTCAGCTAGGACTTCATAGTTTCCTCCTGTGACAGTATCTCCATTTTTTTTTCTTTTTTGTGACCTTGACACTTTTAAAGATTACTGGCTAAGTATCTTGTATAATATTTCTTAATTTTGGTTTGTCTATTGCTTTATCATGATTGGACTGGGATTATGGATTTTAGGGAAGAATACCACAGAGTTAAAGCGCCCTTCTCATTATACCGTTTGAATGATTAAATGTCAAACATGACTTATAACTGGTGACACTAACTTTGTAACTTGGTTGAAATGATGTCCACAAGATTTCTCCACTGTAGAGTTATTGTTTTTCTCTTTCTGTACTACATTTTTTTAAATGAGACAACATTTACAAAAGAAGGGGAATTAAGTTGAATTTAAGCTCCACTTTCTGGAAGGAAGTATATAAAAAAAATTGGACATATATGTTAAAAACACTATAGTATTTATTAAATACTTAGGGAGATAATTTGAGGCTATGGATAATCGCATGCAACTGCTTGAAGTTTTTTACTTATGCCAAAGTGAAGCTGGGGGATAGACAACATCCTCAAATAAAAAAGAAATGACCTGTAGAGCTTTTCCCTTTCATTTTCATTTTTTTTGAGTCAACTCTCCTCTTGTTTTACTCTGCTTTGAAATGTTTTTCAGAGCCTTAGTTTTATAAAATATTCTATCCAAAATTTTATGTTATCTGTGGGAGTATCCATGTATCCACTTTGCTTTGCTACCATTCCTGGAAGTTTCAAGGCTCAATTAATTTGATTGGTTTGCTTGATCAAGTTCATAATGTTCACATTCAATCCTAAAAATATGAGTTTAAATATATTGAATATAATATGTTAGGTAAGGTATGAACAACCTTAATCATGTAATGACCTTAAGTTATTAAAAAATATTTCAGTGATGACAAATTCAGAAATTCCATTCAGTCATTTCAATGACAATTCAGTGATAACTAATCAGAGCTAATTATACACAGCATGCTG
This sequence comes from Leopardus geoffroyi, assembly GCF_018350155.1. Lineage (NCBI taxonomy): Eukaryota > Metazoa > Chordata > Mammalia > Carnivora > Felidae > Leopardus > Leopardus geoffroyi. Next base: position 60,943,593 of record NC_059339.1, read on the forward strand.
GTTTTCTTAGCTTTTATTTTGAATTTTCTCAGGCTCTTTCAGAATCAAATGCCTTTGGTCTCACTGACATGAGCGTTTACTGCTCTTTCATTTTTCAGTATGCTGTGATTATGGCTATTCTCAGCCTTTCTGTTGGTACGGATTTCAAAATTGACCATTGTAGGCAGATAACCTAGGAATGGGTTTCCAGAGGTTGATATGATCTGTGGTTGAAACAACTGAAAGTACCAGATTGCAAAGCAATGTGCATAAGTACTTCTGGTTTCCTTTACGAACAACTAATTCTCATCATAGACACAGTGACCCAGCTGATTGCTTGCTGTGCACTTGGATGTGTGTGAGTCTGTGTGTGTTAGCACGGGTGCATGTGGATGTTTGGTGGGACTTCAGGAAGACAGTTCAGAGATAGAAGAGGAGAAAAGTTGGAGCAGAAAAAAAAGGTGGTGGAGAAAGAATTAAATCAAGCTATTCAAAAAGCCATTGAGTGGTCACTCTGTGTATTAAAATAAACCAGTAAGTGTAGTGAATATAAAAGCCCAGGACAGAAGTCCTCTTGTTTCAATAGGTAATTTTCAGGTAACTAATTTGAGCAGTCCTTTCAAGACACAGAGCAGCAATTTTTAAATTGTGGTAATATTACATTCACAGGTCTTAGAGGAGGCTGGGGAGCCAAATAGGGCTCTTGGGCCCAACTCCTTCTTCAAGCAAAAGAGTTTTATTTTCAACTGTTTCATACAGTTGACATCTGAGTAAGATTCTTTGAATAGAGTTCCTTTAAGAAAAAATTGAAAACGATTCTATAATGTTGAGCTCCTAGAAGACCAGGATAGGAGGTAACAGCGCCTTAAAAAGGACACTACAAAAATAACTTCATTATACCAATAATTTTAAGGGAAATATTATATGTTAAAACTTAATATAAGAAATAACTGTGATAATAATAAAACATTCTATCTTCAAATGCAGATTTTATAATTCACAGATTTGTCAATATAATATTGTAGCAAAACATATTTATCAATATGATATTATAGCATTTCATAAAAACTTAATCAGGTGCTTGCTGGTTTTGTGAATATAAATGACTGTTGTTTTTTCAATTTGCAGCTGAAAAAAAGTATTTTGAAAGTGTGTATTCATATTGAGTTCCCTGTAGAGTATACAAGGGGAATTCTTTTTTTTTTTATTTTAAAAAAAAATTGTTTTTTTTAACGTTTTATTTTTGAGACAGAGAGAGACAGAGCATGAATGGGGGAGGGGCAGAGAGAGAGGGAGACACAGAATTGGAAGCAGGCTCCAGGCTCTGAGCCATCAGCTCAGAGCCCGACACGGGGCTTGAACTCACCGACCGCGAGATCGTGACCTGAGCCGAAGTCGGCCGCCCAACCGACTGAGCCACCCAGGCGCCCCACAAGGGGAATTCTTATAATGGTCACTGACCCCAGCAAGCTTAGAGAGCAAGTGAGGAAATAAAACTTAAGTTATACACACACATACACAAATTAGAACAAGATGGTATCAAAGTTCCTTTTTAAGAATGCTGGGGCGCCTGGGTGGCTCAGTCGGTTGGGCGGCCGACTTCGGCTCAGGTCATGATCTCACAGTCCGTGAGTTCGAGCCCCGCGTCGGGCTCTGTGCTGACGGCTCAGAGCCTGGAGCCTGTTTCAGATTCTGTGTCTCCCTCTCTCTGACCCTCCCCCGTTCATGCTCTGTCTCTCTCTGTCTCAAAAATAAATAAAAACGTTAAAAAAATTAAAAAGAAAAAAAAAAGAATGTTAAGTAGCAAATTCAAAGATTCCAGTGGTTTTGAAAGATTATAAAGCCTTATAAAGAAGACATTTGGATTATTCCTGGATCACAGGTTGGAAAAGTAATGGGAGGATAAATGTATATATCAGTCACACATCAATTTACATTGCTTTATAAACTTCTTGCATACAAATATATAGAGTGAGGTTTCCTAAATGAAGGCCATACTTTGACAATGATTTTTTGTTAGCATGCCTATATTAGATTCCCTTTGACTTTTAAAAAAAGTGTCCCAAATAATGACAACCATATTTGTCCCTAAAATTATATATGACACTCTATGTTCCTGGAGAACAAGACAGAATTGTGTGAACATCATAAGAAGAACTTTAAGACACTAACTTCAGGAAAGGAATCCTGAGAAATCAAGTAGTCCAATTGTATGAGTTTATATGTCAGGGCTTCATTTATTCCTAATGGGGCCATCAACGCATTTTGCGATCTCAGTAATTAAGAAGCCAGTTTGATTCCTCTGATTATGGACTTCCTAAAAGCTGGCTGCTAAGTCATAAAGGAAATAGAAAGATGCTTTGGAGAACTAATGGCTGCCCATGTGTGCTGAGTCAGTCTTGAATTTTATGGGAAGCTATGCTGACTTATGCAGGACCACTGTGTCTCTGAGATGATCTATTTTAACATACTGATTGCTTCTTCTTGGGAATCATTTTCCCTATGGAGACATGGGCCATGTGTATAGTTTTACAAAATTAATTCAGTATAGGAGATGAGAGAAAACTTGGAGCAGCAACGGAAATTCTAAAGTAAAACGTGTGTGAAAACCTATATTAAACACAACAAAATATGCAGAAGTAGGAGGCTTTCTGTGGTATTTCAGTTAAAGGATAGAGACTGGTGACTCCACTATGGATGTCATCAGCATAGTCATGTTCACTGGAAGAAAGAAGAATGGTTTAAGGACTCTCCATGGAAATATTATTTTATCTCCTCACCATCTCCAATTTTGTTTATGTCTTCTTTAATGAATGCCATAGAGCAGTAAAAACAAGAAAAGAGGATAAGATGTGCCAAAAGACTAAAGCAACATGAATCACCATGATGGATTTTATCAATTAGAAGTTGAAATTAAAGATACTAACCTGTGGAAAAAATCGTACCTCTGGAGTTTGTTCCAGGACAGTGTGTGTTCTAATTTCAGAAGGGAAGGTGACAGAAATGTTTAAAGTGTGGTGTGTAGGAAAAGTATGATGACCCAGAATAAAAATCACAGTGGGAGAAAAAGCAGCTTTATATCATTTTCCTTTCCTGAGCATGCTTTGATTAGATAAGCACCAGAAAGCCATATTGGTGACTAAAAAGGTTTTCTGTTCATTGTTCTACCTAGGAAGCACATGTGGATATTCAACCAATTTTTTTAATTGTGAGATTTTCCTACTGACTAAGTTTTTCTGAATCACAAGATCCTCTAATGAGCAAATAATAAGAGGAGAGAAAAGGGACAGAGGAATGAGGAACAGAGAGGAGAATGATCTTGATTGTTCCCTAAATGCATAGTATTGTATTGAACACTATGTGTTCAAACAAATGCAATCTCAATTAACCACAGTTCAGTCATCTAGAAATATTATTCAAATAAATTGCAATGACTTTTTTATTCACTCCAGTCCCTGGATAAAGTGAGGACAAGTGGAAATAATAATAATGACAATAACATTAAAGCCATGGCAGCAGCAACATGCTGGTTATCCTTTACTGCCATCTCCCTTCCCAACATCATTTTCTGCCCTGCTTTTTGCTCTGGGAGGCTGACTCAGTTGACTCTGCCTCCTGGACTCCCTTATTTTCTTGACATGGGTGGGGTTCAACCAATGGAAGTCGAGAGCAGGAGATTAGATGGCAAGAGGAGACTGAAGTGACAATATTTTTTTCCTAGTTTCTTCCCTACATCAGGGTCTTTCCATTTGTTACCTCTTTTATGGCACAGCTCCTGTGCTATTAGTTTTGTCTCTTTGTTCTGAACTATTTTAACACTCTTGTCAGAAATACAAGTACGATTTTCTTCAGGTTAGTGGTAAAGAAGATATATTTTTCACGTCTTTTAAATATCTGTAAAAAAATCAGGTTAGGAGGAAAATATTTTAATTCTATGTTCTGTACTTCTAATTCTATTATAGTCAAATGTTCTCAGTCTTCCTCCTACAAATGGAGAATCAAGGAATGTTAGCCTCTGTACTGAGACAGAGCATCTTGAAAGATAGCCAAACTCCCCGCCATAGTCTGTAGATACATGTAGCTCCACTCATCGTGGAATCTAGACTATGTCTAAGGCTGCTTTGACCAATGGAATGTGAAGAAAGTGAACTTCGGGGGCTTCTGAGCAAGATATTAAGAAACAAGATCTTCTACTCACTAGGGATAAGTTGCAGACTACACTGCTAGACAGAGAGGTCAAGTAGAGAAGCCCTAGAAAGTCCAACACTCTGAAAAAGGAAGCCAACCAAAGGAGCCCTGAGGCCCCAGATGTCCAACCATCTGGTGGCATGTGCAATTTTGCTGCAACTGCGTGAGAGCTTAAAGAAGGCTAGCAGAGGAACCTCTCGGCTGGGCCCAGCTAACACACAGATTTGTGAGAAATAATAAAATGTCAGTGGTTTAAGCTACTAAATTTTGAGGTAATTTATGATGCAGCATTAGATAACTATAGCAATAGATAATCCACTTACTAGCAGTGTGACTGTGAAAGGTACTTAAGCTGCCTGAGGCTCAATTTTCTCATTTTCAAAATGTTCATGATAATAGTTAACTATACTACAGGTTACTTTGAGGTCTAAGCTATAAATGAGATAAAATGTTTAAAGTAGTCATTCAGCATAGAGCCTGGGACACAGGAACCATTCAATAAATTTTGTTCTTATTGGTAACATTATTATTACATATTTTTCATCTTTACTTCCCTGGATAATTTCATACACACACACACACACACATGCACACACACACACAAAGGTACATTTCTTTAGAACCTACAATATTTTACATACTAAATTACATATTTGAGGGTTCAGGGTTAGTAATAAAGTACAAGAAAAATTAAGATAATCCCTAGCAAGAGGCTGTGGGGATAGCTAAAGGGTATGACTAACTCTAAAGCAGAAAGACAAGAAGAAAAAAAAAAAAAACCTCCTGTAACATGATGCTATTTAAACTGAGACTTGAATGATGAGAGTTTTCTTGGGAACGGTGAGTCTGGAAATGTGTATTTCCGACCAATGTGGATACCAATGCATAAGGAAAGGTTTCAGATGTTAAAAGGGAATGGCCTACACAGAGAACCAGGAGTTTAGGAAAGGCATGAAGGAAATGCGTGTTGGTGTGAGACCAGGCCACAAAGAAGGCTGGGGTGATTTGGGAGTGACTTGTACATTTTGCCCTGGATTTGGAACAAATCCTGAAAGAGTGAAGGCTTTTCTGTTTAGGTCATAACTCTTGTGTGTGTGAACAATGCATTTTAGGCAGAGTCTTTGAACTTTCTATGAAAACTCTAGGTTGTGTGAACAATGGGTTGAAGAAAAAGAGACTGGAGATTTGGAGGTAAAGGGGACAAGTAGAGAAAGGCTGTCATTAAAGCAATAGGAAAGCAAATGGACAGTGGTTCTTGAATTCCAGATATATATTTCTGAGTCAACATCAGTAAAATTCAGCAGTAGCTGCTGAATGAGGGAGAGAAGCAAAAAGGCAAAGGCAAAGGTGGCTCTCAGGTTTCTATCTCGAGACTTTTGGTAAACGATAGTGACCTTCACTAAGACAGAAAATATAGAAGGAGCAAAAAGAATGTTTCCCCATTATAGAAGGGTGTGGGTAAGAAGGGTAAGAAAGTCATCATTCTTTATAAGACTATAAGACCCTTAGTATCTACTAGATACTTTTACAAAGAACTCTAAATCTGTGTTTTCTAATTACTTAGAATATTAGTGTAACTATATTGATTGTATACATAATTATATTGAGGTTCAATTAGATTAAGTTACTTGAACAAGAACTACAGAGTGAATGGCAAGGCTTAATGACTTCAAAGCCCATGCATACTTCTTATTTAGAAAGTTGGCGATGACGCTCAGAATAAGGATAGAGATATGTAGTTATAGATATAGTTGTTGATGTTGTCTTTGGAGTGGATGGTTGTGGATAGAGTGAGAAATGACGAGCTCAAAGGCAGTATCTTCTAAAACACCAACAGTTAAAATTCAGAAAAAAGAATAATTCTGCAAATGGAGGTGGTCCTGATACCAAGAAAGAGGTCAGCAGAGAAGAAAGCCTAGAGTAGGGGGAGGGGAATGGAAGAGGGCAAACCAGACGAAAAGAGTTGACACACAAATAATATGCTGCAGAGTGCTAAAGAGGGTTGAGGGATGAAAAGTGACCATTAGGTTGACAGCTAGGAGATATAAATAGTTGGAACAGTCTGGAAAATCTTAGTGTCCCAACTAGGATTGTGGCCACTCCCCTTCATTAGCTAGCCTTTACAAAGCAGGGAGGAAGGAAGTGGGCAATCCAGTCTTGGGGTACTGCAATAATAAAGAGACAATGATGGGAAAGCAGGAAACGTATAAGGAGCTGTGCAAATATAAAATGACCTTCCAGGAAAACTAATCTTCACAATTCCGACTTTTGTTTTTCTCTAGGTGTTTTTCTTCTTAACCAGGTTTTTACATGAAATCAGGTGTCTTTGTCTTGCATTAGGAGAGGCCATATGTGTCCATAGCTGCTATTTGAATGTGGTTATCTAGGGTTAAGCCATGTCAAGAACTATAAAGGGTCTAAGACTTCACCCTACTTGTAAAATGAACAATTTAGCCTGCCACTATCACATGGATGTTGGCAGGAGACATGAGACTCCTGGGTCAAAGACAAAGGACTTTCTTACTTGTGGCAACAGTAGTAGTCAGAGGATCAGCATTTCTCATGCTAGTTCCTCGAGCCCTTGTTTCCACAGGACATTGCAAAGAGGGCCAGGTGACACATGTGCATGCAGTGGGTTGCACTGCACTGGAGAAACTCTGAGTTTAGGGAATCTAAAACTTTTATAACAGGCAGGAATATGCCTGTATATTGTTCTAGAGGGAGGCATGATATTTGTTGTACTGGATGTTTGGCTCTGGAAGGAGACACTGCATCTTCCAAGGCAGGAAGCAAAACTATCCTTCTTTTCTGGACAAACTCTATCTTCTAAGGCTGTTTCTGTGCAAACACCTTCGAATAGATAATATGGAAAAAACGCAGTAATTTCCTCTGCTCATAAAATGTGTACAAACATAAGAGAATCATGAAGAACCGTTTCCCAGCAAGCCAATGCAAAACTCTAATCATGCAGTCTTAGTTGTCCCAAGAGAAAAAAATGACAATCCCACCATTTTATGTATAAAATTGATGTGGTCTCACAGACTCAATACTATTCATATACCAATACGTATACCTTTAGCATACAAGTTAACAATTTGTGTAATTTGTTAAAAAAAAACACAAACTTCTATGTTTGAAATCCTTTTGCATATACATTCACCATTTCAGTTGATGATCCAAATAATCTTTGAGGTACATATTAAGGAGGTACCATTATGATCATTCCAAAGAGAAAGAAATATTGATGGTAAATGAGGTCACATTTCTTTTCCAAGTCACAGAAATAAAAAGCAACTGAGCTTTAAACTCCAGTGAATTTCTTTCCATTTTGGTGTATTCTGTACCCCTACATTTTCACAGGTATACCCTGCTACAGCTAAGTTGAATGGAGGGCCTCTCTCTCCCCTACTCATCAGACCCATCTAATGTGCTATGGGAGCTTGGACCTAGCACTTTCCTCTCCTCTGCCTTGTTTTATTTAAGCTAGAAAATGGTGGCAATCACATAGTTTTTTTTTTTCTTCATAACCTCGTGGTGAGTATTCGAAGGTAATAGACATGAGACTATTCAACACCGTTTCAATCACTCTGTCAGTCTCCTGGCACCGTCTTTCTTTCCATATCATTCCACTGTCTCCAGGGTACAGCCCCAATTCTCACCTGGCCTTGCAGACATTCCTTGATGTGGCTTTTCTCTCCCTGCTGAGCCTTATTCCTTTTGTAGTATGCACTCCAGCAAATCTGCAAATCTACTTTCTTTTATTCCAAATTTCTCTCCTTTGAACTTTCCTGTATTTGAGTAAGAACTCCATTGGCACTTTCTCTATTGAGCATCCCTCTCTTCCTCAGTTAGGAAGTATTTCCAGCCGCCTGTGGGCCTCTGTCAACATCTTCTTTATCTTATAATACATATTGCAGTGTGTTATCATTACATATTATTACATCGTGTCTTTGAATAGATACTGCAAATTTCCTGAGGGAAACAAGTGCCTTCTCACTTAGGACTGCATCTCTATCCCATAGCCCATGTCACATTTTGCCCAAGTCTGAAGCATTTTTTAATAGTGGTTAAGGGCACAGGTTTTGGAGGTAGGTGCTCCTGAAATTCAATTCCACTTGTGCCATTTATTACTCGTGAAATCTCAGGCACCTTCTTTAAATGTTCTAGGCCTCAGCTTCCTCATGGAAAATCAGGTGCTGATTATATCTTTATCATAGGTTTTGGGAAGGAGTATTTATAGTATTGTTTAGCAAAACATAACTGCTCAATAAAAGATTATTATCTTATGAATTTACATTTCATTCTTATTTTAAATTATGTCACTTTTGCCTTTTGGTTCATTACGGGAAAACAACCAATTCCAGAAAATTCTGTTTGTTTTTACTACTCTCCAACTTCCAAGCCACCCTCTTCATGTTCCTATTTATTAAGCAGTGGCCTGTTGAAATATTTGTCAAGTCCTTGACTTTAAAGTGTTTTCATTTTTAATATTTCATGTAAAACCAATTCGGGCTTCACTTCACAAAAATTAAGGAGCTTTTTGAGGTCTCTTCATAATTCAACTAGTTAAAAGCCTAACTGAAATGCCTTTGTTCTTTTAGTTATACCATCTACAAATGGAGCAGTGGTAGCTGTCCTCCATATCATTATGTTCAGTTATAATCCAAGCCCAGAGACAAGGATATATGCAGCTACCGATCTAGTTCCTGTATTCGAAAACCAGTGGGTGATGAAACGGATGTTTCTTTGTCTCGATATTCCTAAAGGGGTTCTACAGAGACAGCTTTCTCACTACAAGCCTCCTTCCTGCTTCATTTCCTATGACATACAGTTTCCTGTATAATTAGTTCTAAAATGCCAATTGCCTCACATCCCTGTCCTCCCCTCAACTTGTCAGGAGCTCACCATCGCTTACACAATAAAGCTCAAATTCCTTAGCTTCAACGTCCTTTGCATCACAATCAGGATGCAATTGTCGTATCCTATTGGACTTCCTAACACTATACCCTCCTCTCCACGATGTGGCTCCATTTAGAACACGTAAGCCTGCCTTTATGCAATGTTTAGTCAAACATTCACACCTTTCTTTCTATGAATAGAAATGCAGTCTCTCCTCTTCACCTATAAGTAATTCCACACTGATGAATTCTTTTTTCCTCTAGAGGGTCCTCCCCAAGATACATTGTATCTTTCCTCCATGAATTTACTAGCTGTCCACAATACTCCTAAAAATAATAGTTTTATTGGTTCATGCATTTTTTTTCAGTTTTAAAATTATTTCATGTGTAACTAATTTTCTCAGCTGAATTCATTATCACTCATTAAACACTAAGTTCAAAATAGCTTGCTACTTTAATTAGCCCAACACCTAGCACAGTCTTCAGAGAACATTTTATTTTTGTTTCTCAATGTTTATTAAGTTAAACATACATAAAAGTACACATATCACAAATGTGCATCTCAAAGTTAGCTGTCACAAAAGAACACCCAGATAACCAACTCTTAAGATATAGGACATTATTAAGATTACATAAGCCCTTTTTATGTTTTCTTCCAGTATACTTTATTGCCAACATTTCAAATACCTGTATAAAAAACGTACAAGGGGGCGATTTAAAAAATGAAGCATTATGTTGCTTTATGAGGAAAAGCCACAAGCAACTGCCCTACCTCTGCTGAACAATTAAGTTGTTCCCCAAAGGAGCCATCTTTAAAATGTTTAATGGTTTCTTCCGAAAACTACTTCTGTTTCTTAAGGTGTATGTTTTAACCACTATTTCTTGATTTATGAAGTTTAGACATTACCTATTAACTCAGATGTCAATGAGGAGGATTAATTTATATCCCCCACCTCCCTCTTTTATCCTCCAATTTTTTGTCCTTATTTGTTAATCACTGTAAGGGTGTGGGATGTTATTTTTTTTTTATGTAATAGCAAAGGCTAATATCTCTTAACCCTCCACTTTTTAAGTTGAGTACATTATCATCTCAAGCTTCCCTTCAATCACTCTCTCCACCTTTCTAGGCCCATCATTATACCTTCTGTAACCATAATTAAGTATTTTATGTTTGGTTTATAGCTTCACTTCGCAAATTCAACTGCATATAAGAATCACTTGGGAATGTTGAAAAATGCTGATGCCTTATCCCCAGATTTTTGATTTAATAGATCTTATTCTCAGAGTTCTGATTTAGGTATTGTCACTCTTCAGAGTTCCACAGAGATGCTAATATGAAGCCAGGACTAAGAAACACTGTCAACAGGGTGATTCTATAAGTTAAAAATCAATACACTGATTTTACATAATTGTGGCTACATAGATATTGTTCATGTCAGCAGCAACTATTGTAACATGATTGCATATTCTCTTTTGGAACACATTTTTCTTGAAAATTTTAATTACCTTTTTTTTTTTCCCAAGCGCTTCATCATTTATTTCATTGGGTTTACTTTTATTCCCAGAGATTTTCATCCTAGAGCCCTCTATCCTCTTGTATAAGTCTGGTTGAATATGAAGACTGCAATGGAGATGTCTTCCTGAGATTTTCTTTCACTTCTTTCCATAGTTAAATCCTTTGTTTCTTGTATCTCATGTCAGCCTCTGTAGGTTGACTCTTTAGTTTTGGTTATAGCTCATGCACTAGCAACTTTTTAAGAAATGACACAAAGAAAGTAAACTTTATGAGTTCTAGTCTGTTTGATGATATCTTCGTTTTGCTCATGAAATTGGAGAAAAGTTTGGCCAGATATAGAAAATAGAGTTTGAAAATAATTTTTCTTGGTACTTCAAATTATTACTCCATCATTTTCTGGAAATCATCTTGCTGATAAAAATTTATTCGTAAAATTATTTTAATCCTTTAAGTGTTACCTGATTTTACTCAGTGAAAGCAACTTGGATCCTCCTTTTAGTTCTGGTTTTATTCAGTGAAAGGACTTAGATCTTCCTTTTGCAGTTATGATTTTTATGAAGACATATTTAGCTAATGATCATTTTTCCATTCATTATATTGAGCCATCATGATCCTTTTCAAATTGAATATTGATAGCCAGTTATGGAAAATCTTCTATTTGTTCCTTCATAATTTTCTTTAGTCTTCTATATACTTTCATTTGGCAATCCATATGGAACTATATTAAATATCCCTTATTTTAACCTTCCTATCATATTTTGTAACTCCGTGTCTCTTTTTACTTTTACTTATTTTTTATAAGCTTAAATCAATTTAAAAAAAATTTAATGTTTATTTTTGAGAGAGAGAGAGAGAAAGACAGAGTGTGAGTGAGGGAGGGGCAGAGAGAGAAGGAGACACAGAATCAGAAGCAGGCTTCAAGCTCTGAGCAAACAGCACAGAGTCCAATGTGGGGCTTGAACTCACTAACCGCGAGATCATAACCTGAGCCAAAGTCGGATGCTTAACTAACTGAGCCACCCTGGTGCCCCTATGTCTCTTTTTAAACATTTGAGGATTTTCTGCATTACCTCTTACATTTCATTACACTTTCTTTAAAATTAGAAATCATATTTTTACTTCAAGGATCTTTTTATTGTTCTGTCATTGTTCTTTTTGCATAACATCTTGTCTTTTTTTTTTTTTATCCAATGTCATATATTCTGAAGTCTATCTAAGGATACTTAAACGATATAACTTTTTCATTATTTTAAGTTCTCTTTTTGTCTCTCACAGGTTTTTTTTTTTTTCTTTCAGGGCCATTTTTCTACTGTTTTACTCATTCTATCTCCCACAAACATCTAAGATTTGCTTATTCATGTCTAAGAGGAAAAAAAAAATAGAAAAGCTATCTGTGATTTAGACAAGGTTTGTTGACTTATTGGTTTTCCTTTAGGCTACATTGTCCTGGAACTAGTTTATCATTTGGGGTTCCAAAGATATTTACAAATGTCTTTTCAATGGAAATGCCAATCATCAGAGGAACTTTTATGGTTTGATGTAGAAAATTCACTCAAGTAATTAGTAAGATAAGTAAGTTCTGTCATTGTAGTGGTGGTGAGTTATTTGATTGTTTATTTGTTTTATTTTTTTTCAGAGCAGGAATCTCTGTCTGTAAGTTCTAATTCTCTCAACTCATGAAATTTCACTAATGTGATTCTAGGATGCTGGTGCTACCAGGTACCTGGCAGAAGCAGATAAAATTATCTCTAGAAGCAAATAACATAATCCTAGGCCTAAAATTATTTTCCTATATAATTTTGTAAATAAAATGTCTAATATACAATCAAGAATAATCAGACATCAAGAAAAGAAGATGAGTAACTGCAAATCTATATGTTACAAATAATAGTCTCAAATAATAAGCAAATATTATATAATTAAAATTAGAAATAACTTCATGAAATTACTCATAGAATAACTAAACAAAAAATTATTAAAGAATAGAGATTTTAAAGAATGCAATTATTATACCCAACCTTTATAATATTGCACTGGACACTACAGAATAAACACTCTTTTCAAGGACATGAAGCAGGCCTCAACATTTTGAAAGAATTGAAATCTCCATCAAGATTCCAGCAGGTTTTTTTTTTTTGTGACTGTATGTGTGAAATTTGTTATATATGGTTCTAAAGATGATATGGAAACACAAAGGCTCAACATTTAAGCACTCACACTTGAAGAACAGTAACATAACAAAGTAATGAAACTTAACTCTCCCAAATATCAAGGATTATTATAAGGCTACAGTAATTAAGACTCTATGGGGCTGGCATAACAATAGATGAACAGAGAAATGGAATAAAATAGAGAGCTCACAGATAGACATAATTATTTAACATTTGACTTAGGAAAATAGCAGCCCTTTAGAACAATGGGGAAATACGACAGTTCCATTAAATGACACTAGAATAATTAGATAACCACATGAAAAAATTGTCATGGCATTTACTTTCCCCATGTACAAAAATAAATTCCAGATTGTTTTTTAGATTTATTTTTAAAATAATTTTTATGTTTATTTATTTATTTTGAGAGACAGAGGCAGCATGAGCAGTGGAGGGGCAGAGAGTGGGAGAGAGAGAATCCCAAGTAGGTTCCGTATTGTCTGCACAGAGCCCAGTGAGGGGCTCCAACTCAAGAAACCATGAGATTATTACTCAGTCAAAACCGAGTCAGAGCATGAACCGACTGAGCCACCCAGGCACCCTTGTCTTTTAGATTTAAATGAGAAACACAAAACAATAAATCTCTCAGAAGATAATATAGGAAAAAAATCTCCAAATATCCAAAACTTTGATACAGAGAAATACTTTTTCAACAGGAGACAAGAAATACTAGCCCCACTTCTCACTCCCAGGAAAGATTAATATATGGAACTAAATCAAAAGAGAATTTGTTCATTAAAAGAGACCATAAGTTAAGGGAACTAAAAGTTAAACTACAAAGTGGAAAAAGATTGTTTGGGACACACTAACCACAAAAAGTTCATATCTGAGTATATAATATACGCTCTATGCATTGATAAGAGACATCCACCAAAAGAAGAAGAAAGTCAATAAAATATACATTTCACAAAATACATCACTAAATGGCCAAAATTGCTCAATTGTATTATTAATCAGACTTATTCAAAGTACAATCAAAATGAGGAAATTCACAGATGAATATGTCATCTAGTGTACTTTTCTATAAACGTTCTATTACTGAATATGAAAACTCTTCATTAAGAAAAAAAAGGAAAATATAGAACTATATGTAATTGCCCAGAGGTAAGCCTCTTTCAACATGAAGGTGGACTGATACAGAAAGTCAACATGAAATATGAAGACAGTAATGGATAGTTCAAAAATAACTGAAATTATAAGTCCTGGGCTCTACTAAGGCTACTAAATCTGCTTATGCTATTCACAAGCTCTATAACAATGGGCATATCGTGTACCCATTGTAAATCTCTATTTCTTTATTTTACACTAGAGTTCAACATAGATACTTTTATGTTTGCTGTGAAGATTGAACAAGATTGTGATAAATGTTGGATATATGTATGGGTAGAAATTTGGGAAAATAGAACAATACTTCAAACATTTCTTTTCCAATTTTATTTTGTGTTAACTTTGGAATTTTATGCTGCTTGAGAAAGACAGGAAAGTAAGAGGTAAGGTATAAGGGGAAAAAAATGATGCAATTCTTCCATGGTTCAAAAATACAGTTAATACAGGTTATTTTCTTAATAGAAATCATCTAAATGATGGTTTACTCATCTAAAGGGGTGGTTGATTGATATTATTGAAAGGGTCCCTGTAAGTTCATGAACACTTGAGGTTAAAATAGAGTATATTAATTAGGAAGTCACCAATTATTTAGCTGATGTCTGTCCACTTTTTAAAATTATTGACATAAATAGAAGTCAAACTATTACAAAATGAAAAAAGTTCTTTTGTTTATAAGAACTAGACCCAAGTTCATTCAATAAATTAGCAAATACAATATTGGCAACATCTTTGCACTCCCTCTTAATATCCTCTTCCACATCTCTATTCTCTCATTACATTTTTGTCTTCATAAAAATACTGAAAATGATTTCTTTAACTGTGTTTATCTTAATCATAATATATTTCTCTCCTTTAGGATTTATCGTATTGAGATTCTTAGAAACAAATGGTGATGATGATGATGGCAGTGATGATAATAATAATGGCGCATTATTGTTAATGATATAATCAAGAGTACCAATACCAATAACACATGTATAAAAGAATTTCAGATGATGATGGCTGGCTGATCATTCTGGAATGCCCAGAAGAGAATTATTTATAACCTTGTTAAATACAACTGAGATGGAACAAAGCTTCTGAGAAGGAGAGTTAAAGGGTCTTTATTTGGGTTCCTGAGTGTGGCCTTCCTGCAGCTCTATTCTCTGAGCCAGTGCACTTCCACACCCTTGGTGCACACTCTTTATGAGCACCTGCTCCCCAATTAAGGCCTATACCTGCAGCGACCAAACTTCCATCCCATCAATTGCCTTCTTTCACACTCTCCACAACCCAGAGGAACTTCAGTGACCACAGAATCAACGCAACAGGACAGCTGGCCCCAGGAGTCTGAAGTGCTAAGATAACAGTAGCATTTTGCAGAAATGCATTCATCTTCCTCTTCTTGGGGTTATGAAGGCATCCATTATGGTCTTAGATAAATACATTCACCAATGTGGCACTGGGTAGAAATTCTTTTGCCCCTCGTTCAGTGATTGAAAAAGGGATAGAATAAGACATGCAGGTTGTCATTTTTTGGGAAATAGGGCTTGAGTAAAGGAGGGCAGAGGTGAGGGTGGGAGACAGATTCTTTTCTATACTTGCAGGACCAGGACTGTGTAAGAGAACTCCTGCTGGAGAAATGCTTTCAATACAGATCATGCCTTTTTTTAAAAGTCTAGAATTGATGGTCGTTAGAGCCAGATCATCTCAACCATTTCAGACCACAGCCCATACAGGTCCCTCTTCATTATCATAAATGCTCAATAGTTCCTATGGTCAAGATACCAGACCTCCCAGTGAAATCAACATAATCATGTCTAAGCTCCCATGAAAAATGGGACTATTGCATTTAATCTTTTAAAAGTGAATTCATAATTGTGGTTAGTTATGGTTCATAGACTGTTGAGATCTGTGTACGTTATCACCTTTAATCAAGGATTACAGTCTGAGAAATTATTTTTAAATAGTCAGAATTTCCAAAATTTTATCTGCCACCCAAATCTGCACTGATGTGAACTAAGTTCATTACTTTATCATGATAATTCCAGAGTCTCCTTTTTCATTCCTTTTTCCTAGTAGGTTTTTCTATTTCAGTGGATCAACATAATAATCAGAAATGCCTGAATCATGTTATAATAAACAACATTTGTTTCTGGAAGGAAGTATCTATACATAGCCAGTCTCCCAGGGTTCTCTTAAAGACTATCTGTGACTCTGGGCAAATTTCCTTAATCCCTCTGCTTCAGTTTTTTCAATTATAATATGGGTTTGGGAAAGTGTCTAACATAGAGAATTTTTGTGAGGATCAAGTTAGATCACTCAGAGGAGGGCCTAACAATAGACATTAGCTGTTATTGGCATTATACAATTCTTAGTTCTGTTCTGGATGCTTTATTTTTTTTTTATTTTATTTATTTATTTTTTAATTTTTATTTTTGGGACACAGAGAGACAGAGCATGAACGGAGGAGGGGCAGAGAGAGAGGGAGACACAGAATCGGAAACAGGCTCCAGGCTCTGAGCCATCAGCCCAGAGCCCGACGCGGGGCTCGAACTCACGTACCGCGAGATCGTGACCTGGCTGAAGTCGGACGCTTAACCGACTGCGCCACCCAGGCGCCCCCTGGATGCTTTATTAACTCAGATGTCCATTATTCATGTCCTGCCTTTCCCAATCCACTCTCCTCCCCTGATGTTCTCATAGTGGAACCACATAACCAGATCATTGAGTGTAACTGTGTTGAGCCTGATCAGTAGGTCCAAACAGAGGAATAATTTTAAATCACTAATGTTAACTTAAGATGGTTAAGTAATAGATTAAGTAATGAAATGTAGCAAAATGTTGACTGCTATTATATTGTTTAGTCTAATCTATATAATTAGAACATTATAATTTTTTCAGTAATTATATTTCACTTTTTTAGGAAAATAGAAAAAACATTATTTTATAAAAGAAAATACATACAATAAATGGCATGTAATTTATAACAAAACTCAACTGATCTTTTGGAAAGAGTAATAAATTCCCAATAAGGCATATTCCAGGAAGAAGTTCAGAGATGTTCTTAATTAGAGTAAGATAGTCAAAACACATAGACTTCTAGGCAGAGCTAACATCCATTTGTAAAAGGTCAACTAAAACGTCTCTTTTTATTTAAAGGGTAAATATTTATTAAGCCAAAGTATGAGAGATACTAAAAAAAGAGTTTCAATCCTCAACATTTTCAATTTGTCATAGAATGGAAAATCATCATGTCCATGACTCCTCTCTAAACATTATATATAAAAAATTATCTGTACTCATTTGATAGCTGATTTTGTGATGACTATAGGTCAGACATTTTTATTTTTATAAATAATTCTTTTGTAGGATCAGTCTCTATCAATTTCCCATTCCCACACCCTCTTTCTTTCCCATTTGATTTTATTTAGTTGGTGCCTGCTTCCAAAAGAATTTGAAGACGAAACATTGACTTATTGATCCAATTTTGTATTGATTACCAAATTATGTATTAAATAACTTCTCATAATCCAGCTACCATATACTCAGATGTTGAAGAAAACAATGATGCACAAAATTCATTCCCTTCACTCAAAGATTTAATATCAAATTAGTGATAACGACCAATATTTGGGTCTCTGTAATGCACCATAATATGGTGCTACTATGGGGTAAAATCACAATGATCTTCAGACTGTCATTTGCAATATTTACCACGACATTTAGAAGCAAGTGTAAGCCTTTGAGATGTAAACAAAATCTTTTGATTTGGATTCATTTAAGTTCACTTTGCATTTTAGACAATTTGCCCAAGGGGCTTACAAACATAATTTATGAATCACTCAATAATTTCCCAAATAATTTGTTTTGTATAAAATATTTATATGAAGTGATTTTTTTCCCTGTAAGGGAATAGAATTGAAAACATATTTCCACTAGAGTGAAGTAGGATGATGCACAAGTATTTCTTGGTTTCCACAAGAGAATTCAATTTGTCTTAATTCAAATATTTCAATGTATTCCTCACCACTCATGTGCCCAACCCTCTGCTCAGTGCTGTGAGGAAAAAAATAGTAGAAAAAACATTAAAAATTTAAATGAGGTCAAAACATTATATAGTAGCAGTTTTGAAAACAATTGAAGACATTATATGATGTTGTTTACTAGGCTACCTCAATGCCACATTATTAGAGAAATTAGTTACTGGAGTTAAGCACAGTTACTGGGGAAATTTGAGATAAGTGTTGGTAAATGAATAGTATTCCTGTATGTAGAAAAAGTAAATGTGTCCCTATGTCCATGTGCCTCTTTTTACCAAAATGTTATTTTGCTTTCTTACACAGTCTTGATTTCTGAGACACTTTGCAGGTTCCCTGGAAAGGTTGGACATCTGCCCTATAATTATACACCATTATCGTTCTTTCAAAGTATTTCACAGAACTGTCTATATCACTGGTCTGAATTAGGAGGTAGGCCAGACTCATAGGAGAGTCTGAATTTCCATTATCACATTTCTCTTAATAAGGTGAACTCACCGACAAGCCCTCATTACCAAGAAGGAAAGATGCTTACTGTCATAGCATGACGCTGTCTTAATAAAATTTCGTAACCTGCAGTCTTCACATTTTGCTTCTCCCCATCCTCTCCTTTTACTTATTTGGGAGTATTTCATCTAAATCATTGCTTGTTGGACAGTCCTTTGTGAATCATAATCTGCTCTGATACCACTATCAGTGAAAATGGTGCTGTCAACATTTATGTCAACGCTGAGGTTGTAATTTTTGACAGTAATGTTCCTGGGCTTGATCTAAAACTCTCTGTTCACGTTGACAGAGCTGCCTGTCAGAGTCCCTTTTGCCTGACACTTCTAAGTGACTAAGGACTTGGTGGGACTCACTCTAGGAAAAAATCTCATTCCAAGTTCTCCCATTAGGTCCATGGCTCATCTGAAAGTACTGTCCATGTTACCAAGAGATAAATGAATGTATAAGAACAGGGACTTGGGTCAGCAATAGGTTGCTGTATAATGTTCATAAATATCTGTGGAAATAAAATACACCGGTGGTGAATTTTTCCTGAAGGCTGGATCTTGTCAAGATCCCATGCATAAATCTTAAACCCCATTAAAGAACGTTGGTCTTACTTCTTGTTTCAAATACTGTATTTCAACATAGCTTACTTCTTGTTTAAAATTACAAAATTATGCTCTCAAATTTTATGATTTGTATGATTAAACTGCTTCATTTCGAATGTTTCTGCTATATCATACTCATCACTATGCCCCAAATGTGTTGTGTTCCTTCCCTCATCCATTTTTTACTCAAATATTTCATCTTCCCAGAAATTACTTCCACTTTTTTGTAACTATTAGATTAGCACAATTTAAAGAAGTATAAGATTACACAAAGCTATGGAGTATTGGCAAAACCAGTAAACTCATATATCGCTCATGACACTGTAAATTGGTCTAAGCCTTTTCAAAAGCAATTTGGGATTATATAACAAAGGCCAGGGGTGAGGCTAACGTGTGTATGTATGAGTGTTTGTGCATATATATACCTTTCTCAGTAATTCCACACTTGGGAACACATTCTGAGAGAATAATTCAAAATAAGATAAAAGATTATAATAAGTACAAAAGCATTCATTGCAACATTATTTATAACAGTTAAAATTGGTTATGAGTAAATGTCCAATATAAAAGGGCTAAGCATATTGTGCTATTTCAAATTTATTAAATTTTATGAAACATTAAAAGCTATAAAATTCACTCTATTATTTTCTACCTCTGTGGCCACACCTTTTCAATCTCCCTTTTGAACTGCTTCTTTTTTGTGCACCCAATATAAACATCCTCTAACTGTATTTGTGCACTATTCTGGGGTGTGCAGCACCACTGAGAATCCTTCTATCATTGTACATTTCCTACTATATTATGAGTATGACTTCACTGTTTTTCCTACCAGACCAAAACCCCTTTGTGGATAAGAACTGTGCCTTTTATCACCATATCCTTGAGGCCTAGTATATTGTAGACTATCAGTAAGTATGAACTGAATTGCTCAACACTGAAAACAAATGGCAATAATTTCTTGGTAAGTAACAAAAGCAAAATACAGAAGAATATTTACAATATTGTAAAAGATTTAAAGGTATTGATTATGAGAACAAGGAGTCAAGATGTACAAAGAAAAATGAAAATGATACCAGAATTAGATTTCTGTGATTATGAGTAATTTAATCATTTCCTTCATTGTTGTTATAAATAAAAAATTTTTAAATGATATTGTGTTCAATACTTAATTATATGTAACAGTTCTATGAACCAGATTCTTTAAAATGAGGACGTTATTCCTTTACTTTTTTTTTAACTCCCATTTTCTGTAAGTCTATGACATCTAAATGTTGGACCCCCTGTGATAAGTCAATAAATTGATCTGAGATCCAGCTTTTTCATCTACAAAATGGAGATAATAATACCAGGCTAACAATATTATTACAGGAGCAAAACAATCTAGTAAATATATATACAAATAGGATGAAGGAGCTTTTCTGTATCCAGGGAAGAGGTGACACTATAGAAAAAATACATTCAAAATACATACACTAAAGGATACTCAAAGTGACAAATACTGCATATTCCATCCATGGCACAAGAAGAATATAAGATCTGGTTTCTTAAATTTTTTTTGAGAGAGTGAGGAGAGAATTAACAGGGAAGAGGGGTAGAGGAAGAGGGAGAGAATCCCAACCAGGTTCCACACTCAGAGCAGAGCCACACGCTGGGCTTGATCCTATGACCCTGGGATCATGACCTTAGCTGAAATCAAGTGTCAGATGCTCAACCAACTGAGCCATCTAGGTGCCCCAAGATATGATTTGCTTCTAATCCCCAAGTAGTAATCTGTCTTGACACACAAATCAGAGAGACTTCAACTGTATATCAACTCTTCTTCCTTAAAGGTTGATATAACAACCTTTTTATATTAAATTAAATCTAGATTAAAACTAGATTTCAGAGGCTGTACTTGAGCTAGTGCTTTCTTCTCTCCAGTTCCAAAGACCACATCAAGTCAATTAGGTTCCCTGATGCATTCCAACTATATTAGTTAATAAAGCTCAAAGTTGTCACTTCATATTAAAAAAAAATACACATAGTAAAACCCAACCTTTTTGGTATATGCTTCATATTTATAAATACATGCAGCCGTGAAACTACTATCACAACTAGGATGGTGGATAGATCCTTCAAACAGAAAGATTTCTTGATGTTGTCCCTTTTTGTCAATTCTTCTCTAACTGGCTCACTGGTAAACACTAGATTGTTTTACGTTTCTATAATTTCGACTTTTCAGAATGTCATATACATGGTGTCATGCAATATTTAGCCTTTGAAGTTTGGCTCTTTAACTTAGCATAGTGCCTTTGCGATTCGTCCATGATACTGGACATAAAGAAGCTTGTTCCTTTTTGTTGATGAGTAATATTCCACTGTATGATTGTAGTACAGTTCGGTTCACTTATTTATCAGTTTAAGGACAGTTGTGTTGTTTCTAGTCTTTTGTTATGAATAAAGCTGCTTATATAAACATTCATGTACTAGTTGCTGTGTGTGAACATATGTTGTCATTTCTCTTGAGTAAATACTTAAGGGTTGAACTGTCTCGTCATATGTAAATGTATACTTAATTTTGTAAGAAATTATCTTCCAAATTGACTGTAACACTTTGAATTCTCACTAGCAGTATTCCTGCGGTTCCAAACCCTTCCTAGTATTTGGTGTCATCAAGTCCGCTTTCCTTTTTCCAATCTACTATTTGTGTAGTGGCATCTTCTGGTGGGTTTTTTAATTTGCCTAATGGCTACTGATGTTGAATATCTTTTCATGTATTTATTTGCTTTTAGTATATCTTCTTTAAGTGCTGCTGTTTAGTCCTTACATCTTTCTTTTTAATGGGCATGTTCTGCCTGGTAAAATAACCACTACATCCTCCCTACCCATTCCATCATGGGGCTACACAGAATGCTTCTGAATTTGAATCCATTCAGCTTCTTCTTGAGGATCCACTCAAGAAATGTCCCATCAATAGGCAGAGAGGGATAAAAAATACTGGGTGAGCCTCACAAAAGTTCATTCCATACTCCTTAACTTTCTGTAATGATCTTAAGTTCAATGAAGTGTCAACCCTGGCAATGGAATATTGTATCAGCTTTTCAAGTCAGGCCCAGCATTATTTTAATGCAATTCACTCTAAAAGCAAAATGTTCAGAACTGTGATTAACAAACCAGAAATTGCTTAAGAAGTTATTTATTCACTCCTCTTCTGCTAAGGCTCCTTTTGCTATGCGGATAACTCACTAATGTTAGGGACGTTATTCTACCTAAATATTTATTGAAGGTTTACCATGCATAAGACACTGTCTTAGCTGATCAATAAATATTTGTTGAACTGAACGGAAGATGAATATATACAGCAATATATTTCCTAAATAAAATCTATAACTTAAATGAAATCATTCAAATATTTCATATCTAAGGGTCATCACACAGGGACATTTTACTAAGCACTAATGGCATTCTAGATATAACATACTAGATGATCAAAAAGGTGAAAAACATAACCCTAGCCCTCAAGAATTTGTGATTCTGATTGAATACATACATACATGACCAGGAGGATAAAACACGCACTAAAAAAATACTAAGTTATATATTAGTGCTTGCACAAATGCCATGATTGAGATGAGCTAACCATAGGGAATTGTTTTCCAGCAGGGATGGAACATAATAGTGGCATAAAGGGTAGAGATGATAATAATTATAATTTCTTTCTTAGGCCCAAAGCACAATGGGACACAAGAGTCAACATGGAAAAGACAGTGAAGAAAAGGAGTAGGTCCTGGAATGAAACCTATCACCCAGGAGAAGAAAAGAATGGAGGATGAATTTGGCAGCTATGCTGTGCTTTAGGTGATACAGATGTAAGTGGCAGAGAAGATTTCCCAGGTGCACAGAATACATGGGCAAGGGACTAGTGCCAGCAATATTTAGAACAGCAAGCTGAAGACAATTAATGCTGAGAAGGTCTTTCCAAGGTCAAGAGACTTGGCAATAACACCAATAGCTAGACATCAGCTCTGGTAAAAGAAGAAAAGAAAGGTTCAGTGCATAGTAATAAGGACCAATACAAAAGCTTCATCTTCAGTTTGGGTCAAGATGAAGACATCATCATCTAAGGAATGAATGTAGGAAGAAAGTCCTGTGGTAACCATTGGACTACAAGACCACAGCTTTGGGCATTAATTTAGTTTCACCTGGTCATGGAACAAGGATGAGACCTTGAATGGAGCTAACAGCGAGCTTAGCTGAGAGAAGCTAGAAAATACTGAATCAAGAGAATCTAATCAAAATTGACATTGATGAGCGTGGCTGAAGGACAAAAAAAAGTTAGATAGTTTTTATAACTGATATTCAGGATATTAACAAAAGGAAGTTGATGGTATTGCCCTTTAATATTATATTTTGCCTCCACTTGGAATCCAAGATCATATTTTGCTTCACTGGTACAGATCTAGTCATTTTCAACTAGTAATTACATAACTCCCTCCTTCTCCCCAAGGAGAGAGTCATTTTACAAATGCAATATACAAATAAATAAAGGCACCAGTGGAGCTAGACCTGCAAGCTTTTAGAGAGCCGATAAAATTTGATTAAATTCTTCTTTTGTTGTTATTATGTTTTCATCACCTTTGTCATTGTGTCTACACTTCTGAACTCCACCTGGGAGCGGCAGTAACAAGGTATCACAAAACTGGCGTTTCTCACTCTAATTCCAACCTGCCAGAAGCAGCAAACACAGGAAATCTCAGGAGAAAACTCCTTGTCATACAATTTACTGCCCAATTTTGCAAACCCGAGAGGTTTAGCTACTAGTGGTTTCCAGAGTTTCAAATAAGCTTACCAGTTTGGGGCTATTTATCCATAATACAATTCTAAATATTCAATATCAAAACCATGGGTTTTCAGCTTAGAGTAGACTGATGAATGTTCTTTGAGGATTTCGGGGAAAGAGAGGAGTTCAATATATAAGGGATGTCATATGATTCTACTTCTCTGTTACTACCTAATATTTACAGTGAAAACTGTACCACTGCAGAACTAAAAGAGGCCTTGGAGATAATCTGATTTAATGCATTCATTTTGTAGAAAGGCCTGAAAATGAGTTACCCAAGATCACACAGTTATTTAGTAGAAGAATAGAAATACGAATCTGGGTTTATAACTCTGCACAGGCATATACTCTATTCAGAAATTGAATTGAATTCACTTCAACAGAAGCCCAGAGATGTTCTACAAAAGAAGTAAAAGGCATAATATTTTTCCTCAATAGCCTTATGCTGTCTACAAAACACATGGATAAAGTACATGATTCTTTTTGGCTATATATGATTCTAACCTAAACTGAATCTGTTGAAATAGCAAACGGGTGATGTTCTGGTCCAGAAAACTTATTGAAGGTGCTCATTAAGTTAATCTTTGAAGGATGGCAAGGAGATGTATGGATAGAGAAATGAGTACTTTCTATACTATAATACATAAACAAAAAGGTGTTGAGCCATGAAATTAAAAAAAAAAAAACGGGGGGGGGGAGGTAAGAGAATGAAAACCAGATAGGAATGTAATGAAGATAGAGAAAATACATATAGTCACATTTTTAAAATTAAGACTCAATGATATTACTTATGAGAGAAGTATTTCATTTACTTTCAGAATCTCTTCTAGGCTGATCAAACTATCCTGCAGGAAAGATAAATTGTATCTATAAGTATCAAGTAGTAGCAACAGATTTACTTGTGACTTTGCCTTTCAATATGTGAATTTTAATGTAAACATGTGTGAAAAGAATATATATTTTTATTCTTTTTAAAAGGTTTATATTAATAGTTTTTATTTTGAAGTATTAATACTTCAAAAATAGTATAGAGTTCCTATGTAACTTCTCTCCACTTACCCCAAAAAATAACATCTTATGTAAGTTTAGCATTAAAACCATGTTTTTACATTCATACAACGCTATTATGTATTTTTAAAATCCCATCATTTTGGGGCACCTGGGTGGCTCAGTCGATTAAGCATCTGACTTTGGCTTAGGTCATGATCTCACAGCTCATGAGTTCAAGTCCTGCATCAGGCTCTGTGCTGACAGCTTAGAGCCTGGGACCTGCTTAGGATTCTGTCTTCATCTTTCTGCCCCTCCCCTGCTCATACTCTCTCTCTCTCAAAAGTAAATAAGCATTAAAAATTCTTTTTTTTTAATTTAAAAACCCATCTTTTTACTTATCCACTTTGAAATACAGTTTACTGATTGCCCCCAGACCTGACAAACAGAGAGGTCAAAACAAGAAAATTATTTAATACCTGTTTTAGTTAAGGTCCCTTCAAGAAAACAAATGGCATGCACAGAAGAGTAACTGAAGAGATTTTAAAGACAATTTTTAAAGTTTGGGCAGGAATTAGGAGAGAATGACAAGAGAGAAGCTTCCTATAGTTATCAACAGTAGCCAGTAAGTGGCCCAAGCTTAAAGCACAAGCCAGGACAACAATGAGAAAGGAAGAGAGCTACACTGTTCTTTGAGTGCAATGGTACATCAGACAAGAGCTGTGTAGCTTTTGGAAGAGGAACAGAGCTATTATGTACCAGTGGCGTTGCAAAAAGCAAACTAGGGGATAAATACCCCAATTCATCTCTCTCCTGGTCTTCTGCTGTTTCTTCTCATTGCCCCAACCACCCAGAAACAAGAGGATAAGAGGGCAATTGATCCATTCAATAGAGGTTAACTTCCCTGAACACTGAGTTGAGTGAGAAAAGCAGGTTCTAAGTCCAGAGGGGAAAATAGAAAATATCCATCGAAGTACCTTAAATATATAATAAACAATTCTAAGTAGTTTATACAGTATTTATTCATTACCAATCCTGCCATTCATTTGTTGGTAGATTTGATAAAGCAGGTATGTTATTGATTTACCTACTTAACATCAGAACTTTATCATCTCGAATCCTCTCATCTTTATGAATGCAAACAGTTCATAAACAACCTAGCCTGGTTCTTCCCTGTGAAGTTTCAATCCCCCCAACCCTTAATCCAAGCACTTTTCTGGATTACTTCAATATCAGTGCTAATAGTTTTAGACTTCTGCTTCTGTCCAAGAAGGAGTAACAGAACCATATTTGACTGCCTTCCAGAAGCTATGAATGAAAAAATGACAAGTGTATGAAAAAACAATTTTCAGGACACAAAACATCAAGAAGCAAAGGAGTTATATCTGAGAGATAGGACACAAAGTGAGGCATAAGATTTCCCCAGCCTACTGCCATGAGCATTTCCGATCTCTGGACATCAAGGTAGAGTCTAGTGAACTTACTCATTTGAGAAGTTGGAGCTAAACATTCCAGAGACACAGGGCAGCTAGAACTCATAGGACAGAGTGCCAGAGAGAAAAGATTATGCAGAGGGAGAATGCTGGAGATTTGTGGAAGGCTCCTTTCAAGAAATTAGTAGAGTAATAAAAAGTATAACCTCATGAGGAAAATGTCTGATACTAGGGAAAAATTCAACTGAAAGAATTAGAGGAAATAGTGCCAATATTTAGCCATGTCTGAGAAGAGTGCTATTCCCATTAGACAGACTGGGAAAAACAAAACAGAACAAAACAAAACAGAAAACAAAAACACCTTGTAATTATGGCCATTTGGTAGTACATTTAAGTTCTTGCCACAGAATTGGGAAATAGTTAGGTTTAGACTGAACACTGCCCTAGACCTGCCTTAACAAATGATAGAAGCATCAAACTGTTTCTACATAACTTAAGTGAATCCCAGAACAAAGCTCAAAAATATTTATAAGAATACAAAAATTTCTAGCACCCAACCAGTTAAAATTTACAATGTCTAACATCCAATTAAAGAACAGGAGGTATGAATAGAAGCAGGAAAATATTTCCCATAATGAGGAGAACAATCAATCCATTAAAACTGTCTACAAATTAACACAGATATTGGGATTATCAGACAAAGATATTAAAATAGTTCTTTTAACTGTATTGCACATCTTTAAAAGTTAAGCAGAGGCATGAACAGTATTAAAAGTGGTGAAACAAAACTCTAACCAAAGATAACTACAATATCTAAAACAGAAATATGTATATACATATATATGTATAGGTTTTCATATGTAACAAATGTAAATATATGTATACATATATATGTATATATATATATATATATATATATATATATATATATATATATGTTTTCACAAATGTAACAAGAGTTATTATCATTATTCAGATACAACATTTGATTTGGGACTGTTCAATTGTGCCGTGAGGTAAGGTATAATAATGTTTCAGGTATAGTGTATGAAAAAAGTCCATCATGTGTACTTCTAGAAAGCTCTAGTTCTATAGTGGAAACACTTTAATTAGCTAATAGGAATTTAAAAATAATACAGAACTTGCACAGAGGCTTTTATGTGCCTTATGTTTTTAAAATGGGGTCTATTGTATTTGTTTGAATATGCAACATAACCAATAAAGCAAATGCTCCCCCTGTCAGAAAGTATATATATTTAGAGAGAGAGAGAGCATGCATGCTGTGGGACATCAAGTGGCTTTATAAATATATCATTAGAGTTCTCCCTGCCAAAAGAGTGGAGGAGGAGGAAGAAGGAGAGAGAGTGAGTGAGAAAGAAAGAAAGGTAGAAAAAATAATCAAGGGACAATGGCCAAAATCTTTCCAAATTTGGAAAACTATAAACCTACCAATCCAATAATCTCAATTAGCTGCAAGAAAAGGATACCTGAAGTAAACTGCATGAAGGCACATCATAATCAAATTGTGCAAAACCAGTGATAAAGAGAAAATTTTTTTGAGGAGTCAGAGAGAAAAAGAATATATATATATATATATATATATATATATATTTCTATTTCTATTTCTATTTCTATTTATTTCAAGAGACGCATGGGTGGCTCAGTCAGTTGAGCATCACACTCTTGTGTTTGGCTCAGTTCATGATCCCAGGGTCATGGGATGGAGCCCTGCTTTAGGCTCTGCACTGAGCAGTGGAGCCTGCCTAAGATTCTCTCTCTCCCTCTGCCTCTCTCCTCCTACTCATGTGCTTTCTCTCTCTCTCTCTCTCTCTCTCTCTCTCTCTCTCTCTCAAGAAAAAAAAGGGAAGAATATATACTTCAAAAATGAAGATCACATAAAAGTTCAAAGAATTTATCAGCAGCCAACAAGCATTACAAGAATGTTAAAGGAAGCCTTTCACAGAGCAGGTAAATACTAATCGAAGGAGATATGAATCTATACAAGTAATAAAAGCACTGAAATGTTACCTAAATGAGTAAACGGAGGTATAGATAGATCTATAGATAAAAATGTCATGCATATTTACAAATATATAATGTATATTTTTAAATATATATATGAAGCCCCAGGAGGGAAGAAGGAGCAAGGCATAGTTGAGGTGGATGGAAATCATTTGACTATTTTCACCACATAGCCATATATCTCCTGCCCTTTCTACTTGACTGACACTCCTCCCTCTTTTAGCCTGTCAATGGAATGTTTTTATTCTTTGGTTAAAGGGTTTCCTGTTGCTCCTTTGTGTTCTGTCTGGCTTCTGTGATCTCTATTTCTCCTTCACATGGCTACCTCAGAAATGTGGCTTTCATGCCTAAACGGTGGGGTAAACACCAGAGTGAGAGACCACCGATTCCCATTCAGAAGAGTGCTATTGAAATTCATGCTGGTTTCCTGAAGATCTCACTGAAGTGTAGCTCCTTCTTCATTCTTTTTGCTATAGAGTTTCTTTTTTTTTCTTCTTCCTTTTTTAGAAAGATGCTAGCTGGTCTGTTAAAACCATTTTCTCTTAAGCTGTACCACTGCATGGCTTCCATTATGAGCATGGTTAAATAATTCTTAATGAATCCTCCTTTATCAGTAAGGCTCAGCTCTTGTGAGGAGGATTTGCTACTTTTAATTCTATATGGAACATAAATGGGTCACCAAATTGTTCCATACTCTGACAAGATATGTTGCCATCATTTAATTACATTAAATTTTCAATTTTTGAGATCGTCTTTAATGTATGTGACTACACATATTGCATACAAGGGATATGACAAAAAATCGTGTCCAGGGTCCTGAATAGGACGTGGCAAGGCAATTTAAAGAAGGGCTAAATTCTGGGATAGTGTATGAAATATAACACATGACTTCAGAGTGAGAGCATTTATAGAAACCAAGTGCTTCTCAGAATTAGTGGACATAAACATGCATTAAAATGGTCAAAATATCATAATTACCCAGACATTTGGAGATGTTGCTATTTGAAGACAGACCATTTAGAATTCTAGTTGGGGAAAGGCCCAGAAAAGATCCAATGTGCTTCAGTGATCTTCTGAAAGTTACTCCAATTGCTGCCTGTATAAATCATTTGCTAATTAATCACACCATGTGTTCTATAGCAGTCTTGAATTGTAATTCAAGTAATTCTTGTTGTATGCTTATCCTGTATCTCCCCAAACAAACTGTAAGATTCTCAGGGGGAAGCCCACGTGTGCTTGACTTACAAGGGGAGGTTGTTTATAGTGTGTGCCCAATAAATATGTTAATTTTTGATAGGTTACTAGAACAGAATGAATAGGGCTTGTGTGACAATTAAATATAACAGAATTAAAGGGGATATTATAAGGTCTTGAAAACTTTAAGGCACATAAAAAGAAGTCTCATTTAAGGGTCCAGTGTGGGAGAGGCATGAAACCTGCTACTTTGTATGTACTGAATGGATCAGGAAATTGAAAGGTAGGGAAAATTATATATTAATGGTTGTAAAGGAAAAACATATGTATTTAGGAGGCTTTTCTAACTTTTGAAGTTAGTACAACAACAAAAATCCATGAAAGTAACAAAGTACAACAACAAAAATTCATGAATTTTACTAACCTTCCTAGATTTCATGAGAAGTTGCATCTTGAGCTTTAGACTCATGTATTCTTATGATCTTGTTAGACTGACACAAAGCAGGCACATGACATAAGAGAGATGTATTTGTTTCCTGTGGTTGCTATAACAAATCACCGAAAAGTTGGTGGTTTAAAACAACAATTTTTTTTTCGCCCACTGTACTTGAGCCCAAAAGCCAGAAATCAGTATCAGTGGTACAAAATCAGGGTGTCAGCAGAGCCACTCACCCTCTGGAACATTTAGAGAATCCTTTCCTCGCCTTTTGGTGGCAATCTGTGGTTTGTGTCTGCATCAACTCCAAATTCTGCCTCTGCGGTCATATTGTCTCCTCCTCTTCTGTGTGTCAAATCTCTCTGTGCCTTTCTCTTATAGGCACACTTGTGATTGCATTTAGGACACACCCAGATAATCCAGGATGAAGTCTTGATTCTTTAATCACTCATGCAGAGAAACGTTTTTCCAAATAAGGTAGCATAGACAGAGATTAGGTCCTGACATCTTTGGAAGCAATTATCAGTCTACCATAATAGCTATCTTTGCTGTTGCTGTCATTCAATGTAGCAACATATTCATAGCTTTGTGATTAGACAGAGCTACCTAAGTCATATTGAAGAAATTATGTATCTTTGCGTTTCAACTTCCCCATCTATTAAATGGGATATGCATGAGTAGAATCTCACAATGTTGTCATAATTATTAAATAGGATAGTATATATTAAATTTTAGCAGTTTGGACTTAGTATGTTCTCAATAAACTATAACTATAATTATTTTTATAAAATCAATAAACCTTCTCATTTACTCAAAAAAAAAATGCTAGTTAATAGCAGTTCAAAAATATCATAAGGCCAGGGGCCCCTGGGTGGCTCCGCTAGTTAAGTGTCCAACTCTTGGTTTCTGCTCAGGTCATGATCTCAGAGTTCACAGGTCTGAGCCCCAAGTCAGCCTCTAGGCTGGTGGTGTGGAGTCTGCTTGGGATTCTTTCTCTCTCCTTCTCTCTCTGACCTCCCCTGCTTGTGTGCACTCTCTCTCAAAATAAATAAATAAACTTAAATCATAGGGCTTGGCCACCATTTTCAGAAGCTTACAATCTAAATGGTGAAATAAAATATACATGCATATAAGAATACCAGAGAAGAAATGCATACTGCAAAACATAATGCTACAGCAGTTCAAAATAAGTATTAATCAAGGGCATGGCAGGTGTTTCCACAAAAGGTTTGGACTGGTGGGGCTGACAGATAAGAGATGCAAAGTCACATGGGAATAGGACATGTGTGGTAAGTAGTAAGGAAAGATAAGAAAGGATAGTAGACAACTGATAGACTAGAACACAGAGGGGGTGTGAAGGACTGGAGTAAACTAGTAGAATGGAAGGCTAAAGACATATTGTGGTCAGTACACTAGCCTAGAAGCTTGATGAAGGCAATGGCCATGTACCTACTGCAATCTTCCCTATCCACCACCCCCCCAAATTCTCAGTTCCTAGTTTGATGCTTGGCCTCGAAGAATTATTTAAACAGCATTTGTTTCATGATTGCATGAGAAGATGAAAGAAGAGAACAATGAGAACAAGAAAGAAAGGTCTTCCTGAAGCTGGAATTAACTAGATAAATAGATTAAACTAGGATTTCTAAATCATTGGTCTATTGACATTTAGGGCTGGGTAAGTCTTCATTGAGGTAGGGAAATGCCATCCTGTATAATGTTCAGTGTGGGATTTTAACCATCTCTTTCTACTCACTAGAGGCCAGTTTTACCATTCCCCATGTTGTGACAACCCAAACTGTCTCCAGACATTGACAAATGTTCTTAAGACAATGGGGACAGAATCATCCTGGGTTAAGAACTATTGGCTTAAATCAAATGAAGCATTTTGGGACTTAATTTAAGTTGAACAGTTTCAAAAGAAGAGAAGCCAGAGTAAAATCAACCAAATATACTAATGGATTTTCAGAAGACATGCACTCTATTGACTTTACCTAGTGAAATCTAGAACTTGATTCCCTTGGTAATATAATACTGTAATAATTTATAAAATTCTAAACAATTTTTTAACACCCAAAGACCACAGACTGAAATGTTTCATATGTTGTCATAGCTCATACATTTGGAAGGGAGGGTCTCCATGAAACACGAGGCACCAGCCTGCCAGGGGTGCCTAGAGGGTTGTGCCCTGGAGTTCTACACCTCATGTTTGCTCCACAGAGGACACCAACATACGAAGGTGTGCCAGTGCATATCCTCTTATCAGAACTAGACTTGATTTAAAAGGAACAAAGTAAACACACATATTGATTTCTACTGCATTAAATACATTTACACATCAAAGGAAAAAGAAGCCAGAAATGTTTCAATCTGAGTTACATACTTAAAATTCCATTATTTAAAAAAAAAACACATACACACAAAAAACATCCCATGTTCTCTAGCAAATTTGGTTATATTATTTTTGTGCACTTTCATAGCCACATGGTTTCCTTTTTACGGGCTATATTTTTTGGAATACAATGAAACTGGCCATGGTCATAGGAAAACAAAGCATGCAATTGCCTATTTAGTATAACAATATAAACATAACAAAACAAAGAAATTTGGAAATACTCCATACTATAAAATTTGATATTAGGAACTCCAGATAGAGTTACTTTCCACTAACTCATGGTAATAGAGTAAAATTTGAAACTGGACAAATTAACAGAGAATACAATAATCCTTGTGTTTTAAGCAATATTTGAAGTAAGTCCTTGCTCCAGGTAAAATAATAAAGTTGCAAAAATTTTGGGGGGTCACCCTCCGTTCCTTCTTCAATAGCTTTTTTTCCCTTGTTGAATGTGCCAGTGTCTGGACACCTAGTACTTTGATGCTTCTATATGGGTGATGTATACATTTAGGTATCAACAAACATTAATTTGCTACTTACTGTGTACCAGACACTGTATTCAATGATGTTACTATTAAGATGGATAACCTAGATTCCCTCTTCTCCCTGACCTTGTTTTTATCTTTAATTAAGGTTTTCTTGCCCAATTTGATTTCTTTCCAAACCTAGTTTTCCTTTTACCCATGGGAGTTTTATTCTATTTTATAGATGATATGATGAATGAATTATTGCTAGTGTATTTCTTAATGATATATGACCCCTTTCTGATAGTAAAAATAATAGTAATAGGATATTTTAAAAGTAAAAATAATAGAAAGCAGGTTTTTTTTTTAGTATCATAAGTGGGGCCAGCATTTTTTGAAGGTGAGGCTTGTTATAACATCTGTCTAATCACATCATCTAGAAAGCCTAGACTTATGATTACTTGGAATTTATGTTTCCCCAATTCACCTTGCTTTAGAGCCCATAAATTACTACTCTTATCTACTGAGGGGAAAAATATTGGAGAATTTGGTTGCTTGGCCAAAAGAAATTAACAAGTGTTGGGAAGCAAAATAAAACAGATAAATGGACTGGTTAATTAGCTTTGTCTCAAATGTACACTTTCCTTTTTTTTTCTTTAGGTAAAAATTCCAACTTCCCAGTGGCCAAATCACAATGAATTCTTGACAACCCCAAGAAAGAACTATTTGTAAATGAAAGTCGTCAGGGACTGAAATATAAGTGAAGAAATGACTGAATACTGACTCTATTTCTAGGCCCTGTTCTAGGCCCTGTGGAAATGCAGAAACTATGCCATAACTCATTTCTCCCTGGGACAACTAAATAATGCAAGCATGAAATACTCCAGAGTGTCAAAGTGGATAGAGATCAACATGAGTTGCCATGCTCAGGGATGACTCCATGGTGAGTTTTGATATATCCTTTATGTGTCTTTATGTCACAAAGAAAGAAATATGTGAAAATAAGCTTTAAGATGATTAAATTACCCCAATTTGCTTTTATTTACAGTTGTATAGTTCCTGAGGATAGTGTTTGAACTGAATTCATTTTGACAGCACAACAATACAATTCCCATGTTCAGTATGAGATTACACATTGTTGTACAGATCCATTACCTGCTTTTTTGCCTTTTCTTATATCTGGTTATCTACAATTCACCATGTAGTAGATAATTACCATCTTATTATATTTCCGTCTTAAGACGGAGCAGGCTAAATAAAACCAGAAGAACATGAAGAAAATCAGACAATTTCATTGAACCAATGAAATGTAATTTGTATTTTTTAAAACTGTGAACCATCGTGTGTATTTAAGAACATTTGGATCTCAGTGCTAGAAGAAGGCAAGGAAAAGGAGAAGCAAAGTACTCTTTTACTGTACTCAAAAAATTGGTTCATATTTTCCAAAAACGTATTTTCCTCCAACTACTCTTAAAATCCTTGGGAATTTTCATAACAAAAGATGCTCTAAGCACTCAGTGCATCCACAACAGAGATGCAATTATATGAATCACAAATAGGTAGTTTTTTCACACTTGATTTCCAAAAATCTGAATTTTTAAATTTTGAGATGGTGGGAGGACCACACTCTTTTATAATGAGTAGTAACAAACAACAGTAGCTGGTATCTCTACCTGTTGTATACATGGCTAGAAAGGGTAAAATACAAATCTCTCTCTTATTAAGCATGTATTGCACAGAGCAAAAGGTCTCTAAGAGATCCTGACTTGATTTTTTTTTTCCTTATAGCTCTATGTAACACATGCTTAATCAAGTAGGGTCATAATTTGAGAGCAGTCAGATGGTTCTCTGTTCAAACATATCTCTTCTACCAGTATGCCAAAATTATAAACTGTCCATCATTAGAATCCTTTTTAGTTAAGACATTAATGTTTCTTATTAAAATGCAAATATATTATTAGACATTAATATCTTATTACTAATTAGTTAATCAATTTTATCCTGACAAAGAGAGGGACTATGAGACAGTGGGAGATTGGGCTCGGGCAAGAATATTTATGAGGTGAAAGATCAGCAAAGGCCTGAACCATAGGGCATTTCTGGGAGAGAGTTCAGATGAAGCAGCACCAAGGAAGGATTGTAGGAAGGCAGATAATATTCTGGGAGCATTCAGACTTTCAGATCTCTCTCAAATCTTGATACCAGAATAATCATATATGCTAACTGAGCCAGTGACCTGACCTGAAATGTGTGTGTGTACTGGAAAGAAGGGAAGAGTCATATGTACATGGCTTTCATGGATTTGCATTCTGATAATTTAGATTTACTTTGGAGGAAAGATGTAAGACAGAATTCATGATTTTTCTTGGACATATAAAATGCCTAAATTTGAGCACATAACATGACCACAATTTGGA
The DNA here is from genome assembly GCF_018350155.1 of Leopardus geoffroyi. Taxonomy (NCBI): domain Eukaryota; kingdom Metazoa; phylum Chordata; class Mammalia; order Carnivora; family Felidae; genus Leopardus; species Leopardus geoffroyi. The sequence goes on from NC_059339.1 coordinate 60,978,771, forward strand.
GAAATTATTGTGGTGTTGAGAGATACTGAGAACACACAGCAAGACAAAATAAAATAATAATGATTAATAATAATAATAATAATAATAATAATAAGAGTTTAGGCAGCAGCCAGTGCACAGAGAGACTATGCAAAGGTGAAGAAATGATAGAGAAATGTGAAAGAGCGTAAAGGAAGGGCAGCTGGGTTGGCATGAAAGTTGTCTCTGGATGTTTCACTCTTGTCCTTCCCATGTAACATCCTCAGAGAACAGTCCTCTCTAGTCAGTAAATCCTAGTTCCTGCGGTTCCTTCTACAAGGAGAACATTAGTTGGCATAAGTCGTGGTCGATATTAATAATAGCTAAATACTTTGAACCCTTGCAATATATCAGGCACTCTGCTAAGCATTTTATATGTAAAGGTTATGGTTATGGTTATATGGTTAAAAAGGCCACGACATACAATAAATTACAAAGTCATCTAGAGAAACCATCTCCAACATAGAAATGTATTTAAATGTAGTGCTTTAGCCTGTCTTTCCAGACATTAGGATAGAAAGGCTTTCTTTCTGTCTCACCTTCTAAATAATAACAAATACTTTAATGTCATAACACATTACCACTTCACTCACTATCAACACTTTGATGCCTAGAACATTTACATGCTTATAATTTTTAATTTCTTATTCAGTTCTCAAAACAACCTTGGAAATAATGATAAGAAAACTGTGACATAAATTAGGAAAGAAATTTGCCCAAGTCACACAAGAATAATTATTGGAGTCAGGTTTTAAACCCAGGCAGAGTTTTGAGGCAGAGCTCTCAATCACAAGACAGAGTGTATGGCTTATGGGCCTTGAGTTGGTGTGACCTCAGTAAGTCTCTGATCTCTCATTGGTCAAATCTGTAAAATATAAGGGGTGGCATTGGAATTCTGAAGTCCTTTCCAGCTTTTAAATTCTATGACTCAATCCTAGTGAGGCTATGGGGAAACAATCATAATCATATTCCACTGAAGGGTCTAAATGTAGATTGCTTTATAGCAGAAACTTGTCAATGTATTATTTCATTTGTAAGAATCCAACCCAGGATTCAGAAGACATAAAGGCAAAACGTGGTAAATGAGAATGCTTATCTGAGGTGTATGGATACTAGCAGACAATTTGGGAAAGGGGTTGATTATTTACATTTTGATACATGATCATACTCTTATTAATATCATGTTTTAAAAAAATAATGATATTGAAAAAGTTCACAATAGTAGGAAAAAAATAAAACAAGTTATAAATTATAAATATGAGACTTTCCAGTCTTGATTTATATTTATGCATACATGTGAACAGTGTATGTGTTTATATCTTTTAAAGGTAAATGCTTGCAAGTATTACCTTTTTTGGTAACATCACTATTCATAATTTCTATTTCCAAAATTTCCCCCAAACCATTACTTTTTTTTTTTTTTTAATTTTTTTTTTTCAACGTTTATTTATTTTTGGGACAGAGAGAGACAGAGCATGAACGGGGGAGGGGCAGAGAGAGAGGGAGACACAGAATCGGAAATAGGCTCCAGGCTCTGAGCCATCAGCCCAGAGCCCGACGCAGGGCTCGAACTCACGGCGCGAGATCGTGACCTGGCTGAAGTCGGACGCATAACCGACTGAGCCACCCAGGCGCCCCTAAACCATTACTTTTATAATCAGAAAAATAAAACAATTTGAAACAAAATATATTCAACAATATATATCAAATTCCATGAACAATTTCCCTCTTTTACTTTTTCCATTCCCCATATCTTACTTAGCAAATCAATGAGAATCTAGTCTAAGGCTGACTAGAAAGTCAGGATCCCTCAGGAACTCGTCATGTTCTTGTTGCAACCACTTGGAAAAATCTGTGGAATGGCCGTATACTTTTGGAATGATTGCAAGAATTCCTGCATGGAGAGCATGCTGATGGCAGCAAGTTATCCATGGTCTGAGACCCTATTTCTGAAGGCTTGTGTAGTGCTGTTAAACCCATGGTCATCTGATGCTGCCTCTAATAGTATGTAACATGTTGTTTGCACTCAATAAATTTTAAGCCATAGTAATCAATAATAATAATAATGAGGCAATAAAAAATAACTGAACTCAGTAGCACTGATGCAGTAGCTCTTTATGAGTTCCCGATAGGGAAAGCAAGATATAAGCAAAACTAGGAAGGCCATAGTGTTCAGCATGAGAGACCTTCCAGAACAACCTGCGAAGCAGAACCAATCTTAAGTGTGCACACATATGGGCATGTAGTAATGCCAGTTTGCAATTCTAGGAATCAGGGCTGATTAAATAGTGTAAGAAGGACTGGAAAAAATTTTCCTGACTCCGATTATCTCTCAATTGTATCTATGCTGTTATGATAACAAGGTTTGACAAATCTGAGAATGTCATGAACTTGATTGGGTATACAGGCAAACCCAGTGTGAACTTGTCCCATTGTAATTCTTATCTTCCCCAAGGAATCTGTTTAAGTCATCCCAATCTTGGTGTTCTTTTCCCTTCCATACTGGAGTTAGCACTTGTCACCTTATTGGTGGCTTCAGATATTTGAATATTTTACTTTGTACCTTGGATGTATTTATGCACTTTTCCCTCTGTATCTTCTTTGTGAATTTTCCAAATTATAGGATTATTTGCTTGGTTTTTGTTGTTGTTGTTTTTGTTTGTTTGTTTTTTGTTGTTTGTTTTTTATCCTACCAACAAGTGATGTTAGAAAGTTAAGGCTCCTGTGAGCAAGACATTGGTCTACTTCTAGGAAACAACAATGGAGTAGAAAGAGGGGCCTGAGCACTTGATATGTACATATTTATTTCTTCTATTATTTTATTTCCTTCTTTGTTAGAATGTAAGTTGCAGGAGGGTATAGCTTTGTTTTATTCATAATGTAACTCCAGTCACTGGAAAAGTATTTGGAACATAGGGAGCACTCGATAAATATTTCTGGTGAACAAACAAAAAAAAAATATATATATATATATGAAAAAATATATATATATGAAAATATATATGAAAATATATATATATGAAAAAAATATATATATATATGAAAAATATATATATATATATATATATATATATATATAGGAAAAGTTGCCCTCCCAGAAAACATATATCACTATGAGAAGTCATCTCATCAATTCTCAAAAAAAGGCCTTTTAAATCCATGGGGCTTGGCCAGGTGAAGGGGTGGAGCAGCTGATTTGAGAACATTCAGCCTAAAGGTGACACAATTCCCTTGTATCTATTAGAGCACTGTGCGAATTCATCTATTTTCCCAGCCCCTGACAGTGACCCGATTACTTTCTGACACTTAATTGTGACAGATCAAGTACTTCTCCTTGTCCATCTTTCATCACGCTTTGTGATCCAAGACACTGACTTTAAGCTTGTTTAATCCAAAACAATCACAATTGACCAGGCCAAACAAAACAAAACAAAACAAAAACAAAAATCATAGGTTTGGCCACGAAGGGGATATTCACTAAATACCTATTGTGTCAAATGACACTCTACTTGCACAGCAGCCATCACAGGAAAGAAATTCCTATGTGTATAAGACACAAAGTATAAAAGACTTATAATGATAATTGTTATTATTCAATAATCTCTCTTTGTTTTCAGTTAATACACAGAGGAAGTGGATTATGCATTTTCACTGAGCTTTCAATTATATAGCTGTAGATAGTAAATATGAGATATGCATATGTTGGAGAATTAAGACTATTCTGACTTCCCCTGACACCTATTTTTAGGTTTTGCTGAAAGTCTCTGTGTGACCAGGGAATTGAATAATAAAATACATGATCAAACAAAATTTAAGGAGGTTGTTGTCTACTGTTGAGTCATACTCCACAAATAGCATGTTCAGACACTCTCAGATAAAGATTTGTTCCTGTATTTAATGCTGTGTGCCTGTGTGTGTGTGTGTGTGCGTGTGTTTTCACTAAGGATGTCACGTCTTTTTCAGAATGTAGGTTGTTTGGGTTGAAAGGTTTCCTAGTGCTACCCAGAGGTAGCAAAGGAGCAGGCCTAAGAAGCATTTCTGGATTGTTAGTCTATTGTTTGAAGACCTATGTTTAGGATCCCTGCTTTGCTTTGAGCAGGGAGATTTATTTTTCATCTACTCCAAAAGATTTACCTTTGTCTTCCTCAAAATTAATCTCAGACTTTCTCATCTGAAAATGTCCTTAGGGATCATTTTGCCAATCCCTGATCTTAAAACATGAAATTCATTCATCCCATGCTGAATGGGTGGTCATCTAACAAATTCTGGGCTGAGAAAATTTAAAAAGTAGAAATTCAAGGCCTGCATGTTAAATGTGAGATAGCAGCAAAACCAAAGAGACAGGATCCCGGGAAGAATAAAGGACAATTGACTTTCAGAAAATTTGAAAAAGAGATATAATATCAAGTCTGATACCAAGTTGATCAGTGTCAGGAAACATCACCTTTTACATGAAAGTAAATCAACGAGACCCCCTCCTCTTCACCCATACCTCTTTCACAGTCCAATTAAAATCATGTTTTCTTTGAACACACAGAAAAAAGAAGAAAGTGTCTGGGCACGTAAGGGACATCAGTCGTCTGGTTCTGCAGACAGGTGCATTTGTCATGCCCTGGGGAGCAATGACGGTAGTTTCATTTTATTAATTGAGAAGATTATACATCCATGATAGCTACGTTTCCTCATTCTCCTTCTTGGAGAGAGGATGGAGGAGCGAAGTGAACATTCCATAGTTAAGCAGGAAAAGCCCCCCCCCTTTTTGTTTTATTGCATTCTAATTAAGCATGATGGGAATGAGAGATCCTACAGCAATGCAGCAGGCTTGAAACACTGACAAGGTCAATTATCTCCTGATAAGCCTTGCACCAGCAAGGATTAATAATATGACTAATATTAATTGAATGTGAGTTCATTGAGTTTTATTTCTTATTTTAAAGTTCTCTTGGCAGGTGTGCATGCCATGGTGCACAGAGAATGATGGATGGAAGTGGCAGAATCACTAATAAGCCCTTAGACCCCCATGGCCCACTGGGCACAGAGAGGATGCAGGTTTGAATTTTTTTCTGGGTTTCCAAAGAAACCCTGGCAGAAACCTAAAAGGGGCAAGTTTTATAGTGTAATTTGTTCCATGAATAAAGAAAGTGTGAGAGATTTTAGACTTGTGGATTCAGAAGTTCTCAAAAGTGCAACTAACTGATAATGTCACTTATGGTGAATTCGGTCTAGTTGCTTTCTATAGAAAAAAAAACAGAGAGGAAAGAGGGAGGACAGGTCCTACTTTCTTTAATGGGATCCAAACTCACAGATAAATTGGTTTTTATATTATTATATGATTCCATAAATTCACATCTCTCCTTTTCAGAGTTGGGAAGAAATGTAAGGGGTGGCATATTCTAAAACACAGAGAATACAGTGATTTCTTATTTTTGAAACATTGATTCTATAAAACAACATCACACCATACACACACACACACACACACACACACACACACACACACACGTATATACATATATATAGTAAATCCTGTATAATGTTCACTTTAATTTTATGCATGAAAGTAGTTAGGAAATTAGGAAAGTATGTCCATGGATAAGACTTTCTTCAAATGAATTGAAAGATGAACGCCAAAGCATATACAGTGTGTTGTGATCCTGAAAGTGATTTCATTGACTTGGGAATTGAGATATGCTATTTTGGTCCAATTTCTTCCCCACACATTGGCATGCTTTCATATCCAGAGGTATGGCTTCCACTCACTGATTCCATAAATTCACATCCTCCTTTTCAGAGGTTGGAGGGGATGTAAGGGGTTGCATATTTGAAAGCACAGAAAATATAGTAATTCCTTGTTTTTGAAACCCTGATTCTATAAAACAACATCACACTTTATTTTACTAATCCTTTGTGTTTGCTTTAAATAAGTGTTCAGTTAAAATGATTGTTACTCGTGGAAATGAACATGAGAGAACCAAGGAAAGAACCAAGTACAACAAATAACATAAAGGACCTAAAAGCAATTTGAGCACAGCTTTGTCGACGCTTTGGAGTTATTAATTACATGTGAGATTCTAAACACAATTTCGACTTCCAATTTAACCATCTTTAAATTTTTCCTACCCACCTCAGTGAAATATGAAAGGAACCTCTCTCCCCTGAACTTATAACGCAAAATTGGGTAACTCTAACTTGGCAACTAGAAATTACCTTTACTATTTGTATCTCTACCATTTTTCAATTCAACTTATATATAAATCTGCATTCTTTAATGTGGTCTGGTCTAATCTCTTCCATAGAGAAATTACTTGAATATGGAGTCCATGTCTTTAACAATTTCATATCCTGTACAGTAGCATGTGAGGCAAAGGATGCAGTCAGTGCTATGTATTACATTGAGTAACTAATGCTCCAACTTGTTCAATATTCAAAAAATGACAGGAAATCAGTGACAGGCATAATCAAGGCACATGTGGAGGCGTTTCGCCCCAGGTGATCCTGATAACTTCTAGACAATCATCTGGATTTAGCAAATGATAATCATGCTGGGGAGAGGAGCAGAGATCATAGGACACAGTACCTACTATTCAGAATGAACATACCATAATGGGAAGGGGGAGAGAGGGGGTGAAAGAAGAAACAACTTTTACTGCAAAGCAGAGAGGAGAGGAGATTCATTTGTGGCAAAACAAAGCCATAAGCCAGACTCCTCCAGAGGCACCAGAAGTTCAGAGCAATGAAAAAGGCGCTGGAGAGGTTAGGACCATCTGTAAGTTTATATGTTGATAGCTTAGGGGGGAAACAATTACAATTATTCAGAAATACTGATGAGAAAGTTCATAATTAAGGAAACCGAGATTTAAATAGAATATAAATAGTTGGAGGTATTGTTCTCTGTTTTGCTGATTTCCTTATTTTTCCTGTGATCTACCATTTTACATCATCCAGGACGAGTGAAAGATCCAGGGCCTGATGATACAGTTTCTGATACACAACGTGCCCAGTGATTTTGTCCACTTATTTGTCCTCCTCTGTGAGTGGCATTGGCAACAACACCCACCACAAAGTGACAGCAGTCGACGGCTAGAATATTACAGTCTGATGCATGTGACTGGGGTTCAACGAAAATACATCAGGAAGGATGAAACCCTTCCAATCCAGTCATACACTTTGCTCTGCAATTTTCAAAACCAAAGTACCTGGAGTCTCTATTGAAACACAGTGCAATGTCCCTTCACCCGTGTCTTTCAGAATGCGATCTGACATTTCCTTCTCCATTTTCCATTTTCTCAGTTAAATGCAATGCATATTTATAGATGGTATTTATTTTACTTCTGCCTTCTCTTAATGAATTCCTATGAAGTAAATAGAGGTGGGGGCCCAGAATCTAGACAGACATCTTCCCAGTTACCATGATGGAGAGAGTGACAAGTTGGGTTTGGAGTCACACTCTGTGCTTATATTTGGAATTATACATTACTGAAATGATGCTTAACAGTTTTCACATAATAATGTCTATTCGCCCTTACAGAATTACCTGTACCCCTACTCTTTCTAATTCTGTTAGATGGTAAAGATCCACTTGGTATGAGACGGCACTCTTGATGAGGAGGCAGGCAGTTCTACCTTTATACTTGATAGTGGGAGAAATAAGACAGGTTACGCCTGCCAGTGGCTAAATATTGGAATCTAAATTTTCTTCTGGTGCCTAAAAACCATTTTGAAGCCCCTTTCTCAGAAAGGGGAAGACATAGAATTTCCCTCTCTCTTATCCATAATCCTAGTACACACTCTTTACATTTCTCCCTCTAGAATCCTGAAGCTTCAGATCATCGTGCAGCATGATACGGAAGACTGCATGTGGTAGTAGGTGGAGACTCATCAACGCTGAATGGCACATAAAGCATTGACTTTGAATTATAAACCTGCAGTGTAAGATCTGTGTGTTTTTGGATAAGTTACATACATTCTCTGAGCCTCACTTACCATTCTTAAAATGAGAATATTAGCTTATATTCTAGAATGTGAGAATTAAAGGAAATAATCTATGCAAAGCATCCATTTCTGAGAAAAGTAAGAAAGAGATGGGGCTAACTTAACTCAGATGGGGCTAACTTAACTCATCTGGAATTCAAACTCCTTTGTCATAAAATGAAAGTGTCCTCATAATTAATACTCTACACTTTAATGGGCCTGTCACTAACCTTGTGATTCAACAGTAGTGCAAACGCATGGAGCATTCATTTCAGGTTGGTGAGGCTGTACTGCAATCATCCCTCTGTGAGAGATAAGGAAACTGAGGCTTAAAGAAATAAATTATGTGCCCTAAGTCATACAGGTGACTGGTAGAGTCTAAACTATTTGACTTCAGAGGGCCAGTTTCATTTACTGCAACACATTTTATAGGTATTACTATCCCATTCAATGGATAAAATAAGACAGGTCCTTTGTTAAAACACTGGTAAAGAGGAGGAAGATAAACCTATGCCATGTTAACTCTGCAATACTTTTAAAAATATCATTGGGAAATGTTACCTCAAAGACAACCCTTACATGTAGGGAATTATCTTATGCAAAAGTGAAAGTTTACTTTCCATGAAAATATGAATAGGAGACCTCAATTTATGCCATTATGAACTGGGAGTTGTTTTTTAGAATGTGGTGGGTTTGTGGTTTGGTGTGGTTGGTGTTTTTGTTTTGTTTTGTTTTGTTTTGCATCTGGGTTGTTTCAGATATGACATGATAACATATACAAAAGTTCTTTGAAAAGTAGGCAGGCTTATGCTTGTGTCAGATAAATCAATGGCTTACTTGCCAGTAGGTAATTTTGAACAATCTCAGCTCTTCTGTATTGCCATTCCTGAAGAAAAAGCTGTAGGAGGAGATATTTTTTAAGCAAACGTTCTTAGCAGCAAGGGAAATAATCTCCATGCTCTTAATATTGCTGAAGGGAAATGACATATAGCCTCCTCAGCCCCCTATTTGAACAACTGTGTACAAAAGAAGGTAGCAAAGTAGAAGCAGAAAATATAAACTGATAAAGGTGAAAAGGGACTGGTAATAGCAGCCAGAAAAGGAAGGTGGTAGAACTCCTAACATGCCCTGGAATTCAGAATACATTGCCATTACCAGAAGGACAGGTGTACAAACTTGGACATCCTACAACCATGATTTTTATTCATGAAAATGACTCTAAGACAGTAAGAAAGTGTGAAACTATTCTCATAGTTACCCATTTAAGAAGGCAGAGATTTTTATAAAAAATTCTTTCCAAAATTTTAACATAAATATTAAATATTTTTACTGCTTTATATTATGATTTTGAGTGAGTGCAGCAGATGATTGACTTACTGCCTGAGACAAAATGTTGCAGCATAACGGCTCCCTTCAATAAAGTGACTGAATATGTCTACACATATAGCAATCCATGTTGAGTGCCTGTAAGAAAAGTGGTTTACTAGAAAACGTTCTCTCAAATAGGGAAGTGGTGACCAAAAATTGTCACCACACCATATGAGTCCATATCTTCAGTGCTGATACCGATTGATTCCACTAGAGGAGACATCTATTTAGTATCACTTAAACCAAGGAACTGGTCTATCAGATGGTTCTGTGCACTTCAAATGTGGTGACTAGTCTGAAAAGATTGAGAAGCACCCCTAGTGTAAATAAGAAATGGAGGAACCACAGATGTGCTAGTGTCTGAGGAAGAATTTATTTCAGTCTGGTGATCTTATCCAGTCTCATTATTTCAAATATCACTCATATGCTGACAGTTTGTTTTTCTAGCCCATACTTTTCTCTCGAATTCTAGATTTAGTCTTCCTACCACCTGATTAACATTTTTTCTTTGGGTATATACTAGACACATGTTTAAAACTGGCATGGATGGGGCATGAGCTACTCATTAAGGATGACTAGAATTTGGCAAAGAAGAGAGGAGGTAGAGAAACACACACACACACACACACACACACACACACACACGAGCATGGGCATGTGCACACCACTTCCCCCCCACACACATGTACCAGAACAGAGTTGTACAAAAGCATGGCATAGATCGACCGGGAGAAAAAAGGAAAGTCACAGTACAATTATGATAAATGGGAATCTTATTTTGCAGAAAGGAAAAATACCACATTTTATCTCCAAATATGATGGAAGGAAAAGAATGAGAAATTTTTCACTGCCTGTATGAAGGGTTCAGATAAGACACAAAAACAGAAGAGTTAAACATTGCATTTTTAATTTTAAGATTGCAAGTGTCCCCAAAATTCTTATTGATAAATCACTTTCTGGAACCACTTCAGATTTCCAACTAATCCCCAGTCTTCAATAGAAAGAGAAGAGAAATCAAAATGTGCTATCAGAATTTGGGGGGATTTTGTTCACGTTCTATGCCAAGTCAAGGCCCGGTCCAGAAATCAATCAGGTTCTATTGCCACCACCTACCCTCCACCTTGGCATATTCCTCATCATATTCAGGTGGCTATAGTTTTTATTATTGCAGCCCAGATTGCCTTCCTCTAACTCTTTCCCAGCAGCAGTGAACTTAGAGGCAATAGGATAGCAGGAATCTTCCTTTACACCTCCTCTTTACCCCTAGTCTTTATTGCCTGTGCATTGCAAAAACAAGCATGAAAAAATAAGACAATTTCCAAAGACAGTGTAAAATCCCAAAAGGTAACATATAACCATCTGGAGTACAACAAGCACATCATATTTTCTTTCTTTAGCAAGACAGTTCCAAGTTTTATGGAAGGCATCCCAGTAGGCAAAGACCTACTAGCTGTTTGTAACTCTTTAAAAAATTTTTTAAAAAATAATAAAACTGCAATGTTTCTTTAATGTCACAATCTGAATTATAAGCAGAGAGTTGGCACATCTCTCATTTTATTCATTCTAATTACAATTGCCTTGTCACTGAGATGCCAACCTGACGAAGAGCAAATCAGGTAGCAAATCCCCAGGGGCCGCTTAGTAACAGGAAGGCTGTCTCCAGTGGAATCAACGTGACAATTTCTTCTTTCCCTCTTCAAAGTCGAGAGTCCCCCTGGACAAATTCACATTTGATTATTTTCGCTAGGCTCTCTGTCTTCAACTGCTTGATTAGCATCTCAGTCACCTAAGAAATTAGACTAAAGTTTGTGACCATTAAAAGGAAACCAAAGCATGTGCAAGGGTGTCTGCTCGAGCATGCAGCACACCTATGAAAATCCATGCTCTTAACTTGACACTAAGTACTGACACCAATTCTACTGTGTAAGGGCCACTCTGTGTGTGTGTGTGTGTGTGTGTGTGTGTGTGTGTGTGTATGTGTTGCTGTTTATGTTCTTAAGAGGTGATCTTTTCACACAGCTCAATCTAGAAATGTGAAGTCAAGTTCGAAAACCATAGGCAAAGGTTGGTAGTTGCTTCCATACGTACCTGCTTTTCCTTCCTCTAACTTTCCAGCAGCTGTGCTTAGAGATAAGACCACTGTGCCTATTGCTACTGAAATGTTTAATATAAAACCGCATTCTCTCTGGTAAAACACATTTGTATACAATGGTGCAATTAACATTAGAAGAGAATTAATATATCAAATAAAAAAACATTCCAAGAAAATTATTGGGATAGTCTCCTCTCAGTCCATTGCCAACCATTGCTTGTGATTGATCAATGGCCCAGGAAACAGGATAGAAAAGAGACCAATGGAGCCAGAATTCTGCCTTCAGAATCTTTCTTGTACCTCTTCCCTGATGTCCTCCTTAACTATCCTGGTTGATGGGACAATAATTCTTAAATCTTGGTGTATATAAGCAGCAGGTAACTGGGCACCTAGAACAGACATTTCATTTCACTACAGGTGAGCTGTAGCTCAAAACCTGCATTTTAACAGTAATCAGGGTGAATATACTAGGAACACTACCACAGTTACTCTCTCAATTCCAAAAACCTATAATGATAATGTCTATATCATAAAACTGTCCCATAGCTCAACTAGGGCGAACTTTTAATTATGATGTATGTCAGCTCCTCCCAAGCAATTTTCAAGAAAGGCCTGGGTATTAACATTTTCTTTTTGCTACATAACACACTATACATAATAAGTGCTCAATAAATGCTTGCTTCTAGGAGTTGATTTAATGCAGAAACCAAAACTATTTTGCTTAAATGTCTTCTTTCTAGAAGGTAAAGTTTCCTTTGCCAACATATAGACCATATACCTTTAGAATTCTAAATTATTTCAGAAAAACTTTAGTCTGTTGGCTATGGGTGACTAACTCTCCCAGGAGATAGCAGATCTCCAAGCTACATCTCTGGCTCAGATGAGGTGAAATGATTCAGTGTTGTTTCTGTCCAGTATACGGTTGATGGTTTGGCTCCTCCACTCATGGTCACTTGAGCTGTCCAAGCTGAAAAAAATACACCTTTTCATAGGACTACAAGGTCAGCCAACAAGAACAGAGTTATATTAGCTTGGATATAGAGTAAACACTGTAGCTTTGGACCTTCGTGTCAGAGAATAGGTTCATATTCTCCTTATGCTCAGAGATCAGCAAATTGAATTATCAGCCTTCAACATGACAGTTCTGTGCCCAGAGCTTTGGTGCTTCAGGGAATGTAGAAGAGTGAGATGTTGTCTTTGCCCTCAAGTATCTTGCAATTTAGTTTGGCAGACAGATGATACAATGAGTTAAATAAAATAAGAATAAAAACTTAAATAACACTTAATGATAGAAGGGCACTAAGTATGTCATTGTGTGCCAAAGAGTAAGAGTCCTAGAGGCATTGAGGCAAGAGAGAAACGATCTGGGGTGGTCTGAAAAACCCTCAAGATGGAGGTGGATCTGGCTGAAGAGAACAAATGAGTAGATTTGAATATATAGGTTTGTCAGCCTGAGTGGAAATGGATGCAGCCAGAAGTATGAGACAGGCAAAACTGGCCTTGTCCCTTTCTTTGTTCCTCCTATAAATTGGCACTTATTTAAAGGTCTGTCATCCAACCCATCACATTAGACCTTCCTTCTCTGATCATTCTTCCCATCCACTAAAAACTTGCCAAGTCATACATTCACATATTTTCTTGCTTTTACAGAATATATTATTTAGACAACCCATTTCGTACTCAGGTGTTACATTGCATAATACACATTTTTCTATGTTCACGCAGCTCCCCTCTACTCATTGAAACTTCTGTTTACTATATTCCATCTTCATGCTGCCAACTTGCAAATCAATGAATTAATCCCTACAAAAATAATAAATGAGAAACTCAAGGGAAGCCCTGACATTAGGTAAATAAGGATACACTTTGCTGAGAGACTGGGGAAAAGTCTCAAGCCACATCAGGAGGGCTATGACGCACATAGAGTAAGTCCTTAGCAGCAGGAGATGTTCTCTCAAGTCTAAGAGTTTTATCTTTCATTTAACCAAATTTCTATATTTGTCCATATCCTACTAACACCTGTTCACAAAAACAACATATCTTAATCTGACTCTACCCAAAAGGACTATGGCTTCCAATTACTTAGGAGGAAATGGCCCTTTTGAGCCTGTATAGTAGATTCCTCCCTATCTCTTCAAATACCATTGCCATTGCCCAGTTGCTCACACAGTTATTTCATTTCATTATTCTCTTTACTCTGTATTTTCTTGCCGTAGCATTTTGCTCAAGTGCTCCATCCTGCATGAGAGTCTTTGTTCTCTCTTTTTATCTACTCAAAAGCATCCCTCCAGACCTAGACAAAGCCTAGAAATTTTCCAGATGTTATTATTTTTTCTTCTACACCCTTGGATGTAGAGGCATAGGCATTTAACACATGGGATGGGATTTGATTGCATGTGTACACATGTATGTGTATGACTCCAGAGCATTGGGAGAGCCATTATTCATCTAAGTGTGTACTGTTTGAAAAAGGGTAGAGTTTGGTCACAGGAACTGGAAACAGTTTGTACTGGAACTCTTTGCCTCAGTTGCTGGAGGGAACAGACTTCACTGCTATATCCAATGTATTTTTATAGGTCCACACAGGACTTCATTGATGATTCCACAAAGATGCTTTGCTACAAAGATGATTCCACATCAAGCTTGCCTAATCTACTTGACTGTCTCCAAATAGAGACTTTTCCACAGTAGGAGTAAAACACATCTCAGATGCTTTTCTCTTCTACAAGAGTAAAGTGAGTTGCATATACCTGGGTAGTAGGAGGTATGTAAATTGCAAAGCAGATAAGCATTTACAAAATCATTGTCCTTTGTGGGGATAGGATGGTCCCTGTACATTCCTGTGAGGAGGGCGTGATTGTATGTATATCTGGCTCAAATTTTTAAAAAACCATTTGACAAAGCAAGTTCTCTATTTTTCAAATCACTGCTTCCAGCTTCAGTTTAATAGCAGATTAAGCAGTTCAGTCTGTCTGGGCCTGAGCCAATAAAACTCATTTGTAGTATTTAGTGGATGGCTCTGGTGATCAAAGATGGTTGCAAAGCCACCTTTTCCCTCAGGTAACCATTCAACTACCAGAAATGTGTTCCAACTATGAGCAGCAAGTTTAAAAAACAAACTCAAGTGTGACTCAAAGCTAATATAAATCAATCACCATTAAAACCTTTTGGAATATGCTCTCTTTTCCACAGTGCTTCATGTCAAATACCAATGAGCATGTCATATATTATTATTCCCCAGGATCTTAAGAGAATGAAGATATCAACAGCCATTTAGATAGGCACCAGGAACTTAAATGAGACTAAAGTGAATGAAAACAAGACTTAACCAAATGACAGTTTTCTCTTTTACAGTATCCTTAAATATGTCCCAGAGTTACATCATATAATTATTCAATTAAATAATAAATCCACTTGTAGCTAAGGAAGGAAGAGAGAAGATTCAAAGATGAGGGAGGTTTGGAGGGATGGAATGTTTTCCATGCTGGGAATGGCAGCTTTGAGAATCAGTAAGATTAGAAAAAAACAAGCAGGCAATTCTCTATACAGGCACCTGTGGGACAGCTGACTTAATCCCAACCTGGAGACTCCAGAGAAAGAGTGAAAATTTTTCTAATATAGAGGGAATTCATGTAAAAAAAGTTTAATTTAGGCCTAGAAAATGGACCTAGTTTGGGAATGATTCCCGGAAAATGCTGGAAATGGCAGAAAATGTGTTAAAATAATTTATAGGGTCCAGTTGCACTTCATCAAATGATTAACGGTATTCCATCTGCTTTCTAAATATTCCCACCTTCTACTAATTCCTCTGAAATTTTGCCATTTCAGTCAAGCTAAAATTTATTAGCACCCACTTACTGTGATTTACATGCAGGATGATTTGCACGCCTCTTTCCTGGGCTATTTGCATGTCTTTATCCAGGATGCAGCTTATTTGGGGGCACATTTGATTTATAAGCATTTGGCAAGTCTGCCCTTCTATTCTTTTTTCTTTTTGATTCATGCAAGGGCAGAATTATATTCCTGGGGCTCATTCATTCCCTAAGAACTTAATTTTTTAATGAAATCTTCCCATTTGGTTAAAAATTTGTGAAAAATTAGATTCAATCTCCTTTGCTTGGGTACAACAAAAGTAGTAGTTAGAATTAGGACTTCCCTTTGGTAAAATTTTAAACTAGATAAAGTTTGTATACAGTGGCTGTGGGCTCACCATTCTATGACTCTATTTTGTTCCTGCTACCTAACCCTCTCTTTATGCTTTACCTCAAAATACATAGATATCACTTTAAAAAAAAAAAACTCCCATATGCAAATCTTCCCTCTCCCTACCATTCTGTCTCTTTACTCCCTTTTCTACCTTTTGAGGACCACTGCTCACTGGCCTGCCCTTAACTGTCAAGAGAAAAATGATTGAATAAAATTATACCGCCAGCATGAGAACAATGCCTGCTTCCATGAGGCAGCTGGGATTTGAAATGGAACACTTAAAGAAACAACTCCTTAATTATAATTTCATAATTTATAATGAACCATTCACATACAGTATGAACTTAAATCCTTAAAACATTCTACAGTATCATAATTATACATATTTCAGTTTTATATTAGGGGACACTATGGCTCAGGAAAGAGGGGGACACTATGACTCAGGAAAAAGATTTAGGGGAAGGTTGTGGATAATGGGGCATTCAGAATCTGGCCAACTATCACTGAATTCTGTAAGTTCCCACTCCTGCACTGGCTCCTTAGTGCTATGGGACAATGCACTAGTGTTGGAGATTTATTTCTGGAGCAAACTATGAGATGCATTTTCTCCTGGGCTAGACAGCTTTCTTTTATCTTTCAAATCAAATTACCCAGGTGGCTTCCTATTCTGCCTAAAACTGAGGAAGAGGAGGATAAAATGCATGAGGAAATGGTTGAGTACAACTACAGGGGAATTTAATTTAGGAGGTGATCTCATGAGGCCTCATGCCCACACAAAACAGTCCACAGCAGGTCGGTCATTCTTGTCAGATTCTCCAATCAGCCTATTTCCATTTTTAGTCTAATGTTGTTCCGTGACCTTGTCTTGTGGCACAGCCAGACAATATTGTGGGAGAAACAGGAGCAGCAATAGCCTAATTATACAATTACATATTCATTTACCCCCTAGAGAGCCTAAGACTTCTGAGAGCCAAACAAGAAGTGGTTGGCTGGAGACTCATTTTGAAAGATTGCTTCACCCCAAGATATAGAACCTTATCCACATATGGAACATAAAATTATCAGCTGAGTTGCATTGGTAGATGTCAGGAGAAAAATTAAATTACTGGGGACATTTAAAATTCATAGAAATGTAACCAGATTTAGAAATGTATAATAAAGTCTGCATTATTTGGCACGGTAAATTTTATCAGTGTAAGATCATTCATACTCAGATTGTGTCCAAACATTTTATTATTTGAGCAAGTCATCATCAGGACTGTCTTCTATTTTCTACCTATGCTATTTTTACTCCTTTCTGATATAAGGGATGAGATGCTAGGTAAGAGTAGGGACTTTAATAAAAAAGAGATTTAAAATAAAAGGAAGAGCAATCATACCCTACCAAGTCCCCTTCTACTTTTATCTATCTTAAAATTGATTAATTCATGATTAGTTGACTAATTGTCTTTCTTGATAGTAGTGGTATGTCCTGACATCTACATCAGATAGTAAGTATTTTAGGCTTTGCAGGTCACATGTCCTGTCTCAATTCTTGACTCAATTCTGCTGTGATAGCACAAAACTAGCCTTGGAAAATATGTAAATCAATAGATATGACTGTGTTTCAGTAAAACTTTATTTACAAAAAAATGCAGCAGGCTGCATGTGGCCCATGGGCATGTAGTTTGCTAACTCTTATTCTATAGAGTCCACAAGATATTTCAATATGGTAGTAATATATGTTAGGGGAAGGTAGGTCATTGTTCCTTTTCCACTGTCTCCATTTTCAAAATTGTTGTAATAACTAAAGAAGATTAATGAGTTCATTATTTTTCATAGTACCTCTTCAATTTATTATCAAAATACCTCATCAGAATAATATAAAAGCAAAGGTATAATTTTACTGAGCAAATCTCAAACATCTCTAACAACTTCTAGAAAAAAGTCCAAATTTTTGCATTCAGGGTCATTTCAGTGGATAAAATTTGGGCCCCATAATGCACTTGTGAGATTACTCTGCTATAATCAAACATAAATATCTACATCTACAAATTTGCTTTCTTGTTGTACCTTGTATTCCTATGGCTTTGGTTCATGTCATTCTTCTGTCCTTTGGCCATTCTCCTCACATAGACTACACCTTTCTTTCTGCTAGATTCACTTCAGTCTTTCAGGGCTAATCTATGTCTCATATTTTCCTATAATGCCGATTTGGTTACCTGAATTGGCCACTCCTTTTTATATCCCTTAGCCTGTTTTCAAGTTTTCATATCTAGCTCCACTGTAATTTTTTCCATGGTTTCAAGGAAGATGCCAGTGTCTTTACATTTTCCCATAAGCAGCTTTTTGTACAGAGAGGAGCACTTGCATTTTAACTCATTTCCCCCTGGCAGGATGGTGATTCTGCAGAGTAGTCATACTACCAATTATATTGCAGGTAACAATGAACATGTATGAGATGCCTGAACAGAATATAAGACTAAATTTGGAGATTTGTCTTATTTATGAATGTCTTGATCTGAAGACATTCATTGCCAGTTGCTACAGTGCTGTTTGCAACTTTTTATATCAGTTGACCCACATGGAGATCCAAACTATAATTTCCATCTCATTATACAAAGCTCTAATTATCTCAGTTAATCTTCCCTGTTGTTGGGAGTGAGCTTGGATATACAACAAGCTTTGATATTGTCTCTACCTTACAATTAGAGAAATAAAAGCTAAGAAATTACAGATAACCTGCCTCAAATGGCATAGTTGTCATTCTTATTGTAGACTACCTAAAATTCTATACACTCAGTCAAGTGTTACTTCTGCTTTGATGATAAATATTACCTCTATTACCAGAATTAAGTGATCAAAGATAAAATTTTCTCCTATAAATAATTTGAAACAAACAAAAACAAACATATAGAAACACCAAAACATCCTTGCCATAAAGAGTGTAACCCAAACAGGTGCTTTCTCACGGGCACTTTGCACCCAAACAGTTGCTATCTCATGGACACTTTGGAAAGGCACAGACTATTTGAAAAGGCTCATTATATTCCCTTAATTTCCTTACCCTCATTCCTTAATAATTAATGAATCAAATGTATGGTGATGATAACAGGACCCCATCCTTTAAGTGACCATCCCCAACTGCTCTTATTCCCCACCTGAAACTATGGCCTTCCTTTTAGGCCATCACCTGGGACAGCTGGGAAGTTGAACACAAGGTCATAAATATGAGGTTTTGAAATGCAGCCAGACAGTTGCAAAAACTGTAACAGACTGGAGGTTTCTAACTCTTAGAGTATTGGCTTCCTTTCCTTCTGTGAAAATGTATTTTTATGTTTGGTGCTCCTACCACATCTTCAAAAGTCTGCAGTCTGGTTTCTCCACTGATGATAAAGAGATGTCAGATTTCCTCCTGTTTACAATATCGCCTCTCAGCCTGAGTAAAAAGAAAGACTTGGGTCTCTTGTCCATTTTATCTTGTTGGTAGAAAATGAATATATAATACATGCACACATTCCTAAATGGAATGTAGGATTATCTTTTTATATGGCTAATGACTGAGATCAAGTTGATAAATTCAAAATCCCACAATATTTTTTACTAAAGGAGAAGGAGAAAGGGAATTTATGGTATATTTTTGAGACTGGTAGCAAGGAGGTATGCAGGGCTGGGGTGGGGGTGGTTGGAGCACGTGCAGAGGAGATGTCCTGATATGAAATATGAAAGGAACAGAGAAAGGATATATAAAAAATAAAAGATGACAGAAGGGGAAAAGAAAGCCAGTGGAAGTCATCTGTGTGTAACTGTAGCATAAAGGCACCCTTAACAGTGCCTCTAATTATAAATCTCCAACCAAAAAGCTAGGCAGACTTGAGAAAGTATTTTAAACATTTCTATAGTTTGCTGTGTGCATCTATCACCTAAGAGTAGCAATAATAAGGCATATGTGAGCATCAGAGAAAAAGATTCTGTGCCAGGCACTGTGGTTACCTCCCAAGAGCCATTCTACCCTTCTTTTTCCTTGGTAAAGATCTTGAACCTTGTTTCCTATTGAATCACCATGTACTGCCTGGCACTTTCTCCCATCCTGGGATGAAAGCTAATTAGTCTAAGCAATCATGTCCATTTATTCTGCCTATCTGCTTTGAGTTCACTCAAGGGCATATGACACAGCCAAACCTGCCCAATGATACTAGAGGAGAGTTTCACTGGAAAATTTCTGGGAAAGCAACTTGCCCAAGGAAATACAGTTGGCTGAGTTAAGAATCAAATCCGGAAAGTCTGACTCAGTCTTCTTTTGAAAAGTGAGTAAGAGAGACCAAGAGGTTATTTCTCTCAGACTCTACGGCAGATATTCTCAAATTATAATGTAAGAAAAATTACCTTGGAGAGCTTATTAAATGCAGATTCTCTGGTCAGGTTATTGTGATGCAGGTGAACTTGGGATCATACCATGAGACACACTACCTGACAGAATATACTGAGTCTTGCTCTGTGAATGGAGCTGAGGAATAGGCAGCCCTTATCCCTGTAGTATGCAGTGGTTTATTTAGTCTGGGGAATTGTATTAATTATTTATTCTCTAATGCTATATAGGCAAATGCATGTTTTTTAAGTGATCTATGTTTGGTGAATAATCCTAGATTTCTTTCCCTTGTTTAGACAGAACATGTGCCAAATGCTTTTTTTACATTGGTATGTGCTTGAAGTAATTACTAGGGCAATCATTAAGAATGCTAAATTCATTTGTTTATTCTTCTAGAAAATGCTGTCTAGGACAATTTGGTAGAACAATGGAACTGTTCTACAACTGTGGTGTCCAACACTAGTAAGAAATTAGTTACACATGGTTATTAATGTAGACATGAAATGTGCCTGGTTCAACTAAGGAACTAACTTTATAATTTTATTTAATTTTTATTTTATTTATATTTAAATAGCCACCGTGACTAGTGTCTATACTACGCAGCTTTAGAGTAGTGTGCATATACACACAGGTAGGTATTTTAAGAACTTGAAAAAATTATTTTATCTTACTGACATGTCTAATTTGTAGAATGGTCTATGCCATGCCGTTTCACTCCTCTTGAGAATTTAACACGTGATTCTAAGCCGTTATATTCATTGAGGAGAAGTGTGTGTCTTCACAGCCTTGCCATTCCCAGGATGCCCCATCTCTGTGAGGCAATGTAATCTCAATGTCAGACACATTCATGGAAGCCAGCCTCATAGAATCCTGACAAACAATAGCCTGGCATCCTGATGAGCCACCACAGTGCTCCCAGGACAGGAACCACCTTTACAGAGAGATGAACTCATTCATTGTTCTGAAAGATTAAGTACCAAATACCTCATTAGAGAAACTGCAAGCTGAAAATCAGATAACAGCTGGAGAAAAGGAAAAAAACCATTTGCAGAAGAGAAAGTGGTCAGTGTAGAGACAAACAGGTTCTGCACCAGACGGGTCTGGCTTTCTTTCCCAGTCTCCCAGGGCCACACATTGACCAGAACTGGTGCCTATGAGCTTCTGGATTCTTACTATAGTATCCAAGTAGTACTCACCATTAGAGTCCTGGTGGAATTAGTAGAAATGACAGACTGCTCAATAAATCACATGCTGGTTTCTTCCATTTGAATGAGAATTGACTGGCACAAATGATTGATTAACATTGACAAAGCCATATGGGTTCAAATCATATTCCTTTTGTTCACACTTTCAAACAATTCATATTGCATCCTTCTCTAAGTTCTAGCACTGAGGTTTTGGTCCGTTTTATTTTTTCTCCATAGGAACATGGGGTGACTAGGTTGGGCATAGACTTACAGTAAATGCAAAACTTCATGATTCTCAAGTCACATTGGCTGTGTGATCTTGAGAAAACAAGGAACTGTGTTTCTTCATCTATAAAACAGTATCATCCTTATTGGTGTAACATTTAACAGTCTGGCTTTCAAGAATGGAGTCATCATCACTAAGACAGTTTCTACCAACCCTTCATGTATTTCCTGTTTCACACACTTACAGTATGATTTGGACTCTGACAAGTTAAGTATAAGGTGTTCTATCATTTGAGATTTAACTCTTCCTCTCAATTAGACTATATGCTCTCCAAAGACAGGCACAAATTGTTAACTGTGTGAGACCCTCTCAACAGTATGTTCAATAGAACACAACTTACTATTTGTCTCAGTCACCAGAGCTCGTTCTTTCTTTCTTCTTTCTTTCTTTCTTTCTTTCTTTCTTTCTTTCTTTCTTTCTTTCTTTCTTTCTTTCTTTCTTTCTTTCTTTCTTTCTTTTTCTCCCTCCCTTCCTTCCTTCCTTCCTTCCTTCCTTCCTCTTTTTTCCTTCCTTCCTTCCTTCCTTCCTTCCTTCCTTCCTTCCTTCTCCTTCTCTTCCTTCCACTTCTCCTTCTCCTTCTCCTCTCCTTCTCCTTCTCCTTCTCCTTCTCCTTCTCCTTCTCCTTCTCCTTCTCCTTCTCCTTCTCTTTCTCCTTCTCCTTGTTTTAACCTCAGTCGCAGTCATTGGAGGAAAGTATGAGCATTACTGGAGCTATTGCAAGAACTGACTCTTGCAAGAGCTTGTCAAGAATCAATAAGCATCAGAGTCAGGGTTGGAGCTCAAATAAGGTAGATGGTATTCAGTACTGTGAGTCAGGGAGAAGAGCAGTAATCATTAGGACCTCCCTCCTTGGGCGGTAGATCCTATCCTGAAACTGGTGGACAGAACCTATTCTTCATTCACAGGAGGAAAGAGGCCCAAGAAGAGTTAAGTTGGACACCTAACTCAAAATTTTATTTCATAAAACAATTCTTATAATAACATAGTGCTAGGAAACCTGACAAAATAACTGGAATTCCAAGATGACAAAAGTTCAATTTTAGGCAAATGAGCCAAGAGGAAAGGTATATGTTGAGGACAGGGAAGGACAGATAGAGTCAAGGCCATTGTTAGTGTTAAAAACTTGGAAAGGGAAAAAGAAGAGGGGGATCCACATTTCCCTGGAGTCTCTGTCCTAGATCTAAATGGATAACTTTTGTCTAATTTACAGTAGGGCTAGGGGGTAGGGGAAGTAAAGCACAGATCTGACACTGGGTTAATATCCTGCCTCATTAGGACTGACTCAAGGTATGAGGCAGATAAAGCCTAGAAGTGGATTCCTTGAGGATCTCAGCTGAGTTGCTGGGCAAAGCAGATGCAGAAGAATTCTGTTTGTGTAAAGTGCATGTAACCTTCAAGAAATGAATATTGGTCTCCTGGGTACCAATAGTCCCAAGTATGTATTGTCTGTCCTTATGCTGACCTTTCACTATTATAAAGATTAACCCAAGTCCAGTTGGCTGTTGACCACTAGAACACTCAACAATGACCAACAGGTGGGGTCATATAACACAGCTATTCAAGTTGTAACCATGGGAATAAATAGGACCAGTACACCAGTCAGTCTCAGAATATTGTCACTGCAGGCTTTGTGTCAAAAGTCCTGGTGTTAAGAGAACCATGGGGGCCTCTGAGCTCATAGCATTTCAAGCTGACCTCTCTCCTATCTCCCTATAACCTGGACTATGGATTTGAGTTTATGTATTGTCTAAACCTTCACTCTGTGCTATGCTTGGATTCTGTCTGGTTTCCCTTTCTGCCCTTACATTTCCCTCTAGGACTAGAGGAGTTTTGAAAAAAAGAATGACTTTTCTTATCAACTCTCAGTCCCAAGCACTGAAATCTGCTGTATCCTCTAATTATCCTATCTGTATGGCTGTGTCAAGAGTATGCAGAAGTAACTTGCTCCTCCATTCATCACACATGTGTGTGCATGCATGCGTGCGTGTGTGTGTGTGTGTGTGTGTACATGCGCACAAACACACACACACACACACACACACACACACACACACACACATACACACACACAAAGGTCCATTCTCCTGAGATGTGAATTGGACCACATCTGTGCAATCCCTTTCTAACAGTGCATTTTGGGCAGAGCTTTGTACCTTTTCAAGTGATTAAGAATGCAGATTCTGGAGTCAGAAAACCTTAGGGCAAAAACCTGGTTCTACCAGTTGGGGCTAAAATTGAGCAAACTACTAGACCTATTTAAACATTTGATTCTTCCAATCTATCATGAAGAAAATAAGAGTAATCTATGTCAATGTGAAATTTAACATTCCCTAATACTTAGTAATCACTCATTTAATGTTGCCTGTATTATTACATAGTATTACTAACATTGTTATAACATTTCTCCCATTATCTTCACTTTCAGACACCAGATAAGACCACTGGTTTAAACTTTTACTCATTACTAATTAACTTCCACCTTTAACAAATTGCTTCACCTCTACAAAACCAAGCTCCTTCATCTGACAATGCTCTCTTATTTATCTTAGAGCAGTGTTGCCAACACTTAAAGTAATTCATAGATGAGCACATTTAAAAATTTTAAACTATTACAGATGCCTTTCCCTAGGACCAAACCACCACCACCAGATCCTGTATTGAACACTTCTACTTTGCAAGTTTGACACCCTGTTCTTTGATCTAAGGTAAAACAAACAAAACCAAAACCAAACAAGAAACAAGCTAAATTTCATTTTCCCTAGTAATTTTCTAGGTAATTATTACTACCTACCTACATCATGTTTATCATTTAAGGTGAGCAGTGTATTAGCCACACATTTTAAAAACAATTTTCCCTTACATTGCTCACCTAATCCACTCCTGTGGGTCAGATTTTATAATTTATTTACATATCAGGAAATGGAAATACACTAATATATGATTTGCCTATGACAGAAAAAAAATAAAAATGAGGGCATGATGGAAATATTGGGTCTTAAAGTAGATTTGTTACCCACTGGTCACCAGATTCATAAGAGCTCATGTTGTATTGTTACAATCCATAATATGTACTCTACTATTTTGAATAGGAGAGTAGAAAAAAGATTTTCTCAATAGTAAATGAGAAGTCAGAGAAGCTTAGATAATAATACCACAAGTTTCAGTAAAAATGATGCTGTCTCAGTGAAACAATGGTTTGCTACTTCCTCTTCATTTCACACACCAAACTTGAGCCAGATTGCCACATGTTCTCCCAGATGAATTTCTTCCGTCTAGTCTTTGCCCTGTCTAATAAACTCAGCCAGACTAATTTCCTCAAGATTCTTCTCAAGAGCCTGAGGAGTCTTATTTTTTTAAGCCCACTAGTGTTTGGCTGGGAATTTCTGGGCAACATTTCTTCCCACTTATATTTCTGGGTAGGCTAGGTGGCCTCCATATAGGCCATTTCCATTCCTCTTCTGACGTTTTCCATTTTCTTTCCTGACTTGCATGCGCCTATCCACACAGTCCCATTCCTCCTTTCCTGGGCTAGCCCTTCCTTTCCACTCTTGTTGAAGTCTTCCCTCCTTAATCTGTCTCTGAGCTCCTAGGACTTTTGTCATTTGACCTCCTAGAGCTCTTGTTCTTAAAAGATTTGGGATATTTTGCTATCTCTTGTATTTATTTTTGTTGTTGTTGTTTTAATCAACTGCATCTGAGAACTTTCTTACAGCAGAGATCATGTTGCACAAATCCTCTGTTCTGAGAACCCAATAAAGCCTTCTTGGAGGAACTTTAAAGATCATTTGAGTGGTTTCTCAGTATTTTAAAACTGCAGCTCTTTGGTCTGAACAGAGAAGCCTACAATTAGAACAGATTAGAGCTAGATAGACTGTCCATACTAACCTATTCTGTTTATCTTGTTCACCCATTTCTCTAGAGAATCCCCAGAACTCCAAGGAGCAGAGTTTGAAAGTCACTGAAGGGAAAATTTTATTTTATAAATAAGGACCTGGGGACTCTGAGAGGAATGTAGGATACTTGCCCAAAGATACAGAGTTGACACCTTGCACAGTGCTGGCAAATCAGTCAACCCAGGATAGGTAGTAGTTGAAATGAATGTTTTGGTCGACTGCCAGTTTTCAAGTAGCAATTACCTAAGCTTCACTTCAAGAACCAAAAAATAAGAGGGGATATCAATTTATATCAGGAGAAAATGTGTACTACAATACTTAAGAGACCTTTAGCGATACATATTTGTGTCTGGTAAGATTTTAAGATTTTGAAAATATAAGACAATTCATGCTTAGTTATTTTGCACAAGCACCTGCAGAAGTTAGCAAGGTCTGTGAGCTGGACCATCTTAGAATCTTCCCTGCTTGCTATGCTTGCTGAAAGCTCTCTATTTAATATCACTCTTCCAAAGAGGTAGTTAACCAAATAAGATGAACAATGGTCTTACAAATGGAAATCACATTCCTCAGGGGTGAACAGCCTTTTTAAAGGGGTCCTCTGCTCTCAACAAAATAGAACGGTAGTGTAAATATTTTTCTGCCTCTTTGAAGTGACTCTGATGGAATGGGAGACGTATAGCCCCACTGTGTTCATTATTATTAGCTCAATCCTTAGGTAAACTGAGTAATTTGCAGCAGGATTCTTAATATGACATAGAATAAAACTGTAGTTTTTTCCTTTGCTCATTTATTCATTTAACCAAGTGCCACATTCATTTAGAAGGTAGTTTACTCTGTTCAGATAGCTGTTTGTAACCTGTAAGCCTGGTGGGTTGAAGAGGCTTGCAGTATCAATCCCAGGTAGCTATTGCTTTTCTCTCTCTGTGAAGTAGTAATTGATCTATGAAATTTAGGAATCTCTTAATTAATACTATGAAGCCATTTCTTAGGTGGATGTGGAATTCAGGATACTCTATTTGAAGGTGACTCAGGACTTTACACTGCAAGCCATAATCTGGATTTTATGACCTATTTTACAGCATCACCTCCCCTTTTCTGACTTGCAGAGGAAAAAAAGTCAATATAATATGTGTGAGGCAATATACCTGGAGGACAAATGTGTATCTTTTGAAAGGTGATGCACATCCATGGAGTACAATCGTATAATATGTAATTCACAATATTGACTAATAGGGAAGGAAATTTTGCTTTCAAATATAATATATGTCTTTTTAACATTTTTTTCCTCTCAAATTTCTTTGTTATTTTCTCTAATGTTGATCTAGGTCTTCTGGCACCATTTGTTCTTCCTCACTCTAAACATATCCCTCAATAACCTCTATTAATTGACTCAACTTCATTGAAAAACTATACAAATACGCACAGCTTGCACCTTTGAGTATGTGCACCCAACACCTTTGGTCTTTAAATTGACAAATAAATGAAACTTTGGGTTTACTTAAAAGGCAAACTTGCTCTAATAATTACATCTCATGGTTAATATGAGATAACAGCATTGGGCTAACCCAACTTTTAGAGCAGTGAGGTGAATCTGAGACCCTGTTAGGACTGTGTACTCCTTTACTGAAAACAAAGAGTAAGGGAGGAATGAGCACCATCCAACAAACCATCCACCCCTGCCAGTGTGTGAGTCCTGACCAACCAAGTATTTATCCTAGGAGGCAGGATTCCACAGATGTGCACCCTCAGCCAGTTGGAGTTCAACACAAACTTAGATCTCAAAGGGCACTGATCCAGGGCTTGATACTTCATGCCCATTCATTCCTCCTTTCTTCTCCCAGGTTCCTTGTTCTCCAGTTTTCTGCAGAGTGCTCTGACCCTTGTCTCCCATCTCACTTTGTCACGTGTGGATTCTAGATCCCCTGATCCTGCAGAATTGTTCAATTGTCCCTTGGTATTGACAGCCTCTTGTCCTAAGAGGACTGGAGTTTGTCTTACATGTGTGGATGCCATTTGTCTGGAGACTTGTGATATCTATTCTCTTTGTACCCAACAAGGCTCCGCTGTCCCTGAGGACTCCAGAGAAATTCATGATACCTAACTAAACATTGAGAATTAGCTTTAAATATTTGGAGATCAAAAATAATCAAAAAAATCAACTGCTTAGTCAGAAACCAAGCTAGGATCCCAACATTAGTTTTCTTATTTTTTGCTGGCTTAGGTGGTTGTTTTTTTAAACATTGAAAGCACACTGCATCAATGCAATGCATTTCGAAGTTTTTCAATGTTAAATCTTTCTATGAATTACTTATAATTCCATCTAAGGCTGAAGTTAAGGAAAAGAAACATGAAGTACACTTCAAAAAATCTGGTAAAAATTATAATAGCAGAATAGCAATAGCCCGACCACCCATATAATGAGACTTCAGCTCCCCGAAAACGTAGTTTAACACATGTGTCAGTGTCAACCCAGGGCTGAGATCTAATTAGGGCGCATTCAGCCAGTCTGATTATGTGTTTCTTGTTTGGTGACAAATTTGTTCATTTTGCAACATTTCTGTGAACGTCCAACAATTTGTTTCTGAGCCTGAAGCGGATTTAAAGAAATATATAATTCTGTGGGGTGGTGAATAAGAGTGTTCTTCAGTAAATAACCATTAACACATACTCTCCTCATCTGACCCTTTAGATGAAACTGCCAAGCCTGTTCAGTGAATCCACGGATTCAATCAATTAATATGTTTGGATGCTGATTTGGCTTGTTTACTTTACTGGAGACAATTGATTAGTAGAACTTCTAGCTGATTTGATTTAAGTGAGTAGATCAGTTGTGTGTGTGTAGGCTGCATCTGATTTTCAAGGACCAAACGTGTCAGGGAAATAGGTTTGAATAAAAGAAATACACTGCATGCTCGATCTGGGTTTGTCACAACCTTGTGTGACCCTGGGAAAGTTGCTGGACTTTTTTGGCTTCTATTTTCTTATTGATATCATATCCTTCACACTTTCATCACTTGGAAAGCAAAATGAAATAATGGTCCTGTCTTTGCCTGGAAGAGTTTATAATCACACTTACGGAACATAAAGGAAAATATTTTAGTTATCACAAGGATATTTTTATGAAACAAACTGTTTTTTGAAAGAAAACATTTTGATGAGACCTTAGGTCTAGAGAAAGACAGAAGGACATGTATGTCTCTATAACCCTAAGCAATGAGGGGCACTTGGGTGGCTCAGTCAGTTAAGCATCCAATTTTAGCTCAGGCCATGATCTCATGACTCATGAGTTTGAGCCCCGTGTCAGGCTCTGTGCTGACAGCTCAGAGCCTGGAGCCTGCTTTGGATTCTATGTCTCCCTCTCTCTCCTTCCCTCCCCCACTCGTGTTCTCTCTCTCTCTCTCTCTCTCAAAAGTAAACAAACATTGAAACAACTTAAAATACTAAACAATGAAAACTTTTCTGGAAAATAAAGAAAAAGAGAGGGAGGGAGGGAGGGAGGAAGAAATCTACAATTTTGCTTCTTAGATATTACAGTAAAAGTGTAAATGGGAGGCTGTGAAGGAGAATATAGAGGAGTAAGTTCCTGGTGATGGGGTAGGCAAATAACATTTTACAAATAAATATATACACGACTTAATTTGAAGTTGTTTGTATTGCTTTAATATAAATTCCTCCTCTCTCCCTCTCTTACACTTTCCCAAAACCATATTCCAGGAAAGACTACAGTATTGTCAAATCCCAATTTAGTGATGAGATTAATATTTTGTAGGATGAAAACAGCTAATATAGAAACAGTTTCCTAAAGTAATGGTGATTTTGAAAAACATAAACTCTAGAAAACGCACTACAACCTTAGGTCAGGTCTTTATTGTTCACAAGCTGTGTGGAGATGTGCACTCTATAAAGCCATATAGAAGTCCCAATGACTCTAAGAATGGGTAACTTACAGTCACCATCTTTCAGATAAGGACACTGAGGCACACAGTTTAAGTAACTGGCCTGAAATCATACAGGGGCAGAGCCAGGATCTAAACCCAGACATCTGGGCATTACGTTCATGGCTTGTATAATATTGACTCAAAGTTTCCAGTTGCATTATCTGCAAAATATTTCAAAGAGCTGAGTGACTAAGGTCAATATTTGAGTGACACAGAATTCTGAAATCACAAGGTGTCAGGCTGATTGGTAGACAATTCTGAGGTCACCAGATTCTAGCCTGGCTCCATAGTCCTGCTTCTATCGTCCTAATAGTCTGCAGTATTCTCAGGGCTGAATGAGATCTCACTAAAGGGATGCAAATGAGCTCCTTATAAAGGGAGCTACACAGGAATCCAGGAGCTCCAGAGTTTAAGCTTCAGTTCTGTGCACTCAGGGACTACTTGTCTTCATATATGAGGAATTTGTATTAGGGGCTCTCAGGGTTAGCAAACCAAACTTCCATGTTTCTCTCTTGTAAGCCATCAATTGTTCCAGGTTGTGTTCTTAGTCAGTGGTATCTTAAGTTCTCTTGACACTCAAAAGAATGTTTCAGAATGGGTCTTTTACCCTCTGGTGATTGTAAAACACATTTCTATGTGTGGGCATTCATACTGTGTCCTATGTGGGGTAAGAATAGTTTTGTTCTACATTAAGGAGGAAGAGTGTTCCTCACTGCACACAAAATACTGCTTCTGAACGGTCCCCTCAAACTTTTCTTATTGTGTTGGAGTGGTATGCATATGTGTATGTGTATGTATCGCATACAATATTAAACATAGCTTGAGGGGCCTTGTTTTCATATGACCCCTGGAGTGATTCCTTTGTATACATACACCACATACACAATACATATATAAAAGAAAAAAATGTGTTTTATTTGCAATGTGGACTCATGTGAACAAATTTTTTTCAGTTTGCACTTACGCATTTTTATCTTGGAGTTTTCTGAAGCAGTCTGTGTATTGTGTAATTCTTACACTCTCTTTCTTTTTATGTACATATTGATGTCCAGGAATGAGTGTTTGTTTTTCTCTATAATATTTATACAGCCTTGTCATTCAGACTTAACCATCAGGATAAGATTTGTCACTGAAGATTTTATAAAGGCTCCAAATAAATCACCAGTTACAAGAAGTGGAGTTGTAGTCTCTTGGGTTATAACATTAAGATGCCCAAAAAGAAACAGAACAGTCAGTAAAACTAGGTGTTTGATGCTACTTATGAAATTCAACATGGGGAATACCTGAATTTGGATACGTTTTTAACAGCTTTTTTCTTTAGCAAAGATAGGAGTCGGATGTTATTTTTCCCTGATGAATATGTTTATACAGTATCAAACTGAATTTAAGTTGGTTATATTTTTGCTTACATTTCTAACCTCTCTAATTGGACTTGTATTATTTTTCTGTCTTCACCAGCACTTGCAACAACTTCCAATTTAGTTGCTTCATCGCTTCTTGGCCTTTTGGCTAAGATCGAGTGCAATTTAGTTGCTTCATGGTTTCATTAGTGTGTGGCTCCCTCCATCTTCCAGATCATTAATGAAAATATTAAATAAAGCCAGCTCTCCTAATTGCTGGTGCTATCCACCCAATGCCTCCTTTGAGTTGGACACATTTCCATTCATCATTGCTCTCAGTTTACCATAATCCAAACAAGCAATGGAAGTACATCTTTTTCAAGTCTATTTTCATTGTATTCTTAAATTGCATTTCATTATCTGTTGGACCTGATGTTTTCCTCCAGCCTACATGGATCATTACTAAAATCAAACCTAGTGGAAACAGGAGAATGTTAGGGAAGGAAAGCCACCAGCTTCAAAGGTGTTGGTATAATGGGTCCTTTTTGTAATGGTAGGGGAAGTTTGAAACTAACAAGATTGATGCAGTTTGCATCTCAGAAACAAGAGATAATCTTTGGGGCTGGGACAATCACTTCTGATTCCTATAGGCTGGAAAAATGCATCAATGGATAGACAGACATGCTTATTATTCCCAATAAATGCTCTGGGTCTGACAATTTTTCTTAGTTTAATGTATGCATTTCATTTCATAACAGCAATAAGACACTCCAGGCTGTGCATTTGTTAGGGATTATTGCACTTCTTGGGTGGTTTAAGTCATTCTGCCTTTAGTCTTATGCCATATAACATGACCCAAGGCACCTTATAAATAGCAGAGCAATGCACTGCCTGTCATGTGTTATAGCTTGAATAGCCTTGTAAAGGGACATGGATTATAGAGGTATGATAATAACTATAAAACAGGAGTGGTAATTTAAGTGCGTGTGTTGGATAATCTGTATGATTAGGTTTTTTTTTTTTTTTTTTGGTCTTTTGTGTTTCATTCTACCTAGAATTCTCATTTACTGAAATCACTGCTCAACAATACAATGTGCTAATGGGTTGAAGGTAATTCAAGATTTAATTTAATATTTTAAATCTTCTCATTATTTTGTTTACCAATTAGCTGTCAGAGGTTAGGCTGGAATTAGCTAACTTACACAGCAGCCTCATTGGCTCAGAGATCAGGAGTTACCATCATGAGTTATAGCAAATACTCTAAGGGTTGAATTCTTAAACTTTGTGAAAAAGTGATATCACAAAAAGAACACCTTAACGTTTCAATATCACAACCAAAAGAGCAAATGAGGAGTACTTGTGTTTTAAAACTAAAGTTGTAAATTTATGGCATATAACATTAGGCCTATGGAGATTTGACATTTTGTAAGCCAGAATCTTATTATGTCAGATGCACTTAGTTTGTTGTTGTTGTTGTTGTTGCTGCTGCTGCTGCAGCCAGATGTTTGACATAATCATCAAAATTTATCCATTTTGTTTCTTTTTAAGTCATTTATTATGAGGGAAATAATAAAGACAGTTTGAACTGAGGCTGAGTGTTAATGAAGGAAAAAGAGAGTAATAAATATGCAGGATCAGTTCCCAGACCTTCTAGTCCCTCCTTATTAGCTGACTTAGACAACATACTACCTGCAGCTTGGCATTCAACATTTTCCTTATCACTTCCAGTGGGAAAAATATTAAGTTAGTATATATTTAGAAGAAGGGAAATATACATATACTTATGATGTGTGTTATTTGCATCTATCTATAAATCTACTATCCATCCATCCATCATCCACCTGTCTAAGCATGATAGATGAAGGGTTATGGAAGATAACCCACCACCACACATCCCACATAGCCACTGGCTCCCGTGACACTCAACTGTCACTGCATGTTAGGACATTCATTTTTACATCTCATCTTGCATAAAATGATATGGCTGTATCATAGAATTTCTGAATTACTGGAAGCACTGTAAGCATTGAAGAAGACCGAAAACTTGTTTTAGAAACAAGATTTCACCCATGTCAGAATTCTTACTAAAATATGCTGGATGGATGGTCATTCTCTCCTGTAATGCATTTCTACTGTTGGAGAGCTATAGTTAGAATTTTCTCAAGTTATATCAAAATATGTCTGTCTGTAATCTCTCCACATTGGTCAAGGTCTGGACTTGAACAACATGAAAAAAAAATTGCTGTTCAGCTTCTGATTCTAAATTCCTGTGAAGACTAAACAATATTTTACTTTTCTTTAGTTACTTTTAATCCCAGACAAGAAGTCCTATAAGGCACGTTGCTAATTGTAACATGTATGCTTAATGAGGAAATTCTGTAGTAACTGTAGAGTGTTCTGCAAAGCAGTTTATAGATTAAATTTGTCCATGTTTCATTCAGTGAAAGGAGAAGAAAGACAGATAACATTGACAATAGCCTCCATTTAAATTCATGTAATAGATCTAATATGGCACTTTGTAGCATTTTGCAGAGCTGTTCTTATTTTATCAGGATAGGAGTAGTTACTTTTTCACAAAAGAATAGGATTGAAAGAGTATATTAAAAAAAGAATAAGTACCTTGGTATTAATTTTTATAGTCGTTCATTCTAGGAATATATAGACTATCATGCATATTATTATTTCAAAGTTCTTATTTTTCTTTTCCCTTTATTGCTCTTAGAAATCGCAAGCCTGCTGAGGGCTAAAACCAGGCCAAATCACTTATCTTAGCAATTGCAATATGCCTGCCAACGAAAAAGATATATTCTATCCATGCTAGATAACTTTAGTTATCCAGCTTATACATAATTCCCACTCTACCTTCTGGCCACACCTCCTTCCCACCAAAGCCTTCTCAGCTTACGATAGCCTAGAGTCACTTTTTCTTCCTCTGTTGTTGTGTAATAATCAATGGTCATGTCATTGTTACCAATCATTCATATGTTGCATTGTGCAATGAACTGTATTGCCATACTGAACTATTTTTTTAATGTTATTATATGATTATTTAATGTTTTACTTGTTGTCTTCATTGACCAGGGGAACTTCATGCTGCTTAATAGCAGCACTGCTCTTGCAGGCGCCTTACATTTCTTCAGTACCTTGCCTTGACTAGGCACATGGCAAACACAAACAAGATTTGCACATCTTTCCTAAATACCTAAGTGGCTTTTTAAATTATTTCCAGCATCCAGGCCATCTGATCTTAATGGGGGTGGTAGTAAATGGTAGAGAAATATGACTCACATACAGCATCTTGTGTGGTTAGAACGGAGTATCAATGAGGGGAGGTGGAATGTGCTTCATCATTAAAGTCTCATTTCAGAAACTGCACAATGACAGCCAAAAGTTTTTCCCCCCCACACATATATTTGAATGCTCAGAAAAGATAAGAAAGCCTGAAGAAGAACAGATGTGTTAGAAGTGTGAAATGGATTAACATCAAAGCCCCCTGGGAAAAATCTGAAACATGAAATGCAGGCTTCTGACTGACAAGAGCTATTCAGAGAGCATTCAAAGCCCGGCAGTGCATTTCAGGCTGTGTCTCTCTGTGAGCTGTGAGAGGCCTGTGTGGCAGGTAGAGATGCAGGGCGGGAGAAAACCCTCTCTGAACTTTGGGGAAATGTAGCCTACCGTGTGTGCTGATGTGCAGGAGATGGGAAAGGCAAGGCATTTTTTTTAATCCATGTCAGGACAGGGTCTATTTCATATATAGGCAAAGAAAGAAGCCACTGATGTATTTGATATGAAGGCTGGTGGAAACACCCCTGTATAAAAGCCTACTTACCCATTGCAATGACTCAAGTGTTCACTATTTATGCCTAATTTCACTGGTCTGTATAGGTGAGTTCCATATGTCTATCCAAGTGTCACAGATTTTAAAGAATCATTCAAAATTGACCTATCATCTTCATGATTTAATAGTACAAGCCAGGGACTAGAAACTACACTATCTTTCTCACTAGTTTCAAACAAGTTATTTTTGAATAACAATATTTTTAGAAATAGCCTATTTTGTTTTCAAAACACAAACCTAGTCATTTTACAAAATTGACAGGTAAATTCAATGGAAGTTTAGATGTGGAAATCTTGCACATAGTTGGAGTCTTAAAATGAGACAGAAAGTGGGAGAGATGAGTTTGGAATGAGAGAGGCTTCTTTTTTTTAAAAAAATTTTTTTTTCAGCGTTTATTTATTTTTGGGACAGAGAGAGAGACAGAGCATGAACGGGGGAGGGGCAGAGAGAGAGGGAGACACAGAATCGGAAACAGGCTCCAGGCTCTGAGCTGTCAGCACAGAGCCCAATGCGGGGCTCGAACTCCCGGACCGCGAGATCGTGACCTGGCTGAAGTCGGACGCTTAACCGACTGCGCCACCCAGGCGCCCCGAGAGAGGCTTCTAATTAAAGGGTATGTTCTGCCCATTACTGTAGATCTTAAAATTGAGCTATCACCTCACTTTATGACCATGCTGTAAATAGCTCCCCAAACCTTTAGAATGTGTCTGTAAAGTAATTAGACCTTTGATTCTTCTTTTCAAAACTGCAGTGAAACACATATAAACAATATAGTCACCTGGTACTTAACCCTGCTGCCTATATAAAGGTATATTCAAAGCTATGACATGCCTTCCGTTATAAAAGTGAGCTTGATCTTTGAGAAGAGTCAAAGGTTAGAATCATACCTGTCAAATAAGATGATTCTGTTGTTCATAAACTCTAGAAGCCATTTGTTGTCTGTCAGGAATGTTGGAAGATGGTAGAAGGAAAGTATCTATTTCTACTAAGAATCAGGACTATCTCAACCCACTTCCTATCAGACATCACATCCACTAAAGAAAAAATTCAGCTCTGCTCCAATATTTTGCTTAAAATTTACAATACTAAATAATTAACTGAGCTAACAATATTTACCAGTTCATGCTATTTTAGGGAATGTTGTAGGAATACAAGAGAAAAGAAACAACAAAATTAAGCACGATTGATAAAACTCATACCACATAATTGTCTATCCAAATCAATCATGACACATTTATCATAATTGGATTTTTTATTACTGGCTACCATTTTTCTTGGTATATGACCTGTCTCCCCACCGAGTTTTAATTGTACTGAGGTAAACAAAGTTAATAGTCAGTCTGCAGAGTCAGGTACATATGGATTCAAATACTAGGTTTTCCATTTAATAGCTTTGGCAATCTTTAGCAAGTGCATCCATCATTGTTGCAAATGCCTCCAATGTTCAGTTTTCTTAGTTGTAAAATGTGAGGACAAAAAGAACATATTCAGTGATGGTATAAAACAAATAAAATAATGGACATTAAGAACTTAGCACAGTATGTGGCACAAACTTGCTCATCATCTTTCTTCACTCAGTCCACTGGGAGTCCTTGTGCCATACCTATAATGACGTTAATACCTAATGCAGTGCATTGATCAATTTTGATATACCTGTAACTAAAAGTTTTGAATGTATTGTGAAAGAAAACACTACCTAACCACTTACAAAACATATAAAGCTGGCTCTGCAATTTGTTGTCAACATGATGCTATCTGAAATGCGTAAAATACAGGCCCTACCTTGTACAGCACTTGTTTCCTGGAAATGTGATAATTTAATAGTCTTTCAAGATAAGCATTTTTTTTTCATTGCAGTCTACATTTTAAATGTAAATATCAGTGAGATGAGAAGCTTATTAATTATGAACTTTTTCTAAAACTTAGTTTATCAAAGTAATTATCTTAATTTAAAAAGTCACTCAGAATTCATCAGGTACAGAAACTGTCTTATACGTCTTTGTATTTACTGTGCATAGAAGAGTATACAGTAGGTACCTAACATTTATTAAATGAATCAATGTATATAAGTCCATGCATGATAAGAAAGACCAATCTTTTATAAGCATGCTAATGTGTGTTAAATTTCCAGTAGGTGTTGGTGGTGAGTGATTGGTGGTTGTTAATGAGTTGAATTCAAGTGAATGAAGCAGAGAACATTTAAGATTTTCCCTCCATCACTTTTCCTAGAATCTTTCCCTAGTGTTATGACATCAAAAGCCCATTTGGCCAGACTGTAAGGTCTGTCAGCCCCTGTAGAGGAAAATCTTGGCCTTATTTATGTTGGAGAGAGAGGGGAAGTCTTCTCCTGGGCCAGAGTAGATCTCTCTCAGTAGAGCCATTATTTAGCCCCAGAGAAACCGCCCAGGGGGATTCATGTGCCCATTTCCTCTATGGGACAAAAGGGAGATGGGGAGAAAAAAATAAGCTGCCAACAGAGGTGACTTATGAGCTAAGTATAAATATTATCTAAAGGTAAAACTTAGAGCTGTAGAGGATATTTGACCTTAAAATTTTATCTCAAAAGTTTTGAAGGGAAAAAAAAGGAAATCTGAACCACACTGGTACTTATTTCTCAGTGAAAAAAATGTTGTTGTTGTTGTTTTTGTGTGTGAAAAGATTACAATTAAAACATTTCCCCCTTTTACTGGACTTGGATGTCCGCTTGAGGCCATTGTGTGGTATTTACCTACTTTCTTCTCAATTGTTCATGAAGTTTCCACCAACTTGTTCTTTATATGGGAAGTAATCTTTTGCAGCAACAAAAGCTTGGATTACAAACGTATGCTTTATTGTACATGTCGGGGGTAGGCTGGGTCGGGAGGTGAAGTATCTGTCTCTAATTATGGAGATAGGAATGCTGAGACATGGAAAGAGGGCACAGTAAGAGCTCTAAGTATTTAAACTACCATGTTACAGGCTTCATGCAGCAGGGTTTTGCCAATGACATTTGAATATGTCAAATCAGAAAAAGATTGTTGATCTATTAATATTCTACCTATTAAAATATATTATTGAATTGATGGAAGTAGTACTAGAAGAAGGAAGGAAGAAAGGAGCAGTGCTAGAGAATGCTTTTAGCAATAAGTTGGTGACAACTTAGGCTGGAAAATGACTAGAAACACCTGCCAGGCTAGAAACCCAGGAAATAAGAAAGCTATCAGCGAGAGCTAATAAAAGGAAACTTAAATAATTAGGCGTGAACATTAGAGAGACATAATGCAACCAATGGGCAAGTATCTCAGCACCAAGATGGAGAAAATAATTTGGCAAGTTTAGTGAGTGTTAGTAAGTAGATATTTACATAGATGCATCATTGGGGCCAAAGAGGTCCAATAGTGGAAAAGAGAGTCTAGAACCCAGCCATGCACCCAGTCTTCAGGAAAATATTGATGGCACTTAGGGGTTCAAAGTTATGGCTTAACCCCAAAGTGAGTACCAAACAAGGAAGTTAGTGAGTTACTAAAATTGGACACATGATGGAAGTTGTTATGATGTATAAAGACATGAAATCAATTGCTGAAATTTGTGAAGGACTAACAACATACTGATTTAATGATGTATCTCCAGGTTGTGGATCTACCACATTTTATGTCATCTTCCTGTGGACCAATAAGTCCCACTGTTTGCAGTGCATTTATCCTGTAGATATAGATTTGAGGTTTTCCAGTAGAGACCCACATGAAGCATAAAAACACTTATGCCAAAGTGAGAAGTCACACAACTACAACCTTCTAGAGAACAGCTCTTAAGGTGAGGCTCGAAGTTCACAAAATAATTGTCAAGAAGTTCATACATGAAATCCATGACTTTCATTAAAGAAAAAAATATATAATCAATTTTTCTATTCAACTTAAGAACCCACGAAGCAAATAGGGTGTGTGTCTGTTAGAAATGTGGGTGGACAGAAGTGAAGGGGATGGTATTAAAGAATGTGACTTCAAATGTGGCAACTGACAGCTATCAAGAGCACTGGACAGGAAACTGTACTATTGCACAGAACAGTAATGAATTATGTTGATTTTTTCTTCCATTTTCTTTGCTTATAACTCAGGCAAGCTTAAGAAACTGCTTAGAAGTTCCCAGCCAACATGGCTGGGCAATGGGGTAAAGGAGGTCATCTACAGGCTTCAATTATCTTACAAAACTACCTGGGTGCAGCACTTGGTTTCTGGGGCATTCTGGATACATATGAGGTAAGACAGAGCTCTAGGAATAAATGGCAAGCACAGTAAACAAACAAATAAGCAAAAATCAAGTCTTAGCATTATTCAGAAAATGCCAAGGTGACTTCTCTTAGTGGTAATCCTCAATACTTTCCTGAACTTAGAAATGAATGACAATTCCTGATCCTGAAGTCTTCCTTCAGTTTCCAGCTAAGCAGCTGAAAAGCTTCAACTCTCCTCCTTTATAGACACTGTTGCTCAACAGAGATTCACTAAAGTCTTGGATCTTGTAGGTTTTACCTGTTTATTTGATGATTATAATTTTCTGCTCATTATTGATTTCTGCCACTCTTAGAAGCAACATAAGTGTCTGACACAAGTGAGTTTATAAAGTAGACCATATTTTTGTCCATTAGCTGGCACTTCATATATTGTCCCAAAGGTGTCGTGAGCTTTGCAGCATTTCCACAGAAGTGGCACCTGCCAGGGAGGAGCCATATATCACGATGCACCCAATACATCTGCCATAAAAGAAATTGACTGTTGATGATATTCTCCCCATCCCCTGTCCTTCCCCTCTACTTAAAAAAAATTTTTTTTGACGTTTATTTATTTTTGAGACAGAGAGAGACAAAACATGAACGGGGGAGGGTCAGAGAGAGGGAGACACAGAATCTGAAACAGGCTCCAGGCTCTGAGCTGTCAGCACAGAGCCTGACGCGGGGCTCGAACTCACGGACCGCGAGATCATGACCTGAGCCGAAGTCGGCCGCTTAACCGACTGAGCCACCCAGGCGAGATCATGACCAGGCGAAGTCGGCCGCTTAACCGACTGAGGCACCCAGATAGTTCTGTATCTAACAACTAAGTGTGTTTTATGATTTTTGGTATCTGTTATGTTATACATATTTATGTGCTTGAGAAACATACTAAAAATTATAAAACTTCAAAGAGAAACGTCAATAACGCTACCCTAAAACCTTCAAGGCATTCAAAATCAACCCCTATAACTAAAGTATGGGAAGGAAAGAATCCAATTTTTGGATGTCAACGAATTACCAGATATTTCCCTACATGCTTATATACATCATCTTATTTAACACTCACAGAGACCTTGTGAGGTGCATGTCATTTTTTTATAGTTGAGGAAGCTGAATTGCACTGGTGTTATATGAAATAATTTGCCAAAATAAGACCAGGATAAGAAGCCAACTCATGGGTCTCTAAAGCCCAATATTTTTCCATTACATTAATATTATCTCTATAATAATGGCATATATTTGCTTAGAAATGTGTAATAATGACAACAACAATAGCACAATAGCCAAATAACTAACATTTATCAATATTTAACATGTCATAGGCCATTTTCAAGTATGATCCTATTTAATCATCAAAACAACTCTGGACGAAAGATTATTCTTATTTCAAAGGAAAAAAAACTGAGACAGAAGATGAGTAATTTGCTCAACTTTGCACAAATGGTAGTGATGGGCAGGTATTTAACCCCATGTCTGACTCCAAAGTTCATGGTCATAATAACTGTGATAAGTGCTTAACTATGGTAAGTACTTCCACATTCATTATTTTATTTGAGTCTATAAAACTTTATGAGAGGGGTAGAACAAGCATCTGCTCACTTCACAGGCAGTGAAATGGACGGTCAGACTTGCATAGAGCTGGGAAGTGGCAGGGCAATGTCTTAGGCTTGGATCTTCTAACTCCAGTGCACACACTTGCTATATTCTGTAAGAAGTCACATGATACCTGTGGAATGGAGAGAGCATGGCATGTGACCTTTTGTGAAAGAAAATATAAAGTTCCATTCTCTGCTCCACACCTTGCATATGAAGCACACTGGGAATCATGAAAAGAGTACAGGAATATTGAAGTGCATCTTCTCATCTCCTTGAACCTGATTTCTCAGTCAGCCTAATTAGCCTAATAGCCACCTCACAAACCTAATGGTTAGAGCCGAAGAGTGAATGTGTGTGAATACTCACCTATAGCCCTGGTTTAGCTAATTATGAGGGCTTGACAGTAGTTTAGAATAAACAAAATACATTCTTGCCCTCAAGTGACTTACAATCTGGTTGTGGGGGTAAGAGTGTCACTCATGTGGTACTAGCAAAAAATGAAAAACGTGTGATGTGTGCTATAGATGTTTAACAAAAAATGAATATGAATAAGAGATGGTATTATCAGGCCAACTTTAGGAAGAAATGCTGAACTGATTCTTCAGGGATCAGCTCTGCAATCAAGGAATGGAATTCCAGGTGAAGAGAATGACTTGATTCTCTGTGGTGTCTGTGGTTTTCTTAATTGGCTACCTTGAAAAAAGGTTTCCAGGCTATATTATTCAATGGCTCCTCAACAGAGTTTTAGGCATAGAGTAGCTGATTCTCTACATAGTGCCTGAAGGTCACCATTTAGCATTAATGTTTTTGAGCAAATTTTTTTCAGAGCTCTAGGAATCGACCGTAAAAATACACGAACTTCTGGCAAGAAAAATACTATAAATTCTTACCTAGCATTCACATCTTTGGATGTATAAATTTCTCATATTGTTATTTTGTCTAAGAGCCAAATGAAAGCCAAAGGCTAAGAAATGGAAAGGTGTAAAAGAAATAATTAGGGGCACAACAGAAGAATACTAACCCAAGTTGGCAGTTCTGGTAAGGTATTTCTGACAGCTGGGGATATTAGGAGGGTATCCAGAGAAAAGGAAACTTGAAAGTTTGCTGGTGGCAATGCAATAATATCTCATTTTCCAGCTTATGTTTGAGCCCTATCAACCGACTTGTCTTTGGAGACACAGTATTTGTTCAGAAAACATAGATTATAAGGTACAGTAAACAACAGAGGCAGTCTCGGTGAGCCCAGGCTTCCCTGCCATCAACAAACATCTTTTGCACTATTCTCATGTCCCAAGTAATCCCCATTAATATAGTCCTTCTTTGATTTGACCTAAATAAGGACAATATATGTAAGCACAAGTTTTGCTGACTTCTTGAAAGCAGAGAGCTTGGTTTCTTCTAAGAGGTCACAAAAACAGAGGTTGCTCGTCCTGAAGGCTCATATCGCCTCAACAAGCTCACCAGATTTTCAAGCAAGCTCACCAGATTTGAACCATAAGCACTGGCATCTACTTGCCTCAGGGTATTCTTTACCCATGAATACCCATTCAGTACTGTGAGCAAGGTACAGGTGAGTTACTGCCTTGTGTGGGATACCCTTAAGCAAGGGCTGATGAGAATTGTGGATAAATACCCTAACTATCAGCTCGGGTATGGTACCTCTGACCCACACTCCTTAAGCTGACTTCCAGTGTTTCCAACGTTTCTGGGGAGGGGGGAGGGGGGAGGGGGAGTGGGGGGTGGGCAGGGGAGGGTGGAGCTCCAGCTGCCCAAAGTAGTAAGTGGCTTAATAATATACCAGTTATTGGATTCTTCACCTTTCCTGTCTTACCTCTCCATTCCCTTAATGGAGTTTCCTGGGATCACCCCCCAAATAAGCTATCTGCAATTGAATCATGTCAGAAAACCATCCTACCCATGATAGAATTTCACTAACAGAAGGGAAATGTGCCCCACTGACTCCTCTTCAAGTCCTGGTACTCTCATTGCAAGACATAATAACACAACTTCATAGCATTTCACAGTTAAAAACACCTTTAAAGCCACTTTAAATAACATTCCATTTCTACCCAAAGAAGCCAAGTAAGAAGCCCATTAATAGTAATGCTTTGCTCTTGTGCATAATTTTGCACTTTTTAAAGCACTTTCCCATATTTAATCATATTTGATCCTCATGACAACCCTGTAAAAAATGTAGGGCAAATGTTAGCTTGAGGGACAATGTGGAGTAGTGGAAAGAGCTCTCTGAACTGGGAGTCTAGAGACCTGATTCTGTCAGTAATTAGCAGTGCAACCACAGGCAACGCCTTAACCCTCTCCAGGCCTCAGTGTCCTCATCATGGCATGGGGCTCTGGTCAATGGAATTCCTAAGATTGCTGCAACTACTAACATTCTATGAAACACAACAGACAGAGATGGAGGGTGGAGTATGTGAATGGGAAATAGCTTCCTTGAAGTCAGACAGTGGTCAGTAGTGAGGAAGGACTAAAAAAAAGATCTAGTAACTTTAGAAAAAGAATGTATTAAGTAGCAAGTTATATCTGCCATTGATGAAGACCCTCTTATGCCAGCCATTGTTATTAATCCTGAAAACAAAATCCTGCAAGTTATATTTTATTCCCAATTTATAGATCAGGAACCCTAGACTCCAAAGCTTTATGTACTTGGCCTAGGTCACAAACTATCAATAGAGCTTCTATTTGAACCCCATGTATGTGATTCCAAAAATATCCTCTTCTGTTAAACAAGTATTTGTGTGTGTTTGTTTGATTGACTGATTGTTTGTTTATCCCAGTACATCTCACAAGAACATCAAGAATATTATGACAAATTAGAAGTTTGATAGGTATGGGTTCAAATATTGATTCCTTCTCCAATTATATTTCCTCATCTATAAAATGGACATAAATTATTCCCTTGGGGGTTTTGAGAGGATTAAAAATGGTAAGAATTCAAAGTCTTTGGGATCGGATTTCTACTGAGAGTACACATTACTCTTCTTCCCTACTTCCTGTCAAACACATAAACCCAGTTCCCTACAAAGGCCATACCAAGAGCTTCACACAGCTGAAATCTGCCTCTCTCCTACAAACACACATGAGTAAGTTTGGGCAGTTGGGTGGTACATAAGAAAAATGAATATCTTGAAAATTTATTTCTTTTAAACTGTGTCTTGATTCCAGCCTATTAGGTTTGTGAAAAAGTCTACCACCACCTATGGTTCTAGGATTCTTATTATATTTAACTATTCTACATAGCTCACTCTTCTCAACTTTT
This sequence comes from Leopardus geoffroyi, assembly GCF_018350155.1. Taxonomy (NCBI): domain Eukaryota; kingdom Metazoa; phylum Chordata; class Mammalia; order Carnivora; family Felidae; genus Leopardus; species Leopardus geoffroyi. Next base: position 61,022,375 of record NC_059339.1, read on the forward strand.
TACCCATGAACCTGAGTATGTCCACACACATGCATGCGTGTGTCGGAAGGGGGAATGAAGGAGAGTATTTCACTCATTTTAGATTCCACTAGTCAGTGATTCATAGCTAGTAGACTACGACTTTATCACAAGGCTAGTAGGGCATGTTGCATATACTAGGGAAATTGCATAATCATTATATTTTAGCTTAAATAACATCAGAAAAAGTTTAATTAAGACTTTTAATTAATAGTTGAAAGATTAATCAATCAATAATTATAGCAATGATTATAGGGTATAATTGAACTTAATTGGAGGGGACTGATTAATGATCAGAATAACTCTTTCAGATTCCGTGTCTTGAAAATATTCAGAAATGATGGATTTTGGCTCATAGAATTAAAAAGAAATGCCGGGATTGTAGATTATGGGTCCTTGGCAACTAGGCCATGAAAGGGAAAACACATGATTGAAGTAAAAAAAAATTATTCTATTGTTAAGCTTGTACATCATCATACTGCTAATTTGTACAAGTTTAGATTAATAGAGGAAAATATGCATCTGAGGACATCTATAGAAAAAGGAAAAAAGAGAAATTGCTTGAGACAGTTTTCTTTGGAAGCTAATTTCTCAGGGGTGTTCTTTCCATCTCCAAGGGCAAAATGGTTGTGTGAATTCAAATGACATTCTTATCAGAGCATCATAGGAATAGATTCGGTAGAGGATCAGACATCTCAAGGAGACAGTCCCTGTTTATAGGATGACGACCCCTCTCATTTCTACCTGATCTGTTCTAATCAAATCCAAGTGGCTACTGGGACCAATATCAATTCTACCTGAAGACAGTTCAATTCTCTTTGGAGAACAGGTAGGTGATCTCATTTCAGGGTCATTTAACCGATAAGGATGGATCCCACAATGTATGCCCCAAATGGAGATACATATGCTCAAAGGTAGGGGTAAATGCTTGTTTTTCAGGGCAAACAGCACCACATTATTGACCCTGCACACCATTCTCAGGAAACAGGCCAAATATAGTCTCAACATCCCTGAATACAAACAAGATTAGTCGTACAAAAAGACAACCTCACAAAGTATTTTAAAAAGTCTTTGAGCCCACCAGAAAATCTATTTTGGCTACAAATCAGGAATCGACTTCTCCCACATTTGCCAATTACTTATACCTATTTCCTCTCTCCTCACCACCCCCCCCCCCGCCGCCTCCACTGTGCCGCTTCCAACTTAAAATATTCCTTTCAACCTAAACGTAAACCCAGTCATGGTAAGGATTAGGTATACAGAAATATTTAACTAAGAAGTTCATGAACTTAATCAATAAGAATATTTGTATTGATTATTATTGCATTTGTCCAAACATAGACTGGTCACCGTATTAGATGCAAACAAAGGGACAGATTGTATAGCCTTAGTCTTAACTTCTGTAAAACTAGCATACATTATTGACAGAGAGCACAATGTAGGTAAGAGTAATAAAAGCAATGCAATTAAGTCTAGCACTAATTCACTCCAACTTGCTGTTTGCTTTTGGGCACATTACCTAAACTCTTTTGTTTTCAGTTACTGCATCTGTAAAAGAAAGCTTATTTTGATTTTTTCCATAGTTCATCACCGCACTGTAATACTGCAATGCAATTCTGACACTATCTAGAGTTAGTGCAGACCTCACAAGTTAAGGACATAGATGCTGAAGTCTGTCTTCACTTCAGACAATGATCACAAGTTCTGGGGTTTCCAGGCCACCCAAACCCTGACCAACTAACTTGCTACAAACTTGGTGGCTTCCACTATCGCTTTAGGTTCGATAATTCACTAATATAACTCATAGAATTCAGCAAAACCCTCTTACTTAGGATAACAGTTTTATTATTAATGATAAAAATCAGGACCAACCAAAAGAAGAGACCCACAGGGTGAGATCTAGCACCATCCTGAATATGGAGCTTCCATGTCCCCTTCCTTGGAATCAGCGTATATCATCCTCACAATGCATCAATCAAAGTATTCACCAACCAGGAAGCTCACCCAAGCCTTAGCGTGAGTTTCAATGTCCAGAGTTTTTACTGGTGTTTCTACAAAGATGTGACTGATTTAATTATAGGCCATGCACCTCTTTGGTGGTTGAGAGGTTGGGTTGATATCACATGGCTTAAAGCCCCAACACTCTAGTAACATGGTTGTTTTCTCCAGTGTGGCTGGCTTCTATCCAGAAACTATGTAAAGGCCCATCATATGTTACTTTATTAACATAAACTCAGATGTGGCCTCAGGGTCACAACATGAATAACAAAGAAACCTCTATCACTTACAAAATTCCAGGAAAGTTTCTTCTGGAGGACCTGGGTAAAGGGTCAGATAAATTCTTTATTATACAATACCCAGTGATTGCTGTATTAAGTAAACAATATAATTTATGTAATGGTGTTCTTACTTTAAGGTATTAAACAAAAGTAACATAACTTTATTATTAGAAAATAAGGGATCCATGCAAATTCTATTTTATTCACTGTGATACTATCACTGTGATATATTACTTGCAATTTCAGAAGAGAGAAATGCCAATGCTGGCCTCAGCAGTCAGAAGAATTTTCATAGCTGAGATAGAACTTAAGTTGGGTTTTGAAAGATAAGTATAATTTGTTAGAAAAAATCCCTTCTGTTCCATTTAAGCTGTCGATGCAGTCAAAATAATTTGGCAAATAATAAAGGTAGGCTTGCTGATTGATCTTTCACCTTTTGATATGCTGTTCTAATGCTTTGTGAACACACAGCTCAAAATAACCTAAGTGTTCTCCTTCAGATGCCCATAAAAATCAACTTATAAAGAAAGGAGAGGAGGAATAGCCTTTATTCTGAGTCTCCATTTCCATCTTCTGTGTGTGTATTTGGGCCCATGGGGCACCAACCAATCTGTGTGGCACCTGAATTATGGGGCAATCTTGGTTCTGTCTAATCTCTATCAATTTCTAGCTTGGTCATTCTATATGTGATTCTTGACCTCTTAGAAACCTAGTTTCTCCACCTTGCCAAATGGGAATAGTATTGGCCATGTCTACCTCACAAGGTTATTTTAAGATCCAAAAGTGCTTTATACATGTAATAAACTATCTTATTTTAGAATTAAGTTCAAAGGTAGAAATTAGGAAAAAGTTGAAAACACACCACACGTCTTCAGTGGTATCACTGCCCATTTCTGCCACCCTTTCTTACCTTATAGCAAATGTTCTTTCTCTTACCCTCTTAGAAACATTTCTATTATTTAAATTTATTGCTCCATAAGTTGTCAAAAATACACTGTGATACATTTTGCAATTAGTTGCATAGCAAATTAGGATGGAAACTAAAACATATACAATTCCATAAACAGGAAAATAATGTCCTCTGCTAAACATGGTGAGTGAGTGACCCCATTTGGGTAGGATGCCATTTCTAGCATTCTGATCTGGAAGTCACAATGGCAGGGGGTGGGGGCAGGGCAGAATTGTCAACAAATAACTACATTGCAATTCCTACTGTGGTTATGTGCTATAATAATGTAAGCTAAAAGTGCTGTGGAAGTTTACATGTGATAAAAATTAATTCTGACTGAGAGGAGGGTCAGGGCATGATTCAGGAAAGTGATGCTTCTGCTTGGTCTTGAGAGACAAGATAGGTTTTGAGAGGCAAATAAAGGGGTCCTGTGAGCATTTCCAACATAAGCTCTAGCATGAACAAAGTGCAGAAGGGTGGAGGAACAAGGTATGTTCTGAGAATAGGGGGTGGAGTATCAAAGCCAAGATGGATAAAACACTTTGGATAAAACACTGAGAATATCAACCACAGCTAAGAAATATACAGTAGGTATGTGGTTTGTGGGGAGGAGGTTGCTGAACACATCTTTGTTTTAGCAATACCATCCTTACTCTGGTGAGAAGACTTGATTGGTTGCACAAGAGAAACGGACATTAAGCAGTCTAGGAAACATTTCAGAGAGTGACCACAACAGGTGATTTTTATTGAGTGCTTGCTATGTGCAACACTACATTCAAAGCCTGCTAAATGTGTGAACACCTTAAATTCCTGAAGCAATGCTGTAAGGTAGATATTCACTTTCTCTGTTTTATACACAAAGAAGCTGGGAGCCCAGAGACTTAAGTGAATTGACCAAAGGAGTATCAGGTCGTTGACTCCAGATTCATGTTTCTTCATCACCACAAGTTGACCAGAGTCCAAGCAAACAACAACAACAACAACAACAACAACAACAACAACAACAACACAGGGAAAGGAGAGATCTGTGCTTGACTGAGAGCAATTTCAGAAATATGATCCTTTGATTTTTAATATCTGGTACATGATGAAGCTAAAGGGATAGGTATAGAAAGGGAAGATAGAGAGTATGGCTTTAGCTGGGTGAGTTTTGTGCCTCTGTAGAATATATAGAGACATTTAAGAGTCATTAACTTTCAATGAAAATTGAATCCATGGAAATTCATGAAACTGCCGAGAAAGAAAATGTATCACAAAAGTTGAAGAGAAGTAGGTTACATGAAGAATTTTAGGTCAGTGGGGAGTGTCCAGAGCCAAAGTTCAGACATCCCCTCTAATTGTGATCGCAATTCCCTTGCCTATGGGGTTGTGCTTGTTAAGGCAGTTGCCGTGTGCTCTCATCACAGTCCAGAATTTTGACAATTGCTTCTCACTGAGTTCACCACTACAGACAAGAGTAAGAGTCTATGGACAAAGGCCTAGGACTGTTGGGAGACATTTAATTACCTTAAAATCTCTACAACATAATGGTTAATGGGGTAATCAGATGGAAGGTGTGGAATTTTAAATAGTAGAGAGTGTGTCACTAGAGTAGATTGTTACTGCTTTGGAGATGATAAAACCCTAGTGCATAAATGCTGACTGGAACATACCTTCAGCATTCATAAATCAATAATTGATAAAATGTACTCATGTATAACTAAGTAGATTTTTGTATGGTAGGTTGAATAAACTGATTACAGTATACTGCAGGACTCAGTGGAATTACGGGCAGAGTTTTATTCATAAAGATGAACTGGAGTTGGACATTGCTTTATAAAAAGCTGAAGTGTGGATATCTCTACATTCTTAAAACCGTGGGGTACAAAGCTTAGGTATAAATTGGAAAGATGCTAAGGCTGTGTCACAGGTAAAAGAATTAATTAGGCTGAGGAATTTCCTTCAGCATTCCTGGAATCAAGCAGTTTTTCCAAGTTGAAGTGCTTCTGGTCTTTGGAGAACACTACTATATCTTCTGGCAAGAAAAAAAGGAAAGAGAAGCACTTGAAAGGCTATCTTAAAGAAGCAGGTTGGCCAGGAGCAAGGGATTGGAATTTTTTTTGGAAATTCACAATAAAGGAGACTATGGGAATTGTGAGCCCAGTAAAGGACTTTCTGATCACATTTCTGGTACCTTATCTACCTTGCAGCTTTTGCGGTTCGCTGGACAAAATATTCGGTCATTATTGGCATGTTGGCAAATGTCATAATGGAGATGTAATAAGGCAATCACTGGCAGGTTTGGAAGTTCAAGGGGGAAGACTAAAGTGTGGTGTCATTGCATTTTAATCTTCTGGAATATGTGAAGACCTTTCCTTGACCATCTTAAAATCATTTTTGAAAACTGAAGTAGTTATATGATGCATCTCCTATTAACTCCTTCATTCTCTATATTTATCTCCTATATGAAGTCTTCTCCAACTATATCAATGGCTAAAAATGTCCTATGTGCTGCATCCTTATTAGTGCCAGTCTTCATCTCAGGGTCTTGGAATGTTTGTGTGTGAAGAACCATTAAAAAACATATAATTAAACACCATTTTCCAGATTCAAAATCTGAAAACAAGACACTTAAAGATTTCTCCAACTCAAATAATCTGTTAGTCTGAAGATCTATCTCTGTAATTAACATGGACAAAAAGGAAAAAAATGCAATGATGTGACCCAGGTAGGGAATAACGAATGGTATGAGATGGCCAAGGAGAAGCACATGGGAAGAATGCTAGGAAGTAGCAAGCAAAGTGGAAGAATTGGCATGACATACTAAGAGGGGCCTGATAGGTGATGGAGAGCATGTACAACTACCAACTTAATAAAACTTTGTCACATACAAATTTTGGAATGATAATTCTGGAGACATTGGAAAGATAATTTTGGAGACAATGGAAAAGACTAGGTTTAATTGTGAGAATAATGAAATATTCTTGGTAAGTAAAAAGTTCTAAACTGAGAAAACATGTTTCTATCAAGTGCCTTATATTATCTGTACTTTACGTTTGTTTTGCTCCTTGGGTTAGATTACAAATTCATTAAGGACAAGAGCATGGTCTTCCTTTTAGCACAGAACTTAGCATAGGATGGGAATTGTAGAAGGTCATCAAATGTGCTTTGAACCAAATGTGTGAGCACACACTAGCTTTGTGTAGGTATATGGTAAAAAGCATTCCAGTCTTAATCTAACAAACATCCATGCTTCAACACGTACTAAATTCAAAATATTATGTAAGTCACCTAAATTTGAGGAGCTTCAATTTCTTCAATTTCTTCAATTATAAAATATGAGAATTGTATTTGATACACTCTAAATTCCTTTTCAACTTTAATGTTCTATCATTTTGGTTTTCAAAAAAAACTCAAGCACGTAGTAATTGTCACTGTCTCCAAACTACTGAACAAAGACATCACATTGGTTGACTAATGTGATACCATCAATGTGGTTTCTGCACATTTGCCAATTTTACATTCCTGGTAAAGGAAATCCATGTTGTTCACAAACTTTAAGTTTCAAAGTGATTTGTATTTTCTAGATTGTTTACTCTACTATGGGGTTGAAAATGGTCTCATCATATTTTAAAATAAAGGACACACTCACAGCCCTTCGATCACATTCATCTTAAGAAGAAAATAATTCAGTTATCATTTTTTTAGTCTTAAACTTCCATTCAATATATTTTGAGTGCTCCAGACTATCTGCAATGCAAGAAAAGTGAGTTAAAACAAAGTGTCTATTTTTATATATGATTTGTAATTACTGTCATTTGTCAGAATCAATATACTTTTTCCTGAATACTAGAATCAAAACAGAGCAAACAAGAAAGAGCCTTCAAGAGAAAAGGAAGGAATATGTTCTTGTTATTATGAGTGGGCAAGATTAAAATGCTTTGGGAATCCTCTGCTCAAGTGGGAGACCAATAGGACTGGGATGTCCTTATTAATAGACAGTTACCCATTTCTACGGAGAATTGATAAGCAGACAACCACATCTGACAGCCATGTATTTTAGGATCCTTATAAGATTCCTTGTAGAATACCTCAGAATTTGACTTACTTTTCACTTACTTTCTGGGGCTTTTCCCTCAGTATTTAAAAAATTATCAGTGGGAATATCAGGCATTAGACAATATGATGGTTATGTGTATGCAAATGATAGAAATTTTTAAAAACCATAGCTGCAGTTGATCATTGAGTATAAAAGATGAGATTCTGCTGTTGTTAAAGAGGCTGGAAAATGAGAGGGGACCTACCTGTTTAGTAGTTTCTGGGGATAATATTTAATGGGGTCATCTAGGAAGACAGGCTTGGGAAAGTGACTTCCTTTCTCTCATCTTTAGTTTCTGCATAATTAAAGGAATTTGGTCAAGAATATTTCTAGCTCTAAAATGTAAAGACATATCTTTATATATGTTTAATGTTTGTGATAGGCACAAAAATGGTCCCCAAAGATGTCCATGTCCTAATCTCCTGAACCTGAAATCAGGCTACCTGACAAAGGGGTGGGGGTGGGATCACAATTTCAGATGGAACTGAGGTTGCTAATAAGTTTACTTTGAGATAGAGAGATTATTCTGGATTATGAGAGTAGGTCCAATGTAATCCCAGGTGGAAGAGGAAGGCAGGAGAGAGAACTAGAGAGATGGCAGCTTGAAAAGGAAATCCTTTTCTTTTTTTAATTTTTTTTTAATGTTTATTTATTTCTGAGACAGAGAGAGACAGAGCATGAGTAGGGGAGCGGCAGAAGCATGAGTAGGAGAGGGAGACACAGAATCAGAAGCAGGCTCCAGGCTCTGAGCTGTCAGCACAGAGCCCAACGCGGGGCTCGAACTCACAGACCACGAGATCATGACCCAGGATGAAGTCGGACGCTTAACCGACTGAGCCACCCAGGTGCCCCAAGGAAATCCTTTTCAAGGAAGACTTGCAATTGCTGGATTTGTAGATAGAAAAACTGACCCTAAAATTCACATGGAATCTCAAGGGATTCCAATTAGTCAAAATAATCTTGAAAAGGAAGAATAAAATTGGAGAAATTACACCTTCTGAATTCAAAACTTACTACAAAACTATAGTAAACAAAAGAGTGTTGTAGTAACATAAAGACAGATATATAGATTAGTGGAATAGAAGACTCAGAAGTAAACTTGGATATATGCTCAATTGATTTTTGGCAAAGGTACCAAAACTATTCAATCAAAAAGGGACAGTCTTTTCACTGATGCTGGGGTAACTGGATATCCAAAGCAAAAGAATGATTGGACCCTTACCTAAAACCATATAGAAAAATAACTTATAATGTCTCAAGACCTAAATATAAGACCTAAAACTCTTAGAAGAAAACAGATGGGAAACATTTCATGGCATTAGGTTTGGCAATGATTTACTGGATAGGATACCAAAGGCACAGGCAACAGAAAAAGAGATAATGGAACTTCAACAAAATTAATGTTTTTTTTTTTTTGTGCATCAAAAAAGGATACTATCAAAAAAGTAAAAAGACAGCCCACTAAATGGGAGAAAATATTTGTAAATAATATACCTGATAGGACATTAATGTCAGAATATATAAAGAATATACAGCTCAACAACAACAAAAGAATCCAGTTTAAAAATGAGCAAAGAACTTGAATAGGCATGTATTCAAAGAAGATATGCAACTGTCCAGTAAGCACCTGAAATGGTGCTCAATATTTTTAGTCATCAAGGAAATGCAAATCAAAACTACAAAATACCATTTCTCACATATTAAAATGGTTATTACAAAGTGAAAAATAACAAGGATAATCAAGGATATGGATAAATTAAAACCCTCATGCATTGCTGGTAGAAATGTAAATGGTATACTTGCTGGAGAAAATAGCTTCTTCCTCAAAAAGTTAAACAAAGAATTATAATATGATCCAGTAATTCCACTCCTAGGTACACATCCAAAACAACTGAAAAAAAGGTGTCAAAACTGGTACTTGTACACTAATTTTTCACAAGATATTTTTCACAAACGCCAAAAGGTAGAAAATCTAAGTGTCCATTAACAGATGAATAGGGAAACAAAATGTGGTATATACATATAATGAAATAGTATTCAGCTATATAAAGAAATGAAATTCTGATACATGCTACAACACGAGTGACTACTGAAACCACTATGCCACATAAAGTAAGACAGACATAAAAGGACACATATATAACTGAAATTATATAAGTTAGCTAGAATAGGCAAATGCATAGACACAAATTGATATAGAGATTACCAACTGTTTAGTGAGGAAGGGAAATTGGGAGTTATTCTTTAATGGGTATAACATTTCTCTTCAGGATGTTGAAAAAGTTCTGGAAAGGTATAATGTTGATGTTTACTCAACATGTGAGGGTACTTAATGTCACTGAATTGCACACTTAAAAGTCATTAAGACGGTGAGTTTTACATTATGTATATTTTGCCACAATAAAAAAATGTGAGAAAACCCAATTTGAAGCTTTTAAACAATAACAGAATTAGCAAAGATATACTATGCATTTAATTTATGTGATGTATATTCTGACTGCTTTACCTGTACTAATTCTTTTAACTTTCACAATATTAGTATGTAGAAGATTTCTTAATTATTATACCCATTTAAAAATATGAAAACACGGGTTTCATAACTTGCTCAAGGTCACATAGTAAGTGTGTGTCTATTTTGGAGGGGTGGTGGTTGAGAGGAGTCTCAGATTTGAATCTACAAAATCTAGCTCCAGATCCATGTTCTCATGTTGGCTTCCAAATCATCTTGATGCTTCTCAAATTATTGCTTAATTGTAAAGAAGTTCAAATGTAATAACAGTTTTATGATTTATTCTAAACACAATACTCTATTTTCAGAACCAATGGAGTTTTAGCTATAGGTAGTAGACTCATTCTCCGGTTTGTGTCTCAGTTCAGTGATTTACTAGGAAAATAGACTATGGGTCTCCAGTATTAGCTTTCTGCCACCCCAGCCCCCAGTCCCCACCATCAGGCAAGGTCTTTGTTGGGGTAGTAAGGTCATAGTACATACAGGACCAATGCACCTGAGGTGTATACAGAAATGGACGACTTTCCCTCCAACCTCTACTTTTCTCCTCACATTACTGGTACCCCTGTTTGTAGCCTTATGCCCTTCCAAACCTGTCTTGTACAAGGGACATCTGCATGGATTTTTCAGCTGAATTGGAGCCCAAATTTGTAAGTTTTTAAAACCAGTCCAGTCAGAGCTTCTGGCAAAGTGGTTCCTGAAAGCAATTGCCTATATAACTTTGCATTCTCTAATATGATAAGCAAATCCTGGCAAAGTAACTTTCTTCCTGGGGGAGTCACTTCTTTATCTTGTGGTAAGAAATGTAACCTCTCTAGAAATCAAATTTGCCTAATCCTAGAACCCTTGATTCTGCAACCTGCATGTGACTTCAGAGAGTGGTGATCTTTCTTAAGAAGACATGTGCCATATCTGTCTTACAGATGGCTCCTACATCCTGTGTCATTTGCTATTTCTCTCTGTTCTGCAGTTAGGTGGCTCAGATTCTTAATTAAAAGATTCATTTCTATGGCAGCTTTTATAAAGCAAATATCTGCACATGAAGGAAGAGGAAAAGGGAACAGAAGGAGGAGGGAACACGGTCTGCTTTCCACCAGATACTGAAACGTTCCACTAATCTCTTTCGCACCTTGTGGAGTTTCAATTTTCCCTTTAAAATGTGGATTAAACAAAGTTGCCAAAAAACATATGCTTTCATGTCAAACATTTCATTTATTTGGGAGGCTGAAAGCAGCTTGAGAGCGCTCACTGCTTCTGCCTGAGGAAAAGGAGCAGAGTGGTTAAACCTTTTTATTGGAAGCTTCCCCTTGAAGCTGAGGCATGGGCCTGGGAAATATGGTATGGGCTGGGCCACTGGTGGGCTACGAGGATATCCTGGGTGGTTGCATCTAGTAGACAAAGGAATCAGGCCCAGTTGCCAACTTGGGTACTGACCATACGTCTTCGGGTTGTAATCTTATCAGATTTCACAACTAATCAGGGGTAGGATGAGTCAGTACCTGATGTAGGAGACCTCCAAGGCAAATCCATTTGCTGTACTTTGCCTTCTAAGTAAGAATAAATCATGCTATTTCATGGAGTAGACTTGTAAACATAACACATGGGAAGTAGGAGGACAAAGAGTTGTGGGTTCTGGCACAGATATCCCAGAAACTTGACTCTTGTGGTCTCTCCTCACTTGCCAGGAACCCTGAGGGTGACTGTCGAAAGACTTAGGTTTAAGGGCAGTGTTGTGGTTTAGCATAAGGTAGGCGAAATAATTGTTTTGAATCATATTATAAAGACCTAGGTAGTAATACTTTGCAAACTCCTAGGCTTCGGACTTTGAGATGTTAATTTAATCTCTCTGAACCTCAAATGCCTCATTTGTCAAATAATATGCCTACTCTATGTTTTTCCCAGGGATGTTTTGATGATACAATAAAATATGCATGAATATGTGATTATAATATGACAAATTATATTTGTCTCTCATTTTTTTGATTGTTAATATAGATAATAGTAATATCAGGTATTTATAGCAAATTTACTTTTTATAAGCTATGAGCCAGAGTTTTTAGATAAATCTCCACCTAACCACTCTGTGAATTAGGTGATACTCTTCCCATTTTACAGATGAAGAAATCAAGTCTGCAAGATCTAAGATAATTTACCCTAGGTTATCTCACTGATACTTGGGGAACAAAAGAAAGAATAAGAAGGAAAAGAAACCAAAGCTCAGCTGGTCGAGCTCCAAGCTCAGGCTCTTTCTTCTATGTTGCCCTTTGGTATTAATTTTGGAGTGATGTTTTCCTCACTCCTTACTTTCTTACTTTAGTTAGCACCTTATATTTCCAAGTTATTTTAATACAGTTATTTGAATAAAAACTCCTTCTCCTGGCCACCACTAATGCTAAAAATTTCTTTTATTCGTGAACCAGAAGTACGATAGTTACATGATTTGCAAGCCAAGAAATGTTGAGTTAGCCTCTCTATCTTGTCTTTGCTATATAACATTACTTTAATGCATGTTTATGTATTAATTCATTTTATAAACAATCAGAGCAAAGAATCTGGAGTTAGACTCTCTAGCATTGAGTTGTAGCTCCTACACCTGCAGACTTTCTCCAAGTCACTCCACTATTCTGTAAGTCAGTGTCCTCATCTGTAAGTTGGAAAATTACAGTAGCTAAAGTCTATTATGAGGATGAAATGACTATTTACAGTTCTTAGAAAAGTTTACAGTATATAGTAAGTGCTGTAGAAACATCAGCTATTTCTCTTAGGCATACTGCATTGAGATCTACGTTTGCTGTATGATTATGATGGGTATACCCCTGTCCAAATTTCATTCTAGGCTTCCTATAAATAGCAGCTATTATTGCCTACATTAACCGGCAAAGGAACTAATTTCATGAAATTATATCATTAGAGCTTTAGTCCTGTTTCTGGAAGACTTTTCAATCTTCTAGAGTCCTATGGGGGAGATGGATAGAGAGCTGAGTTATATATGAAGTTTCTAATAACCTTAGTTCAGAAAAAAGATATACAGGAAAAAGCAAGTGGGTGGGAGACAAAGAGCCTAAGTAAGAGGCTAGGGTCAAAAGGGAGGAAGCACATTATTATGTGATGGGACTACACTAAAACCTACTCTGCTTTCTCCAGGAATTTGTCTCTGCTAAGTGTTAGGGGCATATCCAGTGCCATGGTGATTCAGTGCTTCATCATCTCCATATGGATGGCACAGATGTCTGTATTTCCAGCCTTACCCTTTCCCCTGAGTTCCAAGTTCTGGTGTCTAATCTCTTTTTGGAAGCCTCTCATGGGCACATCAAAACCCACAAGTCCGAAATGAACTAATGACATCCATCCTCAAGCTTACTTCTATTTCTGTGTTCCTCTCTCAGGAAATGTATCACCATTCACAGGGACACACCCCAGAAACCTGTGTGTCAACTTGAAATTTTCCTTCGGCTCCTTCTTTTTGATAAAAATCTTACTTTGATTTTTATCCCCTTGTCTCCATTTCTATTGCTTCTACATTGATTCAGATTCATAATATCTCATTTGGTTTACTGCAATAGGTGGCAAATTTTCCTTTTTGTCTGCTGAGCCCATACCTACTGTTAAAAGTTAGCCAAAAAGGAGGCCATGGTTTGAATACACCCCTAACCCAAACCATCATAGTCATGTAACAAGAATTTAAAACTGTCATGATTTTTCCAAATGCTGACCCTGACCCTAAACAAAACTTAAGCATTCTTCATGTCAGTGTGACTTTTAGCTTCCCAGCCAATCAGCTAGAAACAAGTAAGTTTATCCAGGGAAAAGGAATATGAGTAACCAATCAGCATAAACAATATACTCCCTCACCCACACCTCATAAAGGGAGCTGTAACTGCTGGGTAGAGCTTCCAACTAGTTTTAGTTTGAAGTCTCCCCATTTGTGAACAGTTTGCCATTCAATAAAGTATTCATATCTGTTAAAGCTCTCTGAATTTTCCTTTAACCACTACTTTCTTCTGCATTGGCATCAAAAGTATTTCTTAGAATAAATATAATTATGTCACCACTCAATTTACATACTGAATAATTTTCAGGTTGAAATACCATGACATTGACCAAAAGCCTTCCCATGGTCTGTTTTATGCCTGTCTACTCCACCTTTTCTCTCAGCTTAGTATATGAACTAAACCAAAATTAATTCCAAGTTTTCAAACTGTTCGTTTTAATCCCTGGCTCTTTGTACATGCTGAGTCTACTCTGAAGAATGTTTTACTTTCAGTCTCTATCTGCTCACTATCTTCCAGTATGTGGTACTTGGCCCAGAATACATCTCTTTCCATGATCTTTTCAGAAGTCTAGGTCCTTCATTAACATTTCTCATCGGTCCTCTCCTCTACTGGACCACAAAGTTCCTCAAGGGCAGAGATGGAGAATAACTTCACTTAGTATCCCACAGACCTAATGTAGTGTTTGTTTTGAGGCAAATTTTGACTAATCAATAAACACGTATCATATGAGAGTAAGTTGGCTTTGGCTATATTATCAGCTGGAGAGATATGTCAGGTACAAGTGTCCTTCTGCTTCCTGACCAGGAAAGTTTAAAACAGATAAGGAAATATATCCTGGGGAGTAAATACAGAGTGCTGTATATATATATTGAATGTAATATCAAATCTCTATATAACAACCCATGAATAACAATACAACATGAATGCAAGCAGTAGGGCATTGGGGGAAAATCCACAAGGGAGACTCAAGGGACTCAACTTCTTTTCTTAACTCGTTAACTACATATATGACCTGAGGCACCTTCCTGTGCATTATGATCTTTGCTTTACAAGAGAAGTGGGTTTGGAGTAGTTGACTTCCTATGTCCGTTCTAGCTCTACAGTTCTAAAATTGTTGGCAAAAATTATATAATATTACTATGGTTTCAGTTTCACCTAGATTTACTGTATGTCTATAACTTGAGTCTCTGAGTTAACAACATGTCTTAAACTACAGTTTCAAGACTTACTGTGATACTAGAGAACATTGCCTTTGGGAATTAAAATACAAGTCAATTCATTGAGCATTTATTGGGTACTTAGTAGAAGCGGCAAAATGCTTTAGGTATAGTGAACGTTGCAAAAAATAGGATAAAATCCCAGTCCTAAATGACTCTAAAGCTTAACTGAGGGAGTAAAATTAAAACCAAGAAAAAGAAGAAAGAAGATGTTTTAGGGCATTGACCTTGCTCAGTGGCTACAGTACTAGGCAGAAATATATGAGACATCATTGTTGTTGAAGAAGGGCTGATAGTTAAATCATGAATTTAGTTGGACCTATAAAGTCTTCCAAGAGTGGTAATAAGGGACAATAGTTTATAATCAAGTACAGAGACAAAAGTGGACATTATCAAGTATGTACTAGGAATTGGAAGTCAAGGGGGAGATGAGATGTGGAACATGGCATGGAGACAGGCCTTACTGGAGGAAGAATGGTCTCCCAGGTGGAGATGAGATGGAAAAAGGGACCAGACTTCAGAAAGCAGAGAACTGAGCAGGGGCAGCAGACAGTACAACATAGGGACACTTCAGAGTATGAGCAGAGCAGCACAGGGAAAACAATTAGAGTTCTGCCTCAAGAGAAATGGATATGAGGAAGTGTCTCCCCAGGGTGATGCCCACAACATTCTCCTGGTTAATTCACAACGGCAATCTGCCCTCCACCCTGGCAATCTGCAACCTCCCTCCTTGGAAACCACAAGTCTGGAAAAAACATACATTTAAACCATATGAATCAGGCTTGCATTTCTGTATCATATTTGATGCTTCATCTCTCTCATTAACTCCCTCATTGCCTGTCTGCTTTGTCAGGAAACAAGAGTTCCATCTCTTTGTCCAGTTGTCGATTTACTCTAGAACAGATGCCCGTTTAAATAAGAAATCTTGCACCTTATCCTTATCTTCTTTAGTGGTGTCATATTCCCAAACCAAGGGCCCTCTTTTTCTTCTTTCTTTATTCTGGAAACTACATCATTGAGAAGATACTTTCCACCCAGTGAGCAGCACTTCCTTCCTGGCAGGGGACTATATGGGTGTGCATATTTTATTTCTTTGCAGCCCAAATATCTGGGTTCTGGCTGAAAAACCCAAAGCAAATAGAACACTCATCTGATCTATGTTTATAATGATTTACTCACTGAATAAAATTGAGATTTGTCTAAATTAGATTCATTTAAATTCTCTTGTCTGTCATCTCTGTTAGAAAACATGAAGGTTTTTTTTCTTGTTGATGAAGGAGCTGAGACTCAATTTGCAGCCTGTTTATTCTCTTTCTCTGTCTCTACGTCCCTGCCAGCTCCACACACACCCCTGCTCATTCTGACATACTCACGTATATTCTCACAGGGAGATGGCCCAGTCCCAGCTGATGGAGAGCTCCAAGGGAGGGATTCGTAGCCTCGGCTTCAGATTAATGAGCTATTTGACTGGGACATGATGTTGGTTTAACAGCAGTTTTCCTTAAATGTGGTGCGATCAGGAATTTGCAGAAGTTTATTCTTAGCTCTTTCTTTTGGCTTCTGCAACATGTTAACAGCTTGTGCATTTTGTAATGCCTTTTTTCATTGCTATGGTAACCATTAAAACTTAAGGTGTATGTGACTAGAGATCTGGCCAAGCTATTGGTTGCTAGCATGCTGGAAAACAGTGTAAATGAAACCACCTCTAGTCGGCTGCTTTTTACTGGTGTGCCTTGCCTAAATTAGCCTGGCATGTGAAATTCTAGAAGAAAATTAGGATAACAAAATATTAGGAGATGATTATTCACTTCAGAGAGAACTGACGATAGAATCCCTTTATATTGTGAATTCCTCAGTTGGTTTTAAAATATGATTATGTTGACCACATGCTGATTTACAGGAAACTCGTAGGAGAAAATATGCAAACTCTGAGTTATTAAGTCTTAGAAAAGAGTCAGGAGTTCGCTTTCAGAGCCAAGTTAAATTAGTAGGCATGTACCACCCTAGGTCCCTCCACATTTTTTGTTTGCTTTTGCTTTTAAATGTTGTGTGATGTGCTCTATCAAAAACGGTATGGTAATTAATGAAATGTTATAATATTTAGGTCAAGTTGCCGATGCTAAGCAAATCTAGGCGTGTATGCTAAGCAAAGCAAGAAACAAACAAGCAAGCTAACAAGTCCAACAGAAACAACAATAACAACAACAACAACAACAAAGAATGAAAACAATAATCACTATTCTAACTATGAAAAGGTCAATGGCCACTGAATATGATTTGTTTCTATTTTGATTTTGTTTTCCATTTCTACGAGTCTTTATTCTCTTTAATATTATTCTAGGCATTGTAGGAGGTACTAAAAACTTGTGAGGAAAAAGTTCCTATTTTCAATGAATTTTGCAACCTATCTGGAAATAGGACTTACATGAAAGAAAGAAAAATAAAACATAGTAACAAGTTAAAATAAATACCCCCAAAAATAGGCTCTGTGAGTTCAGAGAGTAGAAGAATCATTGTGAGCTTGATAGCCAGGAAAGATTTCATATAAAGGGCAAAATCTAGACTCTCTAGTGAGAGATCAGGTGAGATTTGGCTTAGCAGACAATAGGACTAGGAGGATGTTATTTCTAAAGAAATATTTTTCATAATAGTGTAGTCAAGATGGTTGCTTAAAAGTGTAGGACAGTGTGAATACTGGATGAGAAAAATGGTTCATCCTCAGGTTAAGATAATATTTTGTTGAAAATATTGACATTCCTTAGGAAATATGAGAATATTTCCTCATAGCTCAAATAAAGATGACAGCCTTTCCCTGTCTAATATGAAGATGATGAATTCATGCTGAACACATAACAAAGTTTGATGCACTCTTTTCTTAAGGCTATGATATATTTTACGCAGAGCAAAATATGTATTTAAGAAACTAATTGGGGCACCCGTGTGGCTCAGTCAGTTAAGTGTCTGCCTCTTGATTTTAGCTCAGGTCATAATCTCATGGTTCCTGAGTTCAAGTCCTACACTGGGCTCTGCACTGACAGCAAGGAGCCCGCTTGGGATTTTCCCTCTCTCCCCTCTGTCTCTACCCCTCTACTGCTCACACGCACATGTTCCCCCACCCTCAAAATAAATAAATACACTTTAAAAAAAAAGACACTGGGGCGCCTGGGTGGCTCAGTGGGTTAAGCAGCCGACTTCGGCTCAGGTCATGATCTCGCGGTCCGTGAGTTTGAGCCCCGCGTCGGGCTCTGTGCTGACAGCTCAGAGCCTGGAGCCTGTTTCAGATTCTGTGTCTCCTTCTCTCTAACCCTCCCCTGTTAATGCTCTGTCTCAAAAATAAATAAACATTAAAATTTTTTTTTTAAAAAAAGACACTAACTTGATGGAATTTTCAGGCCTCATAAGAGTACCACCTAAGCCAGGGAAGTACATTTCTTCTTTTTATTTTATTTTAGAGAGAGAGAGCATGTGCAAGTTGGGGCGAGGACACAGAGAGAGAGACACAGACAGAGAGAGAGAGACTCTTAAGCAGGCTCCATTCTCAGTGTGGAGTCCAATGTGGGGCATGATCCCACAATCCTGGGATCATGACCTGAGCTGAAATCAACAGTCAGACCCCCAGCCCACTGAACCACCCCAGCCACTCCCAGAGAAGTACATTTCTTAATAAAGATCTTTAGGTACCATCTTCTTCTCCTTCTCATTCATTTCAGATACAATGATGAAAATGCGAATTGTGGTCCACGTTGAAATAGACACAAACACCCACATCCACCTGTGTAATAAAAGTACATCTTGAGAAGTTCCATCTTCAGTGTTGGCTTTCACAAACACAACCTCTGACATTGCCTGCTTCTGTCATCAATCACTGGCAGATGCTTATATAATCACAAAATTTCACTCATTACAGGCATCCAAAGAGAGAGCATTGTGCAAAAGTCGGTCTCGATGTTGAAACTGGCAGGGCTGCCCTGGATTTTATTACTTCTCCTAAAAGGAGAATAGATTTCAGCATTTATCTCCAGCCTCCAAGATTCTCTGACCAGAGCATTCCCGTCTTGAGGGTCTCTGCCTTGCCAGTTGTTCATAGCAATAGAGCTGTAATGAATCCCCTCTAAAGTGGTAGTTATCCATGAAATAATAAGTTAATTTTACAGGAAACCTGATTATATAAGATTTTGAGGAAATGGAAAAGTCCACTGTACAATTAAATGAGCAAGGAAAAGTTCTCTACTTTCCCATTTTCAGTTACACTCTTATTAGACAATTGACTCCAAATAGTCATCTTCTTTTTTTTAAGTTTATTTACTTATTTATTTTTTGAGAAAGAGAGCACAAGTGAGGGAGGGGGAAGAGAGAGAGAGAGAGAGAGAGAGAGAGAGAGAGAGAGAGAGAATATCTCAAGCAGCCTCTGCACTGTTAGTGAGGATCCTGATGTGGGGCTCGAATTCATGAAGCGTGAGATCATGACCTGTGCTGAAGTTGAACGCTTAACCAACTGAGCCACCCAGGTGCCCCCAATCATCTTCTTTGCTGTTAAGAACAAGACAAATTACATGTATGCATACACACGTACACACTCACACATGCACACAAGCACACACACACACTCACATACTTCCACCTTTCTACTTCAAATTCTAACATTAAATTCTACCTTGGCAGTATCATTTCTCTTTTTAATGTATTTATTTCTGTGAAAATGATACTATCATTTTAATTAGGAAAAATATAATCAGTCTGGTACCTCACTGTGAGTTTATTATCTTTCCAAAGAAGTAGTTTTGTTGGGTGAAAATGCACAAAGATCTGGGGGCACTGGGAATTTATAGGAGTTAAAATAAATGCTCCCAAGTGGGCAAAGACCCCAGTGGTAACTCATTAAATTGGAGTTAAATTTTGTGTAATTTATTTAGGAATCTAGAAAACTATACTGTCATCCCAGCTTTAAAATGAGAGAGCCAATTTAGTCACACTAGCTAAGTTTCTTTATCTGCCACATAAAATTATTGAACAAGATGACCTCTCATTTCCATTCTAAAATTTTACTTATATAGTTGTAATTGCAAATTTGCCAAGGATCTGTCCTTCCCTAGTGGACAATTGGTAATAGATACAACAGAACAGATTAATGACTAGTCCCATCTAATAGTAAAAAAAAGAAAAAATCCTTATAGAGTCAGCCAAATTAAGTAGCCCTACACTATTAATATTGATCTTTCCTATTTTCACTAGAGCCGTGTTTTAGGTAAAATTCTAAGATGGTCTCCATGGGGCGAGGAACCATGGGTGTCCTCTAGGAGCCAAGAATAGTCCCTGGTCAGCTGACAGCTAGCAAGAAAACAGAGACCTCAATCATACCACCGCAAAAAAGTGAATTTTTCCAACACTAGTGAGCTTAGAAGATGACCCCAGGCTTCAGGTAAGAGGCAGAGTCCCAGCTGACACCTTGATTTCTAACTGGTGAGACCCTGAACGGAGGATCCAGCTAGCCTATACCAAGATTTCTGACCCCCTGAAGTGGTGAAATAATAAATTTGTTTTATTTAAAGCTGCCAAATTTGTAATTTGTTATACAGCTATAGAAATCGAATACCAGCCCCATTTACTATCACTTATTTCTGAAGATTGAGTTCACATAAGCAAATGTGAACATCTCATGAGAGAAGACACGGGAAAAAATACCACCAACAGGTTCAGACAAAAGGCATCTATAAGCAAAGTGGACAATGTGAAGGTGGGTTTCCTTTGGCCCATTATGAGACTTGGGCATTTAGACCAGTATCCACTTCCCTCCCTTATCTAGTCCCTATGTGCACATGCTTATGTATCAGTATGCATACATGTTGTATGTTTGCATTTGTTTGGTAATGAATCACATCAGATGTTTTGGGGGTAGTTGTTAAATCTCTTATAATGGATATAACTGCGCAAGCTTACCATTGGGGAAATTTCCTCCTGACCTCAGCTGGTGATCAGCTTATGCCCTGAAGCATAAGAATTGATAGGCCCTATAATTTTATCCAAGCTAATGTAACAGCAGCTGCTGTCCTTGGTGCTTGCTATCTGATTAAATTCCCAAATTAGGGATTGCCTTTTGTAACCTGAATTCTGTTATGGCAGTAAAATCTGACAATAACTGCTCTCGTTTTTACCTCTCCCATCATGGAGTGTTTCTTCAATAACACATGGACCATCTTAGACTATCGAATATTCCTCTGGCACTTTATTAGATTTTGGGAATTTTGTAATCCTACTCAAAATGAGATTGCATGCTTTCTAATGTAAGAAAGGAGAAAGAGAGAGGCCAATTCAGCTCTAAAACTGCAATTGTTTGCCTACCTCCAGGGACACATCTCACAGATTGCCATGAAAATAAATTGGAAAGTTTACAATTCCAAATTATTGCCTACCACGTATTACTTCACAGACAAAAACAAACACTACCACCACCATCATCACCACCAAGAATATACGGAAACATATCCAAGAACTTTCATCCTTTCATGAGGGAAAATGCATTACAATTAGGTTCGACTATAACCATTCAGAAAGTGTGTTTGTTTTCTGCTGCTTTTAAAATGATTTATTATTTATTACGATTTTTTTTCAAGATTATCTTCTTTATTCCTTCAGGAAAGGAGCAGTTTGGCTCTCTGTGTCATTACCAAAGCAGAGCGAAAGCCTTCAACTGCGGACTGCTGCAATTTCCCCCTTTAACAGTCGACCCAGCAATTAGAACCGTTTGTTACAGTGACAGCAAAGAGAACCATTTTCAAGCAACAAGGCAGATGAGTAGGAGCTGGAGGAAGCAAGAGCGTGTTCATTTGAAGGGGACTAACGCCACACAGCAGCTAATCTTGGAATAGCAGGCAGTTTGGGAAAGCTAGGCTGCAAGGGCTGAGATATTCACATAAATTCTTAAACTTTGGCAAAAGGTCTGATTTTTCTTTCTTGGACTAAGAATAAAAATTGGTCATAAACGCTGGCATTGGGGAAGAGAGAAAAGATTTTTTTTTATTAGGTCCACTGTCTAAATTAACTCATTTTCATATCAAAACTGAAAATATAAAGGTAGACATTTCCATTGCTAATTCTGGATTTGAGATAGCATTTCAGGGCTCAGAAAACATCTCACATTATAAACTTTGCCAATGGAGCCATATTTATTTTACGACAAAGGTATTTGAAATGCAACTTCACAATCTTAATTTGTTGCCCCAGAATCATTTCCCCTGATTTTTTCATATATTTTGAATTATGTTTAAGTGTCATTGACATCCAGAGAGAAAATGCTATTTGAGGTCTCCTTTTTTCTCCCTTATTTCTTCTTCTCCTTGTTCTTTTTCTTTTTAAAATATACTTTTCTTTTATTACCATTGGATTTGGTTCTCCATTCCAGCAATGACAAACTGGGTATCTCTAGGACCTGTCAGGTTCCCTTTGGATTTTTATTTCTCCCTGTCTCTAATGAAGTAAGAATACTACTTGCTTACCTCAGAGAAACCATCTGAGAATTAATGAAAAAATGTAAAACGCTTGATCTTCTTAGAGCCAGATAATTTTTCTTCCTTTGTTCAATAGCTATTATCATAAAGGGATTCAATAAATAACCAACTACATATAATTCCTAGATGTTAAATAGTCATTGTACTAGATACTTTGGGGGCAAATATTTGAATATTTCAATTTCTATATTCTGCAATGAAAAGACCTAGGTTTTAACACAAACATATCTATGAATTTCCATGTTTTCTAAGAGGAAGAATATACTAGAACCGGTGGTTTGCATAGAAGGCTGTCAGAATGTTTCAGTTACTGTTTTCCAGTCTGCCTTTCTAGAAGCAGGTATTGCTAATGCAGAAAAAAAATTGGTGGTAGTTTTTCTCTTCTGCTTTGTTTTAGGGAGGATGAGGCTTTGTGGGTTTTTTTCCCTTTTATTTGTTTCACAACTGTGTGACTACTGCTTTGGCACAGAGGCGGCTTCTGCCAGAGTCAGAGGTGAGGTCACGCTTGACTGAAGAAATCTAAGATCAATTTGTTGTCTCATACTTCAACATTAAATGCAGCTTGAAATATAATTGTTAGTCCGTGCACTCTCTGCTTTAAGGAAGTGTTCCTGCACCTCAGAACGGGGAATGTGGTTATCAGTGATCAACCACGACGTGTACCCTAAACCACGGCGAACCAGAATTTTCAGGCTGAGAGAGAGAGAGAGAGAGAGAGAGAGAGAACAAAGACACAAGGTGCAGGTGGGAGAATAGAGAAGTGAGAAGGAAAAGACATAAGATTTCTTGTAGTCAAAACACCAAGTGACTTAGAAAGTACTTGGTCAAATTTGGAAATTTGCAAATAAAATTGAAAGAAAAAGTATCATTTACAAATTGTTTTCCTTTATTATTTTCCCTACTTAAAAAGGTTTTTCCTGCACAGTTTCATAACTAGTGCTAGGGAGGAAAGATACCACCCAGGGCAAGTAGCTTATAGTTTCCCCTTTTGGGAGTATTTGCATGTTGCAGGAACCACACTGTGTATGTGGTGGGGGGGCAGAACGTGGAGTGGGTGGGAAGGTGGTTCTGAATTAGGTGGCCAAGGAGTTTTGAGATTCCCTCTGAATCAAGCCCTGTCAGCCTCCATGTTCTGTCCTTGCATTCAGTTGGATAAAAGGAAAAAAAAAAAAAAGGAGTCATGACCAAATCCCAGTTTTGCACCTCCACAAATAGAGAGTTAAAGTTGAATCAGGAGCTTGTGGTACAGATTCCAGGTCAGACAAATCCTAGAGTATCTATTACATTGAGTAGAGTGACAAGAACAACATGTGTGTCCTGTCTGGCCATGAGAATAACACATAGTCTTTTGACTTATTTGCCAGTGTAAGTATTTCCCTAGCTGAGAGTCAGCATGGGGTCCTGTATAGGCAGGGTTCTATTATGAGACAGGTGAGGATATGAATTCCCACCCCATCATTTACTACTTGTGCAATTTTAGGCAAATTTCTCAGTCCCCAGGACCCTCAGTTTTCTCATTACTCTATGAAAGTGTTCAGGGAAAGCTCAAATAAGATGATCATAACAGCAACCCTTTCAACGGGTACCTATTTTTGTCAAAATAAGTAAAACCTAACATATATCATTGCATTTAATCTTTGTACTCACAAGTGATAAGCATCATTCTCATTTTGAGGATGAGGAACCTCAAAGAGGTACAGCAATGTTCTCAAGGCCACAGCTATTAAGTGAGAAAAATACACTCAAAATCGGATTTGAGTCTAAAGCCTTTTTCTCCTGTATGTTTAATGAAGTCTCGGTCTCTCCATACCATCTACTTTGCTGACTCTGAATATCATTGGTGACACCCTCTCTGCATGGGTGCTGTGCCAATCCTTGGACCATAGCAAAAAATGGGGCCCAGAGTCTAGCAGGAGAGACTGTCCAAAAATTTACCTGTACCAGTTCTGTTTTCCAGATTCTGAGATAACACTGATGTTCTTCCTGCATTTTGAAGCCCATTAAAGAATTGGAAGATGATTGGCATGTCCCCCATGATTTTTCTTTTCCCATCTGCAACCCCTCAAATGTTTCTCTAAGAATTTGGCTCCTAAAATGCTCCTAAAATTTTGGCTCCTAAAATTTTCGTTGAATGATTTCCTCCCTCTATCCAAATCAAAGATAATAGTTATATTATTAATAAGAGAGAGGCAGAGTATGATCTGGTCTCTTGGAAGAAATTTTAATCAATTCTCTTTTCATAAAAGCTGTTTTGGGTTTATTTCATACTTTAATTTTTCTCTTAAAACTCCCCCAACAAATATCAGGAATTGTAGACCCTTTTCCAGTAAAACTTTCTTTGCCATCTCCACATGAGATGTAGCATGACAGCCAGAATTACAGAATGTGAGCCGTGCCTGGCCAAGTCTCTCATGCTAGCCCACATGCTCCCACCAGCCAGGTCATGCCACTTTAGGTTTTCACAGATGTTGGTCTCTACTCTGACCACAAAGGGAAATACTGCATTAGTCCTTGGCTTCAGCCATCAGTTTGCCATTGTCTAGCTGTACGCCTTCATTGAACAGATTGGAATACAAAGGTTTCTGATGTCACTAATTTCATGTAAGAGAATTGAAATTAATGCCTGTGCTTCCTGATTTCCCGTTTAGCATCACCTCTTCTGTGGCCTTCCTTAGACCATTTCTAGAAGTGGGAACTAATGGTGAGAAATGAACTTACCAACCCCACAGTCTGCCCAGTCTCTAGCACAATCCCCTGCCCATCACTGAAACCATCCCCTCCCATAATGACACACACAAACGTATGTGCACACATGCTCTCATGTACACACACTCACACACACACACTCATACACATGCATGGAAACATATGTCTCACACAGGTACCTGCCTAGTCAGGCACACTCGCACATGCTCACACACAGACGTATATACACTCATACACAGGCACACATGTACTCCTATTGGTCATCATAGAATAAATCTTTGTATTCTTGGACCTGAAAAATTTATACTCATCCTTGAAATCTGGTTCTAGGGGTCCTTCTCTGACCATTCACCCAGAGATGGACCATGCCTCTCTGTGTTACTGAAGATGGTTCAGAAGTCTCTCCAATGCATGGATTATACTACACTTGTTCTGTGTATATCCTTTTCTGTTACACTGTGAAGATTATAACTGCCTTCTGGAAAGAACCATATTTGCTTTCTTTTGTTTCCCCATAACCTACCAGAGAGCTTGTCATAATAAGTGTTTCCTGAACTGAAATAAACTGCTGATGCTGTAGTTACAAGTAGAAGAGAAGGAGGTATCCTCTGGGAGGAGGCAGTACATATTTCCCTGCTGCTCAAGCATTTTCCCCTCACCTTTCATTGATTCCTAACCTGGTTGTACTAGAATTACTGTTACTCATCCATTCATTTAAAGAATGTTTGAACCTACTGGGTGACAGACAATGTGTGAAATGCACTGAGGGTAACAAATCTGGGTGTCAAATCCCCTGTCTTTAAAGAGGGTGCCATCTGGGTTGGGTTGAAGGTGGGGTGGGTGGCAGAGGAGTACAGAAATCCATGAACACCTACATAGCAATAGGGTACTAAGAGCAGTAAAAAAAAAAAAAAAAAAAAAAGGGAGTGCCATGAAATTTAGAGAAAAGAAAAGAGTAATTTGGGAAAGCTCTATGGCAGCCTCTGCTCTCTGTCCCTGGTATCTAGTCTTTAATCAGGTTTGAGGACAGGACACTCCCTGCATCCTAAAGCCTAGGGAGCACTTCACCCACATGAGACTAAGGTTATATGTCCATTACCACTGGATCCTGCCATATGTAACTCCATTTCAATTTTTATATGGCAGATTACAAGTCAGGTTCAAATAACTTCACATGCTGGCTCTCTTATGAAATATTCCAAGAAAAAGCAATGCCAAAAGCAAGACTAAAATGCCAGAGATACTGAAAAACCCAAGTAGTTTAACTTTTTTTTTTTTTTAAGTTTTAAATGAATTTAAGATTGAAAGCCCTGGGACAAAGAGAAGAGAATGAAGTGAAGAAATGAAAATAATGTTTTTGACAGGAAGGAATGGAAAAGATGGATTGAGCCAACTCCTATAAAGGCATAGAGGAAGACAAGAATAAGTAATAAGTAAAGGCTTTAGAGAATTCTCCCACCACTTTCCCCTTCGTCTTCAGGGCCTATAGGGGCAGCAGGGGCTGATTCTTTTTTGTTTTTTGTTTTTTGGTCTTTTATGTCTACAGAATAATCCCTGTCTCTTTTCTCTTTAGGACTCTCTACTTGCTTGATGACAGGCATGGTTTCAGTTTAAACAAAAAAAAAGCATATCTATATGTGTGTCAGACACATGAGAAAGATATGCTCATTTACCCTCCAAGTTCAACCATCATCTCCTATTACTTCACAGCACACACCCAAGCTGACCTCTACTGCCATGGACTAAGATACTATGGACTAAGGCTTATTATTCAAGTTTAGGGAAGGATGCCCACACAAGAAACATGTAAGAAGGAGCAGAGCGTCCTAACAACGTTCTGAAAAGCAAATGTCTTACAGAACACCTGCCAGGGGGGAAGTGGGAAGATATAAGACAAGGTTCAAGAAGGACAGGTCACCATAAGAGTATTTCTTATGGGGATTTGGTGGGTGAGAAAGAACTTCCAGGATGGAATAGAACACATCCGGAGAGATCAATCTTACCTGTACCCACAAAGTCATCTCCCCTTTCCTCTATGAAACTGTCCTCCCCATAACATCTCCATGTCTGCTCACATTTTCCATTGACCAGAATTCTTTCTTCAGAGATATTCATGCTACTGAATCCAGAATGGTGACTCTTTACTTCTTTATATATGAGTATGACTGTATATTTCCTCCTTGGTGTCTATGTTTTTACACACACACACACACACACACACACACACACCCCTTGTGGATTGACAACACAGATTAAGGAAATACTTCTTGATTTTTTTTTGGTCTTCCAAGCATTTTCATTAAAACCATGTTCACAAGAATCCAATGACCTGGGCATTATTATGGTCACCTTTTATCAGATAAGGATAACTGTGTTATCATAGAGAGCTAAATTAATCAATAATAGTACACCAGCTAGTAAGTTAAAGAGCTTGTATTCTAGTCTTTTAATAGCATATTCCATTTTTTCCAACACATTAGTTTACCTTTGATATCGTTATTTTACTTTGTTTTCAAGTCTCTGTTCAGATAATATTTTCATATGATGTCTTTTTCTGAATATATCAATCTACACAACTCTCTTCCTTGACGTTTAAGATAATAATAGAAATAATATATTCACATAGTGTTTTTCTGCATGTAGCATGGTGATGTAGAATCACTTACAAAAGTCTAATTTAAAAAATACTTAGTGTTTACCATGTACAAGTACCCTTCCAGGGAACTCCATTATTTACCAGTTAATCCAAATAAATATTTTATTTTACTAATTGTATCATAAGCTTTGGAAGGAAGAAAACATCCTTTATATTTTCTTTTTATTCCTGTAGTGTCTACCACATCCTTATCCCTGTAGAGCCTAGACACATAGTATGTGTGCAAATAAATCAAGCCATATGATTCATAACAAGTAATTAGTTTTATTAGTGTCTTCTGCTGTTGTTTGTGTGTTTACTGAGTGCCAATTTCAGGATGCTTAGACTTCTGAAATGCTTAGAAAATACCCAACCTTTCCCACTCCCAGAATTCTGACAGATCTCCTTTGTGTCAGCCTTTAAGGGACTCGGAAGAAGCCTATTTTGACACCTAATTTTTATTTTTTTCAGCTACTAAAATTTCATGTTGAGGCAAAACATGAACAACATCCCACCAGTCATATTGTGTTACATTACAAAATTGAGAATTGCATTAAGAAAATAATTTAACAGGTGTTTCTAAAATAGGAAAATGCACACCATCATTTTATAAAGAACAAGGAAGAAATGGCTTCTGATTGGACAGTAGTTGATACTAAGACAAGAATCCATCCTAGGTGTTTGAGCTTCTTTCTGTGACAGATGTCACCCTCCCAGCCAGCCCGCCAGTCCTCCAGGGGTATATGCTATAATCTGGAAAACTTGGTCTCTAGTTACCACCCTGATACCTCTCTGCAGTATGAAAATGAAGTTGCCAATTGCAGGTAAGAATAAAATCTTCCTGGGAGGGTTTGCCTTTAATATAAGATGACAGCTTTACATTTTTATATGTAAGATGTACCAAATTTAAGAAAGTTTATCTTTCTTGGTGTGACTATTTATAGGTAGCAAGCTATCTCCAGCTTTGTGGGGGGAAATGGATTGTAATCCCTCAAGCAATCTACTTTACCATTTTTCAAGTCATAAAAATATCTGGATGTTCTGAAAAAACAGGATTACTAGCAAACCTCCAAACTCTTCCCCTAGAACCTTACCCAGATCACCAAAAAAGATAGAGTGGGGAAAGATATTTACCAACGCTGCATCTGATTCCTGGCATGTGTCATGTGATGGAACCAAATAAAAGGAAAATGGTGGGGCAGGCACAAGAACCATTCCTGTATAAGTGGACATTAGTACTGAAAGTTATGGGGCAAGCAAGAGCTAATGGTCTGTGTGGACCCTAGGGAAATGGGTCCTGTTGGGAAACTCCTTCTCCCCATATACTCTTTCACCTTTTCCGTGTCCATGTTGATTAATAGCCTCTGAAGCCTGGTGAAGGGCAAGCTATGAGAAAGCCTGAAAGTACACTAGTAGGAAACATTTCACCCATGTAGTCCAACAGAAACAGAGGACTTCAAGAAAGATAAGCCTCCTCACACAGAAATTTAAAGGCAACAGAAGTATTTAAAAATTGGCCACTCACTGTAGCACATTCCAGAACCACACTAGAACTCTCTATTCCCCTTACACAGATTAGAAAAAAAAAATCTTATATTAAAATAAGAAAATAAGAATATTGTAGAGCTGTTAAATGGCTAGGAATAACCATTATTCCTAGGAACCATTATTTCCTAATAACCATTATATTAGGAAATAAAAGAAATGTACAGATATCAACTGCTTTGTTCCTAAATAAACATAAGCTGAAAATGGGATGATAGAAGAATGGGCTCACAACAAAGGCAGTGGCTGACTTGAGAGAAGAATGAACATGAGTGCATAATCATGGTACAGATGGTGAAAAAGTACACTGAGTGCTCACATTCAGAACTGAAATGGTGGAAAACCAAATAAATGATGTGGATCACAGCCTTATGGATACTCAAGTCACAGACTTAGAAAGGTGAAAAAAAAGAAAGAAAAGAAAGAAAAGAAAGAAAGAAAGAAAGAAAGAAAGAAAGAAAGAAAGAAAGAAAGAAAAAGAAAGAAAGAAAGAAAGATAGATGAGGATAGGATAGAGATGAGGGATGCCAGTGGAAATCATCTTATCATCTTGTGAAAACCGGTATTCCTGAAGAGAAGAACAAAAACAAAAAAAGCGAGAAAAAAGAAAAAAAAGAAAAGAAAAGAAAAAATAGTTGCAAATATTATGGAGAACAAATATGTTTAACTGACAGAAGACTTGCTCCTGTAGATGGAAATGATTCATGCTATGTAAAATTAAGTCATAATATCTAAACATCTGCCAATGAAATAACGGAATCTAAAAGATAATGACACAATTCTACACGTACCTTCAAAGAACAAAATACAATACATACCTAATTATAAGAAAATTGGCGATCACTCTGAATATAAACCAGTCCTACATTTTCTCAATAAAGAAATTTTAAAAATTAGGCCAACTTGAAAAAATAGTAACAATCTAATAATAAAAACTAATTTGTTCATTTACTTTCCCAGCTGTATTTAAATTCACATATTATAAAATATGTAGTTGAGAATTATACTTTTTCCTTCATCTTAAAACCTGAAACAATTTTGTTCAAACTCTTAACATGTGCCTTTGGTATCAATCTTTCATCATCACCAGAGCTAGTTTAGGATCATTTAACCTATTAGATTAAACCATAGGAAATTTTCAACTCTCCACTTATTTTCAACTTGCAAAAGAATAATTGCCTATAATTCAGTCTAAAAGTCTTACCAGGCCAGGACCTTTCATGTAAGTTTGATGAGATACAGCTCTTTTGAATATGTGTTGAGATACAATCAATAGAAATTTTATGCACGGCTACAAGTTTTAATTTTAATAATATTAAGGCAGTTAAAAAAATCCTAAAGATATATATTGTCAACAATGTAACGAAGTGGCCCACAGCTTTAAACAATCTTTTTCAAATGGTTTACCCACAATGACACCCAGCACTTGCCATCATGAAGTAGTACCCCAGGAATAATGAAGAAATCTTGGTTAAAACCTTTTGCATTCTGGTTCCATTGGGTAAGCTTTGGGACTGACTTCAGCACTGACTGAGTTGGTCTTAAACTAGTGTGTCTCTATAATAGGATTCTGTGTTTCTTATAAGAGGGATAGTGTAAAGACTTGGTAAAATCACCTCTCTCTGTGCTGGGGCTTGACTCAGATTTCTCTTTTCTATCAGGAGCAACCAGCTCCTAAAGGAAGGAAGAGTTAAGTTTCTCACATTCGACATCTAGCCAAGAGGTGACTCACATATGAAGGTCAAAAGACCTCCTCTGTCATCAAAGAGCTTGGCAAAAATAATAATCCATGAACATTTTCTGAAACAAACTTATTGGAAGATATATATTTAGTCTGTTAAAACAGATTATGAATATTATATTTTGGGGGAAACTTATACTTAATATAAGAATAAAATAATTTACTTATGATAGATTTTAATTAAAAACATGAGTTTGGATTTGGGAGAAGAAACTGTGGATATTTAACTTTGCTAATTTATTCATAAAAGCTAGTATGGTAAAGAGATTAAAAGCCTGGTTTAGTACTCCCTAACTCTGTGAGACTAAGTTCAATACTAACGTTTCTGTAAATGGGTCTCTTCATTTATACCATTGGGTAGTTACTGAATCTGCCCCATGTAATTGTCATGAAGATAAGACACATTCACACACATGCAGCTTTGACAACACAGTCTGGGTATGGTAAGCCATCAATAAAAGGTCACTATGATTATCATTACCACTGAATGTACTAGAAAATCAACAGATGGTATTCCAGTCTCCAAGACTATAACTTAAGAAATAGTGGCTTGGCAGTAGGATTTTGTATGATTTTTATTTAAAATATTTATTTCTCATCTATATTTTGCTTTATTTCTTTCTGAAATTATTTTTCATTACTTGGATATTTTTAACTAGATAGCAGTAAAATACATGACAATAACTATGGAATTGCTTTTAAAATCAATTCAAATTTGTCATAAAAGCAGTTTGTGATAGAACATTTGTTACAAAGTCAGTAATCTTCATACTAGGGACTGTGCATGGTAAATCACTTCAATGTTCTGGGTTCTGGATTATTGCATACAAATAAATTAAATAGAGAGAAAAACCTTTTCCACATCAAAAGACATATGACATAAAAAAATTCAATTAATAAATTATATAAATGTCCACATATAAAATTTTAGAGCTTTTATACACTTTGTATTTGCCTGCTACTCTTTTATTTTAACTTAATGGTGGTGAAGCGGTTTTACTTGGGATATGGTGAGCCTATGGAGGTAGCCCATCTCATCAGAGTAGCAGTGTTAGTAACCATAAAGACAGGATGGACTCTGTTGCCCTTTTAGTCAATCAGGTAGGCATTATCGTCACAGATGGAGCAGGGCACATACAAACTCTAAACAGAAAGCACATTTGGCACTTGAGAACACGCATTAAATCAAAAATTAGACGAAATACTTTGGTGTTCATATCAATAATAAACAATGTGATAAACAGGGGGAAGTAATCAAAGGCAGACTTAAGAAAAAGATGTACAAGTTTAACAGTGGTGACAAAATTTGAAGGTCACATATTAACATTTCTCTAAGTGTATTGGTAGAATTCCAAGCCTCCCGTGAACCTTAGTGTTAAAGGTTAAACTTCCTAACTAGATGAAATGTCTCTTGCAGTATTTATTTCCCTGTTTTATACTGAAGTAGCATTTGGTAGGGGGTTGCTTTTATTGGTGAGGATGTCAATGACAGCAGTTAATGTCATTAGAGATGATGCAACTGTGCCTCAGTAGGACCATGGTCCTCGCTGGTCAGAGAGGGAGAACATGAAAAGAGGAGAGATGGGGAATGACCTTGGAGAAGACTTACAAGTAACCTTAAAAATGTGTAAAGCTGCATTTTAATAAATTCAGTTGGTAGAATAATAATGCTGTATTTCCAA
The DNA here is from genome assembly GCF_018350155.1 of Leopardus geoffroyi. NCBI lineage: Eukaryota > Metazoa > Chordata > Mammalia > Carnivora > Felidae > Leopardus > Leopardus geoffroyi. The sequence continues at coordinate 61,055,012 of NC_059339.1, forward strand.
ACACACATAGGAGTCAAAATGAATAGATTGAAAGGCAGAGATTCTCCCCCCAGCTGTGCAGGGATCATCAGACCATTATTGAGATGCTTATCCTCTGCAAAATGGTTTGTGTTGAAATTATTTTTTTAAGGGCATCATTTCTCTTAGAAAAACTTCATTACTAATTTGCCAATTGAATATCCCATAAGATATTGAAAGGCATTAGTGAATATAGAGTGAGGATTTTGATTTAAAAAACATGTGCATCCCCTGTTGTTCAATAATAATAGGGATGAATAACATCTACTTTAGGTTTTCAAATGTAATTTATGGTGATAAGACTTTTAGACAGGGGATGGATGAGTTGATGGATGATATACATATAGTTGAAACTCAGGTAATGATTGTGACATGTTTCGCATTAGGTTATGATAATCTGAAAACAATCAAAGTAATATTTTTTTTAAAACTGCCAAGAAGGAGAGTGAATTAATAAACTCTGTTATAACAAGTGCTCTGATTCTTATAGTGTACATCTTCAGTTCTGGCTCGGCAGGTTTCCTGTCAAACAAAACATGACCAGTCAAATCTTCAGCGGGGTGGGGGAGGGGATGTATTTGCAAAATTTTAGAATTTGACATTTAATAACCTGTATATCATCTCTACAAAGAGCAATGATGACAGAAGAACATGAAAAAAGGTAGAAAAGTTAACTCCTGGTTTATCCACTGACTCATTTCTATTATTCCTTCAACTCTAAAGATACCTCAGCTCAGTTCTTCAGTGATACAGTCTCCTAATATCTTTAAATTTTCTTCATAGATTTTTCTTTACCACAACCATCATTAATCATTACATACTTAAGTGTTTGATAAAGTGTACTTTTTTTTCCCCTCTGTTCCCCCACGCTTCTGTGAGAAAAGCCTGTGGCTGCCCTTCGACCCTTCCCACCCTGGCCAGAAAACATACCCTAACCCTAAGAAAGATTTTTAAGTTCCTGCAGTCAGCAAATACCATAGACATGCACAACACCTGATGAGCTCATGGCATAGTATGGTGAGTTTCAATCAGCATGGCTGTTAGGAAAGAGGATAAGGAGAGAATAAACTGGCCCAACAAGTAGATGTTGTTCTAGATAGCAATTAGGTAGCACAGAGCACAGTATTCAAAAGTTGTACCTAGCTAAGGTGTACCTCAGGCTCTGTTTGTTCCAGATGATTCAGTGTGGTAGAAAACACATAGGAGCTGAAATAGAGAATTCAATCACAGGAAGAAGGGCTGGATAGGCTTAACAAGGTCCCAGGGGCCCCATATTCTAACTAGAGTTCAGGGTCAGGCTCTAACTTTAGCAGCTTATACTACTTTTAGAGTAAACTTGGTTTGCTTGGTTATAAGCAAACTGGGAAGAGTGTAAAATGGAAGTCCTTGGTGGATATTGAATGCTACAGACTGGACAAGCAGTGTACAGAGAGATATGACTTTACAAGAGCTAATATTTATTAAAAACTCCTTTCCATGCTCTCCATATGAGAATGTAGGGGTTGGGTAGAAAAAGGCAGTATCTGTACTAAACTCTCTCCTGTCCCAGTGAAACCTTGAGTCTAGGTGGCAAGGTCATCTTTAGCATGGGAGGAATTGTTCCACACCCTGACCTTTTAAGGCCTAGACAATATTCCTTTCCAGAAATGACATCTCTACAGTCACATAAGAAAAAGCTCTATAGGGCTCTACCCTCCCTACCAACGCTGGAGTCACTGGCTCAGAACTAGACATAGTCATTGCCCTTCTCTCACAAAGAAGGTCTTTTGAGTGTAGACAGGAGAGTGCTCACTCCTGTTCTTTGGTCACAGTCCCCTTGACCACGGACCTTTGGTAAAGATAATATTTTAGAAACGTTAGGTACTAAAATGTTATTTTTTCATGAGATCAAAAAGGTGCATGCACTATATGTTTATTGCAGTATTATTTACAATAGCCAAATATGGAAGCAACTCGAATGTCCACTGATAAAAAAGAATGAGATTTTGCCATTTACAACAACATAGATGGACCTAGAGGGTATTATGCTAAGTGAAATAAGTCAGATGGAGAAAGACAAATGCTATATGATTGCACTTACATGTGGACTCTAAAAAACAAAAGAAACAGACAAACAAAAGCAGAAACAAATCCATAAATAAAGAGAACAAACTGATAGTTGCCAGAGAAGAGGGATTTCAGGGGATGGGCAAAATGGATGAAGGGGAGTGGGAAGTCCAGGCTTCCAGTCATGGAACGTTAAAGTCATTGAGATGAATGGAATAGGGAGTATAGTCAATGGTATTGTAATAGCACTGTATGGTGGCAGACGGTATCTACACTTGTGGTGAGGGTAGTATAACGTATAGAGTTTGGGATCACTATGCCGTAAGCCTGAAATTAACGTAACTTTGCGTGTCAACTATACTTCAATTAAAAATAAAAACAATAACAAAAAATGTTTTCTATGAAACAACCACAGCTGCAATAATTTATAAATGTTAATCACATTAGTGATAGATACATAGTAGTTCGACCTCATCACTGGTATAGTAAGTTTATCAGATTGGACTAGGAACCTAACCTCCTTATAAAAATGGTTTCTTTCAAAGGAAACATGAGTTCTGAGTCTCAATCATATGACTTGAAAAGAGTCTTAGAATTATCTGTGTTTGTTACTTTTATTGATGTTAGTTTGTTTTGTTCCAAGGACCTCCATCAGACCTTTCAGTCCTCTGAATAAAAGTGCAAGTCCAAGGACATATGCTTGCAACCAGACTCACTCCGCACTCCCACATACAAGTACTTTAAAGACAGTGAAAACAGCCTTGCCTCTCTCAATTTTAAACCCGTGAGACTAAAAGAAAAGAGAAAGGAAGGTATCAAGTCTGAGGCCTTTTATTCAACCCTATGACCTATGATAACGTAAAGAAATCCATTTTCTGTTTAGTGAGACCTCATTTCCTAAAAGATAAACCTCCCATATATTGAAATGTCCTCTATCCCCCCAGGGCATATGAACCCCAAACTCGAGGGTGTTATTGCTGTGTATCCTTAGTATATGCTCTTTGGAAAGTCTCTTAACATTTCCGTGCCTGCCTTTGCCCTTCTGCAAATTAATCTTGTAATACCCATTTCGAAAGAGTGATAGGGAGCTTTTGACATGTGTAACAAGGACTTTGAGATCCTCAGATGAAAGAAGCCTCAGATGTACAAAAGCATTATCCTTGTTGGATGTGCATTTTCTCCTATGGTCTAACTGAGGGGAGGGATTAGGAGAGATTATTTGTGCATATGATCTGTCTAATCGGTTAAGGAGAGCGCAGAATGCTCATGACCTTCAGGAACACCAAATAAAACAATATGTGCCAAGCCAGTTTCCTGAGTTTAGTTTATTGTTTTAGCAGAGGTTAAGCTAGGGGAGAAATGGAAGTGCTTAAGTTTTGAGACAATACAATTGAGAAGGAGTGTGAAGGCAAAAGCTTTGCAAATGTGCACGCATATAATGTGAGTAAATACAGCAACCATGTTGGGCCTTAAGACAAAGATTTTTAAATGCCGTTTTTCTCCTTATGCTTTGTGATGTAAAGAAATACAGTAGTTCAGATCTCACTGCCCCCAAAAAATGGGTTAAGGAGAGAAGCCACTTGCTTTAATCTCCCTAGCCTCCTACATTCCTCAGTTATACTAAGATTCAATAACAGGTACTCAGTTCCTCTAGTCTATTGAGAGGGAAGTATTTCACAAATAGAAAGAACTTCCCTTGGAGAGAAAGCATGATTATTGTTACAAAGGTCAATAAAGTTAAAAATTGTTAATCACAAAGACTTTAAATTGCATTGTGAGCCCTGCCCTTCAGCTTTACAAGCTCTTTGTAAGTCCATCAACCAATCCTAAGGAGGAAAGTAATGTGCTTTCCTTGGCTTGGTGAATATTGCAAATGTAATTGCTTTTCTCTCCCATCTAATAACCTCATTGTCCTTTAACTTTTAATCATGCTTTACCTATTCGTTCACACATGTGATTTTAAATTAGGTTATATTATGTCAACACTAGGTCAGCAGGACACTCAGTTGGGGGCAGTAGATAAAGCACTCTTTTTTTGCTTCCTTTTGCATGTCTCAACTCATATGCTGCACACTTTATCTGACTTCTTGTTTTCTTATTCATTAAATACCTTAGGCTTTTGAGTCCTAAATATTGTCAAATCTTGCACTTAATGCTCACAACTGTGTGTAAATCTTTTCTTTCATTTATTATAATTAGAATACCTTTGAATATAATATCATTAGAATACAATGTACAATGGTGTTTTACCAGACAAGGCAGAATACCTTGATGGATCATGCTTTAAAATATCTTGGTAAAAAAGAAGTGGGAAAACCAGTAAATTATAAGCAAAAAGTTGTAGGTATAGCATCTGTTTACATATCATAGCGGGTGCTAGTATTGATAATTTAGAACACAGGACTGTTCTCGATTTACCTGGTGAAATATGGTGGACATTTATACTCATATTCTATATTATACGTTTCACTTATATAATTCGTTTTCACAGAAAAATGAAGAAGCACTGGGCTTTTATATATTAGTTACACGACTAATGTGATACTCAGAGTATCAAGCAAAGAAGAGTTGGTTGTCTCCTGAGACATGCCTATATGGGATTCCTGTATGACAAGATAGTTACTGCTAAGCAGCTGTCATTTTAAGTATAGAATTTAGTGTCTATTTATATTTTGACAATATACAAATATCCATATCTTATAGGGTGCCTATTGCTAGATATACAGATATGCTCTTACCTTGCAACATATGTATATACCATATCCACGTCATATATTCTATACGGTATAAAATTGTGCAAAAAAAAGCTTTAGGGTTACAAAATGCTTTGAAATATTGTATATGATACTTCCAAGATGTAGAAAGGCAAGAAGCTTTAGTTTACAGACAAGTTCTGAGTTAATTCCTTCCTCATTAGACACAGAAGCTGACTTTATACCATGTGTTCAGATGCAAATACTCTTGCTACCATATCATGCTATTTCCCAATTGTGGGGCTAACAATGCAATGGAATTTGATGGAGAAATGGAAATTAAATAGGGACAATTAACTAGGGTCTTTGGAGGCTCCAAAATGTTCTTGTGTAAAGGAGTTAGGGATTGTCACTGTTCCTGAAACTAAAGGGAGCCAAGAGCAAATCCCTCTCTTCCCCCTAAATTACCAATTTTATAGAGACGTAGACATGTGGTGAAGATCTAAAGAGATAATGACAATGGAAGCATGTTAATAAGCATTCACCTATAAATAAAAATATGGGGGTCATTATCATAATTATAATATTAACTAGATTATAAAATGGATATAACCATACTATGGACTCTGTAGAGGTACGGTGAGGATTAACACAGATAATACACATCAAATTCTTATCACACTCCCTGACTCGTAAACTCTGAATACATATTATATTTCATCATCGTTACCATCAGCAGCATCACCAGCATTATCATTGTTTTACTTGATGATTTCAAGATTTTAAAGTGTAAGGACTTAGACATCAGACATTATTTTTAAAGGCATATTCTGGATCAGAAGCACACATTTAGGAAGAAAAGATATTATGATGTCCTTTTATTGTAGTAAGCTCAGAAATGCAAAAATCAGGCCCTGAGAGAATAAAAACACAAGGAATAAAAGTGAGGAAATAAGGCCCGGCAGTCAGTCCACAGTGTCTAACTTGATTTGATTTATGGATTAACTCCAGCTTGTCCAACTAGCAAAAACCCTTGTTGAGTGCTACTATATTTGTTAGCATAAAGGTGGGATGATGAGGAATTCCGTGCTTTCCCCAGACTGGGAATCTTAACTAGTTCTCATCTAACTTCAATCTCTATGTCACCTGGAAACAGAAGGACTTTCTCATACAGCTATTTGTTATGGTATTTCCCTCACACACATATAGTACATATAACGATAGATAGATAGATAGATAGATAGATAGATAGATAGATAGATAGTAGGAGAGCAGTGGAGAGGAGATTGCCTCTTCCTACAGGCAGGCCTCTACTTGGGCATTGCACTGTGTTTTACCTGGTATGAGCTTATTCTTATTAATACGGTGGCCTCCCAGCCTGCCTCTATTCTAGGCCTGGCAGTCCTGCTATTAATGTTTTATTTTTCTCTGTTAAGGGTTGCCCTCTCCCCCTCTCTTCATTAGAATGCAAATCATACTGAAACAAATCTCATATTAAATAAGTGTGAACACATTTATCAGATCAATTTCCCTTTACAAGAGAAAACAGACAAAACAGAGTGGCTGGGGCTTAGGATAGAAAGAAGTCACTGAATGGCGGTCCAGGGTTTAAAAAGAGGATTTACTTAACCTTGATGTCAGATCACAGGTAATGGGGAAAAAAAAGCTGGCACCATCATCCTAAGCCACTGTGTCTGCTGTTCAGTTTTTGTTTTTTACACCTCTGGGCACCATGGCCAGCATTTCATTCCCTAATGCTACAGATCCATTTCAGAGTCCAATGAATAAATGTCACACTCTTTGCTTTCTGGTTATGGAACTGACTCCAGTGCCCTCCAATGATACAACAATCAGCTAGCTCCCAGCATTTACAGGAATGAAGTATGTATTAATGAATATTAAATAATAAGATAAATTGGCAAGTCCTGGGTTGTTTTGATTCATGCAAGCTATAATATTTTTATATACCCATGTATATGTTTATATTTTAAGGTACATGAATCAGAATGCATAAGAACGCTTATAATTTATCTTGATTCTTAATATTTATTAATGTATAATACTAATAAATTTTAGTGCATACACTTGTAAATTTTTAATATATATTTGCACTGAGGGTAAGTAAAGTGAGTAAATATTAGAAATAAAAAGAGCAAAATGATAAATGCAACTCCTGGTACACACTACTAAAGTTTGTTTTCTGAATTTAACAACCTTGCAGTGTCAAACTGGTTTTTACACTCTTTTGTCTTTTCGTGCCTGTCCCGTCTTTCTGTTGAAGCCACTGCAGAAACAGTGATTTTTCCATCACAGGGCCAAAGACTAAGGGTAAATTAATCCATTCCTTGAAACTGGTGGGGCAGCTCTCTGTGGTTTTACAGTTTGGCTCATGTAAAAAGGCAAATCACATGGATGACTGAAGGCTCAGTGTCCTACTTCTGTGGTTTTTTCCTCTTCCACTGATTTCTTCCTCTATTGGTACTCCCACTGAGGCCAAGTCTTACAAAGAGTTGAAGAAGTTTTTGTCATGGTGGGACAGGTGACAGAGAGTGGGATCAAGGAAATTTAAATTTTATTCAGGCACAAAGAGATGAGAGGACTTTGAATGGTTCTTTGACATCAGATTCTTTACTCTGTAAATTATGAATTATTTTATAAGAGTGATGGAAAGGGGCGCCTGGGTGGCGCAGTCGGTTAAGCGTCCGACTTCAGCCAGGTCACGATCTCGCGGTCTGTGAGTTTCAGCCCCGCGTCAGGCTCTGGGCTGATGGCTCAGAGCCTGGAGCCTGCTTCCCATTCTGTGTCTCCTTCTCTCTCTGCCCCTCCCCCCTTCATGCTCGGTCTCTCTCTGTCTCAAAAATAAATAAACGTTAAAAAAAAAAAAGAGTGATGGAAAATGAGACTTTTATGGATATCTAAGATATCCAAACCATGTATATACATTTGTAAACTTTAGTTCTGATCTCTTCAGATGGGAAGACTGCATAGACTTTTAATCCAAATGGATCGTAGGTATGTGTTTGGAAGGGTACATCATTCTGAAGCAGACTAAATGGTTTGAGATGCCATATTGAGGCACCAGCATAACAAATAAACAGTCCTCTCCATCTCTGCATTATAAACAAAACTTGCTAAGTCAAATCCTATAGCTAAACTTATTGCACATAAGAACAACTGAAGTGTTTTAAAATGCAGGTTTAGACCTCACTCTCAGAAGTTAGGTATGTGTAGCACGTTGGGTGAGGTCAAGTCCAGAATGCTGCATTCTGCTGTTATGTGACCCTCCACCAGAGGCTCTCAAGTGCACCTTCCTAGAAGCAGGGACTATGTCTTGTTCTCCTTTGTATTGCAAGTCAATGGAGAGACACCAACACATATTGACACTGAATAAAGGATGTGCTTAATAATTACTAACAGAGAACTTCTTGTTGACCATTACGAGCTCGGTTCTTTGGAAAGTCCTTTTATACACACGATGTCTTTTCATTCTCCCAGCACTAATGTCACTACTGATTTCTACTGTTCTTGTTAGAGATAAGAAAATGGACTTTTATAGGGGGTAAGTGATTGAATGAGGATGTGAACTCAGGTACATTAATTCCCAGATCTGCTTTTTGGTTTGTGGGGTGAGTGCATAGATGGATGAATAGATGTCTGACATGATGTCAAGCTCTGGCTTGAACGAAAGATAATAATTACAAGATAAATTTTAAAAAGATGAAGCTATATGTGGTCAAATTTGAAAATCACATATGTGTATGGAATATATATAGTTTTTAAATGTTTATTTATTTTTGACAGAGAGAGAGAGCATGAGCAGGGAGGGGCAGAGAGAGAGGGAGAAACAGAATCTGAAGCAGGCTCTGGGCTCTGAGCTGTCATTACAGAGCCCTAAGCGGGGCTTGAAATCATGGGCCGCGAGATCATGACCTGAGTCAGGTCGGATGCTCAACCGACTGAGCCACCCAGGTACCCCTGGAGTATATTTATTTACAGCTATATTAATTTATATATAAACATTATATTGGTAGTTTCATGCTACATAAAGGAACATATCATATATAACTATATCAATATACTCTAGTTCATTAAACAACTCAGTATTCATTACATCTACTATGTGCCAGCCATTTACTACACCTGGGACAGAGAACAGTAGACATTTAGGTACTAACATACCCTCATGTTAGCAATAATGACAACAAACACAACATCAAGAACAATATGCACACTCTACTCTAGATTCCAAGACACTTTCACATGCATTGTTTGTTACTTGCAAGTCTTTGTTAATGGCAACTAAATAGAAGGTCATTATCATCCCCATTTTACATACAAGGAAACTGAGATTCTTGACCAAAGCCACATGCTAGCCAGCCAAGAACTCATTAATACTCAAGATTTTTAAATGTTTATTTTGATTATTATTACCAGGTCACTCATCCTTTCCATATCAATAGCTATAGCATTCTATGTTGATCAAGAGGAAAGAAGCATAAGTGGAAAAGTAATCCACATTTAGCAGATGCATTTATCTTTCTAAACTAATTCAGTTAGCTTCTTTTTATACTTTTATTTTGAGTGATTAATTGACATCAGATTCTTTACCCTTTAAATGATGAATTATTCTCTAAGACCAATGGAAGGCAACACTTTGATAGATATCTAAGATGCCCAACACATGTGAACATTTGTAAATTTTAGTTCTGATCTCTATTTTATAGGAAGAAGTATAATTTGAGAAAGCACATAGTTTTTGTAAAAAAATGTATGATTTCCTTTGCTAATGTATTTTTAAAGGGCAGAGATTATCTCTTGTGTTTATAGATATTGGCCAGAATACACACACACACACGCACAAAGTATGTGACCACACATTTGTGTATACATATATACACACAATATTGAAATGCACAGTACAGTTCATAGTTCTTATCACTCTTACAGAACTACCTTCTCATTCATTTGCTGAATAGAATTCTCTAGAGGGTGACAAAAGAGTTGCTGTGTAGTTATCCTCAATTCGAACATATGGCTTGGCATTGCTTACAGTGACCTTGTGTTAGCTCTTAATCAGCTTTGCCTGGCCAGCCAGCCAGCCATTCTTGCCTTCACTATGGTCATAAGGGTCTAATGCCTCCTTAATGATAACCTTCTCTCATTCCTGGCATGTTAATGGCCTCACCTCAGGAGACAGCTTCACATCTTGGCTGAGACACAAGCTCCCTTAGCTTAAAAGATTAATCAGAAGCCTGTGGCTAATAATAGACTGCCCTTCCCACTCCCATTTTGTGCTTGACAACTAGAACGGGTTGATAAGTGTGATTATTGAGTCATACACTTGGAATCATCCTCAAAAGGTCATTTCGTCAATCCCCCCTCCTCCTAGAATAACTGCATGTAAGCCATCCCAATAACTGACCATACACTCACTGTTGATTTTTAAAAGCCTCTGTGTCCCAGCTAGTCACCCCTGGTTTCCTTTTGCCAGAAGTCAGAACAGAAAGCAGAAACAAGGGTACAGATGTATAAATACTTGTGGTGCCCAGGTGTTTCTTCTTTTTAGGCCTTGTAATAGCAAAATGGGCACCTAAGCTCCTGGCTGCAGAAGGCGTATGAGTAAATATCACTCCTCTGGGAACAGAATTATGAGTTTTGAGATCTTGCAAGGGGAACATTGCCAAATATCTTCCCCTCAATTTGTGTTTTTAAATGTTTACTTATTTTGACAGCAAGAGAGAGCAGGGGAGGGGCAGAGAGAGGGAGAGAGAGAATCCAAAGCAGGTTCCATGCTTTCAGCACAGAGCCCAAGCAGGGCTCGATCCCAGAAACCTTGGGATTGTGACCTGAGCCGAAGCCAAGAGTCATACACTTAACTGACTGAGCCACCCAGGTGCTCCCACTTAATTTGTATTTGAATGAAGCAAGGTGGAAAGAGAGCCACGGCTTCACAGATAGGGAGTTTTAACCTTTAATTCTGAAGTTTCACAGGAAAAAAAAATCTACATATAAGAAAAAATAGGCATTAAAAGTTAAGGCTTCTTAATTTTAAACAAAAACAAAAGTAAGCGATAAAATAATGTTGAGCCATAATTTTGTCTAAGGTAGTAATCAGAGTGGGCAGAGTTTGTGTCAATTTCTGCAATATCATACACCTTCCCTAGAAACAATGATAGACAGCCAGTCTCATATATGTAGTAAAATGTTTGTCTTTCATCATCCACGGCTATTCATATAAACCTACATATCCTCATATGGAGTGTGAGAATGGTGTTAGTGGTGAGATAGGGTGAGAATCATTTCTATTAAGTATAAAAGTGGGAAGGAAACAAGGAAGCACTAGCTGGTCATGACTATGAACAAAGTTTCTAGTTAAAATATATCTATCCTCTTTCTCAAAGGTTTCAACTGAGGGCAGACTAAATGGTCTCAGGACAGAAATTCTTGGATTCATTAAAAATATACAACCTTTTGATTTTGAGAGGCAATGCGATTGCTGATCTTAGTCACTCGTCAAATGTCAGAGTTTGACACCTGCCCTAGCACTTGCTCTCTCCCTCATAAACAGGGTATACCACTGAATCTCCCTAAACTCAGCCTTATGCATGGAACTAAAAACAATAAAATGAAAAAACTCAGAGAATTGCATTAACTTTAAGACATTATAATATTTTTTTTTTTAATTTTTTTTTCAACGTTTATTTATTTTGGGGACAGAGAGAGACAGAGCATGAACGGGGGAGGGGCAGAGAGAGAGGGAGACACAGAATCGGAAACAGGCTCCAGGCTCTGAGCCATCAGCCCAGAGCCCGACGCGGGGCTCGAACTCACGGACCGCGAGATCGTGACCTGGCTGAAGTCGGCCGCTTAACCGACTGCGCCACCCAGGCGCCCCATAATATTTTTAGTTAGTAGTAATATTTGTTATAGGTTGAAATGTGTCCCTCCAAAAATTCAGATTTTGAAGTTCTAACTCTTAGTACCTCAGAATGTGATCTTATTTTGAATAGGGTCTTTGCAGAGGAAATCAAGTAAAAATGAGGTCATTAGGGTAGGCCCTAATATAATATGACTTGTGCCCTTATATAAAAGGGAAATGCAGACACAGAGACATTGTGAAGAGACATAAGGAGAAGATAGCCATCTACAAGCCAAGAAAAAAGGTCCACAAGGGATCTTTCCCTCACAGCCTTCACAAGGATCCTGTCTGACATCTTATTTTGGATTTCCAGTGAGACAATAAATATCTGTTATTTAAGTCACTTAACCTGTGAGACTTTGTTATGGTAGCCCTAGCAAACTAATACAATAAGCTTGATTAAGCTTGTTGTATTTATAAAATATTCATCATGAGTAAACATCAGTGTCAATGTAAACCCAGGAGGATTTTCTTTTTTCCATTCTTACTAATTTTACTAGGTCCTATATCTCTCTAAGAAGGGGAATATTGATTCAGAAGATCTGAATGACTTTACTTTTTTAAGTTTATTTATTTTGAGGGGGGAGGGGCAGAGAGACAGAGAATCCCAAGCAGGCTCTGCACTGTCAGCACAGGGCCCAATGTGGGGCTTGATCTCACAAACCATGAGATCATGACCTGAGCAATAATCAAGAGTCAGGTGCTTAACCACTGAGCTACCCAAGTGCCCCCTGACACAGGTCTTATCTCTTATCAGACTTGAAAGTGTTTTATGGAACTGTTATTTCAAGTATTTCCATCTATAAGTATATTAAGTCCACATAAACCATCATTCAGAGAATAGGAATAAAAATTGTCATTGTTCTAGATTTATCCCAGAAAGTAGTTCTGGTTAAGACCAAAGTCAACCATATATTAGACTACAACTCAAATAATGGTCTTTTAAGAAAACAGAAAATATAAATGAATTGTGGCATGTCAGCAACATCACATGAGTTGGAATTTGGATACAGACTTTGAGAGGAAGGTTAGTGTACAAGGGCTCTCTGAGAGAGTGAGAAATGAAAAGAAGCCCAGTAGTGGTAAAACTTCATCAAAGCTTCATCACAGGGGGCTCTCCAGAGTTTCAAATATGCTTCATAGCATACCCTGTGTGAAGGCAGGGGAACTGAGCTTCTATAACCCAGCTCCAGTCAGTCATTAGCTAAGGCTTTGGAGATGGGGACACTTCCCACTTTCAGGTAAAGTGGCTCTCCCTTGGTGTGAGCATCAAACAGCTTGCAAATAGTATCACAGGTGTGAACCATTGGAAGCAAAATTAAAAAAAAATTTGTAAGGGGGGAGCAAAAGGCACATAGAAATGGGGAAAGTGACCCAAGTGGATATGAATGGCATGACAGTAGGTGAAATGGCTACAACGATAGGTTATATTTTTGAGGATCTCTCTATGTCTTGCTGAGAAAAACAGTGATTATTAAGGACTATTACATGGTAGTCTTTGAGACCTCTGTCCAGATATCCCATAGCTACTTCCTGTTTCACCTGATAATTCTACTCATTTTTGGTTTTGCTCTCATTAATTCTGCTTACAGAAGAGTAAATAAGACATATGTCTGCCATTTTAAAGATAAGAATCAAAGAAAATCCTTGTGCATTCATCACTCATTTAGAAATAGAATATTGTGAGTAGCTTAATTGCTCCTCTGTACCCTTCTCCAATTATATCCTGTTCCTTCCCCAGGAGAGAACATGCTGGGCTGAATTTTTGTTGATAAGTCTATCTTTTTCTTTAGTGTTTTCACCCTGTTTGTATCCCAAAATGAGGTACTGTTCCATTTGACCACTTTCTGAACTTGACATCACTTTAATTATACAATATACACTCTCCTAGACCATGCTTCATTGTCCAATATTGTGTGTTTTTAGATTCAGTTATGCTGACAACTGTAAATATATTTTATCATACAATTGATATGCATATGGATTGTTTCCAGTGTTTGCCACTATTAAAAATATTCCTGTTTTGAATAACCCTGCACCTTTCTTTCTCTGGTCACACTCATGCAAGTCAGTATCTAGGGAAACATCTAGATGTTGATGATGAGTCCATCAATTCACATCCTTGGAAATACTTGATATTGTAAGACTTCTTTTGGCCATTTTGGTGGGTTTACATCTGCATTTCCTTGATACTGATTGGGTGAAGCATATTTATATGTTTTTTGGTCTTTTCAGTTTCCTCTTCTATGAGTGTTTGTCCAAGACTCACTGACAATTTCTGTTGAGTTGTCTTCTAGGAGTTCTTCATATGTTTGAATAGTCACACGTGGTCAGTTTTGTGTGTTACAAAAGTCTCCCAGTTGGAAGCCTGTTTATTTACTCTCTTTACAGTTTTTTTGTTGTTGTTGTTTTTGATTTTAGATGAAACTTCTCTATTGTAATGCAGCTAACTTTATCTTTTCTTGATGGTATTTTGGGGTAATTCTAGAAAAAAATTTTTTTTTTTTGGTGAGCTTATAGAGATAGTGTCATCTTTTAAGAATGCTATGATTTTGTCTTTCACATTGAACTCTTCCATTGACCTGTAAATAATTTTTTATTTATTTTACTTTATTTTTATTTTTTACGTTAATGATTTTTACATCACTCTGTATTTCCTTAGTTAAAGAAGACCTGATGGCTTTCAAACTTAATTTATATCATACACCAAGATCTCCATTACACGTAATCCCACAAAATGAAGCTATGTTTTAAAACACCTTATACTTCCACAATGATGAATTATACCTCTGTTATCTCTACTGCAATCCAGTTTCTCTGCTTTCCTTAAAAGAAGAACAGAACTGCCAGTGCCTGTCTGTACTTTTTGTACTTAATAAGTTAGGCAGTTGGTTAATTATTCTCTCCCTTATCCAGAGAACATTTATGGAGGCTTTCCTCTAGTTGTGTTCTTGCTTAAAAAGCTAACTGAGGTTTCTATAAGGTGAAGGAGAATTAGAAGGGAAAAAAATCATTACGAGCAATGAATATTATATATTTTCATAGCAATGAATGACTTTCATATGGCATTTTGACTTCTCTTTTCTACATGTGCATACTAAAAGTGGAGAAGGATAATCCACTTTTATGTTGTATGTTTCCAGGAGTCCAAAGGATGTGAGCAAAGTAGTGGGAAAGTATCATTTTCCCTCCATTCTGAACTTGTATTTAGTAATTACTAACATTGTTGCTTACCTTTCTGGAATCTAGTAGAATGGCTATAATGAATGGTTCCCAGTTGATATTACTCAATCCCAAGGCATCAATTAGTAAATGAGGAATAAAGTCATTCAATTTACTTTTAGACTTAAACAATGACAAATCCTTGTCCCTCAAAAAGCATGAAATGAAGGATAATATATAAGTCAATGAATGAATGAAAAGATGAATACTAAACATCTGTATACAAGGTGAACAGTTTTATGAACTAAAATGGGTCTATGAATAAAGATGATTTACCTGCTACAAATGTTACTACTGCTATTAAATATTCACATGATAGAACTTTGTTTATCAAAGCTCTTGTTATGGTATTTTTCACCAGTAGAGGCTTCATTTTTTGTAGGAAAAAAAGGTAATTTATGGAGACTTGGTACTTTAAAACAGAAATTTCATTTGATCCTGAGGAACAGAACTAAAAATATTTCACAGAACGATGGGAAAGAGAATATCTTAACCCAATGCCTCTTTGTGTCATTTTGTTTCTTTAGATTCCAGAGTACTGAAATGCTTATCATTATTACTATTACTCGTTTCATCTACTGTATGCTTATCAAAGTAAGTTTCTCTGTCACAGCTGGAACAATCAAGATTTCTTTTGTTGCTTATAATAAATAAATACTCAATTGTGAGAATGTCCTCAGGGAAAGTTCATTAAAAAAGAAATGAAAATGCTGAGAAATAAATGGTTATTGTGATTGCACTTGTTTTGAAATAATATGCAAAAATGTAATTTGGTTCCGTAATGTCTGGAATGCAAGGAAAAAATTTAAGATGGAGAAATGGAAAAGACGATGCATTTATTATGTTATTTCAATTATCATTTTGTTTCTGAGGGTGGGAGAGTTTAGATTGAAAACACTATTTTGGAATAAAACGTGAATGTAGCTAACAGGGAAAAAGGGCAAAGTACACAAATGGGAATATTAAGTGATAAATAGATAAAATTGGGCACATCTCTAGCATTGCTTGACAGATGCTTTTTTAGATTGAATGCCTAGCATTTGGATTTTTCCCTTTGTTTTGTTTAAAGTCTCTATTGGCAGCCTTACTCTGTAGTTTCCCAGGTTATTTTGCCTTCTCCTTGTTTTGGCTCAATGACAAGTAACAATTAACCAGTCAGGGTACATTGTAATAGAGATGTGAATGGCTTGAGGTAAGTGCCTGATATCAGAAAATAATTCTCTAGGTAAAACAATCCCTTTCAGGGATTCAGGATAGTGAAATGAAAATTAACTTTGCTTTTCTTCAGATTTAATTCTCCTTACTTGTCCTCATTCCTCAAGTTATTTTCTTTTTTATGTCTCCAATGTGGATTTGCATGGTAGTTTTGTTTTTCTCAAATTGTAAGGGAAGGTAGAATTAAACAAAGAAAACAATTAAGACAAATGGATGGTGTGAGCCAAAGTGCTGGTGAGTGGAAAACAGGAAAGAGATGGCAAAGAGAAGGCAAGGTGGATCACTGAATTCAGAAGGCCACAGAGCCCACTAAAAGACAACTCAAGAGTACAAGAGAAATTGAAATCAAAGTCATTGCTGTTGTTCCTGTCTGAAGCTCCTAAGATTCCTTCACTGTTTACATTTAACCAAGACATTCAGCCACCTAATGTCATTGCTTAAATCTAACTCTTACTCATTGTCGCCAAATATCCAGTCTAGTGTAATATGGACAAGCAGAAAATAGTCATTGACAGAATGATAATACATTTAAAAAGCTTAAACACACACAAACCGCGCATGGACACACACACAAAACTAAGAACACCTCAAGGAGAGGGAGTTAAGGAAATACGTGATTATCTAGTAATGGGGGAAAATTTTGACCAGTAGTTTGTAAACTTAAAAAAAAAAATTCCTGGGCATATATAGTCTTTAAAATATATGAAGAACCACTAATGGTCAGGGGATAGAGGTGGCATACTTTGATGAAAATGATACAGACCAGAGAGATGGGAAAGAGAATAGAACGAATGGATGCATGAAGCACTTCTATATTTAATACTGAGTAAGGCACATGATATTTTTACACTGCAGAAGGGAAAATGGCATGA
The DNA here is from genome assembly GCF_018350155.1 of Leopardus geoffroyi. Lineage (NCBI taxonomy): Eukaryota > Metazoa > Chordata > Mammalia > Carnivora > Felidae > Leopardus > Leopardus geoffroyi. The sequence goes on from NC_059339.1 coordinate 61,071,997, forward strand.
AACATATATTCTCTGGTCCCCAAGAAATTATAATTTGTAATACAGTTTACCTTACTCATAATGAAAAGATACACAGCTTTATTTTTTTAATATGAAATTTATTGTCAACTTGGTTTCCATACAACACCCAGTGCTCATCCCAAAAGGTGCCCTCCTCAATACCCATCACCAACCTTCCCCTCCCTCCCACTCCCCATCAACCCTCAGTTTGTTCTCAGTTTTTAAGAGTCTCTTATGTTTTGGCTCCCTCCCTCTCTAACCTCTTTCTTTTCCCTTCCCCTCCCCCATGGGTTCCTGTTAACTTTCTCAGGATCCACATAAGAGTGAAACCATATGGTATCTGTCTTTCTCTGTATGACTTATTTCACTTAGCATAACACTCTCCAGTTCCATCCACATTGCTACAAAAGGCCATATTTCATTCTTTCTTATTGCCAAGTAGTATTCCATTGTGTATATAAACCACATCTTCTTTATCCATTCATCAGTTGGTGAACATTTAGGCTCTTTCCATCATTTGGCTATTGTTGAGAGTTCTGTTATAAACATTGGGGTACAAGTGCCCCTATGCATCAGCACTCCTGTATCCCTTGGATAAATTCCTAGCAGTGCTATTGCTGGGTCATAGGGTAGGTCTATTTTTAATTTTTTGAGGAACCTCCACACTGTTTTCCAGAGTGGCTGCACCAGTTTGCATTCCCACCAACAGTGCAAGAGGGTTCCCATTTCTCCACATCTTCTCCAGCATCCATAGTCTCCTGATTTGTTCATTTTAGCCACTCTGACTGGCATAAGGTGGTATCTCAGTGTGGTTTTGATTTGTATTTCCCTGATGAGGAGTGATGTTGAGCATAGTTTCATGGTCTGTTGGCCATCTGGATGTCTCCTTTAGAGAACTGTCTATTCATGTTTTCTTCCCATTTCTTCACTGGATTATTTGTTTTTTGGGTGTGGAGTTTGGTGAGTTCTTTATAGATTTTGGATATTAGCCCTTTGTCTGATATGTCATTTGCAAATATATTTTCCCATTCTGTTGGTTTTCTTTTAGTTTTGCTGATTGTTTCCTTTGAAGTGCAGAGCTTTTTATCTTCATGAGGTCCCAATAGTTCATTTTTGCTTTTAATTCCCTTGCCTTTGGAGATGTGTCAAGTAAGAAATTGCTGCAGCTGAGGTCAGAGAGGTTTTTTTTTCCTGCTTTCTCCTCTAGAATTTTCATGGTTTCCTGTCTCACATTCAGGTTCTTCATCCATTTTGAGTTCATCTTTGTGAATGGTGTAAGAAAGTGGTCTAGTTTCATTTTTCTGCATGTTGCTGTCCAGTTCTCCCAGCACCATTTGTTAAAGAGACTGTCTTTTTTCCATTGAATATTCTTTCCTGCTTTGTCAAAGATTAGTTGCCATACTTTTGTGGGTCCAATTCTGGAAATGCCCACAGCTAATATCATCCTCAATGGGGAAAAACTGAGAGCTTTCCCCCTGAGATCAGAAACACAACAGGAATGTCCAATCTCACTGCTGTTGTTTAACATAGTGTTGGAAGTTCTAGCATCAGCGATCAGACAACAAAAGGAAATCAAAGGCATCAAAATTGGCAAAGATGAAGTCAAGCTTTCACTTTTTGCAGATGACATGATATTATACATTGAAAACCCAATAGACTCCACCGAAAGTCTGCTAGAACTGATACATGAATTCAGCAAAGTCTCAGGACACAAAATTAATGTACAGAAACCAGTTGCATTCTTATACACTAATAATGAAGCAACAGAAACACAAATAAATAAACTGATCCCATTCACAATTGCACCAAGAAGCATAAAATACCTAGGAATAAAGCTAACCAAAGATGTAAAGATCTGTATGCTGAAAACTATAGAAAGCTTATGAAGGAAATTGAAGAAGATACAAAGAAAGGGAAATACATTTCATGCTCATGGATTGGAAGAATAAATATTGTTAAAATGTCAATACTACCCAAAGCTATCTACACGTTCAATGCAATCCCAATCAAAATTGCACCAGCATTCTTCTTGAAGCTAGAACAAGCAATCCTAAAATTTTTATGGAATCACAAAAGACCCCGAATAGCCAAAGTAATATTGAAGAAGAAGACCAAAGCAGGAGGCATCACAATCCCAGACTTTAGCCTCTATTACAAAGCTGTAATCATCAAGACAGGATGGTATTGGTACAAAAACAGACACATAGACAAATGGAATAGAATAGATACACAGCTATAAATGGCAAAAGTGGATGAGAGAAACTACAAGGAGATCTGAGAAAGATACTATAAATGATTCTTGAGTGGATAAATAAGGGAGAGAAGGTAAAACTTGTTCCAGGCATAATGAAAGACTGGGATAATGGGAAATTGAAAAAATGTAATGCACATTGTTCTGGAAATAATACAAAATATTTGGATAGGAAAAGTTGCTCATTTAAACCATTCAAAGGATGGACATTTTTAGAACACTCTCTCCATGGGGGGAGATGATGTGAGAAACTATCAGCAAAAAAAAGTGAAAATTGCGGGTGAAGATCAAGTATAAAATTTTATTTATATTTATTATTTTTAAATGCTTACTTATTTTTGAGAGAGAGAGAGGGGGAGAGAGAGAGAGAGAGAGAGAGAGAACAAACAAATGGGGAGGGACAGAGAGAGGGAGACAGAATCTGAACCAAGATCCAGGCTCCAAGCTGTCAGCTTTGAGCCCAACATGGGGCTTGAACCCATAAACCATGAGATCATGACCTGAGCCAAAGTTGAATGCTTAACTGACTGAGCCACCCAGGAGCCCCCAACTATAAAATTTTAAATAACCAGTAAATGACTTTAATTAGAAATGACCTCAATGAACTAGCTTGCATCATAAAATCAGGCACATAATTGATGCTCAACGAAGGAGAGAGGAAGTCAATGAACAAATAAATGAATAAAGAACACATAAATGAACATAGCACATTAAAGGGAAATTAGCCTGGTGACAATATGGAAGTAGAGAAGTGGCCTGGAGACAAGGAACCTTATAAGAGGCCATATCAGAAAACCAGATGAGATGTTAAGGGCAGTAACAAGGGAAGAAGGAAGAAGGAACTGAGAAGGAATTCAAGGGACAAAAGGTACTGCTCCCCAGGGAGTTCTGTAAAAGCCTGGCTATTTGGAGAAAGAGCTACTTTAAAAGGAATTGTAGTAAGTTGGATACCAGAGGCATTAATGTTTACTGACACTGAAAACATGTAGGCGCCAGTTTGAATTATAAGACAACACCTGAGTACAAACTCTAACCTGAGGATCTTATCATAACAGGCAAACATACAAGTTGACTGTGACCATGAGAATGGATGGTATCTTATTGAAAAGAGAGAAGAGAGAAGAGAGAAGAGAGAGAGAGAGAGAGAGAGAGAGAGAGAGAGAGAGAGAGAGAGAAACTGAGACATGGGAATATACTTATGACCCGTTAAATACACACTGAAATGTCTGATCTGAAAGATGGAAATCCTCTGTTGTCTGACCAAAACAGGCTGCCATGGAATTATTGTTTCCCGTGTTTGAGTGGAGAGGTGTCTTAAGATTAAACAATTTCAAAATTGATATTGATTGTTTCAAGAATCAGTCCTACTGTTTGCATTTGACCAAATTCAGGGTAGTGAAGTCAGTTATTCATTTTCATTATAGACAGGATTCCTGATAGAACTATAAATATTCTTGGGGCACCTGGGTGACTCAATTGGTTAGGAGTCCAACTCTTGACTTCAGCTCAGGTCATGACATGGCAGTTTGTGAGATTGAGCCCCATATCAGGCTCTGTGCTAGTTGCACAGAGCCTGCTTGGGAATCTCTCTCTCCCTTTCCTTGTCCCTCTCCCCCCCACCTCTCAAAACAAATACATAAACATTTAATAAAGAAATAACTATTGGGGCGCCTGGGTGGCTCAGTCGGTTAAGCATCTGACTTTTGCTCCGGTCATGATCTCACAGTCTGTGAGTTCGAGCCTTGCATCAGCTTCTGTGCTGACAGCTCAGAGCCTGGACCCTGCTTCAGATTCTGTGTCTCCCTCTCTCTCTGCCCCTCCCACACTCACACTCTGTCGCTGTCTCAAAAATAAACACAAAAAAAAAAAAAAAAGAAAGAAAGAACTTTGAACATTCTCTTTGGGATTCCTTGGTGAAGCCCTATTGTCTTCATTTAACTGGACTCATCCAGGTTATGTGATCTTGGTTTGATCTCCCTTTCCTCACATTTCTAAACCAAACAAGCCAACTCTCGTTTCAGAAGCACACATGCAGCTAGAAGGACATTACAGTTTTTGGGAGCAAGTTTTAAAAAGTTCAAGTGACTATAGGTTATTTTTTAAGAGTAGCATTTACTATATAAAATTCTTTACACTTAAATTTACAGTGCAAAACAGTATCGGTAGTCAAATGAAATATTTACAATTGTCAACAAAAAGAAGTCATGACAGTATTTTTATAATCCAAAGTTGTGTGCTGGTAGACATGGTGGTGATTGTGGGTGTGAGGTAAAATTCTTAGGAGCTTGATAATATTTCACATCAGGGAAATATAACAACAACAAGAAAGGAAGAAATAATATTCAATTTTTATTTTTTAATGTTTATTTTTGAGATAGAGACAGAGCATGAATGGGGGAGGGTCAGATAGAGAGGGAGACACAGAATCTGAAACAGGCTCCACGCTCTGAGCTGTCAGCACAGAACCTGACGCAGGGGCTCGAACCTACCAACTGCGAGATCATGACCTGAGCCAAAGTCGGACGCTTAACCTATTGAGCCACCCAGGCGCCCCAGGAAGAGATAATATTTAGATTGGGGGTGTGAGCACAAAAGTTAAGAATTAGAAATAGTATTACCAAGTACTTTCGAAGCCTCACTTTTCCTTATTAATTCCCCTTCCAAAGTTTCTCTGCCTTGTGTGTTAATGTTTTAGGTGGCACTCCACTTTTGTCATTTAATCAAGTGTGCCAATTAAACAGAATCCTCTGTTAATTATTAGGAGAGCTACACAGGAAAAAAAAAATGCCTGGAGGTTTTGAATTGTTTGTTTCCATTTTTTCCGTGTTATATTTAGCTGTATGGACTAAGTATATTTAAGTTGGGGCTTATTATTATAAGTCAGAAAGTCACCATGAACTAATTATTTTCAGTTCATTTATGTGATTAATGTTGAAAACTTGGAAACTTGTACATACCTTGAGTTGGCTCCAATTAATCAATGTGGAGAAAAAAAATTCAAGGTGCCCCCAGTCCTACTTCCAAGGGCTACTGGATTTCAAACATGTTATTAGTTATTCTGGCTGAAATGAGCATATCAACACTCCAGGCTCCCCTTATCCCTCTCCCCTGGCTTGTGTGGAATGCAGAGGTTCTTTGAATATAGAGAATAGATATTTTTAGTAGATTCTTCTCAGAATGTAAGGCTACAGTAGCAGTCCTTTGCCATGATGTCTCCATATCCAGGAGGACACGTTTCTTCAACCACAGGATCCAAAGGCATCGACTTCATTACTGCTACTAAAGTCTGGCTTGGGCCAAGACCTTCAAAATCCTTACCCTTCGACAGCTGTTTGGTGGTTTATTTAGGACTTCAATGGGCAATCTCAGCACAGCTCCTTCTGGACAAGTGTCAGCTTCTCCTCCAAATCTCTGTCATCCTTTGCCTTAATTGGCTCCATTAACAGGTGTTCTCAGGCCAAAATATGAGGATTCAACTGATTCATCACTTCCTGAGGCCCAATGTCAAAGATAGCATTTGGAACACACTGGGGGTGAAGCAGAAGCTGGGAAATATGAAAAGATCTCACAGTCCACTTGGCTTTAGCTGGTAAAGTGCAGTGAGGGAACGGATTGATTTGAATTTGAACTCTGGCCTTGATCTTAATGACAACATAGGCATGTGATCTCAGTTCCTTGTAATTTCCTGTGTCCTCTTCAGAATGCCAATGAATATATTAATGTTACTACTAACTTCTAAAATATTTTTTGTGCTTTTATCATATCAAACATTATTTACTTTGCTATTCATAGTATCATATCACTAAACATACTTCAGTGTTGAATAAACTGAAGGTCAAAGAAATTAAAAGTCTTACCAAAAATTTTATAGACTGGAAAGTAGACTAGTGGTTGCTTGGGTCTGGAGGTGGGATAGTAATTACCTGTAAATTGACATGGGGAATCATATTGGGGTGAGGAAAATATTCTAAAGCTGATTTATAGCGATACTCTTCGCATACATGCCAATATTATTGAACTGTCCACTTGAATGCTGTGAATTTTATGTCTAAATATACCTCAATAAAGATGTTTAAGAAAAAGAAGGTTTACCAAAAGTCACATCATTCTCCTCTAACTCCAATGCTTGCATATGTATCCCAATGCAACAAGCTCTAGAAACACTGAAGACCTGGTTCCCCTCTAGTTTGCTGTAGAAGGTTGGGCAATTTATGGAAGTTTTCTAGGAAGAAGTTTCTTTGAGTATAAGTGAGATCACTGGAGCAGTTATATGTCTTGAAGATGTTAAATTACTTCCAATAGTACCTAACTGAGCAAGCTGTCCATGAATTGATATACAATGAGTTTAAAAAATACAAAAGAGTTTAAAAAATTAATTCTGGAAGGACATTTGATGAAGACTATTTCACCCAGAATCTTAAAGGCATTGAAGGCAGAACAAATATTCTACTGTCCTTCTTTCTTTGGGTCTGAAATAAAAAAGGTCCACGAATTTGTGCACCTGTTTAACTTTATGTAACACCACCACCAAGGTTCTTTGGTTATTTGGTTTTCTTAGTACATTCATTGGTGACTTAATGTTTATAAACATTCAGAGGGTAGTCCTGGGATGCAGTTAGATTTCTAGAATTTCTACAAAGCACACAAATCTACAGCTGCACAGCAGTATGAGTAAGCTATAACAGGGCAATTATAGGAATAGAAAGAAAGTGACAATGAGTTGTAAATCTACTCTATTATGTATGTATGTGTGTGTGTGTGTGTGTGTGTGTGTGTGTGTGTGTGTGTATATATATATATATATATATATATATATACTCTTTAACAGAACTCCATATCAAATTGAATAAAGATAGGAGAAATGTAAAAAGGATACTTTTTCCACAATCAAAATTATATTTAAATTAAGTCATTTTTTAGATACATATTTTCAGTATCATGTACTTTCTCCATCATTTTCAAATAAGATTTAATTGAGGTAAATTGTATCTCACACTTTCTTTTCAAAATATGCTCATTTCCACAATCAAAGCCATACTGACCTAACACCGGTCAGAGTGGTTAGAATGAACAAATCAGAAAACTATAGATGTTGGCATGGATGTGGAGAAATGGGAACCCTCTTGCAATGTTGGTGGGAATGCAAACTGGTGCAGCTGCTCCAGAAAACAGTGTGGAGGTTCCTCAAAAAATTAAAAATAGAACTACCCTATGACCCAGCAATAGCACTACTAGGAATTTATCCAAAGGATATAGGAGTGCTATGCATAGGGGTACATGTACCCTAATGTTTATAGCAGCACTTTCAACAATAGCCAAATTATGGAAAGAGCCTAAATGTCCATCAACTGATGAATGGATAAAGAAGATGTGGTTTATAGATACAATGGAATACTACTTGGCACCGAGAAAGAATGAAATCCTGCCATTTGCAGCAACGTGGATGGAACTGGAAGGTACTATGCTAAGTGAAATAAGTCAGTCAGAGAAAAATATCATATATTTTCACTCATATGTGGATCTTGAGAAATTTAACAGAAGACTATGGGGGAAGGTAATGGGAAAAAATAATTACAAACAGAGAGGCAAACCATAAGAGACTCTTAAATACAGAGAACAAAATGAGGGTTGATGGTAAGGTTGGGGGGAGAGGGGAAAGCAGGTTATGGGCATTGAACAGGGCACTTGTTGGGATGAGCACTAAGTGTTGTATGGAAGCCAATTTGACAATAAATTATATTAAAAAATATGCCCATTTCCTAAAGTGAGGCACATCCACATTCTGATTACATATGAAATATTGTGGTTTTCATAGGAGTAGGTATGCAGAAAATAGGACTTCTTGTATCAGAGAATGAAGGAGAAAACACTCTGAACCTCAGTGAAAGCAGCAAGAAGATCATGAATAAATCTATGTGAGGCCTAACATTTGGGATGAAAATGAACATCTCAGTTACACACAGGGGTATTTGTACTGTATCTCTAGAATTTTAGCCACAGAAACATAAATAACAGGATAGTGAAAATTGTTCAAATTGTTCAGACTTACTTTGAGAACAGTTCTCAAATACATAATAATAGCCAGATTGTGAACTCATGTTTTAAATATTCCCCTATATGATATATATATAAGGTGCCCATTTTATAAGCACAATTACACATATCCCTAATTATTACTTCTGCTGTTTGGATTAGCCATATGAGTTCTTCATAGAATCATGAAGTCCAAAAATACTTTGTGATGATTTTGTCCAATCTCCCACCAAAATAAGACTCTCAATTCTAGAAATAGATACTTAGATGCTCTTGAAATACTTTCAGGGAGAATGAACTCACCAACTCTGAGGAGGTGAATTTTTTACTTCTTTATTTTTTAGAAGATTGTACTTCCCATCAAAAATGATACCTATTTTGTTGGGGTGCCTGGATGGTCCAGTCGGTTAAGTGTCCAACTTTGGCTCAGGTCATGATCTCACAGTTTGTGGGTTTGAGCCTCACATTAGGTTCTGTGCTGACAGCTCGGAGCTAGAGCCTGCTTTGGATTCTGTGTCTCCCTCTCTCTCTGCCCCTCCCCTGCTCTCCCTCTGTCTCTTTCTCTCAAAAATAAATAAACATTAAAAAAATGATATCTATCTTGTTAAAAAGATATGGTTCATTAACTAATAGTTAAGGACAAAAGTAACAACTCTTCTTATTTTTCTCAAAGTGGCAGATTTCTGACTATCTGAAGATAATGACTATTTTCCAGGACATATATTTCTAGAATAATCTACCTTTTCCCACGTTGTCTCTTTTAATCATAGAATTGTTACAATAGCTATGTTTTATTATGTGTGTGTATAAGAGGAATGGCAGTTGTATGACTGTTGTGTGTTTATAGGCAAAGAAACAAACAAACAAAACAACCTTACTTTGACATTGCGTCAATTACAGTGCTGGCCAAAAGTTGCCCACTGAACCACAGAAGGGTGGAGAGAGTAGAATGGTTATGAATATGTGAAAAAAAACAATAAAGCAATTAAGAGATGAAAAGATTGGGGGCGCCTGGGTGGCTTGGTCGGTTAAGAGTCCGACTTCGGCTCAGGTCATGATCTCATGGTCCGTGAGTTCGAGCCCCGTGTCGGGCTCTGTGCTGACAGCTCGGAGCCTGGAACCTGTTTCAGATTCTGTGTCTCCCTCTCTTTCTGCCCTTCCCCTGTTCATGCTCTGTCTCTCTCTGTCTCAAAAATAAATAAATGTTAAAAAAAAATAAAAAAAAAAAAGAGATGAAAAGATTGAAGCAGGGGTACCATCCCTAAACCTCAAGAAGCAAGATTAGGAAACAATAACTACAATCAGAGGGTAGCTGTAGGAAAAACGCACCACAGCAAGAACTGCCTCTTTCAAAAGAGAGACACAGCAAAACTGAAACCATGCAGGAAAAGACATGGGATAAAAGTCCCAAATTTACTGTGTTCTTGTTCTCCAGTGATCTACCATTGGCTTCCCACTGGCCAGACTCAACCAGAGGTCTAAAGGCAAGAAAGCCCATTGAGGTAAACCTCCTGCAATTCAGAACAGGGAAGAGACAGAGGAGATCTCAAAAGAAGAATATCTAGCACAACTATTTAGATTTTTCTTACATTATTAATTCATTGATTTTTGTCTTATCCTACAATATTCTTCATGCATCTCTATACAAAAAAAAATGTCTTTTCATCCCAATACAAAATTTATTCTATTATTTTAAGATTAACGTCCTCAATGGAACCCTTTCATATGATCACAGCCCACAAGAAACCCATATGATTTAAAATATGGATAGAAAATTTTCAAATACCTTTTATAACTTTATCTTAAGTAGATACAATAATTTGATGAATAGGGATGGAAAGTATCATGATCCTCATTTAGAAATGGGAAGAATAAAATTAAGGTAGTTAACTGACTTGTCGGAGATGAAAGCAATGATAAGAATATAAATCTCTCCGTTTTCCTTTTTCCGCTTTCTTAAAGTCTCCTAACAAGAACCATAGCACAAGGCTGGAAAGGCCTTTATAAGCATACTCAGAGAAGCATTATTTGGATAATAGGAACTTAATCTACATTGAATTATTTCATATACTCAAGCGTTTGTTCATTTAACAAATGTGGGTTGCTTATAGGAACTATACATGCAAGGCCACAAGGGGGCTACTGTGATAGAAACAAGAGAAGGCAACAGAGACATGAATGCCTGAAACACACTAGGGTCTATGATAAGTAAACATTTTACCCATATCACCTCTATATATCATGTCACAAGACATGGTGTTTACTCTCAGAGGGTACGTGATATAATCGGAAGTGCAAAGTCACTTACCCGAAAGATGGGTGATGAAAAGATGGGGCCAAGGAACTTCTTGGCTACTTCACCAAAAGAGACAAGTGATATGGGCCTTTATTTTGTGGATATTTAAAGTCACTGAAGACTTTGGGCTGGAGACTTTAGACTTTGAGTCAAGCTCAAAGCTTTTTACACAGAAGTAGATGGAGATGGGTCACCTCTTTTGGGTACCTGTACTTGGAAATTCCCAGGGTTTACTACAAGGTCCTCCTCAGTCCTTCCTCTGTGTTTTTGTTTTGTTTTGTTTTGTCTTGCTTTGTTTTGTTTTGTTTTATCATGTTGGGTTGAATGTGTACGTACGTTTTTATTGACAAGAATCTCACCCAGTTTTAGGTTTTGCTTACCAGATATGCGGTAGTGACGTTTCTCACAGATCCATGTCTGCTGTCTCCAGATCTGGTCAACTGCCAATATCCACTCTAGTTTTTCAAAATAATTTCAAATCAGTATGTGCAAATACATTCATACATACATATATAAAATATGACTCCCTTCTAGATATGCTCCTTTTCTATCTATCATCTATTCATCATCTCTGTCAAGTGAAATTTATAATCCAGAAACCAAGAATCCTCCTAGATACCTCACCTGTATTGCCAGTTATATCCAACTCATCACCAAATTTGCTTCAAGTAGTGGTTGTCTTATTAGTCCCTACTCTTCACTATCTCTGTGACCTACCAAAGCTTCTTCTGCTAGTCTTAGGATGGTTTCTCATCACATGATTTCAAAATTTCGTTGCCCTTCACGTAGCCTTAAATCCTCAGTGCTACAAAAAATAAAGGGGACAGCAACCAATGGAAGTCATTTTATATAAAAAAGCAATCTTTTTGTTTTCAAACAGTAATGGAATTTATTTGAAATTAAATATCTGTCTGAGTAATAAGAATATGTATGTCCTGATGATTTACCTACTGAGGCAGGAGCTGTGCTGTGTCAAAGAGTTCACAGAGGATTCTAACTCATCTTCTAAAGACAGAAAAATAATAGATCACAGAGACCTAATTTTTCTTCTTTCTTTTTTGTAGTGTCAAAAGCCACTAGTATATTATGGAAAAAGTTCTTAAAAATCTTACTATCAGTGACTAATATCTTTAAACCTATTATTATCACAATACTTGTCTTCACATAGCATTGCAAAAGAACTGTGCTAAGTTTCTCCCCTGGAAAATATTGTCTGTAATTCCCAAAAACACATTTACCAGAAGTGTATCTGGGGTTGATCAGCAGACCTCATTTTAGGTTCTGATAGGAAGTTCTATGATCAATCAGTGGGTGTTTGTCTGACCCTGTGGAAATGGCTTTTCTCTCTCTTATACTAGAATGGTATAATTCTACCCACAGTTAATTGGTATTTCATAATACAATTAAAATTGAAAGAAATTGAAAACCTCTTACAGTGTTGATCTGAAGAGGAATGTTATTCAATGATATTTTGCTATGAATGGGGAATAAAATGAATTCACGGTGATCAGTTCAGAATGGGGAAATTAGTTAACATTAAAGGAAAGTTCTAAATCTTGCATGAAATAACCTGGTTTATTATAAACCTAAATGTCTGTCTTGTTGAATTGAGCTCTCTGAATAGGTATCTCAGGAGCCTTTTGAATTGCCAGAACTGAAACTCATAAACATTCATTAATAGAATACTTTGGGTAATATTTTTCCCTTTTCCAAAACATTGTAGTTTCTGTAAAAAAAAACATTTTGCCATATCAGAAAGATAAATCCTAATAGTGGAAGCAATTAAGGAGAGTAGAGAAATACAGGTTTTTAAAAGTTATCTCTATTTACCAACTGATAAAGAAGTAATAGAAGAGCTTTGTGAGGGGTTTGTGGCATTTGTAGTCTCTCAGGATAAAGAAGAGCAGTCTGGCAATTGTTTTTTCTTTCCCTTTTTAATTCCACTTTTGTCTTTCTGATAGAAACTAAATCTAGAACTGTAAGTTCCAATACATTAGAAATGTTAACCTAAGACTTGAACACATTTGTTAAGAGAAACTGCTCATGCTTCATCACTGTTGAACACTTCCAAAAAAAAAAAAAAATTGTAGAATTTCAGAAAGAGATCCATTTGGCCATGGCAAATAGAGGCTTTAGTTATTAGTGGTTTAACATTAGCCTTTATAAGTCTCCCACCGATATAGGTAATTTGTAGACTAGCTAGACTGACTGTGGTTCTATAGCCTATTTCAGTGCTTCCCAGATTGGATCCACATAACGGGACATAGTCTGTAAAATAGAACTTTCATGAGATTAAGAGACTCACTAATGAGCAAATGATTTACATTTATGGTAGAGCTGGGGCTAGAACCTGCTTCTCTGAAATACAGTCCTCGAGTGTTCCTACTACCTACTATTCCTTGCTTATAGACACCATTCATTCTTTCATTCAGTGAGTAGTGACTAGTGTCAGTGTGTGGCCCTTTCCGAAAGGCAAAGGGTATGGCAATGACAAAGCTCATAACACCCCCAGTGTTCCTAATGCTTGCACTCTCAACAGCGGAGGTAAGTAAAATAGGTAGTGTAAGTTCTGTAAATTTTGAGCATAAATTCTGGTAGATAGTATATGCTAAAGAGAAAAATGTGATTAATTGGGAAGGGGGATTGAGAGTTTGGGGCAATGAAATTTTAAACAGAGTATTCACAGAAGGCCTCAGAAAACGATGGCATTCAAATGAAGACTTGAAGTCGGTGATGTACAAACTTTGAGAATGACTGTGAAACAGAGTCCAGGTTGAGGGAGAAAGTCTCTGAGACAAGATTGTGCCTGATACATATCAAGAATAGCAAGATGCCCAGTGTAGCTGGGGGGTTTGGTCAGAAAGGGAAATGGAAGAGCGTTCTCATAGTCTTGTAAAAGGACATTTGTTGTACTCAGCGTAAAAGGAGATGCCACAGGAATATGTGCTTTGGACAGAGGATGACGTGATCAGACTATGTTTTAATGTGATCATTCTATACACAGTTTTGAGAATAGACTCAAGAGAGACAAGGGAAAAAAAAAAAACAGGATACCTAGGTTAGAAGTAATCACAAGAAACTGGTTTGATTGGTTTGATGAGATTTGGAAGAAGGAAGTGGCAAGGGGAAATTGAATACTGGATACATTTTTAAAGCACCAGAGTTTGCTGAATCATTGAATGTGGGATATGAAACAAGGAAGGGAGAAACAATTACTTCAAGATTTTTGACTGAGTACCTGGAAGGATGGAGTTGCTATGAACTGAGATGGAAAGACTGTATAAAGAGTAACTTTAGGGTGGCAGAACGGCAGTCCAGATTTGTACATGTTAAATTTGAAATATCTCTTCAACTTGAAGAGGAACTGTGAAAGCGGATTTGGATACACATGTTTGGCATTCATAGGAGAGATTAGGCTAGAAATATAATTTGTAAGTTGTGCTAGGTAAATAGTGTTCCTCTGACATTCATGTCCTTCCTGGAATCTCAGAATATGACTTTATTTGAAAATAGCGTCGTTGCAGATGTAGTTAATATGAGGTCATACTGGAGTAGAGTGGAATCTTCATCTAAACAACTTGTGTCCTCACAAGAAGAAAAGATACAGACATATAAGGAGAATGCCATGTTACACAGGGACAGAGACTGAGTGATGCATCTATAAGCCAAGGAACACCAAGGATTGCCAGCGACACTGAAGTGAAGGGAAAGGCATAGAACGGATTTTCCCCTAGAGTCTTCAGATAGAGCACGGCCCTGCCAACACTTTGATTTCAGGCTTCTAGCTCAAAGAGCTGTGAGAGAATAAATTTCTGTTGTTTAAACTACCTAATTTATGGTGCTTTATTACAGAAGCCCTGAAAACTAATACATAAGTCATCAGTGTACAACAGTTATTTAAAGTCAAGAGACTAGATGAGATTCCCCAAGGAAGTAAATATAGTTAGAGAAAAGGTAAAGTCCAGTGTTTGAATCTTGGGTAACACTAGCTTTTAGAGGTCAGGGAGATGAGGAAAAAACAGAAAAAAAAGACAGACTAAGACATAGCTAGTGTATTAGGAGAAAACCAAGGAGAGGTGAGATCCTGGAACTCATATGGAGAAAGTGTATCAGAAGAAAGAAATGTGTTGGGGTGCCTGGGTGGCACACCTGACTGGTTGAGCATCCATCTTCAGCTCAGGTCGTGATCTCATGGTACAGTTTGTGAGTTTGAGCCCCATATCAGGCTGGCTGCTGTCAGTGTGGAGCCTGCTTTGGATCCTCTGTCCCCCTCTCTCTCTACCCCTTCCCCTGGCACTCTCTCTGAAAAATAAATACTTAAAACAAAAGGGAGAAATAAATGTGTTAAATGCTACAAATAGAGAAAGTAAAATGAAAATTGATCATTTAGTAATGTAGCAGTCACTAATAACCTTGACGTTGAGTTAAATCATCATGTTAAAAATTACAATGACACAATTATTTTTTTTAATTTCCAAAGATAATGATTTATACAATCTGATATAATTTCCAAGTAGATAGCTAACTGACAGAGACGATAAGATGGGAAATGCAAGATGCAGTGATATTTTCATTAAAAAACAAACTTAATTCAAGTTAAGGTGAGGAATCCATAACTGACTATAGTACTCACAAAAAGAAGTAAGGTTGAGAAAATACCCTAAAAACCTTCCACCATTTCATAAGTTTGTATTTTTAGAGGGAGCTTATCTATATTTTTGGCTGCCCCACTTCTCCTTTTGCTATAAAATAGAGGAGAAAAAAAAAAACAAAAGGAGGAAAAAAAACAAAGAAAGCCACAAATACAAAAGAAGGCAAGAAAGTGAGACTCATATGGGACCGTTCTCTTTGTTGTCCCCATGTGAGAACTGTCGATGATAGAATGCAGAACACCAAGGAGACGTCTTTGTCAACAGCACTGATGTTCCTCACTGTAATTCTTTGCTTTGAAACCAATCTGCAATTCTCCTGACACCAGTTTTCAATTTATGACCCCAGGTGGGTTGTTCTCTGAGGAAGGCCAGTCTATATATGCAGCAGCTGAAATAACTAGTTGGGGCTAGTTAATGAAACTGAGAATGTCATGGGCTGGTTAATATTCATACATTTGAAAGTGAGCATCTCTGTTTAACCCGAGGGCTATATTTCATTAGATTTATGCACTGTAATGCAATACCTGAACGCTGAGTGAAACTGGTATTGTTTTGTTAAATACTTGCAGTTTTCATTTACGATTCAGATGAAAATCTGCCCATCTTTGGCATATGCAAACCTGTTCTCTTAGCTACTAAGATTTTTCTTATTGTGGTCACTGTGTCTTAATGCAGTAACGTAGATGACTCACTTGGATATTAGAATAAGACTTTTTTTTTTCCCTCCTCCACAAGAGCTAATACGGCTCTTTGTCAAAAGTCTTAGGCATTTGTAACAACTAAAGTCATGATTGCAACAGGGTCCGCAGACATATATTTCTGTCTGTGGCATCCAGGATGATAGGGGCAGCCCATGTGTCCAGGTAAGAAAAATTAGATTAGCGGAGGATGGAACACATATTGCAGGTTAAGGTAAGTGAGGAATGTAGTCCTTGTTATTTTGTTAGACAGAGACATATTGAATGTCTTTGTAAGCAAGAAGAGTCCAGAAGGGTGGATCTCAGATTTGGACTGCAATGGAATCAAGTGTGGATCCTATTAAAAAACACTAATGTCTAAAGTCCTCCAAGCCCCTAGGCCTACTAAGTTAGAATATATGGCAGTACATCTCATGTATCTGTACCAGAAGTAAGATGGTGCAGACAATAAGACCCTTCAGGAAACATTAAGTAGTTCTGGGGGTGAACTGGCAATAGTTTTTGCCTGTGTCTACTATGTTTAATAGCCACTCTCAGGTTTATTATTTCACCTTTCTTGTTGAAGACTGGAAAGATTAAAGAGTCCTTCAAGTGAATCCTGTCACTTTTTGAGCTAAAGAAAGATGTGGGGGAGTTAAAGAATGGGTGACAAAACTGTCATTCCCAGAGATTCTGTGCACACACATATATTTACAAGGCTCTATTACAAAATACACTTTTCAAACACTGACTACGTACAATCCCACAAACATTTTGATAATCCAAATTACACATTAGTTCATTTCAGATTAGGCAGAGGACTACAATTTTAAAATCAGTTTATCAGTTCACGAGGCACCTGGGTGGCTCAGTCAGTTGACCGTAGGACCCTTGACTTTGTCTCAGGTCATGATCTCCCAGTTTGTGAGATTGAGCTCCACATCAAGGCACCACACTGACAACACGGAACCTGCTTGGGATTCTCTCTCTCCCTCTGTCTCTGCCGCTCCCCTGCTTGTGCGCGGAACATACACTCTCTCTTGAGCTCTCATTCTCTCAAATAATACACATTAAAAAAGTAAAAATAATAAAAATCACTTTACCAGTTCACCTTTGTTTACCCTAAGGTTTCCAGTATTTATTTGTAATGATCTTTTTTCTGAATATCTTCAGCACAGTTTGGAAAATGACATCTTTGGTGGAATTTCTGTTCTATGAACTTGTTTTAAACATTTGACTGTTGATTTATTAATCTACCTTATATTTGTTAGTTTTTAAAGTAAAATTCTCCAGTTGAAAATACTAAGCCAGGTGCCTCCAAGTTAAATGCACACAGGGTTCAAGAAAGTAATGAAAGATGTAAACTGAGGTCTCTGAAAGTCAATTGGTGGTGTCTATGGGGAAACGAAGCGTTTCTTGTCTACAGGTACATAGTCTTTTTCTAACAACACCAATGCTTGCTCCTTCCTTCCTTCCTTCCTTCCTTCCTTCCTTCCTTCCTTCCTCCCTCCCTCCCTCCCTCCCTCCCTTCTCTTTCTTATGTATATATCTGTTAGTCTATCTACTCATCTACCTGTCTTGAGAAAGAGAGAATTTACTAACACAATTCAGGCCATGGGCCTTCATTTTCAAACCCTATTTTAAATCAATCTTGTCATCAAGGCTAAGAATTCCAATATGTTTTTCTTGATGGCATTCAATTGCCTGTTTATTAACAATTTTCATGAAAGAAGATGAAAAATATTGTAAATAATGGATAAGCCATAAAGATCTATCCTAACTACATTACATGACAAAATGATTTTTATATTTTATGTTTACTTAATGTAGTAATACTGATATATGCTGATCTATCCAAAATGTCTACTTCCCTATGGGAAAACAGAACAAGCAAGGTAAAGAAAACTTTCAAAACCTGAGGCTATGAGACTATGTACTCAAACCCCATAATTAAAATATGCTCATTGGATCCCCATAGACAGTAAGTGTAACAAACTCAAATAAGATGTCCCTAGAACTTATGCAGATCTAAAGAAAGATCAGCTTCAGTTTCTTCCATTGTTTAAATATTTAAATATCAGGTCTTACACAAATAGAAAGTAGAAGCTGACCCAAGAGTCAGAGGGAGCTGGTGGCTTCTGATACCTCGAGGTCATGGGGCAAGGAAACAGTAGGCACTGGATAGGAAGTGAGAATAAAATAAATAAATAGAAATAAATACATTTTTCAACTGTGTAACTGGGTGTGGGGGGAGGGGAGTTGGGGAGGAAATAAAAGCCGGCAGCTGTGGCAAGTCTTCCTACATGGGGAAAATAGGATCTGGGAGGTAAGGTGTCACAAAAATAATTAGAAGACAAAAGCCTTCTTCTGTGCAGTGGAGCATTTCCAGCCCTTTCTGGTCCAGTGGAAGCAAGAGAAGTCAATATATCCACACTCCATTTGTTTTCAGCTTTTTTTGGTGTTTTTATTTTGAAAATGTAATTCCATTAGCATGTGTCTTTGAAAAATCAGTAGGACAGTTGAGAAGAAACTTCACTTCCAAGAAATGTGCCCATTCCGTCATTTACATTCTTGGGTCTTTAAGTGTCACATCTCAGAGGACAGGGTTTAACCAGTTTAGCCTATACTGCATTGTTCAGTGGGGAACACAACATGCTGAAAGGAAGCTCTTAAAAAAATGGTAACAATTTGGTCAAAGCCCTTGTAAAATTTTTAAAGACTTTTTTTTTAAAGAGTAATTTTAGGTTCACAACAAAATTAAGAGGATGGTACAAAAATTACTCACATAATTCTGACCCCCATACAGGCAGTCTCCCCTATTAACATCCCCTACAATGGTACTTTTATTTCTTAACCAAGGATGACTTACATTGACACATCAAGATCACCCAAAGTCCACAGTTTACATTACCATTTACTCTTGGCTTTGTTTATTCTACGAGTTTAAACAAATGTATAATGGCATGTATCCATCACTATAACACCATGCAGAGTATTTTCACAGCCCTAAACATTTTCTGTGCCCCACCTAGTCATCTCTCCCCCAACGTCAACTCCTGGCAACCACTGATCTTTCTACAGTTTCTACTGTTTCCACAACTTTGCCTTTCCAAGAATATTAAGAGTTGGAATTACACAATATGTAGCCTTTCCAACTGGCTTCTTCCACCTAGTAATATGCATTTAAATTTCCTCCATGTCTTTTCACAGTTCTTTAGCTTTATAAGAAATTGCCAAACTCTCTTCAGAAACAGCCGGACCATTTTGCATTCCCACCAGCAAAGAATGAGAATTCCTGTTGCTCCACATCCTCATAAGCATTTGGTATTGTCAGTGTTCCAGATTTTGGCCATACTGATGGGCATGTAGTAATATCTTGTTGTTTTGACTTGCATTTCCCTGATAACATATGATGTGGAACACGTTGTCATGTGCTTTTTGAGCATCTGTAATGTTGGTGAGGTGTCTGTTCAGGACTTTGGCCCATCTTGTAATCAAGTTGTTTTCTTATTGTTGAGGTTTAAAGTTTCTTATTATATTTTGGATAATAGTCTTTTATCAGATGTATCCTTCACTCAAAGGTGTTAATTAGCTTATCTATATTTCTTTCATGGATCATGACTTTGTTGTTGTATCTAAAACATCATTACCATATCCAAAGCCACCTCTGTTTTCTCCTATGTTATCTTCCAGTTTTATAGTTCTGCATTTCACAGTTAGACTTGTGATACATTTTGAGTTAATTTTTGTGAAGGGTATAATGTCTGTATCTGAAATCAATATTTTCATTGTGAATGTCCAGTTGTTCCATTACCATTTGTTGAAAAGATTATTTTTGCTCTTATTGTAGTGTGTTTCCTCCTTTGTCAAAGATTAGTTAACTATATTTATCTGGTTCTATTTCTAGGCACTCTATCCAGTTCCACTGATCTATTTGTCTAGTTTTCACTAATACAACACTGTCTTGATTCCTGTAGCTTTATAGTAATAGTCTTAAAGTC
The DNA here is from genome assembly GCF_018350155.1 of Leopardus geoffroyi. Lineage (NCBI taxonomy): Eukaryota > Metazoa > Chordata > Mammalia > Carnivora > Felidae > Leopardus > Leopardus geoffroyi. Next base: position 61,091,907 of record NC_059339.1, read on the forward strand.
AGGTACTATCAATCTTACGAATCTGTTTTTCTCCTTCAATATTCTGTGGGCCAGTCTGGGTCTTTTCCTTCTTCATACAAACTTCAGAATCAGTTTGCCAATATCCACAAAATAGCTTTCTGGGATATTGATTGGGATTGCATTGATTAATTTGGGAAAAACTGACATCTTGACTATAGTGAGTCTTCTTATCCATGAACATGGAATATTTCTCCATTTTAGTTCTTTTATTTCATTCATCAGAGTTTTGTAATTTTCCTCATATAGATCAAGTTAGATTTATACCTAAATATTTCATTTTGGGGGTTGCTAATATAATGGTATTACATTTTTAGTTTCAAATTCCATTTGTTAATTGTTGGTGTATAGGAAATGATTGACTTTTGTACATTAATCTTGTATCCTGAAATCTTGCTATAATTGCTTATTACTTTCAGGAGGTATTTTGTTGTTGTTGTTGATTATTTAATATTTTCTACATAAATAATGATGTCGTCTGTGAACAATGAGAATTTATTTTTTCTATCTCAATATACTTACCTTTTAGTTCCTTAACTTGTCTTATCACGTTGGCTAGATCTTCCAGTATGATGTTGAAAAAAAGCGGTGAGAGGGAAGAATTCTATAGTCCTAAGATTAGGTCAAGTCTTTTAGCGAGTTTATGCTTCTGGTCTGTGCACATCACAAATGTTTCTCAGTTTTTTTTCTGACCCCCCCAACACCCCGACCCTAAGGTGTGACAGGACAGCTCCAGTTTGGTATGTCCTTTTTCCCATGTGGAAGACTAAAACTGACCTGTTGGTTATCTCTCTTCCCTCAGGTCTGTCTCATAAAAGAATCCAGCAGGTTAAGTTCTGATTAACTAGTTTCACCTGAAGGTAGATCTTGTTAAGAATAGAGTGCTCTGGTGTATTTCAAAATGGTTCTCTTTCCGAAAGAGATGAGTAGGCTTTCTTTGATATTTACTGTGGAAATCTGATCAAGCTCCTGGGGATAAATCTCACACTACTGTGGCAGCATCCCTATGATTGGGTTCCTCTAGAATATTTTTAATGTTTCTTATTTATTTATTTTGAGAAAGAGAATGAGTGAGGGAGGGGCAGAGAGAGAAGTAAGAGAGAATCCCAAGCAGGCTCCAACCCATCACAGAGCCTGATGCGCAGCTTGATCTCACAACCATGAAATAATGACCTGAGCCAAAATTAAGAGTCGAATGCTCAACCAATTGAGCCCCCAGGCCCCACCCCAACCCTAGAATTTTTAACTCAGTTGTCCACAATGAGTCTGCAGCAATTTCTAAATTATAGTTCAGGTTTCCCTACCCAATGCTTATTTTTGTAGTGGTTCATATTTGCGACTCTCTATATGCACCTGCTTATCTCTCCAATTTGAAGGCAGAAGTCTGCCCTATGTTCTCCCCTCTTTGTGGATTGAAAAAGAGTTGATTTTTCAGTCTACTCAGATTTTTACTTGTTGTTAGCATAACATGTCAACTTCCAAGCTCTTTATATATGGAACCAGAATCTCAAGCCCATCTGATTTCTTTTTAAATCAAGCACATATTGATAATAGACTCTTTGCAACATGACAAATTATTCTGGATGGGGAGAAGCATCTTGAGCCCTGTAGAGGCATTCACACATAAAATAATTAGGGTTGTAAAAAGATACGCAAAATGTTATGCAGAATTGACATTGAGCTACAGTTACATATGTGACACCACTGGTGTTTGAATTAAAATGATGATATATAAATAAGAATGATCACAATGTTTTGGTTATACCTGATACAGTTTAAGGTAATAAAGTGGGTATAATTGTGTCCACGGTCCCATATTGCATGTATATCCAAAGTTCCCCTCCTTATTTTCTTTTTGTATTACTTCTCCTTGGAAATTTTGAAAGCCAAAATATCTGACATCTGGGTTATTTTAATGTCTGACAACTAAGTCATGAGATACAACAGAATAAATCATCAAATGTTTTATAACATTAGATTAACTGATTATAAGGGAAGCTCTTCTGATCATTATATATTAGCCTGTCCTCAATGCATCTCTTTAGCACACAAAGGGAGGCTATTTGTTTAAATTGGGTAAAGTACATGGATAGAGTAGACAGGTAATATAAATTGCCAATTTGAGATATCTCTATAATGTCCAAGAAGTGAAATTACTCCAGTGCTTTCTGTGCACAAGAATAGGTCTCTATCCAAAGTCCCAGTGTCTTATTCCATTTGGGTTGCTGTGATAAGGTACCACAGACTGGGTAACTTAAACAACAAAAATTTAGTTCTCACAGGTATGGAGGCTGGAAGTCCAAGATCAGGATGCCAGTATGGTTGGCTTCTGTTGAGAGCCCTCTTCTGGGCTGTAGACTTCTCCTTTTGTCCTGTCATGATAGAAGCAAGCAAGCTAGCTTTCTGGCATCTTCTTATAGGGGCACTAATCCTACTCATGACTGCTCCATCCTCATGACCTAATTAGTTGCCAAAGGCCCATCTTCTAAATCTCATTACATTAAAGGTTAGGGATTTCAACATGAATTTTGGTGGGAAACAGATATACAGTCCATTAACACCCACATATCCTAGGAAAAGCTATGTGAATAGCATAGCCATGCTTATATTGAAAAGCTAATTGTATTTGTTTTGGGGTCTTCAGAGGTTCTTTTCAATAAAGTTTGTGCTTTTATCATAGGATTAAACATTTTTTCTTCCTTTTGTTTCTAGCACACTAGGCTCTGGAACACTCCCATGAACTTTGAAGCACAGGATACCACAGATAATAAAAGTAAGAAATCAGCTTTTAGGTCTTATATCATTTATTTCTACCACAGTGAGAATTAAAACTATTGATTTATTTTCTGAGTTAACGCAAATTGTGATTATTGAAAATATTTGATTGAAAAATGTCCCTGAAAATAGAGATTTCACACATCAAAGAACAAGTAGAAGTGATAATTTTAATAATGCAGAAATATAAAGAAATTGTTGTGCTTTGTGAATTAGAAACAAGTATATATTACAATTTCATGTTAGGTCTCTCTTGGGTATAATCTGTAAGGGAGATCTGTAAATCCTTTGTCCAATAGCAGCCTGATTTTCATTTTACTTTTCCCTTTCTCTTTTTCCTTTTGTTAATGAACTCTTTGAAAAGGAAACAATGGGAAAGGAAAAGATAAAAGAAACTGCAGCTCCATCAATTTTCTCATTGCGTCTCATTAGCTAAGAGACCAGTGTTAGTACCTTTGTGATTTTTGTAGTATTGACTTTAGGCTATTTTCAATTTGTGAAAATAAATTACTTCCTCCATTTCTCTTTGTTTCTTCTGAATAAAAGAATCCTATGGACCCAAGTATGGTAATGGGTTAACAATATTTAAGATACCTTTTACTGATACACATAATAATGTTAGAGATTGGAATAACAGGGTTAAATCACTTTGAAATCTGTCAGTTTTGCTATTTGTACTTTGTCTTATATTTTTAGTTACATACATGTGCAGAATTGCTTTATCTTCATAGAGATTCACTTCCTTTGTTTTTTTTTTTCATTCCCTTTAACTTTAGATAATAACCTTCATTATTTGTAACAGTTTTAACTTGAACTATATTTTAACTGATATTCATATAAATAACCAGCTTTTTTTTTTTTTTTTGGCTAGGACTATATCTAGTATTACTTATTTTATACCCTCACTCTCTGTTCTTGGGATATGTCAAGTTCTAAATGTGTATCTTTATTAACATCATATAGTCAGATTTTTTTGTTTCTAATCTAACAATTATTATATTTTAATGACCAGCTAAAAATATTTATTGCACTTACTGATATGTAGGCATATCTTGGAGATATTGTGGGTTCCATTCTAGGCCACCACAATAAAGCAAATATCACAAATGAAGCAAGTCAAGTGAACTTTTTGTTTTCCCAGTGCATATGAAAGTTATGTTTACACCATACTGTAGTCTATTATGTGTGCAGTAGCATTCTGTCTAAAAAAATAGTGTGTATATCTTAATTTAAAAATGTTTCATTGCTAAAAAATGCAAACCATCACCTGAGCTTTCAGCAAGTCATAACCTTCTTGCTGGGGGAGGATCTTGCCCTCATGATGTTGATGGCTGCGGACTGATGAAGGTAGTGGCTGCTGAAGGTTGGGTGGCTGTGGCAATTTGTTAAAACAACACAACAGTAAATTTTGCTTCGTCAATTGACCCTTCCTTTCACAAATGATTTCTCTGTAGCATACAATGCTCCTTGATAGCATTTACCCACAGAATTTCCTTCAAAACTGTAATCAATCCTCTCAAAACCTGAAGCTGCTTTACGAGCTAACTTTATGTCATGTTCTAAATCCTTTGTTGTCATTTCAACATTCTTCACAGCATATTCACCAGGAGTAGATTCCATCTTAAGAAACGACTTTCTTTACTCATCCAAAAGAAGCATCCCCTCATCCATTAAGTTTTATTGAAAGATTACAGCAATTCAGTTGCATCTTCAGGCTCCACTTCTTATTCTAGTTTTCTTGCTATTTCTACCACATCTGCAGTTACTTCCTCCACTGAAGTCTTGAACTTCAAAGTCAAGTGAAGTTGGTGAACCCTTCATGGTGAACCCTTCAAAGTCATCCATGAGGGCTGGAATCAGCTTCTTCCAGAGTCCTGTTAATGTTGATATTTTGATATTTTGACCTCTTCCTGTGAATCACTAATGCCCTTCATAACATCTAGAATGCTTTCCAGAAGGTATTCAATTGATTTTGCCCAGATCCATCAGAAGAATTATTATCTATAGCAGCTACAGCCTTACAAAATGTACTTCTTAAATAATAAGACTTAAAAGTAACAAAAAAATACTCCTTGGTCCATGAGCTGAAGAACGGATGTTGTGTTAACAGACATGAAGACAACATTAATACCATTGTACATCTCCATCAGAGCTACTGGATGACTGGGTGCATAGTAAATAAGCAGTAATATTTTGAAAGATGTCTTTTTTTCTGAGTAGTAAGTCCCAACAGTGGGCTTAAAATATTCAGTAAACCATGTGTAACAGATGTGCTGTCATCTAGACTTTGTTGTTCCATTTATAGAGCACAGATAGAGTAAATTTAGCATAATTCTTAAAGGCCATAGGATTTTCAGAAGGGTGAATGATCTTCAACTTAAAGTCATCGGCTGCATTAACCCCTAAAAAGAGAGTCACCCTGCCTTTGGAAACTTTAAAACCAGGCACTAACTTATCCCTACCTATAAAAGTCCTAGATGGCATCTCCTTCCAACATAAGGCTGTTTTGTCTGCATGAAGACCTGCTGTCCACTGAAGTCATCTCCATTAAGGATCTTAGCTTGATCTGGAGTTGTCTCCATTAAGGATCTTAGCGTGATCTGGAGTCGTCTCCATTAAGGGTCTTAGCTTGATCTCCTGGATGACCTGTTGCAGCTTCTACATCAGCACTTGCTGCCTCACCTTGCATTTGGATGTTATGGAGACGACTTCCTTCCTTAAACTTCATGAACCAACCCCTTCTAGTTTCATACGTTTCTTCTGCAACTTCATCACCTTTCACTGTCTTTATAAAATTGAAGAGAGTTAGGGCCTTGGCTTAAAGGAATGTTATGATCGATCTGATCTTCTCATTAGACCATTTCTGTATCAGCAATAAGTCTGTTCTGCTTTCTTATCATTTGTGTGTCCACTGGTATAGAATTTTTATTTTTTTTTCAAAAACTTTTCCTCTGCATTCATAACTTGGCTGTCTGGTTCAGGAGGCCTAGCTTTTGGTCTATCTCAGCTTTTGACATGCCTTTCTCACTAAGCTTAATCATTGCTAGCTTTTATTTAAAGTAAGAGATATGTGGGTTTTCACTTCACTTGAAAACTCAGTGGCCACTGTAGGGTTATTAATTGGCCTAATTTCAAGACGTTGTGTCTCAGTGTACAGGGAGGCCCAAAAGAGGAAGAGAGATGGGTATACGGCTGGCTGGTGGAGCAGTCAGAACACACATAACATTTGTTTTAAGTTCACCATCTTCTATAAGCATGATTCATGGTGCCCCCAAATAATTACAATAGTAACATCAAACATCACTGATCATAGATCACCATAATATATATAATACTAATGAAAAAGTTTGAAATATTGCAATAATTATCAAAATGTGACAAAGAGACACAAAAATGAATAAATGCTATTGGAAAAATGGTGTTGATGAACTTGCTCAACACAGCGTTAACACAAATGTTCAATTTATAAGAAAACTCAGTATGTAAAAAGCGTAATAAAGTGAAGCACAATAAATTGAGGTATGCCTGTATTTGGATTTGTTCAAACTGGCTTATTTTGTATCCCCCTATTTCAATTATTTATTTGCTTCTTTATTCTCTTTTGTCTTTAATTTATCACATGTTTGCTATTTTATTTTTACTTTCCAGCAATATATAATTTTACATTCTCTTTCTTTTATTTTAATGGTTGTCCTTGCGTTTTTAGAACATTTACTTTCCTTAAGAATGTTGAAAGCTACGTGCACTTATTCCACTTTATTGAAATAAAGCTCTACATTTGCCGACCTGAAATACATTCCTGACAAACCTTCTTCATTGCTGTCTTTTACTATAAAAATGTTAAAGGTAAATTGTGCACTCATTAAGCGGTTCCTGGATTTAGCCACCATTAATCAGGTTTCCTGTTTTAGCAGAAATCATTTCTAAGTAGTTCATGACCTTTCTTCCATATCACATGATCCATATGTCAAGTATTAAAAATTCTATCTTGAGAGACATCTATAAGATGGTAGCATTGGAATATCCTGAACTCACCTCCTTCCATGAACATAACTACCATATCAACAGGAACATATGAAATATGGATCATTTCCCCCTGATAAAGGTCTGAAAATGAGATGAACTTATTTTCCACAACAAAGATAAAAAGACCACATCTAGATGGGTAGGAGGGACAGAGACACAGTCTCTTCCAAAACCCTACCTCTGGCATGGTGACACACACTAGGGAGGGATCTCACCCAACTGGCACTTCTTCCCAAAGAAAGAGGGGTTTGTGCCCCATATCAGACACCTCAACCTCTGGGATCTGCACTGGAAGGACAAGCCCCCCCAAATATCTGGCTTGTAAAACCAATGGGGCTGATGTCCAAGCAACTAAAAGTATAATAGGAAGCTGAGGCTTCCCTTTTAAAGGGCTCACTTATAGTCTCATTTGTCCCAAGACTCAATGAGAAAATAGCAGTTTGAAAACCACTTAGACTATATGTGAGAAGGGTTAATTTCCTAATCTAAAAGCATGTGCGAGAGGGGTGAGGTACAGTTGAAACTCTCCCCAGCAATAGAGGCACTGGAAGATGTTAGTTTTAAACCCCCTACCTACTCTGCTAGCACGGGAAGGTGAGCTGAGACATGGGACCCTCATGCCACTTGTTAAGACAGGTAGGAACAGACCATCATGGCACTATCTCATTTTCTTGCTGAAGCCAAAGAATGATGGCAGTTGCAGTACTCCACCGCCCACCCCAGCCCTGCCGTCATGTCCAGGGCAATCTAGCACAATTGTGGCAATCTCCTGCTTCCTAGCTAAATTCAATGAGCAAGGGGGTCTGCAACACTCTTGCTCCTTGGCTGGGGCTGGTGAGTCGAGGCACTGTCGTGATCCCAGCCTAAAGCCAGTGTATGCACATAAACAAAGCACTTTCCTGCTGCTTTCCTGAAGCCCCTGGTAGGACACAGTCCAGACATGTTCCTGCTGCCTTTCTGAAGCCAGCAATGTTTCCTTGCACCCTACACTCTCCACCTGCCCAGCTAAAGTCAAAAGGCATATGCGAGCCACACAAAGGACACCCTGTGATCACATGGCCCTGGTGGCCAAGGGAGCTGATGCTCCTGAGCTCCACAGGAATGTAACAGTTGGTAGGGCAGTTCATAGCAGGCAAGCACGCTTGGGGCAATCAACAGACTACAAAGGCAACTCCAGTTTTCTGTGAGACAGGCCTAGCTTCTTAGCCTGGAGCTTCAGCCTGAGGGGCCTGCATCAGGTTTCCCACACATCTCGAGACTAAGGAGGTAGGCCCCGAGAATGGGGACACCATCTCTGTACCCTGCTACAGTTTGACAAGACCTCCCAGACTTGTCTGGAACCCTGAGTTTGCAACTATTGCTCAGAAGATACCTCCAGATCTCCTGTTCTGGAGGCCAGCAGGTATGACAATTGTGGCCTCACCAGACTGTATATAGTTGCATACTCTGAAAGCTGCCACCTGAGAGTAAGGATTCCAATTAGCCTGAATCTAGGTACTAAATGAGATTCCTCCCCTTGTAACACTGACAGGACCTGGCATTGCCTCAATCAAGGTATCAAGAATAAATCAACTAATTCAGACAATCACAAATATTTGAGAAAAAACAAAAGGTAAGGTGAATGAGAAGTTTCATCATCTACGCAGGAACCACCCCCCACACACACTTTAAGACTGAGGTAAGTAGCTGTTTGCCTCATGCATAGAAATAAACAGAGAGTCAAGGAAAATGAGTAAACAGGAAAATATGTGGCAAACAAACAACAAGATAAAATATCAGAAAAATACCTTAATGATACAGAGATAAGTAATCTACCTGATAAGAATTAAAAATAATGGTCGTAAAGACACTCACCAAACTCAGAATGAACACAGTGAGAACTTTAACAAAGAAAACATAAGAAAGTACCAAAGAGAAGTCACAGGGCTGATGAATATAGTAACTAAATGGGAAAATTCACTAGGGTGGTTCAATAGCAAACTGGATAAAGCAAATGGATCAGCAAGCTAGAAAACAAAACAATGGGACTCACTTAGAACAAAAAAAGAAAAAAACAATCTTAAAAAATGCAAATAACTAAAGCAGCCAATAGCATATTATAGGGTCCTCAGGAGAAGAGAGAAAGGGATAGAAAACTTATCTGAAGAAATAATGGCTGAAAATATCCCTAACCCAGGGATAGAACAGACATCCAGGTCCAAGAAGCCCATAGAGTGCCAAAGAAGATGAATTAAAGGAGATACACAGCAAAACACAGTATGATTAAAGTGTCAAAATTTAAAGATGAAGAGAGAATCTTAACAGCAGAAAGAGAAAAAACAAATTGTTAAGTACAAAGGAAATCCCATAAGGCTATCAACAGACTTCTCAGCAGAAACTTTGCAGACTAGAATGGAATGGCATGACATATTTAAAGCATAGAAAAGAAAAAGAACTTTCATAAAAGAATATTCTACCCAGCAAGGTTATCATTCAGAATTAAAGGAGAGACAGAGTTTTCCAGACAACCAAAGTTAAACAAGTTCATTACTGCTAAACCAGTCTTACAAGAAATGTTAAAGGGACTTTTTAAGCTGAATAGAAATGGCATTAAGTAATACCAAGAAAACATATGAAAGTAAAAATATTACTGGAAAATGTAAATATATAGTAAATGTAGTAGATTAATCACTTATAAAGCTACCATGAAAGTTAAAAATAAAAGTAGTAAAATTAATGAAAACTATAGTAATTAAAGGATACATAAATTAAAAAATGTAAAAATTATATCAAACACATAAAACAGTGGGGGGAGGTGGAGAAAGAGTAAAACTGTAGTTTTATAATGTGTTAAAATTTAAGTCCCTATCAAGTTAACATAGACTGTTATATACATAGAATAATATATGTGAACCTCCCCATAACCACAAAACAAAAACTCACTGTAAAACACAAAGACCATGAGAAAGAAAAGTAAACATAACACTAAAGGAATTCATCGAATCACAAGACAAGAGAGAAAGAGAAGAAGAAAGGAATAGAGAAGGACTATAAAAACAGCCAGAAAACAATAAGCAAAATGACAACAAACACATATCTATCAATAATTATTTAAATGTAAATAGAGTACCTTCTTTAATCAAAAGACATAGAGTGACTGAAAGGATAAAAAAAAACACACACACACACATACATGGAAGACAGACACACATACACAATATACATATACATATACATATACACAAATACACACACTGCTACAAGAGATACACTTCAGAAGGAGGACACACACAGACTGAAAGTGAAAGAATGGAAACAGACACACCATGCAAATAAAAACAAAATGAAAGCTGCTGTTGCTATACTCATATGAGACAAAATAGACTTTAAAACAAAGAATATAGTAAAAGACAAAGAGGACTAGTACATAATAAATGGGGGCAGTCCAGTAAGAATATATAACATTCATGATTATATATGCACCCAACATAGGACACCAAAATATATAAGGAAAATATTAACAGACTTAAAAAATTGATAGCAATACAGCAATATTAGGGAAATTTAATATCCCACTTGCATCAGTGAATAAATCATTCAGACAGAAAATCAATAGGGAAGCATTGGCCTTAAATGACATATTAGACCAGATGGAGATAATAGATACATAGAGAGCCTTCCATCCAAAGCAGCAGAATATACATTCTTTTCAAATGCATATGTAATATTATCCAGGATAGATCACATGTTAGGGTACAGAACAAGTCTCAATAAATTCAAAAACACTGAAATCATACCAAGTATCTTTTTTGTCCACTAAGGTATGAAATTAGAAATCAATTACAAAAAGACAGGAAAGACTATAAATACATGGAGATTAAACAACATGTTACTGAAGAACTATTGGGTCATAAAAGAAATCAAAGGAGAAATTAAAAAAATACCTGGAGACAAATAAAAACAAATACTACACATCCCAAATCTATGGGATGCTGCAAAATTATTCTAAATGGGAAGTTCATAGCAATAAGGACTGCCTCAAGAAACAAGAAAAATCTCAAATAAACAATTTTACTTGTACATCTAAAAGAATTAGAAAAAAAACAAATGAAGCCCAAAGTTAAGAGGAAGGAAATAATAAAGACCAGAGATGAAATAAAGACTGAAAAAGCAATAGAAAAGTTCAATGAAATTAAGAGCTGATCTTAGGAAAAGATCAGCTCAAAACAGACAAACTTTTAGCTAGACTCACCAAATAAAAAAGAAGGCTCAAATAAATGCAATCAGAAATGAAAGAGGAGAGGTTACAACTGACACAACAAAAAGAGAAAGGATCATAAGAGACTTCTATGAACAATTATATGTCAACAAACTGGACAATCTGGAAGAAATGGTTAGCAGAATTTCAACATGTGTGAAGCAAACATTGACAGAAAGTAGAAATTTACAATTCCAATGGTAGAAAATTTTTCAAAATAAGAAATTTTAACATTGCTGTCTCAGCAATTGTTAGAACAATTAGACCTTGATACATGTCAATAAAGACACAAAATAGCCGAAAAACATTATCTGCTCTTTTAGGTAATTGTGTCTCAAACAAAACAAAACAAAACAAAAAAAACTGATATCATGCAGAGAATATCCTCTGAGCACAATGGAATTAATGAAGAAATCATGTATAATATGCTGTGTAAGAAACCAACTACAGTATTTAAAAAAACTGATCAATGAAGTTTGAAAAAAAATGTATCAGGAAAGAAATCACAAGGAAACTGGAACATATTTCAAATAAAATGAAATATGTGGAAATTTGTGAGATGCAGCCAAAGCAGTACTTGGAGAAAAATATATAGCCTTAAATATTTATGGAAAGGAAGAAAGGTATAAAGCCAATGACTTAAGATTTCACTTCTAAATGCTAGAAAAAGGACAAAGTAAACCTAAAATACAAAGGAAGAAATAAAAATAATGGCTTAAGTAACAATTAAAACAAATATACAACAAGAAGTTTAACAAAACAATGAGCTAGGAAATTGAAGTAATTCTGAATTAAAAATAAAAACCAGCACTGTCAGGAACAGTAGAGGATGTTTACTGTAGATGCTACATGTATTTAAAGGATATTATTTTATATTTAAAAAAAAATTCAGTACCCACTCAGGATAAAAGTATTCAACAACCTAGGTATAGGGGTATAGAAGACAATTTCCTCAGTCTGACCCATGGAATTTGGAAAAAACAAACAAACCTACAACTAACTACAACTGAATTCATACTTAATGGTGAAATATTGAACAATTTTTCCCCTAAAATAAAAAATAAAATAAAACAATTAGTAAGGCTTCTTACTAACACTTCTGTTCAGTATTGTGCCGGAGGGTCTTGATGTTGAAATAATGCAAAATAAAGAAACAAAGTTACAAGGAGTAGGCAATGTTACAGATAACATTATTATCTGCTGCTGTGTGCAGACTCTTATTTATGATAGGTATGTTGCTGTCTGTCAAGAAATTTTTAAACTTAAGCTCGTCTTCAATGAGGATTCAGGATTTCCTGGGTTTTGAATCTGTCTCTGCATGTGTTTTCATTTTCTTATGTCAGGGACGCTAGATTATCCCCCGCTAAGACTTGATTTATATTATTTCCTGTTTTAGGACAAAGGTTCAAAATCTTGACATTTTAAGGGACAGATAAAACCAGGCAGCTTTCTTATGGTCCTCTACAGAAATGAACACATTTTTCTTTCTCATGCATTCTTTGGAGACCTCAGTTCTAAATGACTCTGCTGGATCTAAAGCTTTGACTTATGTCACTGTATCAAGTCTTTTTTTTTTTTTTAATTTTTTTTTTCAACGTTAACTTATTTTTGGGACAGAGAGAGACAGAGCATGAACGGGGGAGTGGCAGAGAGAGAGGGAGACACAGAATCGGAAACAGGCTCCAGGCTCTGAGCCATCAGCCCAGAGCCTGACGCGGGGCTCGAACTCACAGACCGCGAGATCGTGACCTGGCTGAAGTCGGACACCCAACCGACTGCGCCACCCAGGCGCCCCTGTATCAAGTCTTTAAATGTCCCAACCGCATCTCAGGTCACTAAAACTATTATCTCTAGTTCTTACTGGCTTTGATTTTGGCATCTGAACATTTCTTGTTGTTGAGGTATTTTTCCCTCCCATAGCATCCTAGCAATGCATGTTAATTTTTGGTTTTGTTACTGTAATTAATGAGCATTTTAGATGTTTATAGAGAGAATTTTCAAGTTATTTTTGCATGCCATCTTGCAAGAGCCAGAAATATTTTTGTTATAATAAAACATACTTTTAATATTCTTATTTTTAATAACACATGGAAAATGGCCACAATATATTTAGTTGAAAATAAGAATAAAATTGTTTTATAGTATTCTATATATATGTAGTATAGTCATATAGTATAGTAACAAAAGCAAAAGTGATCATTTTTATTGCTTTATTCAAGCATTATATAGTGAGTATATTCTACATTTACAATTGGATAAAGAAAAGTTATTGAAACTTAAGAAAAAAAAACTAGCACAAATGCAATGAGTATGTTGGAAAAATACAAACAGCTCTCTTAATACCTTGCACACAGAGTTATTCTGTGAAACACAAGTGAAGAAGATTCTTTGTGAAATTCAAGGATACATTTGAAAATTATCTCAAAAAGTTCATGCCACTGAGATGTCCGATGCCAGAAATCGTGGGTTCACTTGCTTTCTACATATTAGTGAAACACTGAACCTGGCAATTCACACCTCGGCGAATATCGACACTTGCCAACGCTAGTGAAATGAACAAGTAAACTAAGAACTAAAAGCCTAAGTTATTATTCACTTTTGTCAAAACATTACAACCACATGCCCTACATAGTAGGAGTGTCACTACTAGCAATAAGTGGCTTTTGCCTTTTTCATTATCTTTCAACTTCTCAAGTGCCAAACAATGACTAAGCCCTACAGACTTGGCTTTGATGCAGTGAAATTTGAGGTCACTCAGGAAAGGATTAACTTGACATTAAGTTACATCTAACTGATCACAAGATGGATTTAGTGAGTGATGAGGAGTTACGGAGAATACATGTACATTAAAGTAGGTGACAGGAAATTGAAAATATTACTGTAACTTATTAACTATTGATTTTCACAGATTTCTTGATATGGCCTGACACAAACAAATGGTAAAGGCAAAGAAACTTGATGAAGATAAGAATGGGGACATGGTGGCCACGGTAAAGAACTACAGCTTTGGACTCAGGTGTTATAATTACCTGTCTAGGGAAGAAAGCAAAAGCCACAAAATGACTAGAGACAGGAGGTATGGGCAAGATGGATGAGAACATAAAATTAATTTTCAGAGTGTGGTTCAATGTTACAGAGTTTTTAAAAATAAGTCACTGTATTTCTTTCTTTCATTTCTTTCTTCCATCTATAGTTGAAGTAGAATATCTCCAATATCTAATCTTTTACAAGGTCTTACCATGGAAAGAACATCGTAATTAGCATAAACTGAACAAATTCTATCTTTATAAAGACTGTGACTATATATGACTATGATTATAAAGTCCTTTTGGCTTATATTCCATCAGTAACTAGAGATAGCTGATTATTCTATTACTTTTGAAATTCATTTCCTTTAATTCCCTTAAATTATACCATGCTTGCCTCTGTATTCTACTGTGGCAGTGTCTTTGTAACTAGTCTTTCATCTGTATCTCCCTATCAGGTTATCTTTGAGTACGGCAGTCATGCTGACATTCTCAGGACATCCGTGTACAACATAGCAGCTCCTAATTCACCTAAAATCCTGTGAATTGTCATTTCCATTTCTTTGTTCTTGCTGTTCCCTCCACGAAGACATCTCTTTTCTCTATTTCCATCCATTAATTTATGTTCTTGTCCTTTAGGACCAAACACAAATGTCATGGACTTCATGGCAAACTAATTTCAGTCCACAATTAAGCTCCCACATTGTGCTTAAAAACATTTAAATCTAGGATCTGTTGAGATCAAGGTGAGTTAATAATCAGAAAGCAATTGCAACCAAAGAATCTGGGATTTTCACTTGAGGGGCAAGTCTACATTGAAGACAAGCATTTGGAAGCAATTAGCATATGCCTGCTGGTTAGAAGTTGTGTGAAGCATCAGGCAGACATTATTAGTAAACGTTAGAGCCTTCCCATTGTGTACAAGAGAAAGCCCAAACTCCTGAGCTGGCTACAAAAAAAACCCTCTAATTTCTGGTCCCAATTTAACTTCTGAATTTCCTCATTATTATTATTTTTTTCATTAAATGTCTGCATTGGTCAATAGGCTGTTTCTAGAATCTCCTGTATTTAAAAGACTGTGAATTTTCTTATGACATTCTGGTTCTCAGGAATTTTCATCTAACTCCTCTCTGCTTACATTAATTTTACTTATTATTTAAGTAGCAGTTTATTTATTTATTTTTTAAAGAAGCAGTTTAGATGTTGTTCTGGGAGGTCTTTTCTAACTTCACCACCATTTCTTCCAAAAGACAATAGCAATATCATTGTCATATCATAGAATTGACCATTTAGAATCTCAGACTCACAGAATTAATGAGATGATAATAGGAAGAGGTGTATAGACGAACCCAAATTCACAGAGCTTAGGCAAGATGTTTGATACAAGTGTGTATCAAAATTTGTACCAGAGTTAAGATTTCTTCCACTTCCATTTCAAGTCTACTGAAATTTCCACTTTCCATTATTCATTAACTTTTTAAGTGCATAGGTTTTCCCTCTTTATCTCAGCTGTACTCATCTTAAATATCCAGTTCACATTTTACACACCTTTATATTTAGCCCAGTACTTGGCAGGGTTACTTCTGCATAGTTTATGTTCAATTCCCTTTTATTAATTTTATTAAAGACCCAAGGATCAATAGTCAATTTTAGGCTATACTTTATTATCATAGTTCTCCAACAATAACCCTTGCACCATCGTCTCCTCATCTGCTGAACAGGAGAAAAATCTGGACCCCTTCTACTTGTTTTCCTTGTCACCTACTTATTTTTACTATAGTAATTACTGTTGGGAAACTTTTAAAGTCTTGGCCTAAACCATGTCTGGAAGGTAAAGCATTTTTAGCTAAAAGGTGGAAAATAGATTTCAAATCTCATCTCCATGTCAGCACATAGTATTTTAAAATTAATCTATTCAGTTTCCTTTTTTCCCATTTTGTCACACATCAAGGGCACTCTCTGAAAGTTGTTTCTATCCAGATATATTAGACTTAGAGTTTGCTGAATAGAGAAAAATACTTTTGAATGTAGATTTCAATACCATGGCAAATTTGTAGACTTCTTGCTTATATCAATAGTAATAATTATATGACTTTATGAAACACTTCATTATAGATTACTTTAAATATATGAAATAAGGAAGGTATAATTAGTTCTATTGTACTGGTGAGGAAACTGAGGCTAAATGAGATTCAGAAACTTACTCAGAAATTCTAGTAAGCAGAGCTGGATTAGAACCCAGTTCACTTGTCTCCCTTCCCAGTTCTCTTCCTATTACTTCATGGCGTGTCCCCAATTGGCGAAGCAAAGCCCATTTTGGCTGTGAAATGCAGATAGCCTGTAATTGCTGCCAAGGAGGCATATTGAGTGGGATGTACTGAATCTTTCGGTCGCATCAGGTTCTGCTGTGTATGTATGAATTTTGCCAGAATCAGCTTCTTTCATCAAGATGTTCATTTTCCAGAGATGAAATTTAATGGGATGAAATTTCATATAGTCCATGGTTAGTGGGTAGAAAATAAAATAAAAATATTCTGTGTTGGATAACTTCCACAAAAGAGATTGAGAAAATTCTTATGGTCACTACAGGAAAACTTCAATTTGTCAGAACTCAATTCCTATGAACTAAATTGATTAATGGAAAAATTGGGGAGAATTGGAATATGACATGAAAATAAGTGAGCAGGGCTGTGTGTGTGTGTGTGTGTGTGTGTGTAACTTGAATTGTAATCTTTAATTATTTGCCTCTCTCATAAAAGTTTCCCACTGATCTTGGGGATCTCTTATCTTGGTTGGCTTTATCAATTGGATGTTATGGAAGCATTTAGGGAAGAATAGGAAGTGCTTAATAATCATTCTCAAGTTTCCTGGCTTGGGACCCTGGGAGGATGGTGGAAGCATTCATTACCTTTTTTCCGCCCCTTTTTTAATTTAATTGGTACGACAGGTGTTCGTAGTGCAATTTTACAGGAAATAGAGAAGGGAAGGCAGTTATAGGAACCATTATAAATGAGTGAATAGCTCAATTCACATGTAGGACTGGAAATGAGAAATTCTGGGATATCTTCCCCGATCTTTTCATTTTGCAAACTCAGACACCCTCTGTCACAGAGCAGGCAAAACCAAGTTGGCATTCTGTCATATTCCCTTTTCTAATTCTTCTGATAAAATCTCTTCTAGCTCCCTATTTGTCTTTCTTCACCTGTCCCAGCCTACTCCAGCATGCTTTATAACTTCCCCAGCCTCTGCATTTTAATTATGAGATGTTTGGTAGCTGCCATTCCTTCAAGGAACAAATGCCACAGGATATCCAACTGCTGAATTAGAGCTCACATCACAGGCTGCTGACAGCAGCAAAACTTAGCAATGAAAAGGTTCTTAGATCCTCTGGTTTCCAATCTTATCAAAAGTCATGTTTGTGTAGGCCTTGGCTTTATTATTCAATGACGGAAGGGAAGCGCAGTCAGAGAGATGAAAATTTTCATTTCTTTTCTCCCTCCATGAAGTCTTCCCAGGTAGATCAAGGAACTACTGACAACTTGGTCTCTGGCTTTTCTCCTTCCTTTCCCCCATTTCCCTACTCTAAAAATGTGCTTTCTTCAAACATATTCTTGATATATAATCCTCACTGATTTGTGTAGTATTAACTCTCATTATGCATATGGGTTTTATCTGCAACAAAAATGCAATGCCAAGTTAGGGCTGCCTGGGTAGTCACTTGATATTTACTTGTCTGATGCAAAGTAATTTCATTGTTTGCCCAAGAAAAACATCACTAAAAAGAAAAACTTGTAATTAAAACATTTTATGAGATATTAAAAAGCTGAATAAAAATTAAAAGCATTTAATATGTCATTTTAGAAGACCAGAACCACCCCATCTTTCTCCCAGGACAGCTATTAGGGCACTAAGGTATTCTCCATTCTGACGTCTCAACTACCCCCAAATACTGCCTAAACTCAAGAACCGACTGCACCTGGAATTTAGAAAGTGTTCCTCAGTTTCTGTTACAGGCTACTGTTGTCACTGGTACATGATATGTTAAAGTAGCATAGTACATTAAGTCATGCACATACAATACACATAATAAACAGAAAGTGAAAACTTGAACCCAAATTCTCAAGTGTTTAAGCCTCAAAACAACCAACATCATGATTCCACTTTAAAAGAATCCTATTCTGTTCATTTGGCTTTAATGTGGAGAACAGCACTAAGCAGTGGAGAAGGGGAAAAGAGAAAGTAAACAGAGGAAGGGTTGCTCAGACTGGGAGAGATAGCTGAAGCTCACAGTTTTATGAAACAGGAAGAACTATTTAGATTTCATTGTCACTTATTAACCCCTCAGACATCCAACGGGTTAGATGATAACCAAAACATCTTTAATCTATAGTATGATTAGTTAATAGCATACAAATGATCACTGTTGCTGCCCCTGTGTTGCAAATAAATTAAAAGTAAGGTTAAGAACTAATAGGGCCAGCTGACCTGTAAGTGCTGAAGGGTGTTCTTTGGAGAAGTTTTAGGAGTACTAGTTCCCATTGCTGGAGCTGGAGTTCACATGGGCTTTTTAGAAGTCAGAGGACCACATTCTTACATGGATATAATCTTAATCACCATACTGTGTTGGGAACATTAATAACTTCTTTAGTACTTGCCAGAAAACAGATAACTAGCGTGCCTCAGAAGATCATTTCTCTTTTAAAAGTAATGATATAATAAAGATACTTTCTAAAATCATCAGTTAAAAGCAAAACAAAACATAGGGAGGTTACTTTATTTGCTTACAAGGCTCCTAGACTATCACTGCTGAACTCATTATATTTAAAGCTCTATGAGGAATTTTAAGCATAAAACATGCTCCATAAAACCAAAGTCTATTCCAGCTAGTTCAACCTCAAAGGTCATGGCTGAGGCTTCCTTTCCCATAATCACTGCTATCCAGAGTGACTCACCTGCTCCATGGTACCACAAGGCACAGGCTGTGTTGAAAAAAAAAGGTAAAAAAAAATAAAACAAAAACTGGATAACAATTCTGGGATTCATAAATGCATCCTCATGATGACACCCTGCCACCAGAGGCACAGACAGCAGAGACAACCCAGCTGGTATGACTTACTTTCCAAAGCCATAACCTTAATGCCTCCCAGAGGGGGGAATTAAAAGAGATTTACTATTAGTTTTGAGTTAATGCTGATCAATGAGCAAAATGCCACAAGGCCGTGGCCAAGACCATAGATGCTGTCCAAGAAAGAATAAAAGGGAAGAGTAAGGAAGAAAATGCCTGCGATGTGGAAGAGGAATACAGGGGAGAATAAAACCTCTTTTGTTAGGAAACTATCCCTCACGACCAAGAGCAGTGCTCCACCATCTGCTCTTCGTAAATGCGGTCTCACAGTGCAAATGCCTGTCGTGTACAACAAGCAAACAAAGCATTAGGAAAAGTGAACATTTCCAAGGTAATTTTCCCGATATGCAGTAAGTTGATCAACAATCTGCATGCCTCTATTTTACTGAATATCTGCATGGCTCATATGTAGGAGGGCAACTCCCAGCAGAGCAAACTCTTCTTGCACAGACAGAGAGGGACAGAGATGTTGGCCCTGAGGGAATGTGGCAAGATGACACAAATGACAGAGAGATAGAGAGAAAAATGGCCATGGCCACTGAAAGCCCAGTGGAAACATATTTAATATATAGCATTCCCATTCACCTTGCTGTGAGATTGGGTTTGCATCTTAATTACCAGCTGGCATTTCCCAAATATCCTTCCACCCAAGGGGGAACTGTTGTGGAAGACTTTTAGCAATGGAAATACTAATGATGGGAGTAAATGTCTTGGGGAGCAGGAAATGTGACTGTCATGTGCAAATGCAAAAAGCAGCAGGTTGCATGGACAAAAGAAAAGTTAGAACGAGGGAAGAGATGACTTGTTCCCAAATGCAAAGGTCAGGTTTGCAGGAGCGCTGAGTCTGAGAAGACACGGAGAACCAGGAAGATGCTAGAGCCAGATTTAGGTAAATAAATGGTCAGATGCCAGTAGAAACCTAGAGCTGTGGGTCAAAGTCTCCCAGATAGCAAGAACCAGGAAATATACCAGATCTGTGGAAACGGAGAGGGTATCATAAAGGCATGCGAGGACATGGTCACAAACAAAGACCTAGGTAGCTAGAGTGGGTCTGTCCAGTGTTATATTTCTTTTTTCCCTGCTGTCCTATTGAAAGGGGACCTGAGCAAGACAGACCAGAAGGCTGGTAGTTGACATCAACTCAAAACAGCTGTCCTGATAGTAAACATGGCTATGACGAACACATAGAGATAAATTGAGTGTCTACCAGCAAAGACAGTCATATAGTGCAGTATTTTAAAACATAAAGGCCACTTGCTAATGGCAAACTCTAAATACACAAATGACAAACTTGCTTAGTGGTTCAGCTGATGCACTAAGATGGACCAAAGTTTGAATCCCATTCTTGTCTCTTAGAAGGACTGTGACTTTGGGCAAGTCATGGAATCTAGACTATAATACCTCACAGAGGTATTTTAGGAATTAAATAAAATATTCTGCATAACATTCCCAGCACAGTACCAATGTTCATTTGCCTAAATATCTTATTGTGTCCACTGTGTGGCAAGTATTGCCCTAGGAAAAAGGATTTAGAACTGAATACACGAAACCCCTTGCCCTCACAGAGCTTATGTTCTGAATATGTGAACATGTAGTTAGCACTAAATAAACATTAGCTACTATTATTATTATCGAATGCATAATTTTATTATTATTAAATATATTATTGCTGTCATTATTATTCAAATTATTATTTTTTTTACAAATCCAATGAGAGTGGACATGCTGAGTTCTATCCAAACAAAGAGGGGATACGAACAGTTTAAAAAGTTGTAGGTTAACTTCCTCCTTTCAAGGGAATAAAGGAAGGAAGAAAGGGAGAGACAAAGGGAGGAAAGAAGGAGAAAGAAAAGGGGGAATAAGAAAAAAATATTAGAAAAGCCTGGGTGAAGGATGGGATTCTGGAGATCTGAGTTCTGAGAGGTAGCCCATCTGAAAGTTGGGTAAATCAGACATGGAAAGCTCTTGGTAGGATGCTGGCACATAGAGATTAGCTAGCAGTAGTAGTGGATGAACCTACCCCACACTATTTCTTAGCTTTGGGAAGGCTAGTTAGCTTCTTGGTTCTCTAATCCACCAAAATGAATGTAAGATTAGCAATGAGTTCACTAGTTATGTTCAGATCAAATGAAATAATAGATGTAAAATGATCATCAACACGGAAGTACCAATAATATTATGAAAAACTTTTGGGTCATAGAACATTCCTTCTTGGACTGAGTGTGGAATTTCAGACAGGCCTAAATCTCTAATGCTCCAATAATCACATATTATTGAATTTGTGAGAACATTAAAAACAACTAAACAGATACAGTAATTTCATAATCCCTTTTGATAGCCCTGAGTTTTACCTGGGTAATTGAAACATTTTGTTATTCATTTGGATTGGTCATTGACTTGCAAAATGGATAATCTTTAACATAATCTGTTGTCCATGTGTTTCTACTTTTGCATCTTTATTATGAATGAGGACACATTTGACCAACATATTTGTGATACTGGCCAGGAGGCAGTATGGCACATGCTTTGCAAGTACGGTTCTGGAGTAGGCCTGAAGTAGAGGCTGGAGTCATTTACACATTGAGTAAAGGAAGAGCTACATCCACTCTTGAAGCTTCTGTTTCTTTTTTTTTTCTGTAAGATGGACATAATCACATTATTTACTTCATAGAATTGTTTTGAGAACTAACTGAATTTACTTAAGATGCTTAACACACTTTCATGAGGTTCATTACAGTAGGTAATCAATGATCTGACCATGCTATTGGGACATTAATGTTATAATGCTTTATAGAAACAGAGTTCTTTTACTGGTTTCTCTACATAAGCACCATGAGGACCAGCAGGAGCATTATTTGTATATCATTCAATTGTACTTTCTGGTAAGCATTTTTTGTGGTTTATGTTTGTATTTTGTTCTTACAAGTCTTCCAAAATGAGATTTGCTCATTGTAGGTGAAAACTTTGTTAAGTTTTAGGGTCCACCTTGTTTGGTGATGGATAATCTATAGGATCTACCTTGTTCGGTGATAAATAGTCCATATACCACATGTACCACCTGCTAATTAGAGATTTAGCATCATTTGTCAGTAAAACCATTGGAACTTAGAGGTTCTGATTGGAATAGTGCCTTAAAACTTCATTTCTTTCTCAGTCATTTTCATTTAACAATAAGAAATACACACTAATTAGCATATTATCACACATAGTATTTACTTTTTCATGAAAAGTTTCTTTATCTGTTGTGCTCTTTCCTAGTTGCATAAAATACTTAAATTGATTAAATTATAGAAGGTTAGTTGACTGAAAAACTAAAATTTAGAAAAATTTATTATTGTTCTGCACTACAATTTTCTTTGTTTTTTCTTAAAGTATAATTTCAATCATCCTAACAATTATTTTTTGACTTACTAAAGGAAGAAAACCTGTAATTACTTAAAATATTTTATTCTTTTACTTTAATAATGCAAACGTTTAAGAGCATTTCCTTCTATATAGAGCTTTGGTTTTATCCCACAAATTCTGTTTTATAGACTTACTTACTTATTGATTGATTCATTTAGGTTTATTTCTTTATTTTCAGAGAGAGATAGAGGGCATGAGCAGGGGAGGAGCAGAGAGAGAGGAGAGAGTGAGAATCCCAAGCAGGTTCCACACTGCCAGCACAGAGCCTGATGAGGGGCTTGAACCCACAAACTGTGAGATCATGACTTGAGCCAAAGTCAGACATTTGACTGAGCCACTCAGGCATGCCTAGACTTGTTTTTTAATGCTTTTCATAATAATATAGAATTTCTTCATAAATATTGTTTTGTGTTTATTCTCAAGTGCTGCTTATTTTGTGTATTTAAATATTACTATCAGTTTTTAATTTTAAGCATCATCATCATCTTATTTCTGATTTTAAACAAATGGGGACACAGCTCTTCAGGCAGGCTAGGGTTTGGGGACCTAACATTGGGTACAGAAAGTGAGCAGCATTTGCTCACAGGCTCAAGATACTGAGTCAACAATTTTAAACAAAGCATGGAAGGCTGTAGCTGGATTAAGACTCAAACTGAGATAAGCAAAGTATCAATTTGTGCTGGCTTTTAATTAAAAAAAAAAATGTAGTAGCTGTTTTCCCAGCACCATTTGCTGAAGAGACTATCTGTTTTCCATTGGATACTTCCCTGTTTTGTTGAAGATTAGTTGGCCATGCATTTGTGGATGGAACTAGAGTGTATTATGCTGAGCAAAATAAGTCAGGCAGAGAAAGACAAATAGGATTTCACTCATATGTGGAACTTAAGAAACACAACAGATGAAGATAGGGGAAGGGAAGGAAAATTAAGATAAAACCACAGGGAGGCAAACCATAAGAGACTCAAATACAGAGAACAAATTGAGGGTTGCTGGATGGGCGGTGGGTAGCAGAATGGGTTCAATGGTTGATGGACATTAAGGAGAGCACTTATTGGGATGAGCACTGGGTGTCATGTGTAAGTGATGAATCACTGGGTTCTACTCCTGAAATCGATACTATACTGTATGTTAACTAACTTGAATTTAAATAAATGCATTTTTAAAAGGTAGTAGTTGTGGTAGTATTTTCTATTCTTATATTCAGGAAAATAATACAACTTAATAAAAAAGATATCTAATATCAATGCCTAATTCTACCTCCCTAAATAACTAGTAATTACCTTTTTGGTGTTGTTGAGTATAGCTGAAGTAACAATGTATAGTTGTATAGTTGAAGTAACTATATATAGTAAAGTAACAATGTTACTTTAGTTTCAGGTGTACAGCTTAGTGATTTAACAAGTTTATACATTAAGCTCTGTCTACCCACAAGTACAGCTACCATCTGTCTTATTACGTTGCTATTACAATATCATGGACTGTAATCCTTATGCTGTGCCTTTTATTCCCATGACTTATTCATTCCACAAATGGAAGCCTGTATCTCCCTCTCCCCTCATCCATACTGTACAACCCCCCACCCCTGCTCCTCTGGCAATCGTCAGTTTGTTCTCTGCATTTATAGATATGATTTTTGCTTTTTTGTTTATTCATTTTGTTGTTGCTTGGATTCCACTTATGAGTGCAATTATGTGGTATTTGTCTTTCTTTGTCTGAATTTATCTCACTTAGCATCTACGTTGTCCATCTATGTCATCTGAAATGCCACAATATCATGCTTTTTATGGCTGTATAGTATTCCATTGTATATATGTATATGTGTGTATATACATACACACAAATAGACCACATTTTCCTTATTCTTTTATCTATCAATGGACATTTAGTTTGCTTCTATAGCTTGGCTACTGTAAATAATGCTATAATAAACATAGGGGTGCAGATATCTTTTCAAATTAAGGAATTGGTAATTACATAATTTAATTAGTATGACTACGGAAAGAGGACTTGTGCTTTTTTAGATCTTCCCAATGACATCTTAACATGGGTTTGTTCTGCCCAATTTGTATAGAAGAGAGTTCTGCACTGTTTCAAAGCTATTCTTCTGTGCTCTTATTTTTTTTATTAAGGACGTGTTCAAAGACAATCCTTCCATTCATATTCATTCTCACCAACTTCACAACTTCTAATGGCTTGTGCTACACCTGACATCTAGTTTTAATAAGATTTCTTTTCCAATTTGTTTTCCCGTTTCCTACTATTTATATGTGAGGGTCACCTGATTATCCTCGATGTCTCTGGCTTTTTATTTACAATTTTTATGATTTTCATGTTTCTCCCCCATTTATTTATTCTACTTGTTTTGCACATATCTAATTATATTTCAAAATTATCTTCCTTATGATTCAGCTACTAAATATTTTATTTGGAAAATAAGGTCTTATATTCTCTCACAGTAAATTTGATCTTATAAATTTTAATTGTTCTCGCTGTTTTGTTATTGTTCAAGTTATTGTCCGGCCTATTCTTTCAGTAATTCTGTTTCACTAGAAGCCATATCTTCTGGATATGCTTTACTGATTTTCTATTTGAACTTAGGAAACTTTTGTTTAGTTTTTTTTAATTGGGTTTTAATGTTTTTATTTATTTATTTATTTATTTATTTATTTATTTATTTATTTATTTATTTATTTCGTTCGTTTACTTGTTCTCTGGGTCTTAGGTTTAGCTTCTGGGGCTTATAGCAAAAAAACTCATGAGTTATAGGAGATGTTTGTTGGTCTCCCAAAGGACATTACCTAGTACAACAGTGGGAAGCTCATCATTATCCTCTTTATTCACTCAGTTCATGCCTCTCTTTTTCCTGGTCTGCTCACCTTAAAGGATGTCAGATGCTGGTATGTTTCCTGCTTAAAGGACATAGCAGACTATTCACAAATCTTTGGCTAACCTGCAGCTCCTTGAGGAATAGGGCACCAGCAAATTCAAAGAACATTTACTGGGCTAGGAGCAGTCAGTCTCTGTTCTCTCTTTGCTCCAGTATCTTCACAGGCCATCTTTCTAAATTTCACATTTTCTTTCTGAGAACATATCAACACTGTTAAAATAAATCTATAAAACAACAAAGGAGAAAATCCAAATACATTCTAAAAGGGCACATGGCAAAACTCAACATCCTTCTAATAAAACCTCTATATAGTTGGAATAGAATAAAAATGTTTAAAAACAATATAACACATAGATAAAAATCCACAGAAAATATTATCCCAAAGAATGACACACTAAGTTAATTAAAATCAAGAATAAGACTAGTATTCCTAATACATATTGGTTCAGGAACTCTAATAAATACAATAAAACAAGAAAATAAAATAATTGATAAAATCACCAGAAAGGAATATGTAAATATTTCTTTATTCTGATAATATATTTGGGTTTTCTTAAATTTTTTAACAGTATAATAGATAAATTTGGGAAGAATTTTGAAAATAAAAAATTAACCTTCTCACACATATCTATATTATTTCTATATCTGTATAAGCTTTGTATAGATATGCAAATGGAAGAAATATTCCCATTATAATTTGAAAAGCACCCATAAAAAACCTTAAACACAGAGGGATTAAACTAAAATTTTTTAATGGGTAAAAAATAAGGGCTAAATAAATGGAAATGTATGCCATGCTCTTTTATAAAGTAAACTATTAAAAGTAAATTCACCCCAAATTAATAAATAGTTTATTTGACAATGGAAGAATGTTATCAAAATTCCCCAATATAATGAAGAGAAGTAGGAAAGAAAGAATAGCTATGGAAAAAGAGCTTTATTTAATGTCAGAGCACTCTATAAAGCCACTGTGATCTAGTCAATATAATGTTGTCATAGGAATGGGAAATATATTAGTATCACACAGAGGTTCCAAACTATGGCCATGAGTCAATTACTGCCTTTACTTGTTTTCATACAGGTTTCAAATTTTTAAATGACTTTGGAAATACGAAAGTAAGAATAATATGCCATGACACATTAAATTTAGGTGAAACTTAAATTCCGGTGTCCATAAGTACAGTTTTATTAGAAAACAGTATGCTCATTTATTTGTATATTGTCTATGACTCCTTTCGTGATACAACAGCAGAGTTAAGTAGTTGTAAAAGAGGCCATCTGGCATGCCAAAAGTAAAGTATTTACTATCTGGACCTTTATAGAAAAAAGTTTGATTGCCCTTGGTTTAGCATATTATAACATTATTGTTATTGTTGTTGTTATTATTATTATTATTATTATTATTATTATTATTATATGATAATGGTAGTACAAATCATCCTGGCACAAATGGCTGATCCTATCTTTAGAAATAAAATAATCCATTTATCTGATATCATACAGAAAATAAAATTTAGTGTTAATTAAATGATTAACTGTAAAATAAAAAGCAATTGTTCCAAGAGAACTGACAAGCAGACTTAAAGAAACTTTCTCAGATAAAAAGTACAAAAAATAAACTACAAAAAAAAAAAACATAGATAATATTTAATCATAAAAAGTAGAATTTTTTTTTGTAAAAAAGTTTATGAAGTCTCAAAAGATTTACCACCAATTTAGGGAAGAAATTGCAATATAGGGGTCAGACAAAAGGTTAAGATCTATAATATAGTTTTAATTTAGTTATTGTCAAGAATAATAATATGAAGATAAAAATCATAAAGGAGCAAACTCAAGTGGCAAAACAAGATAAAAACTCAAACTCAGCAGTAGTTAGGAAAATGCAAATAAAAATGTGTTATTACTCTCCAACCATCAGACTGGGAAAAATTTCAAAAGAGCATTAACACTTATTGCAGGTGGGGAAAATGGTTCATGGATATTTGAACTGAAATAGCCTTTTTGCAAAGCAATCTAGATGAGTATACTGAACACTTGAAAAAATCTACTCCTCAATCCCATTGCTGAGAATCTCAGGAATAAATAAAATAGGGCATAGGGATGTATGTCTTAAGTTCTTGTATTGCAAGATTGTACATATAGGAAAAGGATAAGTAAAAGAAACAGCCATCAGTAGGTGCATGGCTGAATAGTTTATGGAACATCTCTGCTATGGAATATCATGTAGTTATTACTTTATATGAATAGTTTGTTGTGAGCATAGAGCAAAAGATGAAGACATACAGTGTTAATATTATTTACCTTAAGAATGGGATGGAAAATGTTGGGGAAGAAAACGATAGGGGAAAGAAAATTTTTAAAAGGTAACAACAGAAGAAGACTGCTATTCTACATGTGTCGTGATTACCTTGATGCATTTGTGAGTATATATGTGCATGTGATTAAAGAAATTTCAGAAACATTTTTGATACAATTTTGTTTCTGGTTTGCTTCTTTTAAATTAGCCTTCAATGGAATACTACTTGACAATGAGAAAGAATGAAATATGGCCTTTTGCAGCAACGTGGATGGAACTGGAGAGTGTTATGCTAAGTGAAATAAGTCATACAGAGAAAGACAGATACCATATGTTTTCACTCTTATGTGGATCCTGAGAAACTTAACAGAAGACCATGGGGGAGGGGAAGGGAAAAAAAAATTACAGAGAGGGAAGGAGGCAAACCATAAGAGACTTTTAAAAACTGAGAATAAACTGAGGGTTGTTGGGGGGTGGGAGGATGAGAAGGGTGGGTGATGGGCATTGAGGAGGGCACCTGTTGGGATGAGCACTGGGTGTTGTATGGAAACCAACTTGACAATAAATTTCATATTTAAAAAAAAAAGAATAAAACAGAAAAAAAATTAGCCTTGACTCTCCATATTTTATCAATGTTTTGATCCATATACGTTAATTGAATTTGTATCCATGTCAGATGTTTCTTTTACACTATAAATTGTCCCCTTTATGATATTTATATCTCCTTTTTGCTTTTCTATAATCACATTTAATATTTATTTATCTGTTTACCCTCACATGACTCCATTTTTTGTATTATTTAGTTTTCGTGGTGATCAAATATATAAATGATGCCTCTTCATTCATATAAATTAAATTTTCTTTACTTTTTACCATAGTGGTCACACTTGCCTTCATTTCTCTTGTAGGTTTCTCTTGTACACTAATTTTCTATTTTGTCTTTGTGTATAAACTATATATGAGAGACACATACTTCTTTTTATTTCTTTTTCCTTTTTTTATTTTGGTAATGGCCACTGTTTCCTCTTTGTCTGCCTTTTTCATTTATTCTTCTAGAGACTGAAATCAACATGGGCTAAATCTCCATGATCTAGTGACCCATATCCAGTATACATTCTATCATTTACCTTTCTGTCTTACTGTTTATTTCTTCTCCTCCCTGTTTGTTTTTCTAAAGCTATCCCCAGTATCAGTTGACTTCATTTTATGTAACAGTAGGTCTTCCACTTAAATCTTACACTGGGAATTAAATTCAGATGCTATATTATTTCCTGACCTACATCACATCTCTTATTGACCTGTTTTCATTTGATTAAAGCAACATCTTTCAATATAGAGAGAACATATATATCTTTATCTTTTTCTCTGATTTATAAAAAGTATCTTTTTTAATGTTACAAATTCCCTCTTTTTAGAGTTTTCTTATTTATTTTCATAATTAAATTTCTTGTAGGCTCTCTACTGATTTTTTCCCTTTTTGATAAATGAAGAGATCAGCAGTCAGGCCCATTTTGGCGAGTGGTCATTGGTAATGACTGCTGTCAGATCTGACAGCCTGAGTACCAGCAGAAGCAATAGGTAATCAGATCTCTGAACCTGGAAGCTAGAAAGGTACGCCAAGCACAGTCCTGGCACACTGAAGATTTCTCCTTAAGGTACTAGTAATATTTTCTTTTAGGTACAAACTCCCATTTCACTTATTCTGGTTTGGCCTGGTATGAGCCAGGAGGAGAAAAATCCATTATGAGAGAAATCCTGGTTTCTGTTGACAGAGGAGAGTTAAGACCCCAATACAGCAAACCTTCCTAATGGAATAAAGTTTCTGGAATATGGCTTCCTAATGGAATGAAGTTTCTTCCCAGAAACTTCCCTTCCTTTTAATTGTTAAATGTAGATATGAGCAGAGGCAAATCATATTGATTGGGTAGTGGAAGGACCTGAGGAGTCACACTAATTTCTAGGGACCCTATCTTATGTTGTAATTACGAAATAAAAGTGAAGGAAAAAATTCCCTAAATAATCTAATTCATAATCCTATCCTACTGGTAAGAAATATTTTGAAAATCCTTAACACAGTATGATTTTTTTTAACTTACTTTTCAATGGCAAATGCAATTGTTGCATTTGGAGGAGTGTTGTCTTATGGGCACAGAAAAGTCTAGGTGGTTTCTAGAGTCATATTAAATGCTATTATTTTATCGTTCACCTTTCTTTTCTCCTCTCTTCTGATATACCCTCCACTCTTTTCTCCCTTTCCTTCTCTCTTCCACTTCTCTCTTTATCAGTTACAGTAAAACTTGCCTCAATAAACAGCCATCACATAGGATTAGAATAAATTAGTAAAGAAATCTGATTGTAACAGTATATTACATTTCTACAGCATGGAAGTGGAAACATTCAGAGCCTCCTAAAACACCTAGATGAATGGAAATGCATGGTGACAGTAAAAAATGGAGTTCTGAGGGTGCATTTTTACACATTACTCTTTAAAAATTATCTTGCCTTTTTATTACAA
Organism: Leopardus geoffroyi; assembly: GCF_018350155.1. Classification (NCBI taxonomy): domain Eukaryota; kingdom Metazoa; phylum Chordata; class Mammalia; order Carnivora; family Felidae; genus Leopardus; species Leopardus geoffroyi. The sequence goes on from NC_059339.1 coordinate 61,122,217, forward strand.
AAATAATGGAAGTTATTTTACTTAGTTTGGAATATACAGGAAAGCATACAGATAATGGAAAAAAAATGCACTTGTAATCTCACCACCTTGAAATAATCATTGTGAAAATATATGCTTATTTTTCAGAGTATTTTTTTTCACTTTGTGTGAGTTTAAAATGAAATTGGGGCCATTCTTGATATACGTATGAGTAACCTCCTTTTTTACACATAATATTGCAAACTTTTTCTATTTATTTTTTACATTGTGCAAAAATATTTTAGTGCCCTCATATGAATGTTAATTTATAACCAATCCTCTCTTATCAAGCTCCTAGGTTCTTTCAATTTCTTACTATTCTAAATAACTGTGATACAATTTTGTATATAAATATTTTTGCATAGCCCTGATTGTTCCTTAAGTTAAATAATGGAATGTAGTTATTTTTTTTTTAAACAGAAGCTGTCTTTCAAGAATTTTGCCTTCCCTTTAAAATAGAATATATGCTAATGTACTTCTGAGTCTTAATGGACCTAAAAATAATAATTTCCCAAAGTTAAGTAAAATATATACTGTCCCTATTTTTTCTATTTTCTTTTGGTTTGCATTTAGAGATTCTAAGGAAGCACAAGCCAACCACCATGAAAGCCAAGCATTTTTTTATGTCTAACTCCATGTTTTAGGTGAAAAGTAAATAACTAAGCCTGTGTCCGGTGAAATCCTCTTGATAATTCCATCCAGAACATTCTCTATATATGGCCTTTTCTCTGATCTGGTTTATAGTCCTTATAATGTTCTATATATAATTTGTCCATGTTTTCTATTTCAAATGTTAAAAAATCCTAAACTCATCTGCCATAGCCAACTTGCACTACAAAATACCTGTAGGACCAACACATTTAACGAAGTTTAAGGCAAGTGGAATATGGTATTCTCTCTATTTACAGCAGTGCTCATAAGTTAACAAGAAGGAACAATAACAAGTATTATATTGATCACTTTTATTGTAGAGAGAATGTACTTGTTTCTCAATATAAGGCCATGAGAATGCACTAAAAAAAATCAACAAGTTACTTGATATCTAGAAGAAAGTATTTTTATGAGCTGAAGTTTAACAAAGTTTTCATATGAGGAAGGCATGCTTGTACATAACGTCTAACAGTCCTGCAAAGGTATTTAGAAAGAGAACTGTATAATTTCTAACCATGGTATTTATCCTGATAGAATATAAATCCATATGTAATTTAGAATTGACTCAGTGGAAGTCAATGTCTTGGGGCAGTATGAAATTGGACACTTTGGTACAAGTGAAAGAACAACAAAATTAAAGCCAAAAGAACTGGGTTCTGCTTTGAATTCCTGGTACTATACTTACAACACATGTTTAAAGAAGGAACGAGATATAGAAAGGGATGGGGGAAAAGGAAAGAAGGATGGATGGCAGAAAGCAGGAACCAAGGATGGGAGATTTGGTTGAATTGTTTGTTGATATACGAAGCAATGCTGAGTAAATAGTTTCTCTTTTAATCTTATAGCTTATGCTTTCTACTTATTCACTTTTTAAAGTATTTTGTTTATTGTTTTTTCTTTTTGTTTTCTTCCCACATATCATGCGGGCTCTGGGTTAAAGAATGGGAAGATGTTAGTGCCTCGACATAAGAGGACTATTAAGATGTTTCTATTATTTTTCAACTTTATTACTTAGTAATGACTTTTATCCCTCAACATGATTTATACATGTCACAGCATAAATGAGTTGAGTACTCTCTGGTAGTAATAGTCCAAGTGTCTGGAGTCCATGAAACATAAGTCTACAAAGATAGAAAGATTTGGGAAAATTTCTCAAGGCCCTAAGATGACATCAATGGTCAACTACTGAACAGAATTCACTGAGATGCAGCACAAATACTCTTCCATCAGCTTTGAAACTCCCCATCAGTGTGTGTCTCTTTGGGCTACATCCTTTCCAACATACTTCTGTGCTTGAGAATAAACAGCTCCTTGTGTTTTTATTTAATGCAACAACTATATGAACTGATCCTTGAAAAAAAAAAAAAGGAGAGAAGAAGAAAATAAATGGCATTCTTTTTTGATTTTTTAAAAAATGTTTTTACAAAATAAAATGGTCAAAACATGTTCTCTGAATAATTATTATGTTTTATGCATGAGCTAAAAAGTAGAAATATTAATTAATCATCTTCCCAGTTGCTTGGGTAAAAGCTTTCTGCAAAAATTTTGTTTGATCAACAAGTTCCCCAAGTAATTTGGATTTTAAAAAGATGAATACAAACACACACAATTAAGGTATATACATGTGTGTATTTCTGCACACAGACTACCCATGTGTATAATATATCTTGATGGCTTGGCTCTATCTATTTCTACACTGTAATCATATATTTGAGATAACAGAAACTGGAGTTTCTACAAACTTTTACAGCTTGCTATGGGCTGTCAAATCAACTCAGTGAAACACTGCATTCAATTTACTGCCTGTCATCACAAACTTTAGTAAAGTCATATCGGAGGTCAGGTACATTTTCAGCCTTTGTCTTGACCTCACAGATCTCAAGGTCCTATCACTGTGATATGAACTTGACTGTTTTTTATAAGATGACAGACAGGGCCTATAATATTCAAGTCTCCACATCTACCTGACCAAGTACATGGCAACATTCTCAACTAAGGCTTAGTATACGAGCAAAAAATAACTAGAGTATCTGATCAATATAAATTATATTAGAAACTATGCAAAAATTGTAATTTCCTTCCCTGGGGAATATTGGACTAATAGGAACATGGGGAAAAATCAAATTTCATATTCAGAAAAGCATACTAACCAATATTCTTGTAAAATATGGGGCTGGGGATAGGTAAGAGATGACAAAAAAGCAGCAAAATAACATTTTCTTTGCATCTCCCCTTTACTGTAGTGATTAAGTATGTTAATATGTATATAGCGATAGGAAGAATTACTATGCTGCATTTATTCATTCCTCAATAAGCTCCAGACTGGTACAGAAATTTCATTAACCAAAATGTTGGGGTAGGGGTTGGCTGGTTAATCCAAAAGCTGGTTTTGGGGTACATGGGTGGCTCAGTCAGTTAAAGGTCCAAATCTTGATTTTAGCTCAGGTCATGGTCTCATGGTTTGTGAGATCAAGCCCCACATTGGGCTCTGTGCTCACAGCACAGAGCCTGCTTGGGATTCTCTCTCTCTGCTCCTCCCCTGCTTGTGCACTCTCTTTCTCTCAAATAAAAGTTGATTTTGATTAAATATAAAACAAATATGTATTTATTTAAGAATAATTTGTCTTTCTTTAGGCTTATGGATTGGGATCCACTGAATTTCATTATTTCTTTCTTACATAAACCGCATCCATGATGAAGTATCTGTATGCTTAAATTTTGGCTTTGGAAGACTAAATAGCTATATGCTTCTATCTCATTTCTGGCACATTTAATGAAATGTACAATGAATAATCAGGTGATTGTGTAAATTATCATTCATATAACAATAATATATATGTATTGATCTATCTCTGTTTGTTAGTAAATGTAAAAGGAACGTAATTTGAATTGTGGGGAGGAGGAGAAATATGGGCTTCTCTGGCGGCCTTTTTTTTTTTTTTTAATTCCAGGTGGACCATATAGTGATTCAATAGTTCTGTATATTACCCAGTGTTCATCAAGGTAAGTATACTTTAATCCCCTTCACCTATTTCACTCATCCCCCCCCCACCACCTCCCCTCTGCTAACCATCAGTTATTTCTCTATAGATAAGACTCTGTTTTTTGGTTTGACCTTTCCTCTACCCTTTGCTTGTTGTTTTGTTCCTTTAATTCCACATAAGAGTAAAATAATTTGTTTCTCTGACTTATTTTGCTTAGCATTATGCTCTCTAGATTCATCCATATTGTTGCAGATGACAAAATTTCATTCTTTTCTATGGCTGAATAATGTTCCATTGTGTGGGTATGTGAGTGTGTATGTATATATGTAAATATATAAATATATATTAAATATATAAATATATAAAAAACATACTTAAATGTATCTATTTAGATATATACATACACATACATACCATATTTTTTTATCCATTCATCTATCAATGGGCCCTTGGGCTGCTTCCATAGTTTGGCTATTATAAATATTACAACATAGGGGTGCATATATCCCTTTGAATTAGTGTTTTCATAGTCTGTGGGTAAATACCCAGCAACACAATTACTGGATCATGGGGTCATTCTAGTTTTAATTTTTTGATGACTCTCCACATTGCCTTTCACAGTTGGCTGCACCAGTTTGGATTCCTGCCAAAAGTGCATGAGGGTTCTGTTTTCTCCACATCCTCACCAACACTTGTTGTTTCTTGAGTTTTTTATTTAAGCTATTCTGACAAGTGTGAGGTAATATCTCATTGTGGTTTTGATTTGCATTTCCCTGATGATGAGTGATGTTGAGCACATTTTCATATGCCTGTTGGCCATCTGTAGGCCTTCTTTGGAGAAATGTCTATTCATGCTTTCTGCCCATTTTTTATTGGATTTTTTGTTTTTGGTATTGACTTGTATAAGTTCTTTATATATTTTGGATACTAGCCCTTTTTCAGATATGTCATTTGCAAATACCTTATCCAATTCATATGCTGTATTTTATTTTGTGGGTTGTCTCCTTTGCTGTGCAGAAGTTTTCTTATTTTGATACAGTCCTAACAGTTTATTTTTGCTCTTATTTCTCTTGCCTTAACAGACATATCTAGAAAGATGTTGCTATAGCCAACGTCAGAAAAATTACTGCCTGTTCTCTCTTCCACAGTTTCTGTGGTTTCAGGTCTAACATTTAGGTCCTTAATCCATTTTGAGTTTATTTTTTTGTGTATGGTGTAACAAAGTGGTCCAGTTTTATCCTCTTGCATGTAGCTGTCCAGTTTTCTCACACAATTTGTTGAAGATGTTGCCTTTTACCCATTGTGTATTCTTGCTTCCTTTGCTGAAGATTAATTGACCATATAATTGTGGGTTTACCTCTGAGCTTTCTATTTTGCTCCATTGTTTTCGTATCTATTTTTGTGCCAACACCTACTGTTTTGATTAATACAGCTTTGTAATTTAACTTGAGTGTAATTTGAATTTATTGTCATTTCCTGAATATGTATTTAAAATATACTTAAATTTTCTGTGTAAATCTCCTATAATATTTAAAATATTAATTGAATTAAATATTTATATTTATTAGTACAACTATAAATCCTTCATAATAAATGTTAATTTGAAAATTCAATTTTATGTAAAATAATTAAGATAATTTGAAATAGGTAGTCATTTAGTATGAATATTAAGAGAGTGATTTACATAAATAATCTTAGAAAGAGCATTACAACTTCTGAATCAAGAAATGACTATAAAAACTAAATAATGATATAGAGCAGAATAATAAAAATTATATTTCATCATAATCCTATTATTTATATAAACATTTAGCAGACTCACCATTATAACATTTAACAATATAACCATTCAAATATATACAGAATTAAAGTTACTTTATTATACTTAGGCTATGAGCAAAAAAAAAAAAAAAACAACAGTCAGGAATATTTTACATCTTATGGAGGCTGAGTGAAAGGCACAATTTTGATCTCATTTTCTTAATATATCAACAAGGTGAAAAAGGTATAAAAATAAATTATTTCCAATTTAGCTATCATATAGAATATAAATAAAATAAGGGAAAAAATAAAAAAGTTAAAAATAGCATACACCAAAAAATCTTCCTCCTTCACTGACATCAGTTGAAAGTGAGTAGGCATCTATCATTGCCATATAAAAGCTTGTTAATGCTGAAAAACTATCATGCCTTGTGACAAAAATTCAAACTTTCAAAATTTGGCAATTGAATTTTAAATTAGAGGTTCCTGGGTAGCTCAGTCAGAAACATCTGACTCTTGATTTCAGCTCAGGTCATGATCTCACAATTTGTGGGGTTGAGTCTCACATTTGGCTCTGTGCTGACAGCATGGAACCTGCTTGGATTCTTTGCCTCCCTCTCTTTGCTCATCCCCCACTCAAGTTCTCTCTCAAAAAAAAACTTCAAAATTTATTTTAAAAATTGTAATAACAATCCATTTTTTATGTAATTTTAGATTTTTTATATCCTAGAATGATTTTGATATTTGGCTTTGGTCAAATTTAGGTTTTAATACTCGAAATTCTAACCAAAATGTGTATTGACTGCATTTTGTACAAAATAGAAATCTCAAATCTATCATTGTCAAAACAGAACTAATAATTTCCAAGGAAAACCCTCTTAGCTTTGAGTCACAAATATATCCTGGAATCTGTATAAATTTTTATGTCTAGTACTATTACTCTGGCTAACATCATCTCTGCCTTTCTCCTGGACACTTAGAAGACATTCTATGTGGGCTCTGCATTTTTCTTCGTGCCTCCTTATAGTTCCTTCTCAAGAAATCTCTTCTTTTATAATCATATCTCATAGTTCCCCACAAATCCCTATAATGGTTTCTCAGCACATTTTTGTAATCTAAATTTTTTGGTATAAAAAGTTCCTTAAGCCATCTGTTAATCTCTTTCTTTGAATATTTGAACATTTCTCTCCAACTCATTCTTCTGGCTCTTCTAGTCTTTATTCACATGCATCTCACCAAGGTTGTTCCTGCCTCAGAAACGTACTCTCTATTCTGCTTGGTACTTGAATGCATAAATTCTCATAGCTTGGTTCTTCAGTCAGGTCTCAGACTTAATATCACCTCTTCAGAAAGACTTATCATGCTAATCCAAGTGTTCTGAGTCTTTTGCAGGTTACACATTCTTTTGAGACACTAATGGATGCTATAAACTCTTTCCCCACAAATGTGTATAATAGCCACCTAATTTTTTATACAATTTCAAAGAGTTTATGGAACCCACTATATATAGAAGCCCTACAAGTCCAAGTGTCCCAGGTTAAGAATACTAGATCTCTCAAATCCTTAGAATCAACAATTTGTCATCTTCTTAGGAGTTATCATTATCTAAAATTACATTTTTATCTATCTAAAATGTAATCTATTTATTGACCTGTATGATATTTATTTCTTCTCTTAAGTGCAAATTTTTTGAAAGGAGTCAAAAGCCTTTTATTGTCTTTGTGGTTAACTGAATCCCCAGACCCTGACTGAAATAGTGTAGGCGTTTGAGTAGGTGTTCAATAAATATCTTTTGTATGAAAAATTGAATGAATCCTTGTAGTTCATGCCAATTGTGGTACAGAAGGTATGCATGGTAAAGAGGTTTGATCTATATACAGCAAGTGTGTTGATATTGGTGTGTCCCATTTTCAATAAAATGTCTGTGTCTCCTCCCGAAATCCCACTGGTATCTGCTTCCAGTACTTGAGAACTGAGTCACTACACATCAACTGCCCCATATGTGGAGTGAAGAAGTTGAATACCCAAACACAGCATAATAGATTAAAAAATACTCATAGCAGTATTGCTGAGACCTGACCATTTCCTAGGAACAGATTGGTTTCGAGAAAAAGATTTGACAAGGGAAAAGAAATCAAAGCCTGTGAGTTAGAAAGATTGGAAGATGCCCCAAATGGCTTTGAGGTGGTTTGGAAGTAGTTTATTGTAATGGGTTAAAAGTATAGTATTTTGTATCCTAGAGATATAAGTTTAATTTTCAGCCCTGTAATTTACTAGTTGATTGAATAAAATTACCCAAGATCTGACATCAAAATATACAGAGTTTTACTGACTTTTTGATAAAAATGGTTGACATTTTCCTCTCTGATTACATCTACTGCAATGTATCCCAGACACCAATGTTACATTTTTTCTTTACTACTTCATATGCTCCTTTACTCATCATATTCTCATGATTTTATACTCATCCTTCTTCCCAATTTACCCCCTTTTCCAATTCTTCTCTCCATTACTTTTGCTCTTGATTCCTGAAAACTTTGGCAGCAGCTTCCTAGTTATTATCATCATTATCCTCCCAGCTCTAGAAAAGTTGTTTTCTAGATAAAGTTCATATTAAAAATGTGGCTGATTTTTAAATTAATCATGGTCTGCATCATATCATCATTTTCTCTCTACTTATTTCTTTGTTGGGGAGGGAGAAAAGAAATATGTTATATAAACAGATAGCAGTACAGAATATTACATAAGGCAAGGATGGGCAAACTTTTTTATAAAGAGCCACATAGTAAATGTTTTTGGCTTTGTGGGCCATGCAGTCTCAGTCACATCTACCTAACTTTGCTATTACAGCATTAAGAAGCCATAGACAATAGGAAAATAGTGCATCTGTGTTACTATAAACTATATTTTCAAAACTGACAATAGGAGATATCTGGCATGTGGTAAAGTAGCAAATGAAATTTCCCATCTCCATACCCATTAAAGTATGTTTTTAAATTGCATCTTATCATTTGAAGAGATATAATAGGTAGCTCTAATTATATAAGTATATATATATATAGCATAAGTAGTATATAGTATATATAGTGCATACTATATATATAGTGTGTGTATATATATGTATATATGTGTATATATAGTATATATGTGTGTGTGTGTGTGTGTGTGTATAGTATAATTTACATGCTTTAAGATCACTAATGGAAGTCTTCTCCTCATAGAAGTAACCCTGTTTAAAAAGTCTTAATTAAAGTATTTCTGACATATATACTTAGCCTTATTTTTTGTTGTTTCAAATTTTTATTTAAATTCTAATTAGTTAACATACAGTGTGATATTCATTTCAGGAGTAGAATTTAGTGATTGATCACTTACATATAACACCCAGTGCTCATCACAAGTGCCCTCCTTAATACCCATCACTCATTTAGCCCATCCCCCCACCCAACACCCCTCAAGCAACCGTCATTTTGTTCTCTATAGTTAAGAGTTTCTTCGGGGCGCCTGGGTGGCGCAGTCGGTTGAGCGTCCGACTTCAGCCAGGTCACGATCTCGCGGTCCGTGAGTTCGAGCCCCGTGTCGGGCTCTGGGCTGATGGCTCAGAGCCTGGAGCCTGTTTCCGATTCTATGTCTCCCTCTCTCTCTGCCCCTCCCCCGTTCATGCTTTGTCTCTCTCTGTCCCAAAAAATAAATAAACGTTGAAAAAAAAAAAAAGAGTTTCTTATGGTTTACCTCCCTACTCTCTCTTCTTTCTTTTCCCATGTTCATCTGTTTTGTTTCTTAAATTCCATATGAATGAAATCATATGTATTTGTCTTTCTCTGACTGATTTCACTTAGCATAACACATTCTAGCTCCATTCACGTCATTGCAAGTGGCAAGATTTCAACCTTTTTGATGGCTGAGTAAAAGTCCATTGTATGTATGTATCACATCTTTATCCATTCATCAGTTGATGGACGTTTGGGTTTTTTCCATAATTGGGCTATTGTTGATAATGGTGCGACAAACATCAGGGTGGATGGACATTTGGGGCTCTTTCCAAAGTTTGGCTATTGTTGATAATGCCTTTATAAATATCAGGGTGCATGTGCTGCTTTGAATCAGTATGTTTTTATCCTTTTACCTAGTAGTGCAGTTGCTGGATCATAGGGTAGTTCTATTTTTAAATTTTTGAGGAACTTCCATACTGTTTTTGAGAGTGGCTGCACTAGTCTGCATTCCCATCAACAGTGTAAGAGGATCCCCTTTCTCCACATTCTTGCTTCCTGTGTTAATTTTGCCCATTCTGACAGATAGGAGGTGGTATCTCATTGTGGTTATGATTTGTATTTCCCTGCTGATGACTGGTTTTCATGTGTCTGTCAGCCATCTGAATGCCTTCTTTGGAGAAAATGTCTGTTCATGTCTTCTGCCCATTTCTTCATTGGATTATTTGTTTTTTTGGGGGTGTTGAGTTTGATTAAATTCTTTTTTTTTTTTTTTTAAATTTTTTTTTTTTTCAACGTTTACTTATTTTTGGGACAGAGAGAGACAGAGTATGAACGGGGGAGGGGCAGAGGGAGAGGGAGACACAGAATCGGAAACAGGCTCCAGGCTCTGAGCCATCAGCCCAGAGCCTGACGCGGGGCTCGAACTCACGGACCGCGAGATCGTGACCTGGCTGAAGTCGGACGTTTAACCGACTGCGCCACCCAGGCGCCCCTGATTAAATTCTTTATAGATTGTGGATACTAACTCTTTATCAGATTTGTCATTTGCACATATCTTCCCCTGTTCTATATGCTGCCTTTCGGTTTCTTGACTATTCCTTCACTGAGCAGAAACTCTTTATCTTCATAAAGTCCCAATACTTCATTCTTGTTTTTGTTCCCCTTGCCTTCAGTGATGTGTCTAGTAAGCATTTGCTATGGTCAAGGTCAAAGAGGTTGCTGCATGTGTTCTTCTCTAGGATTTTGATGGTTTCCTGTCTCACATTTAAATCTTTCATCCATTTTTAATTTATTTTTGTGTATGGTGTAATAAGATGGTCCAGTTTCATTCTTCTGCATGTTGCTGTCCGGTTTTCCCAACACCATTTGTCAAGGAGACTTTTTTCATTGGATATCTTTTTTACTTTGTCAAAGATTAGATGGTCATACAGTTGTGGCTCTATTTCTGTGTTTTTCATTCTGTTCCATTGATCAATGTGTCTATTTTTGTGTCAGTACCATACTGTCTTAATGATGATAGCTTTTTAATATAGCTTGAGGTCAGGAATTGTGATACCTCCAGTTTTGCTTTTCTTTTTCAAGACTGTCTTGGCTATTCATGGTCTTTTGTGATTCCATACAGATTTTACAATTATTTGTTCTAGCTCTGTGAAAAACACTGGTGGTATTTTGATAAGGATTGCATTAAACGTGTAGATTGCTTTGGGTATTATTGACATTTTAACAATATTTGCTCTTCCAATTCATGAGCATGTATTTTTTTTCATCTCTTTGTGTCATTTTCAATTTCTTTATAAGTGTTCTATGGTTTTCAGGGTACAGATCTTTTACCTCTTTGGTTAGGTTTATTCCTAGGTATTACATGGTATTTGGTGCAATTGTAAATGTGATCGATTCCTCAATTTCTCTTTCTCCTGCTTCATTACAGAAATGCAACAGATTTCTCTATGTTGATTTTATATACTGAGACTGCCAAATTCATGTATCAGTTCCAGTAACTTTTGTGGACTCTTTGGGTTTTCTAAATAGGATATTTTATCATATGTAAATAGTGAAAGTTTGACTTTGTCCTTGCTGATCTGTATGCCTTTTATTTCTTTTTTGTTATCTGATTGATGAGGTTAGAACTTCTAGTAGTATGTTAAGTAGCAATGTGAGAGTGGACATCCCTGTCTTATTCCTGACTGTATAGAGAAAAAGCTCTCAGTTTTTCCCCATTGAGGATGATATTAGCTGTGGGTCTTTCTTATATGGCCTTTATGATGTTGAGTTATGTTCTCTCAACCCCTACCTTGTTGAGGGTTTTTATCAAGAATGGATTCTGTACATTGTCAAATGCTTTTTCTGCATCTGTTGAGAGGATCATATACTTTTTATCCTTTCTTTATTAATGTGGTGTATTACATTGATTGATTTACAAATATTGAACCACCCTTGTCTCCCAGGAATAAATCCCACTTGATCACAGTGAATGATTCTTTTAATGTACTGTTGCTACAATGTTTGTAGCAATGTTTGATTTGCTAGTATCTTGTTGAGAATTTTTGCATGCATGTTCATCAGGGATATTGGTCTGTAATTCTCCTTTTTAGTGGGATCTTTGTCTGGTTTGAAATCAAGGTAATCCTGGCCTTATAGAATGAGTTTGGAGGTTTTCCTTCCATTTCTATTTTTTTGGAACAGTTTGAGAAGAATAGGTATTAACTCTAAATGTTTGGTAGAGTTCCCCTGGGAAGCCATCTGGCCCTGGACTTCAATTTGTTGGGAGATTTTTGGTTACTGATTCAATTTCTTTGCTGGTTATGGGTCTGTTTAGATTTTCTATTTCTTCCTGTTTCAGTTTTAGTAGTTTAAATGTTTCTAGGAATGTATCCATTTCTTCCAGATTGTCCAATTTGTTGGCATAAAATTTTTCATAATATTCTATTATAATTGTTTGTATTTCTGTGGTACTGTTTGTGATCTCTCCTCTTTCATTTGCAATTTTATTTATTTGGGTCCTTTCTCTTTTCTTTTTGATAAGTCTGGCTAGAGGTTTATCAATTTCATATACCTAGTTTTAAAATCCAAGTGTACCTTAAGTTTTAGAATTGTTTACTTCCTAAAACTGCTTTATTTTACCAAAAGAAGTGTAAATGCAATAGAATAAAATAACACTTTGTATAGGAATTAGAATTCAAGGTTATGTATCCCCACAATATAATATATAGATAAACCATGAAATATTCATGTGTTGATGCCTGGTTTATCTATGATATTCGGAAAGACACTATAGATTTATCACATTTAAAATTAGCTTCAGTCTTATACAAGTAGCCCTTTTTATCTTTTCTATCTCTAAATTGCTTTGTTCTTCTTATTGAATGGATCCTACACATTGTTATAATAAACTAGTTTCCAAATCATGTTTTATTGTGCCATTCTCCACACTTCTCCAATGTAAAGAAAATGTCAATGACTTTCTCCTACCAATAAAATAAAGTACAAACTTGTTAGCAAATAAAATATAGTACTCTGTATTATCTATTTCTCTAAGATTGCTGTATCCCTTTGTATAATTAAGTGATATGATCAACTTGTCCTCTGAATGCATCTTGGCATTCCTGATTTCATGCATTAGCTTATATGATAGTTCCAGTCTTCAATACCTTCCATTTCTCCTCTTACCTAAATCTAGAATTTATGATCTCTGAAGGAGTATATATGCATTTTTCCAGGGAGAAGGCAATATTGGTTACTGTGGGGGAAAAAAAAAAAGATGTGGTACATATACACAATGGAGTATTACGCAGCCATGAGAAAGGAAGATATCCTCCTATTCATGACAACATGGTTAGACCTTGAGCACATTACACTAAGAGAGATAATAAGTCAGACAGAGAAAGAGAAGTGTTGCATGATATCACTTATATGTGAAATATAAAAAAAAATAAATGAGTACAAAACAGAGAGTTAAATGATGATTACCAGGGAGAATGGGGTGGTAGATAAGAGTAATGATGTTTAAAAGTATGCTGGTAACATGTAGTAAATAAGCCACAGGGATCCAATGTACAGTATAATGAACATAGACAAAAAATTGTATTATAATTGCATAATGTGATAAATATCACTACATCAGCAATCATATCACAATATATAAATGTATTAAAGTAATATGCCATATATTTTAAACCTACACAATATTATATCAAATTTATTTAGTAAAAAAAATCAGGTTGAAGGTATGATAACAGAACAGTTAGAAATCTTTCTCAGTTACTTTCAGCTTAATCTACTACATGTGGTAGCTATGCTTTTTAAGGTGATCCACTATCTGCTCGAACAGAGCTAGGTAATTAGCATCTTACCTATGGCACTAAGAATATGACTATATATGTCTGGATGTTCCCATTTTCTAGAGGAATACAGGCTATGAAGTAAAACAAAGGAATGAATAAATACATATTTAACAAGAAAAATAGTAAGATAATGAGCAATTAGGCTTAAATGAGCAGCTACCTTAAATTTTGGAATGACTCTGAGGTATGACTGATTTACACATAAACATTCTTCTTCTGGAAACCACCATCTGTCTAGTCCTCTTTGTTTAAACAACATCTTGCTTCTTTCTATTAGGAAAGACTGGTGTTGTGTCTAATTTGCTTTGCATTCTTTCTAGGCTGATGTGCCCTGATGGGCGAATACAGTGAGTTCATCCATTAGTTTCTATCTCTTCCACCTGCCCCCTAAACAGCTTACACATTAGAAAATCAGTCACCTGGTAGCTATATTTACTCTTCCTACACCTCTCTCTTTGTCTTTTTTCCTCCTGCCCTGCGCCCTGAGCCACACATGCACAATTCTTAGGAAAATGTCCAGAAGAGATATGTCAGAATGGTAAGTGACTGAGACACAGGATCACACAGACTGTGTGTCTAGGTGGAGAACTATATATTTGGAAAGGATACAATGTATTCAATAAATATGAGAGCTGATATGAGAAAAGGAAGTCTGGCCCATGTCATTCCAAAAAATAAAACTCAAACAAAGAATCAGAAGGTATATTTGGGCTTATATTATTTTTGGAAGAGCAAAAGTTATCCAACAATGAATCATGTTGCCTCATGAGGAAAGTGATTCCCTGTCACGTAATGTGGTGAAGTTGAGCATGGCTGTGATACAAGAGATATTAATAAACTGGGCATTAGTTCTTGTTGCTTTAGACTCTACCAAGTTATTCAATGCTACTCCCCTGACTTAAACAAACAAAGAAAGAAACAAACATACAAACCAAAGCTTCAGTGTAATAATTATCTTCAGGAGTTTCCTGACTGTAGTAGAAACTGATTCATTTTCTCTCTCACCCTATCTTCCATCTGGGTCTGATACCACACTGTTCCTAGTAATCACTGTGGGCACAGGATGCAAATTGGACCAATATAGATAGCACAGGACTGTAGCAAAACTAATTGGCTTGGCTAGGACCAATCAGATTCCTTCACTGGACTACGTACAGGCAATGGGAAGAGAAAACCATTTCTTTCTGCCATGGTTGGTAAGTTAAATTATATGGTTTGTGAATGCCCAGTAGTCATTTTCCCTGGTCAAATGTAGGAAAAGCATGTGGAGTGGGAAAATGTGTGATTACACATAAAGGCTAAGCTGAAAGATTAAAAATGTAAGACTCCCTAAAACATTGTTAGTTTCCTTTGGATTCTGTCAAGTCTTTGGTCAGTTTCATTCCTGTACTTCCTAATCATGCCATAAAATAAATGTTCTCCAAAGAAACTAGTCTAGTGTAAGGATCAAACCTAATTTTATCAAGCCATATATACTAGGTATATCAAGCTATCAATACTTGGAATTCATAGTATATTTTATGCACTTTTACTTCTAGGAGATAATTCGAGAGGATTTCAAAAAATAAAATCCTATCCATATCCATATCCACTATGTCTAGCACAATTTTAGGGCTCTGATAAAGGTACAAGAAATACTTCATTTGTGTGTATATCAATCATCTGGATCTGATTAGAACTCTAAAGCTGTTCATCTTAGATATTTTTACTGCTACTCCTCTAATGGGAAATGGGAGTAAATTCACACCCTGGAAGTCAGGGACTTAGCCTGATGCTGCCACTTTTAGTGCAGTATTTCTTTAAATTCTTGTCTTTTACTTTTTTCTTAGTCATCAAATATTTGCATTGAAATCCACGATAAAGAAATTTTTAACTTAACATAAGCATAAAGTTTCAAAGTTTTAACCTATTTTCTAAAAGTCTGTCAGCGAAATATAATGCACTAGGAAGAAATAACATTTATAATATAGAGTTGCATTGCCTTTAGACACACAATGTTATAGCCCTAAGAGTAGGTACAATTTTGTTTGAGGAAAGTTGGTGGTCAAAACCTGTGTGTACAACAAAAAGTATGCATTGCTCTCCAATGAGAGTTCTGGGAAGGAAATAAATATTAAGGTTTATCTCAGATTTCCAGTTGTCCTGCATGTTACCAAATGTAGCTTATTTTTGCTAGTCCTAAATCCAAAATGTGGTCCTACATTTTTAAGAAAGGATGATACAAATTGCCTTACATGAAAATACTCAGGCTTACTGATTGATTAAAGGAACTTGGTGAAACATTTCTGTAAATTTGCTCATAATACTTAAAATGAATGTGGTGTTGGCTATCCAGAAAACTGTAATTGTCAGTCTTTATACTAAAGTTACTTAATCTACTCATTACAAATAACAAATTAGGTTCTAAAAACAACAACAACAACAACAACATCAACAACAGCAACTTAATTATCTCAAAACTACAGATTCTAACTTTGCAGGTTTATTTTGGAGTCTGCTTGACCTGCTTTGAGAAGCCAAATTGCCATGGGAACTGGAGAGAACAAGCATGAAAGTGGTTGCTTTTACCAAGTGGTACCATGGGAGGAATCAGATTGAAATTTAAAATGTGATATAAATTATTCACCATGATGTTAACATTTTAAAGAGTCTTTTCACATCTTTTATCCCATTGGGATCCACAATGATCCTCTGAGGTAGATAAGACTAGTATCATTATCCCCACTCTACAGATGAGGATATTTATGCCCTTGAAAGTTGAATGAGTTGCCCAAGGTCAGGCAATATTTAATCTATAAATAGATCCTGGAACTCTCTCTCTCTTTCTGGGTTTCATCTATTCACTTTTTTTTTCCTGCCTGTTATTTATAAAAGAAACATTATGCTTCCTAATACTCTGGAACTGAGAGGGAAGAGTACATTTTGATATCACAGAATAACCAAACTTGCATTACCATATATCTTGCACATATATTGATATTTTATATTAAACAGACACACACACATATACACCCCAAAACCCATAAAGCATGCATCATATTTTACAGTGGATATATATATATATATATATATATATATATATATATATATATATCCCAACACAGTTCTCAGATATAGTGGATGGCCCAATTCTTAGTATAACATCTTAGGAGGGATCTTTCATTACCATTTCCCCCCTTTTTTGCCATTCAAACCATTAGCAATACCTTCTAGCTTCACCTTTAGCAAATCCTACAACACCCTGACCCAAATTACCTTAATTTCTCCTGTGGGTTGCTGCAATCACCTCTTAAGTTGTCTCCTTTCCTCTATTGCCCTTGTATATTCTAGAAGTATATTCTATAAACAATCTTCTAAATGTGTGAATTAAATAGCCTCACTGTTCCATTCCATAATTTTCAGTGGCTTCCTAGCACAGTCAGAATAAAATCTACATTTCTTTCTATAGTCGTGACTAGTGATTGGCTTCCACTATCAACCACTTTCCTTCTCGCTTCTTTCTTTTGATAATAAGGTTTTAGAAAGTTATCTGGGCAATGGCTACCTTCCCTAGCTTCCTTTGTGGGCTAGTATGTTACCAATGTGTACAACTTGGGAGTCATACCCTTCAGCATTATATGTGTTTCTGTTTTCTTCTCATCTGCTAAAACCCAGATAGTGGATTAGGCTATCACCTAATGGCAGGGCAACAAGTTACAAAAAAACTGGATGACCTATGAGCAGGGCCATCCAAGAATCCCAGAAACTCTTCACCCCTAGAACACCTTATGCTACTATGTCAGAGATGCTTTATTTTGGGGTTTCCTCATTACTGCAGCTAAGCCTGTACTTGGTAATGCCCTTACCAAAGTCTATAGACAATGTAATGTCTTACCTCTGCCTACAGCTCTAGCTTTGGCTCCATATCCCCTTCACCCTCTAGTCTAGTGTAAGGATCAAACCTAATTTTATCAAGCCATATATACTAGGTATATCAAGCTATCAATACTTGGCATTCATAGTATATTTTATATACTTTTACTTCTAGGAGATAATTTTATGTACTTTTACTTCTAGGAGATAAAGCCCATGTTGCTTTTCCTCTTCTCCTTTCCCCTGAAATGTTATTCCATCATACACTCACTGGGCTTAATACTTAATTTATTGAAACCTTTGTTCAAATATCACCTCCATAAAGAGTCTGACTACTTGGTCCAAAATAGCCTCATCTTTCTACCATTGAGCACTCTCTCTCAATCTATTTTTCTTCAAAAAACTTGCCACTATTTCAAATCATATTTCATATCTATGTATTATTTCCTCCATTAAAAAAGCAGTGGAGGGGGGTGCTTCTGGGTGGCTCAGTCAGTTAAGCATCTGACTTCAGCTCAGGTCATGATCTCACGGTTTGTGAATTAGAGCCCTGTGTCAGGCTCTGTGCTGACAGCTCAGTGCCTAGAGCCTGCTTCAGATTCTGTGTCTCCCCCTCTCTCTGCCCCTCCCCTGCTCATGCTCTGTCTCTCCTCGTGTCTCAATGATAAATAAATGTTTAAAAAATTAAAAAAAAAAAAAAGACCTTCAGGTAAGCAAGGACTTTGTCCTGTCCATGCTTCTATTGCCCAGGGCCTAGAACAGTATTTAGCTCACAGAAGTTCCTTTCATTTCACCTCTTTGACTCTAAGTTATCAAGTAGGGTCATGCTTAGCCTGCTATGGGGATAAAGATAAATGGAAAGATAAAGAATCATGTAGAGATGAAACCCAGATTGGGAGCTGAAGCAGTTATATATCTGCTTATATAAACAAATACTCTTCACTGAGTACTGAGATTGTGTTAGCTTTCATTAATTGTTTCCCACTGTACAAAGGAGATCCTACTCTCGGTCCCATATTACTCTGATGAATTAACTGAGATTTGGTGAGATTAATAACAACTGAAGTCACACAGGGAGTTGTACCTGGCACAGAAAAATAAGACTGCATGTCTCTCAGGCTTCAGCCCATTTTCTTCATACTCTTTTTTGTTTGTTTGGTTGGTTGGTTGGTTTGGTTTTTGTTCCATGTGGCATATTCTTCAACAGAAAAAAAAAGTGATTATTCTATTGTTAACTCAACATCCACATTGAAATATCCAGGGTTTGTGGTCTGATGTAATGACCCTCACAATCCTCAGCCTCATTGTTGCTCTACTCCACAGAAAGGCAACTGAGTCACTGAAATTCTGCATCTTTGTGGGATAGAGCAGGGAATAGGAGTCTTCGAATCAACTTTGCATGTGGGCATACTAAAAACTGTTTGCATAAACTTTTTGAAAGATTCAAAATTGCAAGAACTATGTATGAAGTGGTGAGTTAACAATAGACATGGAATTCAGGGAGAGAAAATGAGGAAACTACACAACGGGAGATTGGCCTTTGGGTGTAGAGTCAGTTTTTTAACTGCTGGTTTCTGCCTATGCCATTAGAAGTGGGAGTCTGAAGGAGGTCTGAGGAGGCAGGTGAGTTTCCACAGCTTGTCACTGATACTAGGCAGTCAGGATGTCTTCCCTAATTTCTCTGAGAAATACCCAACTTCCCAAACATTTTAGACTAGATCAGCATCCGGCTGAGAGCTTTTGGAAGCAGCGGTGCAGTGTTTCATACACTTCCTAAGGAATTATGAGCACTAACCTTACATCCCATGTCCCTTGCTCCATCATACCTTGAATGCTATCTTCTCTGGTGGAAATATAATTCATAGTTAATATATGTCTTAGTAATTGTAAAGCTATATTAAGGAGCTACTGGTCTTTCAGTTAGAAAATCCATTTTAATGACTTACTTGGGATCCTTTAAAGCACCTAAAATCTGAAGCATTAACCTTTCTCCCTATGTTTTATTTTCTGAGTCCCTTACAGGTCCCACATAGCTTCCTCACATGTTCCCCCTCCACTCTGATTATTGGGTTAACAGGTATTAAACTACGTCAGTATCAAGTAGGCATGAACAGAATCCCATATATGAGTAAAATAGTTACGTTTCTCTATACAGTAATTAAGGCATGAGTTGCTAATCAAATCTGAGACCCACTGAGTCATAAACCATGTGTCAAGTATGACACAACATAAGAGGGCAAGACCAAACCAGTGCTGCAACACAGGGGGCATCCTGCACATCCAAGCAAATTTTATGGAAAGACCAGTGTTATGGATTGAGATATGTCCTCCCAAAAAGCACATGTTGAAGCCCTGACCCACAATGTGACTATGTTTGGAGATAGGGCCTTTAAGGAGGTGACTAAGATTAAGTGAAGTAATAAGGGTGGGTCCTCAATTCCATAGGCCTGGTATTCTTATAAGAAGAGGAAGACACCAAAGTTCCCTCTTTTGTATGCATTCATACGGAAAAGGCCATATGAGGACAAAGTCAGAAGGCACTATCTACAAGTCAGGAAGAGAGAAGTCTCACCAAAAAAAAAAAAAAAAAAATCAACCCATCTGGCACCTTGATCTTGGACTGTTAGCCTCCAGAACCGATAAAATACATTTCTGTTGTTTAGGCCCAGTCTATAGTGTTTTGTTAGCACAGTTAACACAATTAGTAAGCAGCATTTCAGCATTTTGAGAGGTTCCTTCTGGACAACTCTTTGAATAGGTACTAGTATTACTATTCCAGATTAGGGAAATTGAGGCAGAGGGATTTAGGTAATGTATCCAAGGTCATTAAGAAAATGGCAGAGTTGGGACAAAAACTCAAGGCCACATGACTTTAAATCCATACGCTCAGGCAGTATGTACCTACATCACCCTCACACTAGCACACTCTTATGAAAAATGCACATTGGCCTTCACAAATAAGTAGTGCACAAATAAGAGTCTTGAATTTTTTTTTTCAACGTTTATTTATTTTTGGGACAGAGAGAGACAGAGCATGAACGGGGGAGGGGCAGAGAGAGAGGGAGACACAGAATCGGAAACAGGCTCCAGGCTCTGAGCCATCAGCCCAGAGCCCGACGCGGGGCTCGAACTCACGGACCGCGAGATCGTGACCTGGCTGAAGTCGGACGCTTAACCGACTGCGCCACCCAGGCGCCCCAAATAAGAGTCTTAAAAAGACTCACACTTTCACAATCAGAATCTAAAATATATTTATAGGATTTTTTTTCTCTTTATGCATTTCATTGTGAGGAATGCACTCATACACATTTACTTAGATTGTTATGATTGTGCCTCTGCCCTCCCATGTTATATATTAGTAGTATATATGACGTAAAGACCCCCCCTAACTAGTACCCTTCTTAAACCAAGAACTTGCTTTTTGAAGTAATCAATGGCCTTTCCTTTTAGTAGATGTCAGCATAGCAAAACGACCCAAGTCAGGAAGAGTGAGAAAAGGAGCTTACTAGTATAACCTTTCTCCCATAACTGCTATTTTATGCCCATCTGATATATTAACAATCCACAATAAAGTCCTACAATTTAATAATTGCAAACAGTTAACAATATTTTTTATTAAATCAGTGAAGCAAGAATTTGAATCAAATTGTGAGATAAAATTTAAGGACAAACAAACTTCAAACGATGGTTAAATGTTTAATCAAGGCGTTTCAGTGATGATATAAACGTCAAAACAAGAGACTTATGCACCAAAACCTTTAAAACATCAGGGTGTCTTATTATTTTTAATACTTTTCAAAAAAACATGTATTTTTTAATCAACAACTTCTATTACCTAACTTTATGGTTCATAAACTGTTATAGTTGTCAAAAGATCTACACATTTCTCTTTCTACCCAACTAATAAAAATAAATGAGAAAACAGAAGATATTTTTATTTTTGTGTGGGCTTATAATTGAAACTTTAAAAAACTTTTTTCTTCTACCTCCTTGTACAAATGCTATACTTGACATAGCACATTGTGATGGGCTATCCTCATGGGATAGCACGTGAATTTGGCATACACTGATTTATTTCAGATCAGAGCATTTTGCCCGAAAATAACTCAATCTTCTAACTTTACATTCTTCTATAGATCTAATACATCAAATGGGTTTTTTAAACGAATACAATAGTATTTATATTTCTACTAACAATTGACTTATGAATCTTTTGCATCCTTTCAATTTTTAGTCCCACAACAAACTTTAGGGAAGATGGAACAGACATTATTTTCTTAAATTTACACAGAAGGAAACTGAGGTTCAGTGAATTGCTTAATATGCCTTACCACGTGTTCTACTGCTTTTTCTAACATACCATGTAAGTTTCCAAAGGCAAGGTTTTATTTCTTTCTTAGAAGATATTCCTTTTGTCTACATTTTATGAAAAAAGAATTCTGTAATAACCAGAAAGAACCTGGTTTTAATAAATATTAATATATTCTCAGTATTACCTCTCACAACACCAGGTTTCAGAAATTTTTCAATAATCATGGTAGCTCATGATGCACCTAATGTGTGTTCTGAACAATGTACAGATGGAAATCCAACATTTAAACACATAGTCCCTATCTTCCTGTTGGCTTAGATTGCTGGACAACATGGTTTTAAAGCAGAGACTGTAGAAAATAATTCATTTGGCTCAATAATTGTACCCAAAGACATCTGTGTCACTACACAGTTTATACTGCATACATAATAAAATTATCTAAATGCATTAAACAATGCAGCATCTTTCATCAGGCAGTACAGACCTACTACGTGCAAGACAAAACCTATACTTGTCATGAAGTTATAAGGTCACTATAGGCTGGATGTAGAGGGAAAATTTATTTGGATAATGAAAACTTTGAGCTGGTTCTTCTTTATTTTCTTTAGATTTGCCTCCCAACTCATCTTTCAAATTATAAACCACTTCTGCCATCCCACCTCAGTTGGTGCATAGCTATGCTTGGCTCACTGAGGCAATGCTCTCATAATTCAGGAGGAAGCTCTCTCCATATCATGGAGAAAAATGATTAGTTGAACATTGTTCTCATGGTTAGCAAGTTACCTGGATAATGCCCTGGAACACCTAACTAAATAGCCCAAACTTATACAGAATTGGGGGAAAAACTTACTTTTTTTTTAATTTGAGAGATACAGAGCACATGAGTAGGGAAGAGAAGTAGAGGGGGAGAGAGGTGAGAGGGAGAAAGGAGGGAGGGAGGGAGGGAGAGAGAGAGAGAATCTTAGAAGCTTTGATGACAGCACAAAGACCAAAGTGGGGACTCAATCCCACAACCCTAGGATCATGACCTGAGCCAAAATTAAGAGTTGCACACTCAACTAGTTGAGCCCCCCAGGTGCC
Source organism: Leopardus geoffroyi (assembly GCF_018350155.1). Classification (NCBI taxonomy): domain Eukaryota; kingdom Metazoa; phylum Chordata; class Mammalia; order Carnivora; family Felidae; genus Leopardus; species Leopardus geoffroyi. The sequence continues at coordinate 61,144,928 of NC_059339.1, forward strand.
CTGAAAGAAAATTACTTTTGAAATAATTCCTTTATTTACATGATTGAAGCTCATAACTTTACTATAGATCTACTACACTATCAAAAGACTTTTTATCTTCCTGCAATCTGAGTTAGAATACAAAATCTTGTAATACAGTTCACTCAGTTATGGTATACATTATTATAATTGCGGTCCTTTTAGTTCATTTGAACCAAGTAGTTAAAATGCTCATTTGCTGAAAGAAATTTCTCATTCTGCTTTAATTGTCTGGCTTCTAAGTGCACAAGGACACTGCATAGAAGAAGAGCCACACTACATTGATATAGTTAGAAAACCTTTGTAATTATCTCAGTTTAAGGAATTCCTCCTCTAAACAGCTATGTATAAATAGTCACGTAGGAGAGAATGGCATCTGTTAAATTTCAAATATAGTGAAATAGTTCATGTGACTTTATCTTCAAATTAGACGATTTAAGAATTTCTGACATTTTCCAAGCCTCTGTGGCTTAAATCCTAATATGCTTTGAATGTCTCATGTCTCACCAGCCCAGATGATTGTTCTACCTTAACCACTTAATATGCATGCCTCAAAATAAGATTGTGATTATGTTCCTTCTCACTGGGCATTCTCCTCTCTTGGACTCACACATGGTTTGAGTGTTTCATTTTCAATATCACACAAACCCCTGAACCCTCATCAAAACTGTGAATATCCAACAGGTTTACTGGCATTTGCCTATAATCATTTTTCAAATGAACTGTCAGCACAGTCTTAATCTGTCTTTGGCTGCCCTAATTATTCCTACTTTACCTGCCAAGTCTTTCACTATTGGAAAAGTTTCGCTGAGATTTTATATTTATACATCAGTAATTATAAAAATGTGTATCAGGATAGGTTGCACAGCTAAACGTGTGGAAGACCTTATCTGAGCACCTTATCATGGAAGCAAGCCATAAAACCCCAAATACTGGATCTGAGTCTGTTGCCAAACATTCTACCTTTATCTCATTTGGGTGAAGAATTAAATATATGTAGCATCTACACTATTATAAAAGCAATTACAGTGATAATCAGTTATCCAGATGTTTTATTGATTTGATGCCCAAAGTCCAGATGTTTAGAAATATCTATGACTGGCATGATGGAAACGCATCCAAAGACTATTATTCCAGTCTGCTGAAAGGGATAATGCTATTCTCAGATAATCTGCTTTGCTAATAATGCTTTTATATACTTTCTAATAGTGCACAGTCCAAAAAACAAACAGAAATACATCAGTTTTGTAGTTGCTGCTGAAAGATTCTACTAGACATAACTTCATAATCATCCTATTAGATTATTTTTGATCTACTGGCCACCTTCAAAGGCCTAGAAAACAAAAGAGGAGGTAAGTAAAAGTGAAACAGCCTACACGTCATTGAAAAATACAAATTTCACAAATTAACTTAACTTTTGTTTTTATTTGTCTTCTAGTCCAGAATGACAATTTTTGTTCCAAGTACTCTGTAGCTATAATCTGTTCTTTTATAAATTATATTTTCCATGAAATTTTGCAAAGACAATGCAGGAAAAAGTTTATGAGTATCTCCTTGGAAGCTACAAATATTCCCATTGTGTCCTTGTTGAATAAAAAATTTAAAGTGCAGAATTGGCACTGGAAGATTGACTGGATTCTAAATGAACTTTCTGATAGCAATGTAAAACTAGAGGGAACAGAGCACCAGTAATAAAGGGAAATACAAGGCTAAGTATTGGAAAGTAATTAGCGAGCTCATCACTGACAACCCTTTGATGGCCTGAATTACTTCCAGAAAGATAAGAGTATATTGTTTAAAAAACAATTAAATCCCACACGCACATTCATAGAATTATTGCACATTCATATGCAAATAGAGAGGCCTGGATTCTTTGAACATACTAATATATATCAACAGGGAAGCATTATATTAGGCACTGTCATATTTGGGTGTGTAAAAGGCATCCATACTAAATATGTGCACTACAGACCTATGAATTTTAAGAGGTCCTTAGGAATTGTGGTTAAACTTTGCAATGTGGCTAAGGTCCACTGACAAACAGCATATCCATTAGATTTCTCAAGCAGTATTAAGTTATTTGTACTGACATCAGACACAAAAGAAGAAAGACAAATCTGTTATCAATTTTTTTCTTTCTTCAGGTTCATAGCCCTTATTTATGGATCAGTAGAGTTTATGTATATATGTTTAATAAGTAACACAATATCAAAAGCAAAAAGTGAAAACAGTCTAGGTCCTATGCACATAATTATAATGCATTAAACTACTATACTTTTTTCTTTTTGAATAATCTTAACTTCTCATCCTGGTAATCACTTCCCTTCATAATCCAGCATTCACTCATAATTGTGGTCCCCAAATAGCCTTTTCCTTCAACAAATCAATATATTTCAGTCCTCTAAACTCACATCTCTTCTATTTGTTTACACTATTCTTGTGTCTATGTAATTTATTCACTCTCTTTTCCTAAGTATTTATTTAAATTCAAGTTAGTTAACGTATAGTGTAGTATTGGTTTCCAGAGTAGAATCCAGTTAGTCACCACTTACATATAACACACAGTGCTCATCCCAACAAGTGCCTTAATTCCCATCACCCATTTAGCACATTCCCCTGACCCACCTCCCCTCCAGCAACCCTCACTTTGTTCTCTGTATTTAAGAGTCTCTTATGGTTTGCCTCCTTCTCTATTTTTATCTTGTTTTTCCTTCCCTTCCCCATGTTCATCTGTTTTGTTTCTTAAATTCCACATAAGTTAAAACATATGATATTTGTCTTTCTCTGACTGACTTATTTTGCTTAGCATAATACCCTCCAGTTTCATCCATGTTGTTGCAAATGGCAAGATTTGATTCTTTTTGATAGCTGAGAAGTATTCTATTACTGTATCTATCTCTATCTCTGTTTTTATCTATCTATATCTATATCTGCCACCTCTTCTTTATCCATTCTTCAGTCCATGGACATTTGGGCTCTTTCTATAATTCGGCTATTGTTGACAGCACTGCTGTAAACATTGGGGTACATGTGCCCCTTCAAATCAGCATCTTTGTGTCCTTTGGGTAAATACCTAGTAGCGCAATTGCTGATGTTTTTAAGCCCAATGTCAAGCTCTATCACTCAGCACCCCCACTGTTCACACATACCACATTCCTCACCGATTTAACCCCCATTGCTACTATTCTACTCCATGGGACAATGTTAAGTATTTTACTGGTTGCTTCTTTAATATTTTATTGTTATTTCAACCTCAACTTTTATTGAGCTGAGTGTGTGTATGCATGCAGGTGTGCACATGTGAACACATTATGCACCGCTCAAGTACTCATTAAGATTGTAAATGCTGGCAGTACAAACAGTATCTAATGATCGCTTTTTTGGTCTTCATAATTTCTAATCAAATGTCTTGTCCAAAATCATCTGTTCAATATTTGCCTGCATTTCATATATTCACAAATTGCTATACCTAAAAATGCATAACAAAGAACCAGTGAAAAATGCTAAAGAATATTTACAAATACATATTTTAATAAATGTTTAAAAATTTACTTTATCTCAACTAAATGATCATTATGGCCCCAGAAATTTTTGAATATTATATAAAAGTAATAAATGACCACAAAAATAAGAAAAGTCAGTACTATTTTGCATCAATTACCCTAATTTCCCAACTCTGGAAAGACTTTAGGATTGGGAAGGGAGCTCAGTGACCTTTTAAATCAGGTGAAGAATAGCTCTAGAAATGTGAAACCATCTGCCTGCTGCCCTGCATCTTGCTGGAAGCACCAGAGTTAGTACTAGAAACACAGCCTTGTTTTCAGTTCAAATGCTGCCCACTCCTCCAAGTGACTTGGAGTTTCTGACCCATCAGTACCATGGACTCTTGACTGTGCTATATAGTCAGTAACTTCAGCTTTGACCTAATCTGTTAAAGGAGAGTTCCCTTACTGCCCACGAATAAGCCTGAAACCTAAATTCTAGTTTTTTTTTTTTAATTTTTTTAACGTTTATTTATATTTGAGACGGAGAGAGACAGAGCATGAACGGGGGAGGGTCAGAGAGAGAGGAAGACACAGAATCTGCAACAGGCTCCAGGCTCTGAGCTGTCAGCACAGAGCCCGACGTGGGGTTCGAACTCACGGACCGCGAGATCATGACCTGAGCCGAAGTTGGCCGCTTAACCAACTGAGCCACCCAGGCGCCCCTAAATTCTAGTTTTTAAATTCTTAGGCAGACTGCAAAATTAACCAACAGCCCCTCTCTTGTCTCAATGCTGGTGTCACACAGATTTCTCCTGCCTAATATGGCTTTTCTTGAGTCTTTTATCTCTGTTTTGATTTCAGCTTTGCTTTTGTCCAAACTGCTTAAGTTTATGGATTATGCCTTTCTGTGTTTCAAAGCACCTAGGAGAGTGTTTGGGATAGTAGTGTCTTCGTAAATATTTTAACTGATTATAGCTAATTGTTTTATAAAAATACAAATATCCTTATATCATTGCCCAAACAGGAACGGAAGTTCCTTGAGTCTGATGCTTTTGGAGCCCTGCAGCATATCCACCTCTAATACTGGCTGAAGCCGCAGTGTTCCTATCTTCCACGGCAGAGAACTCCATGAGACAGTGAAAAGCAGCTCCAGGTGTACGAATGACTCTTATTGAAGACAGGTGTCTGATGATTGGCATCAAAGCCTTATGCCAGGAGCTCTCTTTCATGAGCCAGGTACTGCTGTACCCACAATGCCATGAGGTTGAGCAGGCCTTGCAGCAAATATATGATGAAAATGTGTCCAGAGGGCACAAACAGTCCACACTCTCTGTTGCAACTGTCATCTCTGCATCAACTCAAACTTACAACCTCTTGTGAGTTTTCCCCAAACCAGCCGATGGAGAAGAAAAAAATCCCAGGCCTAGATAAGAACTGTATCAGTTTGGTATGTTAATGCAAATGGCAACATAGTCACACATGACAGCAGTCCTAAAGGAATGGTGAGGGAAATCCTTCTAATGGGCAGAAATTCAAACATTAAAATTGGTTGGGCATTCTATGTGGAGGGAGATAGAACTGAAGGAAGGATATAGAGAAACTCCTGGGCAGTGGCATATGGTTTAGCACATCAGTAAGGGCCTGGAAGATGTAAGACTGTTAGATCAGAGAAAATGAGGGCTTGGGAAGAGGTATATGGATACAATTTTGGGACTGAGCACATGATAGGTCAATCCTTTCCCTTCACTTCATTGCCCATCAGGAAGCACCCACTGTGGTGGAGACTTCTAAACACCAGGTGAAAATGATGGCTCATCTCCTGGCTATTGGTTAGCCCTGTTTTCAGCCACTGCAGTGTTAGCTCGCTATACTCTCAGATGGACTACGAATGTTTTCAAAGATGGAGACTCTAATTATACCACATTTGGGCTCCATCACAGCAAGCTGATCCGAGCACCATTGCTACTGAATGCTCTCCTATCAGCAGGAGAGATATCCTAAGTCCTGGCCATAGTCCTTTCTCTTGAGAAGACCAGCAACCCACCTGACAAGTGATTACATCAGACTCCTCTGACCTGCTAGGGGGACAGAAGTGTGTTCCTACTATAATTTTTCTCTCCTCAGGTTGTGGATTTGCTTTCCTTGTAGGTAGTGTCTATGCTTTTGAGGTCTTTAAGAACTTATTTACTAAGGGTAAACCCTGCATGAAATTGCCTCCAAACAAGGGACCCATTTTACAATAAAAGTCCTACGATGGGTTTACCTCATAGCGTCATTATGAGGATCTGGGATAATTAAGTATGTCATCTAACCTTTAGTGACAACTCCTTAACATCTTGAGTTCTGGCAATAAGTATAATGACAGAAATTATTTATTGAGCTCTGCATCAAGGAATATTTTAAAAGTATAAAAGAGATATAAATGCAGTTAGTATATATAACTAAAGACCATGTAGCTAATAAATGTAAGAGCTGGATAAATACAGTATCTGATTTCAGAGCCTAATTTCTATGTACTGTGCCACATTATTCCTTCAAAATATTACATCACTAAATAGATAACACATCATAGCCAGCTATTTAATAATTGCCCAAATGTGAAGATGTATTTTCTTTGAGAGACTTTTAACAATAGAGTATTAATAATTATCTTAGATGAAACAATAGAAATTATTGCCTGTTGAGAGAAGACATGATGAAGTAATAAAATAAAAATTTAGTATAATTAGTTTATAAAAATGAACTAATAACAGTCTCAATGTCAGTGTTATAGGTCAAATCGTATCTATCTAAAAGTTTCAATTACATAAGTTAGGGGGCTATGGTTATTAGAACAAAAAATGGTAAATTAAAGTTAACTCAGAGAAAGGGTGTTGATGGGCCAGTCTCCCATTCAACTCAGTCATCTAGAATTTGATCATATATCCAGAAGTTACAGTTTATCTCTGAATGCACAAAAATGTAACTATAGAAACTGATAATGGAGCGCCTGGATGGCTCAGTCAGTGGAGCATCCTACTCTTGATTTCAGCTCAGGTCATGATCCCAGGATGGTAGGATTGAGCCCTGCATCAGGTCTTGAGCTCTGTGCTGGATGTGCAGCCTGCTTAGGATTCTCTCTCTCTCTCTCTCTCTCTCTCTCTCTCTCTCTCTCTCTCTCTCTCTTTCCCTTAGCCCCTTTCCCCATCCCTCTCCTCTCTTAAAAAAATTAAATAGATAGATAGATAGATAGATAAATAAATAAATAAATAAATAAATAAATAAATAAATAAATATGTCATTGTAAAGTATGGAAGATCCTATCTCTGTGAATTAGTTGAATGTGAAATTAGTCAATATATTAGAATCTATAAATAGGAGCTTTAAACCCTGAGAGGCCAATAAAAGTGTGGGAAAGATGAAGACTGCTGAGGCCATTTAGCAAGAAAATGATCTCAGAAACACTCCTGTTCTAAAGCACAATAAAATGTTTACACATATAATTATGACACATACAAGAAATAGCTCCCCTAGCCCCCATCAATAGTATGATCAGAGATGTGTGCAATGTAAGGATGTTTTGTTTTAATGTCTACATATGTTTAAAATAACTATTAAGAATTAAAGAATAAACTTCGGTTTTCTTAGAAATATGATTTTGAAATGCTCTTCCATCATTCTGAGAACATAAAGGAGCTATCTGACTTCACGAGCCCAGTTTTTACAGAAGTTTTTTAAAAAGACTGAAGAAACCACAGAAAAGGCCCTCAACAAATGCCACTACTCAGTTCTGCTTGCCATTATGTGGTTCAAGAAATTTTCTTTTTTCCCATTATAGAAGAATTTGACCAAGGCCATTAAACACAGTGGCCAAGCCAGTAGGTATGTGAAGAAGTATAATAAATTCATGTGTGGGTAAAAGTCAATATTCAATATAGGTCATATAGTATTGAGTATTTTTACTTTAGAAACCTGAATTCAAAGCTAAAGTAGTAAAGATGAAAATAAAATAGTGCTTCAGTGCCTTAAGACTTGAGTTGCTCCCAATTGGCTAGATCAGTTTTCCAGACCGTTTCAATTGTCTAACCTTTATTTTATATTTCAGGATACTGATCAATAGCGGCTCCCTCCCTTAACTAAATAAGCCTCACAAGGTGAAAAAAAGTCACTAAATTAATATTTATTTTGTAACATAAAAGAGCCAGTGCTATCTACAAACAGTATAATTAATTGGGATTAATTTCATGTGCAAATTTTGTCATTGCAGGTGTTGATGGAGTAATACATCAAAGAGACTTCACCTCTGTAAAAATCAATGCTAACATAACCTTGATTACTGTTCTTGTGGATGTCACATATAACACTAATCAGTCATGGTTTGTAGCAAACATCTTAGAGAACAAATATAATTTGCTTTTTTATTGGCATATTTCAAGATAAGAGATAATATGCATTCATGGGCCAAGCAATTCTTTAAAAGAATACAATCTCCTAAGGGAAGCAGTGGAGACAGTGTTGGTGCATGTGGGAATGGTTGAGAAGAAAATTACAAGAGTGTAAAAAAAATTTTTTTTTCACATTGATATGGAAACTACTGATTCTGTTTGGGGAATAGAGGCTTCCCAGGACACTTACAGAAAAGCCAGAGAGCTTCAATTCTATAAAAGAACAACGTTTTGTAGTACCCAAAGGAAAAAATAACCTAACTTTATTGTAACAGGCTTCATATAATCCTTATCTCTACCTCTCCTAGATATCACAGACCTTCCACTGTTAACAATTATGAACACAAAGGAGCAAGTGGAGGGTAAACTTTCAGTTGGTTTTATCTTGAGTTGACCTTTAATGATTCACTGTGTAGTAAACCTTATAACTGCAATGCCACCTTTCAGATTTGTAGATTCAAAAATTTCCTCAATGGGGCACCTGGGTGGCTCAGTCAGTTAAGTGTCCCACTTTGGCTCAGGTCATGGTCTCATGGTTCATGGGTTCAAGCCCCACATCGGTCTCTGTGTTGACAGCTCGGAGCTTGGAGCCTGCTTCAGATTCTGTGTCTCCCTCTCTCTCTGCCTCTCCCCAACTCATGCTCTGTCTCTCTCTTAAAAATAAATAAACATAAACTTTTTTTTTTTAATTTCCTCCATATAGGTAGTCATCATTTCAGCTTTTGTCATTATCAACATTAAGAGAATCATCAAAGCTAGAACTATCATGCTGGCCAATCAATTAGCATGTACTAAAAACCTATTGGCACAAATTACATTAAAATTAACAATTATATTAAAGTTAGTAATACTCATAGAGGAAACCTGATGTTGAGAGATGACATATGCAAGATGGTATATGACAGATTTCATTTAAATAAAAGTGAAAGATTTTATTTAAAAAAAGACTGTTGCAGCTTGAAAATGGCATATATGACTTTATAGATCTTAAGTTATCCTTTTTTTTTTAAGTTATCCTTTATAAAAGAGATTTCTGTGAGCACAGAAGAGTTAAGGGCAAGGTGTAGTGGTAGAGGTATACGTGCAGGCATTCGAGAGAGAGGATAAAACAAAAACTTTTAAAGATGAGAATGAAGTTGTTGCATCGATCTTCTTTTCCATTCTCTCATCCCTTCCAGACTTGTTTTATTCCATATGTTTTCACATAATTTGACATTTAGAAGGCCAAGTTTCTAATTTTAGCAATTAGACTAGTGCTAAAATAGCATGTTAGAAAAAAAACAAATGCTTTAGAGGAAGCAATCATATTAAATGTCTTTAACAACAGAAGCCTTAAATGCCCTTTGGTTTTTACTTTTGCCACCAATAATAGAGGCAGCAAAAACGCAGTGATATTTGCAACAATCACCTTATAAGTCACCTTCCTCCATCTGAAACTATTCCTGTCTGATCCCATAAATATATGAAATAAACTACTTCTATAGCCTCAATCTTGACTCAGGAAAAATTGTGTTTGGACTTGGTCTTTCTAGTATTAAAACTAATCTTTTGCTTTGAGTTTATGCTTGACTAGTCCCTCTGGTTCTTATATTCTAGTGTGTGTTTAGTACAATCTCCATCTAATGCAGATTTTGTTAAATTCCAAGCCCATCCACATGGCAGGAAACTTGGGGTGGGCAGCACAACTGGGAGACAGGGGACACTCAGAGAAGGCACCACAAAGTGTCCTAATAATCTAGCTTTTGTTACAGAAAATTTTAATGCTTCCCCTTCAAATTTGAAAACATATGAATAGATTTTGAGGGTAAAGGATAAAGAATATTATTCCTTTAATTTTGCTTATCTTTTATAACCTTCATTTACTTTTTCTCCTCTTCCCCTTGTCTTTCTCTTGTTTTACCATTTCCCAGGACACCAGTTTCCTTTGCAACTTTCCTTGTCATCCTCTGACAATTTTTTCAACAACTTTCGTAGAAAAAAATGGTATGGGAAAATACAATGCTATAAATTAAGTTTTGCTGTATGAAATTTTCCAAAGTATAGAAGACATGCCATACTTATATTTATAAAACTTTGTGTTCTTAAAAACCTTGGTCATTTCACAGATCAGACTTCAGAATATGGAAAATCAAAGTTAATAATGATCCTATATAATATACATTTTTTTAAATAAGACTTTTTTATTCTTCCCAAATCAATCACTGTCTCTTAGAGTTATAATTATGTCAAGAGCAGTGGTTTCTTCCCTGCCAAGTAGTTTATACCCAATTTCTCTATAATATCCTAAAACTGTTCTGCATTTGGGCCTCTACACAGGGATTAACTTAATGAAGTTTGTAAATCTAGGAAAATCAGATTTAAACCACTATTTGGGCAATTCTCTTGAGGCTCAAATATAAACACTATTTGTCATGAAATTTCTCAGTTATTTGTGACCCTTAAAGAGAAAGACTGTAGAGTGGGGAAATATCCTTAAGGCAAAACATTTTTAAATGCCAAGATTAGTCTTCCCAATTTCAGTATTCCACGAGATCTTGGTGTGAAAAATTCTTACTATCTGTTAGGTCTTTGGTAATTTTGAATTTTCAGAAAAAAAATTTTTTTTAGTTGTCTCTAACAGGATGATAGATTTAAACCAGGATTTATCATCAATAATATTAAATGTAAATGAATCAACTAATCCAGTTAAAAGACAAATACTGTCAGAAAAAAACCCTATATATTTATAGGGCACACATTTAAAATATAACAATATCAAAAGTGTAGGGAAAAATATACAATGCAAACACCACGTAAAAGAAATCTTTTTTCACGTAAAATTATATTAATATCAGAAAAAATAAGCTTTAAGAGAAAAAAATGAAATGGAAGCATCACTTCAACAGGAAGATAGAGTCTAAATTTGTTTGTGTCAGATGTCATGGCCTCAAAAAATTCAAATACAATTGATAAAACTATTACAGAAATAATCAAGTCCACAATCACAGTGAGAGATTTAAGCACACATTTCAGAGTCATATACATCTAAAAGTCAAAACACCATTAAGTAAAAATGTGGAAGATTAGATAAATATGATTGGTCACATATATAGAAAAGAGATACCAACAAATACATTTCCATCTTTTTCTAGCAGTCATGAAGTTTACAAAAATTATTATATACTGACCAAACAATTATTCTTAATAAATTATGTGTGATCAACTTGCTATGAGGCATACAAGCTAGAAAGAAAAACCAAAAGATTATACTGAAAAAATATATGTTTAAAATTAAGGAATATTCTTTTAAATAATTCATGAGACAATAAAGAAATTACAAGTCAATTTAGGAAATATCTTAAACTAATGACAACAGAAAATGCTGCATTAAAAAAATGTGGGAAGCCACAAAAGTGGTGCTTATGTGAACATCTATAACCTTAACTGTTTACATGGAAAAGAAACTAAAATATCACAAGTCAAGCACCTACAAAGTTTGAAAAAGAAAATCAAAATAAACCCAACAAGATAGAATGGAGAAAATAATAAAAGTAAGGATAGTATTTTTTTCTATCTGTGTATCCATTATCTACAATGCCAACAATTTATTACTTGAAAACACTGATAAAATTAGTAACCTTCTCAAATATCTGATCTGATCCAAGAATATAAATAAACAGCACCAGTCATGATTGTGTATCTGACACATAAGTACAATAATTAGAAAACATAGGTAAATGGACATGTTTTTAGAAAAGTGTAACTTATAAACCTGATCCAAGAAGAAATAGAAAGTTGGTAACTGTTAATTAAATTGGATTAATAAATAGAAAAATTTTCGTAATTAAAACTACAAAACTGAAGAGACCCATCAGCAAATTCCACTAAATATTTGAGAAAGAAATAATACCTGGCTTTCACAGAATCTATAAGAAAAAAAGAAAAACAAAATGAAAACTCTATGGCTTATTTTATGAGCCTATCAAAGCACAAATCCTAAGCCTCATAAGAATGAAGAAAACTATAGGCCAATTTCCCACATAAACATAGAGGTAAAAATCCTAAACAAAGTATTAACAGACTTACTATAAAAATAAAGAAGAAAATTAAGTAATAAACAAGTTATGTTTATTTTATGAATGCAAGGCTGGTTTGATATTTAAAATTTAATCAAAATTCACATTTAACAGGTTAAAGGAGAAAGTATCTATTATCATAATAATAGTTACAGAAATGTATTTAATAAAATTCAATATCTACCTATAAAATGTCTTAACCTAATTCCTTTATCTGCTGTCAGGTGTCAAATTAAAAAACAAATGTCATGCTAGCTGGTGATATATTAAAACCTTTTCTCCTGATATTAGAAATGGTACAGGAATACATATTATCGCTACCTTCATTCCAAATTATGCTGAGGTTCCTACCTAGATGAGTAATCCAAGATAAACCAATAAAAAGAATACTGGAAAAATATAACTGAAATTATCATTTTTATGAATAATATGGTTGTGGACAAAAACTCCAAAAGAATCTACAAATTATTAGAATTAATTGTAAAAATTTCAACAAAGTTGTTTAATATAGTTAATATAAAAAACCCAATGATTTTCTATTCAGTAACAACCAAACATCTTTTCTCAAAATATAAGATTTACAACATAGTATATAGGAATACACATATAATCGTATTAATATTCACGTATATTTATATATGAAATCTAAGCAGAAAAGTAGAAATTATTGACATAAATAAAGAGATCAAATACACTGAAAGATATGCCATGTAGATGAGTTAACAGATACAATATTGTAAAGATGTTAATTCTCTCAAACTGATCTTTAGATTAACTGGCATCTCACACAAAATCCCAAACTATATTTTATGCAGCATGAAATCTGTTATTAATAGTCATATGGAAATGCAAGAACCAAGAATAGCCAAGAAACTCTTGAAGATGAGATATAAAGTAGGACTTACTCCCCTGAAATCAAGTCAGATTGTATAGGTAGGTAACTAGAAGAATATAATTAATGTAAGGATATTCTAATATAGCAATGGGCCAGAAAGAAACCCATATTTACAAGGACACTTGATTAGTGACAAAGTGAAACTCTAGGGAGTAAAAAAAAGAAATATAGGTAATTGTTGTTAATGATGTTCGGACAATTGATTTTCTATTTGGTACACAATGAAATTTAATCTCTGCCTTACAATGAAACAAAAATTAATTCCAAGTGAATTGTAAAATTCAATGTAAACGCTCAAAATTAAAAAATAAAATAAAATAATGCTTCCAGAAGGTAATACAGAAAAAAAATTTCTAAACAAGTTACAAAAACACTAAAAATAATTAAGGACATTTTTCATCAAAGGAACACTAGTGAGAAAATAAAAAGCAGGCTGAAGAGTAGAAGATTCTGCTACACATAAAACCAACAAATGGATCACATGATATTGAAATTATATATATAAAAAAACATATGATAGAGATAAATGAGAGGGACACAGAGAAACTTCTATAATTCAAGAAGGAAAAGATATCCAATCCTGTCTTAAAAACGTGTAGGTAACAATCCTTCACAACAAGAAGATCTCCAAAGAACCAAAAAGCACATGAAAAGGTGCTAAGCCTCACTAGTAATCACAAAAATGAAATCAGTACCCAACAGAAAGACTAAAATGAAACAGATTGAGATATGAAGTGTTGGCAATCATTAACCTTTAGTAGGTCTTATATTCTATTTCCGGGCATTTAAGTTTTACAAACACTGGGAAAGTCTTAGCAATACTCTGTTAAACATACACATATAACACATGATAAATAGTAAATAGAACATAACATTCTTATGTATATTTCCCCTAAAATATGTGTACATGCATACCAGCAGCCATATACAAAATATTCCTAAGAGTTTGAAATAGCCCAAACAACTCCATGTCCACATTAGAAGACTGAATGCACAGATTGTGGTATAGTCAAACAATGGAATACCATAAAGCAAAAGTGAACAGGCTATAGTGACATAAATCAATGCAGATGTCTCTAATAAACCAGGAAAAAGTAACCTAGAGAGTTTACAGGTGGATACCAACAATAGAGAACTCTAAAAGAAAACACGGAAACAATACCAGGAAGATCAAAATCATCTTTAGCTTTACTTTAAGGAAAGGGAGAACAACTCAGAAATATTTGCTCTCGGAAAGTCACGTGGGGGCTTCTGGAGTGATGGAAACTTTGCATTTCTTGACCTACTTATGTTTGCTTCATAATAATCTATTAAGCTATAACTTTATGTTTTATACCCTTTCAGTATGTGTTACATTTCACAATAAAAACAAAAGACTTTTTCTGATATGCCTTAATCTCATATCCAAGCATGGATAACTATGTACATCTAGGGACAAATGACTGTCAGGGAGACATTCAAATGCTTTATGAAAAATTTATACATTCATCAACCTGCTGACACTTGTATCACTGACTAATAGATATACCTGCTATTGAACACATTTATTTAATTAGACTTCCTGCTCCCATGCTGTAACATGTCAGACACATCAATTATTTGTTTCTGCAAAAGTCTTGGTAACAAGGTTGGAAATGCATTTAACTGTTGTGCAGAAATCCGAGATCCAGAAATTAGTATGTGGGTTTCTGCTGCTGTAACACCAAGTTGTTTTTCAACCTCCATTTGCAAGGCTGCTTCCCTTGAGACCTGATTGGGTTATATCTTATCATTCAAGCTGGCCCTCAGCAAAATATTAATGCAGCAGACGGCCCTTGACATCATCTGCTTCTTCTGTGTCCCCTTAATTCCTTCTAGTCCTGTGATATTTCTTATGCACTTGAGGCTACTAGGAGAGAAGATGACAGACTCACAATTTAGGATGAAAGACTAAAGTGCACAATTTTCTACTTATGTCTGTATATTAAAAGAAGTCAAAATAGGGCTGTTCATGCAAAGATGACTTCTTTATGGAAGAATTTCTGGCACTTTGATCATCACTGGTCTCATTCAAGTGAGCTTCTATTTCACCTATGCCTAAAACTAGTCCTCATAAATTTAGAATTGAAAGAGGTAGTCTGAATTACCTATTCCAAGTATATACTTTATATATGGCAAAACAAAGTCAGAGAACCTAATTAAACATTGGGAAGGTAGGAAAGCAGAATTAGACACAATTATTCCAGTTTAAAGTTTTCTTATTGTTTTATGGGCTTATAATTCTGAAAAAGTAGATTACATTAGAAATATGAAAGGAATATATTAAGTGACATCTGTTTATTAATAACTGTACTCAACAAGATATCTAAATATCTAATATCTAAAAGATACTTAAAAATAATTTTCTACTCTTCTCAAAAACCCTGATTTTACAGATGAAGAAATGTTTTCAAAACAGTTAAATTACAACTTGCTGAAAGTCAAATAGCTGGTAAATGGCAGAGTCAGAATTCCATTTAGGTGGGTTTGACAGCAATATTCATGTTCTTTTCACATACTAGGCTTTCCCTCCATATTTTACTCCTGATCTCACATGCTAATCTACCTGTCAGTTCTCTTATATCTAAATACAAATCCTAAAAGTCTTTATCCTGATTCGATTTTCCTGGAAACCCCAGCCCTCTCACTTAATTTAAGGGTCTTATCTAATAAGCCATTTTAGTTCCCAAACAACTTCCCCTAGTGATTGACAACACTGAAGCCCAGTAAACAATTTAGCATGTAGTAGTATAGATACACCAGAAACTTGGGTCAGTTCCCTGAAAACCATTCATGTTAGTTCCTTTCTCCAAAGAGAGAGATGTTGTGATACAAAATATATAACCACAAAATGGCTCTTGATTATTTATCTCTACTGGGCATGGAACTTTTATGGCTGTTGTACCTAGAATTTGCCCTGACAAAGTGAAGGAAAAAAATTCTTGATAGACCTCTGACTTTGTATGCTGTGGACATTTCTATTTAGGAAGTGTTTGCACTAGGAAAACTAGCCACTTCTGTTAAGCCAGACATTTACAGATATTTGGTTCCCCTGGCTCTTGTACCACCCTTCAAACCAGAAGGGACACAACAGAGAGGGTTAAAGGCATTTGGTAGCATAATTATTGCATTTGCTTGAGAAAAATATAAATGGGCATGGATTTTCAGGTGATACATCTATGCTAACCTTATCAGTTGCTTTCTGGACTTTGAAACTATATTCTTTACATAAAGGTTTGTGATTATAAACTCTTCCCCAATAGATTATTTTACTTTTATTGTAATACTCTCTGCTTTTGGTAAGTTTTTGTATGTTATTCCTGTTCTTAAAGTTACTCACCAGCTTTTGGAGGTTAACTATTTATCTGGTTATATCTAAACTAAATACAAATAAATATATCACTTTGTTCATCCTCCTCTGGAGGGAGATAAGGCCTTAGATTTCTACACTTCCTACCTGATCCCTCTCTCTTCCTTGTGACTGATTCCTCAACATCAAATCTTCCCCCCAGTGAATAAGTCTATGCAAATTATAAATAGCTCCTTTCTCCCCTCCAGGTTTGGTAATGGGAATGTGCTCTAATCTTGGTCAATGGATCATAAGGGAAGTCTACCTGGGGCTTCTCGAAAATTTATCCTTACAACATTTTTTGTGTTTTTTTTTTCCCTAATAAGCAAGCACAGAATAGATCCATTTATTCCTGTGAGACTAGTTATTCCTGTATATCATTTATGGAACTGCTACAGTTAATTTATAGCTCCAAAGTTAACTTGCAAATTCAGGTCACACCTGAAGTCACAACAATATATTGGGCCCTTGCTAATATCACTTAGCCACTGACTTACTAACCGAGAGCCTACTTTACCTCTTGATTTCTATTAGTCATGTTTATAACAATTTAAACCATTTCAGATTTGTTTCTTGAAACCAAATGCATCCAAAATATATAAATATCAGAGTAGTTTTGTTTCCTTCTCTCTTCCACTCTCTCTTCTCTATAGGGCAATACCTATTTAGATTTAAAGTCTTTTTACTGAAAAGAAAAATACAAATGCAAAAATGTAAAGTAGAATCTTTATTAGATTTTCAGGGAAGGTCTATGTATGATAAAACTGATTCTGCCTTCTCCTGAGAATGTTTTTATTTCCCTTTCACTCCTGAATGATAGTGTAACCACCTATATCATTCTGGATTGGCAATGCTTTCTCTCAGTTTCTTGACTATATAATTTTATTTTCTTCTTACATATACCATTGCTTTTGAGGTCTAAGGTCAGTCCAACTATTAGCCCTGAGCAGTTATTTTTCTCATTAAATCTTCTTTGGTTACATTTAAGACATTCATTTTATCTTCGATGTTTTTCTAATTTCACCATTATGAGTTTAGGTGTATAATTGTTTATTTTTATGGCATAAGAAAATTTATTATTGTCGTATTTTCACCATCAAAACTTAGGATCTCGGTTTCCTTCTTGCCTTTGTATGAGGCCAAAAGCGAGACACTGGCTACTTTGACAATCTTAAAGCAAACCGTGGGAACATCACCAACAGCATGACCTTTGAGAGCAAATCCAACAACCAGAACTTCATCATTTTCCTCAATAAAATTCAAACAGTCATCATTGGGTAAAATGGTCGTGACTTTTTTTTTGTTTGCCATTCTTGATCAGCTGGACCTGCCACACTTTCTGATGGCAGAATTTGGCTGGTTGGCTTCTACTCCTACTTTTTTCCACCACAGTAATTCCCTTTGCCCAAGAAGCACCTCCAAAAGTTTGGCTTCAGAGCTGCGCCTTAAGTGGGCCTTCTTGTGCTGTTAGCCATGCCACCTCTGATCTTGTCAGTGGCTACCGAGTTTCTAGGCAATATGAAGACCGTGACACTTGCCCATCCTGTCAGCACCACAGGCATCAGCAACAGAGCGAATTTATGTATGTGTGTATGCATGTATGTATATTCATTTTTGAGACAGAGAGAGAGAGACAAAGCATGAATGGGGGATGGGCAGAGAGAGAGGGAGACACAGAAACTGCAGCAGGCTCCAGGCTCTGAGCTGACTTGAGACGAAACTGGATGCTTCACTGACTGAGCCACCCAGGTGCCCCAAGAGTGGATTTATTTTTATTTATACTTCTTAAGACACTAGGATTCTCCTTCAAGTTGAAGACTTATAACTTTCTTAAATTCTAGAAAACTGCCTGCCATTATCCTTTTATCACTTCATTTTCCTCATTCTGTCCTTTAGTAGTCATTAAATTTAAGTTGGCCCTTTTTATTCCATTCTCTACATCTCTTAATTTCTTCCTCATGTATTCATTCTCTTTATCGTTCTGAGATGCGTTATGGATACCCTCAAATCTATCTTTTAATATACTATGCCTTGCTTTATGTATGTGTAATCCACTACCAGTTTATTTTAAAAATCATCTTCTTCAATTTTTTGAAGAATATGGCATTTATTTTCATAAAATGCTCTATTTAATGTTGCTCTTTGTGAGTACATTTTGTCTTTTTTTTAAAGTACTTGTTGATACCATATTGTGGTTTCTGACAGCTAGGTCATCTTTGGTAGGAACATTGTTGTATGGAGACTCGTAAGTCTGACATCCAGAAGCCTTTTATGCTGCATAGCTTACTTTCTCTCTCTAGACACTTATGAGTTACACTAAAGTGGGTCAGGTTTCTTATTAACTTATCAACACAAGCTTTGTGCCAAGGTCAGTAGTATGGATTCAGATCCTACCCTCTCACCTGAAGCAGGTTTGGTTTTCTAATTGTAAATGCACGAATCTTTTCCTACTCACAGCCCCGGGCATCTATTTTTCAGCCAATCCTGGGCCAGGAGATACAGTCTTTCAAGAACGTGACTTAATAACCATGAATCCAGCTATACTTATTTCCTTAGTGATTTCATCCTGTCTGGTGGATTTAAATATTATCTATACACTGACGATTTTCCAATTTACATCTTTAACCCAGACATCTCCCATCAAATTCAGACTCATGTATCTAACTGTCTACCTGACAGCTACTTAGTTTTCTAATAGCCATCTTAACCTTAGCATATCCTTTGACTGAGTTCTGATTTTTCTGACAAAAATGGCATTCTCCACAATCTTCCTCATGTCAGCTAATGACTTCATCCTTCCACTATCAAAGCAAAAAATTTGGTGTCATCTTTGACTTTTTTCTAACCATCTCACACACACACAATCTGTCAGCAAATACTAGTGACTTCACCTTAAAGTAATAGCCAGGCTATTCTTATCACCTCTTTGTTACCAGTCTGATCTAATACACCATCATCTCTTGTTTGGATGATTACCACAGAATTAAACTTCTCACTTTTCACCCCTACCTCCCTTAAAAGTATCCATTAAATCTGGCCACTCATTAACACTCAACTTTACAATTTCCTTGTATTTTCTTGCAATATTACAACCATAATGGTCACCTTACTGTTCTTGTATTTTCCTGACTGAGGGCTTTTGTAATTGTGGTTTCACCTGCATGGGCATACGCATGGATATGTCTTTCAGGTCTTGACTTGTCTCCTTCCAGTCTTTACTCAAAGACATTTTATTAGTAAACACTTCTCAAATGACTCCATTTAGACTTGCATAAATACCATATTCCTTGTATCTCTTACCTGTTAATTTTTCCACATCATCTACTACAATCTAATGTATACTCCCTTACATTATTTTTCCCCTCCCCTCCATACACAATGCAAGGTACGCAACGTTTTGCTTTCTTCCCTTTTTTTCACTGTTATCCTACCAGTTTCTAACACACAGTAGACCCTCAATCATTATTTTTCCAATGGGTGAATGAAAACAAAAAACAAAACAAAAACAAAAAACAAAAAAGGAGGCATACAGACCTTTGTGTTTGCACCATGATTCAGGGAACTCAGTTCTTATCCATTCAATATATGACCTTAGGCTTTTTCTCAGGACCCTTAGGAGTATAAAGATCTCACTTCTTAAATGTATGTCAGGTTTAATTTCCCCATTTTAATCTCATTCAGACCCCTGTATCCACTTGGGATCCCTTTGCCATATTCAGAACTTGTGTTTGGAGTAGGAAAAGGGAGGTTTCTTATATCAGTTCAGTCTGCCATAGTGACAAGTCTTGGTGTTCTGTTTGTGAGAACATATTCAGAGATTGAAAATTACCTGGATGTTAAACATTACATGGATGATTGCTTAACCAACACTCAATTGTCACAGAGATGGTCTTTACAGATATTATGTCTTGAGGTATAAACAATAGGCACAAACTAATCAAATGTGATTTCCTGAAAAAATTGTACCTGGCTTCTTCAAATTGTCAGTCAATTCTGACATCTTTTTTGCCACACTAAGCTCCATTTACCATTCTCTGGCTCACAAGAGAGAGGTTTTTTACTCGTAAAACTCAGTGAAATATTCGAGTCAATTAAAAAAAATACAAATGTGTTAAATAACTAAATTTGCAGACTCAAAAATGCCATGAAATTAAAGGCTATCTAAGCCAACCATCACAGCAGCATGAATTCTCTCAACCTAATTGTAAAGTGAGTATATTTTTTATAAGAAAAGATTCATTTAATTCTATCAAATTATCAATTTATTGTAAAATTCAAGAATAAAAGAAGTGGGCTACATTTCAACTAATTGGATATAGTAGGCAAAAGGAGAGTGTAAATATCTTCAAGCAGCCAACTTTAATCTGTATTCTAGAATTTCTCCAAAGCCTAGAATTCTATATTTAAATAGTAAACACAAAACCACCAACAGAAATGACTTTCCTCATATACATAGCTTAGTCATGTTTTTTTCTTATGTTTTCATTCAATGCTTGACCAGAAAAATCCTTCAAGAACATTCACCATAAAACCCAATCCATGACACTCCCCCTTCTTTAAATTCCTAGAGCAATTGATCATTACTAACCTGACACCTAAATATGTACTGCTTTATGTTGTGATTGTTATTTGGTGTGGTTTTCTAGTTTAGTTTAATGGTATACAAAACATACAGTCCTTGTCTCTTCCAACTTTATTTTAAGCTTCTTTAGGAGAGGGACAAAATTTTTTTTTCCTCTCAAAAATATTTTGGTACACCTACTATGTATAGAAAGCATCTTTCTCCTTTTTTAAAGAATAATTTACCCCCAATTTTTATTTCCACAGAGCATCAAGCCCAGAAAATTCATTTTTAACCAGCTTGAAATCAATTACTTTATTCTCCTGGTATTTGAACTAGTGCTAATTTTCGAAAGCTGGAGTAAAGTTGTTGAAGACTTAGGAGTGGGATTTCGCAAAACGAATGTTTGCATCATGTGTATAACCAAAACAGATGATATGAATCAGCAGGGGATAAATGAGATTCCAAAATCAGCAGATAACTTCATTTTAGCATTCATTCTGTTTTTGCATTAGCAACATGAACAACATCCAATTTATTTTCTCAACATTGCACAACAGCATCAAATACACATTCCGGCATTCACTGTGTTTGTATCTGTGTTCACATCTGAACCTGGAACTATTCCATACCTTATTGCATTTCTTCTGAATACATTCAGCTTGGGGATTTCATGGTGAGCAAAGAGCTCTCAGAACATAAGTTGCAATATGTTGCTTTTAGCAATTCAACATATTCATTCGTTGGAACTTCCATCTTTTTGCGTTTATTTTCCCACCAACATGTGCATATACATCAACACATTTGCATAAAGTATTCAAAGAACAAACATATAGGTTTGCTTTTTCTCCCAAGAACTTTGTAAAGTTGCCAATAGGGCATCTTTCCCGGTTGGTCAAATTTCCTTTCAGTGTTATGAAGTGTAGGATATTTTAGCGCTTCAGGTACTCTGCTGGAAATGTGTCCTCTTCAGTCACAGCCCTACTGTCAGGCTGAGGGGCAAATCAAATTGACCTGTCAAGGAACAGGAACTGCTTGTGATTGAATTATTTCATTTCAAACCAAAGTGGCTTTTTTTTTTTTTGAGTTAGTGGGTACTCACAACTGAATTTGTTTTCCAGTGAAAACTTATTTTCCTCGTCATATGACTACAACAATAAAATAGATAACCCCTTCATGCCACAGGGTTCAAAAAATTTAACACTGAGTGTTTTGAGGTTCACTTCTCTGACTGATGTGAACAATGCTGCATTTAAGTTAGTGAAGTATAGGCACAGAAGCAAAAAGCTAACAATGTTAGCCTATTGTTTCCTCTCCCACCCAAGCAAATACCTCACCCCCCGCCCCCCCCCCCCCTGCTTCTTTTTCTGCTACAAGCTCACCTAGGTAGTAAATTCTATTTCTTCCACAGCCCTTAATTCAGAGCTCTGGTCTGTTCTTCTTGGTCCAAGGCCAAAGCCTTCCTGCCAGCTCTTTGTCAATTCTCAGTTTAGTCCCACTGATTTTCAGATTCTTATCTCTTATCTGTGTGTCCTGTTCAAGGTCACTGACAGCTTTGCAGAGTGGTTATAGATTTTATTTGCTGTTTAGAGTTTCTTTGACTAAAGTTGCCAGGGAGGAGCAATGAGAATTTCTTTTCTTTTCTTTTTTCCAGCACAAAATAGAAATTTTACTTGCTGCTCTATATTAAAATATACATCCAGCAAATAAGGTGTAATTTGATTTTTTAAATGATTATTCTTTTTGTTGTTGTTGTCGTTTTAAATATGAAATTTATTGTCAAATTGGTTTCCATACAACACCCAGTGCTCATTCCAACAGGTGCCCTCCTGAATACTCATCACCCACCCTCCCCTCCCCCCCACCCCCCCATCAACCCTCAGTTTATTCTCAGTTTTTAAGAGTCTCTTATGGTTTGGCTCCCTCCCTCTCTACCTTTTTTTTCTCCCCTTTCCCTCCCCCCTGGTCTTCTGTTAAGTTTCTCAGGATCCACATATGAGTGAAACCATATGGTATCTGTCTTTCTCTGCCTGACTTATTTCACTTTGTCTGGATACATTTAACAACTTCTACGAAACAGACAATTCCTTGGGATACAAAAATTTCCAAATTCAATATAAAAGAAATAAAAAATTTGAAGTCTTATACCTATTAGAGAAACCAGATCTGTAATTTAAAATGTCCCTCAAAGAAAACACCAGCCCAGATTATCTTACTGGGGAATTCAACGAAGCATTTAAGGAAGAAATAATACTATTATTCACAAACTTTCTCATGATTTGAAGAAAGAAATTATCTTTCATTTTGTTTGATCCTAACTAATATCAAAACTTGAAAAAGAATCTTAAGAAAATTACACATCCTAATTCCCCCTCAATTGTAGGTCTTATTGAAATAAAATTGCTTTCTTTAAAAAGTAATCAAAATTATACATTTAAAAAGTATTACAATATATACAAGTTTCTGTGTGTGTATGCATGTGTATGTATGGTATATAATCACAAATATTTATTTTTTCTCTTAGAAAATTCACTCTATGAGTTACATATAACTATCCATATTGCTTAGTTTAGTTATATTTAAAGCAAAATTCATCAAAAGCTTTTTATCAACTGAGATTTTTAATGACTTTCAAAATAAAATTGTTCATACTCCTTTGCCCTATCATGATCCATAGGCCCAATATAAAAATATCATAAGCTAAGTTAAAATATGCATAAATTAATTCTAGAAGTCTTTTCTCCATGTCTTTAAGATAGGTAATATTTTTTCCTAGGCCTCTGAATAGTCTTGTAAAATTAAAGTGTTAAAATAATTATCACAGCTCAAAAATACAGGTGTACTAGAGGATTTATAAATGACCATTTGAAGAAAGACCAACTTTATTTATTGTCACTTGACAACCATTGAACACATTTTCTGTTGTCCCTGGCAAGTAGAGGTCTAGCGAAGAACAAGCCTGAAATGAATATGGCATTTACACATGCTTATCTGGACAGATATAATTGTTAAAAGACGCTTGCTGGATTTGGACATCTATTCAGAATAATAAAAAAGCGGAAAATCCCATTAAATATGAATACTTCTGAGAATCTACAGTCATGGTATAAAATTGTACTGGTAGAATAATCAATATCCTTCAAGATATCCTTCAGTGAGAGAAGGTAGGGTTGGTATCTGGTTTGAGGGATATTTTAGAATGCAAAAAATATACACATTTCTGAAACACTTTTCTAAAATTCACCATAGTTTCAGCCATGGATGTAGAGAACTAGCCATAACACTCCCCCTTAGGATTCCTGTTGAGAAGTTCTATGAATACCTACGGACAGTCCCACCTGCACTTCTAGAAGCTATGGTCAGAACATACTTCTCCTGTGTGATGTCATGACTTTTGTCAGATGAAAATGTGGAAGTTCATATATGATGCATCACACACAATACTGGAGGCATTGCTATCTTTTAGTTTCCTTTCATTTCTTTTTTTTCCCCAAAAATAAAGAAAATTGCTTACAATTTGAAATTTCTTCACATAGCTCCCATGTTTTCTTTTTAATGTTTAAGGAAGAAGAAAATGAAGGAATTTGAAGCCAGGGAAAGATTACTGATAGGCTTCTGAGAAAAGTCTATCCCGCCCCCCAAAAAAAAAGGATGAAGAGAAATATATTTATATTATGTCCCCAAATCTGGCTCTGTGACGATGTGTTGTCTCAGATTTTCCTACTATCTTAGGTTCATGAATGGTGGGCATAAGAGCGAGGCTGCAAGCTTACCATGACAGAGCAGACCTATGGAAGGCAAGAAAGAAGATCTATAATGATATTTTTGAGCTGTAACAAAATGCAGAATTCCTTTCAGCATTTCATCAGTCCTGATAACCTCTAATTCTAGACTTCTGAATAAGTTAAATGTCAAAAAGTTTTCTCATTTTAAACCACTCTTAAAACTTAAAACTAAATTAAACTAAATATTTCTCTTTCATCTCAGCAGAGCTTAGCTGCACTAGCAATGGTTCTGCTCAGTTAATTCAACCTAACAATGATGGCTTGAGAACTTGAGTCACGGCTCTCTCTATAGCAGGGCTTGGCAACTTTTCTGCATTTTCTGCAAAGGATGAGCTAGTAACATGGTCTCTGTCACAACTATTTAGCTCTGTCCTTATAGTGTAAAAGCAGATATGGAAAATACATAAGCGAATGGATGTGACTGTGCCACGATAAAACGTCCAAGTCTGATAGTAGCAGAGACAATGTTTAACCTTATAATGGAAACCTTATAATGTTTAACCTAGAAGGAACATTATTGGAGATGTTTCAGGGAATAGATCAGTGTTGAAGAGCACTGAGTCATAATGTAAGCCAGCCATGATGAATACCGTAGAGTTGGAAAGGGTGACTGTATCTAGACACACAAGAAAACAAAATCTGCACTCTCCCACATAGAAATGAGCAGGGTGACTGAGGGACAGGATATTGCCTGCCACAGAGGGTATAGTAGGGTGTAGTTAAGCACTTGAAAGGAGCAAAAAGGCACAGAGAATAGTAAGTATTCAAGTCAAATGTTACCTAATTTAGCAAAAATCCTGCTACAAGAGTGAAGACTCAAATTTCTGCCATATTCCTTAGAAGACTCCATATTACAAATAACTTACTATCCCATTCAAATAGCTCTACAAATATTTTAACAGTGCAGATTTCATACATCTTTTGCCTTACTTTTTGAGTTTTTAAGAAAGATCGGCAGACTATTATGTATGATATGTGACATCCTCCTTAAAGGTTCTTGGGGACCTGATGACCTATTCTCAAAATTTTGCCTCAATCACTGCAGGGATCCAGAAGAATAATATTAATTTAGAAGGTATATTCACACTCAGCATTGTTTTAGCTAATGGCACTTAAAAAATGGCCTTATTAAATGTGCACATCAGAGGGAGTTCCTATTCAATTATAGGTCACTTTTTGCAATACACTTTCAAAAAGGTTTCTGTGTCCAATCAAAAATGATACTAGGTATTCATATTCATAGAAGTAACTTAGTATTGATAAGCTGATTTAGGGCCTGCCATAGAACCCTGCTGAGGTTACACAGATCTATAGTAGAAGGCCTCTTGTCTAAAGGAAGCTCTGAAACAGACAAAGGAAGAAGACACATGAATCAAAAACACAAGTTCTCTAAAACCTTAAGTACATGTCAGCAAGAGTCAATTGGGAGCATGATTAGAGGAGGGCCTCCCATTTTTTAAGTGTACAGGATGAGCAAAACACAGGGCTATTTTTCCAAAGCAAGGCGACTCTTCTGCTGATGGGTAAACAAGTGCTCACTCAGCAGTTTCTTTGCAGCGCTGTTAGTACCACACTCCAGGATGGATAAATTAAAATGGTTTCTGCCTAATCCCCTCAGAGAGGTTTGACTGTGCATAGACTATAGTATTTTAGTTGAGCAGGCTTAAAACATTATGCCTTTTAAAGCTTAATAGTTGTGTTGGTGTAATCAATTCTAATATGTAACATTTGGGATGTATGTACAAATCTCCCAGGCCCCATTTTTGCAATAAGAGAGGGAAGGCAATGAGTCATTGCTGGTCTATATAGGAACATGAAAAAGAGCTGCTTAACAATTGGGAAAAACATGCTCTATTTCACAGCAGGAAACTTGTCCACCCACCCCTGCTTGGGGATAGAAAAGGACAGAAAACTTAATATGCCTGATCGTTAGAAAATATAGTGGATTCACATAAAAATGAAGTTTGTCAACCCAGTCTGCAGCAAGATGATCGGGGTCGATCCAGATAATCTGATATGCGTGGACTCAGACAGAGTCTTTAAGAGAGAACAACCCACAAGACAAGCATAATAACTTGTCTTTGAGTTGAAAGTATGGAGACTCCAAGGCAGGAGTCTGTTGCTCCAAAACCTCTACATGAACTTGAGATGGGTTTGGTCCTTGCATTGCCCTCCTGCAACATGCAAACCACTGTGCAGCAACACCTGAACCATTTTGCTCCCTAAATTAGGTCCAAAATTTTACATGGCTTACTTGGAATTTCTTCAAGACCCGTTGATATGTTTTGAAGCCATCTTTATATTTTATTTCAACTTTTATATTTTGAGATAATGGTAACCACAGTTAGGTATAAGAAGTAATGAAGAGAAATCCTGTATACCTTTTACCCAGTACCTCCCTTGGTGCCATCATGCATAGTCATACTACGATATCCCAGCCAGAAAATGGACATGGGCACAATTCCTTCAAATTGTAGATTTTACCAGTTTTACATGCAATCCTGTGTGTGTGTTTACCTCTGTGCAATTTTAACACATGTGCAGGTTCATGTGCTAACACTATAGTCAAAACACAGAACATTTACATCATGCAAGGATCACTCTTATTATCCTTTTACAGCTACAACCTTCTTTTCTTCCTTAACCCTTGGAAACTATTAATTGTTCACCTCTACGATCTGTCATTCAAGAATGTCAGAGAAATGGAATCTTATGCTATCTTTTGGAGCTAACTTTTTCCATTCAGCATAATTACCCTGAGAGTCCTCCAAGTTTTGTGTGTCAATAATACATTCTTTTATATTTCTCTGTAGTATTCCGTGACATGCATATACCAATATGTTTCATCATTCATCAAATGAAGGGCATTTGGTTAATTTCCAGTTTGGTGCTATTATGAATAAAGCCACTATATACATTTGTGTAGAGGCTTCCCCCCCCCCCCTTTTTTGAAACTGTACTTCAATTTCTTTGGAATAAATGGCTAAGAGTGGAATTGTTGAGTTGTATGGTAACAGCAGGCTTAGTTTTATATGAAAATGCCAAGCTACTTTCCATAATGGCTAGACTATTTTACATATCCACCAACAATTTATGAATCGTTGAGAAAGTGCAATGCACATCCTCCCTGGGATTTTATGTTGTCACTTATTTTTTAAGCCATTCTAATGGGCATTAATAACATCTCATTGTGGTTTTAATGTTCATTTTCCCAATGATTAATGATGTTGAATATACTTTCCTGCTCTGTCAACTGTATATCCCCTTCAGTGAAATGTCCAATTTTTTTCTAATTGGTTCTTTTTTGGTTTACCTTAAGTTTTGAGTGTTCTTTATATATTTTAGACACTGATCCTTTGTTGGATATGTGGGTTTGCAAATATTCTGTCCTATTCTGTAGCTTTCTTTTTCATCCTCTTGACAGGATCTTTCAAAGAGCAAATGATTTTAATTTTGATGAGGTCCAGTTTATCAATATTTCCTTTTATAGACCGTGGTTTTTGGTGTTAACTCTAAAAACTCTCTGCTTCACCCAGGATCCTGAAGATTTTCTCTTGTGTTTTCATCTAAAAACTTTAATACTCATGTTTATGTTTAAGTCCAGTGATTGATTTTTGAATTAAGTATTTTAGAAGGTGTTAGGTTTAGGTCAAGGTCCCATCTGTCTATCTATCCTCTTTTGATCTTTAGTTGGCTCTATCGTTAGTTATAAAGGCTAACTCTCTTCCTCCACTGAATCATTTTGCACCTTTCTCAATCATCAGTTGGGCCTAGTCATGTGAATCTTTTTCAGTGTTCTTTATTCTGTTCCACTAATGTATGCACTCCTCCACCAATACTATGCTGACTTTACTACTCTAATTTTATAATAAGCCTCAATATTAGGAAGAGTGATTCATCCTGCTTTATCAATAAATTCTCCCTCCTAGGGCCTCTGTCTTACCACATAAACTTAGAATCAGTTTCTCTATGTCTACAAAAAAAAATCTTGCTGAGATTTTGATAGGAAGTGCATTAAACCCATAGATCAATTTGCGGATAATTGTTATCTTTTCTATGTTGAGTCTTCCATTCTTTGATTTCAATATACCTATAAGTCAATTATACTTATTTACTTAGAACTTTTTTCCCTTTTATCAGCATTTTGTAATTTTTGGCATACAGTAGAGATCCTATCCATGTTTTTTTTCTTAAGTTTATAACTAATTCCATTTTCTTTGAAATGATCACCATTTTATTTTTTATTATTCCCATTTGCGCTACATATAAGTCTTCCGTAAGGCAAGTGATTTCTGGATTTTCTCCCCAAGAGAGATTCTATCTTCCACACATTTACACACACTATTGTTTCATGTGGAAAGCTTCCCCTCCATCTCTCATCATGGGCTCTAAGTTCCTTATAAAGAAAGGTATTCCAGTAGAGCTAGCTCATGCTAGAAAAATCAGGGACAGTGTAGTTTATGAATAATGTAATCCTGACTCTGCAACTTTGTGATTTCTAAGCAAGTCACTTCATTTTTCTGAACTTTTTATTGTGCAGAAAAAGAACATAGTCCCTATGTTATAACTATTTTAGACATAGTTCCTTATGTCTAAAATGAATATCATATTCAAAGTGCTTATTTGATAAAAAGATACATATAGTATGTGTTCAATAAACAGTATTTTTATCTCTGCAAATGTTGCCATTTAGTGGAGTTTGATATTATTATATTAAGCCTTTTTGTGTTTATTGTTTATACTATTCTTAATGTCATTTCTGTGGATGTTGTAACATTTTCTGTGTGTTGATTCCATGGATAATTTGTAAACTCTATAAAGAGAAGAGACTGACATTTTTTATGCGTATTATGTAATTTAGACATGTGTTTGGAGTTAGTATACCACAGTGAAAGAGGCTGGCCTTCGTGTCAAAAATTCCTGGATTCTCATCTGCTGTGTGGCATTGGGAAATCTTATATCCTCTGACCTTTAGTTTCCTCATCCTTAAAAAGGGATAATAATACTTCACAGGACTCTTGAGAAGACTGAATGAGAGCAAATATAAAAGTGCATGCATAATGCACATATAACTAATTGTAATAGAATTAGTAATTAGATTCTCTTGAGGAACTTGTAAGGCAGTTATGGGTACTTTCTATTTCATATATAAACAAATAAAACTGTGATGTACATACGTTTGCTGATTTACAAAGTATAATGTAATTATTTTATAACAAAATATTGTTCAAGAATCCCTCCCTCAGAGTTCTGGAGCTGGAAGAAACTGTAGGAGTAAAGAAATTCATTTTGTTTCTCACACACACACATACAAAACACACACACACACACACACACACACACACACACACACACACACACACACAATTCTCCTAGCTAGAATAAGTACTTTCTCCAAGGTCACTTAGCTGAATAGAGGTAGAGCCAGGAAAAACTCAGGTATCCTGATCCCTAGCCATAAGCTGTTTCCTCTGAACAATTTTTCCTCATTTGTGCCCTGCTCTTCCTGGCATCCTGGCTCAAATTGCTTCCTTACTCATTCATATTTGCTGCCTCCAAACTCATCATACTTTCCCTTCCAGCTCTGAGTCCATATGGCCATGCTCATCTGGGAGGTGGATGTCTGAAATTGCCGCCATCACGCCATCCCCTTCCAACCATGTGAGTAGGCCAGAAAATGACTTTTGGGCACTATTAACCTGAGTTGGCGGGGATTCAGGGATGCTGAGGTGAAACACCCTCTCACATTTGCAAGCCCTGGAGCCAGTCTCTAGCCTTCTGCAAACCAAGATGCCTTTGGGAGCTCAGAATGCAGTTTCTGTACCTTTTTCATATGACCCTATTGAAAGCAGGCACACAGGGCAAAAAAAATGGCTCCTAGTTATGAGGAGTTATATATATGAAAAATATTCTCAGTGCCCAATGGGTGGAAAACTTTGTAAGTGAGCAAATGCATCATAAATCCTCAGGTCCAATGACACATGAGGGTCTCTTTTCAATATGAGGGGTATGTTATTTACCATTTACTTCTCTTTATAATCTCTAGGGCAGGATCACTGTGAGCTGAAATATCCAGGGAACACTTTCCAGAGAAAGTAAGAATTGAGATATGTTAGAAAAAAATCTATGGCATTAAGTTTTGTTGTGTTCTCTTGTAATGGCAAATTCTAGACCCAAACTACCTCAGTCATAAAAGTGGTATGATTTGCAGTCTCCAAAAGTCCCCTTTGCCAAAGTTTATTTATATCCTGCCATGCCACCTCAAATGTCCACAAATATTTCTTCCTCAGATTAAAATATTCAGAGGCCTTTCTACACACATTTATCTGATATATTTTGTCAGATTAATTATCACTGACCAAAAATTCCATAGGCAATGGAAGGGCAGGGTAGAGTTGATGGGAAATGCAAAGAAGAGTCACATGCTCATGGTGCTACTTTGGGAGGACCATCTTAGACGAACTTCAATTGTGAAGTGACTGTCATTCTGTCAAGTGACAATGGAGAGGGGGCACCATGAAATTCTAGGATACTTGACAGCAACAGGAAAAGAGGAAGGCAGAATTAAGGTTAAAAGGACACTAAAGATGTACTTTTCACATTTTGAAATCTGCCTAGAATCTGCAGAGGAAGACTCTTCTCCTGGCCATGGCACAGCTGGAGCACAGCTGTTCACAGCATGCCTGGCATTCATTCATTGGATCAGTTAAGGACTAAGGCCACCTAGACCAAAGACTGCTAGAGGGCACCAAGAAATAACTGTTAATTCCCTAGAAGAGGAGTCAAAGTGCTTGGGAAAGATGTGTAGGAAATGCAGGCTGACTTCCTGGTATCTCTGGCCATTAGCTAATGCCTAGGGGAATGAAATTTGTTTGCCCTTTTAACATTTACCTGTCTATTTAACTACAAATAGTAATGCTAGCCCTAAAATGATCCTTTATGCTTTAGAGAATTGGCCATTAATGTGTCCAATTGACCTTCCGCAGTAGTGAATTGTCTCCATTGACCACATTTTCCATGTACAAATCTTTAGTAATAAATTTACTGATTCTAGAAGTCAATAGACTGAATGGCTTTTGTGTCCTTAACAGGTATGAATAAATTAAACCTCTAGGCAAGTGAAACTTAGTGGAAGTCTGTATGCTTTCTTTTTGTAAAAGATGGATTTTTTGGGGGCTTCCTTTTCTGCTTTCCTGACTCAGCAGAGGATGGATCTTATGGCTCATCAACATGCATGGGCATTCTTCATACAAGAAAAGGATTGGTTTAGTCTTGCTTATTCATCACGAAGCCTATGTCTACATATGGCCAACAAATTGAGCATTTTGTGCATTATCCAGATTTGCAGCTGCCTTATGGCTTAGCTGATTGGCTCAGCAATACTACAGACTAAATTGGACACTAGGGGTATTCAAGTCGCACATAAAAAGTTTATTCATTTATTCTTTTCAATAGGGCTCGTATAAGTGGAATGCCTGGCGGTGGTCACTGTAAAGAATACGTGTGGTAGTGGTCACTAGGCAAAGAGGACCCAGATAAAATATTCTTTTCTTAATTAATCAAGAGGAAAGAAGGAAATTCCCTGATGTTTCCTCAGTGACCCAAAGGAAATAATCTGAGTACTTTCACTTATGATTCCAGCCTTGTTACTAATGGGGATGTTTTGTACTATGGAATATTGTAGAACCTCTCTCTACTTTCAATGAAGTGGGACTTATTAACTTTTTGAAATGCTTTTCATTTTTCTGTGAAGTTTCTCCTCTTCCAGAATGACTCACACTTCCTGCCCACTCATATTTTCCAGCACATTTCTTCATTTGGTGATTCAGCAAACATTTTTGTGGACTCACTAGGCTAAATGTTGGGAATAAAATGGTGAACATATTTGGTCCTTCCAACAGTGAAATTTTAGTCTCCTAGAAGAGACAGAGATAGACCTAGAGAGACTTTTAAAATGATTGCAATAAGGGGCACCTGGGTGGCTCAGTCGGTTGAGCATCTGACTTCAGCTCAGGTCATGATCTCACAGTTTGTGGGTTCGAGCCCCACATCGGGCTCTGTGCTGACAGCTCAGAGCCTGGAGCCTGCTTCAGATTCTGTGTCTCCCTCTCCCTCTGCCCCTGCCCCACTCATGCTTGTGCTCTCTCTCTCTCTCTCTCTCTCTCTCAGAAATAAACATTAAAATAAAAAAAAAATGACTGCAATAGAACTTGAGGAATCAAAATGAGATATGTGCAAAGTAACTAAAATATAGAACAAAATTCTCCAAACTGCCTTCAAAAAATAAGAAAAAAATTTAGACAAGAGGGATGAGTTGGGCTTTAAATTGAAAATAATGATTATAGGTAAATGAGGAGGGAAGGACAATCCAAGTAGTATGTATGGCACACACAGCAGCTCAGAAGCCTGAGACACTAATGACCTGTTCAGAAAATTTATAGTAGTTATAGGTATGACTAGAACATAATCTTGGTGAGCAAGAGTGAAGGCAAACTAGGAAATGAGATTGGAGAAAAGAGAGACTAGAAAATGATAGGGGGGAGCACCTGGGTAGCTCAGTTGGTTAAGCATCCAACTTTGGCTCAAGTCATGATCTAACAGTTCAGTTCGTGAGTGTGAGTCCCGCATCAGGCTCTCTGCTATCAGTGCAGAACCCACTTTGGATCCTCTGTTCCCCTCTATCTCTGCCCCTCCACACCTTGTTCTCAATTTCTCTCTCTCTCTCCCTCTCTCTCTCTCTCAAAATAAAGAAATAAACTTAAAAAAAATGTGATATAGAACAAATCCTGAAGTGCCTAATACTTAAATTCTATCTGTTCTCTAGTCAGGGAGGGTATTGTGCATAAATATATTTGCACTCTCGAAAAATAACTCAACTGGTCGCAAGTAGAAACTAGTCAAGAAAGGTAATTGAGAAGCTATCTCATTGGCCCAGAGATAAAGAAATTCAAATTAGGAAGGTGGTAGTTGGGATGGAAAAAGACAGCTAGATGTAAGAGATAATTATTTAGGGAGTGAGAATTAGTAAATGATTGGCTGCAAAGTGAAAAGTAATAGGCGATAGCGATTTGAAAAGATCTGGCCTGTGTTACTGGGTATATGTTAATTCCATTAATATGTCAAATATCATAGTGACTTTTTCAGTGTTGGGGGCACTGAGAGACACAGAAAAGGAATAAAATTTATGGTTCCTTTAGTATATCAGGTGACAATATCCACTTAATCATTGAAAACACAAATTTGGAGCTCAAGAAAAATGTCCAGGCTAGAAATATTAGATTGAAGGAAATAATGACAAATACAAATAGACAAACAAATACAAAATTCCTGTGTATCAGTCAATTATAAAGGCCAAACTGATACCAGCTTTCTAAAATACGTTGCTTTCTGGAGCAGTTTATTTTCCATTTTGTCTTGTTATTTTACTTCTTACATGGTCTGTTTTTACACTGACTCAGTTTGAGGAAGGCACGGGACCAACACCAAAGTATATTATCAAATAGAAGGAAAAATATATATAACATGAGAGATATATTCCACGTCATAGATTAAATTACTAATATTTTCAATGAAATCTGATTCCATTTCCATAGGGCCAGTGAGTTCCCTGATCATTTTATGCTGAACTGTTCACAGGTTTCTCAGAGGAGGTGATATCTGAACCTTATTTTAGTAGACAGGCTGGATAAAGATATAAAGAGACTTAATAGTTACTTGAGGAAGCTATGTAAACTGACAAACTGTTGCATCCCACAGAGTAGAATTTAACAAGAACTTAGATTTACTATTAGATAACAGAAAACAACCTCCATCTTCCTCTTCATAGGCAAACTTTTTGTAAGCAATTTCTATAGTTTCTGATTTCACATTCACTAAAAGTCCCAACTGCTCCTGTGAAAGTACTGATGCTGGTGTCATCCAGGATTTCTTTCATTTACATACAGGGGTCACCTATGCTGATCTGTCTGTGATATTTTATACTGTGAAATATCCCTCTTTCTTGATACTCATTCTTTCCCTAGTTTTTGTGATGTCTCATTCTTTTAATGGTCATTAAAACTCTTTAGACACTTCCTGCCAGTCTAGTTTTGAAAATTATTACTACTTTTCAAATCACTTTTTATCACAAAACACAGGAAGGGTAAAAATCCCTTAGAACTACCACCTAAATCAAGAAACAGTTTTCCTAGCCACTCTAGAAGTCTGTCCATGCTATCAGCCATGCCGACCACAACCTCTTCTCCCCACTAAAAAGAGCCATTATCCCAAGTTACAGAATCACAAATTTTTTCCCTTTACTCAGATCCCTGTAGGTTTGAATCCCTCACCTCATTGCACACCCTTCCTGTCGCTTCCCCACAACACACGTACCTTTCTATTGTAGAACTGTAAAACCTGAGATATTGGAGATTAGCATTTCTTGAGTGAGTATGATGTGATGTCTTATCAATGCCTCATTTTACAGGCCAGGTAATGGGCAAGAACATGTTTTTTTGTTTGTTTTTGGGTTTTTTTTTGTTGTTTTTATCTTAAGCTAATATGTGGGGAAGGATGAAATGAAAAGATAGAGTCACAAGATTCAATCTCCAAGCCCACTGCTCTTTCTATATACTCCTGAAATTTCCAGGTAATTGATTAATCTTTTCAACAAAGCTACTAGGAGAGGAAACAGGGACATGCCAGAGTATATACATACCTCATCAGAGGACACAGAAACCACAGTGAGGATGTTCTATGTGCCTCTGTTCTTAGCCACTCCAAGGGATATGGAGATAAGGATAATGCATGCAACGGTGGCATACATTGAGTCTACCTTTACAAGTTCCCCATGCAAACATGATGGAAATTATATAAGTTATTAGAAAATCTTATCAGGTGCCCCGTGCAGGTCGAGATAGCAAGATTCGAGAGGCCAAGAGATTAGGCCTAAGATCACCAGCAAGGCACTGGTGGAGACAGAAACTTGGCTCTCGTCAAGGCTTCATGCAAAATGATCAGAACTGGCATGTTCTGGTGGTAAGAGAATGGGAGAGTGGGAGTAAAAAAGGACAATGGAGAAGAATTTTCAATAAAAGGAAAGGGTGGGCACACATACACACACAGCAGGAGCAATGGGGAGTCAGGGATTTATCAAGCTTTCAGCAACTTTCTCTCTCTTAAGCAACGAGAGGAAAAGGGTCATGGACTTACACATTCCCCAGTACTATGGTTATGCCAGAGAAAATTTGTTGAATGGCCAACATATGAAGAGTATGAGGATCAACTATCTGAGTGATCTATAAGGATTACAGTGAATTCT
The DNA here is from genome assembly GCF_018350155.1 of Leopardus geoffroyi. Taxonomy (NCBI): domain Eukaryota; kingdom Metazoa; phylum Chordata; class Mammalia; order Carnivora; family Felidae; genus Leopardus; species Leopardus geoffroyi. The sequence goes on from NC_059339.1 coordinate 61,180,817, forward strand.
TAAAAGGCATATGATTCATACCAATACGGTCATAAAAGAAAACACAAATTATTCATTCAGCTCTGGAATGCTGCAGAATAAATTAAAACCACATGATTTGTAATAATCTGCAATGCAAATAATATCAAAAAAAGAATAAATATATGAATGACAAATTCTTAAGAAGAAATAGTAGGAATTTGGAGAATGATTGGTGATTTATATCACAAAAGACAGCTCAATTTCATTGTTTATATTATGAAAAGCATTCTCATGTTTCTCAATAAAAATGTTCCCTGATGTCTATTACAGACAGAGCCCTGCTCTTACTAGATGCCGAAACCAGGACACCGGCTCAGTAATTAAGTGCAGCCCAAAGGATGTTTCATTACTCATGTTCTGTTACTTTTACTACAACTTTGAAATCAGGAGAATCCATGATGTAGTTAAGTGCTGGAAAGGAGCATTCTATAGGTTTAAAGGATGTGGTGTAGGTGGCTTGTTTAAGGAATCACTAACATCAGTGGTTTGGAAAGAAAAGACAATTTCCTCTACAACAACAAATCATGTAAAATGCATTTGCTTTGAACTTTCATACTGGAGAAGGGAGAAGCGGAAAACAAAGAATGTAACTCCCCCTGAGCTGTGTTGACTATTCCTCTCCTTTCAATAAGAATTTCTCCAAACGGGTGAGTTCTCAGCTGCTGTCACAACAGAATGCCCCAAGAAGAGATCCCCATATGCTGTTGCAAAGCTGATCATACTCAGCTGCTGGAGGAAGTTGAGAGTCCTGAAGTAGCAGCTGCCAGGTACTTGTTTTCCATTGTAGCTGGAGACAGCCTACGTGCAGAGTGCCTGGGGCAGCTGGAGGGCAGCCTGAGCTGAAAGAGGAGGAAGGAAACTGTGCAAGTGGGTTAAGGAGGGAAGGGTAGCTGCTAGGCAGATTCCCAGGGGCATACAACTGCTACTGGGCCTCCTCCTCAGGGCAGATCCCAAACACGAGAAGCTGAATATGAAGCTGCTTCTCTAGAAAAATGGACGTTTTGTCTGAAAGAATAACTCTGAGATTAAGCCTATTTCCTGTACAAGAGAATACATTTGTGACAGTAGGAAAGCAACTGTTATTTCCTCCCTTCAGGACCTTTACCAGGATCCACAGGTGGCCACACCAGACTCAATCTGTATGCTCTTGCCTCCAGGACTTTGTGCCTTACTCTCATGGGAGAATGCCTTTATCTACCCCTTAGCTTTAGTTTAATAATCTTCAATTTTTCAAGGCTCAGTTCAAATAATAATTCTTAAAGTCACCCATAATTACTGAAAATATGATTGGGGCGCCTGGGTGGCTCAGTCGGTTAAGCATCCAACTTCAGCTCAGGTCACGATCTCAGTTTGTGAGCTTGAACCCCGAATTGAGCTCTGTGCTGACAGCTTGGAGCCTGGAGCCTGCTTCAGATTCTGTGTCTCCCTCTCTCTCTGCCCCTACCCTGCTTGCACTCTGTCTCTCTCTGAAAAATAAATAAACATAAAAAAAAAGAAAATATGATCAATGTCTTATTATACCAGACTAGTTGCTGAGGACAAAAAGATGAAAAATATTATACCCAAACATAGCCTTATGGCTCTTACCATTAAGTTCAGGTAGATAACTATTAGTTTTAAAAGTAAAGAAACCACAAACTTGTCTGATCAATGGACACAGAAGGGTAAAGTTGGAGCACGTTGATACTGATACAAGAGTCAGGGAGTGGTGGTGGATCACAGGGGTTCCTGAATGAAATTGTAAAGAAGACAGTTCTGAAAAACAGGTAAGAGTGAGCTGGATTTCTTCTTTCATTACTTGAGGATATTGGAGGTAAGGGTCCTGAGCACTGAATTCCAACATGCATGTTTGTGTATGTGTATCTGTGTCTGCGTGTGTGCATGTAAGGAGGGGTTGTTTCCCCATAACAATAAGCAATTCTCCAACACCAGCTGGATGTTCTACAATTCAACTAAATTCTGACACTATCTACCCAGAGATATCATCATATTCCACAGGTTAAGGGCTCAGTCCCACAAGACTGCCATCCACTTCAGATGCCAATCAAAAACCCGGGTTGTCACCTCTGCTTCTGACTGACCAGTTAGATTGGAGGTTCTAACGGACTCCTTCCTTGGGTTAAACTGATTTCCTAGAGAAGCTTAAAGAACTCAGGAAACCTATTTTCTCCCTAGGTTATTGATTTATTATAAAAAGATATAACTATGGATCAGCTAGATGGAAGAGATATATAGGGAAAAGTATGGGGAAAGGGTGGAACTTCCATGCCTTCTGAGTATGCCACTCTCTCTCAATCTCCATGTGTTCACCAACCCAGAAGCTCTCTGAGATTTGTCCTTCTGGGTTTGTATGGATGCTTCATTACATAGGCATGAGTATTAAATCATGAGCCATTGGTGATTGAACTCAATCTCAGCTCTTCTTCCCTCAGAAGGCAATGAGACTGAAAGTTTTAAACCTCTAATCACATGGTAGTTCTTCTGGTAAGAAGGTGCTTAGGCATTTTCCAAAAGTCACCTCGTTAACATAAACCCAGCTATGGTGGAAAGGCACTTGTTATGAATCGGAAGAAACCCATTTTACCATGTACGGTTCTGAAGTGATTTTCAGGAACTGAGGGAAAGGCACCAAATATTACGACAAAAGATATTCCTGTTGCTCTTATAGCTCAGGATTTTCCAAGGCTTTTGGGAGCTGTGAGTCAGCAGCTAGGGACAAAGACCAAATATATATTTCTTATTATAAATTATAATCTCACAGGTGGGTAGAAAGAAAAACTATGTCAAGCAGATGGAATAGCATGTGGCAAGTTCCAGAGACGAGAGAGTCATTATGCATGAGCAAAATGGACAGATGTTCAGTATGGCTGCTGTAAAGAGAAAAAGTGGCAAGAGAAAAAGCTAGAATTCCAGAGAGTTGATATGGTTTGGGTGTTCTAAGCTATTTCCAGGAGTCTATGCTCACTTGATAAAAATAGGGGATCAACATTCTTGCAACAGCAGAGTCAGCTGACTAGATGTTTACTTCCAAAGGCAGGTGTGAGAGAACATTTTGGCTACTGTGAAGACAGTGGTGTGATGGAGCAAGGCTGAAGGCAGAGAAATCACATGGTCTATATTAGAGATGGTTGATCCTCAAGTAGCTTAAGTGGGTAAAGAAGAAAGGAATAGGGCAATACCTAGGAGATTAAACTGGTCAAGACTTGGTGGTTGATTGTGTAAGAAGGTTCAGAGAGAGAGAGATGACAGGGTGTAAAGAACAACAGAGGGGAAAAGAGGATTGTGGGAAAGGAAAATGTCGGAATGGGTGTAGAAAAGGAAGGTGAGATGAACTCAGCTGGAGCCTAATAAAATTTGAAGTATTCCATTAAGCATTGGAATACACATATGGAGAGGAATCAAAGAGGCAGATGCTTATTCAGTACTGTCATATATATATGGTAAGAGAGCCTTGGGAAGAGACAAGAGATCACCAAAGGAAAATATGGGAGTGAAGAGCACATTGCTGATGACAGAGGTGGGAAGTGTCCCACGTTAAACGTGGTCACACTGATCCCTCACAGTGAACATTGATCTCTAATTCTACCTCTGAATTCCCATAATAATCTGCCTGTACTTCTCTTATGGATTTATCATGTTAGTCCTCCAAAATATTTATTTTGATCTTTTCATTTTGTTTTATTTGTTTTCCCCACAATTCAAGAATTATCAAATACCAGATATAATTTTATACGTATTATCTCTCTCCTCACAACAGATTTGAGAGATACTTACTATGATTTTTCTTATTTGGCAAAGATAAGGCTGTGTGTTCTCCAAGTCCTGTTACATATCACCTCCCTGGATACACAACTTGACTTAATATTTCAGCTAGTCTTATATTTGGGCAGGGCCACCCCCTGACACCAGACTGAATCCTACCTAAAGAAACATGGATGGATCTTATGTATGCTACTTAGAGGGCTGGCCTCCAGAAAACCCCCCTCATTATACTCTAGGCTCTTTTTGCCTTCATCTGCTGTACAAATGAAAAGAATGCAGTGATATAATCAATGCTTTTGTGAGATGTTGGAATTTCAGTCCTGCATAGATTCTTGGAGAAGAGTGATCCCAAAAAATGTCACCTGAACAGGAACACATACCAGAAATAATGCAAGTGAGCAAATTACCATCTTCCAAACAGCTCCGTCCTTAACTGGGATTTTAAAAGAAGAAAAGGCAATAAATACCAGAAATACCAAAAGAGCCCAATCAGATAGCAGTGCAATAAAACAAAAAAGTGAATTTCCTAACAGGGCTGCTTTACAGGCCTTGTTGGTTATCACAGTTAATAATATCATCAGTAAAATCCTATTAGTTGCTAAACAAAATGTTCAGAAGTAAAATAATTGAAAAGGGCCTTTTATATATGCAGAAGTCTTTGTAAATTTGTTGTGAAATGCAGCACTCAGCACCAGGAATTGGGTTTGCCATTTGAAATCTTGCTGCAAAAATACGTAAACTAACAATGGTGATCTCAGTGTGTCTACCACAATAGACGTTATTCTGCTTACTATCTAAAGTTCAGAAACGTATTTAATAGGAAAAACAGAATGAAAACGAACTCCAAACAAATCAATAAATCTTCATCTGTATACACAAACATTCAACAAATACAAAAGATTCGTTGGCAACCTAAAACCTGAACAAGCAATACTTGGATTTGGCTACAGGATAACTTACTTACAATGACATTAAGGAAAATCTTAATCACGCCCAAGCTAAATTAAACTTATGGTACTTATACATGTCATCACAGTGAATGCCTAAGTCCATGATGACAAAATCATACATCTGGGTTTGAGCAGAGAGAGACAGAGACAGAGAAAAAGAGAGAGAACCGAATCAAAGTCCAAGTGTGAATGTTTGTGTTCTGAGGGAAGGTAAGAGTCATATAAATAGAGGAACAAGGAAAGTTCCTAGCTAATGGGTAAAGCTTACTAACAGAAAGCACAAGTTTTATTCACACACATGCACACACACTCACACACATATAGGTAACATATATTTTTTAAATGTATTATAACCTAGGTTGAGACTTCAAAGAAACATGTTCTTCTCCTTTATACTTTATTTTTTTTAATTTTATTTATTTTTTAATGTTTATTTTTGAGAGAGAGAGAGTATGAGTGGGGGAGGGACAAAGAGAGGGAGACACAGAAACTGAGGCAGGCTCCAGGCTCTGAGCTGTCTGCACAGAGCCTGACGTGGGGCTTGAACTCACCAACTGTGAGATCATGACCTCAGCTGAAGTCAGACGTTTAACCAACTAAGCAACTCAGGCACCCCATCTCCTTTATACTTTAAACCCAAAACTCATTCAATTCATTTTTTTAAAGTTCCAATTAGAGAAACCTTACTTTAAAAATCATAGCTTTTGTTACGAAGAACAAATCAAAGAGGACACCTTTTATTTCAGGTTGAAGTTGGCAGACAATTCATGTTTGCCTCCCAGCTCAATAACCCCATGGCAAGGACCAGCTCACAAAACTACGGCTGGTCCAAATTGCCTGTGAGATTCCTGCCTTCAAATATACTCATCCAATAATTCCCATTTTATCTTTTTTAAATAAAGGTTCTTAGGATCATAAAAAATAAATACGCCATGAGTTTGTGGATTGTTTTCTTCTTTTTCCTTTTGGCTGGTTCATGCTGTGTTAGTGGGATAATTCTTTATCCAAAGCGCTGGCACTCTGGTGCCATCAAGCCGTGATGATTTTTGCCTTATTGCATTTAGCAGCGCTTCAGCATTATGGCTGCATACTTCCTCAGGGAACAGGAGGGGGTTGGAAAAAAAAAAGAAACAAAATAAAGACAGAAAGAAATAATCATTGGAGAACATCCTCAGGGAGTGCAGAAAAGCAAAAGCCAAAGAAAGTAACAACATACAGTGTTGTGAAAATTGTGTGAGCCTGTTACAGGGGGATATATGTGTTTGATAGAATTTAAATTATTTAAAGACTCCAGAAAGAGATTTTACTCATTTTGCTTTTAGAAAAGACCATCTGCAAATTATTTTATTTATTTCTTTCTCTTACTCTTTTTTCACCCTCACCATCTTACTTTCAATCTTTAATGCTAGATACAGGTAACTAAGGTTATTCTGCATTGTATTGCTTTTTTATTTATTTGTTTTGCTTCAGCTCATCTAGTTATAAATGTCATGATGACATATTATAAGTAGATATCACAAAGCCAAGTGAATTGTAGACAATCTTTATGTCTTACATTTACTTCACCTTTGCAATGCCAAATGACATTGGGTTGTGGCTTCCCCCTACCCCCAGAAATCACTGAAGATGGTTATGGCTTCTGGGGGTTGGGCATTCTTAAATTGTTTTTTGGAAGAGTGAAATAAGGATTGTCCCAACTTCTCCCAATTTTAAACTTTGACAATTCTCTAAAAAGAGAGAGACTCTATAGTACATAAGAGTAGAAAAAAAGGCTCAAAGTGTGAGGAAGTACAAAGAGCACCCCACATAAAGTTAGTGAGCAAAGACAACTCTAATTTCAGTGTCAGTAGGAAACAAATGGTTGTTTTTATGTCTAGTAAGCGGGTTTTGCTTTTTGTAGTTCCTTAGGTGTGAGGGTGGTCATTTGTCTATGACACAGAAGAGATTGAAACCATCTAACCCCCATGGAGCTGTGTTAATCTTTGTAAAGGCTAACAATATGGTTTCAGTGGAAGATAGGGAAACAAGTTCTTCATCTTCAAAATGGGTGAGCTTTTTATAGAGACACAGAACCACGATGTGAATAGCAAAACACAAGGAAATTTAAGTGCCCTCTCCCATCCTCCTAAGACCCAGAGGATAAGAAAGGGGAGGATCCTTCCTGAAAAAGCAGAGTTAGACATGACATTTTCTCAGCTATCAAACCATATTGACAACAATGAGGTATGGGGGTGAAGTCTTTACAATAGGCTCTATGTCCCCAAAGAAACTGAGTTTCAGCTGTGGAAGGACTGATACCTCTGAAGCAGGTCTTCATAGGTGCTGAGTGGTATGGACCAAAAGATGTTCCATTCCTTCATGCTGACATAAAGGCAAGGACACTGAGTGAATAGGATTAGCTGTTTGCTGCCGTTTCTTAATGATAGCAAGGGATTTAAGGCATATGCTCCTCAGGTAGAGGAAATTCAGAGTGAGCCATGGTAATGCTCAGCAAAAGGCAACCTTACATTGCACACATCACACTAGGAGTATCTAAAGTCTAATTCGTGGGGCATCTATTGATTTTCTGGTCAATACATTCAGGCTGTAATTAATTTAGAGGTGTTTCAGTCACCAACAAAGTGGTATCTTCTTAGGAAGCCACAAACTATATAAAAACAGTTGTCCCAGACACTGCTATTAAAGTAGGAGAATGAATCCGTACTTAATAAGGAAGTTAAGAAGCCACAAGGATCTTTATAAATTTAAGGATGCTAGATGAACTGCATAAGCTAAAGTCTTAAAAAACATACATATGAGTTTCACTTGATATTTATCTGCTGCTTATCCCCTGTTAATAGAAAAGCATTCCCACTTTATAGGAGAGGAAATAGATCATTTGAGTGCTCTGATAAAAATATCATATATTATAATATGCTAGCTTGAAATTATACACAGTATTCTAACATATGGAACATGGCCTGAAAAAAATTGGAGTCACCCACATTCATCTCTATAACATGTACCCTATACCAGAGAGCCTAGGTGTCCATTAGGATGGTCCTTGGATCCCAACCCCAATTCTCCCCACTTCTAGTTAAGTGACCTCAACATGCAATTTAATCTTGCTTGGGTCTTGGTCTTCTCATTTATAAAATAGGGGAAATTAGATGCTTATTATAGGGTTGCTGGGTGGATTAAGTGAAACTGTAGGCGCTTTCATTCTGTTTTCATTCCATTGCTTCCCACGCATGGAATAAAGAGCAACCAGTAGTCTCATTTGGTGCCAATATTAGTGTCCTGAGAGAAGAATAATATTCTCATTTTTGAGACATGGATGCCCAGAGAAGGTGAAGAATGTGTAAACACTTGTTCACAGAAATCTCAGGCCAACTGAGAATTACAATAATAGTTGTAATTTATTATTATAAAGTATTTATTATTACTATTTATTATTATTATTATTATAACTATTTTTTGTGTTCTATTTGAAAATGCATAGTTGAGAAGCCAATAGATATATAAGCTTATTGCTGTTGTGAAGAATTCAGTATGCCACCATAAACTGTGGAAATTGGTTTTAGTTTTTAGTTTGTATAATATCCCCAACAATTTAACATGGTCAACTGGGAAAAGACGTGTCTGTGGTTTTATTTCCATATATTAGTTAGCTACTTTATAATGATTCAATCCACCTAAAAGACCTCTGTACATAGAGTGATAATGACAAAATACTAAATGTGTCTCACACACACACACACACACACACACACACACACACACACACACCACTATCCAGAAATACCAAAGTTTTAGAAGCTGATTGCATACTTATGATGTGCCAGGAACTGTTTCAAAAGCTTTACTTGCTTTATTTTATTTAGTTCCTATACCATCCCTACAACTGGGGAATATTTAGTCAGTTATATTAAATCTTTTCTGGTGAGTTATAGAGAAAGGACTCCAGTGAAGGCAGCCTGACTTCAGAGTCCATAGCCCATCCTCTAGGCTGTATGTAACCTAATTGCAAACAATGCAGGGGGGAAGAAGATGTAGCTCATTTCAGCTATAGGTATTTACCTCTGTGTGGAAGATTTAAGAACTACTTTTAGGACACAGCATATTTTAACTGATGTTAAACCCATCGCTAAATCTAAGTGAACACAGTACTCTAACACAGAAGTTTAAGAATATTGTATTAGCAATAGTAGTATAGAAAAGATGCAATAAATTGTGGGGGGAGAGAAATGAGCTGTCTTTTAGCAAGCCTGCATTGTTGCAGAACCGTAGACTTGATTAGCCTGATAGAATTCCAGAGAGCAAATAATCTGGTCCTCTCAACTTTATACATGAGGAAACTGAGGCACACAGAATCATGTAACAGTAAATGTACCCATACCTTGTATTATTAATTAAACTTTTTCTTTCAGTGCTCATGGGGTGGCCAAGTTGTACAGACGAGGTTAAAAGGCACTTGTGTGCCATTCAGGGAAGGTCACTGAGAAGAGACAACATACAAACTAGGCTCACATGGTACTAAGTTTACTTACAGCAAGAGGAAAGAAAGACTATACAGGATGTAGCCCCTTGCAATCTGTGGGTTTCCCAAGAGCCAGAATATCCATCCCCAGCTGACAAAGGAGATGTAGCTGCATACATCCCACTTCCTGCTGTAGTAGAAGGATCTTGAACCCTCTCCCTTCAGGTCTGAAGTGCATAAAGCTGAGGGTGTGCTTGAGAGCCATTGAAACTTACAGTGGTGAGGCTCAGAAGTTTGACATGAGTCTCACTGGGCTAAAATCAAAATGTTGTTGAACTGTGTTCCTTTTCAAGGCCCTAGGGTAGAATCCATTTCCTTCCCTCTTTTTGCCTTTTAGAGGCCGCCTGCATTCCTTGGCTAGTAAACACCTTCAAGTTTCAAAGCCAGAAATGGCTACTTGAATCTTTCTGACACTGAAGCCTCTGTCTCTCTCTTTCATTTGAGGATTCACCTGGATAATCCAGGATAATTGCCCAATCTAAAGTTCAGCTGATCAGTAACTCCATCCATAATCTTAATGTCCTTTTGCCATGTAACATAACATATTCACAGGATATAGGGCTTAGGATGTGGATGGATATTTGTGGGATGGGATGTTAGTCTGCCTATCACATGACTCATACCCAGAACATCCAGATAAGAAGGGAAACCTCTAGTTTCTCCAGCAACAACTCAGAGAGGAAATTGGAAACTGGTCTTTAAAAATGGATGTAGCTTAAAACCGTAAGAGACTCTTAAATACAGAGAACAAACTGAGGATTAATAGGGATGGGGAAAATGGGTGATAGGCATTAAGGGGAGTACTTGTTGGGATGAGCACTGGGTTTATATGTAAGTGATGAATCACTAGATTCTACTCCTGAAGCCAAGACTACACTGTATGTTAACTAACTTGAGAAGATATATATATATACACACACACACACACACATATATATATATTAAAAAAATAAAAAAAATAAAAATGGACTTAGCAGAATTACCAAAGTCATGCCCAGTTATCACAGAAACCTGCAAATGACCTTGGGATAATCATATACTCAATGACACAGAGATTCTGGAGAAATACTTCATCACCTCTAATCATTGTTTACTTTGAGAACTTGGATAGGCAGATTGATGAGGAAGAGGGATTATTCTAATCCAAATCTTTCCTAAAACATTCCTAGGAAGATGAGAATTTCTGAATCCGAGACTCATCCCCTCAATCCATAATATATATGCAAACCACTAGAACTCAGTCTCTAGCTCTGTCCCAGGGCTGTGAAGGTAAAAAGGTGTGTATCTCACACAAGAGCAAATTTGGAGTGACTTGATCAAGATGACTCAAGATAGATGGTTTGGCAGTGATGCTAATAATGGTGTCTATGATATAAAGTAGGAAATCAATGAATGTGTACAAATTAGTCAGTGAGCAGGGTACGTTATCCTATATATACAAGGATAATGTTACTAAAACAGCAACAAACATTTGGAATCTGGACAGTAGGAAACCGTAGAGCTATTTGTGGCTATAATTAGAAATCCATCATGCTGAGTTCAAACATGGTCAGGAAAATGGAGTAATCAGCAAGAGTAACTCATGAAACAATGATAAGATTACGACTCTTCACACTGTAAACTCAGTCCTAATCAAATAAACAAAAGTCCTGTGGAAGGCTGACCCAATTCTTGGAACCTGGGAACACATTGTATTACATGGCAAAATGGACTTTGAGGATGTAACTAAGGGTTACAGATTTTGAGATAAGGAGATTATCCTGGATTATCCAGTATACTCAGTTTGATCACATGAGCTCTTAAAATTAGACAACTTTTCCCTGTTGAGGTGAGAGAGATGTGATGGAGGAAGAGGCAGGAGAGATTCCAAGTGTGAGAGGGACTTGACACACCACTGTTGGTACTGAAGATGGATGGAGGCTGCAAGCAGGGAATGGGGAGGTCTCTAGAAGCTGAGAATGTTGCTAAACCAGCACCTAGCAAAGATGAGGAACCTCAGTCCTAAAATTGGAAGTAACTGAATTCTACCAACAACCTGAATGATCAGGAAATGGATTTGCCCCTAGAACTTTCACAAAGGTGCAGAGTACTGCCATCGACTCACTTCTAACCTGGTGAGACCTATACAAGATTTTTGACCTACAGGATTGCAAAATAATAAATTTGCATTTTTTAAGCCCTTAAATGCATGGCAGTTTGTGGTAGATAATTCAGTCCTCTAATAAAGTAGAATACCATCATTATCTTTATGTTTTGGAGCAACAGTCATACGGTTTATATGGACAATTTCCACTGATTTACTCTTATGTTTGCTAACTCTTCCCACTCTAAAATTGCACAATGTTCCAAGATCCCATAAATACCAATCTTCTCAGTCAGGAGTGTGTGGGTCACAGCTAGTTTTCAGAGCAAGAAGGATTCACTCAGAAAGACCCATGTTGTCTCTACTGTTTTATTCAGACAAAATCAGTTGATATCAAATGCAGGCTTGAAGGTGAATATATTTCACAAATGGCTGGTTTCTCCCTACATTGTGGACAAGCAGACATATCTCCCTGTTTTAACTTAGGAAATACTTGCAGATAAGTAGCTGAGCTCTGTTACATTCTTTTCCCCACCTCCCTCCTTGAGTCACTGACCCACAGTTACCAGTTCAGGGACTTCTGAAGTAGAGGCCTAGAATTAATGGCACCAATTTTCCTGGTCTAAGTGATGTCTATCTTGGTGACCCAGGGTTTTAAAGTGAATAGTTACCTGCCAGGATGTGAGAGGTGCTCGCAGATTCATCCTGGAGGACATGGCATTACAAAGAAATTAAGTAGAAGACACTTCTACTTAAAATGAGGTTTTGTTTTAATCAAGGTGTTTTCTCTTGCTTTTATTACAATCAAGCCTTCTTATGTTACGAAATAGGAGATAAAGGATATAATCACAGCTCAGCTACTCATAGCAGAGCTACCTTGGTCCAAAAATGATATTGGATAGCCTGCTATTAAGGATCTTAAATAACTGACTCCAAGCACATTACTTACACTACAGTGCTCTGGTTTGCAGATGATGCTAAATTGGGAGGAAAGGTCATCCCTGAAAAACAATCCTCAGGTAGGAAAAGAATTAGCTCACTTAAATACCTGGGCTAATAGATAGAAAATTCAATGCAGATAAATGCAGAATAATGAGTCTCGTAGAATGTAATAAAAGGACATAATATCTCCTTAATGGGAAGGTACTACAGCATATTGACCTGGAGAGAGATATGAGTTATTTTAATAAAAACCTATATTAAAGATTATTCAGCTCCATTATTATTTTTAAAAAAATGCTGTGTGTTTTGTTAGACCTCACCTAAAGCAGCACATTCAATCTAATCACGGTACATACTCCAAGAAGCATATTTAGAATGAGCCTTAAAGGGGCGATTTGTAGTACAAGCTAAATGAAGGCACTTATCAGAGACAGAAGTTTGAAAAGCAATTATAGGGAAAACTGACCACTTTCTCTTTGGGAAGTCAGACATGTTAGAAAAGGTTGGAACAAAGGGGTGTCAGGACTGGGATAGCAAGCATATTGCGCTGTGAGGACAGAGGTGAGCTGCTCATTAAATCTGCCTCTTGTTCTTCAGGATCCACTTTTATCAATGGTCTGACAATTCCATTAACTTCTTCAGCAATTACAAACCCTGGATAACAAATATAACGCAGCCACTTTTCCCTGACAGTTCTGCTTGTTTGGAGCCCACTTCCATTATTGAGGCTCTGGAATCCAGATTTTAGGATTTAGCCAATATCAAATGAGACCTTTGGGTGATAAGGCCACTTCTTTTGACTTATGGGTGTCTTGTTTAGATTCAATTCATCTGCAGATTTCTGGGAAATTCCAACATTAGAGAGTTCAGGCTGACAAATATCAATCGAGATAAAATAATGGGGATAGGTATAGACAGAAAGACAGAGGGATGTGGAGTGATTTGAAAGCAACCATCTAAGATAGGCATGGATTCTCTGGCAAACATAAAAATTATCTTTTATGATCAAAGGGTAAGATAAATTGCTAATTACAAAACTGCAATTGCACATAGGTGAAGCTCTCTATCATTTACCTGGATAAATTAAAATGTGCTCTCTAGTACATGTCAGACAACTAATATCTCCCCACATTTGTCTGTCATGGTACAGTTCACTCTCTAGGAGGTTCCTGGAGGAATTAAACTGTTATTTTTGAAAAGCAAATGAGTACAATGCTTGGCTTCAAACTCAAATGGAGTAGTCTGAGTTTCTAAACCTGGATTCTGTGGTTCTAGGTCAGAGCTTCTCAATTTCAGAACTATTGACATTTTGGGCTGATTGATGTTTTATTGGCCTTCCCCTGCATTGTAGGATACTTAATAGCATCCTTGGCCTCTACCCACTAGATGCTAAACCAGCCCCTCTTCCCACTACCTACCTGAGACAACTAAAAATGTCTCCAGAAATTGCCAAATGTCCCCTTGGGGGTAAAACTGCCCCCTAATTGAGAACCATTATTCTAGGACTGTATCACATGATCTCTTTAAAAGTCAATTTCCTTATGTGTAAAATAACAGATTTTCCCTACTATAAGTTGTAGTCATATTTCCAAGAGCTAGGAAGCAGTCTTATGATTCTCAAAACAAAGAAACAGAGACTCAAGAGTGAGTAGTTGACTTGTCCAAAGACTCATGAATTTTCGGGGGTAGACTTGGAGCTCTAACCAGGAAAGTGAGAAAAACAATGAAAGCGGAATGAGTTTATGAGACATAGTGATATAATCATTCAGATTACAAGCCTCACCACCCTCTGTGTGCCTTACCAACATACCTTAACCTACCATTAAGGAATCACTGTGGTCAGTGTATCACAATTATTCCTCTCTCAGAGTAAATTTGAGGACTGTCTGGTTCACTTTCTATTTTCCTCAAATATATGAATATTTGTCTAATCTTGGTTATGGATTGTTTTACGTATACAGAAGACAGTTTTGAGTAGAGCTGGAGGAAGCCCTGAACTGATGGACCAAGCTGAGAAAAAATATTTGTGTGGTACAGTTCTGCAAACAGTTAAACAAAAAGGAAGCCACGGAAAAGGAAAGACTATTTTGTTTTCCACAAGCTTGCAAAATTGTGTATTTTCTTCTCTTTTAGATTTTTTTTTGAAAAACTTGTCACTCACCATGAGACTATATCTTCTACCACAAGGTTTCTCTAATTTAAGCAGCCTATCTTTTACCAAACATTAAACAAGCCATAAAACAGGAACTTTGGAACTTCAAATGAAGCTGTCAGAGATTCTTCCTGCCATCAGATGATTTGCAGCTGTGTGACTCATTTGTCTCTTTATAAGAACTCTGGGAGAAAAAAAGATTATTAGCATTTCAATTCCTGTCAACTGCTGAAACTAACTAGGCCTGAAGATGGGCTGGTTTCCCTGTGCCAGTGCTCAGATACCCAAACACAGGCAGCGCTGTGGGAGGCGCTTCTGATGGGAAGGTATGTGAGAAAGGAAGCGTCACTGGTGCTGAATGTCCTTGTGAAAAAAAAAAAAAAGGCAAGTGCACACACGGATTGTCATGCTCAGCTTTGCTCCACACCGCATGGGGACAGGCTGGCTAATAGCAGAGGAGACCTGCTTCAACCAGTGAAGAATGAAACCCTAGAAGATGATACAACACCTAGTATAGCACAGGTGTGTACTGTCACATCACATCCCAACATAACTCTCCATCCACCTACCTTTCTACCCTGTCTAACTCAAGTCAGACCATTCTGCTGGCAGTTCTCAGATGTCTACACACCATTTATACTTAATACCATGTCCCCTGTGATTGCCTCTGCCTAACTCCCCCCTCCCCTCCACATTATGAATTCCTGCTTGACCTTCCATAAGCAGATCTTATGTTACCACTGAGGAAAAACCCTGGTTCATACCAACAGGGAACTTATCCTTTCCTTTGTGCAAGAAACTACAGCTGAGAAACAACAATGAACATGACAATCACTTCTACAAGATAGATGTTTCTTCAATGTTTGTGGTGTAACTGAAAAATGAATGAAGAGTTGGATAGAGAATGAACCTTTTTTTGTACTAAGATTTAATCTCTCTCAAGACCTAGGAAGACACACACACACACACACACACACACACACACACACACACACACACACACAATTCACATGACTTCCTTTCTCAAATATATTCATGCTTTCTGTTCACACTATTGTTCTTGAACACATGCCCTTATCCTTCACCTTCTGATCCCAATCATGCAGTTCCATTATATCTGGTAATGTTATAGTACTTCTTATATTCAGGGGTAGTTCTCATTCTTAAATAGCTTAAACACCAGAGGAAAAAACATTAGGTATCCCAAATTATAGGATATTATACAAATTCTTACAAATTTGAATAATACAGAAATTTCACATATAGTTGTGGGTATGTAATGAGAACAGTTACCATGTAAATCAGGACATGAGGAAATATATTTATTTTCTTTAAAACTTGGGGCATCTGGGTAGCTCAGTCGGTTAAGCTTCCAACTCTTCGTTTCAGCTCAGGTTGTGATCTCATGGTTTGTGGGTTTGAGCCCCATGTCAGGCTCTGCGCTGGCAGCAGAGAACCTGCTTGGGATTCTCTCTCTCCCTCTCTCTTTCTCTGCCCCTCTCCTGTTTGTGCGCTCTCTCTCTCTCTGTCTCTCCCTCCCTCTCTAGATAAATAAATAAACATTTTTAAAAAAAACTTAAAATTGTTCAGATCCCTTAGCAAGTTATATGTATGGTTGAGAAGAGAGTTGATCACAACATAATTTCCCCCCCTTTTTAAAAATGTGTAAAACTCTGGGGTTTTTTGGTGAATACTTCTCATCTTCAAGAAAGACCTTTGGTTTTTGCTATTTTCCTTCTGTTTTATTCATTAGTTTGAAAATAATTTCAGCCCTTTTTTATTCAAAGTCATACAAAAATATAATAATAAATGCAGCCAGATGGATGAGATGCATATTGATTTTCTAGTTGACTTCATGGAATTCTAAAATATCAAGGAATCTCAGAAATTATCTTCATCCATAAATGTATTTTGCAAACAGGGAAACTGAGGTTACCTAAGGTAACATAACTGGATAATGGCAGAGACCAGATCAGAACTAGGGTTGGTTCTCAGTGTTCAGTGTCTCAAAATATCCACGTGCTGTATACAGTTGATCTGCTTTCTTATGCTGAGGTCTTCTCAGCAGCCCTATTCCTCCATGCTCTACACCTATTCTCAGTGGACACTGCTTGTTAAAGCCTTCTTCCTGAGGTAATGCTCACAGTTGCCTTATTCCTAAATATAATAATCGCAGCATCAGATGCTAGGCAAGTGCTTTGGGGCCAGCTTGATAATTCCCTTAGTAACACCATTTCCTTTATCTAAGAGGAGGGATCTGGTTTTGCCAGGGGTTTCCCCAACCCAGTCTGCCTTTAATTAAATGTTGTATGGATTTCGTTCAAGCATGCAAAACTCCTTTGTTTTCTGTCTCCACTGCACTGGTATCAATTGTCTTACCATTCAATCTGGAGGCTCCAGAGGAACACTTTTCTCTATCATGGTCAGTTTGGGGTAAAGTCAGAACAGGTGCTAAATCATCTGAAGTCCTTGTACCCTTTCTTTCAAAATCATTCTGGGGCACCTGAGTGGCTCAGTTGGTTAAGTGTCCAACTTCAGTTCAGGTCATGATCTCACTGTTTGGGATTCAAGCCTTGGGGTTTAAGCACCGGGTTAGGTTCTGTGCTGACAGCTCAACCTGGAACTTCCTTCGGATCCTGTGTCTCCCTCCCTCTCTGCCTCTCCCCCACTTGGGCTCTGTCTGTCTCTCAAAAATAAATAAACATTAAAAAAAATTAAGATAAAATCACTCTTACAAAACTTCAGAGATTTTATTCATCTCCTTGGTCAATTTAGTGATATTATTTTGTATTTAGGTACCACATACCATTTAAGTGATAATCAAAGCATTAAAAAAAATAGAACCACATTCCAACCCCCTCTAAAGTGCTCCATATAAACTAAAAATTGTAAATATTTTTTCGCAGTAACATTTTGCAGGGATTTCTCAGTCAGGAGTTTTTTGTTTTGTTTTTGTTCTTGTTTTTGTTTTATAATTTGGATTTGGTGATTTGAGTAAATAATGACTATTAGTTGTTCATAAATAAGAAAAATGTTTTTAAAAGTTTATGGGGAAATTTCATTTCTCTCACCCTCATTGTCCATATGCTCAGTCATTGCCCATCCCCACAAATAGGCAAAACTATTCGTTTGTCTGGATATTCTTCTAGAGAATATTTATGAAAATACAACGGTGATGCAAATATATATAATGTGTATATATAAATGTATATTTGTATGTATATATGTATTATATGTGTGGCATATATATATTTTTATTTATTTTTACACAAATCATAGCACATCTTATACACTAGTCAGCACTTTATTTTTAATTAATCTATCTTTCATATATATCCCCACTAGACCCTCTTTGTTCTTTTTCTTGTTTTGTATTTTCCAGAAGTGCATGCTATTTCATTATGGGGATAATCTCAACCAGGTGAGATCAAAAAGACCAATCAGGAAGTATGGAAGTTATGTAGGTGAGAGATAATGTGGGCCTAAACCAGGGAACTAAAGCCAACTCAGGAAGCAGAATCATTTCAACTCAGTGGCTGATTAAGCTGGGGATGGGGCAGTAGAGGTAGAAAGAGGGACTTGGGGTAACCATGGAGTGGCCTTAGGGAAAAGGAGTGTGTTTGGGACACAATGAGCTTGAAGTACATCAGGATAACCAAGTGAAATGTCCAGAAAGTAGATGATGTAAGGATGTGCAGCCAGCAGCAAATTCAGGGCCTAATCTCCACTTTATGATGTCTTCTGGGTTACTAGGTGCTAAGCACTGTGCAAAGCACTCATATGCAGTATCTCTCATTCTACAACAACCATAACAACAAGCTGTTATTATGCTCACTTTCAATGAGAAAACTCACATGTCAATTTTTTAAAAGTGATCAGTCCTTTTGTTGTTCATGGCCAGCCACAGGCAGCCTGGTGTACCAAAATGATGTTAGAGCCAGATTCTTCTAATGGTAGTTATACACATGAGATAGTAGAAGTAATTTTTTATAACAAGAATTAAGACTGTTAACATATTCTAAACCAATTTCTAGGCATTGTTTGGCTTTCAGGAATCACCTCTAACTGGTCATCAGAGCACAACTATAGTGACCCCTGAGATACCCACATGCCGCAATTACACATTAGCTTTGCCACTCCCTTTTTTAACAGTTTGGGACAAAGCTAATGCAAACACCCATTTCAAACGTAGGGCTCAATGGTGTTTAGTATGTTCACAGGGTTATACAACCATCAACACAATCCAATTCCAGAACATTTTCATCACCCCCAAAACAAACTCTATACCTATTAGTACTGACTTCCCATTCCTCTCATCTCTGTTTTCTCCACTCTCGCTACCCCTAATCTATATTCTTTGCCCATTGTGGACTTTTTGTGTAAACCATAGAATACATGTCATATAAATGGAATCATATTGTTCTTGTGATGGACCTCACTTAGCATAGTGTTTTCCAGGTTAATCTATGTTGTAACGTGTATCAGCATTTTATTCTGTTTTGCTGGAAAATACTATTCCATGGTATGTATATACCATATTTTATTTTTCCATTTATCATTTCATGAACACTTAGGTTGTTTCTAATTTGGGGCTATTATGAATAAAGCTGTTACAAGCATCTGTGTACAAGTTTTTGTGTGGACATACATTTTCACTTGTCTTGGCAATATAAACCAGAGTGGAATTTCTTGGTCATATGGTAATCCTATGTTTAATGTTTTGAGGAACTATCAAAATCTTTTCTAAAATGGATACACTATTTTCCAATCCCATTAGCTATATATGATAGTTCTATATCTCTGCCTTTTTACTAACACTTGTTATTACCTACATTTAGAAATTATAGTCATCTTAGTGAGTGTGAAGTCACATCTCATTGTTGTTTGAATTTGCAATTTCCTAATGACAATTGAGGCTGAACATTTTTTCATTTATTGTTTATTTCATTTATTGGGCCTTTGTTTTTCATTTATTGTTTATTTCATTTATTGGGCCTGGGGAGATGTCTATTCAGATCTTTGGCCCATTTTTCGATTGCATATTTAATCTTTTTGTTATTGAGTTATAAGAGATTTTTTAAAGTATATTCTTTTTTTTTTTTTTTTCTTCTTCAACGTTTTTATTTATTTTTGGGACAGAGAGAGATAGAGCATGAACGGGGGAGGGACAGAGAGAGAGGGAGACACAGAATCGGAAACAGGCTCCAGGCTCTGAGCCATCAGCCCAGAGCCCGACGCGGGGCTCGAACTCACAGACCGCGAGATCGTGACCTGGCTGAAGTTGGACGCTTAACCGACTGCGCCACCCAGGCGCCCCTAAAGTATATTCTTGATACAAGTCCCCTATTAAATATATTTTGCAAATATTTTCTCTAACGCAATGAGTTGTCTTTTCACTTTATTGATGGTTTTGTTTGTAGCACAAATGATTCTAATTTGGTATAGCACAATTTATTTACTTTTTTGTTGTTGTGGTTGCTTGTGCTTTTGGTATCATGTGTAAGAAGCCTTACCTAATTCTTGAAGATTTTCCCCAATGTTTTCTCCTAATACCTTTGTATTTTTAGTTCATGCATTTTAAATGTAAGGTGCCCATTTTATATATTATAATCAAAGACCCATATTATTTTACAGCTATGGTAGGCACAATAATGGCACTCAAAGATGTCTACATCCTAATCCTCAGAACCTGTGAACATCTTTCTTTACATGGTGAAAGAGAACCAAGATTGTTGATTCAATTAAGGCTTCTAATCAGCTGACCTTGAAACAAGAAGATTATCCTGGATTAAGTAAACAGACCCAACCTAATCACACATGTCCTTAAAGTGGAAGAAGCAGTAGCAGAAAAGATCAAGAAATGCAGTGTGAAAGGAAATCAAGCCACCATTTCTGAGTTTGAAGATGGAGGAAATAGGCCACAAGCCAAGGAATGCGGATGGCTCTAGATGCAGAAAAAGGCAAGGAACTGGAGTCTTCTCTAGAGCTTCCAGAATGGATCACAGCTCTGTTGACAGTTTGATTTTAAACCAGTGATATCTGTGTGGGAACTCTCACAGGACTGTAAGATAATAAATTTGTATTGCTTTAAGACACAAAGTTTGTGGTAATTTCTTATAGAAGAAATAGAAAACTAATACAGCAGTATTTTAGGCTGAGTAGTTGCCTTATCTGTATAACTGTCTTTATGGCCTAGAGCCCTTTTGTTCATCTAAAGACTGGCTAATTTCTGACCAATTAGGGAACATTGTACTGCCCTCCCTATTTTCCATTTGGCTTTCCCTCACTACAGCAAAGCGAAAACCCCAGTGTCTGAGGCCACATTCAGAGAGCTGAACTGCCTGCCTCGCTGGGTAGACAACAACTCCAGTATCCTCAGCTGCTAATATTCTGCCACTAAATCTACTTTAAAAAACATAAAAAGAAAAATAGTGGCACACTAAGGAAAATAAATGTTTAGATGAATTCATGTGCTTTCCACTAGAGAGGATAATAATAAATCTGCTGGGCAGTACAAATTGCCCTCCAAGTTTAAAGTCACCTCGTCATTCCCAGGGAGATCAGCTGAATTAATGGTCAAACATGTTAATAGAATAATGGAGTGTCCTTAACCATTTCTAGAGGAGGAAGGGGAGGGGTGTACTGGATGCTTATTTTATGGCAATTTATGTCAGTGTAAAAGTTATAAAGATTGCCAGAAAGTAAAGGAGCATGATGTAGAATCACTGGAGAAACTGTAAAATCAATATCTCTAGGGTTTTCAACACTGTACTTGGCAGGTCCTTTCAAATCCATTGCCTGCCTGATATTTTATGTATGTAACTGGCAACGGTGATGGTGGATGATGTTCAACTCATGGAGTTGGCACCAAATCAATCATCAAAAACGAAAATGCATATGTCTCTCTCCATTTTCTATCTGCTTTCTCAGATGCTGTCTGAGATTAGATCCTAAACCCAAGAGAAAGTTATCCACAGCACAGGCTGATATGAAGGATTCTAAAAGTGTCTAAATAGGTAGAAAAATGCAACTAGCACCATAGATTTTTCTTGGTTAAAAAATAGCAATTTATTCAAATGGTTGGAAAGTCAGTTTTAACATTGGGACACTATTTTACTTCCATAATTTTGCCATACATTAAAAAGATTAATATATTTTTGGTAAAATTATGGGAAAATGGAACATACGATTATTGATAGAATATACACTGGAAAACCATTTGTGAAGTCAAAATCAGTCATACCTAATGTAATCTGTGAGCATAATCTAACCTACTATATGTAACTAGGCAGAGGCTTCCTAGAGTTTTTATATATATACCTATGGTTTCCCAGTAAACTCTTTGGAACCAACATTTTGATGCTTCAAATTTATATTAGTGGCAATAACTTCCCTGATATCCAAACCCTCAACTCAGCCACAGGTTGTGTAAACCTCTAATCAGCTGCATCAAAAGCATAATAATTATAAGAATTGAAAGGCTTCTGACTGACACAGTATGTCACATGGGAAACTGTTTTCTGGGAGAAAGAATCCTGAAGATGAAATCAGGAATATGTGCTTTGATCAGATTAGATTTGAAATCAAGATGCCTATTTGCCTATGTTAAATGTGACCCTGGTGGCCAACTGAGGACGATGAATCAATTTTCATTATTGCGTATAGGTTCTGGAATCAAGTCTGTGTAGAAGGAAAGATGTTAGGGACCAAGTTGCTGCTGGAATAGAGCAATTTAGTGAAAATATGGGTACGTATGAGTACAAGGATTGTGGAACAGACTTCATTGGAAAGTTTGCAGACAGAAAGTAATAAATGTAGGGATTTTAATTATCAGGCTAACACATGGTCAGAAGGGCAGAGTGCTCCTTTCGTTGATACAGAAGGATCTCCTATTTCTTAAAGCTTCAAGGTTAATGTTTCTGATCATCACACTCAGTGTTTGGTCTTACTGATGGCTAAGTTACAGCATATGTTGAAATCAAAGCTATATCATATCTCTTAAGTCAAAAGTGCAGCAATGATAAAGAAAGCGTGGGATCCTGAGAATTGGAATTAGGTACATTTTGATAGATTCTACTGCCTGTGTTTGAGTACTTAGAAACCCCAAATCCTATGCAGCTGCATATTTTACCAGCAAAGCAGCTCCTTCTTTCCTGTCTGAGGTGTTACCTCCCCCTTGCCTGAAGACATTTATTATCCAGACCTGAGAAAATTGCCTTGCAACGATGTGTCAATTCTTTGCAAGACCCATCAGATCTTATTGCTATCACTCTGCTAACTTGACTCAATTCCTAGCAGAACCTACTAGATATGCCAGTGGCTTTCCAACAAACTCTTGTAACTGCCATGCCAATGCTTGGAAACTGGTATCATTTGCAGTAGCCTCCCTTATGTTTAATCTCCCTGGCTTTTCCAACGGTTACACAGATCTCTAATTCTCTTTATTAAAATGAATACAGGGCGCCTGGGTGGCGCAGTCGGTTAAGCGTCCGACTTCAGCCAGGTCACGATCTCGCGGTCCGTGAGTTCGAGCCCCGCGTCGGGCTCTGGGCTGATGGCTCAGAGCCTGGAGCCTGTTTCCGATTCTGTGTCTCCCTCTCTCTCTGCCCCTCCCCTGTTCATGCTCTGTCTCTCTCTGTCCCAAAAATAAAAAATAAACGTTGAAAAAAAAAATAAATAAATAAAATGAATACAAAGTCTGACCCAGAAGGAAGCACCATCCAAATGGAAAGAATCACAAGATTTATTTATGTTGGTAGAACCTTGCTAAATATGCATGAGGATTGATCCTGAAAGTGTAAGACCAAGGATAATAAAATTATTAATATTGTATCAATTGTTTTATTGATACAAGTCAAATGTATCAATATATCTGCATTGACCAGAGATTCTGGATTCAGAAATTTAGCCTAAGGAATGAAAGAATTTCATACATTTTGCTTTGTCAGTTTACTAAAACCTAGACTCATAATCTCTATGTTTAGATCCCAGAACTTCCTTTTCATATTTTGTTAAGAGGAACCCTACACTCAGAGTGGAGTGTTGGTTTGGATTTATTACATGTAGTTGCTTATACATCCTCTAAATAAGTACCTTGGAAAGACCCAGAGTACACATTGAAAAATACAGTGGTGAGGAGGGCATAGTCACTTCTAAATAGCTTTGCAGAGGCTGGCCTCTGAAAGCTGGGGTTGTTAGTAAGAGATGTCAAAACTGAAACAGACTTCCTGATTTCCCAATCTCAGAAACTGAGAGTCTAATGACAGCAGTGAACTTCCAAGGACAAGATGAGTCTGGCTACTGTAATGGAAAGCAGGAATAGAGAACTCAAAATGGCTTAACCACAAAGACCTCTTAATAGGGTTACTTAATTGTGGTGTTTTCAGGACCAAAATAGATTGGAAGCCCTTAAAATTCATACTTTATCTATATAAGGAAGCATCCCTAGGTCACAAATGGAGTCATATTCCCATAATGAACTCACAACTTTTCATCCAATGCCAAGTCCTGAGTTTATTCACAGATCTAGAAACCTTTAAATGAGGAGATAGAATAATCTCCTTGAGGAAAATGATCCCACAATGCTACCAGGACTAGAAAGCTATTTCTTAGTTTTCCCTAAAGGGATCTTTGACCATTGAATGGGATAACTGCACTGAAGAAAGGGAAACTCCCAGAGTTTTCAAGGATTACTGGACACTGGCTCTGAATTGAAGATAGTTTCTGGGGATGCAAAATTCACTGTATTCTGCCAGCTAAGGAAAGGCTATGGCGGTTAAAGAAGGAACGAAACTTTTCAGTTTGTCTTTCTCTGGACACAATGATCCAGAAATGTATTTCTCCACCCTCTTTAAGTTAGGCATGGCCACATGGCCTGCTTTGATTAAGAAAATATGAGTGGTAGTAATATGTATCACTTCTGAGCAGAAGACTTCAAAAGACAGTGTGTGGTTAGCTATGTTCTCTTCCCATGTCATGGTAACATGAAACATTTCAGATGATGTTTCCTCTATTAGCCTCAGTCCCAGGGCAAGGGCATCACGGAGCAGATCTCTCACTAAGTGGAGATGAAAATGTATCATGGTTAAGAAATACAGCTTTGCTATTTTAAGTCACTAAGATTGTTTGTTAATGTAGCATAACCAACCCTGTCCTGACTAATAGACTATGAAATATGATTCAGTTACTAAGGAGAGAAGAATATCTGCATCTTACATGGAGATATCCAAGGTAAATTAAGTGTAAATGTATGTAAAAATGTAGATGAATAAATTGATCCTATCAATGTTAAAACAGGGAAACAAACAAAAGGTACCACAAAGACATTTTTTTGCAACGGTATCTGTTTATGTGAGATATGTAACTGTATACGTATAATAAAAAAGATCCAGAAGCATGCACAGCTAGTTCACAATACTGCTTAGCTATATGGAGAAGTGATGTTTCCAGGGACAGGCGGGAGGGTGTGATGAGGATTTTCCCCTTTTATCCTGTGTCTCTATTGTTTGATAATAGACATATTTTACATTACTTTAAAAATTAATTTTAAAAGTATGAACAGGAAAAAACGAGGGAGGATTTCAACCTTTATAACAAACAGGATAAAAAAAAGGGAGATTAACAATTTTTAAAGTACATTTTTTTCTCCTTCTCCCCATATGTGGGGCAGATTATTTATTATAGCTGAAATAAACCGCAGGTACCAACATGGCCCAAGCATATGTACAAATATGGAGAATGGCAATACCAGATAAGTACTAATTGCAGTATTTTCTTTAAGCAAAATTGGTGTCCTAATTACCTATTCCAGAGACATGCCCCATAGAAGGATGCTTGGCTCCATTCTGGGTAGTTCCTTTCTCTCTATTTCATACATCAAAGCTCATTTCTATTCTCATTTGGAATACTCTAACTCCACTGTTATCAGTGAAATATTGTGTCTGGCTGCAGGAAACAGAATCACAGTTACTGTGACTTAACCAAAGAGAGGTTTTATGTTACTTCTACAACTACAACCTTAGAAGTGGACAGGTTAAGCAAGTGTAGTTGCTTGAACAGATCACCAAGAGACTAGATGCTTCTAGTTCCTTCTCTGCCATCTGCAGCATGTAGCTTTTACCCAAGTAGTCTCCACCTGATTGGAAATTGGTTTATTCACATTCTGAGCTCTGTAGAGCTCCAGAAAAGCACTTTAGGCAAGAATAAGAGAGCCATAAAAAAGTAAATAGAATTTATACCAGGAAAGACAAAACTTTCCTAGAAATATCCAATATATTTTCCATTTCCATTCTTTGGATATATTTATGTCACATGCCCTCCACTCCTATCATCAGAACTATGGAAAACTGGGAGCTCTGGCTATTTTTCTGGGAATAATGTTGAAAATGGCAAGGTTTGTGTTCTTTTTTGAAGGAACGTGGTTATAAGGAATGGGTAATTTGCTAGCAGTATCTGCCATCCCTTATCCTCTCTTCATTTGAACTCCTAACCTTGAAGTTCACCTTCGGTTTAACCTCAGAGATAAAGCCTTCCCAATTTATTGCTGACACCCTCAATTTACACTTCGTGATGACTCTGAGACAATTATTGTTTGTTGCTCACGTTTTGTAAATTAATTGTATATTGCAAGACAATATTACTTAAATTTATTCTGTTTCCATACCAGATTGTTAACTCCTAAAAACTAGGGGTCATGCCTCTTTGTTTTGTACCTCAATAAATGTAGAGTTCTAGGCACAGGAAGTTAACATTAGGTTATATTATCTAATGGATGACTAAGGCAGAAAAAGTAGTTGGGGGAATTTCCAAATAATAAAACCAAGCTTATTGGATGGATAAGTTATATTTGGAGGCTTTAAATAAGTTTAAATTGAAATATATTGGTTTGTGTACATTGAAATATATTGGTTTGTTTTATAAGTCACTCCACTTTGACATGTGATAATGACCTCCAGGAATTAGAATCATGAGCATGAGTAGCAAAAATGGGAAAAAAAAGTTATATTAACAATTTAATCTCACGTACCAAGTCACTGATATATGGAACCAAAGAGTACGCTGGGTCCAATGTATAAAGCTAAGCATTGTTCAGAGGAGTTCAGAACATGTGGTTATCAAAGGTACACTGAAGGGGCGCCTGGGTGGCACAGTCGGTTAAGCGTCCGACTTCAGCCAGGTCACGATCTCGCGGTCAGTGAGTTCGAGCCCCGCGTCAGGCTCTGGGCTGATGGCTCAGAGCCTGGAGCCTGTTTCCGATTCTGTGTCTCCCTCTCTCTCTGCCCCTCCCCCGTTCATGCTCTGTCTCCCTCTGTCCCAAACATAAATAAACGTTGAAAAAAAAAAAGAAAAAGGTACACTGAAGCAAGGAAATAGTGTGTCAAGGATGGAAATACTTGCTAACAGAAGTGGAGAACACACTCATGCTCCCCCCAAAAGCACTGATGTTTAATAGAATATCAAAATAATATAGACTCATCCCCTGTCCTTAAGCACATTACACTATGATCTTGATCTTCACCTAGGAGAATGGGAAACAAAATTTATTAGTATATCTTCTCTTCAAGTCCTTCAGAAAAGTACAGACTCCTCCTGAATTCACAAAGACATTAAGACATGTGAGGAAGTCATTCTGGGCATAACATTTAGCCCCTTCTTTTTGTCATGTTTTTAAATGAATTGTTTATCCAAATTAAAGATTGGAAACCTGTGATGTCACTCTTACTCCATTTCCGATTTCTGCCCCAGTTCTTCTCTTATTCTAATATTTTTGGTAATGTTGGTTTAAATGTGACTAAGGAGGGAGTGGAGAAGATGTTGACCTTTTTTCCCTGTCCTGATCTCTCACTTTCAGTCCCAGATAAGCCTAAACGTGTAGGTGTGAGGTAGTGCCTATTCTGAAGTAAGGGCACATGGAGTTTAAGCCCTAGCTGAGTGGACTGATACCAGGAAATCGTTAACTTTCCGACTGCTACATCATACAAAGATGACTCGGTTTATGAGAAACTCACGAACGGGTGTGTGTTAATTTCATAACTACGTTGGGTACCCAAATGATTGTGTTTCATTCAAAGCAGTGGTTTTCAAACCATTTTGTTGTTATTGTTATGGAAAACTTTTTTTCTTTCAAATGAAATTATGCACTGCAGTTCTATAAACTGGAAAAGCTTATCTCCTCTATATGAATATGAGTAGGGAGACAGGCAATCCTTTGCTGCCAACTCTTTGCTCAGGGACAGCCTTCTTTACTCTGGAAGACAATGAATAAGGTGACAATATAAACTAATTTGCCCAGGACAGCTCTGGTTTACATCTGTGGGTCTGGTGAATTTATAAATAGGGCCCCATTTCACTCTCAAAATGGATCTAGTTTGAATCATAAATTATATGGCATTCTTACCTATGAGGTATCCTAAGGGAACCTTGGTGCTTAAGGACTCATCTGGAAAACCACTGAGTAAATTGAAATAACTATGATTTATTTGATATAAAGAAATAAATTTGGGTTTATTTCGTGAGTCAAGTCATAACATGTAATGATTTTTACTTACTGCTTTAGACCTGTGAATGTCAGTGTTTGGACTTACTGATGAGTGAAATATTAGAGAGGGAGTCCATATCGTTGGTAGCAATAATGCCTCTTCTGTTAATTACCTCTGTGAAATTGAAGACTATTTTGCATACATGGACCTCAGTTTCCTGTGTTCTAAAATCTTGGGATGGTACTTGAAACTCCATCTCTAATATTCTATTCTGTGGAACTGGACATACCCTTACTTAGGAAATCTACTCTGTTCCATTTGTCAGCACAATTATAATAATCAGTTCCTGCCTGTTACAGCAGATTTCAGGAATGGGTTGTAACACTTTGCTATTCTACTCATAGTAAGTTATTCCCACAAATAGGGAACAGGGGATTGATAAGAGAAAGCAGTCCCCCATGAAGTTTTCTCCAATAATAATTAAATTGAGTGTTGAATGCTGCCAATGAGATTCATTATTTCAGAGCTGTTTTTTTCCAGACACTTATTTCATTTGGCTGGCCTCTGAAAAACCATGTACTATTGAATATAGTTAACGCTTCTCTAAATGTTTCTGAAATGCGCAGGTGGTGTGCTACAATGAGAGTAGATTACTTTGGAAAATACTGCTTCAAATAACCACTTTTCTCAGGCAATGGCATAATGCAGGCACATTAGAAGAACAAATAGGAGAAGGACTTTATATAAATCTTATCTAGCTACCAAAATGAATGGTCATCACCTTTACAACTATGGTTCCTCTTTCTAGGAGGAGGTAGATCTTCAAGCACAGTTCTTTAATGATGAAATAAACTCTAGATATGTGCATAAAATGAAGACCTTGTAAATCCAATCCCCAAGTTCAGGAAGGAATTGAATCCCCAAGTCTGTGAAGCATATCAAGTGGCCAATGTCTGGATACCATTGTATAAGCCTGGGTCTAAAATTAGAGAAGACAGACAATCTGAGGAAATAATTTTTAAGGATACCATTCAAAGGATGTGATGAGCTATATGGGAATATTTCCAGCTAGTAGTGCTCTTTAACAATCCAACACATTTATAGAAACCATTTTGGTTGCTGGGTGAGAATATCTACCTCTGGAGTCATTTGGAGAGACCATAATAAAAACTTCTGAAAATTGCACATACTATTATAGGAACATAGAAATAACTACTTTTATCTGCAGAAAAAATTCACAGTTTGCCTAAGTCTGTATAGTTATTCATGTTTTCAGTCCCAGGCCATAAAAATGAGGAAAATTTTAGAGGAAGAAGTAGGTAAAATAATAACTTCTAAATTTTTATATTATACTTTTATTTATGCATTTGTTTGTTACTTTTATGATAATCACCTATATTAAGCATAACACTGGTTTATATGTATTAGATATGAAAGAGAAGGTAATGACCGAGATTCTCTACTAGTCAGAACAGACTAGATTAGGCTGAACTAAAATTCTCACACTATAAAGCGTTATAACAGCACATGTTTATTATTCCTGTTTGTCTACAGGTCTATTAAGGTTTGACTAAGATCTGCTCTACACCTCCTTATTCTGTTACTGTATCTACTGAGTGGGCACCACTTCTAAAGATGCTTAAAGGGAAGAGATTTCTGGCTCAGATATGACAAGTGTCACAGCTATAGTGGCTCGTCACGTGGTATTACCAATCTACAAAGAATTCAGGAAGTATAATCCAAGCACATGATCAGGTGGTAAAGGGCTAGAAATAATAGACAGCATTAATGATCAGCAAAGTCTACCCTTCTGGTCACAAAATATTCACATCACACTCCCTCCTCAGACAAAACATTTTTACTTCCTCCCCATGGAAGACAATCCAAAAGGTCTCATTTCCGAATCTTTCAGAGTATGGCATTAATAGTACATTAGAGGGTTGTGTGTGGGTGTCTTTAATCATGTCCACCTGATTAGAAAATCTATGTATTTGAAATGTGAGTTAATTGCTTCTACTGTGTCACAAACCTTAATGAAAGAGAAATAAGGTAATCACAGAAATAACCCATTCACAGACAGGGAAGGCACACAAAACTATCTCTGGTCTGCAGCAATTCTAAAATCCTCTTGGCAGAGATAGTGAGGACTCTACTTTGTGAGCAGGAAATGTTTGTTAATTAGATCCTGTGTTAGTTTCGTGAGAACACTCAGACCACTATTCTCCATGGCCCTTGGCTCTGCTCAGGGAGGCCTTTCCTTTTTTGACACACACACATCTGAAATGAGCCTTGGACATTAGACTTCACTTGGAGCTTGAGCAGCTTTCTCAGACTGCTTCCTGAGGACGTATGTCTTTGAGAAACTGAATTGTTGTCTCATCTACTAAATTGTAGTAAACTTTATGTATCAAATGCCGTACCCATAGCTTTTTTCCCCTGGACTTCTGTGTGTGTGTGTGTGTGTGTGTGTGTGTGTGTGTGTGTGTGTTTACATCTCTTCTTCTATATTCTCAGCTATATGCCTGCCTTTTCAAAAATTTAATTGGAGGTTACTTTGTCAGGCTTCTGTGGGAGAGACACCTTGTACCTTCTCCTTTCTCTTAGCCATGTTTTTCATTTCAAGTATTTAATAGGTAAGTAACCACACAGCATAGAAGGATATCTGTTCACAATTCATTAGCACATCTTGTCCCATGGCCCATCCAACCATGATGGGGACAGAAAGTAAAAATATTCTTTGTGCTTGAAAAGTAGAGAGCCAGAGATACTTGATGAACAGATTTCTTTCCTTAAATACTTGGCAAAAGAAGACTAATAAGACTACCCAAGAGACATAAATTGTATATTATCACTGGAAGCAGGGGGAGATGGCTCTAGCCTAGTGATTAGCACATGGTATTACAACCCTGCCTCAGCTCTTCCATATTTGATGACTTTGGTAAATCAAATTCACTGTTCCAAAATTTTGTTTTCTTATCAAGAGGGGACTTACTTGTCCTAGAGGCCAACCAAGAAACACATTGGTTTTAATAGTCTTTGCTTTGAGAAATACAGATTTAACTAAATGACTCATGTAAGACATCTAGGAGAACATTTCTGTTGATCAGTTTTTTAAATCTGCTGAGGTAAAGTGGTGTTCCTAGCTCTAGGTCCCTTTCCACCTCTTGGGTTTCCCTTATCAATCTTTCTATCCCAGACTTTTTCTTTTTCTTTTTTTTTTTCTTACAGTTTCTATAGAGATAGGATACAGCCATGCTCTGTGTGCCTGGAAGTTCCATTCTTCTGTAGAGGAAATGCTTTCATTAATAGGGCAGGCCTGGACCCCAGTGGCTCCCGTGTACAGATATTAAGAGGAGCATCTCTGCCAATGTATTTAGGCAGAACAATAAAGCATCTTTACAGCCCAGACTCACCAGAGCCACTATTGATTCACTGGCATGTGCTCTCTCAATAGTAAAAGGCTGCCAGGATTTACTCGCTCAGCTTTTCCCTTTCCTAGGCCGTCATTATTCAGTGTAAAACTCCTTTAACCTGGTGGAGTTGTTGCTCTTGCTAATACTGTGTTAGCAAATTATTGATCCCAATGATGAGAACAGGAATCGTTTCTCCTGTAGCATGATGTGCAATTGGATCTACATTCTGCCCTGGTAATTTTCTCTATAGATCTTCCAGGGGGACTAGACAAATGAACCATTAAAAAGGGGTAGGGGAGGGAGGGAGCTGCCTGAGGTTGATGGTACATTTGAGCTAAATCCAGACTTTATTGGTGTTTTTCAGCTTCTATTTGAAAACTTATAAACATCGCTCTTTGGCACTTTATGGTTTTGTTTTGTTTTTGGTAGTTTTATTTGGCTTGTTTTTAACTTTCTCTGATGGCCAAGGAGGAATTTTCACTTGTGAGCTTCTTCTGAAATTGAAATTAATACAACCAACAATTTAGGGAGGTCCTGATAAAGGCAAAACGAGGTCAGTGACCTCTTCAGTAAAAAGGAAAAGAAGGCAACAGTGGTAATGAAAGTTGTTACATTTCAGCCAGTGGTAGTTGGAATTTAGTGACCCCAAATCTTCATTAAAATTTAGTGTTACTTCATCACCTCTCTGCCTTCACCTCCCCATTTTCATTTCAGATAACCACTGGGTAATCGTTAATCCAATTGTATCTAACTAAGATTCACAAAGTGTCTTCTGTGGTCCTAGCTCTGTAGATCCCTAAGATCAAAACAAAATAGAAAATTGAGTTCATTGGTCTACCCTGAGGCTTTAAGGATGTTGTATATGTTTTCCTAATTTGTTGAGAAATGAAGAGGTCTAAAAGAGAAACAAATGTGAAAAGAAATTATTTTTACTTATCTGTTTATTTAGAGAGACAGACAGAGAAGCAGAGAGGGAGACAGAGAGAATCCCAAGCAGGCTCCGCATTGTCAGTGAGCAGAGCCTGATGCAGGGCTCAAATCCATAGACTGTGAGATCATGACCTCAACCACAATCAACAGTAGGACACTTAACCTACTGAGCGACCCAGGTGCTCCATGAAAAGAAATTATTCCAAATTAGAGCAACTGATTCCCACCCCATGCCCCTAGCATAAACTCTGGAAGTGAAAACAAAATCTCTCATTCATAGTGTTAGAGTAAAACACTGAGCTTTCAGTGTGAAATAGTGCATGACTGAGCTGAGAATTCAAAGAGCACTGTAAATGAGCAGGGGGCAGGAGATACCCATTCTGTACAGAAGTATTAGAAGAATGTTGGCATGTCAGATGGCACATTGCTTTCTATTTTCTTTCTGATTTATATTGAAGGATATCAAAATCCTCAAGGCTAATTGTTTATTTAATATGGGTTACTGACTTAAATATGTTTTTTAGTACAAGAAAGTAAACTTATATCTCCAAGGTCCCTCTTGAATTTCACATCAGGAAGAAGTGCTTAGTGAACTGTTGACCTTATACTGTTCATTACGTAAGAAAATAATTAAGGCAGAAAACTTTCACTTTACAGTATACAGCATATGACAGATATGTAGGATATTTTATGTAAGCAATATTCTATCCTGGATTATAAAACCCAAAGAGACAGTTACTCTTCTGAAATGAAATTTAAGTGTTACTTTATTAAGCAATAGCATACAAAACTTGATATCTCAATTTTAGCACATATTAGAGGTTGCAGGGATAAATGCCCATTTCCTGTTGAGATGATAAACCCTGGAAATCATGGACCTTGACTTCTCATTTCTGTATTCCACCATAGCAGTAATTACTGTGGTTTATTCAGTATTTGTTTCTGGTAGATATGGGACTTTTCACTAATAGTTACTGTAATTCTGGCTCCAGACAGTACTCAGGTGACATCACTGGATCATCTGACCTTATTATTGGTTTATCTTTCTTGCTCCTGAGATTGAATGGAAAACTGGAACTGAGAAGAAAACACTGGGAAGGTTGTAGGAAAAGAAGGGGACACTGGGAGAGAATTAATCTATAGTCTATTTCTAATGGTATCATAATACCATTCAGTGTTTGTATTATTCATTTATTAATGACTGGGATTTACAGAGTGCCCTCTGTGAGCCCAGTACTATAGTAGATTCTACAAATGTAAACATAATAGAAAATTGAGTTCAATTGTCCACCCTGAGGAATGAATGATGGTTGTTAATCTGAACTAGAATCACAAAAAGGAAGACTTTATCTGGATCTTGACAGAAACATTTTAAAGCTATTATTTAGAATAGGGAATATATGAAATACATGGACAGAACAGAGAATATAGGTCATGTGCATGTGTACATATAATTAACCATGTGAAGCGCTTCAATAAAATGACCCAAAAGCATTTTGATGTACATTGCCAGGTTTTTTTAGTTGTAGTATATTCCAATCTTAACATTTCATATTTAAATATTCTAATCAGTGAAGTGACATTGATTTTCCCTCTATTTTTAACTAAATAATGTTTGTATTCTCTTGGCTTGACACTACAATTTTTTGAAAATTTTAAAACCTAGAACACCCTCAAGTAGTCTCTCATGGATGTCAGTAACTACAGAGAAAGTGGTTTGGATGTAATATCTTTGCTGCCGAAAATACCATTAATGTATAAAATCAGAGTAACGTATACTTTATGAATAATAAATAAGCAATCATGGGGCACCAAATTTGATCTTAAAAATAAAGCTGTGGATGCAAATACCATAATTGAAATTCTTACAATCTATTTATATGCATTCATGAAAAGGAATGAATATTCTTTCTGCCCCATCCCAACCCCTCCTTCTTAGTAGAGGCAATGAATGTATCAATTGTGAGACTTAGCAACTAGGGTTTAGTAAAACATGCTTGATTAATTTTTACCGAGATTTCCAAAATAAAATGAGAAAGAAATCACTCCATTCATTATATCAGGGAGGGGAAAGGGATCTTGATGTTATCTGACTATGTCCAACTGATCAAATGACACTCCAGCCAACTCCAGAAAGGATTCCTCATATGAAATAAATTTCCTCCCTGAAGATGAGAATTCAGGCATCTCGGGAATTGCAGAGGCCCAGCCTCTTTATAGTACCAGAAAAAAAAAGATGAAGAATACCACAGCATCAGTCAAAACAGCAACAACAAAAATACTCTGTGTGGAGATGACAAGGCAGAGAGACCCACAGTTTGAAAAACCAGAAGCTGCAGTGAGAAAAGTATCCACAAGAAGTATTACTCTAGAGGTTATTAATTTCAAGTAGAGGGCATAGTCATAATTTTATGATGGGAATGAAGTATTTTGGATTATTGTTTTATAAGCAGTTTTAATCTCTACATAATGATAAATTAGGTACCATGCTTTTCAATTGCTTTGATTCCATTTTGATTTTTTTTTAATATTTCAAAATAGTTAGGGTGCCTGGGTGGCTCAGCTGGTTGAATGTCCAAATCTTGATTTTGGATCAGGTCATGGGATGAAGCTCCTCACTGAGCTTGGAACCTGCTTAAGATTCTCTCATTCTCTCTCTCTCTCTCTCTCTCTCTCTCTCTCCCCTCCCCTCCCCTCCCCTCCCCTCCCCTCATTTCCCCTCCCCTTCCCTCCCCTGCTCATGCTTTCTCTCAAATATATATTTCAATATAGTTATAAGTAGACAATATTAGAACTCAACTTCATAACTCATCATTGCAAGACTTCATTCTGAAAGTACATACAGCCAAATATAAGGCAAGATAGAGGGGAGAGACAGTTTTCAAGCTTTAACAGACTTACTGTTTTCAATTTTCCAAATAATTTTCCAAGCTTCTAAAAAGGAATGCAATGAATGTGTTTCTCTCCTTTAATAACTATCAAGTGTTGAGACATTTCTGTGTATTCTGGACTCTACCAAATCCTGGGAACCTGGGCAGTGTGGTGGGATATGAAATTTAAAACAAGGCTCCTGTCCTCAGAGGAGGCAAAAAATCTAAATTGGAAGACAAGACAAGCACCTATATGTACAACAAAAACACACAATATAAAATTTAAGGTTAATTTTTTGGCAGAGATTACAGATGTTTTATGACTTTCAGGATAGTTGAAATTAGTATGGAATAGAAAATATTCAAATAAGCAATAGAGGTCGAGGAGGGAACACTCTGCAAATTTAGCTCAGAATGCCTGCTAATCCTTTAGTGTGGACATTTAAAAGAGCTTCTTAAAGGGAAAAACTGAGGTACATTCCTTCTGATTTGATGCTGTTTGCTTTGGGTTTTGATTCTATTTGCTTTAGGGACCGAATTTTGGACTTTTTCTTAACACCTTTTCATATTTCAAACGCCACTTGTTTTAATTTGTTCTTTAGACTCCTGATCCAAGATAAGGTTACCCTTAGGAACCTCATCATTGGTAGTTGCCAAGGCCTTAACTTAGGTTGGCTTGCACCAGAAACAAAATTTGAGATAGAAACTGATATCATCAAGGTTTATTGGGAACGACTACATGGGGACTTCCCTTTAATGGAGTAAAGGCAGTAGGAGTAGGCAGAGGGAGAAAATGAACTGTGATGTAATTGTAACAAAAGCCTCAGATAATCCCATAGGAGCTCTGAATATGGTGACCCTTAAGAAATGTCTCACCCACTGGGGAAAGAATTCCAGGTCTTTGAATCCTACCATTCAATGGACTGTCCCAAGGAAGGAAGTGAAATTGAAGGAAGCTCACTTTTGATAGAGGAAGACTTCTGGAGAGAATCCAATCTGAATAATCAGCTGCTAACAGTTATAACAACTGGAGGAATAAGTGTGGCAGGGCTGAAGGGGAGATTTGGGTAAAAGTAGATGGATTGCTACATCTGCATTAAGAACACTGAGCCATTTCGATGGTTTACAGATGCATTTCCTAGATGGTAACTCCTGAGGGAGGAAAAATGCATCTGTCTTGTTTTCTGTCATCCTGCCAGAACTGAGAGCTACAACAGGCACATAGTGGGTGCTCACTAAATGTTTGCTGAAATAAGTAACTAAATAAATTAATAAATATAGTATTGGTGGACTGCTGGCTTCCAAGGCGGAAACTAGAAAACTTCCATAAAACCAAATTTGCAATCATCAAAATAAAAGATTAGATTTTCATATAATAGCTAATATATTATGTAGTCACTAATCAAAAGCCTTTGTTGAGTACCTACTATATACCCCACACTGAGTAAATTAAAATGGTATAAGACATGATCAGGCAGCAAATGCTAAGAGCTAAAGCTGAGATGCATTTTGTTTCCTTTAAACAAAAAACAAAAAACAAAAAACAGATGCCTTTGTTTACTCCCTGAAAGTAAAATGTTTCTCTTGATATTGCTCTTTTTCTATTTATTGAGAATCTGCATCAATGTAATTTCTGATACATTTAAATGTCAAATGATAGTAGATGGATGAAGCCATTTACATACATGAAGAATGGCAATGGAGACTTAACATACATCCATGGGTTAATTTGAATATAAGATAGGCAATATCTTAAATGGAGATTTTACATATTAATGCCCACAATGCCTTTAACTCAAATACATAATTAAGAAGGAAATGCACATTAATTTAAGTGGGAAGGGGTGTCAATTTGGATCCAAAATATAAAAGTTGTCAGCCTGCTACAATGGTATTTACCTTCACCAACAAAAGAACAAAACAAAGAGAAATAGGACACTGAATAGAGACAATAGATCTGTGAAAACAGCCAGCCAGTAATTCAAACTAGTAGCTCAAACAAGAAGATAAATGGAGGTTGTAGCTTTTACCATTAAGGAACCAGTTAGAGTTCCATTTGGTGCCAGAACTGTTCTGCCAAAAAGAACTTTCAGTTCCAACTAGCTGTGTCGGTCCTCCCCATAGAAACATTCTTGGCTTATACATGCAAACAAAGTGATGGTGAAAGTTACGTTCCAATGACCTTGTCTTTGAGATGGCAGTGACACATCATGGAAGAATTAGAAAGTTACACTGAGGTCTGTAATGCTATTATAACCCGTTGGGAGCCAATCCAATCTGGGTGAGATATTTCCTACGCTGTGCTCTCAGAGTGATGCATACAGCTAATTGTAAATATCTCATATAGAACTGCCACCTGCTTCCCTGAGTTACATCATTCACAGTTAATTTATATTCAGGTGGCACACACATCATTTTCTCTTAATTTCTACATAACAGTTCATTTTCTTTCGTTAGAATCAGCATTTCTCCTAGAGCATTTTGTGAAAGTACAGCTTTACCATACATAACCTATCCAAGAGCCCCAGAATCCATGACGGATCTATTAAAAGGAACATAAATAATAACAGAGAAGGAAAACTTCCCAATGGAGGACATTAAAAAAAAAATCTAGATTCCTAGCTTGAACACAAGGCTGTCCCTTTAAAACAGAAATGCCACCATTTCATTATACATTCTCTCAGTGTCCTGGTTGTGAAGGGAGGGCTGAGGGGGGAATACAACCTTAAATTCTTCAGAGCTGTCCTGGTTGGTTTATCTACTGTGATTTACTGTTGTGATTGTTGAGTAGCTGACCACTGATTTTAACACTAGGGTATAGAGGAGACAGATTGACATGGGTTTCATTAAAATTCAAGAAACTCAACTCCATAGAGAGCATGACTAACTTCCTTATACATGACAGGAATCCCCACAGATGGTACTTCACCCTTGCTAGAGGAATTAAGTCTACCAAAAGAATCCCTGTCTATAAGCAGCCAATTCCCCAAATCTACAGGCTCATCTGCACAGATATTCTTTATACTGTCATTCTTAAGTACCTTAGGGTAGCTCTGAAAGACAGGGGGCCGAGAGGGAGCAGCCGCGGCTGCCTTCACTACCCCTCAAGCATGCTGGTGGCGTGGGGATGATGGGATTATAAAGTAAACATAATAAAACACAGGACCAGGGCATCCGGTGGACACAGTCTATTTGCTGACTCCTCTTTGCCTGGAAAGAGCTGAAGATGAAATTCTTATTACAATTACACAGAATCCCTGCACCAAATTGGCAGCTATTAAACTATTACGCAAATTCACAAATGAGTATTGTATTTGGTTCCTGGTCCAATTAACTTCCTTTCTTCTTTTTCTTCTCTCTCTCTCTGCTCTCTGGCATTATGTTCTTAAATTCCACATTTCATCTTCAAATATTTAAGTTGTCAAGGAAAAAATAAACTAGCCATCACACATTCATTATATTGTGTCAAATAGGACATGAAGGAGACAGCTTTCTTTTTTTTTTTCTGTCCTCTGCTCTTGTCAATCAAAAGCACAGTAATTAAATGGGGATGGAGATGCTTTCAAATTAAGAACAAAGAGGAAGGCATTTAATAGGAGGAAGAGAAAAGTAATTAAAATAAATAAATAAAGGCTCTAGCTGTGTCTATTGTCCTCAGATGAGCTGTCCTGAGCTGTGGGTCTACCAGCTCACCCCCCACTTCACTCCCTACTCAGTCACTTCAAGTTTCTGCTAAGAAAACACTGCAGACAGTATGTGGTATGCACACTGCTTAGTGCATTCTGGGAGTCCGGCATCATGCTAACCCCTTGAATACAGTAATGACATGTACTAAATCTTTCTCATTTTCCAGATTACACTGGTTAGGATATGCTGAAAGACATATCCATTTTGCATCCCTCCAGTCATCAACATAAAGCCATTCCATAGTCCCACTGTTTCTCTTGGATTAGGAGTATTCTCCTATACTTACCTAATGTAAAACATAAGTCCTCATCCCACCAGCTGCCACCCAATCATACCTCTTTCATTGGGAGTCAGGTTATCATGGCAAAGAGGCAAAACAATTTGTTGTTCTTCTATCACATTTTGAATCTCCATCACCAACTCTCTAGGCCAATAATCTTTTACTGGTAGGTCTGTCTCATGAATGATCTTGAGTAAAAAAGAATATTCTTTGCAGGTTTTGGGATTCCTGGCAAACAGGGACTATATCCTTCTATCCTAGAGAAAGTAGATGTGACAGTTATTCACGGAGGAGACACTGGTTTATAGGATTGTATTAGAATCACTATTTGTGTTCACTGGTGTATGTATATATGAACACTGTAATGATGTCTCTTTATTCTAACTTCAGAATTACAAGGCAGGTTTTTGTCATATGTATATATGCCTCATCTGCACATCAAGAAGTTTATTTAAAAATATAATTTTTAATAAAACAATGTGTATACAAAGGGTTTGAAGTAATTACATACCTGCACTTACATACTTTTCAAACTCAGAGAGCCCAGAAATCCTACTACAATCTTTTCCCTTTAGAAGAAAGTATGAACAACATGCTCTGTCTTATCTCTGTTTATTGGAGAATATGATAGCAAATGATAAGAAGCCTTGGCCCAGGGAAAACTTAACATTTGAAAATATTCTGAAACGTGACCCTTGCTTAATTAATAAAGTCTTTCTTACATAAGAACTAAAATGCTTATGAAAATTAAACAACAGAAATCCTTGCCATTTTTGCTTAAGTGCTACAAATTCACATGGGAATCAATGCAAGAAAGGGTTTTATACTACAGCAAGCAACGGCACAATCTCTAAGCAATAATGCATATAATGCAGTATCTTACAAAAACAGTGGACTAAACCTAAAACTACTGCTAACAGAACTTTTCATTCCTATGACACCATAATAAGGCCAATTAGGAGATTGGGGTTGGGGCGCAATTTTGAATTGGCTTTCTATGCTGTAGTTATGGTACTTTCATGCCTATTTATCTGGGTAGTTATTTCCCCTGACAACCGTAAAATGAGTTTTTTACATAATTTTATGAGAACCATGTTATAACAATGAATTAGTAACTCCAAGATTCCAAGTGGATATTTTGCAGCTTTATTACAAGGTTTTGTGTCAGAATTCTGGCTGGCTGGGGCCTCTGGAAGGAATGGCAATTACATAGATGGATTTGCAAACCTGTCCTTATCAAGCTCAGTACTAACGCCAAATATCTCTCACTCCTGCAAACAGATCGAGTTTCTTTTTTTTTTTTTTTTTTAATTTTTTTTTTTAACGTTTATTTATTTTTGGGACAGAGAGAGACAGAGCATGAACGGGGGAGGGGCAGAGAGAGAGGGAGACACAGAATCAGAAACAGGCTCCAGGCTCTGAGCCATCAGTCCAGAGCCCGACGCGGGGCTCGAACTCACGGACCGCGAGATCGTGACCTGGCTGAAGCCGGACGCTTAACCGACTGCGCCACCCAGGCGCCCCCAGATCGAGTTTCAAGTCAGCAAAAATTATGGTGAAATTTTGGTTCTTTTCACATGAAGCCCTATAATTTTCAGGGAAAAAAAAAGTGATCACATAAGTACATCTGTGACTATGGTGGTTCCCCCCATCCCCACACAATTCAGGGTATATTTAGAAGCAAGAATCTGATCTTGAGAGTATCCTGACTCTGCCTTAAAGGACAAATAGAGAGAGAGAGAGAGAGAGAGAGAGAGAGAGAGAGAGAGAGAGATATTATCATTATCTTGAGTTGGCTTTGCGCCTGCAGTACAAACACATCTCTAGAGTTGTTGGGCCAGAAAGTTGTCCACCCCTGAAGTAAATATGTCAGGTGCCTGCTGCAAATTGTCATTTGTGCAAAATGCAGTCATTTTTCACAGAGAAGGGTGTGGCTGGCAAGTCACAATCAAGGTGCTTAGATGTTCTTATGAGGGAAGCATTTAGAACATGACCAGAGTCCTGATGTTCTCCTTGTAGGAAAACACAGATATGTTCATTCTCTAGCTGGACACCAGAAAAGTAAATTAAAAAGTTAAAGTTTAACAGTTGATTTTCATTATTTGTAGCACTTATGTTCCATAGAGTTGTTGCAAACCTTGAATTAATACATACTGAACCACGTAGGATTAGGTTCCTGTGAATCTCTGGTCACATTTTCATCATTCGTTCAATCAGTCAATACATAACCTTGTTTTGTGTATGTTTTTGTATAAAAGCATTTAATACATATTGTTAATTCATAAACGTTGAAATCATGGCCAATGGCAGTATAACTTATGCCTAAATAAAGCTTATCTGATACGTATTTTCTCTTTAAGACATATTACAGCCTTCTGGCATTTAGGAACCTGACACAGCACTTCAGTTGACACTAGGGGCCATTTTAAAGAGAGAAATAACTGGGACACCTGAATGGCTCAGTAGGTTGAATGTTTGACTCCTGATTTTGGCTTAGGTCATGCATGATCCCAGGGTCGTGGGATGGAGCCCTGCATTGGGCTCCACTCTGAGCATGGAGTCTGCTTGGGATTCATATTCATATCCTTTCTTCCTTTCTTCCTTTCTTTCTCTCTCTCTCTTTCTTTCTCGCTCTCTCTCTCCCACCCCCCACCCCTTCTGCCCCTCTCATCCACTCACACTTTCTAAAAAAAAAAAAAATAGAAATAAATAACCAAGAAAAGGTCCAAAAGTGGGCAAACAATTTGGCACTAAATAGACCATGAAAAGGACATTTGTTTACAGCATGAGAGCTGACACAAGAACACAGAGCGTTGTCTTACTCTGCTTACTTGGGAATGAGCTGATTGAGTGACCTCAAATGTTTGCCATCCTGTGCGTGCCCACAAATGACCACAAAAGGACAGCAAGTATTAATTTGGGGGTTAAGAATATATTTTAAGTGACTAGGTGAATTCACAAATACAGAATGTACAAAAAATGAGGACTAAAATATTCTTATAATTGTACTCTCAGCCCGGCCTCCATCTAGATGAAAACTTAACCTTGCATTCTGTGCAAGCATGTCATCCATAATAAGCAAAAATAACAAACAAAGCCACTCTCTTATAGCCTGTGTCTCACTCATGTACCCACCCCCCTACCAGCCACACATCCATTTTCATTTTTTATCTACACCTCCCCAAACAAGCAATGTTTTTCTGGCCTCTCATTAGGCAATAAAATACCACAGTATTTAGAATAGCAGCTTTATTTTTGTTTCCTTTGTCAATGATGGCAGCTAAATGGGCTAGAATCCTGGGGTTTTCCAGCAAATTATCATCTCTTTTAGAACTAGAAACTGTAAAATTCTTGGGGATTTGAGGGAAAGGGAATGTAGGAGTGCTGGCATTCATAACCCGATAGGTTCAGGGTGTAGTTCTGGTGCAATGAACTCCATGACAGGTTGTCAATGATAGAGCCTTTGGAAGCACAAAGAGCCCAGGGGCTGGTTAGACCCTGGTTCCATGTTCTGCATCTAACATAAGGTTTCATTCTAAGACAGAGAATGTATCCAGATGGAGTTTGGTGAGCTGAGGAAGACTAAGACAGGAGAAATGAGGAAGACTGTAACTTTCAGGACCTCATTACTCTATTATATCTGAAACTTGAAATTAAGTGAATATGATTAATGATGGATTTCTTATGGTCTTATATTTCCTATGGGTACTTCTGAAATCTTAACTCATCCATGAAATTAAATGCATATTGGGGAAATTTTATGATCTTGTACAGTTAAACCATATTGGGAAATTTCCAGATTCACAAAGGCCCCAAAGAAGGAATTATATGATCTATTTTCTACTCTAGGTCTTTTACAGGAGTGCTTTGTGGATGATCACTCATCACGTACAGTGTAAGAACTCCAATTCTTCTAATGTTTAATGTCCTCTTCAAGAGAAATTAGGTACTTTATGATCAGCCTCTTCCCTCCCCCCACTATAGGCCACTCATGTACCTCTCAGGTATTCATAAGGAAGTAACTTTGCACAGAACTTCTACCATCTACTGTAGTTTAGCAACTTTCATATATTCCAAAGCAAGGAGGATCCATCTCAATGATCTGAGTAGGCAGGTTCTATTTAATAATGTAGGAGCAAACAAAGAATTATTAGAGTTCCTAATTTAGGTTAACCTTGAGGACACTGT
Organism: Leopardus geoffroyi; assembly: GCF_018350155.1. NCBI lineage: Eukaryota > Metazoa > Chordata > Mammalia > Carnivora > Felidae > Leopardus > Leopardus geoffroyi. Next base: position 61,224,092 of record NC_059339.1, read on the forward strand.
TGCTGACTGGAGACCATATGTCATACCAGAAGTTCTCACTGGGGGTTATAGGATCAACATAAAGCAGACATTCAGACAGAGACAACTTCAAATACTCTAAGGATTTCTAATTTATGGAAACAATCTCAGGCCAATACACATCATTTGAACACATTTTGTGAGATCATTTGCTACTAGGATATAATATCCACAACTTCAGACTAAAGATTAAATCTCTTGGAGTTTGACTACAAAACCATTATCCCTCCTTGACTTGATGACAAAACAAAGCAGTGGCTACTATGCTTTTTTCTCTCTTTGCTTCCTAATAGATTGGCCTCTTTTGATCTTTTCCAAATTAATAATGAACACTGATTTGTTTTCTTAACTTGTCCTAAAAGAAAATGTGTAATCAATTATTTCCATAGAATTTCTTTGGCTTGGTTATAGATGACAATAATATTCACAGGATAGAGGATGAGATCACAGAAAATTAGACCCTTTACCTTTGCAACATTTTGGGAAAAAAAGATGCCAATGTTTAAAGGAGACGGAGGTGGATAAAAGGAAAGAGATGGCTACCGTTTGTTGGTACATTAGGTATGAAGTATGATTAAAGCAATGGAAATGAATGAATAAATACAACGATGAAGAGGACTTGAGACAGAGTGTTGGCACATTTTGTGACATTCCATTAAACTTACAGAAGTACCATAAACCAAAAGATTTCAGTAAAAACTATTCTTCCTGGGGCGCCTGGGTGGCGCAGTCGGTTAAGCGTCCGACTTCAGCCAGGTCGCGATCTCGCGGTCCGTGCGTTCGAGCCCCGCGTCAGGCTCTGGGCTGATGGCTCAGAGCCTGGAGCCTGTTTCCGATTCTGTGTCTCCCTCTCTCTCTGCCCCTCCCCCGTTCATGCTCTGTCTCTCTCTGTCCCAAAAATAAATAAACGTTGAAAAAAAAATTAAAAAAAAAAACTATTCTTCCTAGTATGAATCTTTATATAAATTAGACGCAAGAACGATCTACTTAAATTAGGTATTATACAGGGGATGCAAACTGGCAGACCAAGGACTGAATTTTCTTCTAGCAAAGCAGTTTAATTTGAATTCGCTTTATTTGAGAGTTGTGTTATATGATCTACTGTTACTGTATTCCTAATCATTATTTCCTTTTACTTTGACCAGCTACCTTGTTTGTCTGGACACTTGAAGCAATTGTACTTACAAATTATGGATTCACATTATCAGGCAGGCAGATACGGAGTCAGAATGAATCTTTACAAAAGCATATAATATAGTAGAAGAGATTTTCCTCTCTGGTGTCCACCTTCTGCCATTATGTTAAAAATTCTAGGAGGGATTTTTGATGAATCTCAAACTATTAACAAAGGTCAAATAGTGACACCGTACAAGTAACATTATCCACAGTCATGATTTCTGATGAGTTGGATGCAATGGTGCAAAGGAAAAGCAGAAAAAAACCTCCCAGTACTCAATTTTTAAGACCAAAGTTTAATTAAGAAAGAAAAAGCATATCATGTGGAGAAACTTAAGAACAAAAGAGTTTCTAAGCTCTGGAATGACTTTTTGGGTTCAATTTTGGGTTGCTTTAAACATCTTGCTGTTTTATTTTCAGTAGTGGTTGGGGTTGGGGGCATATTATAGTATTTTGGATGGATGAGTTTTGCAAAGTGCCAGGCAATAAAACATCTGTTATAAAACATGTGCTATAGCTCTAGGGTATGGACTGAAACCAGTCAGTATTATTTTGAAGTGAGAGAATGAATGTCCAAATAAATGAGCACAACCTGTTTTTTATTATTATTATTTCAGAGGACCATTTAATCTAAATAATTCATTTTTCCTATACTGCACATTTTACAAATATATCACCATTGCTGCTGCTTAAAATTTTTATAATATTCCATGGGATAGAAAACATGTATGTATTATACTCTAATCATCCTAGTATTTCACTGGCTGGACATTTTCTTGGAAATGGTACAAAGAAGGTCCTAAACTTATTATTTTGACTTAAAATATATTGTATTTCAAAAATAATCATTGAAAATAAACTGTAGATATCAAATTGAGCTAGGTGGCTTGGTGAAGTAAAGCAGTTTTAGTAAGTCATCAATATCTCCAAGAATTTGAAAATTATATGGTGAGAAAAGACAAGTTTTTTTTTTACACATAAAGTTAAATAAAAAGTGTTCAAAAGACCCTAGGATTCAAGGATAATTTATCTAATTAGAGAGGAACAAGAAAAGCATATGAAGAAGTAGGAATAATGTAATAAATATTAAGGTAGAAATTAGCATTTCATGAGCATGAAGCATAACAAATATATACTTGTGTCAGTCAGGGTAAGCTGTATTATAAAAAAAAGTATATATATATGTATATATATATGTATGTATATATGTACGTATATTCATATGTATATGTTATGTATGTGTAGGTATATGCAATTTATGTATATACATGCATGTGCATATTTTAATATACATACGTAAATATATTAACATATAATGTCTGCATATTATACATGTGTAGAATTATGTATATACATCTACACATACATGTATATATGTACACACCTTTATGCATATACACACATGCATATATACATATATATATACATATATGTATTATACTCTAATAATCCTAGTGTATGTGTGTGTGTATGTATATGTATATATATATATACATGTATATATATGTATATGTGTATATATATATATATGTCAGTGGCTTACAATTATAAAAATTTGTTTCTTATTCTGCCAATAATCACTGAGGGACTAGGCAGTTCTCAAAGGTAGATGTCCTTCTTGTGATACGTCCTAGGTTGTTTCAATTCTGTGGCATCTTTATATTAACACATCTTTTCAGATTAAGGGAAGAAAACATAATGACACACTGCCTCTGAAATGTTTTTACCAAGAATGACACATGTCACTTATGTTGATATTCATTGACCAAAGAAGTCATATAACCATTGCTAAGGTCAAAGAGAGTGATACCTGGAAGGGAGGATACTTAAATGTTGCTGAACACTATTTGTGTCTACCATACACCACTGGACTATGGATTTGTACATTTTATTTACACATTATTCAATGCAAAATTAATGCTAGTAATAATGACTATCAATCACATAATGTTGGTCTCAGCAATTTATGCAAATAATTTGAATTGAAACTCCAAATATAGTATCAGCTTTGGTTGTTAACTATGTCATGAAACAGATATGCAAAAATACTTCCTGACAAAAATCTCAAACAATTCTAGAAAAAATACATTTTAAAAAATGTTTATTTATTTATTTTTAGAGAGATAAAGCAAGAGAGTGAGTGTGAGTGGGGGAGGGGCAGAGAGAGAGGGAGAGAGAGATCTTTAGCAGGCTCCAAGCTCAGTGTGGAGCCTAATGCAGGGCTTGATCTCACAAGCAAGAGATCATGGCCCACACCAAAATCAAGAGTCAGACGCTTAACCCACTGAGCCACCCAGGCGCCCCACCAGAAAAAAATGTTTTTAAAGGTATTTTTTAACTGTATTCTTGAACCCATTAAAAAGTAAAGGAAATTCTTGGAGACCAAAACAGAACAGTTACCACTCAAGAGGTAACAAGTGCTGGCGAACTCACTAGGGCACATTTACAAATCTCTTATAGAAAAGACATGAGTTTTAACAAAACATTAGGGACAGGTAACAAAATTATATGTTTTCAAATATCTTCAAAATCAGTACTGCAACCTAAGATGACAGTCATTGGAATTATCAAATCAAAATGTCATATTTACCTGTGTAATATGAGGGTATCAAAAATAGTTAAACAGCAAGAAATTTTTTAAAAATGGTGAGGTAGATTTGATATAGAATCAACTTCAACTTCTAGTTGAAATTTATAACTGAAATCAGAAAATAAATGGATGATTAAACAGAAGATTAGACATAGCTGAAGAGGTAACTGGGAAACTGGAAAATACATCTGAAGAAATCATCTCAAATGATTACCAATGTGCTAGTAATACCACTCTTCCAAAAAATAACCCCTGATTTGTAGAATTTGTCAATTCTAACTATTCTCATCATAGACATATTCAAGCCAGTGAAAGTTAAAAAACTGGCTCACAAAGTTTCTGAACATTTAATAATTGGCTCTTGAACGCTGGTATAAGTCGGTTTTAGTATGCCACCAAATCAACATAGAGAACCAGCAGGGAAAATGTAAAATAATAGAGACCGATGACAACATGAGAAAAAATAAAATATATAAATAAATCATAGAAGGAGAGAATCATAGAAGGAGAGAATAGATAATAGAAAAAGGTGAAGCAATTTTTAAAGAAAAAATAAATAAGGATCTTTCATAATAAATGACACATTGTGTTACAATTCAGAAAAAAAAATGAATACCAAGTACGTAATTTTTAAAGAAACCCTACAGAGTCTAAAAGACAATAAAATATTCTATAACCAGCCAGAAAGATCACCTGTAAAAGAATGTTCATTATAATGATAGTTGACTTCTCAAAACAACACAGGAAGCCAGATAACAGATTAATATATTCAAAGTACTTGTAAAACAATGGCTAGATATGGTACTATCTTCCTTCCTTTCATGCAATGCAGAGATTGTGTTGTAGAGTCATGTTGCTGATTCCTTTCCCTTGCATTAAGTGAACAACAATAGAGAGTGGAGCCCTCTTCCCATGTAAAGAGTAACAGTAGGGGCTCCTGGGTGGCTCAGTCTGCTAAGCGTATGACATCAGCTCAGGTCATGATCTCAAGGTTTGTGAGTTTGAGCCCTGCGTCAGGCTCTGTGCTGACAGTGCAGAGCCTGGAGCCAGTTTCAGATTCTGTGTGTGTGTGTGTCTCTCTCTGCTCTACCTCCCTTGATTGTGCTCTGTCTCTCTCTCAAAAATAAATAAACATTTAAAAATTAAAAAAAAAAGAGTAACAGTAAATTATAGGTAGGAGGAATATGGAGAAAGGCATCTTTAACATCTGTGCATTAAGTCCTAGGCAAACTCTTAAGTAACCTATGTGCAAAACTGACAGAATAAACATAATAAATGCTTTGAGAAATGAACTACAAGGTGGAATATGACCAAAGATTCAGATTGGTCTCTGTGTTGCATACAAGCAAGACAGACCAGAATAACACTGAAAAAATGTGGAAAACTACATTAACATCCAAAACACAGCTCACAAAATGATCCAGGATGTGCATTCTAGACAGCATACTAAAATAGATGTCAATATGAAACAAAGTCTCATAGGAGTCTAAATGTCCAGGGAACAAAAAAATTTACACTTCTCATTATACCTCAAACCCGGTAAATCTTAGCTAAAATGAGAAAAGATGATCAACAGACAGAAATGCCAAGATAACAGAGATGTTGAAATTTTCTGACAAGGACTTCAGAGCAAATTTCACAGAAATATCCCAACAGGCAACCATGGACATTTGGGGAAAGGATGCAAATTTCAGCAAAGAAAAAGCAGCAGATAAAAATAAGCACCAAATGATATTCTGGAACTGAAAAATGTAGTAACAAAAATGAGAAAGAAAAACATACTTAATGGGCTCAATAATAACTCAGATGACAGAAGAGCCAGTAAAATTAATATAGCTCAATAGAAATTGTTCAATCTGTACAATAAAGAAGAATATATTTTTATGAAATGAATAGAGTTGAAGAACCTATAAGGCAGTAACAGAAGGTGTAATATTTGTATCATAGGAGTCCTGGAGTAGAAAGGAGTAGAAAGCGTCAGGGTTGAAAAATTATTTAAGTAATTATAGCTGAAATTACCTAAAGTTGATGAAAGGCATGAATTCACAGATTTAAGAAGTTGACCAAATCCCAATTAGGATAGAACTACAGACACTCATGACTATTAGAATCATATTTGTCAAAACTGGAAACTAAAACACACACACACACACCAACACTGTGAATGCAGGCAGAGAATCAATACATTGCATATAGATTAAAAATAACTAAATAACAATGGATTCCTAATCAGAAATTATGGAACCAGAAGGACTGGCACAATGTTTTGTAAACACTGAAAGAAAATAAAACCACTGTCAACTTTGAATTTTATATCCAGCAGAAATACATTAGGAAAAGTAAGTGGGAAAAAATACATTCTCAGACAGAAGAAAAGTGAGAGAATTTGTCAGTAATAGATTTGCCATAGAAGATTTGCTCAAAACTGTTTTTCAGAGAAAAAGAAAATTATGAAAAAAAGGAAGCTAATAACATTAAATAAGAATCTATATCAGTCATAAATATTTAGGTAAACATAATAGGAAGGAATTACAAACAAAGAAATGATAAATATCATGTAAATATAACAAACTGATTTTATACAATAGCAATGATGCCTGATTCATGAATTTAAAACATAGAACTCAAACACCAAACAATGATAACAAATAGTTTGAGAAAGGATATCACAGATAAGTGTCTATTTGGCAGTTGTATTGTTCCAGAAAAGAAAAAAAAAATGACCTCCCTTAAACTTTATAAGTTAAATAAGAATTATTAAAAATTCTGGGAAAATCGTTAAACTAATGGAAACAGACAATATAATGTGCATATTATTAGAGGTGGTTATTGGATAAGAAACAAATGTTAAATAATCTAAAACAGACCTTCTCCTCTGTGGGCAACTTTGCCTTCCAGGGAACAATTTATTTGGCAATGTATGGAGACACTATCTGTTGTTGGAACTGGTAGGGCGAGGGTGGTGTTGCTGCTATTGGCTACTGCTATGCTAGGTAGAGGCCGGGAATCCGCCAAACATCCTATAATGCACAGGACGGCCCCCACAACAAAAATATGATCTGGCCCAAAATATCCACAGCGCTGAGACTGAGAAACCCTGAGCTAAAAGAAGAGAGAGAAAGAAAAAAACTGAAGGGAATAGAAAGCACAAAGTACAATAGTAGTAATAGATCTGAACATAAGATATAATAAAATACACAAAAAAACTCCAGCTGTATAATAGAAATAACACTCAAAGCATAACTCAGGAAGAAGAAAAATGATGAAAGACACTATAAACTTTCTATTACTGGTATGATAAAATAGAATTTAAAGCAAGAAATATTACTACAAATAGAGGGTTAATTCTATGAAGACCAGAAGATTTAGTTTTCAAGGATGGTATTTAATCCTAAACTTTTAAGAATCTAATAAAAACAACTCAGAGTAGACAAATATTACCAGAATACAAGGAGAAATAAGAAAAAACATTCTGAGATACATTAATGTCCCCTTTTCATTAATATATCAACAAAAGAAGGAACACAGAAAATTTGAACAACACAGTTCAAAAGTTAGACTACATACCCAGAACATATCCATAACAGTTAAACCAAAAACTGGCAAATAAATAGCTTTTTAAAAATATCTCTAAGGACAGAAAGTTTCAAGAAATATACCCACCCCAAAAATCAATCTCTGATCACAATGCGATAAAAAATGAGAAAATGATTAAATAAGGTATATACTAAAAGAGTATCTTAAGAGTTCTTAGCAACCAACCCCCCAGAGGAAAAAAAAGGCAATTATGTGAGGTGAAAGATGTGTCAATTAACTTGATTTCTCAATAACTCATTTCTCAATAACTCATTTCACAACGTATATGTATATTAAATCATTACATGGTACACCTTAAAAAAAAAAATCACATCGTATCACCTAAAACTACCTTAATGGCTCATCATCATTATTGCTTGTGTGGTTGCTCTTCTTTGTATTTTAAAATTTTTTAAAGTTTTTATTTATTTATTTTCAGAGAGAGAGAGAGCAGGGGAGAGGCAGAGAGAGGTGGAGAAAGAGAGAATCTCAAGCAGGTTCCACACAGGCAGATGTGGGGCTCAAACCCACAAACCTCATGACAGATATATTTAGAACTCTGCATCCCAAAGCAACAGAATATACTTTCTTCTCGAGTGCACATGGAACATTCTCCAAGATAGATCATATACTAGGTCACAAAACAGCCCTCCATAAGTTTACCAGAATTGAAATTATACCATGCATACTTTCAGACCACAATGCTATGAAGCTTGAAATCAACCACAGAAAAAAGTCTGGAAAACCTCCAAAAGCATGGAGGTTAAAGAGCACCCTACTAACGAATGAGTGGGTCAACCAGGCAATTAGAGAAGAAATAAAAAAATATATGGAAACAAACGAAAATGAAAATACAACAATCCAAACGCTTTGGGACGCAGCGAAGGCAGTCCTGAGAGGAAAATACATTGCAATCCAGGCCTATCTCAAGAAACAAGAAAAATCCCAAATACAAAATCTAACAGCACACCTAAAGGAAATGGAAGCAGAACAGCAAAGGCAGCCTAAACCCAGCAGAAGAAGAGAAATAATAAAGATCAGAGCAGAAATAAACAATATAGAGTCTAAAAAAACTGTAGAGCAGATCAACGAAACCAAGAGTTGGTTTTTTGAAAAAATAAACAAAATTGACAAACCTCTAACCAGGCTTCTCAAAAAGAAAAGGGAGATGACCCAAATAGATAAAATCATGAATGAAAATGGAATTATTACAACCAATCCCTCAGAGATACAAACAATTATCAGGCAATACTATGAAAAATTATATGCCAACAAATTGGACAACCTGGAAGAAATGGACAAATTCCTGAACACCCACACTCTTCCAAAACTCAATCAGGAGGAAATAGAAAGCCTGAACAGACCCATAACCAGCGAAGAAATTGAATCGGTTATCAAAAATCTCCCAACAAATAAGAGTCCAGGACCAGATGGCTTCCCAGGGGAGTTCTACCAGACGTTTAAAGCAGAGATAATACCTATCCTTCTCAAGCTATTCCAAGAAATAGAAAGGGAAGGAAAACTTCCAGACTCATTCTATGAAGCCAGTATTACTTTGATTCCTAAACCAGATAGAGACCCAGTAAAAAAAGAGAACTACCGGCCAATATCCCTGATGAATACGGATGCAAAAATTCTCAATAAGATACTAGCAAATCGAATTCAACGGCATATAAAAAGAATTATTCACCATGATCAAGTGGGATTCATTCCTGGGATGCAGGGCTGGTTCAACATTCGCAAATCAATCAACGTGATACATCACATTAACAAAAAAAAAGAGAAGAACCATATGATCCTGTCAATCGATGCAGAAAAGGCCTTTGACAAAATCCAGCACCCTTTCTTAATAAAAACCCTTGAGAAAGTCGGGATAGAAGGAACATACTTAAAGATCATAAAGGCCATTTATGAAAAGCCCACAGCTAACATCATCCTCAACGGGGAAAAACTGAGAGCTTTTTCCCTGAGATCAGGAACACGACAGGGATGCCCACTCTCACCGCTGTTGTTTAACATAGTGCTGGAAGTTCTAGCATCAGCAATCAGACAACAAAAGGAAATCAAAGGCATCAAAATTGGCAAAGATGAAGTCAAGCTTTCGCTCTTTGCAGATGACATGATATTACACATGGAAAATCCGATAGACTCCACCAAAAGTCTGCTAGAATTGATACATGAATTCAGCAAAGTTGCAGGATACAAAATCAATGTACAGAAATCAGTTGCATTCTTATACACTAACAATGAAGCAACAGAAAGACAAATAAAGAAACTGATCCCATTCACAATTGCACCAAGAAGCATAAAATACCTAGGAATAAATCTAACCAAAGATGTAAAGGATCTGTATGCTGAAAACTATAGAAAGCTTACGAAGGAAATTGAAGAAGATTTAAAGAAATGGAAAGACATTCCCTGCTCATGGATTGGAAAAATAAATATTGTCAAAATGTCAATACTACCCAAAGCTATCTACACATTCAATGCAATCCCAATCAAAATTGCACCAGCATTCTTCTCGAAACTAGAACAAGCAATCCTAAAATTCATATGGAACCACAAAAGGCCCCGAATAGCCAAAGGAATTTTGAAGAAGAAGACCAAAGCAGGAGGCATCACAATCCCAGACTTTAGCCTCTACTACAAAGCTGTCATCATCAAGACAGCATGGTATTGGCACAAAAACAGACACATAGACCAATGGAATAGAATAGAAACCCCAGAACTAGACCCACAAACGTATGGTCAACTCATCTTTGACAAAGCAGGAAAGAACATCCAATGGAAAAAAGACAGCCTCTTTAACAAATGGTGCTGGGAGAACTGGACAGCAACATGCAGAAGGTTGAAACTAGACCACTTTCTCACACCATTCACAAAAATAAACTCAAAATGGATAAAGGACCTGAATGTGAGACAGGAAACCATCAAAACCTTAGAGGAGAAAGCAGGAAAAGACCTCTCTGACCTCAGCCGTAGCAATCTCTTACTCGACACATCCCCAAAGGCAAGGGAATTCAAAGCAAAAGTGAATTACTGGGACCTTATGAAGATAAAAAGCTTCTGCACAGCAAAGGAAACAACCAACAAAACTAAAAGGCAACCAACGGAATGGGAAAAGATATTTGCAAATGACATATCGGACAAAGGGCTAGTATCCAGAATCTATAAAGAGCTCACCAAACTCCACACCCGAAAAACAAATAACCCAGTGAAGAAATGGGCAGAAAACATGAATAGACACTTCTCTAAAGAAGACATCCGGATGGCCAACAGGCACATGAAAAGATGTTCAGCGTCGCTCCTTATCAGGGAAATACAAATCAAAACCACACTCAGGTATCACCTCACGCCAGTCAGAGTGGCCAAAATGAACAAATCAGGAGACTATAGATGCTGGCGAGGATGTGGAGAAACGGGAACCCTCTTGCACTGTTGGTGGGAATGCAAATTGGTGCAGCCGCTCTGGAAAACAGTGTGGAGGTTCCTCAGAAAATTAAAAATAGACCTACCCTATGACCCAGCAATAGCACTGCTGGGAATTTATCCAAGGGATACAGGAGTACTGATGCATAGGGGCACTTGTACCCCAATGTTCATAGCAGCACTCTCAACAATAGCCAAATTATGGAAAGAGCCTAAATGTCCATCAACTGATGAATGGATAAAGAAATTGTGGTTTATATACACAATGGAATACTACGTGGCAATGAGAAAAAATGAAATATGGCCTTTTGTAGCAACGTGGATGGAACTGGAGAGTGTGATGCTAAGTGAAATAAGCCATACAGAGAAAGACAGATACCATATGGTTTCACTCTTATGTGGACCCTGAGAAACGTAACAGGAACCCGTGGGGGAGGGGGAGGAAAAAAAGGAAAAAAAAAAAAAAAAAAGAGGTTAGAGTGGGAGAGAGCCAAAGCATAAGAGACTGTTAAAAACTGAGAACAAACTGAGGGTTGATGGGGGGTGGGAGGGAGGAGAGGGTGGGTGATGGGTATTGAGGAGGGCACCTTTTGGGATGAGCACTGGGTGTTTTATGGAAACCAATTTGGACAATAAATTTCATATATTATAAAAAATAAAAAAAAAAAAGTACAAATAAACAATGACACTATTATTTCAAAAAAAAAAAAAAAAAAAAATAAAATTTTTTAAAGTTTTTATTTATTTATTTTCAGAGAGAGAGAGAGCAGGGGAGAGGCAGAGAGAGGTGGAGAAAGAGAGAATCTCAAGCAGGTTCCACACAGGCAGATGTGGGGCTCAAACCCACAAACCTCATGACCTGAGCCAAAACCAAGTCTGAAGATCAACTGACTGAGCTACCCAGAAGCCCATGTGTGGTTGCTATTCTTTATGTATTTACTGGCGCTGGAGATGAAGTTATAGTCTGGTCCACAAAACTTTCTGTGATGCTCCCCTACATACTTTTTCTTTTATGCCCTCTATACGAATTAAACTTTTTTTGCTTTTCCATTATCCAGTACTATAATTTTTTTTCTAAATAGCCATGGCTCCCTCCTAATCTCAGAAATTACTTTTTCTAAGGGCAAGGACAACTTAAAATATCTCCGGAACCCCTCGCATTATGCCTATCCCATCATAAAAAACCATGTTAATACAAAAGAAATGGGAAGGCAAGGAGTAAAGAGAAGAGGGAGGAGGAAAAAATGAAGAGAGAAAAAAAAATCAGAGAGGAATCTGAATCCAAGTGATTTTAACTGGATCAAGGTATTCTCTGTAGACTCGAATCCAACTTTGTAGCTTTCCTTTATGAATACCACACTTTGGAAATACCACACTGTCCTCACTCTCACTGTGGCAGATTCCTCCTTATTTTGAGAAGAGGGAGAGTTTGTAAGCCTTCCGTTACTTGTTATACAAAGAGACATTACAAAGGTATAATGCAGAGAAAATGAGTTTGGACTGGATCTCTCTCTTCTCCACGGCTGCCAGCAGTGGGAAAGGAAAACAACAGTATTATAAATGTGATTTTATTGTCCTTTTACTATTAGGTGGGTAGCACATTTGGTCCCAACACTTACCCAGATTGTTAGTAAATGAAAAAGAGAACCATTCAAGTTGGGAGGAATCCAATCAGCCCTGTCATTATAAAAACACATTACCTTTGTGCTATGATTCCATCAGGTCTCAATCACTGAGTTAGCTAAAACGTAGGGAAAAAATGTAGTGCTTGGTTCTCATAGTTAAGGAATATAGACATACTGAAAAAAAATGCGTGCACTCTCTTAATGTAAATTTTATTTCTTTGTTTTTCCTTTATGATTCCACAGACCTCTGTTTCCATAGACCTTGCTCTCTATGTTTCCATAGAAAAGGAAAAAGCATTCAGCAAATGATATAGAGCCATTAAGTTGAGTAATGAGATGGAAGATAGTTTCTTTTACCAATCTCAAAGTCTGAGTGATACCGTTTCCCACTGGGTATGGGTTTGACTAGCTTTACTTCAAATCCATGTTCCTTATTTCCAGTAAACCCAAATAAGAAGAGCCACTTCTGGCATGCCTTGGAAAGAACTCTCTATATAGTTATGCTCACTGAAGTCCATTCTAGATGTTCTATAGAAGGAATTGTGTGGCTCCTATGTAGTTTATATACGTTTAGGAGGGACGTCCGTTCTCTGTACCCATCCTTCCCAGGAGAGTGCTAAGCATACAGCAAGTGCTCAAACACCTTTAGGAATTCGGCCTGGGAATGAAATTTATTGTTTTAAGAGAGGGGAATCATACCATGATCAGAAGTTGCAGTTCTAGACAAGTTAGGCCAGGGGCTCTGCTCTTATAGCTCAAAGACACTTCCAAAGAACTGCCTCAATTTTTGGGTCTCAGTTGTCTTATCAGTTCATTAAGTTTAATTGGAGATGCCTCAGGTATTTCACAGGCATTAGTGAGTAAGGATCAAAACCAATAATTAGTATAAAAATTTTTGAAGTATAAAGTGCTCCACAGAGGTAAAAGAATAAGAACAGGGATACTAGTGGTCTTAGAATTAAAAAAAAAATATTCTTAAACGGAATTAAGAGAGAACCTGAAAAGACACATTTAAGCCAGTAAGTGAAAAAAACTAGAAACTATCAAAAGTTACTATTTCATTTATAGCAAAAAAGCTTTAAAAATATTTGAAACTAAACACCATAAGATTTAAAATATTGAATATAAAGTGCCATGTGTCATTTCTATACAAGAAGCCATGTTATACCAAGTCTCTTTCAAATCCTCATACACAGTGGAATATGTGGTAGAAAGCAGGATCTGTTCTTCAGTGACTACTAGAAATCCTTCAGTAAAAGCCCATTCAAAAAAAATTTTAACATTTATTTATTTTTGAGAGACAGAGACAGAGCATGAGTGGGGAAGGGGCAGAGAGAGAGAGGGAGGCACAGAACCTGAAGAAAGCTCCAGGCTCTGAGCTGTCAGCACAGAGCCCAACTTGGGGCTCGAATTCACAGACTGTGAGATCATGACCTGAGCTGAAGTCGTACACTTAACCGACTGAGCCACCCAGGCACCCCAATAAAAGCCCATTCAAAATGTGTTAGATCTGCTTCAATGTCTGAAAGGATCCTAAAGATTAAGGAGAGATCTATGAAGATAAGTAAATGTACTTCTATGTCCTTCATGGAAACGAGCCTATAAATCCTGTCAAAAAAATTCAACCAATATTGTCATTGAAAAGAAGTTTCAAAAGTTAAAATTTCTAATTATTTTGTGAAGTTTCCTACACTCTGAAATATAACAACTAATAGATGAGAACTTCTGTTATAGTTTCATTAAAGATAGCCATTGTTTAATTTCTTTGACTATCTAGTCCAAAATGTGGAATGTAAACTCAAGCACTTGTGTGCATGTAGTTTGCATACAGTGGCTAGGAAACAGTTACATAGTAAATATCCCCAGTCACTTTAGTAAGATGTAAAGGTTTGATAGAGTGACACAGAAAGTAGCAGTTAATCTCTTCTGCACAGACACAGATTGCATTTCCCTCTTCCTAAGAGTAGTATACTATTTTTAGAAAACAATATATAGAGTTTTCACTTTCCATCATTAGGTGATCCATGGATCAGGGAGATCATTCCAATAATCAATGATAATTAACATCACGTATCCATTGAGAATTAACTCCTTCAAAGTATATGAGTGGTTAGATTCCTGTTAGTATTTTATTTGTACGGCAATAACTACCTATTTTAAGAAAACTGATGGAAATCCAGAGTATGAATTTTCAATAATCGCAAAGAAAGAACTGAGAATGTGTATAAGCATGTCATAAAACCAATTAGGTTGGTAGAGTACGTTAACCTGGGCAGAGGAATGAAGAGATCAGAATCAGAGCAACAAAGATATAAAGACCAAGATACAAATGTGCCGGTTAGTCCCATTTACCTAAAGATTTCAACAAATCTCTAGTGAAAGATTTCAGAGTAGTCAAAATCTCTTTGTACGTGGAAACATACACTTTCAAATGGTGAATTTTATATTTTGTGAATTATATTTCTCAATTAAACCTTCATTTATATATATCTATAGAAAATATACATAAGTATATAAATACATAGTTAATTCATATATATTTATAAATTGAGATATGTAATTCATGTAACAGTAAATTATATATAAGTATATACCTTTTGTCATTGTGATTATGGGTGAACCTACATTATTTTAATAAAATCTATAGTATTCACAGAACTATAATTTTTCATTATCATAACAAATATAATTTAATAAAAAAAATTTCATTATCAAGATAAAGGTTTAATTTAAAAGAATTCTTACAGTTATCTTTAGGTTATATGTATAAGCCATGTAGACCCCACTGCAGTCAAACTTAGGTAATAAGAGTAAGTATTTTAGGTTTACACAACTTCTCTTCCAAGAGAAACGAGTGTCAATACAAGTACTGTATTTGATTATATCACACATCTTTCACTAATACTAACATATCATAAAAATCCAGTTCACCTTACTAAAAATATCTGATTGAAACAAAGCCTTGATCCCTCAATCTGCAAGGATTATAGAAGCATTTCCAGGAGGATCTAAGCTATGGATTATTGTGACCCTTATTCTTTCCACAATATTTACAGAAAAAGAAACTGTAAATAAAATGTTAATAAGAAAGAGGTAGAGTTGAAGCCTCTGGATTCAGTTGCACTGCTTCTATCCACCTGAACACTATGCTTAAATTTACATTTTCTCTTTGCATAAAGGAGGGCTTTTCCTTATAGTGAGACAGTACTCTGGACTCCATTCTCAACCTAAAAGAGATAAAATGCCCATAGTCAATAATAAAAGTGGTTTCTATGTCCCCTTTAATTTCAGGGTAGAGAAAGTGAAAAGAGGCTTATTAAAACCATGTACACACCCCACAAAAAGATGTTCTAACTTCTTGGCAGCATGTGACTGATGCCCATTCCATGTTCACAAAACAGTGTTTCTTGACTTCCTGGCAATCATATTATCCCCTTTCTTCTTCTACATCTCTGCCAATATATCCTTTTCTGTTCATCATCCTCACCGAATTTTAAATATTAAAGTTTTAATAGACTAGAACCCAGGTCTTTTCTTGTTATTCTATACTCTCTCCTTCTGTGATTTCAGCCATGGCCTCAATAGCCACATGGGTGATCGCCTCCAATGTTCTGCACCAGCCTAGTTCATTTCACAATTTAAAATTTATGTATTGCCAATGTCTACTTAATCTCTCTACTACTTCACAACCTGGCTACCTCCAATTATACACGTTAAAGACACAGGAATAAGTCTTGACATCTTCCACTCCCTATTCCATTCATTTCAATGCATGTTACTTTGCCATCTGAAACACTCTTAAACACACTCTTATGTAAATCTTGTGTCTACAGCCACTCTGAGGTAAGTTAGCACTGGTCTCCTAATATCCACTCCTGGCTTCAAAGATTGACTTCCTACATTGCAGATGGAGTTATTTTGAAAGAATGAACCATGCCACACCCCTGCTTAAAATCTTAGATTTCGACTGTTCTTAAAATGCAGATCAAAATATTTGACCTATGAATCCCCGCACAACCTCACCCTGCTTATTTCACCATCCTCACCTTGAACAACTCTTCCATCACTCTGTGCTCTAACTACTCTGGCTTTCATTTTGGTCTTCAAATATTCAAATATTGCTTTCTTCTTCTGAACCTTTGCTCACTTTGTCCACTCTGCCTGGACTGATCTTCCACACACTCTCCTCATTTACGGAGTTAATTTATCTTTTTAGTGATTCATCAAATTTCCTTAAGGAAACTTCTGGAGACAAGCACAGGTTCCCTCGTGTTTTAGTCCATCTGAGTTGCTCTAACAAAACACCACAAAATGGGTAGCTCATAAACAACAGAAATTTATTTCTCACAGTTCTAGATGCTGGAAGTCAGATGAGTGTGCCAGCAGAGTTGGGTTCTGGTGAAGTCTTGTAGACTGACAAGTTCTCCCTGTGTCCTCACTTAATGGAAGGGGCAAGGTTGTTCTTGGACCTCTTTTATAAGGGCAATATTCCTGGGGCACCTGGGTGGCTCAACGGGGTGAGCATCTGACTCTTGATTTTGCCTCAGGTCATGATCTCATGGTTAGTGGGATCAAGCCCTGTGTCGGTTCTGTGCTGATGGTACAGAGTCTGCTTGGGATTCTCTCTCCTCCCTCTTCTCCCTTCTTCTCTCTCAAAATAAATAAATAAATATTTTAAAATACATCTTTTATTCCCATTTATGAGCATGCCACCCTTACAACCTATTCTTACCAAAGGCTCCATCTCCTAACACTATCACATTGGGCATTAGGACTTCAACATATGACTTCTGAGGGAGACACAAATATTCAGATCATATCAGCTTGTTTTGTGTCCTGTTAGCATTCTATACGTGACTCCTTTGTATACTTATTACAATTGTATACAACAGTGCTATCAATACTCGTCTATGCTGGAATATAAGCTACAAGAGACCATTTCTATCTTATTCACTGTTTTAACCTCAGGGCTTTTTTTTATTACTGTATTCCAAAAGCATGGCAAATAAGATCAATAGATATCTGTTGAGTTATTGATTAAAGAAATAAGGAAATTCTTTTTCTTTTAGAACATTTGTAGTTCTACTTGCTTTATAGCATGCATTACATAAATTATCATCAACAGGTAGAATAAACTGGGTGACATTTTACAATTATCCCTTGATCTTATCTCCTAAACATTCTCTCAAGAATAAATCCAAAGCTGGTTTCTCATTTTCATATTTGTTCCTGGTCATGTAACTCTCAGCAAAAAACCCTATTTTCCAGGTTAAATCAAGGAACTGCAGTTAGAAGATATTGCTCCAGGTAATTAGAAAATTGAAATAAAAATTCAAGTTTTTAATTTATATATTAAAAAAAGCAATACCACTGCAACTTGTGAAACTTGTCTCAGGAGTGTCTAGGGCAGCAGCCAAGGGTCATAGATATGTCGTAGCATTCAGTGCAGTACTAACCAAAGTCATCGAATATCACCCCAAAACTTTATTAACTTGGGTATATTTTTCAGAAAGCCTCCAGGAGCAGGCAGATGGCATTCTCTTATTTGCACTATTCCACTGCAGAGAACTAAAGTTTAAACTATCAGCTACCTGCCATTTCTGGAATTGCTGCAGATAAAAACTCTTTGATGATTTCAGTTTTCTGCTGCTTGCTTGCAGGCTTTCAGAAAATAATTGCTACCATAAGAAACACTACTGAAATTGACAATAAACGGAATTTGGCTGGAAGTACATTGTAATTCTGTTCTATATTGGTGAGCTGCACTGCTGGGACAAGTGTTTGTTTAAAACCAAAACACCAAACAAAGCCTTGGCTTTAATGAAAATGTAGAGAGAATCATCTTTGAGATATTTATGGCTACTACAATTGAAATTGTTTATTAGAAAGATAACATTAACTGCTTCTTCGAGTGGATTATTTGGAGAGTGTAAACTGCTCCCAATATACTTGGACATGTTTGGAATGGTATAGAAACAAGTGTGAGTGAGGCATTTTGTGGAAAAGAAATAAAGGCAGGCATGGGTACAAGAAGAAAGTAGGATGGTATAGAAAAAAAAAAGAAGAAAACTAGATGTAAGAAATAACAGAAAATAAGTTGAGAAAAGTTATAAAAAGAAGAATAGAGAAAAGGGAATAAAGAATAGATCGAGATATGTAAGCATGACCAAAACAATCAAAGCCAGTATGAAATAAATGTAACAGCACCACTAGGATAACATTTTCTCTACTAGAAGCCATTACTAAGGAACACTGAATTGTACTGATAAGCAATTTAAGGCAAGAAGGTAGAGAACAGTCTATTTTAGAGAATTCCAGGATATTGTGTTGATCCCACTAGAGTCAGTTAAAATTGTGGAATCTTGCAGATAGGGCTGAATCCTAGCTCAATTCATATAAAAGTTTCATATAAAGGTTTGGTTCCTTCCTTGTTGCTTAATTCCCTACAAGTTTACCATTGTTCCAATACACATACGGTAACAATGCATATTCTACAATAAGCAACCAAAAAGTTAAGGTAAAGGAGGCGAAAACAAACTTGAAAACAGCAAATTTGATTTCATCTGGACTTACTAGGGTCTTTACCTTTGCTGAGTGATGTTAGATATTAGTGATATACAGAACATGCCCTTAGCAACAAAATAACATTCTTTTAATGGATCTGTATCATGGTAAGTTGGTATCTAGGACACTGCCACTGTCCTTTCCAAAGTCTCAATAAACCAGATATATATCAAAATTATTCCTACACTTATTAACTAAGGAGCGGCTCAAAGTAAAATGTTCTAAGAGGAGAAGAAAGGCAGATTATCACAAGATAGCCCTGATTTAATAAGGAAGTAAAAGATAAGAGGATATAAATGTATCTATCCCAGAGAACAAGGAGGTAAGGTGAATTAACAAACATACGTTTGAATCTTTCCTCTCATAGTTTAATTGGGGAGTCCATAGAGCTCCCCAAGTTACACTGAAATCCCACACTTTCCAGTCACTTCTTAATGATTCTATTCTATTATATTCACCTGATCTTCAAATGCAATTACTATTTACTGAATATACTGTGTACTAGGTGCTTCAATGAGCACTTTCTTTTTTTAAAGTTTGTTTGTTTGTTTGTTTGTTTGTTTATTTATTTATTTTGAGAGAGAGTGGGGGGAGAGGGGGAGTGTCAGTGCAGAGCCTGATGCCGGTCCCAATCTCACAAACCCTGAGATCATGACCTGAGCCAGAGTCAACAATCAGACACTCAGCCGACTGAGCCATCCAGGCACCCCAGCAATAAGCATTTTCAATTATATCACATATCTAATCTTCCCAACAAGCCAATAGAGGGTTAGTAATCCTATTTTACCAAAGAGGAAATTTTAAGGCTGAAATTGAATAATTGGATCAAGAGTAATAGCTATGTGGCATTAGGGGGTGACTTCTGAAATGGGTGGGTGATGAGCATAGCAAATCCTCTCTAGAAAGAAAAAAAAATGGTCCAAACAACAACTTCTGGACTCTGGACACTGGAAAAAGGCAAATAGTGAATTGAGAAGCATTAATTCAAGAAAAAACTCTTGAACCTTAGTAAGAAAAAAGAAAAGCAGATATGTTTTAGCCTGAGAATGCTTCCATAATGTTGAAATAAAATAAGGATAAGGAACACATGTGGGAAAAGCTTGACAAAATTCAGCACTCATTAATAATAAAAACTCTCAGCAAATCAGGAATAGAAGGAAATTTCCTCAACCTGATAAAAGAAACCCACAAAACCTTGCAGCTAAGATTATACTTAATGGTGAAAGATAGAAGATTTCCCCTAAAATCAGTAACATGGCAAGGATTTCAATTCTCATTACTTTTATTTAACATTGTACTAGAAATTCCATCCAGTACAATCAGGCAATAAAAAGCAACAACATAGAAAACAAGAAGCAAAACTGTCTTTCTTCATAGATGATATAACCCTGTACTGAGAAAATCTTAAAGAATCCTTCCCCCTAAAAAAAAAAAAAGAAAAGAAAAAAGAAAAGAAAAAGAATTCAGTCAGAATATGAGATCAATAAAAAAAAAAAACAAGTGTATTTTTATATACTAGCAATGAACAATCCCAAAATGAAATTAGGAAATTAATTTTATTCAAAATAGCATCCCAAAATTAAATACCTAGAATTAAATTTCAGAAATGAAAGGGCAGGGGCATCTGGGTGGCTCATTCAGTTAAGTGTCCAACTTCAGCTCAGGTCATGATCTCACAGTTTGTGAATTCGGGCCCCACATCAAGCTCTGTGCTGAAAGCTCTGAGCCTGGAGCCTTCTTCAGGTTCTGTGTCTCCTTCTCTCTCTACCCCTTCCCCACTCATGCTCACTCTCTCTCTCTCTCAAAAATAAATAAACATTTTTCAAAAATTTTAAAGAAGAAAGAAATGAAAGTACAAGGCTTATACACCGAAAACTATAAAACATTGCTGGACAGAAATTAAAGAGGATCGAAAGAAATGGCGTGGTATTCTATGTTCATGGCTTGGAAGAGTTGATAGCAGTAAGATGGCAATTCATCCCACACCGATCAATCAGCTTCAGTGTAATCCCTATCAAATCTCAGTAGGTTTTTCTTGCAGACATTGGCCACCCAATCTAAATTTATATGGAAATGTAAACAATCCAAGTGGCCAAAACAATTTTGAAGAACAAATTTGGAGGACTGATACTTTTTGATTTTAAGATTTATAAAGCTACAGTAATCAAGACAGTGTGTTATTGGTATGAGAGAGACAGATCAATGGAAGAGAACAGAGTCTAAAAATAACTCATATTTATGGTCAGTTGATTTCTGATGAAGGAGTCAAACTAACTACATGAAGAAAGTATAATCTTTTCAACTTACTGTGTGCTGAGACATTGGATATTCACACATGCAAAGATGAACTTAGATCCTTATTTCACACCTTATACAAATATTAACTCAAATAGATTATAGACCTAAAATATTGAAAAATTAGCTAAAATTATAAAACTTTTAGAAGACAACAGAAGAAAATCTTCACACCTTGGGTTGGGTAAAGATCTCTTAAATACAGCAACAAAAGCAGAATTCAGAAAAGAAAATAGCAAATCTAATTCCTCAAAATTAAGCACTTTGCATTTCAAAAGTCACCACTAGGAAAACACACACACACACACACACACACACCACAAACTGAGAGAAAATACTTACAGATCATACATCTGATAAAGGATTTGTAACTAGATTTTGAAGAGTAAAGAACACTAGCAGCTCAGCAATAAAAACCAAATTACCTGATTTTTCTTCAATGGCAAAAGACTTGAAGAGAAATTTTCTTAAAGGACATATATGAGTAATAAAAACATTGAAAGATATGCAAAACCATTACTCATTAGGGAAATGAAAATTAAAACCACAATGAGACGTCACTTTACATCCACTAGAATGGCTATGACACAAATAAGAACAAGTAGTAGGGAGGATGTGGAGAAACGAGAACACTCATGTATTGCTGGTGGAAATGTAAAATGGTGCAGTCACACTGGAAAATAGTTTGGAAAATTTTTAAACTTTAAGCAACATTTTATTACACAACTCTACCATTTTTATTCTAGGAATCTGCCCAAGAAAAATGAAAAGAAAGAGGCACACAAAAACTTGTACATGAACATTCATAGCAATATTATTCACGATAGCCAAAAAAGCAGAAACAACGCAATATCCATCACCTGATGAGTGATTAAATAAAATATCATATATCCATACAATGGAATTTTATTCAGAATAAAAGAGAACTTCTAATACATGCTACAACATGGAGAAGTCTCAAATATGCTAAATGAAAATGCCTGGATGCAAAACAACATATAATGCGTGCATCCATTGTATCTGAAGTATTCAGAATAGACAAACCTATAGAGACAAAAGATAGATGATTGGTTGCCTGGAGCTGGAAATGGGAACAAGACAGGACTTTGAAAAAGTATGAGATCTCCAGAGGCTGGTGAAAATTTTAGAAAACTGGATTGTGGTGATGGTTGCCTAACTTTGCAATTTATTAAAAACTACTGAATTGTACATATACTATGACTAAATTTTATTGTATGTAAATTAGACCTCAACAAATCAGTTTTTTAAAAAAGAATAAAAGAGGGGCTCCTGGGTGGCTCAGTTGGTAAACTGTCCAACTTTGGCTCAGGTCATGATCTCACAGTTCTTGAATTCAAGCCCCACAACGGGCTTCGTGCTAACACCTCTGAGCCTGGAGCCTGCTTTGGATTCTGTGTCTCCCTCGCTCTCTGCCCTTCTCCCACTTGTGCTCTGTCTCTCTGCCTCTCAAAAATAAATAAACATTAAATATTTTTTTAAAGTAAAAGAATAGCACAATTTATTGGCTACATCTTTTTTCATGCAATATTCTTATTTTGAAAATTTTATTACTTTTTAAAGTTTTGTTTTCCTTAAGTTATTAGCGCATGCATGGGGTAGGGACTGTGGGACAAGGGGACAGAGGATCGGAAGCAGGCTCTGGGCTGACAGCAGAGAGTGCTATGGGGGGCTTGAACTCTCACAAACCGTGAGATCTTGACCAGAGACAAAGTCAGATGCTCAACTGAGTCACCCAGGCATCCCTTTCATGCAATATTCTAAATGTGTTAAACATTTTATTTAACCCTCAAGTCTTCAGAAATATCTTATTTTCAGATAAAGAAACTGAAACAAAGTTAAAAAACATGTTCTAGTTTTCTCAACTAGTAAAAGGGATGTTAGAATTTGAACCTACTTGTGAATTAAAACTCCATGACGTTAACTATGATGTTATACTGCCTACTCACACAGTTATTCCTTACTTAGGCCAAGTAATAAGTCTAAGTAAAGCGCAGTGTTCTTTAATATACAATGATACTCTTCTGTTATACACTGAATTGTATACCTCACCCCAAATTCATATGTTGAAGCCCTAACTCCCTGTACCTTAGAATATGAACTTATTTGGAGACAGGATCTTTAAAGAAGTGATTACGTTACAATGATATTTTTAGAGTGGTTCCTAATATATGATCTGACCGCTGTCCTTACAAGAGGAGAAGATTAAGACACGCAGGGAGAGACCAGGGATGCAGGAGAACAGGAAAAAGACCATAACAGGAGATAGTAAGTGGGTGGTCATCTGCAACCCACAAAGAGAGGCCTCAGAAGACACAGCCCTTCTGAGAGGGCTCAGAAGCTATGGGCACCTTGATCTGGGACTTCTAGCCTACAGAACAGTGAGAACATAAATTCTTACTGGTTAAGCCACCTGATCTATAGTATTTGGTTATGCTAGCCCTAGATAACTAACATACTCTCTAAGGCCATAATATCATAGGAACCATAAGGCAAAATAAATATTCAAAACTGCTGAGTTAAAGATAATTTAGGGAATAATTTCTTTATTCTTTATTTCCTTTAAATACCCAGTGTTTCTACTACATGGATAGAAGTTGATTATCATTCATTACTATCACACATACTAAATTTTGGGTAAATGAATATCTTCTGAAGACTTAAATTAGTGGATTGGTGAACAAATATTCACAACACCTCATTTCTTACTCTCAAATGTAAATATTTATAAATTTTTATACATTTATTTTCCCCATATCCCCTACTTAATTTACTTATTTATTTTATACCACTGAGGTACTACTGGGTAAATTTTTTTTCTCAGAAGCAATCCAGAGGGTTAACTGAACATCCAGTAAATTTCCATTTAATCATAGCATTTGCCACTTGAAAAAAATATATAGAAAACCTGTACACACACACACACACACACACACACACACACACACACACACACACCCCTCAGTCCTTTTCTGTGTCTGTATCGATTTCTCCTCATTTCATAATGTGCCCTGAAAATTAAATCATCTATTTAGTTCCAATATGACCTAAGAATTTAATTGGATTTGTAGAGTGTAATTTATGTAATATTAATGGATACTTTTCAAAAGTAGCTAATTAACAGCTGACCTTTAATTTCCCTTTTAAAGAAAAGGAACTGAACATAATTTAAAAAAAAAGAAAAAAGGAAAAAAAAGGAAAGAAAAACTCAAACCCTTTTCTCCCCTCTTAACAGTGGTGTAGATTTAATAAGCAGAAAGACAGCATCCATCAGGGACATTTGGAGAGCTGTGTGATACATTATGTATCTGATTACCTTATGCCTATGAAAATGGCTAAATAATTTAAATGCAATTCAATAAAAATGTATTTTCAGTGGGAAACTTAGGAGTTGGGTGATAGATTAAAAGCTTCCTATAACACAGATTTTATAAGATACTTACTGCTTTGAAAATTTAGAGTAAAAGATTACATTTTGTTTCCCCTTTTATGTAGCCTAATTTCTTAGTTTTGCATTGTTTTCATAACAGCTTAGAATACATACATGTTATTTGGATGCATTGTGAAAGAAAGTGTAAGAATTCAGCATTACCATCACAGTTAAAACACACAGAATTGACTTGTGTCATCACCCTTTTAAAACTTTGACTCTAATGTGTCCCAGACCCTACCCAAATGGTCCAAACTTTCATTCATCTACAAAGATTAATGGTCTTGTTTTCCTCTAGCCCACAGTCAGAATGTTTAGCCCCTCCTAGAACTGATTTTCCATGTTATGCAAAGTATGTTGGTGGGCTTATAAAATTCCCTAGTGGGAAGGGATTTGTTTCTGAAAAAAGTACCGAAACCATCTTCACTAATTGGCCCCTTTGTTGGCAGGCAAAGCAGAGAGGCCAAGGACTAGATGGGCCATGAAAATTTAGCTACAAGCTTCATCTGAAAGCTGTCCCTTTAGGTCAGCAATGAGGGTAGCTGGTCCAAGCATGTGGAGGAGTGACTCTGCTCTAACTATCTATTTTGTGGACAAATAAAACAGTGCTATTTATCTTCAACGGCACCTAATAAATCACCCACCTCACCTACTATATTATTTCACTGACATAACTAGCTTACACTAATTCAAGATCTATACATATCAGTTTTACACAAAATGAGGTCCCCGAATCACCTGCATCTGTTGTACTTTGAATGCCTGTTTACTATGGAGATTTCTGGGTCCTGCCCCAGAATCAGATTCTACCTTTTGACAAGGCCCTTGGGTAAGCCCTAAACATGCCAATGCTTGGGAACCACTGCTTTGATGATGAGATTGACACTCTTCTCTTCAGAGAGCACCTGCATCTTGTGCTTTTTAAGCACATAAATCTTATAACCAAATGTCACTAAGAAAAGAGTTGAGAATTGAAAAATCAATATTACAAAGAGTTTCCCCTGGAACTTAATGGTCAACCCATTTGACTTCAGCCTCTTACCATCAACAGAGATTCTTGAAGGGACTTCTATGATTGTTCTCACTTTGCTAATGGTCCATTAACATCAGTTTATTGATTTGAGGAAGCTTTAATTCCCTGAAAAAAAAAAATAACTTAGAGCCAAAACATGGATTCTAGTCCTGGTTTGCTGTGTATAGTCCCTGAGGCCTTGTGCAAGAAAGTTCCTCACCATGTGCCTCAGTTTCCTCACCTGTAAATTTAACTTGATAACTTGCCTAACATGTTACACAACTAGTGAACTGGACTACTTAATATATCTTAGTCTCATGCTAATGATTTTTCAAAAGTTCCTACAAAGATTTAAATAAGAATACTGTAAGACAATTTTATAATATTATATACAATTGTAAGACAGACTTATTAGTTTTCTCCTCTCTGTTGTATACTACATAGACTGATGGACCTAGTCCAAAATGTCAGTTTTGAAGAAAACTGCTGGATCCTGTTTCCCTATTGGTGTTGTTCAACTGTTATTTTAAGGTATTTTTGACTGTTGTCCCTAGAATTAGGGGGACTGCTATTCTCTGGAATCACTTGCCTGCCATGACACAACAAAGTTGCATTACTGAGAAACAACACTGAGGAAAAAAAAATGAACTACCACAATAAAATCATATTTACCTTCAAACTAATATTACCATATATCTCCAGGAAAATGGATACAAAAATCTTCTTTGTCCCAAAACTTTGTTATTTATCTAAATAGCACTACCATTTAGATAAGATTCAAAATACTCACAATGTGCAAATATTAGACCACTGAAAATTGGCAAGGAGAAAAAGGACATTAGGCTAAGGCATTTGGTTAGTAAAAAACAAACCTTTTTCATGCATCTCAAAAGATTAGTTTACTTTATATAATTGGACTAAATTTCTGGGGACATGTAAAATGTAAAGTCTCCCTGGATAGACAATTTCTATATTTTGTATTTTGTGGGCTGTCTTGTATCACGACCACTTGTTCAATGAAGGTCTTTGACATTGGTTATAAATTTATGCTGAAAATAATTATCTCACTTTCGTTTAATCACTTTTGTTTGGTTTATCTCTTTTTAAAGAAACTACCCAGATATATTGACAAAATAATAAGGGGGAAAAATCAACTCAGTTGTGCTCCAGTATTTTTTTTTCCTTTTTAACTTTAAATTTAAATGTAGCAGAATTCATAAAGTTAGACCGTTATTCAGCCAAGCTGAATGACTAATACTCTCAACCAACTGGGTCCCTGCCTGCACCAAATTAAGAGATCCCCAAATCCATAGGGATGTTCAACTGATTTCATAAGAATGCTCTGTGACAGGGGAGCTTGGGTGGCCCAGTTGGTTAAATGTCCGACTTCAGCTCAAGTCATGATCTCATGGTCCTGGAGTTTGAGCCCCGCGTCCAGCTCTGTGCTGACAGAGCCTGAAACTTGCATTGGATTCTGTGTCTCCCTCTCTCTCTGCCCCTCCCCCACACATGCTCTGTCTCTGTCTCTCAAAAAATGAATAAACATTAAAAAAATTTAAAAAACAAAAGAAGAATGCTCTATAATGGATCTACTGATCCACTTTTGGGTGCCTTTTGGAGTACAATTCATGACCCTTAACACAAATTTGTCTTTGAAAAAGTTAAACAATCAGCTCAGTCATGGGTCCTGGATTGTTTTCTTCACAGTGCAGATGCGAAAACACAGTGCCATTCATACTTTTAAAGGGTATTTGATCTGGGGTTGGTGGAAGAAAATGGGACTAGTCCCTTCCTTCCTTCCTAAAAAGTACCAAGAAGACAATTTTTATGTGCTTATGGAAATGAAGGGGAGAATGAAATATTTCTGAATAAAGAGAAACACTGGAGGAGACAGTCACTTACTACTAGCCTTTTAATCAGGGACCCGATTGCTCAAAATTACATTCACCAAAAGGGGTATTGACTGTTGTGAGAAATCCACTGTATTTGAACTCACTTGTATGCTTACACATTTGTATCACATTTTTATGAGTTAATCAAATAAACGACATTTAAAAACAACAGAAAAATTAATGGAGATATCAGATTTAGAAAAGTATAATAGGATCTTTTCTTAGAGTAAATTAGACTTTTCTCCTTTTTATATCTTTTTTAAAGGACAAATATTCATTGTCTTAATATTCTTTTATCTACATTACTACATTGTACTACATTAGTACTACCTTAAAAGTCAGAACAACAGAACTCAAACATGTTCAATTAATGCACGAAGCCCAAATAAATAGATCATCAGAAGTTGAAAACCAGTAGCAAATGTGTCTGTAATGTGGTTCAGGTAAGCTGATTTTTTTTTTTTTTTTTTTTTTTTTAATGAGACAATGCGCTAAGCTTCCACTGCCCAAATTTTAGATAGGTTTCTCAGCACAAAGGTGGCTATCAGGCGTGGACAGCCATAAACAATTTGTTCCCAAGCCACAAGAAGAGTTTGGCAACCTAGCTGCTGTCATCATTGGTATTGCAGTTGACCTTACAACTGCTTGCCAAAACTGCCAAATGACCATCCTCTCGGGATACTATGTTTTTGGTTTTTTAACTGTAACTCACTGACCAGTCAGTGTTATCTTGCTAAATGTCTTCTGTGCATTGTGCCATGTTTCTGGGTCATAAAAAACAAAACAAGACAGAAATGACAACAACAACAACAGTGGTGTATTTTAGAAATGGATAACACACAAGGCAGTGTATATAGCCATAAATGTAGTAACTTTGTAATTATAAAACTCTGGAGGGAAGAACAAACTTAGATTAACTATGATCTACTCTGGAGAGTGTTTTAATTACAAAGCCCTGTGGGAAACGAGTGGTGACATAAAACAAAACCAGACAAAACCCGCCAATCCAAAATGGACAGAAGTTTGGGTATTAACACGAAAATTTCTGCGTAGGAACAGATGACACGTATGACGGTGTTGCCATCTGCAGTCATTGGAGTATGGATTAGCTCTCCAGCTCTCTTTCCCTCTGTCAGCCTGAGTGATCACAGAGATATTTGCTTCACAGTTAAGTAAACTAGCTAATTATCATACTAAAAGTCTGATTTTCTAAAAGGACAACTGAAAAATCCATTCAAAAATTAGAGAGATTTGAAAGGCAACATCCTTCTCAATCCCTTCAGGATTGGAGTGGGATATTATAATCTTTCTTGACAAGTGTAAACTCTCAACTTCAATCCACACCCCCAAATACCCCAAGTGCTTCCAACATGCAATCATGAAGAACTGAATATATGAAAGACAGATTCTTTTCTTTGCAACTTTTCCATCCTGCAATGTCTTGCATTGTACAATTCTCTTTTAGCAGTTTACTCCAACAGTCAATACCTTGCAAGCTTTTCATTGGTTTCTCTGCACACATTTAGAGCACTAATTGCATTGATATATTGTTAAATTCTCTCTTTCAGTGGGGGCAAGTTTCACTGACCGTGCATGGAAACAGTGGAAACAGGAAACTGCTGTCCTGCTCCTGGAAAAAAATTCCACCAAAGATTTTTAAAAATATATACAAATAATTCTATTGATGTTAAGTGATTGTTGGCAAAAACAAAAAGCAGGCACACTGTAGTCCATTAAGAAGAGCACAGAAGCCACAGAACAGTAAGCATGCACGGCTCTCCATGTTCAGTCACAGTCTCAACAAAGGGAAAGTGCTTATGAGATCTGCATGAGATTATGCAACCATCCTTTACTAGCCAAAGAAAGGCAACATTTTAGCCTAATTCTCCTGGGCGCCTTACCTCTCTGGCTGAACGAAATTGAGTCCCATTTAGCTGCCTGTTATGCTGCTGTTCATAAATTGCTGTTCTTTCTCCACCTCCTCCTTAATTTCCTCCTGTGTGTTCAGCTAATTGCTTGGGAATGCCATTATTAAAACCCAAATTAGACTTTCCCACTAACCCAACACCCTCTCAATTCTCAAAACACCTGGGCTAAATGTTGCCTTCTCTACATTTTCCTTCAGAGATTAATTCTCAGGTTAGCTCTAAAGCAACACTGACACTAAAAAAAATGGGGGTGGGGAGATGAGGTGGGAAAGAAGGGGTCAGAGATCAAATTTCAGTCCATACCTCCAAATACTCCAAGATCATTTGGCCCCAGATTAACTCTGGATTTTCTTTATGGAATAGTTTATTGAAATAGATTGACCAACTGTGATATTTACATGCCATCTGAGGTTTGTACTCTTGTTCATCATAGGCTTTGAAAGATGTCAAAGAAGACAGTTTTGTCTAAAGGAGTAAAATCTTATAGGACAGGTAATACCACATATTCAAAATGTAAACCATTAAAGAAAACACTAAGTACTTTTCATAGATTAGGCTGTATCAATCAGTACTGGACTGGTGGAAGAAAAAATTGGTAGGGTGTGAGAAGGACCTCGATGAATTAAAATCTCTGATAAGCAATCCATTTCTCACCTATCTAATGGTGAATCACTTTTTCTCCAAAAAAAAAAAAAAAAAAAAAAAAAATAGTGAGGAACTCTCATAAAACTGCTTTGAAAATATTGAAACTTGGAGAAAACAAATTATGTTAATAAAACATGTCACCATGAGGGTCTTCCAACAGAAATTAAAGAACTGAAAATGAGTTTAAGATGTTAACATTCCTGTAACTTTTATGGCATATGCATTTTTTTTCACTAGTTTACCTGACTTTTCTTTAGATAATTCTAGTTGTATAATAAAAATCCCCAATATTGTATGGAGATAAAATTGTTTTCACCATCTACTTTTGTTTGTTTGTTTTTATTCCACTGAAAGTATTTGGTAATCAGTTATCTGAATGATACCGCTGCCTTTTCAGTGATCTGAAAGATGCTTTCTGCCTCCCTGGGCCTATGCAATCCCTACACATATATATTCTAGCTGAGACCATTCTGAAGCATCATCTGTGATAATAGGTGTTTACTTCCAGGTATATCCTTCCCAGTGGAAAGGCCCAGACAGTACCTCATATACAAACTACACTCCAGTCCACAACATATTTGAACTTCACAATTCCCTGGGTCCAAATAGGACTTCAAATTAAAGGGCTAAATAGTTTTTCCAAGAGCTGTACTTTGGTTAAAAGAAAGGGGGAGGGACTCCAAATAAAGGAGCAAAGTTTACTTTGAGTCACAGGAAACTGTACCAAGAATTTCATGATATTCTTAGCTATTAACCTTATTTTCAAGATGAGGAAACTGAGACCTAAGAAAACAAATGGTGACCTGGTTTATCTTTCACCCTTTGTACAGCACAGAAATATTTAGAAAACTGAGAACCCTCCTTGTTAGAAAACTAAATCCCAAAGATCAAATTGATCAAAACTGATTTCAGAACTGGGGTCTTTCTTTTCTATGTACTTTTCACTTTTTCTTGTTCCTCTTTTCTGGGTCTCCACTGAATTCTTCACATTTACAAAGCAGTATTATTTTAGAGGCATGTTAGACCATGAATCTATCAGGTGCTTCTGCCTTCGATAGCACATATTGGTTAAGGATGTTTTATTAGCCCAAAAGGGGAGTTTCCCATGACAGATGGCGGAACTGTGGGTCTCAACTGCAATTGTCCATCGGAATCATCTTGGGAGCTTTCAGAATCCCTGCGCTTATACCAACACTTCAGATAAATTAAACCCAGGATGGGTAGTGGGACTTGGGCATCAGAACTTTATAAAGTGCCCCAGATGGCTGTAAAGTGCAAGTTAGATGGAGTGTCACTGTATTGGAGGCCAATCTATTAGGAGGAGAGGGCCATCCTTCCACCTTCTCAGTAACAGTCTAGGGTTTTAGTACACCCTGTTTCCTATAGATGCTGACAAAGCTTCACCCACGAAACAGTTTAAGCTAACAGGCCGAGAACAGGCTGAACATTCTTCTTCCAATTGAACCCCTAAATAGTTTATCACAATTATTTTCAAACTGACAAAACAGATTTTACCCAAGTTCTTTTGACCCAAGTCTGGACACTAATGCTGATCAGATATATAAATGAAGGATTTGATTCCACTGAAAAAAAGATAGCTTTCCAGTCTGCCTCCACATCACACACTTTCATGCTAATTTACCTCCTATCAGTATAACTTTGGGCCATTTTGACTCCCAAAGACACCCCTCAGAATTTTAATTGGTCCATTTGTAACCTAAATATCATCTGGGAACATAGTTCACTCTTGTTTATCAATATGCTCAAGCCAAATGGTACATTTTTGTTTGTATTTAGTTCAAACCCTGCTGTTTCAGCATATGTTTTATAATCGAATGGTGCCCCACACAGTCTCACAGGTAAATAGAAATCCTTGGGTGTCAGCTGCACGTGAAACCATTCACTTTAAGGTATTCATTTCCTGATCCATGAATCCCAAACAATGAACAGGTTTGAGTTTATCAGCAGACAGCCTTGCCAAAGGGTCTGCAAGAATAACCAAATGGAAACCAGCAGACGATTCAGGAACACCTGCCTGATGCTTCTGTTGTTGGTTGCTTGCCCAAGTCAACCATTTCAAAAAAGGGAGTGTGAGCTACAATTAGATCTCAAGATTTGACATGGTTGTTGAATTGTAATGGAAAGCCATATGCCTCCTCAATTTGAGGAGAAAATCATGTTGTGCTGAATTAGATATAGTGCTGGTTTTGACCTGACTTCCAGAGAACTAGCAAACTATGTTCACTTGAACATGCCCATCAGTTTGAGGACAACTGGACGGCTTTTATGATCTAATGCTTAGACCCCTGCCCCTCTGTTAAAGCAAAACCTAGAACATATTCTTGAAAATAGCTATTTAAATTAAATTATACTTAGAATCCTCTATTTGAGAAGGGACTGATGGGGAAGTTAGGCTAGACTATAACAGAGATCAGAAATTCCAAACAAGCAATATGCCAGAGTAGTATACAACAGCCTTCTTCTGCACCTACGTCTTTTTGCTGCACTCCTATCCTTGTGCCTAATAAAAAGATTCCATCGATGAAAGAATTCGAATCTAAAGTGTAATTGTTTTCTCATTCCTGAAAAGATAGATTTTCCAGCACGTCTTCACCCGTTATTCATCCTAACAAACTTAGTTGTGAACACATCCTTAACAATCTCTCTGTGGAAGACATACTACTTTAAACATTCCATTTGCTTTCTTGAATTTCCCAGGATGTCCTGTCTTTAGGTAGAGGCTATGTAACTACTTTTGGCCAATGAAGTGAGGAAAATTGATGCATGTCACTTCTGACTGAGACGGTCAAGTGGTTTGGGGTTATTTGGAGTTCTGTATAGAAATAATAGTAACATTCCTAGTCCTTAGTAGAAAAACTCTATACAGTAAAAGCCTCTCATGTTAGCAATGATGGGTACAAGGTAAAGGCTGCTTATAATCAATTGTGTTGTTTTATCATTTCTTCCCTATGCTATTTGTCAGAACTACTCTTTAAAATTTTCCCCCAACTGCCTATCTAGTACATTGACAGAAAGGTCATCTATTCACTCCTCCAACTCCATCTCCAACCTGTGATCAAGACTAATTTTCCCTGCTAACTATACTCTCAAGTTAGCACAATTAGTAATAAGGGGATTCATTCTTTTCAAGAGCCATATCTTGAAATGCAATCATTCATCATTTCTTACTTGGAATCATATCTTCCATTAGACAGTTCTAACTCAGTATCTCAGGGACTAGGTCATCTGTGACTGCTTACTGAGATCACATTATAATTATGCCAAAATTAAAATGAATCTGAGTACTTCCTCCACCATAGCAGGAATTTAGCACATAACAAGGGACCTCAAAAAGGGTCTGGCTTGTGCTCAAAAGTCAATCTATTAGATGCATCTTCCGCACTATTTCTCAAGTGTTAATGGCTAGTGTCTCCCAAACCCTAGGAAAGAGTCTTTATGCTAACAGTGCTGATAGAGATTCGTGGGGGAACATAAATTTCTATGCAAAGGGTGTGATTTCTGTTTTCAAAATCACAAAGCTTCAGGGTAACAGAATGCTTGATTCCATAAAAGGATAAAGAGGAGAAACTCATGCCCAACTCTATAGTAAACTTTGTTTTCTGTTCAAGGACACCATTGTTCATGGAAGAGTCTCAGAGTTGACCATTAATTAATTAATAGTTTTTAGAAGCCTTCTTCTAACTATAAAGGATCAAAGTGATTATACAGAGAACAGATGTGAAGTCATACTCCCAATATAAGGTACCAAAATCTGAATCCCTGCTCAACCAGATCAAATGTCCTGATAGATAGTTCAACTCAAAGTTCACATTGATTCTTACACATAAAGGAAAGGGAAGGTAACAAAGGCACATGACCTGGAAAGGGTGGCAATAATGTCACTCTTTTCATACATCATGAAATATTTGATTTCTCCATATATTCTCCAAGCAAGTCATTTGTTGTCAGAATGAAGACCAAAGTGAAAAAGACTAGTGCTGACAGTAACAAGATGGTCTGTCTTCTCTGTCTTAGGGGAAGTGGAGAAGGAATGAAAATATGAGTACCTTCAGTTCCCAAATGAGGATTCAAGGTGTAACTGGGGGCAGGTAATGTCTCCATAATATGGAACAGCAGAAAATAAATTATTTTAGATAGGCAAATAGAGATTGATTTGTCTCAAGGCCAGATCAGGTACAGGCTTATCTGATACACAGTTTTGAATGAATAGCTTTACTATACCAAGTATTTTCCATTTGCCTGACCAGATCTATTTTCTACTCTTCACCCTATTCTTTGCTTCCAGAGGCTGACCCTTTGGACTGTATCAACCAGATTCCTTCGCATTCTGGCTTCTGTTCGAGTTTCATCAATGGGAGGAAGGAAGAAGATAGACTGGAGAGAGGAAACAAAAGTCTGGGTATTTATTTACCTATTCCCTTCCTGCAGGACATGAGTTGGCAGTGGCTGTGTTGTTTTACAGGGTCACAGGTCCTGTAGGGTTGAACTTACCTTATGGGTCAGTTGTGGCTACAGCAACAGCTATTACTACAACTCTTTCCAGGTTCTGAGAATTCTCTCTCCTTGTTCCATGGGGTTTAGCCTCTGAGTGCTTCGCCATCTCCTATTGATTTTTCCTAGTCCTTTTCTACGCCTCTGTGAATAATCCATTGGTCTCTCCCCGATTACCCGTTTCCTATCCTGACTGATACATTTACCACGTGCCCCCTTCGGGGCTTACTGTGTCACTCTGGATGCCACACTTGGTTGCTGCAGTCGTGCTTTGCACAGGGTGTTTAGCTGAGGGGCATGTGGGAGTTGAAATCCAGCTCCCGCCCTTTTACCCAGTGGTGGACTTGTGAGTACAGCTCCTCCATATGGAGGGTAAATTTCAGTCACTTGCAAAAAGCCCCATGCAGGCTGGCAGTGTCCCCAGTAATCTTGCTCAGCAAATAGAAGTGCTCTATTTTAGGTGCCTTGCATCAGGCCAGGGAATGTTGACTGGATAATTTTCCTGAGAGAAAAGAAAGAAGTTGCAGTACAAAGGAAGCATGATTGAGCTAGAATTTTCGCTAACAGTGAAAGGAGTCCAGATTCTGCAGGAAGCAGAGGGAAGAACTATTAAGACCTGAGCTTGTCGCCTCCTTTTAAAAGACAAGGTATTATCTTCTAGGTACTTCTCTCTCTTCAAACAAATGATACTTGGTCTGGTTTTAAGTAATCAATAAAGCTTGTGGCAAATTGTCTACTAGGTCTCCCAGTCTTTTCCTCAAAAAATTCAATGACATATAGCCTACTTCTAGGTAATTTTCAAAGCCCGTGACAAAAATGTCCACTACATCCCACAGTCTTTTCCTCATAAAATTCATTTGTGTTACTTATTTTTTCCCCCAGAGACATATGCCACATAGCCAAATGCCTTATTTCTTATTGGAAAAGTTTCTAAACATGTTAAGAAAAAAAAAATCTAGATTTCTGCATTCCTCCATAGTCTGGATTCCCCCACATCACAACATGTGGAGGTTTAATAAAATTCCTGGGGGAAGGCTGGATTTGATATATTTACTCCTCAGTACCCCTACTACAATTTTGTCATCCAAATCTGATAATATAAAGCACTGCATCTTCTTCTGATCTTTTCTAACCTATGTTTTAAGATAATACACTCTATAATTGCCATTCTATTTGCCAAAGGGGATCACTTGTTTTACCCCTCAATAAGTCTTAGACATTTTTCTTACTTTTAAAATAGAACTGCTTGGTTTTCAGAATTTTGAAATTCGCATTTGAAAGTTTTGATGTGAGCACCTATTATCTTGTAAATCCTCAGATGTGATCTTGCTTTATATGAAAATTTATAAAAATGGTGTTTCCTGAAGATAAAATATGTTTTCTTTCCAATACCTTGTCAGAGATCTAATAGTCCTCCAAGAGTCATAAATGTTTTTTTTTACAAACACGATCAGAAGAACTGATAGCAAAATCTTTAAACGCCTCTATCTTTGTGGTTTACTGAACAAACTGCTTGTTTTTCTTGTACTCATTTTATGAAAAAATAGTTTTATATTTTTAAAGAAATGAGGAGAAATATAAGAGCTATTTCTGATTCATTTCCCCTCCTGGAAGTATTTGCATACAATTTGGCACAGAATCAAATATAAAGCACATTGTAACAAAAACAACTCATTTACAAATCTGTTTCCCCCTAAATCCCTATCATCCTTTTTGTCATTCTTCTCTTTCTTCCATCTCTTAGAATATGATGATTAATTAATAATCATATATTTGGGTCTTAGTTGATATTTAGACTCACTTTCCCTACTTCCTTTTTCTCTGGACACCTATTCATCTATAACATTCACCTATTCATAGTATAACACCATGAATCATATTCCTAAACACCACACTTAGTCATATGATACTTGGTTTAAATTGTGCAGCATTACCTTATCAGAACCTACAGGTAGGAGGAGAACAGAGGGTAATATTTTTCCAGTCTTCAGATTTGGAAGAAGAGAGTCTAGTAGTAGACAAGTTTTAAAATAAAGAATATCCTGCGGATATTTTCAGATTCAATTTACAGTTGCAACATATTCAGACAAGTTAAAGGTTATTATAACATGTGGATACTTCACTGAATTGAACCTCAAAAACTTTAGAGCTCTGCCCATCAATAAGGTAGCCTCCCTAGGAAATTTTATTTTAACTGTTATCTCTTTGAAGCTGTGTACTTGATTTTTCTAAACTTGTAGAAACATCATAAAATTGAGCTGTTTGTGACATATTTCCCCTGTGAAAAGTCAATTACTAATGTTGTAGCTCTTGAAGAATGTTTTTGATGTCTAGAAAACATTCAAGGAAAAGAGAAAACAGGCAAACAAATTTAAAGTTTCCAGTTGAGATGGATATTCTCATGATTAATAGAACACATCTCAGTTTCTTTCCTAATAATGGTTTGAATGAGATCTATGTTAAGTTTTCTATGAAGAGTATTCAAGTATGTTTGCTATCAGAGGTGCCTTTTCCATAACAGACTACTTTACAGTTTAATAAATATAGTATCGAGTATAATATATACAGTATAATATAGTATACAGTAATAATATAGTATAGTAGTCTTTAGTAACATACTATTACTTTATAATCTAACTGCAGAATGTGTTAGATTCCAATATTTTCATGAAAAGGAGGACCAGTAAGTTCAAACATGTATCATTTGAGTCACCATCCTAAGCAAAAATGGGGATACTGAAATAGAATTTTCATTGGTTTCCAAAACCTCTCAAGATTGCCTTCATGTTTCAAAACCTTAAAACTCAAACAACAGGAGCCCAAAATAAAACAATAATGAGAACAGAAAGAATAGCATTGAGGATCCTGAACTGGCAATACATCCAAGTTCCCAGCACATATAAAAGCTAGGATATCAGGGCACCTGGGTGGTTCAGTCGGTTAAGTTGTCAGACTCTTGATTTCTGCTCAGATCATGATCTCACAGTTCATGAGCTCGAGCTCTGAGTCAGTCTCTGTGCTGACAACCTGGGGCCTGCTTGGGCTTCTCTTTATCCCTCTCTCTCTGCCCCTTCCCCCACAAAAAATAAATAAATAAACTTAAAGGGGAAAAAAGCTAGGATATCTACTAAAGGGAATTTTAAAATCACTCTTGCTCTGAATTAAATTGCTAGAGCCAGTATGCCCCAGGTTTTATTTGCCATTTGAGTTGAATATATAGTAACACCCCAAGTTTTGGGTATTGAGGCCCTACTTGACTCTATCAAAAAGTTTAGTTTCAAATAGCATAAAATTAAGGTATAATCAGAATAGAAATTTTTCAGTAGTTAGAATTTAATTCAGGAAATTTATTACACAATAGCAAATCTGAGAAACCAAGTGGAAACGGTAAAGCAACCCAGAGATTAGTTAGATCAAAAAGAAGCTATCACGGAGTGCCTGGGTGGCTCAGTTGGTTGGGCGACTGACTTTGGCTCAGGTCATGATCTCACGGCTCATGAGTTCGAGCCCCAAGTCA
The DNA here is from genome assembly GCF_018350155.1 of Leopardus geoffroyi. NCBI lineage: Eukaryota > Metazoa > Chordata > Mammalia > Carnivora > Felidae > Leopardus > Leopardus geoffroyi. Next base: position 61,262,319 of record NC_059339.1, read on the forward strand.
GGCTCTGTGCTGACAGCTTGGAGCCTGGAGCCTGCTTCAGATTCTGTGTCTCCCTGTCTCTCTCTCTGCCTCTCCCCACTCTCTCTCTCTCTCTCTCTCTCTCAAAAATAAATAAACATTAAAAAAATTTTAAAAAGAAGCTATCTTTCATATGCTGAAGCAAGTAAGTGGCATTATGAAACACAGAAGCCTTCCCATTGGGAGATGGATCCAAGAGGTGATGTGGCCAATTCTTCAGATGTCATTTCATGCAAAGAACAAGGGGCAAAACAATTCAACTGTGCTCTTCCTTTTGTCCTCCAACCTTTCACTTTTGCTTCCCATGGCCAAACCCAGCTGGAATTTCAGTTGCCATTGGAGTCTGGAAAGCCAAGTCTTCTGGAGTCACCACTTGTGATAACAGGACGTACAGAATATAGAGAGGTACACCTTAGAATTATTAGGCCCCCAATCAGTACAAATGCATAATGCAATGGTACTCTAGGCCCCAGAGACTGTGTGGGCTTTAGGAAGGCTTATTTCCATCATTCTTTTTCTGCTGATACCAAGGCCAAGGTTAAATAGAGAAAGAGGAGTTTCTAGCCATAATCTCACTCTTTGTCCTGCCAAGCACACCTGATAAACACTTGTATAAAAGCAGTTGTCTTTGATATGTAAACTCAGTTGCACAAAAGTGGCAGACTAGCCTCCGCTTTCAAATAGATTTTTACCAGTCACTGCTTCTTGTAAGGATTTCTAGGACTGCCCCCTCTAGCGGTCCCTTGGCACGAAGTCTCAGCGAGCTTCTCCCTCACCGATACTTTCACAAAGAATCTTTATTGTCTTTTATTCTAATCCAGTTTCCTTTAGTGTTCTTCAGTTCACCCAACAAGTCTGGATATAGCTGAACTCCAATCAGGGACAGAGTTGGGAATTATCTCCCACCAGAAGTTGTACCACGTACCACTCCAGAAATGCAGAACATTCCTGTGACAGTTACAAAGTTCTTGGGACATTATAAGTCCTTTAGGGGGCTGGTCTTCATATAGTATAGAGAGGAATGGTATTACCTCCTCACTCTCCAGTCAGATTCTCACCGGTAGTCTTTTCAAAATAACTATCTTATTTCCAGCTACCCTAACAAAGAATACCATAGACTGTGTGGCTTATAAACAGCAAATTTATTTCTCACAGTTCTGGAAACTGGAAGTCCAAGATCGTGATGGTGGCACATTTGGTATCTAGCGAGAGTTCACTTCCTAGTTCATAGATGACCATCTTCTCATTATGCCCTAACACGGTAGAAGATATAAGAGAGTTTTCTGGGGTATCTTTTATATAGACACAAATCCCATTCATGAAGGCTCCACCACCACGGCCTAATTATCTCCCAAAGGCCCACCTTCTAAGGCCATCACATTGGGGATTAGAATTTCAACATATTTTGGAAGGACATAGGCATTCAGTCCATGACATTAATCATCATGGAGAATAACCATCATGGAGACTAACCACCATGAAAATAACCATCATTAGAGCTAGAGTCTCTTGGGCAGGAATCAGGCCTCCCAGGTCACTGTCTGCCCAAAGCTTTAAGTAGGGCCTAGCTATGAGCTGCCACATATGGCCATGCAGATTTCACACCATACAACTGAGGTGCTGGCAATGCCCCAGGAATTGTGCATCAAGATGACCTTGCCTATGCACACAGCAGGTGTTAAATAAATGCTTATTATAAATGATAAGTGAATCAGTGAGGTTAGCCAAGCCCTCTAATACAGAGCACGGCAAATATCATTATATGGAAATAGGTTTTATAGAGAAATGGATATTGGTAAATTATCCTAAGAATTTTGCTGGTTAAAAAATTGCATTTTGCTTGAATAATAATAGGATATGAAATTGCCAGAGGAATGCTATTAATGAATTAGGATCCACATACTCTACTCAATTAAATTATATAAAAAGGCATGTTGAACATAATGAAGCATCATCTAATTAGAAGGTTCAAAAAGGTCTTTGAAAATCAGGGATATCATGGAAACTTTTGCCTTAGGACACTGTCATCGCAAGTGTCCTTTCTGCCCAAAATGATCATTAGTTTTTGCCCTTAACTGCAGAAATGTGGGTGGGTATGTTAGACATTTACTTCCCTCTCTCTCAAGCAGTTGCAGAATTTCTTTTCTTTTTCTCTGTCCTCTGCCAGTATAATATGAACGGCCATTAATTCTATATGGCCTTGCTATCTAATCTTATATTGTTTATCTTCCTAGCTTTGGCTAATTTCTTACATGTGACCTTTATCCTTTGAGATCCTAGTCTCAGCTGAATCGACTTTTGTCTTTTCTCTCCTCCCTTCTTTATTCTTTCATCATGCAATCACTAATTTCAGGCTGAACACAGTACCACTGAAATATATCTGGTGGACTTGCCAGATGGAGGGATGTTGCAGGAAGTTCGCGGTGTTGCCATGAGGATGTCAACTCTTGAGTGGCCAAGAGAAGTCATAGACTACATATTATGTATTTTTAGACAAGACATATATAACTACTAAAATCAGCATTGTCTAAGATATGGCCCTTAATACTGAAAGGAAAGAAACTATCTACACAGCATCCCAAGGTTGAACAGAAACAAGTGTGCATATTTGTACCCTCTAATCTTCTGTCAATATAATTGACAGTAAAATAATTGCCAAACAGCCTGCATGAGTATGTGCTCTGACCACCTCGGTCTCTGATTATTAAAGTGCTACATGGGATGTCAAATTCTAATCAGAAATTTAATTAGTGAACATGGGAACAGAAAATGTTGATATTCTTGACATGAGGAAGAGTAGATCACATCCCTGAATCAGGGCACCCTACACCTTAAGGGTGGATTTAGATAAACATTTCTAGTTTACCCCTCCTTCACCTGGGTCCTATTTGTGACTGCTGCTAACTCTCTGTTTTCCCTAGACAAATGAGTCTTCAGTCAGACTATGATTCTGTTACACAAGCTCTGGACTCATTTTAATGCTTTAATATGTCTGTGCATATTTTTTTTTACTGTGAATTATGTATTTATTTTACAGTCTAGGACCTGAAGGCCAATTTTGCTTCCCTTATTTTAAAGTTCTTGGGGGTACCAACTATTGATCCAAGTAATATAGTGATTTTTGTCTGGGAACTATAAGGGGCATAATAAGATGCATTAATAAATTCAGCATTATTAAGAGAATGTAAAATATTACGTTTGAATTAACATAGCTAAATTATCAAGGATTCTCTCTCTCTCTTCAATTGCACAACAGAAGAAACTCCTAAGTGACATTTAATTAATTTTGTTATTATTTTGTAATTCTATTGATATCCAAATAGATACAGTTGTTTTGTTTTCCTCTCCGACATGGCTGTTTCTCGCTCTGGGAACTTCAACATTCTTCAACGTTAAGTACGGCTCCTTGGTACATGGAAAAGTTTTGCTTCTTTCAGCACATGGTCTCCTAGCCAGCCATGTTCAGAGGCCCTAGCTCCCTCTCTTAAATGTTGTCTGACAGCACGTCTTCTGCGAAACCCTGGCATGTTTTACTGCTCTTTCCTCCACGTGTCCTTTACTCTGCCTGGCACCAATCCCATCTCTCCTACAGAAAAAAAGAAATCTCTTTCCTCATTATATCTTAGATTTTCAAAATTCTATTAGACACAAACAGGATTTAAAAATATATGTCTGGATGTAAGTGCATAAATATCTAAGCAAATACATACACAGAGAAAGAGAGAGCCAAGCTTTACCAGTTAATTTCTTTGGGCTTGGGATTATGGGTTATGTTTGATGACTTCAGTTTTTTTCCTTCATTTTTTAGATTGTATACCACAAACATATACTTTTGAAACATCAGAACAAAGAGGTGTTTGATGTTTCTTTTACAGCACGTGAATATATAAATGTGCATGTATGTGTATGCTTGGTTTGGGAGGGAGGAAGAGGGAATGATACAGGGAGAGAAGAGGAAGAGGGAGGGAGAGACGTAGGGAGGGAGGGAGAAGGAGGGAAGGAGGGGAAGGGAGAGAGAGAGGAGAAATTGCTTCCCCATTAGTTCAGACCAATCTATTTAATCTCTTAGAGGCAGCAACTTTCATGGAGCGCTAAAGAAAGGATTTGAGAAAGAAAGACAGAGACATGTCTCCTCTTGAGGAAATTTGGGAACCAAAGATTTTTAAAAGCTAAAGTTCTTCACACTCCAGCATGTTTTCTTCTCTTAGGCTGTCAGTCTTTTTTTTTTTTTTCCCTGTGGACACTCAGTACATTTTCCCAAACATAAAAAAGAATACTAATTTACATTTATAATATGAGACATATCTCTAGTATCATTAGCATATTATAAAGACTGAATTTCTTTTCAGTATATGCTTTTAAGGGATTTACTGCATTTGTAAGTATGATTATATTATATCTTAGGGTTAAATTGTATTTTGTTTACTTCTTAAAAACGCATGCTTAGTTTTCAAAGAAATCAGAAAACTAAAATTTACTGCTCGCTATTTAAAGTATAGACATGTCTATCTTCAATATGTGCTTGTGAACATGTGTATATTACTTAATTTCTGTATACAGAGACATAGCTATATTTAACTTAAAAAAACTTTAAAATAAGTAATATCACTACTCTTAAAAATACACTAGTGGGATGCCTGGGTGGCTCAGACTGTTAAGTGTCCAACTCTTGATTTTGGCTGAGGTCATAATCTCATGGTTTCGAGCCCCGTGTTAAGCTGCCTGCTGACAGTCCAGAGCCGGCTTGAGATTCTCTCTTTCTCCTCTCTCTCTCTGCCTCTCCCCCATTCATGTCTCTCTCTCAAAATAAATAAGTAAACCTTAAAAAAAATTTAAAAAATAAAAAATACACTAGTTGCATTTGCCAAATAAAACTTCGGGATGCATAGTCTGACAAAAACAGGGACAAAAGGACACACTATACAGAACTGCACCTGCCTTGAGAAAATCCAGAATTATACAGCAACATGTGTGCCATGAGTGGTATATCTAGGGGATGGCCTCTCTTCACGTACCTGTAGTTCTTCAGTGAGATCGTTTGAAATCAGAAAACAAAACGTAAATAAAAACTTGATTATATAGCTTTGGTTTTTTGTACAATAGTTTTCATAACTAAAGCTCTACAGGTTATTTGTGTTAAATTATTTGCTTTTGAACCTGTTTAATCAACAGTTTCCATAGATAGTATCTTGACTGAAGGAAGGTAACTGGTTGTCTGTAACCATGGTTATGTTATTTAAGCAGCCTAAGCCTGCTTACTTTCTATAATATGGAAATGATGACACCAATTTCATTTGATCAATGTAAGGATGAGATGGCATAATCTCTTTCAAATGCAGGACACAGGGTCTAGGATAGAAAACAATCCAAACATGTTTATTGTTAATGTTTGTGGTGGTGATGGTGTAAGGTTCTATATCTGGTAGCCAATGTAACATTGAATATAGTGGGAAGATACTGTTAAGAAGTGAATATTTAAGAGTTTAAAATCTCTAAACAGTCTCATTGATCAGTCCTGTGATAAATTAAAACCTGATTTGCATGTTACCATTTTCCTTAAAATTTGAACTTGTAAAATTTGAATGTGAACCAATGAACTCACTGAATGTTAGAAAAACATTTTCAGAAATGGAGCAGAAATGACTTTAGGTAAAACTCTTGCCTGGATTTTTATGTAAAGCAAAAAGGCTTGCCTCAATGACAGTGCCTTCACAATCTGACCTCTTTTACCTTGAATATTAAACATTACACTGTGATATGCATTTAGCTTAAATATGAACATTTCCTCTTGTTTCTAAGCATACTCATCTCAGTGGTATTATCTGCCAGTGTATTGCACTAATTTGTGGCCAGAATTCATAAGGCACTGAAGCATATTTCCTGGTATCATTAACATTTATTGAGAGTCTATCTTGTGTAGAGCTCTGAACTTAGCACTTAGTTTTTCTATTTGCCCTTTATGAAAATTCACTACTATCCTTAAAGTCGCGTTCCCTGTTGAAGTGTGGGTAGTATGACTGTGTTTGTGAGTTTCCTCTCCTCCGGACCCCTCCCAATCATCTGGTCCCGACAGTGAAATTCCTACCCAGGCGTGGAGATGTTCATCTGAATTGAAGTTTGATGTTCACCCATCACTTGCCTGTAGGCAGTGACAGCCTCAGACTTTCATCTGCCAGTTCATCCTCCCTCCTGGCAGCCTCAAGCAGATTAACATATCCCCAAGAGGCCGGTGTCTTTAGTTGCCAAAGCCACTCGATACTTATTACCTGACAGTGTTCTATAGTGTGACTTATTTATTTATTTTCAAATGCTACCTGCTAGGATACCTTCATGAGATACATGTGTCATTTTTGAGGGGGGCCCCAGGGGGACAACAGCTCAGGGCTTCTTAGGTTGCCTGAAGCTGTCAAGATTTACCAAGTGTAATTTGGTAATTTGGTGGCCCTTCTCCCTCTTTATACTCCAAGTTCAGACCCAGTTTATTCTGTAAAAAGTAATGTGAACTATAGGGAGTGATATGGCAGTAGTTAGGGATAGTCATGGGGGAGCTCTAACAATGTGAAAATTTTGGTCCTGAATGATGTAAGGTGGCTGTCTACACAGACTTAAATCTCAGGATAATTGTCCTTCTTCATTTCTTTGTGACAGAGTCTTGGCCTCAGCAGCAGAGCGTGTCACTCCAGCAACTTCTGCCACTTTGTTGTGGTGATTGTGAATTGATGCTTGACACTGATAAGGTCTAATTTCCCAGTGGACTTTGGGAAGGGTCTGACAGTGGTGTGGATCACTGTTCTTGCATACAGCAGCTATTTATATCATTTTTCTTTCTGTTCAAGGACACTACAGACAACAGTTATCTGTGTGCATGTGTGTATGTGTGTGAGAAAATGTGAGTATGTGTTTTTGTTCATCTCTTATTTCATATCAGAGACACAAATGTTTATACTGGGCAATACTGAGGCAGGATGGGCCAAGAAGTCTACACTGAAGGAGGGAAATAGGCCAGCTGGCCTATAGTTCTAGGGCACCTTTGGCTTACAAAGCATTCTCCTTTTCACATAACACCCCTCTAATGTATATAAGAAATAGGATGTTGTGATCAGTCCCATATTTCAGATGAGGAAAATGAAGATTAGAGAAATTTGATCATGTATCAAGTCATCTGATGGAAACTGGAGACAAAACCAGCTTTTTTTCTGATTCTGATATTCATTGACCAAACCACACGTCTCCCAGAGATCTTACAGTTCAGTGGGAGGATTAAAAATGTATGGAGATAAAAACATAGGTGTTTTCAGTATAGGAGTAGAAATACGTAGAAGGGTTGGTGGAAGAAGAAAAGAGATTAATTCACTTGGAGGTGGGGCAGTTGCGATCAAGGAAGATTCAAATAACCAAATACTTACTTGGAAGTTTCCTGTATCTGAAAGCAAAGTTGACATTCCACAAGATTTGTAAAACTATACTCCAACATAAAAATAAAAAATAAGAAAAAATAAAAAACCTGCTTCGGTTAAAGACCAACGGGGAAGCTGTATTTAACATTATTGTAATAAACTTTGTGAGAGTTTTCCTATAATGATTGAATATAATTGCTGCAATGGATTGTGAGGCATTATGATGGATTCTAACAAAAATGAGAATTTGCACATCCATTATGACTTTCAAGTATGATGAATTTTTAAACTACGTAGAAATGGGGAAGTCAATTGAAAGAAGATTGTCAGGCAACATTACAGATACCCATAGCTTAGGAGTTTGATATAAGCAATGAAGCAGCAGGGCAGTGTGTAAGCCGAGCTGGTATACATAGCCCTTATTTCTATGTTTGAAGCGTCTACCTCCCCAGAGTAAAACACAGAAGGCCCATTGGTTTTAATGTCAGGGTGGTAGAAAAGTAATGTTAATGGCCTACTGGGTCTAAGGAATCTGTAGCAGGGGGGAAGAAGTATGGTCTGTGTAGCACAGTTGACACACTAATCTTCAAACACACCTGACAGTCTCTAAGGATGGGGAAGTCTAGTCCTGGTGCATATTATTGGATTGCATCTGGTTACACCATTGGGGTGCTACTAATTTCTAACACGTCTATTTCTATCAGGAGGTTTTGATCTCAGCAGATGGAGCAACCACCAAACTGAAAGTGAGGCTGTGAATAGGTAGCAGGGCAGTAGGACTCAGGAATTATTGATGGGGTATTTAAGAAGCAAAGTGAGACTCTGGGATTTTTTAATGTGATACAATTATCACTGTGATCAGTGAAATTTAGATTAGTAGCTTCAAAATGGAGGTCTGAGGGAAGGAGTTTGCAAAATATCTGAAAACCAAGCACAAGGTAGGCACTTATTACTCCCTGGGCTAAATACCTCAGATGCATATAATTCCTTCAGTCTCAGTGGTATTTCCTCAAATCAAATTCATTATCCTCTATTTCAAATGCAAACTAAATACGAGTCTGTCCTGCAGTCCCAAATGCTCAAAGCCATCCAAGCTTGTTCCTCCCACCTTCTGAGAGACTCACAGCCAATTCCATCTATCTAATATTCTTCCATTTCTTCCATCTGTTCCATTCCAGCAGTCAGTCCACTTCCTCAGATCCCCAGTACCCTTCATTTGTGAGACTACAGTGATCTCCTCGCTGAACTCCGTGCCTCATTGCCGCTACTGTCATCACCCTTGACATGAGCCAATATACATTTAACCTTCCTAACATGAAAACTCTGAACGCTTCATTTCTGTGCTTAAACAGCAAAAACAAAAACACTAGAACACCAACCAAACTACAACCACCACCACAACAACTAAAAACAACTAGCATTTTCTACTGATGGCTGAATAAAATTTTATTTCTTATGCTAGAGTCCAGACACTTCCAAACACCGGTCCAAAATATCCTTCTAGTTTCATTTGTCACTGCAGTATTTCATGTGCCTTAGACGAGAACCACAGCAAAGTACATCACTTACCTTCTCTTGGCCCTCCTTCTATGTTTTCTCACTCCAGAATACCTTAGCACTGCTTTTCACATAGACCAATAAAATATATTAAATGTATTAAAAGTGGCACTGGGAAGTGAAAGAGTAATTTTTTGGATTGTATATATTTTAACGATTAAGACTTCAAGTCCTGATTTGGCTACTTCCAAGCTGTGTGACCATGAACAATCTACTTTACCTCTCTCTATTCCTCCTACCCATCCATAAAATGGAGACAACAAAACTATCTCAGAGGATTGTTGTGAGGATTAAACTAGCTAATATATATACATACGTATATATACATAGATATACATATATACATATGTATATATAGAACAACGCAGAGTAAGCACTATGTTAGCATATCTACTATTGTAAAACTAGAGCACTTTCAACATTTCCTTCAGGATATCTTATGGACAACTACTTATTCCTTTACGAACACCATGCTCTTCCCCACAGACAGAAAGCATGAAACTCGGATTAAAATGATGTGCACAGGCATTGCTAGTGTCATGATTTTTAATTCTATCTTTTGAAAGTAGTTCATGAACTCAAGTTTTCCCAGCTCATTTTCAGATTTTTGACTATAAGTAAATGAAAGGATTTGATTCACTCTAGTTGGTTCATTCATTAATTCAATTGTTGACTGAATGTATAATGCATACTATATGAGTTTTATATTGCGTCTGTAGCATATTGCCACAAATTTAGTTGCCTAAAACAACAGAAAAGCCTACTCTTATACGTCTGGAGGGCAGAAATCTGAAATGGGTCTCACAGGGCTAAAATTAAGGTGTTGGCAGGGCTGCATTACTTTCTGAGGCCCTAGGGAGAAATCCATTTTTGTGTCTTTTTCAGCTACTTGAGGCTGCCCACATTTCTTGGTTCAGGGCAAGCCAGAGATAACAATGGCCAGCCGAGTCTTTTACACAACACATTGGGCTGATACAGACTCTTCTGCCTTCTCTTCTGTATTAAAAGAGCCCTTTGATTATATTGGACCCATCCAATAACCCAGAACATTCTCCCTATTTGAAGGTCAGCTGACTAGCAACCCTCGTTTCATCTGCAACCTTATTTCCCCCTTTCCCCAGTAACATAACATTTTCAGAAGTTACAGGGGTTAGGATATGGGCATCTTTGGATAGCCATTATTCTGCCTGCTATACATAATTACCAGAAACCCTTCTGTTTTAATGAGTGAAAAACTGGAAGATAAAGACAAGACCACTGTACAATTATATTCTAAATTAGAAGAAAGAGGAAGAATCAGGGAAATTGTCACCATTTACAGGATAGTTTCTTTTTTTTAGTGGGTATATTTTTTAGTTCCTTTCTTGTGTTGAATGATTCTATGGATCTTTATTCCACACCCTGAGATTATGCATACTCACTAAGTAAATATAACATTACAAAGCATCTAATACATGATCATCTCGTCCTAGATGCTGGCTTAAATAAGAAGATAACAAATATCATGATATGAGGGAATAAAGGACAACATCTGAATCAGAAAAATATATAGTCTAAATGTTAAAGGACTAAAACTGGTATTAATCAAAAGCTACAATACACACAGAAAATATTTTACCCTTTGATTTTCTTCTTTTCAAAATATGGATTATAAGAAAATAATAAGAACCTGTAGGGGATTTTGTGTCCAAATATTATATTTCTGCCTTTTTTTATTCTCAGATATGACTGAATGCTTCAGTTTTCACAGCATACCTTATTAAAAATTTCTTTGGAATAAGCACAGTATATTCAGAATCCTTCAGATGCATTTGCTGCCTATGAAATGAGGATGCAAGTATTTGTATCTTTCCTTTTTGAGACATGAGGATGGATAGTAAAAATCACTTGTAAAATACTTTAGATGTCTTGGAAAAAGAGCCTATCGAAATGGAAATTATTATCATCGGAAGAGTCATAACAGTCTTCCAACTGTCATTGTTATAGTGGAAAATGGTGATTCATTTTACTTTCTTTCTCCTTTGTCCCAGTGGATGGAAATCAGCTTATTAGTTTCTTAGTGTAACTGACAGTCTCTTCTTTATAAAACCCATTCCTAATTCACATTTTTACTGAAATTTTAATCCAATGAATTATATTTTCTTCCCTGTATTGCCAATTCAAATCATTCTTTGATGACCGCGCTCTCTGTCTTCTCCTTCTCCTTCAGGAAGTAGAATTACTCTGAGAAAAGACAGAGCAGAGCCTTCCTGAGGACATTCCAGTCCTGTGCCTTTAGAAATAAAGGAAAATGGGTCCTGACCTAGAAATGTGCAGTCCTTATGTTCCCAAAGAACATCCATTCAGATCAGGGTTAGGCAGAGAGGAGGATGGTCTTTCTATTTGGGTTATGTCCATCTTTGAGTCACTAATCCCTTATTTGCATAGATTTCAAACGTTAGAGTCATCACTGTGGAAACAAGGAGGTATTAAGCTCCTCATTAAAATTAGAAATTGTCATTAAGGAAAGTCATACATCCTGATGCTGGCATAGTGCCTTCAGGGAGAGAAACAATTACACAGCATGACGGCTAGCTGCCCTCATAGAGTCTCATATAGGTCAGTGTGATGCGGGCATAACACCCAAAATTCCCTATGCTTTTAGATGATGCAGAAGTATCTGAGAGCTGGCCAACAGATGCGGAAAGTCTTTAGGGCTAAAATGTAAAAGAGAAAGAAAGACATGTATGGACCTGTTGCCTGGAAGCTGAGAGAGACATGGACATTCCATGGACAAGCAATCTAAGTAGAGGCTGATGATCAGTGGGGATTCTTCTTCAGTAAAATGGGGAATTCACAGTATCCACCTCACCGCATTAAAGTGAAAATAAAAATACCCATAACTTATAATAGCAACTGAAACATAATAGATGATCAATAAACAGTTAATATTATAATTTTTATTATTTTAATTGTTATTGCTGTTGTTATTCTTACATCACAGATGAAGCCAACTTGGGAAAGATTATACCACAGATACAACTCTTATCTAACCTACTGCCTTGTAACATATCTCATTCCAGGAGAGAAAGGAATAAGACAGGGGGAAAAAGGAAACTCTCTCTAGTTCATAGATTTTTTTTTTCTCAAAGAGATTGCTATGAGATAGAAATGATAGATTTTTTACTCTGAATTGACAAGATTAAGTTTTTGTTTTGTCATTGGCATAATTACAGGCTTGAGAAGTTATTTCTACAGTTTTTTTTAATCTGTGAAATTCATACTTTCTACCTGTGTTTAGTATTACTTTTGCCAAAGTAAACCTTACTGAACATTTATTGCTACCTATGATTGGTAGTATTTTTAAATGTCCAAAATTTTAGATTTAAATTCCTTGGGGAACTGATCCCACTGGATTTCCATCTCCTGGCTCAGTGACCTGCAGGTTGAAAGAAAAAACAAGGGAGAAATAGAAAAAGAACAATGAAAGACACAAGGAAAAAACAAACGACTCCACGCTAACAGTATGTGCCAGGCACTATATTACTTTACTCATGAGCTGCACACTATTACAGATACTGAGAATATTGACTATTTAGATACAGTATGTGGCAGTTGCTTTCTACTTTCAGCTGGGAAACTGAAGTAAATTTCTGAAGCTCTCACAGCTAGTAAGGAATAGAACCAGGACTTTACTCCTGGCCTGTTTGAAGTCAAAACTCACGCCACTAAACATGATTTTATACTAAATATGACATTCTCAACCAATTCTTTCAATAGTTGACGTAACTTCCCCCTATTCTCATTTCAGAGTCAATGAAAAAGAACTCATTGACTATTTCAGTAGGCATTCTTTTTTTTTTTTTTAAGAATTTTTAATGTGTATTTATTTTTGAGAGAGAGAGAGAGAGAGAGAGAGAGAGAGAGAGAGAATGGGGGAGGGGCAGGGAAAGAGGGAGACACAGAATACAAAGTAGGTTCCAGGCTCTGAGCTGTCAGCACAGAGCCTGGCACAGGGCTCTATCTCACCAACCGTGAGATCAAAATCTGAGCTGAGTTCACATGCTTAACTGACTGAGCCAGTCAGGTATCCCTCGGCAGGCATTCTTATCACCTGCTCAGGACTTTAGATAAGTTATCTTAAGTTCCTATTTCCTCACTATCTGTGGTAACTTTAAATGAATAGAGAATTTCATCTCAATTTGTCAAATCATCATTTCCTAATTATGGTTTGTTGTTTTTAAATGTGTTATATACAAAAATTTCTATGTCTGACGGTTTGTTTTGGGTTTTTTTCCTGGAATTCCAGAAGGCTACTCTGTGTCTGGCCAGAACTGCCTAAGAATTAACAGCCTCACCAACAGTCTTCAACCAATGACTCTTGGTAGCTGGTTTATAAATAACCTAGCTCTCTAGCTTTGTGGATGGGATAATTCTGAAGCATGTTTCCCTGAGTTCCCCAGTAGAATTAAATTTTTGTAGCCTCTTGGGTTTACTAGCTTCTCTTCTCCACATTACTACCCACTCTGGCACCTCCCAGATGTACCCTGCACATTTGAATCATTGTCTGAGGGGTCATTTCCAGGGGAATCCAACCTAAGACAAAGATCAGCTATCCTACTTCTGATCACCCAAGTCCAGCATAGCTTATAGAGTTGAAATCAAAACATATTTTTTTCCTATTCAAAGAAAATGAATCTAAATCTACCATCACCTAAATCACTTTGGTTTCTCTTTTCTGATTCTCTAAAGCACAGCTTGCTTTTAGTGTATAATTTATTATGTCATGATAATACTAATTTGAATTGTACAATGCTATATGCTTTGTCAGAGTGCTTTGAGCTACACTATAGAACCTATTGACCCATACGTTTTTCTTTATTTTATTTTCATGTATCCAGGCTATAGGCTGTATTTACCCAGTGATATTTTAAGGTCCCTGATGGAAAGCACATTTAGAAAGAATTGTGATATATACATTTCATGACTTAACATTGAACATGTGATGGATTGGACCAAGTTGAATTGAGCTGTTACGTGCACACAATTAAAGAACAGAACTTTAATATAAAATTCTGATAAGAAAATCACATACCATAACTCTTTTAAACTGAAAAGCATATTCTGTCCCTACATCATGTTTCCATTTTCCAGAATTTATTACATTTCTAGTTTTTTTTACATATTTTTACAGACAAAAAAATAGCAATATCAAGAATAAAAGGTGGTTCCTAATATGTAGACAAAATAGTTTCGTCTTGTTTGGTGAGACAAAATATTTATTTACCTCTTTGGGTCATTTGATATTTAGTTCTGTGTTTCCTTTCTACACAAAAGTTCTACTCCCCTCACCCCAAAATACAAACTTCATCCTTTCAGCCACCCAAATAGCCAACTGCATTCTGTGGTGGCAAATAGGGAATTTGACAATTCAGGGCATAATGGCCAATAAAATGCGTGAGAGGTAAGATATGGAAGGAATAAAGTCTGGCAAAGAATTGAGTGGTTGGATGATCAAAATGAGAAAGAACACCTGATATAATCTCATATATGTCACTACCTTCTTCTTTACATAAGAAACCAGAAATGAATATCTGTGTCTCAATAGGATATAGGCATTTGGAGTTAGTTGTGCACAGAATTTACGGGGGTGGGGGAGATGTAGGAATCGAAAGATACACCATATGAGATTGTCTTAGCAAGTACAGATTAAACATTTTAACTGAAAATGTCTCTTTTATAAAGAAAGAAAAAAAACAGGATACAATTAGTGAAATAGATTATTTTTTCAGGTAGAAATGTTAAAATCATTAAGTCTGGATAAGAACTACATCTCTCTGCAAATTGATCTTTTCCCATCAAGTAGACCCGATGCTTAATGTTGCGGGATTGTGAATCATGTGTGAGGACAGTATTGATACTACTAAAATACCATTCAGCATGGGGTAATAGAGCAATGCGTTGGATATTAAAAACCTAGAAGCAAAAGAGACTCTGAATCCAATTTCCAATAACCAGTCCCCTGAGACATCCAATTCTGCCGTTGAGCCAGTTTAAAAAAAAAAAAAAGTGAAGAATGTCAACAGCGGTAATATTGAGATGCATTAACTGTAAAATTGTGCTGGTGCACATAATGACAGTCATAGGACTAATAACACTTTGCAATTAAATAGCACTTATCTTCCTAGGAGTTCAAAGTGCTTCCCAATACAATATTGAACAACCTTGTGATGCAAAGAGGGAAAAAGCTTCCACAAAACTCACAAGGAAAAAAAAAAGCACTTTATACTTACACCACTAGGATATGGTTCCTCATCGAAAATTACAGGAAGAGCCGCCACGAATGGATTCATGGCTCAGCTAGCAAAGTTTCCTCTGAAAGAGACTGTGGGGGACACAATGAAGTGTGGTTGTCCATTGTTATCTTAGCTTCAATCTATTGCTGGTTCTGCACTAACTGTCTGAGTAACCAAGTCTAGTTTTCTAACTGCATTTGTTTCCTCATCTTTAACCCAAAGATAGCACACCCTGAAGATGTGTGCAGGTAACATGATTTAATTGAAGAGTCTATTTGTTGGTGTTCTGAACTGGATTATCATTACTTTTTAGGTCATTTATGTAGAAGGGCATATGTTATTCACAAAGCTTTCAATTCTACAAAGTAACCACTGCCATTTAACTAATGATATTGCCAAACACTACAAATCTCTGCCTTGTCAACCTCACTAGTGTGTTTCATCAAATACCACCGATAACTGAACGCACTTTGAAAAGTATAGAATATTAGATAGATTGAGCTGTTCTTAACCTAATTTCCCCTATCACCCATTATGGGTCTATCATCTGTGAATTTATTACATAGATGGGATAATAAACTCAGTATTGGTGCACTAGAAAAGGAAACATATATCTAAAATGAGAATCCTACATGCATTGCCCCTTCCTAGAAATAATCTATTTAACTTGAGTATAAATCATTTGTGGAAAACTCTCTATCCCACTGTGTCTGCACTGTCCTCTACAAAATCACAAATTTCCATGTTTATTGATGGTGATAAGAAGGTGGCAGATAATTTGCCTCACTGGTGTCAAGATGGATATTTCTTTTCTTTTAAGTTTATTTATTTATTTGGGTGGGGGAAACAGAGGGAGAGAGGGAGAGAGGGAGAGAGGGAGAGGGGGAGAGAGGGAGAGAGAGAGAGAGAGAGAGAGAGAGAGAGAGAGAGAGAGAGAGAGAGAATATCCAGCAGGCTCTGCACTGTCAGCATGGAGGTTGATGTGGGGCTTGATGCGGGGCTCAATGTGGTGCTCGAACTCATGAACCGTGAGATCGTGACCTGAGCCAAAACCAAGATTTGGATGTTTCACCGACTGAGCAACCCAGGCATCCCTCAACATGGGTACTTCTAATTTAAATCTTAAATCAACAATTCTGGTTTCTACTCTGGCTTTAATGCTATCTACTGATGGGGTAGTGGCAAGTCACTAAACCTTTGTGGTAACTTGGTGATCTCTTCTAGAAAACAGAAGTTATAATACTCTTAAAGGCCGTTGTGATAAATAAAGTGTGAACATAGTTTACTGAATATGCGTTATTATAAATACGTAGATGTTCTGTTGATTTTCAGAACTCTGGCTAACCAACACTTGCGAATAGCTGCTCCACTGTGTTGAAACCAAATAGCTGATTTAATTAAATCTAAGTCTAATACAAACATAGCTACAGGGAAGTGGAAAAATTCAAAAGCAACCCAAGGAAACATTTTCAAATGGCAGATAGTGTCTTAAACAATCATTATCCTGGTTATCCATCTGGATCTAGATAAAGTAAATATTTCCCAAATATATAGAGTATATATGGGAAGATTTGTGAAAGTGTTTTGTAACTCCTAAGAGATTGGTCTGTGTAAGTCACTATTTTTACATTTATAAACCAGCATAGACCATTGACTAATAGCCAATATGGATGTTCACAGTTGGAAAATGACCATTCATAGGAATATTTATCCTTTGAGTTAATTTCACTGACACTGTTTAACTACTGAGCTCTGAGTTTGAATACTTCAGACTCATTGTTTATTTGTATGCATACAAACAGAGTCCTGCCAAACTCACTGACCAGCTATTTGATATTCTCTTCCCTTCATTGTGTCCTTCAGAAACGTTCCTGAACGGAATTCTCTATAAGAGAGAATATCTCTGTGGTTTCTTTTTCTCTCGGTGTTTTGGATGTCAGAGGGTTAAAAAAAAATGATTATGATGCTAACTTGAAACAACTCAACAAGGTAACTTTGGGCTGCTTTAGTTTAGTGGAGACTTTAAAAGCTTTGAAAATGCTCTTAAAGTTATATGGATTTTTTTCCTTTTTATAGTCAGTCAAAAATTATATTTTAAAACTCTACAGTTCAAGGGGAAAAGCAATTATCAAAATGCAATAAACTTCTAAGTAAAGTACAAATTGCTTCCGTGGCCTTAACTATTAAAATAGAGAGCTTCTGGTAATGTGTTTCATGAGTCAATCAGCAGGATTCTTCCCCCACATTCTGACACCCAGGGGAGGGGGAGAGGTCAACATAGAACTTTAAGAAGATGCTCAGAAAGAGACAGACTTGAGCAAATGGTGAGAAGTTAACATTTGGCTTTTTTTTTTCCGGTCCTTTTTCTCTTGGTTACTTCCTTCCTGACACCAAGCCTGATTCACACTCTCAGAGATCAGGGAGTAAGTAGGAAAATCAGCTATCTTGATGGTTTGAGATAAGAATCCTGGTGCCTTGCACACTGTAGAAATGTAATAAGTATCTGTTGGTTGATCACTTCTCTTGACTTATTTATATTCTGTTCCACACTACAAAGCATTTAGGGCCCTAGAGGCATAGAATTGGGGATTTAGAAAGGATTTGGGCTGACATCTCATCCAACTTCAGACAAGAGAAGGAGTCCTTTCTGCAACATCCCAGGCTGACTGTCATCCATCTTCCCTTTGAACCCTTTCAGTATGGCAGAAATTAAACTTCTGAGGCAACCTATTCCATTATTAGATAGTCTTGTGCTTAAAAAAATTTAGTAAAATCTTCATCTTTTAAAATTCTATCCATGTTTCTGGATATGCCTTCTGGCTACAAAACAGACTAAAGATTTCCATTTCTGAAAATTTGCATGAGTTGAGATAGAATGAAAAATGACTCATCTTCAGAATCTTACAGTCAAGAGCTGGGTCTAGACTCCACCATTTACTGATATTGGCATGTAGTATAGAAAATTCTTACTCCTCTCTTCAATTTGCTGTTGGTTTATTGGTTTTGATGTATAAGATTGGTGATAAAATACCTAGCTCACAGGTTCACAGTTTGTTGAGAAGTTTACATATGATAAACTCTGAAATATGCTTCAAACAGAGCATCCTCTCCCTCTTCCATGTATTCTAGCTTGGCCCTTATAATAGTTCAATTATCACAGTATTTATTAGATATTCTTGTATTATATTTTCCCAGGCCAAAGTGACAATCTGTCTTACCTGCCACAGTCCCAATAATGTCACCCCTAGAGATCCATATAAATATTTTCTACTAATATTTGCTGGTTTATTAATTTCCAATATGAAAATGCCCTTGGAGAAGTAACACAAAATATCATCAACAGCAAAAAAGAGATGAGCTGGAATCAATAGGAAATCAAGTAAGAGAAACAAAAAGGAAACCCAGAATATCTTATAGATGTTTGTCCCAAGAACAGTGAGAAGCAGAAGAGGTAGGTCTAAAGGTGATAATGGATAGGAGTTTACGGGGGGGTGGGGGGGGATGAAGCATCAAAGATAATTTTTCCTTCCTTCAATTTTGCAAAGATATTGTAGTAGTTAACGCACCTCTACTATATGTCATATGGCAGATATGTAAATTACTAAAACTGGATAATAACCATCCTCTTTTTAAATATCCTTTACCTACCAGTTGGGTCACCATTCTTTTTCAGCTTTTCAGGTAATTTCCTCTTTCCTAGATGTTTCTTTCTCACTACCCACCCCTATTCCTTTACCCCTGGACCCTCCTTTCACCTCAGTTTAGTGGAGTCCCTCTTCTTTGGCTCATGACTGCTGCTTTCCAAATCAGCCCCTCTTACTCGATCACGCAAAACAGTTTAGCTCACTTCTTTCAAATAAACTGCCATACTTTTTTTTTAAACCAAAGGTTTATTAACACGCTAGGTGAAATAAAGGGGTCAATGTACTCTAAATCTCACCCCTCAGGCACACTCACATGTTAGAAAAAGACTTTGACATTTCACTTTCACCTTTCTCCTTCCCCTACGAAAAGAACTTGTCACTTGGCCCAACCCAACAACATAAGGCCAGGAAATGCAATTCTATTCTGTGCCTGCAAGGAGAATAGCACCAATGACTACCACGTTTAGCAGAGGTTATAAAACTGAGTGATGATTCAGATTCACACTTCACTCCATGGGCTCCAATCATTCTAACATCCTACCTCTCTATGAGAAAAAGACATCAGCTCAAACTCTAACTTGCTGTAATAAATATGGGTAAATGCTAGAGCAGAGATGCCTAACCTGATTGTGCTTAAAAATCATCTGGGTAGCTTTTCAAATGTGCAATGCCCAGGCCACCTTCCATTAAGATATTATCCAGTAGGGAAAAGTAAGGGTTTTTGAAAGGCCATCTTGATCAATAGTTAGCTTTGGGAAATACTGATTTAGTCACCTGTACTTTTTTTCTCTCACTTGTAAAAATGAGATCAGTGTTACAAAACCTAGCATGATCAAACTCAGGGTCCTCATAAAAAATACAGTTTATCAGATCCTTTCCTCATAAAATTAGATTCAGTATGTCCTCAGGCCTTGGTACTCAAAGTTCACAGATGAACCAGCAGCTTCACCTGAACATTAAAGATGAGAAATTACTTCCAGCTCAGAAGGGCTCAGGAAAGTATTTTGATAAAGTACACTGGGGAATTCTTACAACCAGAAATTTAGGAACTTCAACTAAATAATTGATTGATTCTATAATTTAGAAATGATAAACAAACAAACAAACAAACAAACAAATGGGTTTTTTCCTCCCATTAAATTCAAACTACTTAAAGACAGGAACTGTATCTAGTATTTCTTTTCATCCCTATTGCAAATAATAATAATAATGTATTGTGAACAAATGCTTACTGATGTGAATGGAGAAAGGGATGATGGAGAGGATAGGATTTTGTCAGCATAGAATTTTTAATATAAGTAATATTAATAAGACAAATATGGAAAGAAAAAGGTGGCTAATCCATCCCAGGAGACAGCAAAACTCACTTGGAAACAGACTGTTTTCTTTTCCCTTTTGTTTCTCCCCATAGTGCCATACAATGGATTTATTTATAGTGAGTATTAAATACTTATTAAATTGATCATGATAAAAAGAAAGTCAGACAGATAAGTAAAAGAATCTAGAATAAACAGAATTATGCTATAGGCATTTTGCTTATGGGGGGGGTTATTTTCATTAGTTTGGATAGTTGGTTTTCACAGATAAATCAAAATTCAGTCTCAAATTTTTGTCAGATAGTGAAGGAGATGGAAAAAACTAAACTTTTGTTTACATCAGAAGATTAAATAGGCACAGTGTTAGAATATTCAATAGAGGAACCATGATAGATAAACTGTCAAAGAGAACTTCAGAAACCACTCAATGATTTTTAGAAAAATAAATATACAGCCTTATCTTCTGATGTGAAGACTCCTGCAACTTCTCTTTTGAATATGTATGACTAAAACCTTACTGCTTTATCCTAGCCTTCAGACCACAGAAAAGAAAGCTGTTTTAGAAATGGCTTGTAAACAAGCCAACTGAGAAAGAAAATGAAGTCAGGACTCATTGGTGTATGTGTGTGGGGAGAAGGCGGTTGATGAATGATATTGGGCTAAAAGCAGACTCTATTATGGGAAGATTTCCATGGTCTTGTGTAGTCTTAATGTGTAGAATTCAGTGTCAAAAATCTTACTTATCTTCAAGTAGCCAAAAAAAAAAAAAAAAAAAAAAAGACAAAAAACTGAAATCTGGGCATTTATACTATCCAGGTACTTAGAACTGTTTGGGGGGCAGGGTGGAAAAGCTAGAAGTTTGAAGGGCTTTATTTCTTTCTGCTTTGGATGTTTGACCTGAGGTAGACAGTCAAAGGACAGCAGAGTTAACTAAAGATGAAAGGGTTAAAAATATCCCAACATATGTTGATCCAGTATCATTATATTTGGGGCCAATTTTAACTTTCTGAAGTGAGCAATTTAAGGAGCAGTTTAAGTGCAGAAATGATATTTTTCCCCTTCACAAAGTCTCTAAGCTGCAAAATTGAACATTTCTATGAAAATCACATTTTTCAGCATAGTGATGCAGTTGTGAAGGACAGGGCAATTGAGTGCACTGGAAGAAGTTAATGTGTTCCACTGACATGGCACTCTGAGGCCACACAGATCAAATGCTTTTACCCCCAAATTTAGTGCCTTCCTTCTATAGACGTAGAGTTTTCTACCATGAGGGTTTTTAAGATTCACAAGTGACCACACATACCTTAATATAAGCTAGTGTGCATTTGGTAAGGAATGCCTTCACCCTCTCCCCACTTCTTAATCTAGACCAAAGACCACTGCACAGAGAAGTTAGCAGCTCTGGAAACCTGGGCAAAATAGTAGACTCTAACTATAGAATAATGTCCAAAAGAAATTTTTTGGAATCGGTTAGTTTGGCCTAATGGGGTCTTTCTGATCTCTCATTTAATATGGATCTAGTTTTTATACTTTCCTTACTGAATTTGACCCCAATCCTTCTTTCATGTCCATTCAATCTTGGAACAAGCATTGTAATGCCCTGACTCAGGATCAAAAATGCTGACGCATTCAACAAACGTTTATTGTGTAACTACAGGGTTCAAAGTAAAATATGGAGTTTGCTTTTTAGGACTCCTTTTCTAATACCTTAAAGCATTTATTGCCCATAACATAATGTTTGCCCCTTAATCATGTGCTGTATTTTCATGTTAATAGCTTAATGAAAGTGGATTCTGTTTTTCTAACTAAAGAATACATTTCACAAAGCCAAACATTTCATAAATCCAAAATATATATATCTTATATATATAAAATGGAAAAGTTTCAATACATAACAAATGCCAATTAAAGGTAGCTTATTCAGTCTTTGTTATATCAGAAATCCTTGGGTAAAATGAGGATTTAGAAAAATGTGTGCAGATTATCACAGACTAACTCTTCAGCATGGAGAGAAGAGTACATGTAAAAAGCCAACCCAGGGATTTTAAAGTAAAAGGAGATGCTAAACTTTAATGGAAATATAAATATTAGGATAAATGGGTAGACTTTTTCATGACAAGGATGCACAACTGTTTTTTTTTTTAATTCTGATAAGTATTATTCAGGTGTAGCATATCAGAAAAAAAATGAGTAATTTAGAGCTTGAGTTTGATGGCACATTGCTGTATCTGGAGAGCACAAAACATTATAGAGAATTGGTCCACAGCCAACACCTTAAAGGAACTTGCATTCCTGGCAGAAACCTCTGACCTCAGCTCAGAGAGATGGTGAATCCAAAAGCATTTACTCCTTCATAAACTTTTTTTGGTATGCATAACAAAAGGACGCTAATGGCCTTGGTAAAATCCTGGCTCTTAGATATTTCCAGCACAAAAAGAATATGTGGAAGACGACTAGTTCTAGCTTAATATCCATTCTCTAATTAATTTATAGTAATAGCATTTAGCCAAGTACATGACGATATAGCTAAAAATTACATTCCCCAGCCTCCTTTTCTGCCAATCATGGCCACGTGACCAAGTTCTGGCCAATGGGATTAAGAAAATTGATGTATGCCAGTTCCAGCTCTTTCTCTGGAGGTGGGGAGGGGGTGGTTGTGTGCTCTCCTGGTTCTGTTTTCCTACCAGCTGCTCAAAAAAGGGTGAGACCTGGAGAATTTCCACATGTAGGAAACACTTGTTAAGAATGACAGTACTACTGCCCACCCTGGACTTGTGGAATATAACTTGATTACTACACAATGGAGAAAGAAACTTCTATTTCAAACACTGTATTCCTGACTTCCTTTCTTTCTCACAAACCTTAGCTACTATCTCAACTAATATCAATAGTTTGTTTTAATTTGTCAATTAACGTAATACAACACAGATTTTCAAATGGTTAACAAAGTATACTGCTATTTACTGAACACTGAACCACAAATACATCTGTGAATGGCATACATGCATTTTACTATATCCCATATTAAGTAATGTCACAGAATTTTATATGGAAGAAACTAGCAGGGACAAAATGAAGATCAGAGAAGAAAAATCAAGGAAGGGGTCAAGAGGAAGAGGCTAAAGGGGCGCCTGGGTGGCGCAGTCGGTTAAGCGTCCGACTTCAGCCAGGTCACGATCTCGCGGTCCGTGAGTTCGAGCCCCGCGTCGGGCTCTGGGCTGATGGCTCAGAGCCTGGAGCCTGTTTCCGATTCTGTGTCTCCCTCTCTCTCTGCCCCTCCCCCATTCATGCTCTGTCTCTCTCTGTCCCAAAAATAAATAAACGTTGAAAAAAAAAATTAAAAAAAAAAAAAAAAAAAAAAAAAAAAAGAGGAAGAGGCTAAGATTAAGCTAATAAAACCCACATGATTATCAAAAGCTGTGAGCTGCTTTGAGAGGTAATTTAGGCCTTGAAATGTTTGAGGAAAAGCATATGAATTGTGAACTAGATGATAAAATTCACCGTTTTTAGCCGAGTAGCTAACAACAGTGTCTCCTTACCTTCTGTTGAGTCAGGAACCAGGTGGTATGCTCTTACCTACTGTGGTCATTTTAAACATGGTGAGAATTTGAAAACATTATGCCTTTGAAATACCAGTTGGGGGTGGAGGATTGGGTTAGAAGGGCAGCAGATGGGCAAGAAAGATTGACAGAAACCCAGCTGTGCCAGGTAACATCTCAGACCCCTAAAAGGTTAGACCTGTTTAGATTTTAAGAAATAGAAGTCAATCTGTTTGTCACATCTATTGTCTAAACTTCTGTAGAAAGTCAAAAGGATGACTCTAATATTCTGTAAGAGAATGAATATTTAGTTGATTGAAGCATTAGGGGAAAAAATGTTTCTTTCTTTGCAACTGACAATGTGATAGTTCCCCTTAGTTTCTCTTCAATATATTAACTAATCACATATTTGCACATAAGGCTGTGGATATCCACTATAAGCACTGCATTATACATGACCCTGAACAAGTTCATGACAAAGTAGACATTTTCCATGTCACCTTGGAGGCAATATGAGGTAATGGCATCATCTCTGACCTGGCCATAATGAACAGCAGGTTTCTCTCGAAGCCTTCTGAACTCTTCTGATTTTTGACTAATATCTACAGGCTCAGGGCCCACAAGCAGCTTTTGACTCAACTCACATGCCAATATATTTAGAACTATTGATCCAATGATTTCATTTAGATGAAATCATATCCCAAGGATGAACTTATATTTTCCAATTATATTAATAAACATATTTTAGGGCACCTGGGTGGCTCAGTCGGTTGAGTGTCTGACTTCTGCTTAGGTCATGATCTCATGGTTCACAGGTTCGAGCCCTGCATCAGGCTCTGTGCTGACAGCTCGGAGCCTGGAGCCTGCTTTGGATTCTGTGTCTCCCTCTCTCTCTGCCCCTCCCCTGCTCATGCTCTCTCGCGCTCTCTCTCTCTCTCAAAAATAAATAAACATTAAAAATTAAAAAAAAAAAACTAAACATATTTTAGATTCCCAAAAGGGGTGATTTTCAATGAATTCAATTCCATGAAAAAAAAATGTGTTTCCCACAAAACTTAAAATATAGGACACTGGGCAGCTATAATGAATTAACTACCGTTTCCTTAAATACTATGTTGTTATGTATGTGGCTTTAGATTTTTTTTTTAATATATGAAATTTATTGTCAAATTGGTTTCCATACAACACCCAGTGCTCATCCCAAAAGGTGCCCTCCTCAATACCCATCACCCACCCTCTCCTCCCTCCCACCCCCCATCAACCCTCAGTTTGTTCTCAGTTTTTAACACTCTCTTATGCTTTGGCTCTCTCCCACTCTAACCTCTCTTTTTTTTTTTTTCTTTTTTCCTCCCCCTCCCCCATGGGTTCCTGTTAAGTTTCTCCGGATCCACATAAGAGTGAAACCATATGGTATCTGTCTTTCTCTGTACGGCTTATTTCACTTAGCATCACACTCTCCAGTTCCATCCACGTTGCTACAAAAGGCCATATTTCATTTTTTCTCATTGCCACGTAGTATTCCATTGTGTATATAAACCACAATTTCTTTATCCATTCATCAGTTGATGGACATTTAGGCTCTTTCCATAATTTGGCTATTGTTGAGAGTGCTGCTATGAACATTGGGGTACAAGTGCCCCTATGCATCAGTACTCCTGTATCCCTTGGATAAATTCCTAGCAGTGCTATTGCTGGGTCATAGGGTAGGTCTATTTTTAATTTTCTGAGGAACCTCCACACTGCTTTCCAGAGCGGCTGCACCAATTTGCATTCCCACCAACAGTGCAAGAGGGTTCCCGTTTCTCCACATCCTCTCCAGCATCTAGAGTCTCCTGATTTGTTCATTTTGGCCACTCTGACTGGCGTGAGGTGATACCTGAGTGTGGTTTTGATTTGTATTTCCCTGATAAGGAGCGACGCTGAACATCTTTTCATGTGCCTGTTGGCCATCCGGATGTCTTCTTTAGAGAAGTGTCTATTCATGTTTTCTGCCCATTTCTTCACTGGGTTATTTGTTTTTCGGGTGTGGAGTTTGGTGAGCTCTTTATAGATTCTGGATACTAGCCCTTTGTCCGATATGTCATTTGCAAATATCTTTTCCCATTCCGTTGGTTGCCTTTTAGTTTTGTTGGTTGTTTCCTTTGCTGTGCAGAAGCTTTTTATCTTCATAAGGTCCCAGTAATTCACTTTTGCTTTTAATTCCCTTGCCTTTGGGGATGTGTCGAGGAAGAGATTGCTACGGCTGAGGTCAGAGAGGTCTTTTCCTGCTTTCTCCTCTAAGGTTTTGATGGTTTCCTGTCTCACATTCAGGTCCTTTATCCATTTTGAGTTTATTTTTGTGAATGATGTGAGAAAGTGGTCTAGTTTCAACCTTCTGTATGTTGCTGTCCAGTTCTCCCAGCACCATTTGTTAAAGAGGCTTTTTTCCATTGGATGTTCTTTCCTGCTTTGTCAAAGATGAGTTGGCCATACGTTTGTGGGTCTAGTTCTGGGGTTTCTATTCTATTCCATTGGTCTATGTGTCTGTTTTTGTGCCAATACCATGCTGTCTTGATGATGACAGCTTTGTAGTAGAGGCTAAAGTCTGGGATTGTGATGCCTCCTGCTTTGGTCTTCTTCTTCAAAATTCCTTTGGCTATTCGGGGCCTTTTGTGGTTCCATATGAATTTTAGGATTGCTTGTTCTAGTTTTGAGAAGAATGCTGGTGCAGTTTTGATTGGGATTGCATTGAATGTGTAGATAGCTTTGGGTAGTATTGACATTTTGACAATATTTATTTTTCCAATCCATGAGCAGGGAATGTCTTTCCATTTCTTTAAATCTTCTTCAATTACCTTCATAAGCTTTCTATAGTTTTCAGCATACAGATCCTTTACATCTTTGGTTAGATTTATTCCTAGGTATTTTATGCTTCTTGGTGCAATTGTGAATGGGATCAGTTTCTTTATTTGTCTTTCTGTAGCTTCATTGTTAGTGTATAAGAATGCAACTGATTTCTGTACATTGATTTTGTATCCTGCGACTTTGCTGAATTCATGTATCAATTCTAGCAGACTTTTGGTGGAGTCTATCAGATTTTCCAAGTATAATATCATGTCATCTGCAAAAAGCGAAAGCTTGACTTCATCTTTGCCAATTTTGATGCCTTTGATTTCCTTTTGTTGTCTGATTGCTGATGCGAAAACTTCCAGCACTATGTTCAACAACAGCGGTGAGAGTGGGCATCCCTGTCGTGTTCCTGATCTCAGGGAAAAAGCTCTCAGTTTTTCCCCGTTGAGGATGATGTTAGCTGTGGGCTTTTCATAAATGGCTTTTATGATGTGTAAGTATGTTCCTTCTATCCCGACTTTCTCAAGGGTTTTTATTAAGAAAGGGTGCTGGATTTTGTCAAAGGCCTTTTCTGCATCGATTGACAGGATCATATGGTTCTTCTCTTTTTTTTTTGTTAATGTGATGTATCACGTTGATTGATTTGCGAATGTTGAACCAGCCCTGCATCCCAGGAATGAATCCCACTTGATCATGGTGAATAATTCTTTTTATATGCCGTTGAATTCGATTTGCTAGTATCTTATTGAGAATCTTTGCATCCATATTCATCAGGGATATTGGCCGGTAGTTCTCTTTTTTTTTTTTCAACGTTTTATTTTTATTTTTGGGACAGAGAGAGACAGAGCATGAACAGGGGAGGGGCAGAGAGAGAGGGAGACACAGAATCTGAAACAGGCTCCAGGCTCCGAGCCATCAGCCCAGAGCCTGACGCGGGGCTTGAACTCACGGACCGCGAGATCGTGACCTGGCTGAAGTTGGACGCTTAACCGACTGCGCCACCCAGGCGCTCCGGTAGTTCTCTTTTTTTTACTGGGTCTCTGTCTGGTTTAGGAATCAAAGTAATACTGGCTTCATAGAATGAGTCTGGAAGTTTTCCTTCTCTTTCTATTTCTTGGAATAGCTTGAGAAGGATAGGTATTATCTCTGCTTTAAACGTCTGGTAGAACTCCCCTGGGAAGCCATCTGGTCCTGGACTCTTATTTGTTGGGAGATTTTTGATAACCGATTCAATTTCTTCGCTGGTTATGGGTCTGTTCAAGCTTTCTATTTCCTCCTGATTGAGTTTTGGAAGAGTGTGGATGTTCAGGAATTTGTCCATTTCTTCCAGGTTGTCCAATTTGTTGGCATATAATTTTTCATAGTATTCCCTGATAATTGTTTGTATCTCTGAGGAATTGGTTGTAATAATTCCATTTTCATTCATGATTTTATCTATTTGGGTCATCTCCCTTTTCTTTTTGAGAAGCCTGGCTAGAGGTTTGTCAATTTTGTTTATTTTTTCAAAAAACCAACTCTTGGTTTCGTTGATCTGCTCTACAGTTTTTTTAGACTCTATATTGTTTATTTCTGCTCTGATCTTTGTTATTTCTCTTCTTCTGCTGGGTTTAGGCTGCCTTTGCTGTTCTGCTTCTATTTCCTTTAGGTGTGCTGTTAGATTTTGTATTTGGGATTTTTCTTGTTTCTTGAGATAGGCCTGGATTGCAATGTATTTTCCTCTCAGGACTGCCTTCGCTGCGTCCCAAAGCGTTTGGATTGTTGTATTTTCATTTTCGTTTGTTTCCATATATTTTTTAATTTCTTCTCTAATTGCCTGGTTGACCCACTCATTCGTTAGTAGGGGTTCTTTAACCTCCATGCTTTTGGAGGTTTTCCAGACTTTTTTCTGTGGTTGATTTCAAGCTTCATAGCATTGTGGTCTGAAAGTATGCATGGTATAATTTCAATTCTGGTAAACTTATGGAGGGCTGTTTTGTGACCCAGTATATGATCTATCTTGGAGAATGTTCCATGTGCACTCGAGAAGAAAGTATATTCTGTTGCTTTGGGATGCAGAGTTCTAAATATATCTGTCAAGTCCATCTGATCCAATGTCTCATTCAGGGCCCTTGTTTCTTTATTGACCTTGTGTCTAGATGATCTATCCATTTCTGTAAGTGGGGTGTTAAAGTCCCCTGCAATTACCACATTCTTATCAATACGGTTGCTTATGTTTATGAGTAGTTGTTTTATATATTTGGGGGCTCCGGTATTCGGTGCATAGACATTTATAATTGTTAGCTCTTTCTGATGGATAGACCCTGTAACTATTATATAATGTCCTTCTTCATCTCTTGTTACAGCCTTTAATTTAAAGTCTAGTTTGTCTGATATAAGTATGGCTACTCCAGCTTTCTTTTGGCTTCCAGTAGCATGATAAATAGTTCTCCATCCCCTCACTCTCAATCTAAAGGTGTCCTCAGGTCTAAAATGAGTCTCTTGTAGAGAGCAAATAGATGGTTCTTGTTTTTTTATCCATTCTGATACCCTATGTCTTTTGGTTGGTGCATTTAATCCATTTACTTTCAGTGTTATTATAGAAAGATGCGGGTTTAGAGTCATTGTGATGTCTGTATGTTTTATGCTTGTAGTGATGTCTCTGGTACCTTGTCTCACAGGGTCCCCCTTAGGATCTCTTGTAGGGCTGGTTTAGTGGTGACAAATTCCTTCAGTTTTTGTTTGTTTGGGAAGACCTTTATCTCTCCTTCTATTCTAAATGACAGACTTGCTGGATAAAGGATTCTCGGCTGCATATTTTTTCTGTCTAGCACACTGAAAATCTCGTGCCAATTCTCTCTGGCCTGCCAAGTTTCAAAAGAGAGATCAGTCACGAGTCTTATAGGTCTCCCTTTATATGTGAGGGCATGTTTACCCCTTGCTGCTTTCAGAATTTTCTCTTTATCCTTGTATTTTGCCAGCTTCACTATGATATGTCGTGCAGAAGATCGATTCAAGTTACGTCTGAAGGGAGTTCTCTGTGCCTCTTGGATTTCAATGCCTTTTTCCTTCCCCAGTTCAGGGAAGTTCTCAGCTATAATTTCTTCAAGTACCCCTTCAGCACCTTTCCCTCTCTCTTCCTCCTCTGGGATACCATTATGCGTATATTATTTCTTTTTAGTGTATCACTTAGTTCTCTAATTTTCCCCTCATACTCCTGGATTTTTTTATCTCTCTTTCTCTCAGCTTCCTCTTTTTCCATAACTTTATCTTCTAGTTCACCTATTCTCTCCTCTGCCTCTTCAAGCCGAGCTGTCGTCATTTCCATTTTGTTTTGCATTTCGTTTAAAGCGCTTTTCAGCTCCTCGTGACTGTTCCTTAGTCCCTTGATCTCTGTAGCAAGAGATTCTCTGCTGTCCTCTATACTGTTTTCAAGCCCGGCGATTAATTTTATGACTATTATTCTAAATTCACTTTCTGTTATATTATTTAAATCCTTTTTGATCAGCTCATTAGCTGTTGTTATTTCCTGGAGATTCTTCTGAGGGGAATTCTTCCGCTTGGTCATTTTGGATAGTCCCTGGCGTGGTGAGGACCTGCAGGGCACTTCCCCTGTGCTGTGGTGTATAACTGGAGTTGGTGGGCGGGGCCGCACTCCGACCTGATGTCTGCCCCCAGCCCACTGCTGGGGCCACAGTCAGACTGGTGTGTGCCTTCTCTTCCCCTCTCCTAGGGGCGGGATTCACTGTGGGGTGGTGTGGCCCGTCTGGGCTACTTGCACACTGCCAGGCTTGTGATGCTGGGGATCTGGCGTATTAGCTGGGGTGGGTAGGCAAGGTGCACAAGAGCAGGAGGGGCAGGCTTAGCTCGCTTCTCCTTAGGTGATCCACTTCAGGAGGGGCCCTGTGGCAGCGGGAGGGAGTCAGATCCGCTGCGGGAGGTTTGGGTCCGCAGAAGCACAGAGTTGGGTGTTTGCACGGAGCGAGCAAGTTCCCTGGCAGGAACTGGTTCTCTTTGGGATTTTGGCTGGGGGATGGGCGGGGGAGATGGCGCTGGCGAGCCCCTTTGTTCCCCACCAAACTGAGCTCTGTTGTCCGGGGGCTCAGCAGCTCTCCCTCCCTTTGTCCTCCAGCCTTCCCGCTTTCGGAGCAGAGCTGTTAACTTATGACCTCCCAGATGCTAAGTCGCGCTTGCTGTCGGAACACAGTCCGTCAGGCCCCTCCGCTTTTGCAAGCCAGACTCGGGGGCTCTGCTTGGCCGGCGAGCCGCCCCTCCGCCCCGGCTCCCTCCTGCCAGTCCGTGGAGCATGCACCGCCTAGCTGCCCTTCCTACCCTCTTCCGTTGGCCTCTCGTCTGCGCTTGGCTCCGGTGACACCGTTCTGCTAATCCTCTGGTGGTTTTCTGGGTTATTTAGGCAGGTGTAGGTGGAATGTAAGTGATCAGCAGGACGCGCGGTGAGCCCAGCGTCCTCCTACGCCGCCATCTTCCCTCAACTCTTGTGGCTTTAGATTTTAAAGAGGGTAAGAAATTTATATTTACAACAGAAAAACTAAGCAACAGAGAACTTGGAGAAAAATGTACATTTCTGACAATCGCTTTCATCTGCTGAAGCCTCAGTCACTCTTCAAGACTCTTCTCGCTTCTCACCAATATCCTGAAAGCTTACAGACACACAATCTACAACTCTTCTCACTTGCGTAAATTCCATAACATTTATGACTCCCAGTTACCACTTATAAAGTTATGTCACAGTATTATAGGTATTTCTCTACTAGTTTGCCCTATCCTACTACATTTAAATATCTTAGTTACAGGGGTGCCTGGGTGGCTCAGTCGGTTAAGTGTCCGACTTGGGCTCAGGTCATGATCTCGCAGTTTGTGAGTTCAAGCCCCGCATTGGGCTCTGTGCTGACAGCTTGGAGGCTGGAGCCTGCTTTGGATTCTGTGTCTCCCTCTCTCTCTGTCCCTCCCCCACTCACACTCTGTCTCTCTCTCAAGAAATAAATAAACATAAAAAATTTTTTTTAATAAAAAAAAATCTTATTTACAGACTCCAACATCCATTTTTTTCTTTACATTTCACATGCCTTTTTCCAATTCAGTATAATAGAGACTGATAATTGTCTCTATATCGGCTTTCCCCTTCTTCCATAGTAACACAACAACACAGTTAAAGATGGAACATGGTAACTCTACTTGCACCTGGGATTCTGAGTCCCTCTTTCATATGATCAAATTATCATCAATGGAATATGAGCAAATACGGTATGAGATGTGAACTTCCCCTTCATTTAAGGTGAGTTTTCTGATCCTGAACTTCCTATCTTTTCCCTCTAAGCTAATGGGTATGCCAATGAGCACAGTAACTTTGGAGACTAAATGTTAAAGATAACAAAATTTCCATCATCTTAGGCCCCTAGAGTTGAGCCACTGACATCCTGAAATCCTCACCTTCTACTGTTATGTGAAAAAGAAATCAACTTCTCTGTTGTTTTCTTAATCACTAATTTTGGGACATTTCTGTTAAAGTAGCTTCATCTACCACTCTGCAACTAATGTGTATTAAATACTTGTTTCAGAAAATGGATATTTTTCATTGATGGATTCATGAATTAAGTCCAAAGAATTGTGACACAAGAAACAAAAAAGAATGTGTTATTAGACACATTCCCCAGAAGAGCTTAAAGGAGAGAATAGATGAACTCAGAACGAAATTAGAAAGACAAAATAGAGCTTCTTAAACAGAGATACAGAAAGCAGTCTATGCTAGAAATGGCTAATTTGATAAAATAGAAGAAATTAATCCATAACTATTGAACTTTCCAAAATTTATTATCCCATATGTAAACCAAGCCCCATGACAAAAAAATATATCCTGAATTTTTTTCTTCAAATTTTTATTTAAATTCTAGTTAGTTAACATATAGTGTAATATTGGTTTCAGGAGTATAACTTAGTGATTTATCACTTACATATAACTCTCAGTGCTCTTCCCAAGTGCCCTCCTTAATACCTATCACCCATTTAGCCCATCCCTTGCCCACCTCCTTCCATCAACCCTCAGTTTGTTCTCTGTTCTCACTCTGTTCTAAGAGTCTCTTGTGGTTTGCTTCCCTCTCTCTTTTTTTCCCTTCCCATATGTTCATCTGTTTCGTTTCTTAAATTTGATATATGAGTGAAATCATATGGTATTCGTCTTTCTCTGACTTACTTTGCTTAGCATAATAATATGCTGAAATTTCTAACACAGTCATTTTTTTTGGTACTAAAACTTGACGACTAAAGTCTGATGCCGATAATTGCTTCACAATAATTATATATTGTTGAATAAATAACGGACTGGGACAAAGAATTCATGTTAGGGAAACAAACACTTAGGCTGTGAGGATAATATACAAAAGGGAGAACTAATCTCATCTTAAAGCTGAGAAATTTTCCCTGAAGTTTTCTTTAAACTATGGATTAGAGGATAATTTAGGGACGTAAAGAGACTGAAGAAGAGCTTTTCAGGGATAATGTACAAAGTCCTTGAGATAGAAAAGATGGAAAAGATAACTTCCAAGCGAAGACCAGTGTGGTTAGCAAGAGACAAAGGAGAGCAGGAAATAAAAATGGCAAGATGAGTAGAGGCCAGGATTTTATGATCACTAAATTATAATCCAAAGTAAAAATTACATTTTATGTTGAAAGCCCATATCCATGCGCATGTGTGTGCTTAATAATTACCCTAAATATGGATGATGTTCCTTCGTGTTTTCTATTCCTTTTTCCCTGTTGCTTTTAAAACATTATATTATGGTTCACTAATGGGTTGCTCTCCAAAATCTTCTAAATTGTGGTAAGAATTATTAATTTCATTCTAAGAAGAGTGGAGATTATTTGCAGGTTTTAATGCTGTGGTAGTGTGGGAATTTGGCAAAAACAGACTTGTTTTTAAAAAACAATCTCTATCTACACTGTCAGAATGAATTGGATACAATCAAGAATAGATTCAGAGAATAATTTTAGATGTTCTGACAAGAGATGATGGTGGCCTATAATAGGATGAAAGCATAGATGAATCATACAGATAGAGAAATGAGGCAAAAAGGAAAATCTGAAGAGAATTAAGTTACTGGGCTATGTTTCAAATATATCCTTGACACACCCCTCTATACTACTTGGGTGGAGACAATCCTTTGTTGATGCATGTATTCATTAATTTAATCCATGGAAATATTCATTCTTCCTGTCAGCAACGGCCCATGCCTTCAAGGAATTCAGAACTGAGGGAAGTAGATATACACTGAAACAAGTGCTGGCAAGTAAAGTGATATGTAGTAGATAAGAGCCTTGTACTTGATAAAATGAAAACACAAAGGATAAATAATTCTACCTGATGAGTGAGGTGGCTTCTTTCTTTGCAACGCCTATATTTCAGCCTTATTGAATGCCAGCATTTCAGAAGCAGGAGAGGGACAGGGGCCAGCAAAGGGACCATATTGTTTAGGGAGGCAAAAAAAGAAAAGAGAACATGGCTTCACAGTTCCAAAGAGTTCAAGAAAATGAGAATACTATGTAAATACTCCTTAAAAATTAAGTATATATTACCATATATATCACAGTATCTGATTATCAGGAGAAACTTGTAAAGATTTCATTCTCCCTTTGAATACATGGCTAGTTCCTAATGAAGGCACGTATTTTAGTTTTTAACCCAATCCATAGCACATGTCTCAGATGCCTTCTTTCTGCTTTTCCATTCATTTAACCTGTCTGCTCTGTCCGTTTACCAGTCTCACTTCCAACTTTTTGACTTTGATTCCATGTTCAGTTTTATCTATACTCTGTGGACATGGCAGATTTTCTTACTCATATTTGAACCATAGAGAGTTCTCAAGTACACATCCCAGCTCTTCTTCCTAAGCTCCCAAGGTAACCACCTTCCTCTGCCCCACTCCAGCCCCTGTAGCCATACCTTGACATAGCCTGAATTGAGGGGAGGAGAAGAAAGAAACTGCGTAACTCTTCAGTGTATGACTCACATATCAAGGGATTCCTAGCAAGAGGAGGAAGGTGGTGGTTGAAGCCTTTGAGCGGGTGGCAGTGTCAACGAGTGAAGACTATTCGTGAATTTAAAAATCGGGTCATTACACTCCACCATTGTGAAATGGGAGTGAGAGTTCTTGGTTCCTATTTAAAGTCTGTCATTCTGCCTTCCTCATACAGTCATATTTCCCATTGCTCTAGTCTTTCATACTCACCACAATTCTTCTGTGACCCAGGTTTAACTGGTCATCCTTCTAGTACCACTGATTCACATTTCGCTATTTTCAACTTGAGGAGAATACTCTCCTGCAATCCTCCCAAGCTAATAAGCTCTTCCAAGTTCAGGTCAAACTTCACCCTTCAGGAAACCTCCTAAAATCCTTTTTAACCATCATTGAACTCTCTTAGAATAATTGCACTGCCTACATTATAACACCATATTTAATTGTGCACAGGCTCATTGTTTTTGCTGATAATTAAATGTTTGCACATATCTGAACCTACAATTAGGTTAGCCTTCTGGAGTACAGTACATATGTATGTGTGTATACATATATGGTTTTTTTATCAAAGAAATAAATATGGAAGTTTAATACCTCTGTTTTTACAGATGAACAAAATGGGACTAAAATCAAATTCCTTGCATAATCTCACAACCATTTAATTTTAAAAGTGGGTCTAAATTCCTGCCTTCCTTCAGAGTGCCCAGGACACCACTAACCAAATGATAAACTCTCAGTATCTGTTGGTTTGAATTTAATAGCTTTAAAATAAAAATGAGTTTGCTTCCCTCACAGCTTAGACATCTTGGCATCAAGACATGGAATTAAGCTGACTTGGGATGTAGGCATTTATCTTTGAGGGAGGAGTTGCCCTTGAACCTCTGCCTACCTATCCTTACCATATAGTCGCTATGCATGAGGCTTTAGCTCCTTCTATATTTTCTATCTCCTTTCTGTGTCTCTGCTCTCTCAGCTGGGACCCTCACTTCCTTCACTCCCATTGCTTTGGGATTGTTGATTCACTTCCTTGAAAAGCACAAACACTGCTCGTTCCATTATTTATTAATATTATTGTTACAAATAATGTTATTATTTGACTTGCTCTCAGGGAGATTTCAAGTTCTGGCGTCACTGCACATGAGTTTCTGTCTGCATATCCACTTGCCAGAATAATCCATATGCCTCCTTTTCGAAAATTCCCACTAGGAATGTTGGAAACCTTACAAACTTTGATTGAGCTGCCCCAGGTCAAATTGAACATCTGGGAAAGAACTTCTGCATCAGCTGCAGTTGTGCATCCTTAAATACCCTAGTGACCAAGTTCTAGGAGGAGGATTGGCGTGGGGTTTCATTTCGTGCAAAATGTATGGATATATTTAAACATTTCATTATATGGTCCAATTAGGCTGTGTCTACATGGACACATAATAAAGTAAAAATTTGGCAATTATCTGGTTCATTTCATCAAGTCAACAGCCAAAGGCATAGATCTTGTCTGGCAAAAAAGGCTTTGGAAAGGAGAATGGGGGAGAGTCAAAATAATTTGGATCTGGAAATTACATTCCTTGTATGTGTAAAAATGTGTACTCATTATTTTACTTTTCCCAAACAGATATCTTTTTCAGTATAGTGTGTTCTTTTTAAAAATATTTTTAATCTTTATTTATTTTTGAGAGAGAGAGAGAGAAAGACAGATTACAAGGGGGGAGGGGCAGATACAGAGGGGGTCACAAAACCTGAAGCAGGCTCCAGGCTCTGAGCTGTGAGCACAGAGTCTGACATGGGGCTGGAACCCATGGACTGCAAGATCATGACCTGAGCCGCAGTTGGACGCTTAACCAACTGAACCCCCCAGGTGCCCCAAGTATAATGAGTCTTAATGATCTCTACTACAACGCCAAATGTTTCAAATAAATAAAATACATGAAAATTCTGCTCTAATTTCAGGTTCTCTTCCATTATCCTGGACATATATATCAAGTCTGAAGAAAAAATAGCCATCTGAAGACTAAACTCAGATTTGTCTAACTCATAAATGGATTTTTTTTTAATGTTTATTTTAAGAGAGAGAGAATGTGAACAGGGGAGGGCCAGAGAAAGATGGAGAGAGTGAGTCCCAAGCAAGCTTCACACTGTCAGTGCAAAGCCCAATGCAGGGGTCCATCTCACCCACCGTGAAATCATGAACTGAGCTGAAATCAAGAGTTGGATGCTTAACCAACCGAGCCACCCAGGCATCCCTAAACAGATATTTTAGATTCCTCCTTAAATTCTCCTGGTCCTATTATGAATCATACCAGTCATTAGCATAAAAGGAAGAAAGGAAGGTGGCTGGATAGGGACAGAATGAATTATGATCAAGTCATGTTCACGGGGTCCCTATGGGCACTGTTTAAACATGTGCAAAAGCCACCCACTCAGCATCCTTCTTTCCTATCCTTTTATCTACACCTCCCCCCTTCTACTACCTGCCTGTTAAGTCCTATTAAGCATTCCTTCCTTTCCAGAAAAAGTGTGTATCTTTAGGCTCAGAATTCCATACAGGCAGCTGGAAAAGCTGTTGAAAACCATGAAATAAGGAATACAGTGGATACTGAGAATTAATGTGAACTAATTATAAATCCCATCTTGAGAGTTTTCTATTGTATCTCTGCAGTTAAGAGGTATACATGAAGGAGCAATATAGATATTCAGAATCTATGATTTTGTATTTATATGATGTACTTATTCTTCCTGCCTATCCATTTAGATTTTTTTTTTCTTAAAGTAATGTGTATACACTGATCTTGTCCTAAATTAACAATACAATTGTAAATCTGTTGCAAAGGCATCGCCTATGTGTCAGAAGAGAATGATTTACGAAAGAACCAAGTAAAATGCAATCTTCACAGCTCAAGGGAACAGGGATATGATTATCATTTTCAAACATTTGAAAGGATTAAAGACTGGTGATGGGTGAATCTCAGAAGGCCAGAGTTGGATGCATACCCAGAAAACTTTGGAATCACATCTCAGAGTCTGCAGAAACTGGTGGAAATCTATTGAGGATGTGCTTATGACATTTTCTCTGCTGTTTGCTTCCAGCCAGCCTGGAAGCCCGTGCCTTAAGGTCTTGGCACTGAAGCATTAATACAGGCCCTCCTAGGGAGTAGAAGGGGGGTATGATAATTACAAGGAGAGGTGGCCTGCAGCAAAATTGTAGAATGGGTGAAGTTTCCTTTGGCAATTTTCCACCTACACTCCTCAGCTATTCTAAAATCCACTCAGTTCTCAGCTTGTAAAAGGGTTTTGATTAATACACTTTTCAACTACATTTGCATTTTAATGGGAGACTCTGGGAAAAAAACAGGTAACAAAAGACTCAAATCTCAAATAGTAAATAATATTAGATAGCAATGAGTATTGGAATTGCCCCTCCACCCTTCACCAAGGGGCAACTTTTCTAATGTTCTTCTTCACTCCTGACCCCTCCTTTGTTTTGTATATTGATCTTGACCACGATTGCTCTTCAATCATATCTCAGGCATACTGAATATTCCATTTTTCTGAAACTAACATAATCTCTTGCCATTAACCTTTCACATATGTGTACATGATCTTCCTCATACAATGCTCTTCCTTGTAGTTCTCTGTGGAGGTGCTCAGGTGAGATAGCACTACCTCATGGAAGGCATCATAGACCCTCCAAGCCTGGGGAAGGTCTCTTGCAGTGGGAATCAGACATCTCGCTCCTACATGCTGCACTCACAAAGTGACTGTAAACCTGTATTTTAATTACCCATTAAGCTCTTTCTATTTGTCCTGTGTGCTCATTCAGAGCAAGAATAATGCCCCCCTACATTGCATATTCCCTATTTTCTCAGGGCCTTACCAAGTATTTGTTATAGGTTACTTAGTATTTGTTGAATATATTAAAAAAAATCTGCCTGACCTACCTCTATTCAATGTTCCTCAAGCTTACTGGTCCTTTTATACTCTGAAGAAGCATACAGGATTTGAGGCAAAGGTTTGTTTTAACTGAAAGATCCTCTTTTCCCCTCCTAACCATAAATTTTATAGGCAATTAAGACAGAACAAATTTGAATGAGGTGGGATGAAAGTATATAGGCAATGAAGTGACAATTTTAGATAATCCTCAAAAAAGCAGTGTCACTCCTGCAAATTTCTCAGATTGGGAAATAATGTTTTCACTGAAGTGGCAGGTACATCAGTTCCTCTGTACAATTATAAACCTGATTGGCCAAGACACTGAAGAACATCATGCAGAGAATAATACTGCAGTAGGAAACCCAGAGACTGACATTCAACCCTGGGAATCGATCATCAGGGAACCAGAATTCCCTTCCCATCTTTTGAAAATGGTTGCTCTGCCTCATCTTTGTTTTGTTTACCTGAAGTTTAATAAGACACTGGTATCTCCAACCCTGTGCCAGTCAACCATAAAAGTCTTACTATAGCACTTGAAACTCCCAGCATTCTTGAAGCCTTAATCAGATAAGAAAAAGTGATATACAGTAAATTCAGGAATATTTTTTAAAGATTGTGATTTGTGATCAAAAAGACCCTCTTCCAGGAGGCCATATTCTAACATAAACTCTAAATAATTCATCTTATAGCAATTTAATACATCTGATACTAATTTGCTCATCTACAAAATCAGGATATTAATACCCACACTTCTCAGAGTTATTGTGAAGGTTAGCGATAATGATTGTAAAGGGCTGGCATTTATAAATATATTTTAGTGTTCTTGTGCTTGTGATATTTTATAATACTTTCTCATGATTGCATAAATTTTATTATGCTAATAAAGTTAGTCTTCTCATGCTATTCTGAGGGCAGTATTAATTCGACTTATATATCTTTGGAGGAATTTAAGGAACGCAAAAATCATTCATTCTGCAAAAGACTATAAAATACCTACTCTGCTCCAGCTATTGTATTGCATGGTACCAGGAAGCAATATCTATCTTTAAGGAACATGGGTATTCATGAGAAAGAGAAGTGTTACAAAGGTGGTATTAAACATTCCAAGGCACCTGCCAAGGGATGACTTTCACCAGACTAGGAGGAGGAATAAGGGCATTCAGTCCACAGGCTGTTCTCGAACAGGCAAAAGAACAATGATTTGAAGTACGGTGTGGTGTGTGAGAAAGGATGAGAGAAGTAGCAGAGAAGAAAATTTCCATATTCCATAATTTCAGAGGAAAAAAAGTACTGCTGAAAACCATGTCTGCCCTCTAGGAGACGGAAGATTGCTCCCCAGGGCAAAGTACTCTTTATTTAGACAAATCCTTTGACAGATTTGATTACAAAAGGGAAAGATCCCAGGGAAGAGTCTGGTGTTTGGGAATATGGATTTCTACCGCATGATATAAATTATTTTCTGTGGTACACTGTGATATTATCACTTCATTGCAAGCTCCAAAAATTTTAATAAAATCTGTGACACACAGACATGTATCAGTGGTATTTTGGGAAATAGTTGCATCTAGTGTGGTATGTGAGTGTAAGAATAAGGAGGACAAAGATGGAGACAAGAGAGAGCTAAGACTGAGATACTAGTAAAGAACACTAAAGACATAAAATAAATAGCACAGCAACATGATCATATTTGAACCGGAGGGGAAAAAAATCAGTAAGTGATTTCTTTAGATGGGAGGCAGGCACACTAAGTTGTGACTGTCCTGGTGGATCAGAGACGACTAAACTTGAATATGGAGAATAAATAAATGAGCAGGGAG
Source organism: Leopardus geoffroyi (assembly GCF_018350155.1). Lineage (NCBI taxonomy): Eukaryota > Metazoa > Chordata > Mammalia > Carnivora > Felidae > Leopardus > Leopardus geoffroyi. The sequence goes on from NC_059339.1 coordinate 61,302,644, forward strand.
ATGGAAAGAAGGAAGCATCAACAGGACATGGTATGAATAACATACAGGTAAGTTGAATCACTATGTTGTATACCAGAAACTAATGTAGCACTGTATGTCAACTACACTTTAAAAGTTTTTTAATAAAATAAAAACCCACACACATTCAGGGTCAAAGAACAAACAATAAAACAGGACATGGTATTAAATGACACTGAAGTTTACAGGTTGAAAGACCAAGAGCATGGATTTCAGTACCAAAAAGGAGTTTGAGGAACACCCAGGAGAATAGTTTAGAGCATAGAAATTAAGGAATTCACAACGAGTGCTAATCATAATTTTATGTTTGATTGTTTCTTTTAATGGTGATCTTCTTTCAGAGGAGTGTCCATTCTAACTCTCTGCTCAGACACAAGCTTTTATCAATACTTCCTCTGGTACCTGCTCCCCATGAATTATTTGCAGTTAAAGAACTGATTAAAATACAGGATAGGGGTGCCTAGGCGGGTCAGTCGCTTCAACGTCGGACTTCAGCTCAGGTCATGATCTCGGGATTTGTGGGTTCGAGCCCCGCGTCAGGCTCTGTGCTGACAGCTCAGAGCCTGGAGCCTACTTTGGATTCTGTGTCTCCCCTTGTCTCTGCCCCTCCCATGCCCATGCTCTGTCTCTGTCTCTCAATAATAAATAAACGTTAAAAAATAAAAAAAATAATAAAATAAATAAAAATAAATAAATAAACAAAAATACGGGATGCCCCTCCCTTTCTGCTCTCCCTTTCTGCTTTACTACTACTATTACTACTACTACTACTACTACTGCTACTTCATCTCTTGCAGACAAAAATAGAAGAAAGCTTTTTTCAAAGGAACAATTGAGAAGATTATAGAATCAAATAAAATAATCTATCCTTAGTTTGAACTGTCAAGAAGTTATATAAGTAATATGAGGGATCCTTCCTATCTTGAACCATTAGATCTTGGATAAGAGAACTTTAAAACTGGAACACATTTATTACTGGGATTTTAAGAGTTAGAGGATATCTGTAAGTTCCCTGATGTCCAGAAGAAAGGAAGGAAAGGAAAACAGAAAAGGGGGAAAGGGAAGGGGGAGGGGGAAAATGAAAAAGAAAATAATGTGAGCTGTATACAGAGGCAGAAGCAAAATGTTAAGTGCTAAGAGGTAGGCAGACAAATGGCTTGGTTGCCCTGAAAGTAGATGCCAGCAGCATCACAGAGATCTGGATACTGAGCTGTGGTCAACCAGTGAGGTGGAAATTGAGCTCAGAACACCTATATTACACTAGACTACTCAGTTGGGACTAAACTGATGTGATAAGAATTCTCTGGTGCCCAGAGGAAGCATATGCAAATCCACCTGGAGGAAAATATCCCTAAAGTATGCATGCAGGTTTCCATGACTTACTACCATCCAACCAGTCCACAAGTAAAGATCAACAAGCACAAAATTAGAGAAGCCAAGAAGTAGGTGTGTCTGAAGAAGCAAAGACAATAGTGCTCATAAGCAAATGAATAAAGATAAAAAATAGAAATATCAAAGAGAAATTAATAGGTCTAGAGAATAAAGAGACTGGTAGCCAAAGACAATGGAAAAAGACATTCTATATTTTGAGAGAAAACATTGTTAACTTAGAAATGTGTTTGCATCAAAATTCTCTTTCAAGAAGGAATTAGCATTAACATAAAAACAGAATTAGGCCAGAAAATGTCCTCCAAATGTATTTCTAACCAATAGGCTTGATCTAAGCACAATTTGAGATTGAGATAGAAGTAGTGTCTAGACTATACACACATGTGTCTATGTTGTGTACACATATAAAAAATTTGTCATTTGTGGAATTAAAATGGACATGGAAAGTACTAAAATGTTTGTACAAAATAGTATAGTCAGGAGAGAGTGATCAGAAAAAAATTTCTCAAAGATTCTTATACTTTCTGGAAGTGCGACAAAATATTTTCTTTTCTTTAGACTTTAAGTATTCATGAAAAAGAAAAAGGATAAACTAATAAATGTAATATGTAAAATCTAAAAATGAACAAGATCAAATAAATCTTAGTTAATTTAAGTAAAAGCAAGAGAAGAGAAAAAAAAAGATAGAAAATAAGAATAAGCAAATGTTCAAGAGGATAGAAGCATGTTCAAATATGTCAATATATGGAAAAATGAAAATATATAAATATTAAACATATTTATAGATCATATATATATTTTAAAAATTAAAAATAAAATAAAACATAAAATGCCTACCATTTTACCATGTAAAAGATATTGTAAAATTAGATTAAAATATAGGTAAGAAAATATAAGTATATGGCATTTTTAAAAGGTACAATTAAAACATGAGACTTTGTAAACACTGAAAGGAATAAGATAGAGACACAATAAGCAAATATTAATCAAGGGAAAGCAAATATAATTATATTTATCTTGAGAAAAGTAGACTTTAAAATTATTTTGTTACCAGGGATATCTAAAGGCCAGTATATAATAAAACGTTCAATTAAGTAGATATAACAATGCATACATCTAACAAAATATCCTCAAATTATACAGGTTTTGTCAGAAAAACAGGAAGAAATTGGCAAATCTACTATTTCAAGATCATTTTAAAAACTCAAAAGTTAATCAGCTCCCTGCACTTTCAAATTAAAGCTACAGATATTCTGAACAATACAATTAACAATCTTCATCTACTTAACATATACATAAGTCTTTAACCACAAGTAGTAAACGCAAATTTTTCTTGGGCACACATTGAACATAAAAATCAACATGAATTAAGAGATAAACTGGTCTCATCAAATGTCCAGTATGTATTAGTATACTGACTTTTTTATGATTTTGTGACAGAAAGAGAGCATGTGCGTCCACAAGCAAGAAGGAGAGAGGGACAGAGGAAGAGGGAGAGAGAATCTTTAGCAGGCTCCATGCTCAGTGTGGAGCCCAATCCAGGGCTTCATCTAGTCACCATGAGACAATGACCTGAACCAAAATCAGAGTTGGACGCATAACTGATTGAGCCACTCAACAACAACAAAAGTTGGAATCATTCTTGAGTTTAAAAAAGTCATAACAAAAACTTGCAATTCTTAAAACCCAAAGGTTAATATACCACATTATTTGTGAGATGCAATTAAAAAAACTTTATTTTGATTGACATTAAGCCTTAGATTCTTATATTTGAGCTAAAGAAAAACAAAAATCGACTAAGCATTCAAACTTAAGACCTTGAGGGGAGCCTGGGTGGCTCAGTTGGTTAAGCGTCTGACTTCGGCTCAGGTCATGATCTCACGGTCCATGAGTTTGAGCCCCGCGTCGGGCTCTGTGCTGGCAGCTCAGAGCCTGGAGCCTGTTTCGGATTCTGTGTCTCCCTCTCTCTCTGCCCCTCCCCTGTTCATGCTCGGTCTCTCTCTGTCTCAAAAATAAATAAAGTTTAAAATTTTTTTTTAAAAAAACAAACTTAAGACCTTGAAAAGGAACAACAGCCAAGAAAAGTAGTAGGAAAGAGGTAATTAAAATTCAGGAAAATTTTGAAACTTAATAACAAAACAAAATTTAATAACATAGACAATAGAAAACAGAAGTTCAAGTAAGTCAAAATTTGATTATACAACTAATATGATATACAAATCTATGATGAGAACAATGAAGTAAAACAGAAAAGACACAGATAAACAATATTAGCAAAGTGAAATAATATAGAACTATGAAGCTAAGATTTAAAGATTTATAGAGACTTAAAAGATAATACCTTGTATAATTATATGCCATAAAATTTGAAGACTTAGACAAATAGATACCACTGTAGAAAAATCTATGTGAATAGAATCAAAAAGAAATAGAAACCCTAAATAGTCTTATATCTATGAAATAATTTTCATGAGTTTTTAGAATACCCAGAAAGAAGAGATTAGCTCCAGACAATTTTATACAAGAGATCAAATATACTTTCAAAAATATACACCATTTCAATATATAGAGAATATTTTCATAAAAGAATTATTTTATGAATATAGTTCTTACCAAGCTCAAAATGGGAAGGACTCTCAATCTGGTAACCAATTTTTAAAAAAGTAATCATTTTCTTTAATGGGAAAGCTTTTAAAAACATTATCACTGTTTTTATTTAATCAATATTTAGCTAGAAGTCAAGCCTCTGTTTTTGTTGTCTTTTCCCCCCCTCATTCGTCTATGGTTTTCCTCATTTCTATCTCCTTATGATCCAGTGATGTCCTGTTCACCTTTCCTAGAAGATAATCTCCATAGTTTTATTAAATGCTCTTCAACAAATTGGTCATTTATATTTAATATTTAAGTTATTGGTGAAGCTAGAAGCTGGATCCATGGCTTGAGAAAATCATTTGTCCTTGCCCTCATCTTACCCATTTTTAACCTAGCCTCAATTCTTATTTTATGAGTCATTTTTTCCTCAAGCTTATCATAAATCTTCCTTGAATCTAAAAGTATTAGTCTCTAAATGCACTGTTAGACTCCTGAAAACTTATGTATGCTCAACTTTTTATCATAGCACTTGTATCTATTTAATAGTCAATAAAAGAATAAATATTCCTGGCCCTGATATTGCTTATTAGCTTTGTTGTTCATGAATATATCTTCTTTATAAAATTTTGTATGCATTTTACACAACATCTCTGATGGTAGTGTAATAGATATCTATCAGTTCAATATAACTAAACTGGAACTATGTTTTTCCACACTTCCCTTCCCTGCTTAGTCCTAAGATTGGATGGGCTTCAACAACATCGAGATTTGGAAACCGAAAAATAGAAATTTTAAGTATGGAAGGTCAGTGCAGGAGTACCAAGAACTGTTGTAACTCATGTGCACTGTACTTATTGATGAGTGGGCTCCTCTTGATAGTGTGGGTGGGGCAGTCACTGGTTCCTCTGTAGCTTTACCAACTTCTGAAGCATGTATGTGTTTTGTTCCATGAGATTTTCCGTAAGATTACCCACATCATTGACGTTTGAGGCTTGGAAGTAAAAGAGGTAAACATGAATGCCAACCCATCCTGTGAGTTCTGTTTCATCCTCATGGTTTCTAGCTTGTCTTTCCCTTACCCTACTTTACTACCTATCATCCTTTCCTGGCTCCTTGGCATGATTTTCAGGCTCAGATGCAAAGAAAACAACCTTGTATCAGTTCTTAAAATTGAACATGGCCAAGTTCCTATTAGACATGTGTCTGTCTGTCTCCCCACACCTGTCTCCATATATGTATGTGTAGATGAATATGTCATTCTCAGTGGTTCTTGTTTTTCTGATCAAATACTTAGTGATGCAGTTGGGGAATATTCTGCATGCTGCTAGGAGTCCATAAATACTTTGCATGCTGCCTCAAACTTCATCCAAAAGTTTCAGTTAATACCCTGTCTCAAGGTTCCTCTGATGTGCCCAAATGTAACTACCATCATCACTTTTGATCATTCCTCTTGGCTCAAGAGATAAACTATTCTTTCTGTTAGTACTTAACATGGCTTCTATGATAAATGGCTTACACATACTCCAATAAGCTAACGTTTGCTCAGATAGGAAACAAAGATGCTAATGCTGGTCTCACTTCACAAGACTGTTGAGAGGGCAATCAGGACAGCTTATTTGTAAAAATGGCAATAATTTAAAATATATAAATACAAACATCAATACATTTTTCTTTTTGTAAGGTCAGCATTTTTCCTGGCTCTTTAATCACTAGGCTAAACCTCAGACAGAATTTCTTCCAATTCTGAGATTTGAATCTGGAAAGAAAAGGTTTCAATTGCTTACTCAATGTTATTTAATCACATTTAGAAGTAGGATTTAGTTCATTTGAAAATGGCTTCAAATTGCTGGGGTGGCACGGGTCTTAGGAGAAGCAAAAGTGAATCTTAAAAAGTATGCCCTGCCACCCAGATAAATAGAACCAAATTACACGTATTTGTGCTTGAACCAGTGATACTTTACCTGCTGCCAGGTGGTCTGAACACTGCTTCACTCAGTTGATTGTAATTGCAACTAAAAGCTCCTTGATGCAAGGAGAAGAAAAACTGAAAGGCTGTTGAGAAAGTGTTGATCAAATCACATCCTTTGATCTACCTTGTTTCATAGCTTTCTTCTCCCAGTTGTTTGCACCTTGGCTCAGGCTTATAAAGCTAGCCTGTTAATAATTTAATATGTGCATCTAGTTCATTTTATACTGAGGAATCTTAAAATAACAGCTCTAAAGTGCAGCTACATCTGGACCATAATAGTTTATCTTCTTTATTGGTTTCAGGCACATTCCAGAGTGATTAGATAAGAGATGTATGCTCTCACCTACTCTGATTTGGAAATTATGTGTCATTGACAAAGATTTCCTTGGCAATTTCAAGTCTCCGCTGTTTACTTTTGTCAGACTTTTAAAAGTGATTTCCTAAGGGCCCTTTCCAGGAATAAGAATGCATGTAAATTTCCTTAATAAACACAATATTCTGATTTAGATGTTACAAGGAATTGGGTGACTACATAGTATAACTGAGATGGGATGGGATAATATTAGGATGGTCTATCACTTGGAAACTATTTCCTGCGCACTTACAATGTACCTGGTATGGTGCTCAGGATAAAGAGGACAGAATCCTTATCTTAAAGCTCTCACATTCAGTGTAAAAATGTTGTAAATGTATGTAACACATTGTGCTGCAACAGAGGTAGGTCTAGGGTGCTACTAGAGTATAGAGGAGATAAGTCAATTCTTGATGTGTGTGTCTCAGAGATTCCCAAAAGGAGCTAATTCTCATGGAACAGTGAAGGATAAAGAGAACTTGATAGTGAGTCCCTAACATGAACCTTTACAGAGTCTCTTTCCTTACTCTGGATGAGAAAGATTATGTAGAAACACACAGCAGCTACGCAATGATATCAGGCAATTTCTCCAGGATGTACATCCTATCTTCTACTTTGTCTCTGCCAAAAAAGATGAAACAATAAAGGCATTCCACCTGGAGAGAGGTGACAGGTGGGATTGGGGAAATACAGAAGATCAAAGGCTAGAAGAAGGGTAGCTGCAGAATAGGAATTAGGGCTGCTGAAAAAAAGCTGTTCCAAATTTACAATTATGTCTGAAACTGGTCTTGTTTAGGTCATGACCCATAAGGTCTTAGAATTTATTCTTCAGTAAATATGGTTTCCAGTCTTGTTATTTTAGACACAGTGTGATAGTACGACGTCTTGGAAACACCATGGATGCTGATCCTTAGCTTCAACCTTACAACCTTAAAGTTTCAGTTTCCTCATTTATAAAAGAAAGTCATTCCAGAATAGAATTTCTAGGAGAATGACATGAATATATGGAAATATACAAGCTTCATAAACTTTAAGAATAAAAATAAAAGACGTTGCTATTACTTTATTTTTATGACAGTATTACTAAAATTCTTAACATGAGTAGACTTCTGACTTAACTTGCAAGAACTACCTAATGTGCCCCTTCACTTTCCAGATCAGGCATTTTCATTCAAAATCGACTCTCTTTGCTTGAGGGCAAGAGTAAAGCTTCTTTAATTAACAACAATTAATGACTCCTGTAGGAACAGCTCTCTGGCTTTAAGAGGTATGTTGCAATGTCACACTAAGGAAAAAAAAAAATATATCAGTCAGGAGGAAAATAAGTAAAATTGTAGAAGTGGCCCATCAGGGTCCCATTTTTAATAACTTCAGTAATTCTTGTGATTGGTGCTTAGTAAATGTTGCTTTTTATTTTTGTGTAATATTATGATTTTCTTATCTGGTTTTAAGCCAAGGGTAAAACTGTCTACATCTTCTTATGCTACTGAATTCTCACCATAGAGTCTTGCATACAGTAGGTGCCCAATTAAATTTTGTAGCTGCTACTGTTGATAGTCAGGGGTCCATGAAAATTAGCAATCACTGGCAAAGGCAATAATGGCCAAGGATTACAAAATATTAAATGTACATTATTTAGAGAAAGTGCTGTTTTGCTTGAGTCTAAACTCATAAAAAATAAGTTTTCTGTTATTCTGATAGACTTATGAAAACAATTTGAAAGCAGCTGATCAGTGGCATCTGTTAACTGGCATTGACACTGATGTGTAGGGCAGCTGTCAATCATTCCACTTTCTTCTATTCTTTTCAGCACTAATTAGCACTGTAAGGCACTCAAGCAGTCACTTGCCAAGAACTTGAAACCCAGCTCCTGGAGAATAATATGAGGGGATCCCCCACCTTTTATAACCCCCCTTCCTCTAGCTACTTCTTCTGGCCCCACTGGCATCTGCTCTCCTTGGGTTTGGAATTAAGATAGTCTTGAGATCAAATTAAAAGATGACATGAATGAGGCTGAATAAAGACTGAGCGATAATGGCCTTGGAATGCATAAAATATGGACTAACTCCTGTGGTCTCAAAACTCTATGGCTCCAGCTGCAAAATAAACACAATGCCTGTTTGGTTCAGGTTTACAGCAAAGAAAAAATATCAAATTAAATAATATGATGTATTTGAAAAAGAAAAAATACGACTTCATAAGTGTAAAGTGTTATATACACACCAAAAAGATCAATGAAATATAATCAATTGTCACTGCTGTGTGTGTATATATAAATAAATAATGTATACCCAGAATAAATGGGGGGGGGGGGTTGAGAGAGTAAGTTGAGATCAAATTGTAGGAAAATATGAATAAAATAACTTGGAAATGTCTTCACAAAGACTGCCTTAATGTTCCCCTCAGCTTGACTAAACTTTAGACAGGTTTCTTCCTGACTAAAAGGTCCTCCCTTTTCTTAGAGCATTTACTTTAGGAAACTTGCAATCCTAAATTCTTTCTCTGTCCCTTTGAGATGCAAATCTTCTACAACCCAGAAATGTCTTTCTCAAGGAGCTGGGTGCCAGTCCTTTGAAATGCAATCATTGAAGGAGACCACACTCCCTAACTCCAAGTTACAGTGAGAGAGTGGGAGCCTAATTTCAATAAGGGAGGATTAGCAAACAGAGAAGACCTAATCACACCAACCAATCCCTCCAGACCCAAGGTCCTCTAGCACTTTTCCATTAGCTATCCCCAGCATTTAAAAATACTCTCATAATATATCACCTCATACCTGTTAGAATGGCTATTGTCAAAAAGAAAAAATAAGTATCCGTAAGGATGTGGAGAAAAGGGAATCCTTGTGCACTGTTGGTGGGATGAATGTAAACTGGTGTAGCTACTATGGAAAACTCTATGCAGTTTCTTCAAAAAAAATTAAAAATAGAACTACCATACAATCCAGCAATTCCACTTCTGGGTATTTACCCAAAGAAAAAGAAAATAACTAACTCAAAGACATATATACGCATGCCCATGTTCACTGCAGTATTATTTGTAATAGCCAAAATATGGAAACAACTTAAGTTCCCATCAATGGGTGAATCTATAAAGACACTGTGATTGTATATATATATATATATCACAATTTCTTTATATATACAATATATACAGAGACATGCATACAATGAAATGTTATTCAGCCACAAAAATATGAAATCTTGCCATTTGCAACATGGGTAGATCCTGAAGGCATTACACTGAGTAAGACAGGAAATAACTGTATGATCTCACTTATATGTGGAGTTTAAGGAAAACAGTAACAACGACAACAACAACAAAACAGAAGCCAACCTCTTGCCCCTCAAAAAACCAAAAGCTTACAGAAAATAGATTGGTGGATGCTGGAGGCAAGGGGTGTGTGTAGGAAAAGAGGGTGAAGGGGGTTGAAATGTACAAACATCCACTTATAAAATAACTTAGTCATGGGGAGATAGTATAAAACATGGTCACTACAATTAATACTGCTTTATATATTTGACTAACACTAAATCTTAGTTTTCATCACACACACACACACACACACACACACACACACACACACACACACCCTCTCCCTTTTCTTTCAATAGCAATGGAGTTCAATCTCCCTTATTGTAATTGTCTTGAATAAAGTCTGTTTAACTCCATCTGGTTCAATGGTTCAATTTATTATTTTTCTTTTACACTCTGAAGGGCAATGAAGAAAATGATAATGACAATATGAAGATAATATCTGAGGGAAATGTCTACCAATTATTTCCACTAAATAAAGGAACCTCAGGTATACTTTCAGATTTCCAAGGGCAAATTTAAGATTTGAGATTCCTGGTCACTGAGCTGTTTCCAGTCAACAATCAACCATTCCTAACATGACCTAAATGCTCAAAGTCCTCAGTTCTGGTTTAATTCACAGTATCAGGAGCAGATTTGAAGGAATTTAGCAAATTTTGGAAAGGTAATATTGATGTTTCACTTCCCCTTTTTACCTACGGGTCCTTGAATTACCCTAGCAAAGAAGTATGGTTGTCTCTGAGGTATGACTCTCTCCCATCCCCAACTTTTCATCGCCTTCTTGGAGGTACTACTTTTCGTCTTCTGAATCAATAATTCTTTTATATATCCTGTTTTCCTGGATTTACTCTAGCTCTGTGTCAATGTTATAAGCCTTCCTAAAATTTAAATGACTATAAATGGCTTAATGTTCCATTACTTCTAGGTAAAGTATTTGCATTTTTACAGAGACATTTTAGAAATAATACCCAAAGGAATGATTCTCTAACATCAGCATGGTGGTTTAGGGGATATGCATACATTTGGGCAGTGAGATTACCTGTCACCCCTCAATCATACCAGCAGACAGGCGCTTACTCAGCCCTTGCCTGTAGCTAATCCTATAGGGCATTTAAGTCCCATTCAAAAACCCACTCAATCACAGCACTGAATCTCTCTTTGCCATATGTTCTCTGGCTCTCTACTGGGGTGAGTAAATGCTCCTGCTTTTTCCACAGGCAGTTACCTATGGAACAAAAATTAGGTTTGAGCTTTGCTATACTGAACATCAAAATATCCATACTTTAATTCTATTTTCTCTATAGTTTCCAGATGTAAAGTGGAAAAGCTTTGAATTTTGTTGGGCAAAAGTGACATTAGTTCAACCTGCTTTGCCAGGAAAGTGAATTTATATATCAGATCAGGCAGTGACACGCCTTAAAAGGTAACTTAACTGCATTTGCTATACTGTAACAAAGGATGGGCCTCCCACTAGAACCAAATGCAAGGAGGCTGATGTCCTGTACACCACAGACAAGTGTCAGATACAGAAAAGCTTTGACGGGAAGTGCACACTATGCTTCAAGAGCATCCTTGAAGTAGAAGGCAATTGCTAAATGGGTTCATAATATCTGAGACCAAATGGTTTATAGCTTTTGTCAGATATGTGTGAGGGATTTCAGGGAGAGGGTCTAAGTTGTATCCCCTGAGTATCAGAACTGCTGGAGTTTTCATTAAAAGTATATATTCTTGGAGAATTCACAAGAGCTAAGATGCATAGTCTGTGAAAAACATGAGCAACCACTACATGCCCTTGGCAATATACTGGACAGGGGACGAGTTCACCTCCGAGAGAGATTTGCGTTTAAACTTGATGGGAGACAAGGGTCGGAGTCAGAGGTAGAAGATTATTGATTACATGGTAGTAAAATGTCACTCACTTTGTGTGTGTGTGTGTGTGTGTGTGTGTGTGTGTGTCCCAGCTTTCTTCAGGTCAGGGTGAGTCTGAAGAAGAGGTGGTATCAACGAGAAAATCAGGTGAAAATCTATATTACTGGAGTTTATATGTGAAGAATGAGGACATGTGTCAGTTCTGCTCTGCAGCATAAGGCACTCTTGGTAGGAGAAGGGCATCTCTCTTCAATAAATCAGAAAAATCTTCTGGAATAGAAAGGAAAACACTGTGGCATTTTTTTAGTGGAAAATAAGATGAACTGAATACGAGCTGGGTTCTTTGGCAAAGAAATCTTCAGCTATAACAGGAAAATTTTGTCAGTTACGATGGTAGCCTCTAGGGCACATGACATCATCATTGGAAAAGCAGCTTTGCATTAAGAACATGTTTTACCAGCTCTTAATAGCTACCCAGTGGGTCTGGCCTGCTTGAACTACAGGAATAGCAAGGAAGGGCCCCTGTACAATCCACAAATCTATTTGCCTGGAAAAGGAGGTGGGTGTAAGAGCAGATGAAGCCATCGAGTTACTACTACATTCGTACTGAGAAAATTTTATTCTCTCTGTGCTGACTTGGTCTGAAAGGACTTTCTCATATAGTGCAGTTGAGGGAATGGAGTGTTCATAAGCTGGAAAGCAGGAGAATGTTGAGACGTAATAATTATCTTGAAATAGTTTTAAGAGAGGTCTGATAGAATAGTTTTATCCTGTTACTCCAAAGGGCAGAGTTAATACAATGCAGATTTACAGAAATTTAAAACTGGTAGATCTATATCCTTCCTACCTCTAAAAGTGGTAGAAATCCAAATGACAAAATAACTATGAAATAGAAGTTGCTCCAGAACAAAACTAAAAAGCAAATATCATTTATATCTAAACCATTCTTCATGCAAACCGTGGCCAACAGATAAATGCCTGATCCATTCTAAAGGAGAACAAAATGAAAGTTTGTTAAGTTTTGTTTCAAATGTTCATTTTTGAGACAGAGAGAGACAAAGCATGAGTCGGGGAGGGGCAGAGAGAGGGGGAGACACAGAATCCAAAGCAGGCTCCAGGCTCTGAGCTGTCAGCACAGAGCCCTACACAGGGCTCGAACTCATCAACCATGAGATCATGACCTGAGCCAAAGTCGGACACTCAGCTGACTAAGCCACCCAGGCACCCTTGAAAGTTTGTTAAGTTTTAATAGTTAATCAAAAACAAATTTCAAAATTACCAAGACAAACTAAAATATATACATATATATTTCTCTTCCTCCCCTTTTTCTTCTTTAATACTAGGCTCAGGAGAGAAATGACACTGTTTATATGGTAAATAGTTATAGTGTGGTTTTACTGCTCATAATTTCATAACCATAGTGGACATGAAATAAGGCCACATTAGATAGCTGGATGAATGCATAATTGAATAAATCATTTATTTTTATGAGATTTTAAAATATGTGCAAACTCCATATCCAACAATCTGTTAGTGTATATAAGTCTGAATTCTAAAGCCATTTTTCCAAATGAGTAATTAAATGTAGACTTATTAAGCCACAGAGGGACAGTTAATATTGACATGCACTCATTTGTTTACATGTATATTCAACCAATTTTGATGACCATTTTTGCCTTTATTTCCTGTACAGAACACTATTGTAGCAAATAATAACTCTACAAAAGGAAGAACTTCAAACTTTGTGTTAAATACAAATTTTTTTCCCTTCTCTTGGTAGCCTTGAAACTTATCAACTGCCAGTCTGCAAATACACTTTGAAAAATCTAGTGTGTGTGTGTGTGTGTGTGTGTGTGCGTGCACATGACTGTGTTTGTGTGTGTGTGTGCATGTGTATAAAATGCTTAATAAGGGGTGCCTGGGTGGCACAGTCGGTTAAGTGTCCGACTTCAGCCAGGTCACGATCTCGCGGTCCGTGAGTTCGAGCCCCGCGTCGGGCTCTGGGCTGATGGCTCAGAGCCTGGAGCCTGTTTCTGATTCTGTGTCTCCCTCTCTCTCTGCCCCTCCCCTGTTCATGCTCTGTCTCTCTCTGTCCCAAAAATAAATAAACGTTGAAAAAAAATTAAAAAAAAATAATAAAATGCTTAATAAACATTACTATATGTTTCAATTAACTCAGACAAGAGTTTTATCAACTCAAATGAAAAATACCCAAGCAATCTATTTTATACTGTTTTAAAAGATTGAAATCTTTAAAAACTTCACTCAAGAAGTATTTTTAAGCCTAGAAAACATACTGATTATATTCAAAATCAGGAAGTCATGACCACATGGGCAAAATAGTTTTTTTTAATATTTAAGGAGAAAAAATATACATAGCCAATATTTGACTGAACTAACTAGGAAATTTAGCAGACAGAGTTGATCAGTTAGTCTTACGTGGCGTCACATGAAACATTTGCACTCATCGTTAATAGTAAAGTAAGAAACTCTTCCACAAGTTGTTCTAAACATGTGCCCATATTTTGTCCCAGCAGATAATCTTTTCCAAAGAACTAGTTCTCATTCCTCTTTATAGAATTTCCATCATTGTGGAGTATTGCTAAAATATGGAAGTAGTTCTCTCTTCTAATTATCTGGATTCTATAGTAGAGCACTTAAGCTCCAGCAAACATGTTTACTTTTGGGTACAGCAGGCAGCTTTGAGATAGCACAGGTAGACAGAGAGACTATACCAAGAAGATTCCTATATTCTTGCAATACTGTTAGTTGGCACGCTGCTTTATAGCAGAAGCAGGTCATCTCTGTTACTTCTAGAAGCCTCTTTAGAAGATACAATCATGCACATGGGTTTCAGCATATAGCAACCTCCAAGCATCCAGTAAAAAAGGGACTATACCACTCCTAATAAACTATCTTGAAGGGCTAGTGTTAGCAAATGACATCCTTCCTATATTCAGCTTCAGCCCCTCTACTTTAAAATGTAGACCTCAACCCAATCATGTCAGAAAAAGGAAAAAACACAATCAACTATCCATGACCCTCAGGATTTGAAAATGTCATGATTGCTGAGTTGCTGGTTGTAACTGTCCTTCACTTGTTCACTGTCTCTCCTACACCACCCCCTATCTCCCTAAATGTGTGGGTACTTGGTGTTACTTAGCTTCTAATTTTTTTCTCTCCTCAATTTCTAAGCCTAATGAGGCTGAGCTGAGTTAATAATGGATGTAATAAGTAATGACTCATTGTTTGGGGGCCCACGCGTCTGTGTGTGCTGCGGAACAGGAGCCAGGACTCTGATGCTATTTGTTCTGCTATGTCACTTGCCACCAAGCAATGCCACTCATCAATAAAAGGCAAGATGACGGATGAGTTCATTTAATGGAATTCCTCTGAGTGAGCTACAGCCCAACTCTTCAATAGGTCTGCTACCATACTCTCTCCCTCCCTCTCTTCCCCTTGTGGCTCTTTTTCCCTTCCTCCTAAATCCAGGACAGTTGGAAAGTATGCTTGGCCGAGAGGGCCACCATTTGTGCCAGCAGCTCCTTCTGCTCTTAACAACTGCTATCCTAAATCAAATCAGCAGCTCTGTGCCTGGAGATTAAATCTGTGCCACCTGATAGCAGTGGCCCCCATGGCATTCGGCCACATGTACTCCCTGCCTGGGCTCATTTATTTCCTCAGAGGATAGGTAATGTTGGGGGATAAGTTCATGTCCTGGAGCATCAAGGTTTAAGTGTTCCATTTTGTCCTTTGCAGCCTAGATACCAAAACCAAGCTGCTCTTAGGGAAAGTCGATGGGATAGTTGCTCTCCTCATCATGTTGACCCTAAGTTTGCAGAACCCCCACTATCTAAAGTATGCTGCTTCATTCCATGATCTGGATTTCACCCATAGTGAGATCAACACTGATGACAACTTACTAATAACAGGAAGGCTTTTTAGTGTGAAAGAGTGGAGAGGACATTTGGGAACCCGTATATCCTAAACCTGCAAAGTATGGAAATAAATCAGGTATCCATTAACAGCCGTTAATATCAACACACTGTTTTAAGATGCCAACTGTTTTTTTTTTTTTTTATGAAGAGTAAAGAGCACAAATACAGGAAACCAAATATAACCAACTTGTACAATTAAGGAAACAGAGTTGAAACAGAAAAGGAGTATTGAACATATCTAAACTGAATTGGGATGGTAGAATGGAGCCTCAAGATTTTCCATTATGCAGAAGTGACATAAGGAGGGAGTAAAAAGTGACAAGGTGGGGAAACAGAAGTACAGGATGTTACAGACAGCAAGGTTTACAGATGATCAAAGAAAATGAAGAGACCTTGGGAAAAATACTTTTTAATTTCTCTTACTTTTGGGGACAAAATGGGAAGTTCTATTTATAAACTAATTGGAACATCACTGACAAATAGCTAACAAAGTCATTCAGGTCTAATCTCTCTTTTACCAAATCTATATAAATAGATGGGATGAATTTTGCATACACACATGTATTCATATTTAAATCTGTAGCATGTATATTTAAGGGCATGAAGCATTTCTCTACCCCAGAAATTCAGGAACTCTGCATTGCTTTGACAGTGAACCTTTTCTGAGCCTCTGCTGGGGATGGTTCTAATATGCACTATCCATATCTGACATTCTTGATTTCATATGGAGCAAAAAGCGTTGATTCTCTTGATGCTGACATTATATTTCATATTCAGGTCCTTGCAGAGTTGAATCTATTCACAATTAAAGTCAGTGTCAAAATAGGAAAAGTGATGAGAAAGGAAGAAATATAGTGTAAGGAACTAAATGAGGAACAAAAGTGTATTTTAAAAACCTACAGAATAAGGACAGCCAAGAAATAGATTAACAGAGCATTACATTTTATTGTTGAGCACAAATGTTCCATTCCTTTCTCTGAGCTCCTAATCAGCATTTTTCATTATTTTTCTTCCACTGTATCTGGCTTCTATGCCTCAGTGCCCATAGCAACACCTCTAGTATTACTAAAACTTCCTCTTATTCTAGGGTTACCCGCACAAGGAGCCTCGCTGAGGCAGACCTTCCCTCCACTCAGATTTCCACACTACTTGTGGCCACAAGTTAGGATGAGAATCCTGATTTCGGATGCAGACCATACTAGGAATAATTGTCCCCATTCATATGCGGGAAGGAATGACCTCCTTCCTTCCTAATGAATACATTTCTTAGGAAAGGGGCTACTCTCAATGCCTCCTTTTCATGTGGCTTCTCAGGATGCCCTCCTGGACCCTTCCATTTGTTCCACAGACTTTACACTCCAGGCTGGTAAAAGTGGCAACACCATATCCCTGAAATACAGCTTCTGGGACTATATTGCTTTGATGTGTTAAGTATGAACCCAATGATTTCTATGTCCTTACACAGTATTTGCCTTATGAGCACTGTATTTAAAGTTTCTAGGATCACAAGGACAAAGGAAAGATAATAGGCAACTTAATTATTCAGGCCAGAACTGCGCTTAAATTTCACATAACCACCATACCACCTAGCATAGAACCTCTGCAGACTAGACACTCATTAATACATGTTGAATTTAAGTAGATTGAATCAAATCTGGTCTTTATACTCTGTGCTTACATTCCTATCTCTTGTTCCAATTATTCCATAAATATGTTTTTCCCTTGGTTTTAGAAATTTGGCAGGTGGCATTTTAATTTAATCTGTTCTTAAATATTCTGACTCCAACAGAAATTAAAGCCATATGTGTACCATGGTAGGTTAAGACCTGCAGGCATAAATCACATTTGAATTTGACAGTGTTTGTTGATCACCTACTACATGTTTTAATGTCCTACACAGCACAGTCATGATCAAAATGCCATCATAAACAGAGTAAGTTACTCCAGAACCCGAGGCTTCAAGAAATTAAAACTGGGATATTTAGAAAGTGACATGAGTTCTAGAATTTGAGCTACAAAAATTGATACCTTTGTTTTGTAAATTGGGGAAGGAATCTAAGAAATGTGTTAGTTCTAATTCAAGCCACATCCCATACAATAAACTTGAAAGGCAACCTCCACAGAGGGTGTTTTGCCTGCTTGAACACATCCTGATTAGGGACTTACCTAGCCTGCAGGCAAGACAAGTCTCCTGATCGATATTTTCCCTTCCTAGTCTATGCTGGCTGTCCCATCCATGGAGCCTACAGACCCCTGTGTCACAGGAGAAGCAGGACTGGCTTTTTTTTTTCATCTTCCTTTCTCTAGAAACCAGGCCACAATAAGAACAGGAGACAAATTGTGATTTTAGAAATGTAGTACACAGAAGAGGCAACTGCTATTACTACTTGGCCAAGTATAAGGGATAATTATTTTACAGGTACCACAGCAGAGCTCAGATCACAGTAAAGACCTTACTTCTGCCACCCATTCAAGATAATTTTATTCCATTTATCAGGAATCTCTCTGCAGTTTATAGATTGAAAATCAAGACAAGAAGGGGCAGGAACTTGGAGGTGAGATATCAAAAGGGATGAAAGAGAAGTCTCCAATGGGTGATCATAGGCTCGTCTGGTCTACATCACAGATGTGTTCTATTTGGTCTCTAATGATGTATTATTTTTGATTTAGGGGATTTATTTGCAAATATATAAAAACAGAGAGCTATTTCAACTATCCTTGAAATGCAGAAGATCTAGCAGCACTAGATTAACATTTCCACAGGCACAAATCAACTGCAGTTGAGGACATGTGCTTCTTGAAATACGGCATGGAATCTCTTCTTTACCACAGCCTTCCAAGATTCTGCTTTCACTTTTACTGCCTGGCCCTGAGAAGCACACAATGGGGACGGCTACATGAAATCCCCGAGGGTGCAAACCAACACTGGTACACATCCCCCCAAAAAGTCAGTCATATTAAACCAGTAGGACCCAAAATAATACCCTTCCCAGTGACTCCAAAGAAAACCACTGTTGTATAAATGCCTTTTGATTCTGATTGTCAGTGACTGGCTATCATTAAGCCCTTGCCATAGTAGACTCTAATGCCGCGATACACCAGAATGTTATTTACATTGTTGTTTTCTGTTCACTTGTATGCTGAATATTGCATATATCAAAAAAATTGAAAGCATGGTATTGTTCTAGGTACTGTGCTAACCTCTGGATATATACTGTTGAATAAAATAGAGTTGGTTACAGCTTATCAACCATGCTAGCTCAGCCTTGCCTTGTAGGTTTGGTGGAAGCAGTGGTACCTGGCACATGTAAGTCATACTATATATCATGGGCTGACAGAAGTGATAACTGTACTGAGGAATGGCAGTGGGGAGTAAGAGATCCTTTGTCAAGAGGACAAGTAGAGCCGATAAAGCATGGGTACTTACCAGACATATGTGACGTATCAAAGCAAACCATGGGACAGAGGAGTAGTTTCACTTCACCTTTATCAGTGGTAATTTTATCTGACCCTGTTCTTTCCATTCAAACAGATAGATATTTTAAAAGCCCTTTTAGTGGTTATTCACACATATTCACAACCCTCAGCTAATTTAGGCTTTGGAATTTTTAGAACTAATTGCATATATTCTTGCCACATATTTGTATTCACATTTGCACTCACATCTTTCAACACATCACTTTCAATCATCTGATCATCACAGAGTTCCATGTACAGTGTGAGTATAACTGGATATAATAACTTTTGAAATAAAGTTGGGATGTATGTATCATAACTGGATTACAAATGCAAATTAGGGCTGCCTGGGTGGCTCAGTCAGTTAAGCATCCAACTCTTGATTTTGGCTCAGGTCATGATCTCACAGTTCATGGGATTAAGCCCTGCCTTGGGCTCTGTGCTGATAGCACAGAGCCTGCTTGCGATTCTCTTTCTCTTTCTCTCTCTGTCCTTCTGCTACTCTCTCTCTCTCTCAAAATAAACATTTTTTTAAACATGTAAATTAAAAATATCAGCTATTTCTTCAATTTTCTTCTACCCTGTAGAAACTAATTTACTTATCTTTTATCATATTTTCATTTCTATAGACATGATAAAATATGCATGCATATATATGGATATACATATATGTATATAGACATAGCTACACTCCAATAAGTCATTTAAACTATTTGTCCTGTATTTCCCTGAACTTTACACATTCAGGTGTATAAAAAAACTGACTTAATGGTCCTTTTTTAATAAGTGAGATCTCAGAAACTTCATCTGCAGCAGGTGGATCCACTATATTGCATTAAAATGTATGATCTGAAATAAAAAGTCAGTTTCATTTGCTCCTTTGTCTTTAAGCCAAATCCTATACACATGAAGCAAGACATTCTTTTTTTGTTAAGTTTATTTATGTATTTTGAAAGAGAGATTTAAAGTGCACATGAGCATGAGCAGGGGAAGGGCAGAGAGGAGAGAGAGAATCCCAAGCAGGCTCCAGGCGCTACCAGCACAAAGCCCAGTGTGGGGTTTGAACCCATGAACTGGGAGATCATGACCTGAGCCGAAACTAAGTCAGACACTCAACTGACTGAGCCACCCAGGCAGCCCAGTAGGACATTCATCTGACACCATAGATTGAGAAAAGTAAAACAAACGCATATTGCCTATTCTGAGAGTACATAACATGATACACATTTTTATTTCTCAAAAATGTGACAATTTCAACAAAAATATTAGATAATGTTTATTTGCCATACACCATGTATGATATCAAAGTATTAATAATCAGATACAATTCATTTTCATGATGACTGTAACTTCAGATAGAAATTTACGGCAAAAAAAATCTTAAGTTTTAGGGAAAAAAATGAGAAGCTGTTGGTCATGATCTTCAGGAAAATTTTAATCATAGGATTCCTTTTGATAAAAGGTAATTCTGAGAAAACGAAGCATATAAATAATGTAATTAAAATAGAAATGCAGAATTGTAAAATCTCATAGTTGAGAAGGATCTTGGTCATGTAGACAAATCTTCCGCTTTCCTCTCTACCCAGCACTAGTCATCATGCTCTGTACATTCCACATATAAATGGAAACAATGTCTAGAGTTTCACTTCTACATGATCTCTTCTACCATGCACCTTCCCTCCAATCCATTTTATTTACTTACTCCCATAGCCACTACCCAAACTTTGTCAGTGCCAAAATCTACACTGTAGAATCAGGAGCCCAACTTCCTAGTCTTCAACTACTTCTTCTCTTTCCAACTCACTTGATTAAAGATCCCCTCTGGAATCTTCCTTAACTTATTAAAAGCTCCACTTCACTCCTTTCCATCTATCTACTGCCTCTCCACCACCCTCATTTTAATCTCTTTGACTATTTCCCCATATTCCATGGTTAATATATACAATTAACTCCACTGACCTGCTCTCCATTTATTGTACTTACTATATAAAACCACACTCATAAAATCAACCACCTGCCTTTTTTGGTCTCTGCATACATGCTTGATGGAGCACTATTTCAGATTATAGCTCATTCAGACACGAAGGTATCACTCCATAATAATTCATTATAACCAACTTAAAATGATCACATAACTGGACACACTAATACTGTACTACTATATTTTCTAAATTTATTCTATCAGGAATGCTTTTGTTATCTTCCTACTTCCTCCAAACTGAACAAGTTGGATAACTTGTGTAAAAGGGCTTTACTGAAGAAATAGAAGCCATGAGCATCCTGCTACCGCCATCTGTAACCAATTTCTCCTTCTTCCTCCTTTTTAAAACAGAAAGTGGCCCTGTTCTCATCAGAGATCAGTTTCTCCAAATGCAGACCTTGCTTTCTCAGCTCATTTTTTCCCTCGCACTTATTCCTACAGTGGCATCTTTATCTCTGTCAGCTGGATAATTCCCAGTAACAAATAAGCTGTAATGCCTCGCATCTTGAAACTGATAGATATTTCCTGAAATTGCTGTCTACGCCAATATTTCTAATCATTTTCACCTACTATCACAATCAGCCTTTTTCAGCCTGAAATCTACCACTGTACTCACATATCTATTGTCAAGGTTCCAATAAGCATTTTGGCCTTATCTTTCTAAGCCTTAGCATCATTCAGCATTGTTGACCATTCTCTCCATCTGAGAACACTCATATATACCACAGTTTTTGGATTCTTCTTTCTTACTACTCTTTATGAAAATCCTTTGTCATCACTATTCTTTCACCAGGATTCTTTTCTCCCTCCATCCTCTTAGAGAATGTAAATGATCCAACTACCCTGTGCCTCTCTCTTGTATCATCTTAGAGAATCTAACCAATTTCCATATATTCAAGTATGTAAGTATAATAAGGATTCTGAAAATTATTTCTTGCCTCAGACTGAAATATCCAAATGTATTCCTTTTACCATTATGTGACTATCGCAAGGTAAACACAAATCTAACATGTCTCAAAGTAGTCAAATTCTTCTAGCCTTGCCAACAACTCATTCCAGAATTCTGCCACTACTTCTCCATCTCAGAAAATGCCATTATTCTTCAAAGGCAAAGAACTCAGACTCACTACTGGAAATTTTGTCTCCTACCCCCTACTGATGTCCATCCACACCAACTTCTATGAGATCTATTCCTAAATACATATCAAATCATTTTTTTCTACTGCCACTCAATTTTTTTTTTCAAATCCCAATTATTTGTCATCTACACCATTGTAATGACAGCATAAGTGGTTTTGGAGTCTTCTGTCTTGGTAGCTCTCGTCTATTCTCCATTATTGCATTTATTTACTAAGCATTTAAACTCATGTTGTGTTCTTGTTTATATAATAGAAAATTGAGACCTTCTGGAGAGTAAAACCAATGTTCATCTAGTCTACAAAAAAAAAAAAAAAAATGCATGATCTCACTTTGTCCTGGTTCTCCACCTTACTGTTTACCTTTTACTAAAATGCCTAGAGTCACATCTGTCCTCTTTACATTTCTTCAACACACAAGACTTCTATTTTCTTCTTTCTAACCCTGCACACCCAAAGCCCTACACCTATTACAGATGCATATTAATTGATTAGTTATTCCACCTCAAATTTATCAAATGCTAAATCCCCCTCCACAGCATTTCCAATTCAAATTCTGGAATTCTCCTATAAGAGAACTTGGACTGTATAGCATCAGCTCACAAATATTATCCTTTCTGAACCTTGAAAGAAACACTGGGGAAATTATGAGAGTAGTAGCTTTAAAAAAGAAGAGAAAATATACTATAGAAAATTTTGAAATCTTAGTCAACCATGGTATGTTAAATCCATGCATATTATTTATTGATGGGAAGGAGATAACATGTCTGAGACATGAGCATGAGATAAGAGACTACCAAGTAGTACCTGTGTGGGAGCCCAAACCCAGCTTGGAACAAGGTTGAGGTCACTGCTTTAACAAAGCCTATAAACCCAAGAGAAACGGAAGTGGCACACAAGCTTTTACAACTTCTTCGCTGTAAAGTAGTAGTATTATTGTCTAGGTTTTTGGAATAGTATAAATGCTAACAGCACATAAAGTGGCATACAAACAAAGCATATTCTGAACATATTCACTATCTCCCACATTGAACTCATCAGTAAAAACACTTCTAAAAAATAAATAAGATAAATAAAAGCACTTCTAAAATTCGTGTAACGGTGTAGATAAAAAAGAAATTGGCCATGTTTTGACCATTGAAGCTAGGTGACAAGTAAGTGTAATAATGTGTCATGATCTCTACTTTGGCATAAATGTTTGAAGTTTTCCCTTAAAATAGTTGTTAGTATTTATAAAAATTAAAAATGACAAACAATAAACTCCAATTTCAAGAGTCACCCAATATACTCTTTTTCCTATTGTAGTATCAATGCCTAGCTCATCCCTTTCCTGGTGGTCAGAACACAGGAATTAAAATCCTTTAATTTCCTAACTTTCACTTTCAAGAACTCTGGATTGTTTATTTCTCCTTTTCTGAACCTGCCTGTTTTCTTCACTCAGTATCAAGATGAAATGCAATTCTTCCCCACTAGATTGCTAACAAATTGTAACAGAGTCTACCTCCATTTTGTTTTACCCAACAAATGATGCAGTATTAATCATGTGAAAGATCAATAATTTTCACTTGAAAGAATAGGACTCATAGAAATAACTTATGATATTAACCAGTTGTATTTGTTTATCTTAAAAGCAGGGAGCAGATATAACCAATTTACCTTTGTTAAATTTGCCAATTTACTAGATTTGGCAATTTACTAAGATTCTAATCTAGCTTCCTAGATGTATAATTGAGCATCCTTACTACTAAACTCACTAAACCCATTGATCATAATGCAGGAAAATGAACTGACCATTGTTAGCTACACTTTTTTCAAAAATTTGGAAATTTTTCATTGTGATTGGCAAAGTTGTCAAAATGAAGTCCCATAGTTTTCATAAAAGGGATGGTTTTTCAGTCAAATACCTTTCTTCCAGTATTTTCTAGTTTTCATAAATCATTTGCCCTTTTTACTTTCTTTATTGAAGTTGAACATATTTCCTACAAACTAAATTCAATATTAATGTGTTGGATTCTAAATGACCTGAGTATCTTAAGTCTAAACTAGTCTGCTTTCTTGAATCCTTTTTTGAAGTTCCAACTAGTTTTATATTTAGAATAATATAGAGATCTGCTTCTTCATGCATGCAGAAATATAAACTGAAATCTAAAAAATGGATTTAGTCCTCTTCTTGAAAGCTATTCCTCCAGGTGGTACGTTGTATGAACTGATTTAATCCTTTATGATTTCCACATTCCTTATTTCTAAATAATTATTTGTGAACCCATGCCCTTTATTTAATTGTAGACCCAAATATAGTTACTCAGGAGTAAAATCATATAAATATATTTTTCAATTTAAAAATATAATTTGCAAAGATAGTATTTGAGAGTAATTCTATAAATTATCACAGAAAAATTGAGTCCGTAAATTTACATTTAGTTTCTCTAAAGTAGACTAGTAGGCCAGGGAAAATGGTGCATATTTTTATTCAGTAGTGTATCTTCCTCCATGATTGGTATATAGTAATTCAATAAATACTTCAGTGAATATACACATGGATAAGTTATTAATATGCCTTTACCATAATCCTGAGACTAAAAACAGGTAATGCAGACTGAAACTCCACTAGGGCTCTGTTGGCCCACATAAAACATAGCAACCGAACAGTAATTAAATAATTTCCATATATTCATTTTATTCAAGCATTTAAAGCCACAATTAATAATCTCAGTCATTCACCATTAATTTTCCATGTTTGTAGTCCTTGAACAATTTCTTAGATTCGTTAATCAAATAGGCTCCAGGATGGCCACAAATCTCAAATGGCCATTGAATACAGTCAAGACAATCCTAATAAATTTCTCAAGAACATGCATTTGCTCACATTACAAGTGATTATTTCATACTAGTTCCTTTCTCTTGAAATCCTTGATCTTACTTCCTTCTCTAGCTCATTTGCTGACCTAATCTCATATTTCATCCAGAATATAGATGGTAGTTGAGAAGTAACTAATTTTCTCACTAGAAAATATGTACCATATTTGAATCTAGATCCTCATGATCTGCCTGTCTGTAATTGAAGGTTTATATCTCTTCAATCTAAGGACAACTCCTTTTGTGTACTCTCGACCCCAGACCCTCTCACCTATTCCAGAATGCTTCTCTAAAATCAACATCTGTGTCAATCCATTAGACGATTATTATCAGTGTATAAACATTCCTTAACCCTCATTTTATATATGTAAAATCTTGTTTACTCTACCTTCTGATTGTAAACCCATTTATTACCCAACCACTTTAGTGGTAAAACTATTTGTAAGGGTTGTTTATTCTCAGTGTCTAATTTCTCACTTTCCTTCCCTCAATTCTGTCTAATCAGGGTTTAATCTTCACAGCTCCCTGGAAAGCACTTTTAATTTGGCAAATCCAAAAGCTAATTTTCTAGCCTGTTGGTATCATCTGAGAGAGCTGAACTCCATTTCTTTCCTGAAATACATTCATCTCTAGATTTTATGACATGACCCATTCAATTTATTCACTTCTTTACCTTTATTATTATTTATTTTATTTTTTTTGCTGAATCCTCTCTTTTGGTTGAATCCAAATGGACTCTCTATCCTAAATATGTTCTTCCTCATCTTTCTTGTCTTTTCTCCACTTCTCCCAATGTTTATACTGAAGAATAAAATAGGTAATGGACAAATGTAGAAGAACAAGTATACACACATGGATGATCATGAAACCACCACCCAGGTCAAGAAATGGCACTACTAACACCCCAGAAGTCACTCTCCTAATTCATCTCTTTTGTAGGACTTTTAACTTCAGTATTTTCCCTATTAAAAAAAAACATTTTTAGGGGCACCTGGGTGGCTCAGTAGGTTAAGCATCCAACTCTCGGTTGTGGCTCAGGTCATGATTTCACAGTTCGTAAGACTGAGCCCTCCTTCAGGTTCCACACTCAGCATGGAGATTCTCCGTGCTTTGGATTCTCTTGGGATTCTCTCTCTCCCCCTCTATCTCCCCCTCCCCACTTTTGCACATGCGTGCACACACACACACACACTCTCTCTCTCAAAAACTAAATATTTATAAAATACATTTTTAAATTATATAAATATAATAATAAATATATAATTTTGCAGCTGTCTTCTTTTGTTCATGAGAACCAACTGGTTTGGTGTGTGCATGTGTATACACACAGTTGTAGTTTGCTCACTCCCACTGCTGTAGAGTATGTATTTTTATGACTCGCTACATTTATGTACCCATTCTACTGCTGATAAACTGTAAGCAATCTAAGTGTCTGTGCATATTATAAATATGGGCTATAAGCATTCTTGAACATTCCTATTTGCATATAGATGTGTGGAAGTGCTGGGCCATTAGATGATGCCAAACAGAATTTGAATTCTACTAGTTTACCTCTCTACCAGCAATCTAGGAGAGTTCTAAACACGTCCTAAGACATTTGTAGTGACATCACCAATAGTGATAATTTTAGCCTTTCTGATGGGCATAGAGCAGTGTTTCATTACAGCTTTAATTTGCAATAAGAGGGTTGAATAATTTTCACGTTTGCCATTTGGATATTTCTTTTGCGAAGTGCTTGTCCAAAAGTTTTGCTCCTTTATTCCTGTCTTTAGGTCATAAAGATATCTGTCTATATTAACTTCCAGAAACTATATTGCCTTGATTTTGATATTTAGGACTTTGGTCTTAAATTGATTTTTGTTTGTACTACCACACATACTTGATAGGGATCAAGTTTCAGTTGTTTTCGTTATGGAGATCTACTAGTACCCACCACTCTATATTACCAGGCAGTATTTTGTCACCATTTTGCAATGCAATTTTGATGTAAATCAAGTACTCTATATGCACAAGTCTGTTTCCAGATTTGCAATTTTGTTCTATTGATTTGCTTGTGTATCTTTGTTCCAATAAGACACTGTCTTAGTTACGTAACTTTTCTAACAAACCTTGATAACTGATTTTCATCCCAACTACTTTGTTTTCAATTTACTTTGCTCTCCCTGGATTTTTGCATTTCTATGTAAATTTTCTAATTATTATCAATTACTAAAATAGTGCTGGGGTTTTGGTTGGGACTGAATTAAATACACAGATCAGTATTGACTTTAAAATGTCTTGGGGTGCCTGGGTGGCTCAGTCGGATAAGCGTCCCACTTCAGCTCAGATCATGATCTCACAGTTTATGAGTTCGAGCCCAGCATCGGGCTCTGTACTGAAGCCCAAGCCTGAAGGCTGCTTTGGATTCTTCTGTCTCCCTCTCTCTCTACCCCTCTCCCACTCATGCTGTCTCTCACTTTTCTCAAAAATAAATACACATTAAAAAAAAATTTTTTTAAATGTTGGTGTTCCAGTCCATGAACAGGAAACATGCTATTTATTTAGGACTTTTAAAACATTTCTAAATAAAGCATAATTTCCCTTCTAGAAGTCTTCACATGTTTAACTTGTTTTCCCTGTGTATTTTTATGCCATTGTAAATATTTTTAAAATTTTTCTTGCCTATATATAGACATACAGTTTATTTTTAGATGTTCAACCTATGTATTCATTTTCTATTACTATTGTAACAAATCATACAGACTGAGTGGCTCCAAAGACCACCCATTCATTATCTCACAGTTTAGTCACAAGTCTGGGCACAGCATGGCTTAGTTGGATCTCTTTCTAGAAACTAGGAAAATAAATTTATCTCCCAAACCATTCAAGTGTTTGACAGAATTCAATTTCATAGTGCTACAGATTGACATCCCCCACTTCCTTATTGGCTTTCATCCAGGGATTATTCTCCACTTCTACAGTACACCCACACTCCTTGCTCATGGGCCCATTCCTCAATCTTGAAAGCCAACAACGGCAGGTCAAGTCCTGCTCATGCTTCAAATCTTTATGATCTCCCTTTCTTTCTGTCTCATCTCTATCTTCTTCTCTGTGGCATCACTCTGACTTACTTTCCTGCCTTCCTATTCTTCCTTTAAAGTCTCATGCGATTACACAGGGTCCAAGAAATAATCCAGGATAACCACTCTATTTTAAGGTTAACAGATTAATAACCTTAATGCTATCTACAATATTCCTTCAGAATAGAGCCCTGAATAGTCAGGGGACAAGAATCTTAGAAGTGCATCATTAAAATTTTGCCTACTGCACCCTCCAACTGGCTACCTTGCTAAACTTGCATTAATTAGAAGTATTAAATATATTGCAATTATATAGATTGTAAGAATAATTCATTCTAGAAATATGGGCCTTTGTAGCAACATGGATGGAACTGGAGAGTGTTATGCTAAGTGAAATAAGCCATACAGAGAAAGACAAATACCATATGTGTTCACTCTTATGTGGATCCTGAGAAACTTAACAGAAACCCATGGGGGAGGGGAAGGAAAAAAAAAAAAAAAGGTTAGAGTGGGAGAGAGCCAAAGCATAAGAGACTCTTAAAAACTGAGAACTGAGGGTTGATGGGGGGTGGGAGGGAGGGGAGGGTGGGTGATGGGTATTGAGGAGGGCACCTTTTGGGATGAGCACTGGGTGTTGTATGGAAACCAATTTGACAATAAATTTCATATATTGAAAAAAAAAATAAATAAATAAAATAAAAAAATAAAATAAAAAAAACCTGAGAACTGAGGGCTGATGGGGGTGGGAGGGAGGGGAGGGTGGGTGATGGGTATTGAGGAGGGCACCTGTTGGGATGAGCACTGGGTGTTGTATGGAAACCAATTTGACAATAAATTTTATGTATTTTTAAAAAAAGAATAATTCATTCTAATTATCTGAATATTTCTTATATTTGTTACAATTATATCCTCTGAAAATCTGAAAATTTTATTCTTTTCCAGTTATATTGATTTTATTTTCTTCATTATATTGTGTCAGTAGTTAGAATCACAAGCAAAACATCTAACTTTCAGATGTTTTCAACATCTCATCATGAGATATGTGTGCTGTATGATTACAGATTTTTTAAAAAGTCAAAATAAGGAAGATCCTTTCTACTCCTAATTTTCTATGAATCTTACTACTAAAGGACATTTAATTTTATCAAACATAATTTCTGAATATTTGAGGCCTTGAATTTCCCCCTTTATTCTGTTAATGTCAATTATGTGAATTAACTTGGCCCTTGGATTTCAAATTAATTTTGTATTCTAAAAGCAAACTCAACATGGATATATTGGTTTAAACTTTATATAGAGTGTGGATTCATGTTAAAATTTAAGAATTTTTAAAATGTTTGAGTCAAATTGTCCAGTAATTTTTTTTAATTAAAAAAATTTTTTGTTAACATTTATTCATCTTTGAGAGACAGAGAGAGACAGAGCATGAGTGGGGGAGGGGCAGAGAGAGAGGGAAACACAGAATCTGAAGCAGGCTCCAGGCTCTGAGCTGTCAGCACAGACACCATTGTGGGACTCCAACTCACTGACTGCGAGATCATGACCTGAGCTGAAGTCGGATGCCCAACCGAGACACCTAGGTGCCCGTGTTCATTAAATTTGTTTTTAATGTTTACTTATTTTTGAGAGAGAGACAGAGTGCAAGAGGGGGAGGGGCAGAGAGAAAGAGAAAGAGAGAGAGAGAGAGAGAGAGAGAGACAGACAGACAGACTCTGAAGCAGGCTCCAGGCTCTGAGCTGTCAGCACAACATGGGGCTCGAACCCACAAACCGTGAGATTATGACCTGAGCTGAAGTCTGACGCTCAACTGACTGTGCCACCCAGGTGTGCCCCTGTAATTTGTTTTTTAGAAGAAAAATACCCTTGTCAGATTTTGGAATCTAGGTTGTTAGAAAAAAACAAGTTGGTGATCATTCTCTTTTTTCAATTCTAGAATAGTTTGTGTAGGAATGGTTATTTCTTCTGTATGTATTCAGGATAATTTATTGGTGAAGCCATCTAAATAGTTACACAAAGCTTCACGTATTTTTTTCATTTTTTTCTAGGAAATTTCATCTAAATTTTCAAACACGTTATTGTTCACAATACCCCATTATCTTTCCAATATATAAAAGATCTGTAATCAGATTTCTTTTTTTCATCTGGGTGTTACTGGTAATTTGTTCTGTGTCATCTTCCTTTCTTTGATCAGATTTTTCATTTTATTGTTTTTAAAGATCAACATTTGACTGATTTTGTCTATTATATCAATAATTATTAATATTGTTATGTACTAAGTTTTAATTTGCACCATAACCCATTAAAGTGAGCCAGGATGTCAATTGTGAACCTAAACAAGTTGAGTATCTGCTAACATACAAGAGTTAATTTGAACCAGAGCCTCACAATACTCAAAATGTTGAACATACTGTAAAGTACTTGTCATACCCAGATTCAGGAAAATCTCAACAACAGAAAACAACAGTCTGACAATAACACTCATATGACACTAATATGACACGAATATATAAGCAGCTTTCATCAAAAACACTCTAACCGTAATGATAAAGACTCATGGAAAAAAAAACAATAGTAAGTCTCTGGAAAATAATGGAACATAAAAAGTACTAAATGAAAATTCTAGAACTAAAAAAATACAAATACAAAAAAATTTCATTGGGTAGGCTAAATTGTAGCATAGATCCAAGATCAGTAGAGATTACCCAATCTGAGCAATACAGAAAATTTTAATAAATTAAGTCTCAATTTTTTTTTGCTGCAATTAAAAAAAATCTAACACTTATGTCATTGGAGCCCCAGAAAGAAAGAGAAAAAATGTAGTACTGAAAAAATATTTGAACTAATGACTAAAACTTTCCAAATTTGGTGAAATACAATAACTATACAAATTTAAGAAGCTGAGTGAATACTAGATGAGATAAACTTAAAGACATCCAAGTTTAGACAAAGTAGAATCAAACTCCTAAAAAACAGAGGCAAGAAAAGAGAAATCTTGAAATCAGCCAGAGAGAAATGATATTCTCTATATGGCAAGGTTTCTCAAACTCAGTACTATTGACGTATTGGGCCAGATCATTATTTTCATGGGGGACTGTTATGTGTGTTTTCGGATGTTTATAGCATAGTTGTCCTCTATCCATTAGATCACTATATGCCAGTAGAACATACCCCTCAGTGTGACAATGAAAAATGGTTGCAAACATTGTAACCTTGAGGGCACAATTGTCACCAGCTGAGAACGACCACATTTGATTTTAAATTTTTTTTTTTCAACGTTTATTTATTTTTGGGACAGAGAGAGACAGAGCATGAACGGGGAGGGGCAGAGAGAGAGAGACACAGAATCAGAAACAGGCTCCAGGCTCCGAGCCATCAGCCCAGAGCCTGACGCGGGGCTCGAACTCACGGACCGCGAGATCGTGACCTGGCCGAAGTCGGACGCTTAACCGACTGCGCCACCCAGGCGCCCCGACCACATTTGATTTTAAATTCACCATCTTACTATTTGATTTCTATGTATCCTGCCTGGATGATGTTCTTCCCTAGTACGTTATTGTTGGAAGCAGAAGTTGTCCCTCTCCTTGGCTCTGCTCTTATTTTCATACCAGATTTATGCTTTTGAAAAATACATCATTGATTCTAGATTCTAATATTCACCTTTAATATTTTTTTCTTCAATAACAAATTGTCATTCCCCAAGTACATTTGGATGTCACACATATCTCATCGTTTATTATGCCCAAAATAAAACTCTTAAATGACATTCGACTACCACATGGTCTAAACATAGTCTCTAAACATGATTCTTCTTCAGTTCTATCTTTCTTAATAAATTAGACTATCTTCCAGCCAGTAGCTCAAATCCAGGACCTGAGAGTAAAAAGGATTCCTCCTTTTCACTCAGGAAATAAATGCACCTTGCAAAGCCTGTATCTCTAATCCATCTCTTCTCACTACTGACTCTTCCAAAGCCTACTTCTAGATTCTGTCTTTTAGTGCTGGACTCCTGTTTTCTGTTTGTTCTTTTCTGATAACCATCAATTACACCATACAACAGTCAACTGTGCCCTTCAAAATGTAAATCAGATCTCAACATTTCCAGATGCATACTGCGCTGTGCTGATACAATAAAAACACAGTATATTTGCCTTACACAGCCTTCCGTCAGTTCAGTCCTAATTTGGGATTTCTTCCTCAACATTTCCCATGCCTAAAGTGCTATTTTGGTAGAATTTCTGCATAGCTGACTCCTAATCATTTAGTTATCAGATCTCTTTTCAACACTATAGAGAGTTCTCAACTACCATAATAAAGTCATTCCCATCCCCCATTTTTCTATTTTTCTATTTTTTTTTTCTTTATGTCATTTACCATTATCTGATGTTAGATGTATTTTTCACAATGAAATACCCAATAAATATGGAAGCACTATTGGGTCAGAGGCTTTTGTGCACCTTCTTTTGATGTCTGAGCACTAACTGGTAGGTTCAGTGTTTATATTTCTAGCTCTCTCTTTCTCTGCCCCATGTAGTGTTGCACCCCCTCAACCTCAAACACATATACCACCACAACTACCAAGCTTCAAGCTAGGCATGGCCATCTGACTAAAATTGAATTGCCACTTTGAGGAAAAAAAGCCATCAGAGACTGCATGAACTCTGCCATGTTTCTTTTTCCCACCACAGAAAACAAAGTCCTTCCAGACTGCACAGTCTGCCAGTGCTATTTCCTGAAAAAAGTCCACTTGAACAGAACACTTGTGACCTAGAATGGGCATGTATCTTGGGGGAAGTACATTGTGTTTTAAGGCAGTAGGGTTTTATGGCTAAGTTGCTCTGTAGCACAATCTAGCCTGCCCTGACTTAAGTGATATAACACTTAACAAATATTTATAGAATGAATAAGTTCAACTTCAGTATCATACCTACAAGACTATAATATAGTTCAGTAAAGAATCAATTGTAATGCACCAGATAATTGGCATTTATTATGGAATATGGAAGCAGTGATCTCTAAAATATTTGATATGCTGAACATCCTTTGTCATAGCTTATCTCTTTACAACTACTGTGCTTAACATTCCTACACAGAAAATAATCAAGGTTGATGACTAGCAAAGCTCTGTGCATTTATCTTAGGAAGTAATTTAAGGTGGGGTTTTTTTTACCCTTATTTCAGGTTTTTGATGTTCAAAATAAATATGAATTCCCATTCCCTTCTCCTCCCCCTCTCCTTTTCCTTTCTTGTCTTCTAGGTAATGGAGAGCTAGCATAAGTTCAAGTAAGACCTGTTGTGCAATTAAAAAAATATTTTAGCATGTTAATCTGTTATCTGACCTTACATAAGCAATTTACATTTACAATATCCATCAATGGAGATTTTAATTCCTCTTTCAAATATTTTAAACTATTCTTAAAATATCTAAATATGCTCCAAATCTCATACACTGCATTTCTTTCCAACTAGTCCTCTCTTTCTTAAACAGTATAATATAGTAATCCAAAACTACATCTTTCCAAATCTAAAAGCATGTTCTTATTCACTATACAATGCAGTCTTTTTTATTTTGCTATTGTGAATTTCCTTGTTCTATTCTCTCCTCTGGAATGGCCTTCCCCTGTGTCTCCACATTCCAATGGCCATCCATTTTACAAGAAACACTTCATGTTTCCTACTTTATGGTGGATCCCATGGTAATTCTAGTTCCTACTGATCTTTTCCCGGGAGATGCAGCAGCACTCAAAATTCACAGACTACTCTCTGCTCTTTGGCAGATTTATGTTCTGTCTGGTAATGGTCTGTAATTGCTTCATATATGCTAACCTTGCCTACAAAACTAGTTTTTGAAGATTAATGAGACCGGAGCTTGACTTTTCCTTTCTGTGTAATTCCCACGGCAGCAAGAAAATACTAGGCACACAGTAGGTATTCAAAGAAAATGTGTTCATTTGAATTAAGCTGATTTGAATTTAACAAGATTTAAATGAAATTGTCTATCTTATGAAAAGTGGCAACTTACACCTACTGAAAACATTAAAGGAACTCATGCTTTCTTGCCTAAGTTTTATGTCCAATTTGTTCCAGTCCCAAACCCCTCGACAAAAACAAAATCTTTTAATCTGTTTGCAAAATATTCCTTCCTTCCTCCCATCTTGCCACTGCAACTCTGTGATATACTGCCCTTGCCTATTACCCCTTTATAGCTGTTTTGTTAAAGTTCATACCGCAAAGACCTGTAAAAGAAATTTATGGCTCTAGGGATTTCAGCAAATTCTAAATAACCATAACAGGAACATGAAGCATTAATTAAAGACACTAGAGTCTAAGTTATAACAGGAATCCTGACATTTAAGGCCCCGATACCATGTAAATTTAAAACAGTATGACAAACAGAGAGTAATTTGATGGTCAGGTGGTTATAATGGATACCTTAATACCTTTATCAAGAAGAAGTGCCTGTCCTTGCTCTAACCCCTATCAGGGACTTCAGGGGCTTCTTTCATAAAACACGGTGATGCCTAAATATTTTTGCAATAATTCATACAGAAGCCAGTCTTTTCTTTAAGTACACCGGAGATTAAACAGTAATCCCCAACATTCACACACCAATTTTCAAAGAAAACAATTTAATATTTAACATATATTTGCAGCAAATTGCCCATTTTTTAGCTTACTTCAGGGCTGTATTTAACATCAGGATACCAAAGAACATTCCATGATATGCAGGAACAATTTTTCTCCAAGGAATACGAGGATTCTTGTCTAAAGGCAGGAGCCAATATTCCTGACTTACTCTTCAAGCAATGGAATCGGCTTTGCCTAACTTGAAGTAAAAATGAAACAGTAGAGACTCAACTTGTTTTAGGTGTTTAAGACCTAATACCCTTATTAAAATGTTGAAAGTACGTATTATATATATTTGTTGAAGTATGTTCACACAAGGAACACAAATTGATCTTCAAAGCTCAAATGTGCAGCAAGTATCTATGTTCCATCCTCCCCTGCACCTACATTAATTCTTCCCTAGAAGGGAAGAATTTCCTCTCTGTGAAATTCTATGGCATGTGTATGTGTGTGTGTATGTGTGTGTGTGTATATATATATGTGTGTGTGTATATATATATATGTGTGTGTGTGTATGTGTATATATATATATATAAATAAATATATAAATATATAAATATATATATATATATATATATATATATATATATATATCCACTTGTGATGTATCATGTTTTGGCTTATATTGCTGGGTTTTGTATATATGGTCTTATTCAAGTAAATTACAAGTACTATAATTTATACTTGTATCCTCTACAATACTTGGCACTGACTAAATATATTAGACTCTTAATAAATATCTCTTGGTTGATCAATTTAGCACACCTGCTAACTGCAAAGTGACATCATTTGTCATTAACAGACACATAAATGAATTACCAAAAATCATGTAAATTTGAATATAATCAGATCAAGCCCAAAATTAGCATTGGAGAAGCGAACCACCCTCTCCTTCAGGCCCTCCTCACCCTTTATATCTACTTATTCCTCACTTACAATTCAGCTACTCGCTTGCCTTCTTTCTCTTTTCAGCTTTGTGCTGTTATTTAATATCTCACCAGTTGTGTAATTTCAGCTCCCAAATTGAATAAGACGTTCCCTCCAGTGGAACCCTCACCTTGACAAATAGCCAAATAGTAATTATTATTCCTTTCAGGGGTTGAGCTATGGAATCATGCCTGCAATATCCCAAGCTTGAGTGCCCAGAAATTTATGCTATACTTCCCTGTGTCGGAGTTTCCATCTGAGATCGTATTTCAAGCCCTCTCATTTTTTTTCCCAATGTGATTAAGATAATTCCTTTATGAAGTTGGAGGCTCAGAGAGACGTTCAGAAAGAAACTTGATGTTTCATATTTTTGCAAACTTGCTCTCCCCATTTCCTTTCCTATCATTTCAGCACACTGAGAGGGAGGATTAATTTTGCAATGGTCTCTAATTTTTTTCTAAATGTGTGACCTCCATATTAATAGGAGCCAGAGGACTCATTCATCATATCTGGTCACTGTGAAACTGACATTTACAGGGTGGAATGTTTCTCGCTCAGGATAAATGGGTATCATTTGTAAAACATGCCGCACCCAATCGTAGGCTCCCATGGCTCTCAAACTACATTTTTAAGCAACAATATAAACCATTCCCCAAACTGAAAGGTCTTTTCAAATATTTACTGCCTACCTATGGAATTTTTATTCTGCTGGCTGCTGCCATCAATAATCCTGGGAGCTCCAAGCTAACTGTTGTGTGTGACCTCCAAGGAAAGTCTTAGTACTGCAGAATGGGGGAGGTGAGTTCTACATCCTGCATTCTTCCTTCTGTCACTTTCTAGGACCTATTACAGAGAAAATAAGGATTGTAGAAGACTTATTTTAGGTGTATGATGAAAGCCCTCAACCTTTGCATTTGCAAGTAAGCTCAATATTTTTAAGTGTTTTCCACATAAAGTGGAATATTCTTGCCCACTTTCTCCATGAAGACTTTGGATTACTCCAGCACATTGTAATCTTATAACTAGCATTTTGCTTTTACTTTTCTAAAACCCAGTTTTGAGTTCAGGCTCCTCTGTCACTTGGACAACTTGATGATCTTAGCCAAGGCTCTTAATTTCATCATGAGGAACAGACCACCCCTCTCCACCCTGCTAAGATAGCTGCCAATTGCAACTTTTGCTTTTTTTAGGATGTGCTCAGTCTCATGCTTCTATAATCACATGCTTTTTTGCCTCCTCTCAATGAGGGCACAAAACAGCTCTTCCAATGGTTTCCACAAAAATTTACAGTACCCACACTAAGAATGTTGTAAGCTTCAATAGGTATTGCAGATTCTCTTGTCCTCTTTCCCCTTTCTCTCCTCTTCTTTTGCTCCCATCTCTCCCCTTCCTTACTTTCTCAAAAGCAAAATATTTTTCTTGCCTCCTATACAATATCTCAATCCCTTTCCTCAAGTTCTAGACCCAAGTTCAACTTCAAAGTATTGCAAGAACTCACTTACTCTAAATTAGGATTTCATTCCAACAACAACAAAATCTGTGTTCCTCCTTAGAAGAATTTATGAGGTAGTAAGACTAAAACTGCATTCATCTTATGCCATTCCTAGAGAATCCTTCTTCCTTCAATTAAAGTATAATTGCTCTGTCTTGAACAAACATATGGTAAGCCTGGGTGGATAGTTTATGGTGACCCATGTCTGTCACTGGTTATAAGCTTACAGTGAGGTCAGAATTTAAACATGTCCATCCAGGTACTGCACTTAATAGGAAACAAGACAGATGGATCTCAGCCTTCACAGAACTTACACTATGAATGAAAGGGTCATAATTAAAGAGAAATTCTATAATAACCTATCTGACAGGCTGAATGTGAGGCTTAAAAAAGTAAGGCATGTAACATATTTGGACAGTCTGACAATCACAAACACATTCAATAACTGTTAGCTACATCATTCCTCTGTAGCTATGCATCTTGAATCCTCATAACAATGCAAATGGATGTTGTTACCACCATTTCACAGAATAAGATACTTAAGCATTGGGGTGATTAATCAATTGTCTAAGGACATACAGGCAAAATGTAGAGGAGCTGGAATTACAATAGAGGTGTTTCTGACTTTACAGCCTCCTGCATTTTGGTTTGTGTGATAAGTTCATAATTCACATAATGAATATACACATGTGGAAAATTTCATGAAATGTTAATATAGAAGTTGAGGTTTTAAAAAAAGTTATGCCTGGGGGCGCCTGGGTGGCGCAGTCGGTTAAGCTTCCGACTTCAGCCAGGTCACGATCTCGCGGTCCGTGAGTTCGAGCCCCGCGTCAGGCTCTGGGCTGATGGCTCAGAGCCTGGAGCCTGTTTCCAATTCTGTGTCTCCCTCTCTCTCTGCCCCCCCCCCCCCCGCTCATGCTCTGTCTCTCTCTGTCCCAAAAATAAATAATAAAAACGTTGAAAAAAAAAAAAGTTATGCCTGTTTAACCATCATCCTGGACAAAAGGATTATTTTCTGTACCAAGAACCCTCCCTTGTGTCCCTCTCCATTTATAAACACTTTCCATCCTTGGAAAGTAGCCATTATAAAACATCAAATCACTTGCTTTTATTTATACTTTTAACAAATAATTATATATTTCTAAATAATATAGACAACTTTTGTTTGTTTGAGGGATAATATATAACTAGAATCATAGCCAAACCTCTTTACTCTTCCCTTTGGCATAAATCAGTGTCAAGTGTCTACAATGGATATATAACTCCAGGATTTCTATTTTTTTCTATCAGTTTATTTAATTACCTTTGAGCTATAATCATACTGTCTCAATTACTGTAGGTTTATAATAAGATTCATTTTCTAGTAGTATAAACACTCAGTTCCTTCTTTGAGATTCTCTGGCAGAAGATATGAATAGACATTTTTCCAAGGAAGACATACAGATGGCCAACAGACACATGAAAAGATGTTCAACGTCACTTATCAGGGAAATACAAATCAAAACTACAATGAGATATCACCTTACATTCATTGGAATGGCTAAAAATCAACAACACAAGAAACAGATGTTGGTGAGGATACAGAGAAAGGGGAACCCTCTTGCACTATTGGTGGGAATGCAAACAGGTGTAGCCACTCCTGAAAATAGTATGGAAGTTCCTCAAAAATTAAAAATAGAACTACCCTACAGTTGAGCAATCACACAACTAGGTGTTTACCCAAAGAATACAAAAATGCTAATTCAAAGGGATACATGCACCCCAATGTTTATAGCAGCATTATTTACAATACTAGATTACACAAAGAGTCCAAGTGTCCACAGATTGATGAATGGATAAAGAAGATATGGTATACATATCCACTGGAATATTACTCAGCCATAAAGAAGAATGAAACCTTGCCATTTGCAACGACATGGATGGAACTAGACAGTATAATGGAAAGCAAAGTAAGTCATTCAGAGAAAAACAAATACCATATGAATTCACACATATGTGGAATTTAGGGAGTAAAACAAATGAGCAGAGAGATACAGAGAGAAAGGGAAATCAAGAAACAGACTCTTAACTGTACAGAACCGATGGTTACCAGAAGGGAAAGGGGTGGGAGGATGGGTTAAATAGGTGATGGGGATTAGGGGTACACTTGTCATAATGTGCACAGGGTGATGTGTGGAAGTGTTGAATTGCTATATGGTATACCTGAAACTAATATTAACTAATTGGAATTTAAATAAAAACATAAAAAAAAGAAGAATGCATTGTCTATTCTTCACACTTTGTATTGTCATATATATTTGAAGTTCATTCTATTAAACATCACCCCATAATACTAGTAAAAGTTCTGGGTTTTGGGGCACCTGGGTGGCTCCATCAGCTAAGCATCCAAGTTCAGCTCGGGTCATGATCCTTTCGTATGTCTGAGCCCCATGTCCGGCTCTGCGCTGAAAGCTCAGAGCCTGAAGCCTGCTTTGGCTTCTGTGTGTGTGTCTCTCTCTCTGCCCCTCCCTTGCTTGTGCTTGCTCTTTCTCTCTCTCAAAAATAAAAAAAAAAAAAATATTAAAAAAAACTCTGGGTTTTGTTTGCTGTTTCACAGTGTCTATAAATGAAGGATAACTGACATCTGTAAAATATTGAATTTCCTAAGCCATACAAATGGAATACTTCAGTACTCTTATATCATCTTGATTATCTCTCAATATTTTTTTTGGCTTTCTCCAGAAGTCTAGCACAGGATTTATTAGAGTCTAGAAATTGAATGTTTATGCTATTTTATATAGCATTATTTTAAGTTTTATCTGTGTGTGTGCCAGTATCTGATACAGTATTTTTTTTAATAATAAACTTGAACTCTTAAGTATAATAGTTTTCTGTAGATTCCTTAGGACTTTGATATATAGAAATGTATAATATGCAACTAATGAGTTTTTCCTTTTCACTTCCCTATAATTTATTTTTTATGTAACTATACACTTGTACATATCTATGTGTCTTGTTTATAATTTTCATTTTCTGTGCATTATGTTTTGTTATCTTAATTTTTTCTGGCTAGGGTGAGACTACCCCTCTCAGGGCTATTCAATTCTTAGGTCAAAATTCTCAACCTAGAAAATGCCTTTGATATGCAAACCTACCAGTCCAGAGCAATACCTTCTCCATCTGGCCCATAATGCCCTGGAGGCAATATGGTCCTGCCTTAAACAATCCAAGACTCAAGCTATCAGGGACCAACCACCACTGAAACTTAGAGTCTGCCACAGTATTCAAACTAGTCAACCTGCAAGTGTTTACCCTACCCTGTATGGCCTTTCCCATAGAAACTCTAGTAAAAGTCATGGTCTGGGAGCTCTCCTTGCTCCTGCCCCTCTGCCCTCTAATGCTGGTGCTTTCCTATGTGGCCCTGCCTAGAATAACTTGACTCCTGTTTCTAGAACCTGTGAGTACAATAAACTTTGTTTTCTTGAGTCCCTACTGTGTTCCCTCTTGTGACCACACCTGATTGACCATCACATAAAACACAAAACAGTATGCATATATATTTTGGTTTAGGAACTCAGACTTTCCATAGAGCATTGAGCAGAAACAATGATAGCAACCACTACCCTTATCTAATTCTCACTTTCACAGGTAATTTTTTTTTTTGTCTCCATTAAACTATGATTTTTTTCTATTGGTGTTGGTTAGTTGTTATAGAGATCTTTTATCAGATAAGACCAGTTCACTCAGATTAGCTCTCTTCTAACATTAATTTGCTATAATGAGTTGTTCAATTTGTTAAAATGATGTTGAATTTATCAATTTTCCTAAATCTTTGCATGATCATCTGGTATTTCTCTTCAATTCTGTAAATGGCAAGTTTTATTAATTTAAAAAAAAATTAATGTTTATTAATTTTGATAAAAAGAGAGTGTGAGCAGGGGAGGGGAAGAGAGATGGGAGACACAGAACTTGAAACAGGCTCCAGGCCCCACACCATCTGCACGGAGCCCAATGCAGGGATCAAACTCAGAAACTGCGAGATCATGACCTGAGCCAAAGTCAGACACTTAACTGACTGAGCCACCTAGGTGCCCCAAATTTTGTTGATTTTAAAATGTAAGCTGACCTAGGATGTCTGGGTGACTCAGTCCTTTAAGCGCCCAACCCCTGATTTCAGCTCAGGTCATGATCTCTCCAGAGATCAGTGCACTGACAGCACTGAGCCTGCTTGGGATTCTCTCTGGGCTCCTCCCGGCTTGCATACAAACTAGTGCAGGCTCTGTCTATATGTAAATAAAAATGTAAGCTGACCTGGCATTCTTCAGATTAACCCAAGTTAGTACTATATATAAAAATTAAAAAAAAAAATAAAATGAGCAACGGATCACTGTTACACCTTAACCTTTGATTTTTTCATTTGTATTCATAACAAATATTGGTCTAATTTTCCTTCATCAATTACCATAAGCATTTGGTGTCAAGTTAGAATAGTTTTATAAAATATGTTGTGGAATGTACTCCCCCTCCATTCTCTGGAAGAATTTGCATAATAGAATTATTTTTGCCTTAAATGTTTAGTAGAGCTTAAAAAAAGATATAGCCATCTGAAACTAGAGGCTTTTTTCTTTCTTTATGGAATTTTTAATTATAAATCTAATGTCTTTAATAATTATTAGATTATTTATGCATTCTATTTCTACCTGAATAAGCTTTGGTAAGTAATTTGCCTATGTAACATTTTCAAATTAATATCAATTTGTTAATAATTTCTCCTTATGTTTGTTCAATATCCAAAGGATCTATAGTGATATTTCCTTTATCATTCCTGAAAAAAGTTAATTAATCTTTTGTCCCTATTAATCAGTTTTGCCTGAAGTCTATGGATTGTATTAGTCTACTTAAAGAACATCTTTGAGCTTTTTAAGGCTAATGTAATAGTATTTTCTATTTGCTCTATTTTATTATTTCCTTTATTTTCTTTGCATTTTGTTCTTACATAAATTTGAGATGCACGTTTACTTCATTAATTCAGTTTCTCTTCTTTTCTAATATATACACTGAAAACCATAAATTATCCTTTAAGTTCTTTATGAAGATCTACCAAATGACCCAGTGATATCTGGCTTGGCAAGAAAAAGACAAATTGGAAGTTCTCAGCCTTATACAGTTTTGTTATTCAAAAGATACTTAAACAAATGTAAAGCTAAGCCATAAACTCAGAAGATATTTGCAAATATATGCACATCTGATTAGGGACTTGTATTCTGAGTATATGAATTACTCTTACAATTCAAGACATACTCTTACAATTCATAAGATGGATTTAAAAATGAGCAATATTTAAATAGGCACTACTATTAAGATACACAAAAAGCAAATATGCACTGAATATACTTATCATTAGCCAATAGGGGAGTATATATTAAAACCACAATGAGACACCATCTTACATCTATCAGAATGTCCAAATAAAAAAATACAAAATGCCAAGGATTTTTAAGGCTATAGAACAAATGGAACTCTAATCTGTTAAATGGTGGGAACTCAAAATTATAAGTCACTTTAGGAAACTTCTTGGCAAATTCTCATAAGATTAAGCATATTTTATAGGATCCCACAGTCTCACTCCCAGGTATTTTCCAAA
Source organism: Leopardus geoffroyi (assembly GCF_018350155.1). Taxonomy (NCBI): domain Eukaryota; kingdom Metazoa; phylum Chordata; class Mammalia; order Carnivora; family Felidae; genus Leopardus; species Leopardus geoffroyi. Next base: position 61,345,240 of record NC_059339.1, read on the forward strand.
AAGAAACAAAAATACATATCTAAATAAAAATGTATTAAGTATGTCACACTAGTTTTATTCATAATAGTCAAAAACTAGAAACCCAATGTTCATCAACTGTTGAATAGGTTATCAAAAGGTGGCATAGTTGTTAAATGAAATACTATTTAGCAATTAAAGGAATGAACTGTTGACACATGGCTGAATCTCTTGAGCACTATACTAATTGAAAGAAACCAAACACAAAAGATGGAACACTTCCTTACATTTATATGAAATTCACAAAAGATGAAACTGATGACCAAGAAGCAGCCAGTGGTTATCAGAGGCTAAATGGTAGGCAATGAAAGGCTTGTCTACCAAGGAGTACCAGGGGACTGAAAGAGTTGTAGAAAAATGAGCTAATTGTAGTGGTCATTATATAACAGTGTAGAATAAAGCCAATTATAAAAATAATTTAAATCAGGTAAATGTAAATTTAAAAAGTGAACATACAGGAAATGATGTTAGTGAACTGTTTATAGAACAAAGACTATTAGTGTTTTGTATGTATTTAATAAAAAGTAAACTGGAAAGTTAGAGCTGATGTTAAGGCAAATTCCTCTTATATAATTTTTCCCTGAGTTACTTTGATAATATAGGCAAATAGTTTATTATTCAATAGATCTACTTCATGCCTTTAATATCTGCCCTTCTTGGCTCATATAGTATTAAGGCAAAATTGAGGTTTGTGTTTCCCATGATCAAATCCTATTAAAAATTCTCTAAGTATGAGTTTAAGTGAGCAGAATTCAGGAACATGATTTCAACTAACTGGGCACAATGGTCAACTCAATACGTATCAACTGTGGTAGCTGAACCACATCCAATTGGTTTAGTTGGAATTACATCTCCCAGAAACCCATTTCCTGCATGGAGCCAGATGAGAGCTGGTTAAAAGACGAACTTGCATGAAATTCAAAACGTGGAAGGGTAGGTGCAGTCATTTCTCTCTCAAGGTCATTATGGCTGGATTTAGTGAGAGCCAGTTGCAGAGACCATAGCAGATTATGTTTTGTTTTGTTTTACTGTTTTTAATGCTTATTTATTTTTGAGAGAGGGAGAGAGAGACAGAGCATGAGAAGCGGAGGGGCAGAGAGAGAGAGAGAATCCAAAGCAGTCCAAAGCAGTTTCCAGGCTCTGAGCTGTCAGCACAGAACTTGACATGGGGCTAGAACTCAGGAACCCTGAGATCATGACCTGAACCGAAGTTGGACACTTAACCAACTGAGCCACCAGGTGCCCCAGATTCTAGTTCTTTTTACCTTTACTTTGTATCTAGCTCTTCTTTCTCACTGTTAATCCTGTTGACCAACAGCAGCCCCAGTCCCATCTCCAGATGTTTGGGAGTAAATCCACAGGGGTATTAGCGCAGCATCCCAAAAACCTGCCCATTAGCCTCACGTCTATAATCCCTTCAGTAGCTTTGTTTCTCAGGATAGTTGGTTGGTGACTCCTTTGATGTTGCTCTATCTTGCCTCCTGGACCTTCACTTGTCCAGCTTTTCCCACATCTCATTCTTACAATAAATCACTAGCTCTGTTAACTCAGAGGAAAATATTGTGACTTTAAGTACCTAAGAATAAAACTATTATGGAAACACACACACACACACACACACACACACACACACAGTTGTCTAGGGTTCCCAGGTTTTCATCTCTTGAGGCATCATCTGAAGAGATAGGTTATCAAATTGCAGGAACAACTCCATAAAATGCAGAGGTTTGAACTCAGGCAGACAGCACTTCAACTCTCCTAACTACTCTCTTTAAACTCTTCCAGGTTTAATCAGCTTTCAGGTTGAAGGGGAGTGATTGGTCTAGAGAGGACATCTGCTACAAACTATTATATCTGTTCCACATGGGCTCTCACATCCCATTAAATTGGCCCAGAATGGTCACTGTGGTAGCAGGCCTCCAAAAGAAAAAAAGAATACAAGTGTTCTTGAGGTGCTGGATCAAAATCATACACTTCTTCTGGTGCATTCCATTGGTGAAAGCAATCCAGAAAGCCTGCCTAGATTCAAGAATAGAAGAACAAGGGGCACCTGGGTGGCTCAGTTGGGTAAGTGTCCGACTTCAACTCAGGTCATGATCTCATGGTTCAGGAGTTCGAACCCCTTGTCAGGCTCTTTGCTGACAGCATGGATCCTGGAGCCTGCTTCAGATTCTGTATCTCCCTTTCTCCCTCTGCCCCTCTCCCCCGCTCACATTATCTCTCTTTCTCTGTCTCAAAAGTAAATAAACATTAAAAAATAAAAGTAGAACAAACTCTTTAATGGAAGCTTAAAAGGATATGGCCTCCCCCCCCAAAAAAAAATTACCACTGTAATTTTCATAGTGAATTCTCTTTTGGGTGGGAGAGGGAAAACATAGTGAAGAAATAGCTCTTTAGCAAATGAATGGTTCCCTGACATCAATCTTTCCTCACTCTGGGATAAAGAAGTCCACCTTCTCGTTTTTCACAGTATTATATACCATCCCACCTTCAGCCACCCATCACCATATATATATCTCTCTGAGATATTAGATAGGTATTGAGAATTTACTGGGAGAAATAAAACCAGGGGTCTTCTTCATACTTCCTTGCCTATTATTCACAACCTGAACTTTAGATCTACTCAAAGATAAAAAGACAAGTCTGAGTCCATTTGATGCTCTTAATACCTTCCTCCCTATGTCTACAGCTGCAACTCAAAACCAAAGGTTTCCAATATTGCTGATTATCAGATGCGTCTGTGGAATGGGATAATATACAAGTTCTTGAGCCATAATCCCATATGCACTGAATTAAAAGATTTGTGAATATGGTGAAGACCTTATATTTTTATTACCACAGACAAATGAAGAAACTATGTTGCAGAGAGTTGAAGTAACCTCTCAAAAAAAAAAAAACAAAAAAAACAAAAAAACAAACAAAAACAAAACCCAACAACCATCACTGGCAGAGTTGGCAATAAAATCCAAAGATTTGGATTCCTTGTTCAATGCCCATTTCTAATATGCTCCACTCACTCAATATCTACAAGGCATCAAATTCAATTTATTCATATTAGGACTTTTTAATGCAATTTCAAATAATTCTGACACCCTCTCTTTGATTATACATCATTAATTTGACATGCTCCAGGAGAATTCCAGAATAGGTTATCTAGAAGTAATCTGCTTTCCATGTACATTGATTTTGCAATTTTCAATCTTGACTATGATTCTATATCTAAATCTATTTTCAAGAAATTTACTATCATCTGCAAAGTTTAATAGACCTATAATATGACATGCTATATTTCTCACTTATATGACATCGCTTACATAGAAAAGACAAAATATTATAATTTAAGTTACTTTGGACTATTGTCAATATTGTCAGTGTCTGACAGAGCATTTCTCTCTCTTTCACTCTCTTTCCCTGTCCTTTAAGTAAAATTGCCCTTTTTTTTTTTCATTTTTGCTCTACCCAAGACTGGCAGCTGATTTTGAAGTGTCAGACCATTATTTGTTTTGGGGGGTGTTACCATTTATTGCAAGGAGGATAAAATCAATGTGACATTTCCAGAACAATGATAGATGACAATTGTGAGTAGTCTTTAAATGCGGAAGACTAATTTTTAAAAATGTCACAAGTGTACCATTTCAGACTTTGTCAAAGATAAAGCAGTAAAACTTACAGACGTAAAAACTAATGTTTCACCATGTTACTTGCAGATAAAGATGCTACACTTATATTGTTATGGGTTTATCTAAATATTGCCTTACTACTAGCTAGAATAAACATAGTACGATATTCTGTAAGTCCACTGATTTGGGCCTTTCAGAAACAAAATTAGAGGCTTTGAGTGAATATGTGTGTCTGTGTGTGTATATCCACATGAAGTCTCGGATTCTGGATAGGAGGACTTTAAACTTGTATGCTTTATGTATCATATTTATCTATTCCTGTCTGTATGACCCTGAGAAAGCTACATCCTCTATGTTTCAGTATCCCCATCTTTCAAATAAAGATATCAGCAGATGTTAACCCAAAGCTTAAATGGAAAAGATAGACAAAAATCTTACAACAGTAGAGCCTGGCACACTACAAGGACTCAAATGTTAGAAATAGTACAATAGGAATAGATTTTGTTTTAAAAATAATACAATGTCAATGCCCAATTGTTCATAGAGCAGAGATTTTTACATTACCATTTTGTTATTGTTCATGCTTTCTAATTGATCTTTAAATTCATTTCATGCAGGGCCTGGTTTGCATTTTACCTTGTTTCAGTGAATCCAAAATAAAATTGTGTGCATTCTGTTAACTCTGGGACCGACTGATGGTCAAGAAGCAGCTGAGCAGGAAACCAGGAAGGAATTTCACCATTCTATCGATGACCCTTTTTGGAAATGGGATTTGCGTTTAGAGGAACTAAGTGTAAGTCACAATCTGGGATTTGCCCTTTCAAGATTTTCTAACTTTTGGAAGGGCCAAACGATTTAGCAGGAATTTAGAACAAACTTCTATCAGAGAGTCACTTTCTCCCTCTGCCCGATTGAACTCCAGGAAGGAAAAAGAACAGAAAAGTGGAAGATCAAGGGGAGAATGTCCTGTCGCTTTCCATACTGACAGTTAATGGATACCCTCTTGACATCCAGTTAACCACTTCATCAAGATTATTCAGTTTGCACCAATTTTGGGACTTCCCTGAAGATGAAGGTTTCTCTTCCCTTAATTATATGTGCTGTATAAAAGCCATCTTGCTTTCTAGGATTTTACTTTGTATTCAATTTCTTTTTTTATTACAGAATTTCATTTTATTATTTTTTCTAAGTTTATTTATTTATTTTGAGAAAGAGAAAACGCAAGCCGGAGAGGAGCAGAGAGGAGAGTGAGAATTCCCAAGTAGGCTCCGCACTGCAAATGCAGAGACAGTTGCGGGGCTCAAACTCAGGAAATGTAAGATCATGACCTGAGCCAAAATCAAGAGCAGGACACTTAAACCCACTGAGCCACCCAGGCGCCCCTGTGTTAAAGGGGTTCTTAAGTAGTAAACCATAAATTCTAAATAGCATCAGTATATCTCCTAACATTCATTAGGTGGTTGACTCATTAAATATTATGTTTGTAAAAGACCTGCATTCAAATTTCAACTCTGAAACTTATGAATTTTGTGATATTGAACAAATATCTCCATCTCCATATTCCTCACCTAGTCAGTGACAACAGTGCTTAACAGTGCTAGTGTCTTGAGGTATCCTGGGGATTATGTTGTTACACTCACACAAACACATAAAATGCTTGCGAGAACTCCCAAAGCCCAAAGATTCTCAAATTATGTTTTTATCCCCCATTCTTTTTCTGTCCTCTCCAACCCTTACTACTTTTTGCAAAGTACTCACATGGTTGTCAATTGCTTAGTTTATAAGTTAGCCTTATTGGTCACCAATGTTAATGGTATTCAAGAGAAAGAGATCATGAGTAGGCAGGGAAATGGTATCCTTGATCCCAATAGCCTTTTTTTGCCACTGCCATCACTCCACACCCATCCTTGCCCTGCCCCACCACAATTATGAAGCTTCAGAAGAAATAAGTCTTCAGAATAAGGCTCCAAATAAGCCTTCAGAATAAGGCTAAAGGGGAAAATACATGCATGCATACATATATGCGTATATATGTATATATATGTAATATTCCTAGTCAGTGTCTGCCTCAAACCCAAATGAAAGCACCTCAGCTGGACCTTACCTAATCCTTTGATCACAGCAAACCACCACCAAGAACAAAAAGATGAGAACACCAGCACGGACTTCTTTCCTTTTTCTGCCTGGTCCCATCTAAGAATCACTGCCCACGGTTTCTTACTAGTCTAGTTACCAGGCCTATTAGTCTGAAGAAAAGTGTGCTAACAGTGTGCAAGACAAACAAAACAATTTACTGGAAAACTTATAGCCACAACTTGGAAGCTTCCAGGTAGGAGAAAGCCTGGACATTGTTTTACCTAAGTCCCATAAAAAAGAGCCACGGGACCCCAACCCTTTAATATTTTAATTAAACTTTCACCTCCAAAATTATTATAACCTAAAACACACAATCCTTAATCCTGACTCTGTGAGCAGAGGAGAAATGGGGTTGGGTAGTTATAAAGGCAGAAAACAGAGATTTTGGAGCACCTTCTGGAGATCAAACAGCATTTCAATCACATTCCAGAAATGATACCCTCAAATGAGGACTCACCGTCACAGTCTCAGACGTCCTCTGTTCCAGGCTCCAGTAAGAGCTGAGCACAACGAACAAGGTCAGGCAGATAAACGTCCTCTATTTCCTTGCCAGTGAAAGTGTGGTCTTCAAACCAATAGCATTGGTATCATCTGGAAGTTTATTAGAAAAGCAGAACCACAGGCTGTTGGTCAGAAATTCCAGAATTTCTCAGGTGAAATGTGAAGCCAGTTCCTGTACACGGCGGGCAAGGAGAGGTAGAAGAAAGAGGCCGGCCCCTCCAGCTTAGTAGCTGGCGGTTTTAATGAGCACAGGAACTTACAAAAGAGGCTTGTCTCTGGCGCCGGCCAGAGGCAAACGGATCTCCAAACCGCCGGCCACAATCTTGAGAATTTACTTAGAGGCCTTAATTGGGCTCACTCACATATACCATCCAGATAATCTCAGTAACACATTGCTCTCTCAAGGATGCATCGTGAAATGGCTTCAGCTATACGAACAGTGGGAGGAAAGTACAATCCAAGGACAGGGGAGGGGTGAGGTTCTTCTGATTGCCTGGGCCAGCTCTGGGGTCAACCAGCGGTCATATCCTCTCGATGACCTCCACCAACACAGGCCCACCTCAGACACAGTAAATCAGAAGCTCAGGGCACACAGGCAGGATTCTGGGTTTTAATAAGATTTTCAGGTGATCGGTTTACTCATTAAATTTTTAAAAGCACTGATCTAGTTTTAGGAGATGTAAACTGTAAAGTTGAAACCAGTCACCAGTGAAAACAGTTGTATGGACCCAACCAGGATTCCTTGCAGAAGCCCAAAATAGGCCTAAAGCCTAGACCAGTTGTTTTCAAAATGTGGGCCCTGGACCAGCAGAAGCAGAGCTACCTAGAAACCTGTTAAAAATGCATTCCTCATCCTACTCTAGAAGTGCTGAGTCAGAAATCGGGAGTGGAGTCTAGCAATACAGCAGTTTAACAAGGCCTGCAGGTGAATCTAATGCCTGCTAAAATCTGAGAATCACCCACCTTGAGCTAAAGTGCAGTCGCTAAACCACTCTTAGGCCTATAAGAAAAATTTTCCCTTTTTATTTACTACACTAATAGTGAAAGCAAACAAAAAAAACCCAACAGGTCATGAGGATCACTAACAATGCCAACCCACAATGCCAATAGGTAAGGTTTGCTCAGAGTTCTCAAGCATAAGTGGTTCTTCTCCTCCCTTATTTTTAGAAAAACCTATCCCCAAAAGGGTCCATATCCAGAATTGTCCAAAGCTTAGCTCATTTAATTCTCCTACCACTACCTAAACTCTAGGCTTCTATTACTATTTTTGCCATTAAAATGTTCTCAGCTTTCCAAGTATTCTGGTGGAGTGAATGATGGGAAGGGGGGAAAAGAGAGTTATTGAAAGGGCTTTTCTAAGCTATCTGTAGCTACCATTTTAAAAGCTGTTCCACTCCACTTTCTGATTCTGTTGTCCAACCTCACCTCCAGACACGGCCACCTATCATAGGTGCATAAAGTGACACCTACCTTTGCTGCTTGCAGTAGATTTAATGGTGGCCTCCCCAAAAATACATTCATGTCCTAATTTCTGGACCTGAGAATGTTACCTTATTTGGGGTGAGGGGAAAAAGTTTTTGTAAATATAATAAATTAATATCATATCATATCATATCATATCATATCATATCATATAACATAAATAGATAGATAGAATTTAAGACCCTGAGCTGAAGAGATCATCCTGGATTATGTGGGTATGCCCTAAATCCAGTGATAAGTTTTCTTATAGGAGGAAGAAGATTTGAGATAGGAGAAGACACAGAGAGAAAGCAATGTGACCATGGGTAGAAATAATGGAGTGACATGGCCACAAGGAAGGGATATATGGAATCACCAAAAGGCGAAAGAGCTAAGAAACAGAAACTCCCCTGGAGCCTTCAGAGGAAGGGTGGCCCTGCAACAGCTTGATTGTGGACTTCTGGCCTCCAGAGGTGTGAAAAAACAAATTTCTATCAAATTGGCCATCCAATTTGTGCTAATTTGTTATAGCAGGCCTAGAAAACTAACACTGTCCTACTCTTCTAATTGAGAAGATCAATATGGCTACCAAAGGTCAAGTGGAAGCCTTTTAAGTTTGAAAACATCCTACAGTTATTTTATTATGCTATAAGAGCCAGATCAAAGGATAGCTAATAAAGAGAAACTGTTCATGGTGTTCTCCACCTTCAGATAAGAAAACCACCTCTATGTCAACTTGTGCTCATCAGCTTCAAGTCTTTGACTGGGTCCTTCTAGGCAGAGGTCTGTCCTCCACATCCAAATGTTAACAAAAAATAAATCATAATTTATCAACTCTCCTGTCAATGCTCAGTAGCTTATAAATAGCTATCATTTTGTGTTGTTTTTTTTCTTTGTCTCCTTCCCTATATTTTATCATGACATAAATGATGGAAACTTATAGGACTAGAACCACTAGTAGCTCAGCAATTGCTATGAATCTAAACAGCTCAGATTTTATGTATTTGATTTAGAAGCACTGATTGAATATGTTCAGCCTCATGTCCCATATTTTTAACCCAATGGTCTTTAAGTATTTGGTTTGCATACCCATTAAAATAATTCTGAACACAAACATACATCCTTATACTATTTGCACTGACATCTAAAATGCTTTGCCATAAGTTGCAATAATGTAATTTCCAACCTGTTGCCAATTTTGATTATTTATTTATTTTAATGTTTATTTATTTTTGAGATATAGAGAGAGACAGATCATGAGCAGAGAAGGGGCTGAGAGAGAAGGAGACACAGAATCTGGAGTAGGCTCCAGGCTCGGAGATGTCAGCACAGAGTCCGACGCCCCATGCAGGGCTTGAACTCATGACTGTGAGGTCATGACCTGAGCCAAAGTCAGATGCTTAAATGACTGAGCCACCCAGGCACCCTGCCAATTTTGACATTTTAAAATAATATTATATTTCTCTTTTAAATGTACCCAGTAGAATCTAAATATCATTACTATACCCACTTCTATCTCTTTAAAAGTACATTTTGCACAGTGAAAGAAACTATCAACAAAATGACCAGGCAGCCTACTGAATCATGAGGCATTTGCAAATGATTTATCTGTTAAGGGGTTAATATCTAAAATATATAAAGAACTTACACAACTCAACTTCAAAAAGAAAACAATCCAATTAAAAGTAAGCAGAGGACCTGAATAGTCATTTTTCCAAAGAAGACATAGAAATGGCCAACTGACACATTAAAAGATGTTCAACATCACTAATCATCAGGGACATGTAAATCAAAACCACAATGAAATATCACCTATACCAACAAAATGGATAATCAAAAAGACAAGAAATAACAAATGTTGGCGAGGATGTGGAATAAAGGGAACCTTCTGTTGGTGGGAATGAAAATTGGTGCAGTCACTGTTGAAAATGGTATGGAGGTTCCTCAAAGAAATAAAAATGGAATTAACCATACGATCCAGTAATTCCACTACTGGGTATTTAACCAAAGAAAACAAAAACACTAACCTGAAAAGATCATAGTTATCCATGTTTATTCCAGTATTATTTATAATAGCCAACATATAGAAGAAACCCAAGTGACTGGATAAAGATGTGGTACATGCGCACATGCACACACACACACACACACACACACACACACACACACACATATACACACACAGAGGAATATTACTCATCCATAAAAAGGAATGAGATCTTGTCATTCACAATACACGTAGAGGGTATAATGCTAAGTTAAATAAGTCAGAGAAAGACAAATACCATATGATTTCAGTTATGTGGAATTTAAGAAACAAAACAAAGAAAAAAAGAGACAAAAAACAGACTCTTAAATTTTTAAACACTTTTACTTATTTATTTTTAGAAAGAGGGAAAGAGACAGAGAGAGAGTATAAGTGGGGGAGGGGCAGAGAGAGAGAGAGAGAGAGAGAGAGACAGAGAGAGAGACAGAGAGATGGAGAGCTCCAAGCAGGCTTTGTGCTAAGGGCTCAATCCCATGAACCACGAGATCATGGCCTGAGCTGAAATCAATAGTCGGACGATTAACCGGCTGAGCCATCCAGGTGCCTCAAAAACTCAAATATAGAGAACTGCTGGTTGCCAGAGGTGAGGGGGGGTGGGGGAAATAGATAAAGAGATGAAATAAAGATTAAGAGTACATTTATCATGGTAAGTACTGAGTAATGTATAGAATTGCTGAATCAATATACTGTACACCTGAAATTAATTTAATAACACAATGTTAATTGTATTTCAATCAAAATAAAAACTATGTATCAAAAACTTCAAGAGTTGGAAATTTTACATTTTCTTTTCTCTATTTCCATGATGTTATATTCACCACATATATATATGTATATACTATATTTTCTATTTTGTGCCAAACATGTAACTTATGCTGAAAAGCCTATTATTGATCACATTGTCATATTATCAGATTCCTCTATACAAGTTATAAACAATATGTAAATTGAAATTTCATTTTAAACTTTTTGCAACTGTTTCTAAGTGTTGTAAAATTTATTTTAAATGAGTTATTGTGATTATTAATATAAAATTGTTCATAATATTAATGTACACTAGAAGTTTCTACAAATAATTATTATACTTTAAAACATTCTTTAAATCTCCTGATGAGATGGATGAGGCTGTTTCCTATAAATGTTATTTATTCATCATCAGTTCTATTCTTTCCTTTATGTTTGTTGGGTTTTATACATATAACATGCAGAAACACAGTATCAGAAAGGATCAGGCTATGAAAAGGTAATGAGCAACCTCAAAACTTCAATGGCCAGAGCAAGCAAGCACACAAGCAAAATGGCCTATTTTTCATCTCCTCTATGCATTTAATGCAAGTCAGTTGTGGGCTCTGGTCCATGTCTGCTGACTCCAATATTCAGGCTATCAGAGCAGCTGCCATCTTGAAAGTTGCTAATAGTAATGGCAGAAAGAAAGATATTAACAGGAATTAAATTCTTCAGTCCAGAAATAACATATGTCACTTTGAGTCCCAAATCATTGGTAAGACATGAAATCCTACTATGTGCTAGAAAGATGGGACTCCAAAAATTCTTAGTGACTTGCTGTAATGATTACCACAGTTCATTCTTTTGGCCAAGAAATATTTGGCTCACCTTCCCCCCTTCTCATATTCTTCTAAATCAGACAATCCAGAATTTCAATCATATAAGTATTGGACAGATAAGAGCTATGCCTTTTTTCTATACTAACTGGAAAAGATATGATTGTGAAGGAAAAAGTAGGAAAGGCAAAATGAATGAGTCTTTGATTGTAGCAGCTCTGTTGTAAGAAAGGGAAAGTTTGGAATATGAGGATCTGGCAGGTGATTCCCTTAGAATACTCCATGCCCAGGCACCCTTAAGATGCTCTTCATCAAGCCCCAGGGTAGACATGAAAGCTTGATGGCCAATGGTTCTAGCCCAAGTGGGAGGAAACAGTGGTATGTAGTTTAGGCAGAACAGATGATATCATTTGCTTTTAACACTGAATAAATCAAATTTTAGAAGAATTAATTAATTTTCTCAAAGATTCAAAATTAGTGACCTACAAAATTGGCATAACAGAAAAAATATTAATGTAATTTTTATTCTGTGTGTGAGAGAAAAACAGAAACAAAAAGAATGGTAGACTGAGAAAAAAATATGTATAATTTTTGTTGTTGAACCCATAATTCCAGATTCTTTCCTCAGTAAAATGACTTTCTCTCACAACTACAGCATGTGTGACCCAACATAAAAAAACTATAGCATAAGTTGGATAATTTTATGATAAGATGCTACAACTATATTCTGATAATACAAGCCAAACGTCATCCTAGATCTATTTTTATATAGTTAGGAAAGTGAAGAAAGGTGGCATTTAAAAACTTCTTTTGAATTATTTGTGTTCTTATTAGTATGGATTACTGGTAAGCATGCACACCACTTGTCAGTTCCTCCATTTTCTCCTTGCATTATTGGGAAAACAACACATGCCTACAGACCAAGCTTTGGGGCAATAACTTACTGCCATGATATAAAGCATTCATAATTGTTTCCTTGAGAGTTTCAAGACCCTAGCTCCCAAGGTCATCTATTATCTGCACTTTGCCATCTGACCATTTATCTAGCGCATTGGGATTGTCACTTCAAAGAACTGACCTTGCATTTTGATGATACACTGCATATGAAAAGGTGGAGTAAATTTCTTGAGAATTACTAAGGAATCTCAGTAGGAATGTAGGAAAAGTGAAATAATTGTTTCTAAAAAAAACAATTGTTTATCTGTAAATTTCTATAGTTCAAGTTTAGAATAAACTGAAAAGGTTTGACAGATGCAAAACTGCTAGAAACTTTTACTACTAGGTAAAAATGAATCATTTTTCTTTTTGTTCCGGGAAAATACTCTCCCCATAGAGGGAGAAATGAGCTCATTTCAACCTAAAAAAAAATCAATGCGCCGAAAAAAAAAAAAAAGTAAGAAAAATTCTAAATTAAAGGGGCCATATTTCATATAGGAAAATGATATCACTGATATATTGTCAATAAGACATGCTCTGTGGACTTCCTTCTATGGGAGGGAAAGTTTTCACTAAATTACCCACAGTTATTCATTTGGTTCTTTCTTCTTTCCTTCTCTTTCTCTTTCTTTCCTTCTGAATAAAGACACTTTTGAGCTGGTAATTATCTTTTCTCTATGCAACTAATTCATTTAGCTTCATTAATTCTACTCTCTAACCCACTGATCCTCCAAGATTCATTACATGCCCCACCTTCTTTATGTTACCTTGCACATATGTAAAGTTCATTAAACTCCTATATGGTTATACTCTGTCATCTAATATACTGCTTGCTGTTAATTATCTTTTGTTTGCTAATTGATATTAAGTTCTCTAAAAAGAATTGTGGAACAGATCTCAATTTTCTTAATTTTCCTTGAATACTCAGCCACCAAAGGAATTCAGGCTGAAGTGAACCCAAATAAATGAAAGAAAGCATCATGCTTTAATTTCTAGCTGGTGCCCCAAACCCTTCAAGAGTCTCCTACCAAGTCAGTTTAGAATGGTGTGAGCTGGGATGGCTCTTTTCTCCTTAGGGACTAATGACCTGGAAGGGAGCAAGGTGAATGATTGATAGGTTGTTTTCCCTTGAGCCCCACCCCGAGTCCTACTTGGCCTAATTAGGATGTATCAAACTCAACTGTAGGTTAAGTCAGAAACTTTGTTGCTATGTTGGTTTCAAGGAAGCAGGGCACTCCATAAAGAAAACCTTCCTTATGGAGAAGTATTTTCTATCTGGCTCCTTCCATCTTCACCTCTTGTACCATTTTGAAATCAGGAGCACACTGTCTGTGGTTTTTAATCATCTCTTCCTATAGCCTATTACTTCATCTCAAAGCATTCATCAAAATCTGAAATAATACATTATTTGCTTACTCTTTTGTTGCCTAAAATCCTTAAGGGTGAGGACCAGTACTATTTTATTTGCAATATATATCCACTTCTCATTTAATATCTGTTGCATCATAGGATCACAATGAAAATGTGGTGAATAAATAAAAGTCTAAGCAAGAATTGACTATAATATTGCTTCTTTTTGCCGTACTGGAACTGGTGAGAATAGCAACTCAGATTCATAACTCAAGGTTTTGTTTTGTTTTCAGTGTTGTTTATAGGACCCCTGAAATGCTTTAGGACTTTTCTATTACTGCTGGTATTTTTGGTCCTTATGATATAGGGTGTTGTGCACCACCATATCTTGGAAAGATATCCGTTATATACACATCTGCCTCCAAACTCTGCTCCAAGATTCAGATTTCCAGGAATGAAATTCGATCCTGTTTTGAAAAAGTATTCAAAATGATTTTGATAAGCACTACCAGATAGACAACACTACAATGAAATGATGAACTACCATATGTTTCACTTGCATTTCAAATTACACCCAGCTATCTTGTTCAATGTAGTCTTGTATTAATCTTTAAAAATAACCAAAGCTTTTTAAATTTTAATTGGGTGTTTGTTGTTGGGGGAGAGCTTTGTTTTTATGTACCATTTGAGGATTTGTTTCTTTTCTTTATTTCTACAATTTATGCTTTAACTTTAGTGATTTTCCCTTTTCCATTCTTTGGGTTTATTTCATTCTTGTTTGAATTAACTAATAAGTGCCTATATTTTCAATTTTTCTTCTCTCTTTCACGTGTATTTTTTAATAAATGCATTTAAAATTGCAACTGTCTCTTCAAATATCACTTTTATTGAATAAACTGGGTATTTAGTGCCTTTTTTGATCACGTTCAATGTAATATTCATTTAAAAATTTTTACTACCAGATATTTATTTAAAAAAAATTTCTAACTGTCGTGCTGAACAAAACATATTGATATCAAAACTTTGGCATTTGTTGAGATTCCCTTTTAGCCTTGAACTCAGTCCATTTTTATGTAAGCTCTATGTTTGTTCTAAGTTTCATTGCTTGTTTAAATTTCTAAAATATCTTTACTTACTTCAGATCACTAACTGTGAATTTCAAATTTTCTATTTTCGATTTTTTAAAAGTTCAAGGTTTTGCTTTTTATGCCTGTTTTTTAAAAACTGTTTTGTTAGGAACCTAAAGACTTGATTTTATTTGTGGACTGGAGTTTAGTAAATATTAACTATTCATTTCTACTTTTTTTAGTGCTTTCTATACAAATTATATTTTGTTCTTTAGTAATGTTACTGTCCTGGTTTTCTTGTTTTTGTTTTTGTTCTTGAGAAAGAGAGGCAAAGTACAAGCAGGAGATGGGCAGAACGAGAGGGAGACACAGAATCCGAAGCAAGCTCCAGGCTCTGAGCTGTCAGCACAGAGCCTGTTGTGACACTAGAACTCTGGGACTGCGAGATCATGACCTGAGCCAAAGTCAGACGCTCAACCGACTGAGCCACCCAGGTGTCCCCTATTTTTTCTCAATAATAGACTTTGTATAATTTTATTTTTCTCTACTCTTATCTTTCTCCCTGCCCATCATTCATTCTAATTTCAGTTAGAAATAAGTTCTACTTAGTACTGATTTACCTTTGAATGAACTATTGCTCTGGTAACAAATTACCACTAACTTAGTGGCTTAAAACAATGCGAATCTATTTTCTCATAGTTGTATAGGTCAGAAGTCTGGGATACTCAGCTGGGCACTCTGCTTAGAGTCTGATGAGGCTGAAATCAAGGTGTTGGCTGGCCTATGCTACTTACTAAAGGCTCTGAGTAGGAATCCACTTCCAGGTTCCCTCATATTGTTGTCAGAATTTATTTCTTGGGGTGGTAGGGCTGAGGTTCCCATTCCATTGATAGCTGACAGCTAGTGATCATTCTCATCACCTAGAGGATGTGCTCCCCTTCCCCTTTTGCTTTACCTGGCTGATGATCTCCTTCATCTTCAAAGCCACCGGCAGTAGTGGGTAGAATACTCTTCACGCTTTGAATCTTTCTGACTTCCACTTCTGCCTTGTCTCTCCTGCTTACAGCTGGAGAAAGCTCTCTGCTTTCAAGGGTTTTGTGTGATTAGTTTAGAGCACTCTCACTACATCTGTAAAGCACCTCTTGACATGTAACTAAACACATTCACAGGTTCCAGTGATTCGGATGTAAACACCTGAGAGAGGTCATTCTGCCTACCAATGTCCTTAACATGGAAACCACACACCACACCAAAATACTTATAATTGTGTTACTCTAACAGCAATTCTCTCGGGTGTCCTATAATTATAATATTCCAGTGAGTAGTTACAAACACCCACAAAAATCTAAAAGCCAGGACCAATTGTGACTATTCTAATAAACTATGTGCCAATTTCCTTAAACAATTTTATTTTCAAAGTAAAATCACTGTTCTTGTAACCTAAGACATCAAAAAATATAGATCGATATTGTTGTTATTAGCCATACAATAGAAAATCTTAGTGGTACCTGGTAGAAAGAGAAAAATAAAAGACAGAAAAATGAAAGATCACGCCTTCATATTTTCAGCTTTCCAATCCTTATGAAAAGTTTGTACACATTTAAAAGTCAAATAAAGCAAAACTCCCACCAAGAGGTTCTATTTGCTATTTCAGTTGTGATTTAGGACTTTATTCATGGAACTGTGTAACAAATTGTTATTACATAAAGATGTCCTATTTATCTCATGGAGAAAAAACTTATATCTTTATCTGTTCAAGTTAAGGTTATTATTTCTTGATATTTTCAGGAATAATACCATATAATATTAAATAATATTTTGCATCAACTCATCACTATTTATCTATGGTCTTGTATGATGTAGTTGCATTGAGTCTACCTTTAAAATGTTATATAAAATTGTTTTAGACAGATATTTTCTTGTTCTTATTTTTAATGGTAAATATTGTAATATTTTTTCATTGATTATAATGTTTTGGGCAGATACTATATTATTCTTGGAGTTTTTGGGGGAATATATATATGTCAATTTTATCAAATACCTTTTGGAACCTCTTGAGAAGATAATGGAATTTTTTCTTCACAGGCATATTAAAATGATAAATTATATTAATAGAGTTCTTTTTTGTTAATTGGGATTAAAATCTCTTCGGTCATGGTATATTATCTACAGTGAATAATTTATTTCACAATATTTTATTTAGGATTCCTGCTTGTATCCTGCAGGCTTCTTTTCTAACTTCTATCTTAGAGAATTTATCACTTTGTCCAAGACATTTACATTCTAAGTATTGCTTAAATTTTTAAACAGTGGGAATAGTTCCTACCTTTTTTAAGTTCTGAGAAAGTTTGAATCACATGAAAATTATATATTATTTTTAAGTACTCTTAATTCAATAGCCCCCATGGTTATTGAACTCTGAAGATGGTATACTTCTTGAATTTTATTGAATCTGAGTTACATCAATTGTGAGACATCATAATTTTATGTATCTTCTATAGAAAAAAATCACTGTCAATTAATCTATAACACATTTTTTAAAATTTCTTAGAATTTTATTGTCCACTCAGTGGAAGAGCTTTCTTATAGTAATTTAGATGTAGATGTTTATCATATGTCTACTGTGCATATAAAAACATACAAATCATAATCTCTCCATCCATTCCATGATATTATATTAGTATTTGGTGACTTGGGAGAGAACTCTATAACTTGTATAACTTTGGGTGAGTTATTTAATCTCCTTAAGTCTCATATTTCTCAAGCAAATTTGGTAAGTCTTAAAGGACTGAATAAAATAATGTATGTGAAGCATGCATCATACTGTGTTATGCATAGGAATTGCTCAATAAATGATAGCAATTGTGTCTTGACCTTAGTACATGTGGATGGCACTTATCTTTGTTTTTTGGCTCTGATCCAATATTCTCGTTTATTTCAATAATTTCTTTAAAATTTTTTTTAATGTTTATTTCTGAGACAGAGAGAGACAGATCATGAGTGGAGGAGAGGCAGAGAGAGAGGGAGACACAGAATCTGAAGCAGGCTCCAGGCTCCGAGCTGTCAGCACAGACCCCGATGTGGGGCTCAAACTCACAAACCGTGAGATCGTGACCTGAGCCGAAGTTGGTCACTCAACTGACTGAGCCACCCAGGTGCCCTATTTCAATGATTTCTATATTTGATCATTTGAATGTGGGTATAAGAGAGAGTAAGTTAAAATATATGGTTTAGTCAGTCATTTAGAAATAGAAATCTTGACTATATACATTTTGAGTGCATAGATCTATAGCTTATTATTATTTTAGTCATATGCCTTCTGTTCTTCCCCAATTGCATCTAAGCAGTTAAAATCAGGTACCACATATTCTTTACTTGTTATTCTCCACTGTACTTGGCATAGAGCTAGGGATATAGCAGGGTCTCACCGAATGTGTGTTGAGTTAAACCACAACCAAAGCAGTTAAAAGATGCTAATTTTCCTCCAAGCATTCATACTCAGGGTCAGTCTCAAACTAGATGAATAGTATAGTGGAATCATTATCTTCCCAGGCCTGTTTCTTGGAGGTATGTGAAACATATCAGAGTTTCAACTCTGTTCCCAATAGACAAGTGTACAGATCACAAAACACATTCACTTGCCCTTCTAGTTGTCAGCCTATGCAGAGGATCTAAGGATGGAATAGGCCCCAAAGGCAAAACTATCTTCTCATTTTCAGTGGCAACTAGGGCCAAGGTTGAAGCAGATTAATGGAGGTGGTACAGGGCTAGTGCAATTGTCCTCTGGAGAAAAAGAAATTCATTTCTAAGACTTGTCAATCACACTCATGAAAGCTATATGTGCTTCTCTTAAACAGAGAAAATCAACTTACATAATTTTCTGACATTTGGTTTCAGAACGACCAATTTTCTGTGAGTTTTAATGTGTGTACTTCAACCCAATAAAGTAGCAATAGCCTTAGGATAAGGCTTTATTGTGTGTGTAACATTTTATTTTTATATTATTTCATATTAAAAAAAACTTTCAAAAAAATACAGGGAATTTTATTACACTGTTGCTTTTTTTTTTCCTGAATAACCAGTTGTTTTCCTTTTGCCTCATTTGTTTTATCATTCTCTTTTTGCCTTCCTGTATACGTCTGCATGTATGTGCCCAGGTATACACATATAATAATTTCAAAACAATTTGAGAATAAAGTGGTGACGCCATGATCCTTTACAACTAAATATTTCCATTTAGTTTTTTTAAAAGTAAACTTTCTTACCTTATCAATGTGCAATTATCAAAATCATAAAATTTAACATTAATCACAATACTATAATCTAAACCAGTCTGTTCATTATTACTATTTTTTTAATGTTTATTTATTTTTGAGAGAGAGAGAGAGAGAGAGAGAGAGAGAGACAGTGTGAGCAGGGAAGGGGCAGAGAAAGAGGAGACACAGAATCTGAAGCAGGCTCCAGGCTCTGACCTATCAGCACAGAGCCTGATGGGGGGCTTGAACTCACAAGCCATAAGATCATGACCAGAGCCGAAGTTGGACACTTAACCAACTGAGCCACCCAGGTGCCCCTATGTTCATTATTTTTAAAATATAATATAATATTATGTCTTTTGGTGATCAAATTGCCCTAGATTTGACTAGCACAAGCCCCTTTGTTCAATGTGACTTTGGTTTTCTTCTGACATCTTTAATCTTCTTGAGCTTTTTCTTAACACAGAGTTCATCATTATCTTTCCACTTTCTGATTTGTCAGTCCTTTCTCAAACAGTGACAAATATGATTCTCACTAACATTACTACTTTTATTTACTTTCTTAATACCAGAATAAACCTAAAGTAGTTTCTGAATTGCTGAAACATACCATCAAGCCACTGAAAAAACAAACGTACAAAATGGGAGTTCAGTGATTAAAATATAAATATCCAAAAAATGCTAATATTTTTTGTAAAATTCACATAAAGTGAAATGCATCATTAGGTGGACAATTCAGTGAATTTTGAAAAACTCATAAACTCACATAACCTACACCCCTATCTACATAAGGCACATTCCCATTACTTTGTTAAACTGTCCTTGAATTCCTTGGATAAACGCTACTTATTCATGATGTTCTATCCTTTTCATATAAAGCTGTATATAAATTGCTAACATATTTTTTTTAATTTGTATATAGGTTTATAAGATATATTAATTTGTAATTTCCTTTTCACCTATTTTGATATCAGGCTTATGCTGGCCTTGTAAAATGAGTTAGGAAGTCATCCTACCGTATATATTTTCTGAAAAAAAAGTGTCTTTAAATTGTTATTATTTATTAAATATTTAAACATTAAAGTCATTTAGGCCTGGGGAATTCTTTGGGATATTTTTAATAACTAATTTACCTTATGTAATAGATACAGAGCTATTGAGATGTTCTATTTCACCTCATGCCAAGTTGTAAGTGGTGCTTTCCTAAGAATTTGTTCATTCCATCTAGTATCTCAAATGTATTGGCAGAATATTATTAATACTAGTACTATGTTATCTTTTTAATGTCTATAAAATCTATAGAAATATCCAAAATTTTCACTCTTGTTATTCCAATTCATCAATCTTGTTAGCTATTACTCTTCAAATAGCCATCTTTTGGTTCAACATCTCTAAATTCTCCTCCACTTTATTATCATCTGTTTTTACATTTATTGTATTTCATTACTTAACTTTGGTTTTAGTTTACTCATAAGGTGTAAGCAATAATTGATTTTTAATAATTCTTCTTTTAATTAGAATTTTTAAAGTAGAAATTTTCCTCTAAGCATTATTTAGCTGCATCCCATAAATTCTTTTTTTTTTTTTTAATTTTTTTTTTTCAACGTTTATTTATTTTTGGGACAGAGAGAGACAGAGCATGAACGGGGGAGGGGCAGAGAGAGAGAGGGAGACACACAGAATCGGAAACAGGCTCCAGGCTCTGAGCCATCAGCCCAGAGCCTGACGCGGGACTCGAACTCACGGACCGTGAGATCGTGACCTGGCTGAAGTCGGACGCTTAACCAACTGTGCCACCCAGGCGCCCCGCATAAATTCTTTATATGTTCTATTTCATCATTTGTTTAAAACATTTTCTAATTAGTCTGTGATTTCTTATTTGCATGTAGGTCCTTTGAAAGTATGCCACTTAGTTTGAATACATTTGGTGATTTAGTTTCCTAGGTTTATATGACTTTTCTAATTTTTTTCAGTGTAGTCAGAAAATATGCTATACAGAATTTCAAATTTTTCAAATATATCAGACCTTCTCTAGTCAGCTGGAACATGATGTATCTTGGTGAAAATACCATTTGCTTTTGGAAACAATGGATATTTTGTAGTTATTTTCTAGTGTTTTCTATAAATATCAAAGAGGTAGTAGTGTCTAACAGTGTTATTCACATCGTCAATCCTTACTGATTTTACTGTGCCCAAATTTTCCTTATCTATTACTGTAAGAGATGTGGTAAATATTTAATTCCTGATGAAGTAAACTTCTGTTATTGTTAAATATTCCTATTTATCTCTTGTGATAATCTTTGTCTAGCAGTTTGTCTAATATTAACACAGTATATCCTGCTATGATAGGCATACTAATGGCCCACCAAAGATGTCCATACATTAATTCCCAGAGACTGAGCATGCAAAGTGGAATTAAGGTTGTAGATAGAGTTAAGGTTGTTAATGAGCTGACCTTACGGATGATCAGATATACTGAGTTATCTGAGTGGGCCCGATGCAACTATAAGAACTCATAAGTGAAAGAGAGAACCAAGAGGGTTAGAGTCACAGAAGGAAAAGTAGCAGGACACATGTAAAAGCCAGAATGATTTAATTGCCTGCCTTCAAGATAGATATGATATAACTAGAGTTTTTAGCTCAATTACATACAATGCAGTTATTGATATTGGTGTATCTGGTACTTCTATTTTCCTATTTTTTTTCTAACTCTTTTTTTATACTTTATGCCTAATTGTGGGTTAAACAAATATTGCTTTCATGGTCTATTTTAATTTGCCCATTGATTTTAGCTAGAGCTCACTGCATTCTCTGGTAGTTTGCTCTGGAAATTTTAAAGTGTATTCTTAAAAAGTAACACCAAATTTGAAGTAAATATCATAGAACTTTATGTATTGTAAGAAACTTATAACAACGTATATAACAATGTTGCAATGACCACTTCTTTCACAATTTGTGCTATCATTTGCATTGTATATACATATGTTGGAAAAATCATCGCTCATAAGACAGTGACATATATTTTTCTTTAAAAAGTCGTATGTTGGGGCGCCTGGGTGGCTCAGTCGGTTAAGCGGCCGACTTCGGCCCAGGTCATGATCTCGCGGTCTGTGAGTTCGAGCCCCGCGTCGGGCTCTGTGCTGACAGCTCAGAGCCTGGAGGCTGTTTCAGATTCTGTGTCTCCCTCTCTCTGACCCTCCCCCGTTCATGCTTTGTCTCTCTCTGTCTCAAAAATAAATAAACATTAAAAAAAAAAATTAAAAAAAAAAAAGTCGTATGTTTTCAAAGAGTTCTTTAGGCTTAAAAGAAATGTTATCAGGCGAAAACTTGAATCTATAGAAATGCATAAAGACCACAAGCATTGACAAATATTCACATAAATATGAAAAAATACAATATACTTGTTAATCTTTTAATTTCCATTCTTCTGTCTTTTTTATTGACTTTTTTACACAAATTTGCTTGGAATTTTATTCTGCTTTCATGGGTATGCAAAGCCTACCCGGGATTTTTTTCTCCAGACATTTTACTTTTTAGTTCTGGGAATTTCCATTTCTCTTTGAAATCGCCATTTAATCATTCATCATAACTATATTTTCATTTAAGTCCTTGAGCATATTTATAACAGCAGCTTTGACATTCTGGCCCACTAATTTTAATATCTGGGTCATCAACATAGGTCTTTAATAACTGCCTTTTCTCCTGATAATTGGTTACATTTTACTGTTTCTTCATATGTTTAAATATTTATATCTGATATTGGAAATTTTGGATGATATGTTTTAGAGACTCTGGATTCTGATATCTTCTGCGAAGTTTTGATTTTTATTCTAGCAGATGGTTAACCTGAATGTACCTAAACTCCAAACTCTCTAGTCCTTTTGGAGGTCAACAGCTCAGGTCCCTATCCACTTATTTCAGATACTATTTTCTGGTGGGCTCCTAGATTGTCCTCTGTGGATCTGTGAATCAAAAGTCACTAAACTGAATTAGGCTAAGTTTTATACAAATTTTGGTATTCCTCTCTCTGTAACTGCTTCCATTCTGGGACTTCCCCCATTAATTTACCAACATTCTGGAAGTCCTAGATTTTATCTTCTACCTCCTTATCCAGTAAGAGTGTAGCTTTCTGCTTGAGTCCCAATTACCAAATATAGCATAGAGATTTATTCTCAACTACTTTGATACAGTCTAAATTAATGACTACATAATCATGATCAAGAAAATAGAGAGGCTAGACAATCAGATAAAATCATTCTTTTAGAGATGTTGGATAGTAGCATGGCCATTTCAGCAGGATTAAACATCTTAAAAGACTGCCTCCAGTCTTCCTGTATGACTTCACTTTAATATGTGCAATAATTCATAATAAAATGAATTTTAAGGCTTATCAGAAAACAAAAATGAACAGATACATTTTCATAAAATTAACTTTGTTAATTTGGGGAAGAGGATAGAAGGCTAGAAAGATGACAATTAAGAAACCAAAGGGTTAGGGAACAATGTCAGATAAAAAATCATGTTACTTACTCTAAAAATCTGCAATGTAGTGTCATCATTGAGAGCAAATTGCTAGATTACTTTATTCCACAGGATGCCAATAACTAGGTAATTTACTCTGTGGATATACTGTAATTGCCATGTAATTAGAATAATTGCATTTGGGGGGCAGGATATGCACTTATGCTAGGTTGTGATTTCACTCAATAGTCAGCCTGTGCAATTTAGTTTTCAGATGTTAAAAATTTAAGATTAGGTCAAAATTTCTTTTTTTCTTTAGCTACAGACATTTTTCTCATTGCTGAACTGATACTGTTTTGTGAATTTTCTGGTCTCTCTGGTTCTAGAGTTCTCTCCTCTCTGGAGCAATACTGGTGGTGAGTGCCCTAAATTCCTATCTCTTTTCAGTGTTTCTTCTATGTCCCATTTATATGTTTTTTATTCCCAATTTATATCTTTTTACCTCAATCTCTTCCCAGAGTTCCAAACTTCAATATTCTAATATCTTCTCAATGTCCTCTTCATAAATATCTAATACACAAATTAAAATTAACATGTCTAAATTCTATATTCCTCCTTAGAAACCTCAACCTACCCTTCCCAGGGTTTTCCATCACAGTAAATATATCATTAACCCAGATGCTTAGACAAAAAATCTATAGATTATTGTTGATTCCTCCACCTGCTGTCTCTTCATATCCCACATAAAATACATATTCAAATATGTTCTGAACTTGGGCAATTTTTGCCACTTCCCTACTGCTTCTTTAGTTCAAGCCACTATCTTCTCCATTCTTGATTGCTGCAATAAGTCTTTTAATTTTCTTCTTGTCTTTGACACATGCCTTTTATCGTTTGTTCTCAATACAATAAACCAATGATCTAAATAACATATAAATTATATCACAGTACTACCTATTAAAACCCCACCACTTATTTCCCATAATGTTTAGAATTAAGTTCTAATTTTGTTTTTAAAAAGGCCTCATAATCTTGTTTCTACCTATTTTTCTAACATCATGTTCTTATTATTTACCTTTTGGCTCTGAAAAGCCATAATGCCCTCCTAGCTGTTTCTTTTTTTTAAGTTTTTTCATGTTTATTTATTTTTGAGAGAGAGAGAGACAGACAGACAGACAGAGCATGAACAGGGGAGGAGCAGAGAGACAGGGAGACACAGAATCTGAAGCAGGCCCCAGGCTCCGAGCTGTCAGCACAGAGCCTGACGCGGGGTTCGAACTCACAAACCACAAGATCATGACCTGAGCCGAAATCTGACGTTTAACCAACTGAGCCACCCAGGAGCCCCTGTTTCTTTGTTGGTTTTTTTTTTTTAATGCAAACTGACTTCTACCTTAGAACCTTTCACTTCAATTTCTCTGCTTGAAATGCTCTTATTCTAACCCATCTTATTCTTTACTTCCTTGCTTCATTCAATTTTATCTCAAATGTTAACACATCAGAGATGTCTTCATTGTACAGCCTACCTGACCCCATCCTCATCCTATCATGCTCCATCGCTTAACTTTCTTTCATTTTTCTTCATATTATTTATCACTTGAAATGACAGGTAAATGAATTAATAGGTATAGACATGTTTAAATATAGAGATACATAGATATAGTTAGGGGATTTTTTTACATTTCTTTTCAGACTCCTCACCTAGAATATGAATTCTACTACAAACCTGGAATTTTGTCTCCATTACAACTGTATCCTCAGTTCCAAGAAGAATATCTAACACATAGGAGATGATACATATATTTTTAAAAAATCATAATTAGTTATATGTTTTGAATCAAGAGATCTAACAGAGATAATAGGCAAAATTAATATGCCATTCTTCATATAAGAAACTAGCATCACCACACAAATGGAAATAAAAGATGACCTCAAACTTGTCTTTCCAAAAGTGAAGGTCTGAATTGCATGAGCCACCCATAGAATACACACTCTCTCATATGACTTTTACAGTACAATAAAACCTTGGTTTGTGAGCATAATTCACTGAGGAAACATGCTTATAATCCAAAGCACTTCTTTTTTTTTTTTTTTTTTTTCAACGTTTATTTATTTTTGGGACAGAGAGAGACAGAGCATGAACGGGGGAGGGGCAGAGAGAGAGGGGGACACAGAATCGGAAGCAGGCTCCAGGCTCTGAGCCATCAGCCCAGAGCCTGATGCGGGGCTCGAACTCACGGACCGCGAGATCGTGACCTGGCTGAAGTCGGACGCTTAACCGACTGCGCCACCCAGGCGCCCCCCAAAGCACTTCTATATCAAAGCGAATTTTCCCATAAGAAATAATGGAAACTCAGATGACTCATTCCACAACCCAAAATTCATATAAAAATGATACAGTAGTGTAATCTAATACAAAATAATAAAGAAAATACAAAATATAAAGAAAAATAAATTAACCTGCACTTACCTTTGAAGACCTTCATGACGGGTGTGAGGGAGACAAGAGAGAGGAGGGTTATCGTGTAGGACGACTTTCATGATCACTAATGGAATCACTGCAATCTATTGGTTCCATTGAATCATTTTCTTTTCGTGCAACTTTAACAAGGAACCTATCCAATGACACTTGTTTTGCTCCTTTTGAGGATTTTGCAGAAAAGTGACATTGCATCATTGTTAAACAGATTCATAGCTCACACTGCTATGGCCCTATTCAGGTGGTGCTTTTCTACAAAATTTTGCACTGTTTCCCACATTTTACACATCTCCCTAATCTCATTTGAAGTGAGGGATTCCTCTGGCTGTTTCTCCTCATCCTCTGCAGACAAGATGCAGACGTATACTTCTTATAAAATCTTACGATTTCGGCCACTCGCATACCTCGTTCATACTTCTCAATGATTTCCTTTTTAACTTCTACCATAATCATCTCCTTCTTCTTACCACCTTTCTTTTCAACCTTTTTTTTCTGCATGGGGACCATTGTATATGCTCGCACAGATGATAACTACAGTGCAGTATTAATAAATCTTGTCTTATACTGTATTTAATGTAACTGGCAATAAGGCAGCAAAGGGTCTATGTCTGCAGGCAGCCTGACCTATAATGCAGCAAAGTATTACTAAACTTACTCTTGTATGAAAAAGCAAAGTACTGTCTACAGATGCTTTGAAGTGACAAAAATACACTAATGCCAGTTGTAGGCCCCTCCCAACATTCTGAAAAATCACTGATTTCTGCCAAATACCGTGGCCTGAGACAGAGCATCTGAGCATGGAAGATTATCATCCATAGTCCTGCAGTGAGAGAGAGAGAGAGAGAGAGAGAGAAGAACCATTGCTTCAGTTGTGATCATGTGACATTAGGCATCACATACTATTTGTATTGCAAGACATCACTTGTTTATCAAGTTAAAATTTATCAGAAATGTTTGATCGTGTTGAGGAACACTCGTGGAACAAGTTACTCACAATCCAAGGTTTTACTGTAGTTAATTATGCATTACATATATTTTGAATAGTTTGAATAATTACAAATATAATAAATACTGTATTTATGGAAAAGGATTTTGGAAAACGTAAAATTTAGGAGAATCAAAAGGAATAAAATTACTTATAAGTAATTCTGATGTAGAATCTCAGAATTTTAGAGAACTACTTATAAACAATGCTACAGATACCCTGAGTTTTCATTTTTATTCAATTTTAATGTATTAAAAATTGTACTACTCCACACACAGATTTGAGTTATGCTTTTTGCATGGTATTTTATATCATGAGCAGTGTCTTCTATTGTGTATTTTTTAAAGTATGAGTTTCTAAAAAAAAAATATTTAAAAAAAGTATGAGTTTCTATTAAACATATTATTGAATCTTATGGTTACCATATACCCCGTGTCCTTTCTCCTCTATTAGGGGTATTTAAGATTTTTTTTTTAATTTTTATTTTAAGTAATAATATGAATAATATTCATCGAGAAATCTTTGTAAGGATATGT
Organism: Leopardus geoffroyi; assembly: GCF_018350155.1. Taxonomy (NCBI): domain Eukaryota; kingdom Metazoa; phylum Chordata; class Mammalia; order Carnivora; family Felidae; genus Leopardus; species Leopardus geoffroyi. The sequence goes on from NC_059339.1 coordinate 61,372,655, forward strand.
ATTTGTTAAAACGTTGAAGTTGTGAGTACATTCTGAGTACCTGATATTGAAGTACAAACATACACCTACCCCCCTCCCCCGACAATTTTGCAATAAATTTCACATTTCTTACATGGGAAAAAGAGGTACATATCTCATGACTTGGGCTCATTTGATTTTTAAGTGACTTATGATTACTGAGGAACATCGATAAAGCACATCATTTTTTGTGTTCCTGTTAATGGGCAATGCATTTAATTCATCTTGGCTCAGCTTACCTGCTATCATTTACATGGAAACTTGCCAAAGTCTGACTATTGGGACGATGGAAAATATTTCCTTATAATCCCTATTTATCCTTATCATAAATGCCTATACCTTATTTATTACAAACAGAAATGGAAATTCTTCTGTCATAAACCAGTTCACAATACTATTTCCACCTTCTTTCTCTCTATGAAGCTCTATTTCATTTACACATAAATGGAAATGGAAAATAATTGGCTTGTTTTTCATCTGTATTCTCAAAAAACAATGTGTTAAATATGAACCCAAGTTTTTAGACATCACTTCCTAAACTTTATAAGTATAAATCTAACCAAAAAGTCTTTCAAGTGAAAAGATCCAGATAATACATTATGCCTTTATTGCATGATGACCCAGAATTGTTTATTTTCCACAACCTCTATCAAGTTATATATGAGATGATACATCAGTTTTATGTCTTTTACAATGTTTCATCAGTAATAGCCTTTGTTTATCAATATATCAATATTAGTCTAATTATACATGACTCAACATAACTTGGAAGTAAATGAATAACTTAGATTTCAAGAAAATAATATAAAGAAACTCTATCTAGGAAAAATTTATGTTTTGTTCTGTGGGCTGCTCTGGAGGAATAGAACTTCAAAGGGAATCTACACCCAGTCTCTGAAGAAGACAAGAGACTATTTTGAAACTGAAACAAAAAATCATCTCTTTAGACATTTGAGAATCTGTTAGGTCTTTAAGTTTTGCTTCTTTGGGGAAAGCTTTGACAGATTACATTTATAACACATTACTGATGCTAGCATTTGACTCTGTACCTGATGTCCATTGGCCTCTTCTCCAAGGCAAGCTGCAGGCTTTGCTTCATCAAGGATAAGGCTAGGCAAGTTTGGAGGCTCCCTTATTTTATGTTCTGGTTGAGCGTCTTTCTCCTAAATAGTGAAAACAGACAGTTTCTCCAGAGTGGCCCAATTACACATGATGATTCTCCAATTAGGCTGCATATTATCTAGGATTGTAAAAAAAAATGTGCTTTTCTTTTCTCACTCTAGGGCAAAGCCTAACCTAAACCAACTCTTTTATATGGGTCTTGTCTTTTCTGATAGATTGCTTTGGATATCTAAGTAAGTCAATAGAATGGCCAAATATTGTTCTAGTGATTAGATTTTTATATCACATACACAGAAATAGAAAGCTGGATATTTCCATATCTCAGTTAAAAATATCATATGAATCCAGTGATTGGCAGTGGTCAAAATGATTGATTGAGTTGATTTTTGCTTGACCGACTGACTTGACTACTTTTTGAAATTGAAATTAATACAATTAAAAGCAGATTCCATTGCCTCTGGCACATTAAATTCAATTGTGGTGGGGACCTGTGAACTTGAGCTCTATAAGGGGATGGAATAACATTAGCAGTTTATGAGAAAATGTGCCTGTTTGTTCAATACAATCGTAATGTCTTACTAGTAACATAGTCAAGAGTCCTGGGGAGTCTATTAACTTACCAATCTACCAAATGTTTTTATATATGTTACTTCATTTCCAATAATCATCATCACCACCAACAACAACAAAAAGACATGTTCATGTGTGGATAATTAAATAAAACACTAAAATAAAGAAGTACCTAACTAAAGAGTCGGTACAAGGAGATGAAATGACAAGCTAGTTCATAGTACTATAAGTATCAATGTAATTGGCTTTTAATTTTGAATGAGTTCATTATTTTGTTTAGTTTTCTAATTTGTTAAGATAAATTAAAACTATGGTAATTAACAACCTTGAAAAGTTGAATAAGTGCAGAATTATAGATACACAGGTAAAGTATGTATCTAGGGAAAATCATCAGCTTGAAGAGTAACAACCACAATCATACATGTGTCCCCTTGCCTGTTCCGCCCATGGTTTCTACCATGTAACACCAATATGTTAAGTCAAATTCATCAAATATGGAAAATGGGTAAATTCATTAGGTTTCATTAATTTTTTTTTGTTAAAAATAAGTATTTTTAAAACTTTCATGACAGGGATAGAAAATTAACTCTGAATAGAAAACATAGGTGTTGAGCCTGAAAGGCAGAGTTAAAAAAAATATCTTCAGCCTCACTATCTTTCTTCTGCTTTCCTGTAATGTCCTCTTTGCCCATGACTAGCTCATATCTCTACAAAGGTTACCATTACAGTAGTGGGCAGCTCTGAGCTAGAACCAGGGTTAGCGTAACTCCCAGTGCAGACACAAAACTAACAAAGAACCCCTGGCAAATTGGCCTAATTATGCACTTTTTCTCCTGGTTTAGCCACAGAGCCGTATACAACATCTAGGACATCCTCCTGATGACATCTCCAGAGCACTCTGGAATAAATAAGCATACCACGTATGTCAGACAAACTCATGTGAATACACAGAACTGTAACTCACAGAGTTCTAACTGACTCTTGATGCTTAGCTATGAACTCTCAAATGTGCAGAATGATTGAAAAGGGCTAAAATTAAATATTTTCATCAGGCTACATGTCTCCACTTCATTCATAGCAGCCCATGACCTGCACTTCAGATGCATCAGCATCTTCTGGGATGAAGGTGAGTAAGAAAGAAACCACAATGATCCGATGTGGACCAGGTGAGCATGGTCACTAAATGACCTAGAAGAGTAAATATTACACTTGAGAGAGGTCCCATTTACAGAGATAAAGAAAACAAGGAGACTGATGCTGAGGAATCTACCTGAGATACAAATGTCTCTTTGTAGTTTGAAAGACTCCACCTATACACTGCTATCCTATCTAATAGTATGCTATTTCTACTTTGTATGTTTGGTTATTATTTTAAATCAAGGATAGTATAATCCCTCTGACCAACCTCAGTGTATGGCAGCCTGAAGCCAAAATGTTTTATTCATGAATGCTGTCTTTTTTTAATAAACGATAAAAATGTGAAACAATAAAAGTGATATATACCTAATAATGAGTGAACCAATAAACCCACCAGGCAACTTTGCTCTGCAAGTGGAAAAATTGACTTTGTATAACAAATTGCAGAATTATGAAACCTGTTTGAAACCCTTTTTATATCACACCATTTACTTTAATTCTTACTAGTTTGACCATTATCATACATTATGAATTTTTCTTTGTACTTTTTGGGAGGGGAGTTGTGACTAAAGTGTACTCTTGAACTTTTAAGGCCTCCAAGCAAGTTGAAGGGAAGGCTCTGACCAGCTGGCAAAGGGAGCAGAGAGAGAGGCACCCAGCTGCTGAAGGCTCTTTTGACATGCTGATTGACAGAAACCTCCAGTTTTCCTCTGGAAGGATGTTCTTTCTCCAGGCAGGGTGGAAGAGAAGCAAACATTAGAAATAAGCCAGTGCTTGCCTCTGGTGGCTTCCAGAAGGTTTATCATCACACCTGCCAAAGGATATTCTCTAATTAAATAAATAAGTAGGGGTAATATCAAATCCCTGAGATTTTCAAGGAATTCTGAGAAACTATGTAGGTGTTAAAACCTTTATTAAAAAGTTAGCTTCCTTGCAAAGTTTTGCAATGGGAAAAAAAAGAAACATTGAAAACCTACAGGGTCAACACACTTTGAGGAAGGGCTATTAGCAATGCAAATATGAAACTACCTAAAATTGCATTACTGAATTAGAATAAGAAATACAGCAGACATGTTGGCTCTCTATTACAAATTTTACATGTTTAGAGAGATGTAAACATCCACCTATTTTCAGTAGCATTCTTGGCTTGAGCCTTAGTTATGTATATCCTAGATTTTAGGTTTTTGCCAGATGCATGCCATAGTGAGCAACTCTGGACTCACTCTCCCATATGGAGGAAAATCAAGGGCAAGATATTTGTAGGGGAAGGTAGGGAGCACACAGTTTATCAGTCCGTTTCTCAGATTCCCAGAATTATGGGATAAATGGGCTATCATAGGAGAGTAGGAATAATTACAAATGTATATTTCACTCAGTTCCCTCTGGGCATTGTCAGTATACAGTAGAGCAAAATCAGTGGCTATAGTCCTGAAGGGCTCAGTCTTCTTGCTAAGACCCTAGAGGAATGACACCCCCTCTGGTAGGTGTTCCTATATTGCAGTCACTTTGTGCATTAGCAAGGATGCATTGTAACACATAGAGTGGGAGAAGTAAAAAAATGGCAAGATGACAACAGGCCGGTTTTGTGAGGGCTTTCTGGAGCAAAGTCTTGGAGATTATATTGGAATCTCTACTTATTCCCATAATGTTGTGGCCTAAGAAAGCTGCTACATACTCATGGGGAATAGGGCCCTGGAAGGATGAAGTGACTTCTAAAACCATAACCTATCTACATAGAGATAGGTCTGAACTAGAACTCTGGTCTTCTGATTTGATCAAAATCTTTCAATATATTCATCATCCTCTAGTTTTTGTATAGATACATTCAAATCTATTGACTCATCAGCCATTAAGTAATATTGAGCATCTACTTAGATATTAGACACTGTTCTGAATCCTGGGTAATGAGTATTGGCATCATATGATTTACATTCTGGTCTGGTTGACAGCGAAATAATACCACCACCTAATGATACAATATGTTAGACGGTGAAAATTTCTACACAACAAAAAATAAAGCAAGATGAGAAGTTTGAATATGCCAGAAGGATTATTTTTGATAAACTAAACAGAGAGCCTTTGTTCAAGATGGGAAAATTCAGCAGAGACATGAAAACAGTGAGAGAACAAATCCTGCAATAATTTGGGGAGAAAGACTGCTAATAAGAGGGAAGAGGAAAGATAGTAGAGCAAGATGGAGCTTAATTTACCTGAGCATCAATCAGCAGGAAAGCTGGTGTGGCCTGAGCAGAGAGAGCATGGCAGAGGGAATGAGGACATGAAAGTAGGTGGACAGGGCCAGATCCTGCTGGGCCCTGTAGGCAATTATTCAGGGTTTGGATTTTATATTAAGTGTTATAGGAACCATGGCAACTTGAGGGTAGGGCATTGAAATGATCTGCTGTGCATTTTAAAAAGATTACTCTATATATTGAAAAAACACACACACACACAAAAATAAAGGAAAAAAAAGATTACTCTAGTGACTGTGTCGAGAACAGAGACCCCGGGGGTGAAGAAGGGAAGTGAAGGGACCAGTTAGAAAGCTAATACAGTTGTTTAGTAGAGAGAGGACAATGGTGATTTACATTAGAAAAGTAGCTACGTAATTGGTGAGAAGGGAACAGATAGATTCAGGATGTGTAATGGCGATAATGAGACTACATTATTTACTGCTTTATATGGGACGTGGTAGAGGGGGAAAGATTCATCCATGACAACTAGGTGAGCTGTAGTACCATTTATTGAGAGAAAGATAAGCATTTGGTGGATTTAAAGTATGTACGGTATGTAGGATTTATCTTAGATATGCTATGTTTCTGATGCTCACTGGACATCTAAGAAGATAACTTACCTAGGTACAAAAGGGCTGTCTTCAAACATAAATGGTAATAGGTATCCCAATAATATTTTAGGTTACGGCTAGAATCACAAATTCAAATGAAGCCAACCTTACAACATAATATTTCCTAGCAAATACTCGAGTTATTTCAGTAAATGGAATCCTCTAGTTCTTTAGTAATGTAAATAATGTTTTATTTTTTGTTTATGTATGTATGTATGTATGTATGTATGTATTTAATGGAGGTTGAGGCAAAATAAATGGGAAAAAAATTCAATAATTTGCTGCCACTTCTGGACACAATTCCCAGTAGACTGTCATTATAAAAATATGGAGAACAGAAGACTGCTCATAGAACCATAGGTACCAGTAAAAATTAAAGAAAAACATTTCATGGACTTTCAGTTTGCAGGTCTAGGTACACTGTGGCTGACTAGTCTTACCAAGTGATTACCCATGTTTGCTGTAACTTTGTTGGTATTTTCGTGATACTTAATCACCACCTCTTCTTTTCAAAACACACTCATAAACCTCTCCCAAAATGTGTGATGGCAGTGAGGATACTAAAATCAAAGCCCAAAGAGCCCTGGTAATTACACACACTCTGTATATAATATCATTTATTGTACATAATATATTTAATTATAATTATTTGTTCATGAGTTCATGGATCTCATTAAAGAAGACAATTTGTGTTTTCACCCAGGTATCCCCAGAGTTCAGCATTGTGACTGGCATACAGCATGCACTCAATGTATATTTTTTTGTGTATATGAATAAAGAGACTTGCCCATTACAAATGGAAACCAAATTTCAATGAAGGTATTAATTGAAAGGAATGTAACCTTATAATTCCACTCCAATTAAAGTATAAACTTATTTATTTATTTATTTATTTATAAAGTTTATTTATCTATTTTGAGAGAGAGAACAAGAGCAGGAGAGGGGCAGAGAGAGATGGGGAGGAGAGAGAATAATAAGCAGGCCCCGTGCTCTCAGCACGGAGCCCAATGTGGGGCTCAAACCCACAAAAATGCAAGATCATGACTTGAGGGGAACCCAAGAGTCGCATGCTTAACTGACTGAGCCAATCAGGTGCCCCCTAAACTTATTTTATATTTTAACATTTCTAAAATAAAAATGGAATACCTCCAGTAGCTATGATTGTGATACAGAGTTTATTACCTGACATTAACGAGATTTGTCTATCAGAAGACCTGATCTTAAAGGTTGGTAGAGGAAAAAATACTTTTAGTATCCATTGAGTGTACAATGTGAACTTGTAATTGGTAATATGAATTTAGATTGCATACATTTAATAAACGCATGTTGAAAATATAACTGAGTACAGAAATAGTTTGGATAAGTTAATGGATTCAACCAATATCGTAGGTAAAGTTCAAAAAACTGTACCACGTGTCTGAGATTTGTCCTTAACAAATAATTTCAGAGAATAATTTCAGAGAAAATATAATACCAGACATTCCCAGATATATAATCCTTCTCTGATTGGACATTAGGTATGAACCACTGTGTCATTTCTCCTGTTCTTATGTGGCACAGAGGAGAACTTAATTCCTGTCTTATCTCACCAAGAATCAGTACCTTTCCTGTGCCTCTTGCTTTCTGAAATATCCATCTCTTAGACCCCAGTTATCTCTTCCTCATCTAGCAGCATCTTTGAGTGAAAGAAGAGATATTTTCTGACTTCCAAAAGAAGAGGAGATTTTTATATCCTTTGTAATCTAATATTACAGTGCAGGATAGGTCTGGCTTTTCAGAGTGAGTTTGTAGGAAATATACTAGCAAATATAACCACACTGCACACCAGTCTAGAAGGCACAGAGTTGCTCATCTTACTTTAAAACACTCATTTTCAAACAGCTGGGGAGAGAAACACAAACACCTTCATTTTAATAACTGCCTTGCCAAGGCATTTAACTTTTCTAGAGAGACAAGAGTCGAGGATGACATTCATTTTCATGAACTGCTGAAGATTTAAGCGTCTGAATCTACTCTTCAGTAAGTTTCATTCTTGCTTCTCACAGTCTTATCTATTCCACTATGGCCATGATAAGGATATCCTGAGGCAGAGACAGAGCTGAACAACTTAAGGCAGTGACCTTGCCCCCAGACAGACATGGTTCAGCACCTTGTACCAGCAGCCGAAGTGATTTGCATGTATTTTCCTCTGGATGTAGCGGGCAGCTGGCCAAATCCTATGCATATTAATCTATTAATCTTGCATGGCACACTTATCTTCTCATGTGCAACAAATAGACTGTTAAAAAATTTTGGTGCATCAAGCAAAAAATCATCCTACTATATTCTTTAAGGACTGATGCAAAGTACCAAGTGATACATTTGATTCTGAAGTTGTCTGGGGCGGGAAGGTGTTGGGGGGCTTGCCCTGTTAGAAGGAGGAGGATATAATGCCATTCTGTTGCAGCAAAACAAAATGCTTTATGGTTCTCAAAGTTCCCAGGGGGATCACCATTAAACCCTGGAAATTATGTTTTATCTATATCACGAGAGGGGAGTAAGGGCAGGATGGTGTTTAATGCTTTCCCTTTCAGGAAAGTTTGTAGCATTTCAAAGCCTTTGGTGTCTCCAGCTTCAACTAAATCAGTACAGCCATAAAAGTGTACCTCCTCCCCCACAAACCTTCACACTGCCTATTTTAAAACCTACTGCAGTGTGTAGCATGGAGAATTTAAGACATTTTATGTGTTTGGACAATGAGCTTGAATGCAGAGCTTTGTAAGACTAGAAAGGTACATGAATTAATAACCTTATAGTTTTATCGACTAGGTAAAGAAGGTGGAGGTATGGACCATGGCAAGAAAATTCATGACTGAACTTTAAATCACTGATTAAGGGCTGTCGCTCTCATGTGAAAGCAATGCACAGACATAACCTATGGAGAAAAGAATATGTTGGTGTTATTTGTGGATTGACCTCAGCAAAAAATTCCTAAAATACTGTTATCTTAAACAGATAACACAGTTCCCCCTGAGTTACTTCACACCAGTGACACAAGAGATAAGTTTGAAGGAATAGTGAAATGTGGTCTTTCCTTTTAATTAGGAAATATTTCCAACATCTCTGAAAAAAAGGGTTCTGTCTGAGAGAAGCTAAGCTGCTTTCTGTTTTCCCTCCTGACAACCTGCCTTGCTGTCCCATTTAGGTGTGTCTACCCCTCTCTTACCCTGCCCTGCCATGCAACACACTCCGTGATCAAATACTATGTCTGAGTTCTCACCTTATCTTCTCATACACTCCTTACATTGGTTCCCCTCCATGGAAGTCCCTTCTTGCTTAAATTCAACTCACCCTTCACTTCTCTCTGAGGTTTTCTTAATCATAATCAAAGATGCACATATCCAATATCCATTGACTACATTCTATATGTAAGCCACAAGTGTTTATGGTATAATAATAATATAGCTCTTGTAAAACAAAACTTCAAATATATATTACGTATGTATATTATACATATATACATTACGCATAATATAGGATAGATATACATACATACAGAAAGAGACAGCCAGAAAGACAATTCTTCCTTTGTATTCTTCATAGCACCAAGTCTAAGAAAGACCATGCTATTATACAAGTAATGCCCCTGTTTCCAAGCCAGGGGCTCCTCATAATTAAGGATTAAAGGCATTGGTATATTTAGATGACCCAAAAAATGAAACAAAAATCTAGCAAATTCAAGCACACATACACACGCACATACATATACACACAAACACACACACACACACACACACACACACACACACACCAAACATATTTTTCTGTGATACATTATTATTTGAAAATTGAAATAGGAAGAGTATTTAAGGTTAAATTATATTGAAATTATGTTGTTAATGAATTGTTTCAAACATTAGAAGGCTATAGTATTATATGTACTGGTCATCACCACTAAATCACAATGGCAAGAAGTTACCAGGAGGAAGGAAACATTGTGAGTATGGGTGTGAGCCTTTCTTTGTATGTAGCTCAGCTGATGCCACAAAATGATAGAAAAGGTATACATGCTGACATTTATAAATCGGTAAGTTTTTCTATCACCATTGTATCAAATAACACAATAGTGCTTCTGGTGTTGCAACATCCATACCAAAGGAAGTATGTAGCTAATAAATATGCTTATCTTCCTCTTTACCCTGCACTGGATGGTGTGCATATGTGTGTGTGTGTGTGTGTGTGTGTGTGCATGTGTATATGCGTGTGTTTGTGTGCATGTGTATATGCGTGTGTTTGTGGTGGGGAGTGAATTTTTATTTCTAAAATCTTTATTTAAACAAACTTGAATTTACCCAAAAACAAACAAGGCAAAACCTCATTGTGCAGCATCTTAGACTGCTAATCTTATTGGCAAGAAAAGAAACCATGTAGAATTGGAATAATCTTGGGGGGAAGTATGGAGCTTGAAAATTATCAAGCTGGTCTGTGACTCAAAGCAGAGGAAGACAACGTAAGCAGAGCTTCTGTCAGATGATATCTTCCACTTCATGGAACATGTTATTTAGTTCAATTTTTTGAAGCAAATTATGGAGAAATTGTCAAATATGCCATTTGCCTTCATTTTGTAACAGTATAAAACCACTGTGAGATCAGATGGTTTCTATTCACATGCTTTAGTCACCACCACAAATATTCTAAGAGAAAAATATCCATTTCCTTTTGAAAAAGATGGTTTACTGGAAGGGTATATTGGAAGTGGAATTCTAATGGAACAGTGTTAGAGAAGTGTTTCTTTTTATGAATTTCTCTGCAGGCAGGAAATCCAGACACCTGTCAACACTGAAGAACATTTGGGCATTTCTGTTCAGACGACCCTAATGGCGTTCTTTGACATTGACCTAGCCTCATTTTGCAAAGTGAGATATGAGGACTCTTTCTTACCTTAGTTTTGTAAATCCTGAATTTACCAAATCAGTTCATCAAAATGTGCTGTCATCAAAGGTAAGGTTGGCATGAATTGTCTAAGGTGACATGTCAATTTGTATGTCAAAGATAATATAAAAATTTCAACTTTTTTATTTTGGCAAATTTAAAAGTAATTTAAATTCACTTTTAGTGTAATTGCATCTGAAATTTTATTTTATTTGCATAATTTTGTCATATGCCTTTCTTCAAAAACTTTCCATTTTTTTTACAAAAACAAGAGTGAGAGAGAATATATGTACAAAACCAAAAGTAAAAAAGATAACATTTATAACATAAAATAAGTTTGAGTGCATACTCACTCATATCATGTCATAAGTTCATATCATATCATAAATGCAGGCTCCAGGCTCAGAGCTGTCAGCACAGAGCCCGACGTGGGGCTCAAACTCACAAACTGTGAGATCATGACCTGAGCCGAAGTCAGTTGCTCAACTGACTGAGCCACCCAGGCACCCCTGTATTATTATTTTTTAATTTTTTTTTTAATTTATGTATTTTTGAGAGAGAGAGAGAGCATGAACAGGGGGGCGGGAAGACAGAGAGAGGGATGGACAGAGGGTCTGAAACAGGCTCTGTGCTGACAACAGACAGCCCAATGCGGGGCTCGAACTCACAAACCTTGAGATCATGATCTGAGCTGAAATCAGACACTTAACCAACTGAGCCACCCAGGTGACCCCCACCCTCCATCTGGTGTTCTTAAAGACAAACTAAGTCAGGCACAGAATTAATTAAGGATGAAAAGAATTTCTAATCACTCTTTAGGTACATTTGGCAATGTTTGGTTGACTGAAAGAGGACAAGCAAGCAGTATGAGAATCTGTCAAAAGAGGAAGGATGTTTAACTTCAGGGTTAAGTTTTCCGTGGCCAATCTGTTCCTACAACAAGTAGGGGTGATTTGAGTGCTGTGATGTGGCCAAACTGTCGTAATGACCCTTATGGAAATGGCTGCCATGGCAGGTAGTGTCTTAAAAGAAACTTAAAAAGACCCTTTTGGTCTTTTTTCTATATAAGAATCAAGAAACTGACCTAGACTCAGGCCATAATGTCATCATCACTAGATCATCATCACTAAATCTGTTGGGTGTTATCACTGGTAGTCTCCTTGAAGATTTTATCCTTATAGGCTACTTTGTTGTCTGGTCAAGTAGTAGATGATCATCTATTATACAGTCCATTAAGACTGCCCTATGGCATTTAACACGCTGAAAATACAAACTTGATGACTTATACAGGCTCTTCCAGTGAGGTTTAAGAGCAGCCTTTCTTTGACGTCTTTTCCAGTATACAAAATCTCCTGTTCGAAGATCATGAAAAGGCTATTCAGGAAGATGTTGTGGGAGGGTAGCTTTGACCTTTCAGTGACAATACTGGTATAATGCATGATTCTTTTGCATTATTTTGCCATGTCTGCATGTAAAAAAGTACAATCTAGGATAAGAGGTGAAATACCCACATGCATCTGTCTTCTAGTCGCAGATTCAAAGGGAGGTAACTCACATGCCTCCAAAGGGGTGGGCTGGGTGGCCACAACAGCTAGGGGCCATGCTTTTGTCCAGAGTAGTTCAAGAGTTTCTGAGTTTTGCTGGTCTTAACTCAAGAATGTCACTGGTTCTTATCAGTCTTTCTAGAATATTATGGGTAGTAAGGGTTTTGAGTGTAGGTTTTGAGTAACAAGTAAAACTACAAATTTATTATATAGTAGTTCCTCAATAATATGTGCCTCCATTAGTTAAATAATAGTTTGTATGTCCCAAGTTGGAATTACAAAAGGAAGCAGCAACTTAGTGTTGGTGAGGGCTATAGCTTTTCAGCAAGAAAATGCTTCAACTTGGCCACAGCTTGGCATTTGAGGTGCTTACTAATATGTGGATTATGATAAAAGTCAGGTAAGCCAAAGTCATAGACCCTGTGGAGGAGTTTAAGTTTTCCACTGACTAGTTGTCTGTCTTTCTGAGGCTTAGGAAAATCCCCAAAAATGGTTCTTAACTATTTCTAGGACCAAAGTTTAAATTCAATTGTGAGGACATTCTAGGCTCATGACCTGAGTGGATCCATCCATAAAGGGAATTGGCAGATGGAAGTGGTAGGAAGCTTGTGAGAGAAATTCTCAGGAAACAAAAAGGGAAAATATAGTCCTGAGGGGTTAAGAACAAGCACAGGGTACAAGGAAGTTTGAGGTATACAAAGGCGTGTGGTTTTAATGGGGAAAGCTATCCCTTATTTAATATCATCAAAATCTTTTCTAACATCAGCCAACGAATATTATAGGGAAGCTAATTTGGAGTTGGGATTTTACTTAGAAGCTTCAATATACCAAATAATAATTAGGCCACTGGGCCACCTAAGCAACTTGATTCCCCTTCTCCTAGGACATCTCTCAAATGAATAATATTTGCTCAATCAAATGCTCCCCAAAGTGGCATTGAAGATCCCCTTCACTGGCATTCTCTAAATGGCACAGGTGAAATTGTGCCATTTAGAGAAATAGGCACAAGAGTTAGCATTGCAATACTGCATATAGAAAGCAGGAGTTTTCTCAGAGGTGGAGGAGGTTTACATTAAGAAGAACCCATGACAGCTGTTCATAGTCAGTGGGAAGTAGTTGCTTGGTGTGTTTTTCCTCTCAAGCCCCTGAACTAAAAGTTAGTTGCCTCTAAACACAGATTTGGCAATTTATATCTCACCATACCCCCCACCAGGGGAAAATCAAAGAGAACACTCTCTGTGGATTGACACTAAGCTCCTGGGATGAATAGTCAGAATGGAAGGAGAATCTCATCCAGTTTTATCAGTATTCAACAGCAAAGTGGTGTTTGTATGTTTGTTTGTTTTTTCCCTCAGAGGACACAGATGTGGAGAAAAATCACAAAACCCTCAGCCTGGGAGTTGGTTGGAACAACAGACTCAGACCCTGAGACTCTCTCCTCCTTATGACTGTACAACATTTAAAGATATAGCAAACAGAGGCAAGTTACCAAGGATGTAAATCAAGGAAACTTCCAACAAATGCAAATACCCAGGAAGGAACAAAGAAATAAAACAGCAGAGGAACTCTTATTCAAAAAGAGTGGACCCAGTGAAGAAGACTTACTGTTTTGGGTGACAAGCAGCAGTTGCAGTTTAAGGGACCTGGGTGGGTACTGCTCCTGCTCAAGAGCCCCCAAGTCTGCAGCACAGGTAGATCTGGCAGGATCTAAGTGTGGCACTGAGACAACTGTCAAAGACAAAAGTAAGACAGCAACAAAATTAACAAAGGCTATATACTTATAAACTTACTGCCAGAGTACCTGTCTCCATCATTTTCATTTCAGCAGGGATTCCAAAGTGTTAGAAGGGACCGTAAGTTTTTCAAGGCCAAAAAGAAGAAATACTGAGATGATCTTTGATTGGCAAGTGCTATTGGCAGTTGGATTTTTAGAAGTGGGTAGATTTTTTGATTAGTGTTCTAGAAAACCTAGTTGCCAGGTTGCCATGGTTGGCTGCAAGAGGGCAAGTAAACAGTTTGGGAACATCTCAAAAGAGGAAACATGGTTCAGCGTTAGGGCAGAGGGTTTTCTGTAGCCAACCATTT